>NC_136465.1:157597766-158847766 GCF_902686455.1 Sciurus vulgaris
GCAAAATGGTTGCCCCATCTGGATTTGAATTCATATTTTAAAAAGTTATTCTGGCCTAATGTAATACATTTTTATTACCAGATTGGGAACACTATTTTGTAGTTAGGAGTCCTAATTTTAAGCTTAGTGGGGTTTAAAAGTTGATTTTGCTTATGAATCTAATTTTTGTTTGAAGATTTCTTTAAAAATTGTCCTGTTCCTGCTGGGACTCATATAAAACAGGATGTGATACATATGTATATATATAGGTTTATGTGGTACCTGCAGGGTCTTAGTAAGCTACTGAGGGTCTCTCTTTTTTGGGTATTGGGGATTGAACCCAGGTGTGCTTAACCACAGAGCCATATCACTAGCCCTTTTTAATATTTTATTTTGAGACAGGGTCTCACTGAGTTGCTTAGGGCCTTGCAAGTTGCTGGGGCTGGCTCTGAACTGGCGATCTTCCTGCCTCAGCCTCCCCAGTCTCTGGGATTATAGTTGTGTGCCACCTCGCCCGGCCCTGAGGGTCTTGTTAAATTGCTGAGGCAGACCTTGAACTTGCAACCCTCCTGCCTCAAACTCTGGAGTCGCAGGGATTATGGGCGTGTGCAGTTGCACCTGCCCATGCATATTTTCCTTTCAGAAGGAGATGTGCAGGACATCTCTCCTGTTATGGGACAGAATGAGAACAACATATGGGGGAGGAGAAGACAGTCTGAAAGGCAAAGTAATTCAGTCAAAGCATGCAATTGGGCCCAGAGGTGATAAAGGAAAATATTAATTGCTACCCTCTCCCGCAAATTTCTGGAAAGATCAGTGAGGATGAGGCTCTCCTACTATCCTTGGCATATGATTTATCCCAGTTCTCTTTGTGCTTGATTCAAATCCCAGTTCCACCCTTACTTGTTGTGTGATGTAGGGCAAGTTAGCGTACCCATTCTGTACTACAGTGTCCTCATCTGTCCAGGAGAGTTTATATTGGTAGGTGCTTCTTGGTTCATCATTCAAAACGATGTTGTGAGGAAAACTGGGTAAGGCATGCAAAGTACTTACAACAGGGATTGGCACCATGAGTGCATATGGAAGATCCATTGATTACATGATTATTGTCACATAACTTTGTTGCTATTTCAAAAGGCAGCACAGCTTCTCTCAAAGTTTACTAACCCTTTTATCTCCCCTTTCCCTGATGCACACTTGTTTAGGACAGTTATAAGGGACACTAATCACTGCAGCTCAGTGCATACCTGCATGTCACTTATAGACATGCCCTTTTCTATAGAGAAATTAATGTCTTGTTAATATCTCCCAATTTTAAACAACTGAAATGCAGGAACCATCATCAACCCGAGAACCATAGCTCAGATATTCCCACGTCTAGCATTTTTGAAAGCCTATTGCCAATCAAGTCCAATTTGGTGCAACATAGTAGGTCCTCAGTACAAACCTTTTGGATATATGAGTCTATAATGCACCTGCAATTCCTAATCAATGGAATCCTTTTCCCTAGAGATCTGATTGGAAAAGTCTGCTCAGTATCCGTGTCCTAAAGCCATCCTGCTGCTGCCGGTAGTGCTTCTGTCCTTCAGGAGCTTGGCTCTTCTGCTTTTACACCTGATCACACCTTCTGTGAGAGAGACTTAAAAGTGTTCCCTTCAAGTAACATGCCTTAGATGTCCTGCCAACCCTGCTGCCATCTGCTTCGTATCTCCTCTCCTGGGTACCCCAAACACACACACACACACACACACACACACACACACAGACAACACGCACACACACTCCCTCACTCATATGATACAGCAATAAAATGCTATTCCCTTGAGCCCAAACAAAAACATCCCCAGTCCTCCCGGACAAACCCTCGAGTCCCCTTTGCATATCAGCACACAATATCAAATGCTCGCTGAAGCCATTGACAAACCAGTTCTGCAAACAGAAAGATTCATCTGCCTCCTCGCAACCTGACAAAAATAACACATTCCCTCCAGGCCATCAGAGAAGACCAAACTCGGGGCTTTGGATCAGAGATAAGGTTGTCCTCCATCGGCTGCACGCCTCTCTGAAGCCACTCAGTCCCTTTCACATCCATTTTTCAGAGTTTAATAGAATCGATAAAGTTCTATAAGGCAGGATAGATTTGGAGAGGCTGTGTGGAATTTGTGTCTGGATTCAGCCATTCACTGTTTTGAAATTTCAAACTAGTCTCATATCCCTGAACTTGAGATTTTCTTATGGTTGATGCAGGAATAAAGCAAGACCTCACCAACTGGTCTCTGTAAATATATTTGCTAAGCAAATTGCTGCTGATATCATTGCTTCCTTAGATTTAGAGGGAATCTGAACAGAGGTAAAGGACCACAGCAGGGCTATTGGTCAGTGGTTTACAGTTCAGAAAAATAGTTCAGGCATTATTACTAGTAGTTAACCATGCTAATCTCTGCATAAGGATCTCTTTCTCTCTCTTTCTCTCAATCCCTCTTAGCATTATTCCTAGTAACCCCAAACTCAGTTACAAAGAAAGTGAATTTGACATTAAAAGTAAAAAATCAGCAACATGAAATACAGCAGGTTTCAAACGTTACGTAACCTTTGGGTATTAAGGAGTGGGCATCCCTACCTAATCTCTCAAATCAAAAAGGACAGGCAATCACAGAATCACACAATTTGACCACTGGCAAGAATTTAAAAACTTGTCAAATTTTAAATCTCAAAGAACTTGTAGAAGATGCTTCCCAGGTAGACCAGCACAGCTAAAATCATCAGGAAACTTTATAAAATCGATGTTGTTTCTCCAGACATATTTAAGATGTGCAGCATACCAGGAAGTATAAAAAAAAAATCACTTTTAGAATAAACTGGAGGTTGAAAATAAACTTACTAATTAGCATACCCTAAGTATCTCCTGTATACCGGCTAGTTTCCAGTGCTTTGCATGAATCGATTCATTTAATCCTCATAATAACTGAACATGGAATCTTGCACGAGGTCACAGGGTTCATCAGACTGAGCCAGGATTTCATCTGGATCTAGATTGCTGTTTTCAGTGCAGGCAATTCTGCGACTAAATGAAGAACTCGCAGTGCAGCAGAGGTTGTTCAGTTCTCCCTTGCTGTGTAGGACAGGCCTCTGTGCACTTCACCACTCTGTGTTAGACCACCTACCCTGGCCTGCTTTGCAGCTGCACATGCCCTATGACAATGTACTGGACAGTGGGGCAGCAGAAGATGCTTGTAGGAATCTCAGCAGACCGTTTAAGGAGTTGGTCCAGCTGGCAGGCACCTCTGCTCTGTCCTGTTCTTCCTCCTCCTCCACGCTTCACACCTTGGGTGGGATTGTTGCTGCAGTCACATGATGATGTGACTTCAAGGTTGAAGACATGTGCCGGGATGGTGGCAGGAGAAAGCTAATGCCCCCATACCAACTTGCTTGTCCACCTCCAGAATTTCTTTTGCTTTTTTAATGTCAAGAGAGTTCTTTTATAAGCCTCTTTGGGGGAATTTCACTTGATCCATGTTTCCTTGATTTTTCTTCTAATTCTCCCAACATTCTTCCCATTTCTTGGTCTCCTTTCTACCCAATCTCTTGTCGATGTCCCCATCCCTTTCCTTCTCTAGGTCCTTCCTTCATCATTTGTGTCTTCTTTTCTCTTCTTCTCCTTATTTTTATCTCCCTTCCATGCTGTCTGAGGATTTCTCTCTTTAAAGAAAAAAAAAGAAAGAAAGAAAGAAAACAAGTGTAAGAATGAAGAATGCACACAGAAGGTGATCTGCAATTTTGAATGCAAATACAGTAATTGTATTTGCATGGCAGGATTATGGATAATTTCATTACTACTCTATCACTAATAATGCATTCTAATGTTATTTGTTTTCAATAAAACACAGTGGTAGTGTGCACATTTATAATTCTCTCTAAAAATCTGTGTTTGTTCATAATACTTATTATTTCTTAATAGTAGGGAGGTTTCCCTCACTGTTGGAATGTTCAGGGGTCACCATTGATGTGTACCCTGCCAAAGAAAACCTGATGCCATATTAGGGGAGGGTAAATATAATTAGGAAGTAAAATCGATTTTTTAAAATCATATAATACATTTTAATCTCCCCAAACCAGGATTTGGGGATTGTCTTCAGGTTTGTATTATCCATGCTGGTGAATTCCTCCATGCAGGACCTGTGCTAATTGAAAATTAGCAATTGTTTCACATAATCCTAGGAGTACATTGCCTAAAACCACTTTTAGTTGCAAAGAAATGAAATGTATACTGAAAACATAAGACATAAACACCTTGTCTCACGCTCTGTTTATCACTGATATCTGGTAGTCCGTACAGTGAGGAACCTTTTCATTTACTTAGTGAACCCTTCCTTTCTCAGAGCCTCAAAGTATTTTAGAAATTTAGGAAAGAGAAGTCACTTGCCAGTTGTCTAGTTCTAAAAACTGCTGACCAAAGACATCTATTGTTAAGACAGAGCTGAGAGACATGTAATGATCTTTCCTAAAGCACATTTTTAAGGCAACTTTTAGTTTCAAATCTAGATGAGACAATATGGTTTTTCTTTTCATCTTGAGATTCTGCGAGTTCCAGTAGAGACTTCTACCAAGGCAACTGGGAAAAGGAGAATCTGATTTAAATTTTTTAAAAGGGGAACCTTCCTGGCAACCAAAATAAAACGTACCTTCATTTCTAAGACGTGAAATTTGGGCAAATAGTGCTCCAACTCCGATTACCTAGGGAAATTTCCAAACATCCTGATAGTTTGGTGCATCTGTATGTATTTAATCATTGTGCCACATGCGTCTATTAATTTAAGAGGGAAATAAAGCATTTTTCTGGGTAATTTAGCCTTCTTCAAGCTTTTCATACTACCTTGCTTTCAAGAGTGTCTGATCAGGTATTGCAGCTTCCTTATCATGCAGGATTTCAGCAATTCTGTTTTAACCCTTTCATACCATTGAATCTTTCTCAGAATGTCTTATTTTGCTATCAATAGCAAGGCAGACAGCTGGGATTTAGGAGAAAGCATAGTCTCTAGAGCCAGCTACCAAGAAATGTGATAATTAAGTTATGTTCCGTGAATTATAAATTGTGTTGTCTCATGTAGGTAGTTCCAACTTTTGTTGTCTGTTCCTACGTAAATCTCTCTTTTTTCCTTTCTCTCTCCTTTTTTCTTACAATATTAAAAGCCAGTTCAATGATTTCCTTATCTAAGGAGACCAGCTGTTTCCTGGAGGTTGGATCTAGTCTTTCCTTTCTAAATCAATGTCTGTCATAGGGAGACAGAAATATGTGTATGACTTACAGGATTTGTCTTCATAATGATGAATGTTTAGTTGCAGCATTGATTATAAAAATAGAATCCAGACTTTGAAAAGCAATTTAAAGCTATGGTATCTGTCTGTCACGATCATTAAGAGCTAATGAGCATATTTCTTTGTCGTACTTAATCTTTCCACAGTCTAACCAGCAACGTTAATGTTGGAAAGATTACATTCAGTGTGTGACACTGAATTTTGTTTATTAGTACCCACAATATATGCTATAGCACCCATCATTTAAGTGTGGTATATGGTAGAATCTGCTCATTAATTAATAGGTGGAAAATAATTCAAGCAGAATTAAAAGAATATTTCAGTTGGTTGTGTGTTCCAAAGTCAAAGATACATTAAGTATGATTTGAGTATTAAATTGTTATTAGAACATTTGTTTCCCAAAGAGATCAAAGTTTGGGTTTATGCACATATCTTTCTGCAGTTGGTTTATAATTATTTATCAAATGTCTGACAAGGCTAATGAGCTTTGTCTACATTTTCCTTCCCTCTTCCTAGAATTATAGTTTATTCTCTCCACTTTTGAAGGTTGCAAAGATGCATCAAATCAAAACTGGCAGAATTTTTTCTAAATTGAAAGTTTGTCATAAAGCAAGTAGTTTCACGAAACACCTGAAGCTTAAGTTTGAAAATATCTAAAACACAAAAATCTCATGTAATTATAGTTGGAATTTTCAAAGAAACATACATTTTTAAATCTGGGAAGTAGTTATAGAGATCATCTCATCCCATCCCTACTTTGTCAAAAGAAAATAAGGCAGAAAAATTCAATTGGGAAGTTTCTCTTAGTGAAGCATTTATTTACTAATTTGAGGTATTAACAGGGGAGCTCTGTTCAAATGTAAGTTATACGTACATGTGTGTCTGACTCTATAGAAAATGTAAACTGGCTTCTGCATGAAGAAGCTCTATTGGCATCCATAGCAGAAGGTCTGGAAGCAAGCTGGGCTTCAGGGCTGGCTGGATTCAGTGGATTCATGTCATAAAGGCCTCTTTCTTTCCCGTCATTCCCTGTCGTCAGCTTTTTCCTGAGGCCAACCTCTCCCGTGGTGGCAGTACCTACTGGCATGTTACCAACCTGATCAAAAGAGAAAATCCAAACTTTCTCAAAAGAACGAACCACCTTCTTCTTCAGAAGCTCTCAGAAAATTGCCCTTCTGTGTCTCCCTTGGACCAGAATAACTCCACGGGTTGAACTGTATAGGCCTGGGTTGATTTGAGTAACCAAGGAGGTGAGTTAAACCATAGATCCAATGACAAGTCCAAGGGATTGGGTGAAATGTTCGGGCCAAGGCTTGGAGGTGGGACTCTATAACCCTGCCACTACTTCCTCCTGGTTCTAGCACAGACAACCTCAACTTCCGTTATTATCTTTGCAGCTCTATTCGTGACCATAAGCCCAATTTATGCTGATGGTAAAAAATTAAAGAATTCCTTAAAAAGTAATCAAAACAATCACTCATTATCTTACTTTCTGGAGAGCAGGACTAGCCAAATGTCAGCTAATCATCAACATTTGTGGTTTCCTCTTTTAATTAAAGGTGCAATATTAAGGTTTCTCTATATCTGTTTTTCAGTCTTTTTACCTATTTGTATATCTCTCTTTAGTTTTAGATCTTATTTTGTATTTGAACCTAATACCACTAGTAGCCTTTCTCTATAATATTTAGAACACCGATTTTTCCAACAGCCTTGAGGGGTGGAATTAGCAAGGAGACAATAAACAGTTATAAGCTGTTCCGTGTTTCTCCCCACGCTTTCCAAACCTTTCAGCTTGTCTTTTAGCACTATTGGACTGAAAAGGTCACTGAGGCTTCACCTCATCTCTAAATGGTTCTCAAATTTCCCCAGGGTTCCAAGACTTGCTGTGAAGTAGAACTGCAATCAGTAGAGGTATAGAAACCGTCACTTGGAGGGTTTCTTTGGACCAAGGCAGACAAATGCTGAACCAGGATACCACTGAGAATGAATTGGGCATTGAACCACTGCGTTTTAGTTTAGTCTCTACCACTATCTGACGTGCGATCGAGAAACCATTGTAAACACTCCGCCTCTGTTTCCTTATTCCTCGAGAAGAGTAAGAGCTCTTCACTACCTTGTAGAATAAGATGATAGGAAAGTCATAATAGACTTTTATCCAAGTATATGTCTCCATGTCAATTTCATTCTTTCTTCATAATATTTTGTTATTTTATTCTCTTACAAAGCGTTGGTATTGGTAGAGCAGCTCTTATTGACCCCACAGGACAAAAGAGGGAATCAAGTGCCAGGACGATATGGTTAATATGAAAACTGCCCTGCTTATCTAAGGTATCAGTACTAGTGAAAGCATTTGGTAATGAGACCAATGGGGATCATAGTCATGATCATAAATAGTGACTGTCCACAGTCCAGGCAAGGCAAGTAACTAAGAATTAAGAAATTATGAATAACTCTGGCAACATCTATTTTTAGAATCTGGGCTTGGTGGTTCAATTTTCTCTCATCTACTGAATTGGTTAAAAAAATAAAAACAATTGTTTAAAAACAGATTGCTGTTTTTTCTATGATTTTTAAAAAATTATACATATTCACTTAGGAAAACAAAAAAGAAAAATAGCACGCTAATTCTGATAGCTGTAGAAAACTAATGGTAACTGGCCCACTGAGGTTTTTTCCTATGTCCACTTATATTTATTCTCTGGAAGTATCTTCTGGTGTTTGTTTTGAGAAGAAAGAAATCAAATGAGGCCTAAAAGTTTACTTTAAAATGTAGTAACATAATATTGATTAAGTGCTAACTCTGGCAACAGTCTTAAGTGCTGTAAAGATATTAAATAATACACTACTCACAATTACTGGTAACAACTTAGGGAGTTAAGTTCTAATAGGATCCTCCTTTTGCACACAAGGAAACCAACATACAGATAAGTCACTTGCACCGTGTCATACCATGTGAACTCAGGCAACCTGACTCTAGAGCCTGTGTCCCCAACCTCTGATGTGGGGTGCTACTTGCAGTGTTCCAGAACTCCCTGGAGGCCCTGGAATCTGAAGACTAGGGACACGTGTTGTAAAAGGATTCCTTGGGCTACTGGTGTGGCTGACCGTGCTTCCTGGAGAACATAGAAACAACTCGAAGTCTCCTTGTGGAATAGTGGTAAACCGTTCGCCGTGAAGGAGAGATCACAGAGACCTAAATGCCCATTTATTGCTGGGAGCTGGTGGAGTTTGTGTACAATTGATCTACCAGACTCTCTCAGGAAGTCATCCCAGGAGATGGTCAAGACAGTGGAAGGCAAGAATATTTCACAGACTTGCTTTTTATAGAATGCTCTAATCAGACTCGTGACAATGACAATTTGCTACTTATTTTATGCTTCCTTATTGGATTTAACTAATTATCCCAAGTTATAAAAAAGTCAAAGTATATTTTTAATTTTCTTTTAAATTTTAAAAAGTAAACACACACACACAAGCACACACACAAATATTTTAAATAACCAGAAAACAACACCTAGGACTCTCTACCTTGGGAGTGGGTAGAGCAGATTCTGGCATGAGACTCTCTGTATTTATGTCCATATACTGATCACCTGCAACTTACCATCTTATAGCCTTGGACAAATTTCTCAATGTACCTATGCTATTTAAAAATGGTGGTAAGAAATTTATATCTCTTCATATGAGTGTGATAATTCCCTGAATGAGCATTAAGAATTGTGCTGTTACATAGTAAACATGATGTTCGTGTTTACAAAAAAGTGCACAGTCATATATGAACAAAAATGTTTCCAGAGCATTGATCCTGAGAGTGAAAGACTAGAAAACTAGAATGTCCACCCAGGGGTCACGATGGCACAAATGTTATTGAATGACACTGTGGAATATGGTGCAGCCACGGAAATTTACTAAGGGTGCCTAAACGCTGCCATTAGACTCCAAGGCCATTGAAGGCAGAGAAGCTGCTCATGGTTCTATCCCCAGGGCATAGGCACAAAGACAAGGTACTCAGCTGATTATTAATTACAAGAGAGAATTTTTATGAATGAACGGAAATTATATTTCAAGCGAAGAAAATAAGTCACAGAACTTTCCTCCACATTTTTTTTTTTTTTTTGCCTTTTCTTATCCTTGAGATTTCAGCTTCTCCGAGAGTCTTTTCCAATCCCCTTAGCTAGTCAAACCCCCTCAGCATTCTCCATTCCAGCTGTTTGTGTTCCCTCCTTGGGCTGATCACCTTGATAATCCTTTTGCTTCTAGGAATGAACATATTGTCTTTCTTCATTTCCTCCCTTCACCGAAGGGTAAGGTCTCTAAAGAAAGGAAGCATTTCTGTTCTGTCCACCATGAAAACCCCACCAACCAAACACACAGTAGGCACTCAACAAACACTTGCTGAGTGAAGGGATGTGAAATTACTATGTACAGGGAAGGATTGACGACGAACTATTGATAGTGATTTCCCCCAAAGAGGGATAAAAACACAGGAGTTGGGTAAAAGACAGATTTTAATTTTACTCCAGCTTCCTCTGAATTATTTTTAAAAATAGTTGAATCTGAGCCACATTTATCCCTAAAAATATAGAAACTAAGCCAGAACATTCAGAGTGGCTAGGAAGTCATTAGGAATCACTAATTTATCCTTGCACTGATTGTGTCCCTCATGGGGTCTCAGTGAGGGACAGAGTAACCAGGAGAAGTCTCCTACCTTGACCCTCTAGTTCTGTAGGAAGGAACTCTCAGGTGTGTGAGAAGATGAAAGTTTTGCTCGTGGACCCACTCTTCTATTTTTACTTTTTTAGGATTGGTTTTACTTTAAGCAAGTTATTTGATTACACTTATTTTGGTAATGAGTTTATTTAAAATGCATTTTCTAAGAGCCTCTCAAGATGTGTTGAAGTGTGGCCACAGGTGGTTGGGAAGATTGCTTACCTATTAATGGTGATGAGTGGAGACGTCCTGTACAAGGGAGACAGAAAGACTCAGGAAATTAGCACAGGGCCATGGAGGCTTAGAGAGAATTTTCATCCCTGTCAGATGAACAGCTGCTAACGCTGGGGATAGGACAGGAACATTCCCGAGACGTGACAGTGTTTCCAGAATGAGGAGAACAGGGTGCTCCAAACTGCAGCTACCAAAAAGCCTACCTGGAGATATTTGAGTGACTCAGATTTGAAGCTAATCTTATACATGCTACTAAAACCATCTTTTCAACAGAAACATCTGGTTTTCCTTCCATAAAGGCAGCCTGAAATTGTGGTTGGGTGCCGATATCTTGATTGGGAAAATGCTGAGCTCAGACACGTGGACAGACAGTTTAGCCTCAGAAAGTGGACATCCAGTAAGTGCCCAGTAGGTGCCTAGTAGATGCACATGGGTGCACGCACATGCACAGGATAAACTAATGCCCTGCTCCCTTGAGACTGGGTTTTTCAACCTTGTTACTTACTAACATTTGGGGCCAGAATGTTTTTGTCTTGGGAGGTTGTCCTCTGCAGAGCAGCTCTGTTGGAAGAGTTTTGCCCCTGTAAGTAGTCTTTTCTCTTGTGAAATGTCCAACAGTATGGTCTCTCCCTCTTTGTCTGTCTCAGTTTCTGTCTGTCTGTCTGTCTGTCTCTCTCTCAATGGCATTTAAGACTTCAACATCAAGGGTGCTGCAGGAAGAATAAGGGCTTCAGAGACAGGTATTCCAAAATCCAAATCTCACTTTTGACAATTCTAGGACGACTTCCCAAATGAGCATCCAGGGTCTTCAACCACTAGGTGACAGACTCGCCCCCGGCCCCACCCCCACCCCACCAACCGGGACAACCAACACCCAATCCAGACATCACCAAATGCCTCTTGGAAGGGAAACCCACCCAGAGTTGAGGCCCAATCATTGCTCTAAATCTCATTTTTCTAATAATGAGAGCAATTATTAGTATGGCCCCATTCATTTGCCTAGCACTTCAGAGTGTACAAAGCCCCAAGAATATGTTTCAGAAAATCAATTCTACTGCCACCAGGGAGAACAGTATGAAAAAGTGGTTGACCGTGTCTTACAGCGATCTTCCACCGGCTCTTATCACAAGAAATTGTTGGTCAGCGGGAAGCTGATGAATGGGACTTTTCCTCTTGGTTTCAGTTCCTTTGATGCCACCTACAGTTTGGAATCCTGGGGCAAGTTTTTTGTTCATTTATTTTTTTTTTTTTCTCTTTTTCGAAAATGTCAAAAGAAAGCCTGCCTGTAAAGAATAAGTCATAACTTAAATTATTAACTGTATTTCATTAGCTTATCTCTTATGTTCCTGTTCTTCAGAGGCTTGGGGAAAAACATGAAGGAAACAGTCGATGAAATCTCACCCTTTTCCCGATACTCAAAAGTCTTTGGTCCCAGTCTGTGAGAGAAAACCTAAAAGATGGTTTAAACACAGTCAGCAGCTAAGTGCTGCTTGGGGCATAAAGTAACGTTTAGGTCCTGAACACTATGCTACTATTGCATTTGATAGTTGTATTAGCTTTGTTGAGGGACATTTTTTTCCCCTTTACTTATTGATCTTTTCTCATATGTGATGTGGTTCAATACTATGTGTGGTGTGCATGCTTTCTCTTTCATTCTCTGGCTTTCTTCCTTTCTTTTCCTCTCTCTTTGGTATCTGAGGCCTTGACATCAGGTGGTCTAGGAAGAGTAAGGGCTTTGCAGCCAGATAATCTTAAATTCAAATCCTGATTTCAAAAAGTCTAGTGTTGTAACATTGGACAAGTTTTCTGACTTCAGTTATGAGTAAAGTAAAACTGTCCACAAGATGGCATAAGGAAAATAAATGTAGGGAATAGAGAGGGAAAGTCCATGAGTAGAGCTTCCAACCTTCAGGTATGACTTGATCTAGGGCTCAAAAGTTGTAAAGATTTATTGTTTAGTTATACTTCCACTGAGAATATTCTCAGGTCCATAAAGAACCCCATCTACTCTGGGCTCATGTGCAACATCTGGCCATTATAACAGAGTCTCCTTTTTCAACAGATCAATCCAAAGTTCAGGGCTTACATCTTGCTGATTAACCTCAGTGGATTGGAGTCCATATCTGGAGTAACTGTGGTGAGAGAGAGAGAGACTAGGAGTGCACCAATTGGGGTAGGCTGCCTCACCTCTCCACCAACTCACCCCCAAGCATCTGATGAAAGATGGGCAGGGTGGTTCGTCCAGGCGAAAACCAAGGCTTTGCCATGAGAAGGGACCTGGTTATTGAGCAGAGAAATAAAACCAGACAACAAAACACAAAGCCACACTAACCCAAAACTCATCGGTTTACCTAAGCTAACCTGTACTGTTGAAATTTCAATTGAATTATATAACATACAAATATCTTCTGGAGTAGCTGTGTCCTATTTTAGACTTTGAAAATGACAGTATGTTATTTCATTAATTTTAATTTTTTTCTATGTTGTGTGTGTGTGTGTGTGTGTGTTTGTAAGTGATATTAGACTATGTCTATAATCTGTTGTTTGGTCCTTTATGTTTTGATTTCAAAAAAGATATATATATACATATACATATATATATGTATATATATATATATTTAATGGTTCTCAGTTATGACAATATCATCTCCTGGGGATATTTTGGAAAACAGTCTAACTTGTTCGGTGTGTGTTTTATATTTTGGGGGGTTTCTAACTCATTTTTAAAATTTGTTGTAATTAGTCACACATGACAGTAGAATGCATTCTGACACATTGTACATTAGTGGAGTGTAACTTCTCATTCTTCTGGTTATACAAAAAAGATATTTTTAAAAATAGTTCCACGCTTCACATTCAAAAGAAGCAAAAGCTTGCGTTGGGATCTATGGCTCTACCCAAAGGCAGGGAGTCTTAGAATTTCCTCTGTTAACCGCTGGAAACAGTTTGTACCTATATGATGATGTGTACATATTTTCCCTCCCTCCATGGTCCTCTTCGAGAAATAGTGGCATATTTTACGAATTCCATGGCATCTTTCTTTTTTCACTTGAAGATTAATCGTAGACATTTATCCATAACTACATAGGAAGGACGTTCTCACACTTTTGCAAGATATTCTATTAATTTCTTCCTGTGTGCTTTTGTCCCACAGAGCCACAGCAGGACCTCTGCGCATCCTATATTCTCATCTAACTTTTGCTTCAGTATTTGCTCATCTGCTTCCTTGCTTTTCTGTTGTTGATCTCTTCCTAATTTCATGAGTTGGCTACTCAATCCATTTATTTCACTTTCTTCTTGTTTAGTAACAGAGTATTTAAGTATGACCTCACTGCTGTCACTGAATCACACTGGTTCTTAAACGTGGTGTTTTATGGATAGTATGTTTTTAGATATTCTGCAATTTTAATTTCTAAATTATCCCTTTTGCCCTAGCAGTTGTTTGACAAAGAGCCTTTAAATTTCCAGGCACTGGGTGACTTTCTTTTTCTCATTTTGTTTTGCTGTAATGTGATCAGGTAAGATTTTCAGTACTGCTTTTAAATTTTGGATGTTTTTGAATGTTTTCTTTGTGGCCTAAAATAGATCCCCTTCTTAATGATTATTAATTGGATCCGGAAAATGGAGATATTCTGTTTTCAGGAAATAGAACTTGATACATATCCATTTAGAGCTTCCAATTTATTGGTTCTTAGGCCTCCTATCATCATAGAATGAATATATACATGTATACATATGTATATATACATATATATGTGTGTGGGTGTGTGTATATATATAGTACATATATATATATATATATGTAATTTCTTTTTTATTTTATTTTATTTTTTTGTACCAGGAATTAAACTCAGGGGCACTCAACCACTGAGCCACACCCCAGCCCCTTTTTTATATTTTATTTAGAGACAGCCTCACTTTTGCTGAGGCTGGCTTTGACCCTCCTGCCTCAGCCTCCCAAGCTGCTGGCATTACAGGCATGCACCACCATGCCTGGTTATATTTCTTATTATATCACTTACAGTTTTTGCCCCAGGAGTGCTGGTATATTATTTGGTAAATAGATATTGAGAACTTCTTTTTGGATTATAAGCTTCAGTGCTATAAAGTGCCATTATTCACTTAATACGTGTGTACTGGACTAACCCTTGAGATTAAGGTAACCACCCATGATTTTGATTATATTTGCTTGCTGGGTGTTTGCCCATCTGTTTAGCCTCAACCATTCTTTATCTCTTTGCTTTACCTGTGGTTTATATAGCTCTAAATGGAGTTTTTTCTATGCTATTGTGTACAAATGGTGAAATTAGATAATTTGAATTGAATAACGTGATGGGTAGGTTCCACCTTAGTTTTGTTATTTTGTTTTGGGCTTCTCTTTGATTACTTTTAAGTATTTTTACATGTAGCTTTTCTTTTTCTTTTTTTTTTTTCTTTTTTCTTTTGGTATTAGGGATTGAATCCAGGGGTGCTTAACCACTGAGCCTCATCCCCAGACCTTTTTTCTTTTTTAATTTGAGACAGGGCCTTGCTAAATTGATGAGGCTGGCTTTGAACTTCTGATCCTCCTGCCTCAGCCTCCTGAGCTGCTGGGATTACAGGCGTGAGCCACTGCGCCTAGCAGGTTTCCTCTTGACCAAGGGGTTATGTGGGACTAGGTTCAGCATTTAAATATCTGCCCAGCTAACAGGAAGAGCCGGCTATGGGTTGGCTCATGATGCACATCTCTTCTCCCCACAGCCACAGGCTGCTTCCTGAAAAATCAGTCTTTTCGGTGTTATTCTTTGTTTGGACTCTTCCATTAGAACCAAGTAAAATCTGGGGACTGTCCTGTCTTCAGCTGGTGCCTGCCTTACTGGCAATAGCAGATCAATTGTTTAGGTTTTCACCTTACGCTTATGCAGGGATAGCTTACCGTGTTAGAACCAGATGGATTTCTAACTCACACTTAACCCTGAACATGTATTTAAGGTATGTCAGTAATGCTTTTTAGCTTTATTCAGAAAAAAGAACAGCTCATGTTGAGCTGACGAAATTTTTCATTTAGCAAAGTTGTTCTGATCATTTTTCTTTCCACAAGTGTTTAATGATCAGTACATTATTCTTTATTCTTTTCAACGAGAATTAAATTGGTAAAGCCGGATTTTATCTTAAAGTATACATTTTGGCCTTTGTTTTAAAAGAAGAGTGAGAACTAAAAGACTCTAAGATCTGAAGGACTCAATGCCTAACTTTTAAGTGTGTACTTTTCTTTCTCAGGAAAGGTAATAAAATAACTAGAAATAGAGTACCCCAGGCCTGTCAGATAACTCTATCTGGTTTTCTGTTAGTCAAAAAGCATTTCCAGCTATGTGATGTGACCAGGTAGTTACATCACACCCGCCATGTCTGAAGTGAAATCCAAGTCCAGGGAATGCTGTCCACGACTTGGGCATATGTGTCCAACTATAAGTTTTCTAACAGAACATCTCTCGAAAATATGAATTGGTACTAAGGAGGAGAAAACTTGAACAACATTCTTAAAATAATCAAAATTAGAGTAATAATTTCAGGTGGACAAACTGCCAAATTTCTTCTCCCATTCATCCTAATTCTTAAAACCCTTAAAGGGCTTCCCCATTTTTCTTGGGATAAAAAATCAAAACTCTTTACTTAGTTAGTCAAGCATTCTGTGGGTTGGCTCTTTCCTGCACCGGCAGGTACATCTCACATCATGTCTCTCGTTGCTTTTCTGGGGCAGTTATTTTTGCTTAATACTCGGCATGTGCTCTCCCACTTCAGGGCCTTTGCACATGCTTTTCTTCCTGCCTGCAGAAATTTGCCCTTCATCTTTGCCTGTTTAAATAATACTGTCCTTCAGATCTCATCCCTGTCCTTCTTAACTAGCTGCCCTATAATACCTTCTTATAAAATATTGATATTTCTTTTGTGATTTTCATGACTTCCCCCCAGCTCTAAGCTCCATGAGCCTCTTGTGCACTGTATTATATTCTCAGTGCTTATTACAATACCTAGCACATAGTAGGTACTTTAGAAATATTTTTGAATGAATAAATGAATGAAAAAATTAATTATAATGCCTCAAGTCTTGAGTGCTAACTTGTGTCAGGCATCTGTCTTATTATATCACAAAAGCAGGTCTTCCTTTTGGAAAATATGAAGCGAAGCAAAGAAAAAAAAAGAAAGAAATGAGTCTAATTAAGTGTCCTTGAGGAAGAATTTTTGATCTTGTAAAGTTTTGCATATTTACTTCTCATGTTGGTTGAATATGAAAGGTACCCAGGAGTCTAGAATTTGCATCAAAACTATCTAAACTCTTAAGCTTATAAAAATGAGCAAAGAATTTAATGATGGGTTTTTCGAAGATATATTTGGCATTTTCTTCTTGTAATTGGATTAGAATTACAAGAAGCACTTCTAAATTTCCCACATAGTTCTTATTTCTACCCTTGATCCTCTTCTAAATCAGAAAGACTAAGGTAGCAAGGGAGAAATGTGTTTTTTAATGTATTATTATCTAGGCCTTTGTCTTCGGGAACCAAAGAGGTTTGCTTCAGGTTCAGCTTTTTAATTTCCCATCTTTAGTTCATGTTGCAGTGCCTGCTGGTTATGCCTCCACACGGAGCTATTTCAAGTTTTCTGGCAGAAGAAAGTTAAGAAACTCAGGTTGTAAGAGATCCCACTAAAACCACGCCTGACACAGGAAATCACATAAGGGAATTTATTAAGCAAACAGTGTCTCCCTGCAGGGTAAGAGATAAAATGAGAGGAAAAGAAAGGGAAAGGGAAAGAGAAAGGGCCCCGGCTGGAGAGAGTGGAAAGTCAGGAGGAGAAAGAAAGTGAGTCAGTGGGAGAGAAAAGCAAGCGAGAAAAGATGGCGGTGACGCTATCTTTAAGAATCCTGCAGGACTAATAGGGGACCAATCACGGAGAAGGATACTTGCAAGCTGACTGATGAACCAATAGCTAGCCAGGATGTTCACAGATTGACAAGTGGTTGGGAGGCGGGCCAAATGGCTGCAGCGGAAAGGCGGGGGGTGGGGGTGGGGGGGGGGGAGCAGCTTTGTATTACACAGGTCAGAGATAGAAGGGGCAGGAGAAATCATCTACTCAGTGACTCTCATTTTACAGGTAGAAACAAAACAAAAACAAACAAACAAAAAACTGGTACCCACAGAATACCTGTGGGAACGGTCGTGGAAATTCTGGTTCTCTCTTCCTTCCCCTGGCTTCCACACTGGCTCCTGGAGACAGACAAGGGGCAGAGCCAGTATTGCACCTCATTTGTGTATCAAAATAGTTTCCCCATTGACTTGGCTTAAAGACAGAAAGATGAAAAAAACTAAATGTATGGATTTTCTATAAGTACCAAAATCATGCCATAAAACCATGTCAATTTTTAAGTCCATTTTCCTTGAACTTGATTCTTTATACCACCTAGAAGCCACTACTTTCTGTACCTGCAGAAGGAACACACAGCTTTCGTGTAAACAAATCTGTGTTAGATTCCAGGTCCCATCGTTTATTAGTTAACACCCAGAGCAAATGAATTAAAGTAGGACCTTGATTTCTTTATTAGCAAAATTACAATATTAGTGCCTGCTTCATAGACAACCTCGATCTCTTCTGTTACGTCGATATGCAGACAGATAAGTGTTTAATAAATAAAATAGTTCACAGATTGCTATGAGGAATAGATGAGATACCAGTGCCTGGCATATAAAAGGTGTGTGCTTCTCTCGTGTGGAAGTTAAAGAGAAAAAAGGCATAAAATGGGAGTCTCTTAAAAATGGAAGGGAGACCAGGAGAGCAGAGGGAAGGGACCAGGGGGAGGGAAGAGAAAAAGGAAAGGCGAGGTGCTTGGAAATGAACTCGATCAAATTAGGTTATTCACTTGCACAAATATTTCACAAAGACTTTACCTAGAATGAGGTGTAATTATAATGCACTAAAGAAACAAGCCCAACAGGAGAAAATAATAAATAAATAAAAGGCGTGTGCTCAATTCTAATTTTCCCTCCGATTCTAAAGTTGGCGGAGCCACTTGGATCTGCTTGGATGAAGTTTTGCTTTTCATTCCATAGAAGCATGCTATTTGAGGTCTCTTAGGGAAAACACCACTGGAAGTAGTTCATGTCAAAATTATCTGACATGGATCATTGTACTAAGTATTTTTTTTTTTTTTTTTTTTTTTTGGCGCTAAGTATTTAAGTGGTTTATAAAATGACCCCTGTGGAGGCTGCTGATGTAAATGACAGGAAAATGTGCCTGTGTTCGTGGTTGAAAATCGCTGCTTACTGGCACACCAAACTTTTGTTAAGTATTGATGGAGAGTATTTGCATACTCAGCTTAAAGTTCTGTCAGTTTAAAGACTGGACTCCCCCCAGAACATAACAGATTTTTAGTACCAACCAACAAGTCAAATTCAGTCATCCTCCTGAAGCAGATTTAATTCTTTCAAAGGAGACAGTTGCTCCATGACACTTAAAGAATTTATCGCTTTAAACTGAAATATTTTTCCAAGCCTGCAGATGATAGGTTTTTCTTGTATTCTTTTCTTTCTTTTTTTCTTTCCCCCACTTAGAAACCTATAGCTTTGAGGAAAGGCAATAGAGTTTGGTGGAATAATTAACATGATTTCCTTCTGCTTCCCAGGACCATGAAGAAGGAGCCAGATGAGCTTCCCCAAGTCGTAGAGAAGTCGAAAGAACACTGAACTAGGAATTCAGAGGTTTGGTTTTCACCTAGCACTCTGGCCTGGGGTAGGATCACCTTTCTCCTTCAGTGTTCAGTTTCCTTATTAATAAGGTTATGGGCCTGGAAGGGACTTACCAAGGGAGGAACAGTCTGAGTGCCCAGGCACCAGGAAGGCATTTTCCCAGCTGCCCCTGGGGTCTGAGTGGGTCTGCACGCACCGTCTCCTTCCTGCGGGTAACGCAGCTGAAGGGGTCGAAAGACAGCATCGTGTGGCCCCTTCTATCCTTGTCCAGCTCTGGCTCAAGTCTCTGTATTATTCTACTTGATGAGACAGAGGGATCTGGCTGCGTGCTGCTGGGAGCTCTTGCCATTCATGGCCTCTCGTCGCCTGGATTCCTTGATTTCCACCCTGTCCTCTTTAGGGGACCTCACCACAGGAGAAAACAGAGCCCAAGGTCTCCAGCTACAAATCCACCCCAAGGCTCCCATCTTGTCTACAAGAGATCTTAAGACGATGCTCTGCCATCGAGGGAAGCTCTTATCAAAGAAGAAAACAAGCTGAGCTTAGGATAACTCATGTCGTAGGAATCTAAGGGCCCTTCTGATTATTTCTGCTTTCTTTGCTTGTTGCTCAAAACCTATCTATTCCATCGTCTCTACTAGAATTTTTCCCAGAAGTTGGTGTCAGACTCATTAATTTGTAGGTTCAGGGATCTTGTTGTTCTCCTTTTTCTTGGCCTGGGTACATTGTTTGCTGATATTTCATATTTTGAATTTTTTTTCTCATCCATCTATTTATACAAAGAGAACCAAAAATGGTCTTTGTGGTTCATCATTTTCCTTGAGACTTGACTTTTTTTCAAAGCCTTGAAATGCCCTTTAAAAAATAAAACCATCTCCCTCTAAATCTAAGTCACAGGATGCAAAACTGGTGTTCACGAAGTCTGAAAGCAAGTGCCTCTGGGCAGGGCATCCCCTCTCCCTTTCCTCCCATCCTAACTACACTTTCTATTTTCTTTAACCTACTATTTTCACACATTTATGCTACTGGTCTGCTCCATGACGTGGTTGAGTTTGCAACCCCTGTTGATTCTATCCCTTTCTTTCCTCTTCTTCTTCTTCTTTTTTTAAATATTTTATTCAGTCATTGTACACAAATGGCATACAACTTGTCATTTCTCTGGTGTACATGAAGTAGAGTCACACTGTTTGTGTAGTAATACATGTACATAGGGTGATGATGTTTGTCTTATTCTATTATCTTTCCTTCCCCCAACGCCTCCCCACACCTCATTCCCCTCTACACATTCCAATGATCCTTCATTCTTCCCTTACCCACCTCCCCATCATCCACTTATCAGACAAATCATTTGGCCTTTGGTTTTTTGGGATTGGCTTATTTCACTTAACATGATATTCTCCAACTCCATCCATTTACCTGCAAATGCCATAATTTTATTCTTCTTTATGGCTGAGTAATATTCCATTGTGCATATATATCAGTTTCTTTATCCATTCATCTATTGAAGGGCATCTAGGTTGGTTCCACAATCTAGCTATTGTGCATTCAGCTGCTATAAACATTGATGTGGCTGTATCACTGTAGTATGCTGATTTTAAGTCCTTTGGGTATAGGCTAAGGAGTGGAATAGCTGGGTCAAATGGTGTTTCCTTTCAAAATTTTCAATCTGAAGATTTTTTCCCTTGGTAGTGAAAATGGACACACGGTAGGGGGCACTGCCACACATTTCCATACCATGGCTCACACTGTGTGCTCTCTCTCCTTCTGTCTGGGATCCTTGTTCTACTTCTCTTCTCACCATTCAGTGCCTTGCCAGCATTGTCTGTATAATAGCAGTGATAATGGCGACCATTTGTTCTGCACCTACTAAGACCTGGGCACTGTACAGTGTAAGTGAATGAGACCTGGTATGCGCAGATCTTCTGGGCAGAGTGAGGGACTAATGTGGAAAGCTGCACTTACACACCACGTGCAGTGTGGTGATTGTGCACATGGACTTGGGAGCCAGACTGACTAGGGTCAAATGCTGGTTGTATCACCCAGTGACTGTTTTGCCTGCAACAGATTTATTAGCTGCTTTTTGCCTCAGTTTCCTCATTGTGGCCTGGATTCAGGAGTTAGTACCTGCCTCATAGAGCTGTTGAAAGGATTAGATGAGTATTCTTTCAAGTGTAAAATATTTAGAATAGTACCTGGCTCATAGAAGATGTCCATCATTTTATTATTATTAAAGTGTTAATTCCGAGTGAATCAAAGAGCTAGAAATTAGACCAGAAACCTGCATGTACTCAAAGAAAACATAGGCCCAGCTCTCCATCATTTCAGCCTAGGAACTGACTTCCTTAAAAAGACTAACACACAATAAGTGAAATCGATAATCAATAAATGGGATGACATAAAACGAAAAAGCTTCCTCACAGCAAAGAAAACAAGAACATGAAGAGAGAGCCTACAGAACGGGAGAAAATCTTTGCCACCTGCATCTCAGATAGAGTGTGGATTTCCAGGATGTATAAAGAACTCAAAAAACTTAACACACCAAAAAAAAAAAAAAAAAAAAAAAAAACCTAATCAATAAATGGGCAAAGGAACTGAACAGACACTTCACAGAAAAAAATAGGAATGGTAAACAAATATATGAAAAAAAGTTCAACATCTCTAGCAATTAGAGGGATGCCAATTAAAACTACACTGAGATTTCATCTCACTCCAGTCAGAATGGCAATTTTCAAGAATACAAGTAGCAACAAATGTTGGTGAGGATGTGGGGAAAAAGGGAACACTCATACGTTGCTGGTGAGACTGCAAATTTGTGCAGACCCTTGGGAAAGCAGTATGGAGATTGCTCAGGAAACTAGGAATGAAACCACCATTTGAGCCAACTATACCACTTCTTGGTTATATCCAAAGAATTTAAAATCAGTATATTATAGTGATGTGGTCACATCAATGTTTATAGCAGCTCAATTCACAATAGCTAAGTTATGAAACCAACCTGGGTGCCCTTCAACAGATTAATGAATAAAGAAATTGTGGTGCATGTATACACAATGGAATATTACTCAGCCATAAAGAAGAATGACTTTATGACATTTGCAAGTAAATGAATGGATCTGGAGATTGTCATGCTAAGTGAAATAAGCCAGGCCCAAATAACCAAAAATCAGATGCTTTCTCTGATATGTAGAAGCTAACCCACAATAAGGGGGAGAGGAAGAAGAGGTATTCAGTAGATTAGACAAAGGGGAATGAAGGGAAGGGAGAAGGAATAGGAAAAGGGAAGACAGTGAAATGAATCCAAAATAATTTTCCTCTGTACTTATGTGAATGTACCATAGTGAATCTCATCATCTTGTACATCCATAGGAATGGGGTCCCAAGGAGAATAAGATATACTCCGTGCTTGTATAATTATATCAGCATGAATTCTGCTGTCATGTATCACTAAAAAGAACCAATTAAAAAGTAAAAAAGTGTTAAGTGTAATCAGAAATTATTTTCTGACCCCCTTCCCTGCCCCCACCCGTTCTCATATACTGCTGTCCCTCCTTTTTGCTCAGTATCTATACTGCTAACAGTGCAGGAGCATCAGAATGTCACGGTCTCTCTCCGGGGTACTTGTTGCTGCTATGTTGAAATATCTCCTATTTGTTTTCAAGAGCTGTTGCCTCAAGGTCACCTTCATATCCAGTGTTTTCACTCACTGTCTCCCTGGCACCGAAAGCCACCTCTCTGGCATTCTTTGGAGTCTCTTAAAATATAGCAGCTAGAAGGCTAATTTTTAATCATGACAGGGGGGCTTTAGGATCCCTCCCTAATCAGGTTTCAAGTCTCTCCCTCCAGTTAGCCAGTGCCCTAGTTGTTCTGTAGGTAAATATTCTTAATTTTTACCCCTCTCCTATTCTTTTCTGTGTTCTACACAGAATACAAACCCACAATCTTTTATCTACAGTTCTAAAACTAAAAAGAGCTGGAAAATGAAGTTTCCTTCTTCCTTCCCTCCCTTCCTTCCTTCCTTCCTTCCTTCCTTCCTTCCTTCCTTCCTTCCTTCCTTCCTGGTTCCTTCCTTCCTGGCTTCCTTCTTCCTTCCTTCCTTCCTTCCTTCCTTCCTTCCTTCCTTCCTTCCTTCCTTCCTTCCTTCCTTCCTGGTTCCTTCCTTCCTGGCTTCCTCCTTCCTTCCTTCCTTCCTTCCTTCCTTCCTTTCTGACACAAAAACTCATTATCCTTGAAATATAACCTGAACTGATAGGTGAAATTTACTATATTTATTATCCCATTTAGTGTCAAACTTAAATGTTTTAATATAAAAATATTAATAAATTCATAACCACCATTGCCTCAGGCTATCCTGGGGATATGATGAAATAAAACTTTATTCATTGTCTTATATTTCTGAAGCCCCCCCAAAATTTCTGAATTCTAAAACCTACCTGGGTCCAAGAGTTTCTGATAAGAGATTTATGAATTTTATCGCCTGATACTTTCCACCACACTTTGCCTCTTCTATATAAAGATTAGAATATTGAATAATCCAGTGAGCTGGCTTTGCCTTCGATGGCTCACCTGGAAAGTGGAAATAGTGTTATATCTACCCATGGAGTTGCTAGTGAGATTCAATGTGTGGAAATTGCTCGAAATGGTACCTAACTCATAGTAGCCACTCATTTATTCTTTGGTCACTAGTTTTACATTTTTCATCACCTTTACTTCCGGGTGAGGTTCCTGCTTTCCAGCCTCCTGATGTCCAGCACCCAGTGCCCAGGAGGGACTCTGTAAAAGCTCCCGTTCTTCTGCGTGGACAGCCTCAGTTGCTGGAGCAGCGAGTTGACCCCTTTCTGACCTTCAGAACGGAGGTTAAAAGGCCTTTTTTATTTGTTACATTTTTCACACAGCTCCACTCATCCTGGTCTTCTCCCTCCTGACAGGTGTGGCCGTCCTGGCCCGTGCATCCTGGGAGTTGTGCCTTCTCTTTACCTCGTCTCTCTGCCTTCATTCTATTATGCTCCTCCCAAGCTCACCCTGTCAAACGATGCTGAATCCTTCACATTTCCCTTCGCTTTTCTTTTTCATCCTTTGTATTTCTCTCCCCAGAATTGAGGTCCCAATAAGTTCTCATCGCCTTGAGACAGATTCCCTTTTGGTGTTCCCCCTAGGGGAGAGTCTCATCTGTATTTCCTTGGAGTTTTCTGAAATCTGCACACATAGAGTTCACATTTCCCTCTTGTGGCTACTACAGACCACAAGAAAAAGGGATGTGGTTACGGCCATTACCCTTGGTGGAAACTGGACTGCCTCTCATATCTCGATTTCAGCACCTCAGTCTCAGATTTAATGTCACCTCCCATCTCTACTCTTTACTTATACAATCTTCAACTTCATCAAGACCTACATATAATTCACGAACCCTAACCATTCTCATTCCTGAGAAGAGAAGGAGGGCTTCTCTTCTCTCCTTTCCCATGTCACTGGGAGCCAAACCTGTCTGGATCCCGGCTGGCTGGCTGGTTCTGCTGCCACCAACCCGTAAGAGAAATTGGCAAACGATGGAAAAAGGAAAGATGAATTTCATGCAGTTTGATTCAGCGGGGGAGAAGCCTCTAGATGGCTTCTCCATGGTCCCACAGACATAGTCACGATTTATAGAGACAAAATCAGGTGATATCCATGCAGATTTAGCAAGTCAGAGAATAGGTCAGTCTTCATTCCCTTGGTGCATCCTCAGCAGGAGGAAGAACGGAATGCAGAAGAACAGTTATCAGGAAGTTGCTGTAACTTCATAGGGGGTCTCGTTCCCCAGACAGGACTCCACAGCCCTTAATACAGCCATGCTCCAGCAAAATCTCCCAGTTCACCTTATCTAATTCACCTTGTTTTTCTTGGCAAAACCCCAACCTTGTACCTCCTTATATCAAATAGCTAAGCTTCATTGCGGGGGGAAAAAGAATCAAACATGCTCCTGGAATTTTGTTTCATTTTAAATTCAAGATCATAAAGCTCAAATGGGTGCTCAAACCTGCCTGACAACCCTTCTATATTTACCTAGTCAGCTCATATTTCCACCCCACAAGTGACAGAGTCTCTCTTTGACCAAACTCTAGGCAGCCTTTTTGAAAACTAGGCTCAGTCCTGGCTCTGTCCCTGTCCTATCTGGTCCAGTTTTAGTAATAATGATGCTGAATGAATTTAGTGAAAAGGCCTCACCCTTGGTATTGATCACCCTGAGTGTCTGATCAAAGTCTTCATTGCCACCATTCATACGTCATCTTATCACCCTGAACTGCCTTCAGCAAGAACCTTGTCAGTTTCCCCTGAATCTCCCTATCCTGTTTCCTCTGAGGAATTTTCTCTCCACTGATCCCCAACTTGTCCCCTGACTATCAATCTCCACCTGTCCTTATTGTTTTCAGGGTTTAACTGATCTCTTTCCCCTACTGAAACACCCCCATCTCAGCATCTCAGTTGAGTAAAGCCTTCCTTTCTGTCTTTAACAAGTGTCGTGGGTTACTTTTCTTTAATGCAAGATGACTTATGTTTTACTCAGGTTTGCACCACTGTGAGTAAAATACCTGACATGCACAACTGAAGGAGGGGAAGTTTATTTGGAGCTCACAGTTTCAGCCATCTCAGCCTACAGATGGCAGAGTCATTGCTCTGGTACCAATGTGAGACAGGACATCATGGCCCAAGAGCAGGTTGGAAGAAAGCAGCTAACCTCATGGTAACTAGAGAGGAGAGAGAGGGATAGAGGAGGAAGTGGCCACAGGGAAGATAAATCCCTCCAGGACATGCCCCCCAGTGACCCACCTCCTCCAGCCATGCCCTACCCACCTACAGTTACCACCCAACTGGTCCATTCAAACTAAGATGGACTGATTAGGTCTCCTCTCTCCTAATCTAATCCTTTCACCTCTGACCATTCCTACATTAACACAGGAGCTATTGGGGATACCTCACATCTAAAACATAGCATGCGTCTGTCTTCCACTTCTGTCTGCTCTCTTCTCTCGCTCGTAGCTGATCACCTTGGCTCACACTTCGTTTAGGAAACAGCAGCTCTTGTTCAGTCTAGAACTCACTCCCCATTTCTCCACCCACTCTGCACACCTACCTGCTTCCCCACCCATCTCCTCTTCCCTCCTTCCTCCCACAAGCGGAACCTGCCCCCTCTCCTAGGAAAGGCCCCTCTTTCTACCCGTTGTGCTCAGAGCCCCACCCCTTTTGACCCTGTCAAGGACTTCGTTCTCTTTCTCCTCAACCATTAAACACTTTTTTATGGATGAATTAATCCCATCACTGTTAATGTGCTTCAGAATCTTTTTGTATATTAAAAAAAAAAAAAAAAAAAAAAAAGCAATGAAAGGAAACCTCCCTTGAGCCCAACTCCACCCCCACAGCTCCTGGACCATCTGCTTCCTTTCATGATCAAACTTTACAGAGATTCATGCAACACGAGATGTCTACTTTCTTACTTCCCAGTTTCCTTGCTAACTTGCTCTTCTGTAGCTACTTCCTCCAGCATCCCAGGAGGCCACCTGTGAGTGATATGGACCTTAATCCAGAAGATTCTTTACTATTCTCATCTTCCTTGACCTCTCAACAATTTTCTGCACAGAGGAACATTCCCTCCTTTCCAAAATAGCTTTTCCTGAGCTTCTGAGGCCCCACAGTCTCTGTTTTATTTTATTTTTTTCCCCTACCTCTTTGGCTGTTTCCTTTTATCATACGTTTAAATGTAGGCATTTCTCAGATCTCCAGCTTAGAACTCATTTTCTACTTTCCGTGCCAATTTTTGCTAGGTGAATTTTCTTTCTCTGAAAAAAAGAAGAAAAAGTCTTTAAATACGGCCTATATGCTGACCCCTCAAGGATTTACACCTCCAACCCAGACCCTGCCTCTGAGACAGTCATAGAAGTCCAAAATGTAATATATCTAGAAATGAAATTCAGCTCTCCCCACCCTGTCGAGTCCATTCCACAGCCCCCCAAACCCATTCAAAACCACCTCATCCCTCTGCCTGGCCACCAGAGCCTGTCCACCTCCACGTGTTGGCGTTTCTACCTCCACTATCCACGCAAATTCGTCTTCACTGTCTTCTCTTGCCAACATTTCCCTAATCAATCCAAGCCATCAGAATCTCTTCCCTGGCCACCTACAGTAATCTGTATTTCCTTGTTTTTATAGTCGTCTTGTTCTAATCTGTTTTGCCCAAGGCATGCAGAATGATCTTTAAAAAGAAATTTGATCATTTCACTCTTCTGCTTAAAACCCTTCCATGTTACCCCATATGGTCAGAACTAAATTGACCTGCAACCAGTTGATGCCTTCTGTTTCCATCACCTGGTTCTCCTGGCTGCATCCACACTGGTCTTCTTTCACTTCCGCAAGCCTAGAACCACCCGGTGTCTGGAACATTCCACACCCACAGCCTGTCTCAAAGACACTGCCATTCTCCTTAATAAAATTATGTATTTTATTTGCTTACTCCTTATTATTTTCTTCAACCTCATTCCCAGGTGGAATTTCTAGGAATGCAAGTAGAATGTCTCTGGGTCACAAATACAGAAGCAACTGGTATCAACCAGTGTCCAGCATGTGATGTGTTTGAGAATTTGTTTAGTGATGTACTCCAGATGCACTCTGGTGCTTCTTGACCTCCTGTTTTAGACTCTGTGAAGTTCAGAAGTGTGATTCTGTAGATTGAGTCGGATCTCCATGTTAATTATTACTTGGTGTTGTTTTCATACTTAACCACAACATCGACCAAGTTATTAAAAAAAAAAAAAAAATACCTACTTCTTGACCCTCAAAGAGCTTTGCTAAAATAATGTCCTTCTGCCAAGTCTTTCTATTCCACCATCTCTTGGAATTCTCATCATATATGCCAACTCATATCTTTTCTTTCAAAATCCATTTTATATCTTAATTTCCCAGAAGAAAATAGGATGAAAAGAAGAAAGAAAATCTTACTGTGGTGCATAATTTGGTTAACACTGAGTAAAAATTCAGAAATTAGCTAGCTGATTTAGGCTACCTGTTTGGAAATTTAAGTAAGGAAAGTATGAACTGGAATAAAATATAGTTTGTAATAACCAGAGGGCAGAGCTCATAGATCTCTGTATCTTTATAGAAATTGGAAGATTTTAATCTCAAATATGTAAGAATATATTGTATCTTTATGACTTTCATGGCAATATTCCTTTTTACTAAAATGGCAATTATTTCTATATTTATTGGCATATCAATTGCTTAACATATAGAAATAAAACATGAACTGTAGTTATAATCATCAATGTTTTTCCTTTCCTCACAGTCTCAAAAAAAGCATATTTGGAGCTGAAAGTTTATTTGTCATACATCTGCAGTGTCATGACAAGAATTCAATATATTTAATAAGTAGTTAGAGAGCAGACATTTCTCTTAGGATTATAGCAACCTGTGACTAGGATTATTCAGGTACAATACTATGAGAGTTGAAAGAAAAATCAGTATAACACTTAAAATTCATTTAAAGTTTCAATTTTAGTAGAAAAAAGAACTATATAAAGGAAGGTAGAACTATATTAAGAATAGAGTCCTCACCTTATTAAGTGTTAGAGAGAGAATGCATGAATTTCTTCTACAGGTTTTTGCTGTTTAGCTGTGGGTAGTCTGAATTAATTTGAAAATGCAGTTAAGGGTTTTTTTTTATTAGAAAAAAGAATAAAATTGAGTAAAATGAGATTTAAAGAGAAGAATAAGTACTGAAATAAACATTGCAGCTGAAACTAAAGTAACTGAAGTGAAAATGTTTTCATAATGAACTTTTATGTTTAACAAGCCCAGACACTTGGAACAGTGTAAGCTATATTAAAGCCTTTTATGAAAGGATTATGTTTTGTATGATGAGTGTTTTAATATAAGTATGGTACACC
This sequence comes from Sciurus vulgaris, assembly GCF_902686455.1. Taxonomy (NCBI): domain Eukaryota; kingdom Metazoa; phylum Chordata; class Mammalia; order Rodentia; family Sciuridae; genus Sciurus; species Sciurus vulgaris. Next base: position 157,626,637 of record NC_136465.1, read on the forward strand.
ACGTAAAATATAACTACATTTAACTCAAAGTAATTATGAGAATTCAGGCAAAATTATTTTTCTCCTGTACTATCACACTGATTCAGGAAAAAAAAATTTTTTTTTTCCTTCTGGAACCTTTCACCAACGTGTCTCTGTTTCAATTATTTTTGGCAGTATATATTGCGTCTCTCTGCCTCAGCTACCTTTTATATCGACAGTTGGTAGCACAAGCCTTTTAACGCACAAAGGGTAGCAGCACTTCAGCCAATCTGTGATAAAAGGGAAAAAATGAAATCACTATGGAAACTGCAGGAAGGATCTAAAAGCTCTCTTTATAAAGTAAACGTCTGATGTTTGTGACTACAGGGGTAAAAAATTCATAAATCTCTGTGATGCTATCATTTCTGATTTGTTATCACTGCAAATGCCAACTCGATGCAGCCTGACCTCAGCTTCATTAAGTGCTGTGTGCTCAGCAGTGGTTACTATTCAACAGGAGGAAGACCCACCCTGGTCTGCAGGGAGGTCCGGGAGTTTAGGGGATGCTGTGGAACTGAGGGAAGAAACTAACTTGCTTAGGATGTTTTCTTTCTTTTCTCGTTTGCTTGTCTTTCTCTTTTGATTCACAGTGACTTGATGAAGTCAAGCACACAGTTGTTATGGTCTCTGTTTTCTTTTGTTTTGTTTTTTTTTTTTCCTTCCTTGAGAAATACAGCAAATCTCAGATCCAAATGCAACGCAGAAACTACAGTTTGTCCCATGACATGTCTGTCTTTGATCTTGAATTGAAAAACGCTAACTCTCTCCTTCCAATCGTAAAGCAAGTAAATACCCAGGAGAACCTGTTCCCACTTCACCACCTTGGATCCTGGGAAGAAATAAACAAAGGAGATTGTGACTGCCCAGCTCTGGAGAAAGCTCATCTGACAACAGATAGCAACAGGCACCTGTGTGCAGAAGGAGTTTCAGAATGTCAGTTCTCAGAAGTTAAGTGACTTCTCTGATATTGTTATTTAAATAGGACTCTCTTTATTTGATTAATAGTTCACCAGTGGAAGAGGAACTGTGGGGGAAAGAGGACCCTGAGAAGTTCTCAAATGTGAAATTCTTCAACTTCAGGAATCAATTCTAGAGGAAGATGAATATTTAAGTAAGTAGATCCACTTCAGCTTTGCATATGCTGCTCTGCTGCTTTCTCCAATGTTTATAATCAAATGTTATTTCATTAGTTAGATTTTCAGGCGATAGAAACTATGGCTTTTTTTGTTTTTGTTTTTTTAAAGAAAGTTGGTGGCAACTTTACTACAGTTGAAATGCATTGAAATGTCAAAACTGATGTGCATGGTAATTGATTTCATATTGTCATGCTACATTTAGACAATTATAAACATTGCAAATCTAATGTTTCAAGGTACTTATGAACAATTAGCAATTCTGTACTGGCATCTCAAACATTATTGATGACAATAATATGCAAAGTCCTAAATCCTAAAAGGGATACTGTGTAAACGATGCTTAGAAAAAAATAAAGTCAGAAAATGAAACGAAAGTAGTGAACACACAAAAATGGAGCCTAGTTGTCAAGGGGCACTTGCTGCTGTACAAAGGCACTTGCTTAAAAGAGAAGAATGTAACATCTGCAAGACTGGGTTTACTGAACTGCTACTACTAATGATGAACTCAGCTGCTTGCGTAGCCTTACAGTTTGCACAGTAGTTTCTCTTACATTAAAGAATGTTCATGATCAGTTCTAAGGGATCAAATGGAAGCATGTATTTGGGCACCCAAACATAAATACAGGCATACTTTCATTTGAAAATATTTAAATGCTTCATACATACTGACTTCACTGATGCTTTTTGTGCACATAATGAAAGCCAATTATCTGTGGAGAAAACTTGACTGGGTGGAAGAAAATTAAATTGGTTTTTAAAGACTTTCTTAAACAGCAGTAGCTAGGGAAAGGGCCAATAGCAATTTAGTTGAAGATTGTAATGATTTTGCCCTATTAATAAATCATGCTTTATCCTGACTTTTCTCAAAAGTTTTGTGTGGGGAAGACTTCCCATGACATGTGGATGGGAGATGGGCACTTTCCCTGAAGCTCTGCAGGTATCAGAACATTCTGCCAATCACTGCAGAGCTCTGGGAACAACTGGTGGAGAAACCAAGTAGGTCCTGTTTCACTCAAAGAACAGGATGCAGAAAAATACATGTCAATTCAGAAAGCATTTTAGAATTGCAATTCTTGAAGGGAATATTTATGTTCTAGAATATTCTGTGATTTCTTTGTAAAAAGGCTGTACAGGGTAAATCCAGTAAAATTTTTACCTATGTTTTCTGCCAATCCCCTTGTGGGAGTTTCCTCATTTCTATGAAATGCCTTTATGTGGAATATCAACTCTCATCAATCAGTCACATACTTTTTTTTCATTGTGCCTTAAGTCTGAGACTACAGAAACATGGAAAAACATGTTGTTTCATTTACACACACAACAATGCAAGTACTTTCTCTTTGTTACCAGATATTAACATTCTGTTCTCTGTATGTTCTCAGAGTTGACTTCCAGCAGCTATTATAGAATAAAGAAGGTAAAAGACTCTACCATTACTTCAAAATATCTTATTGCTTACTAACTGATGAGTAAAATATTTCATTGAGGTTTTCTAAAACCAAATAGTTATCTAATGTAAGTTAAATGTCAGGAATTTGACCTTGATAGACTATAAAATATATATGATTATATTGTAGAGAAAGAATTATTAGGGAAAATGTGTACTTTTCCTCTGTTAGAAATACTGCAGGTGTTGGATGGTGTGAAGTACCTCCTAATATTTTCCATTAAATTATCCATGACTTTTCCAAACAGCACTGTCAGAAATGGTACTTTCACTTACTTATGAATTAAATGGAAAACTAATATTTACCATACTCTGAACTTTAAATATTGGAAAGCCTTAGTTTATATTTCATAATGTTTTCTAATTAGCCAAATTGTATGATCAGATTTTTTAAAGATTTTAATGTTGAAGGTTTTCAAATACTTTCCTCGGGCACCCTGTAGAAGTGTTAGCTTTTACATCTTTCTCCACCTCTCAAGCAGGTGAGGTTCCGTGAAGCAGAAGTCACTTCTTCATGGTATTTAATACTCATGGCCTGAAGAGGGTCTTAGAAGTTGTTCATAGTTTTGCATTCTTTTCTATTAAAAATATTTTGTAATTTTGCCATAAATTTCCAACTTGCCACCATCAGAAATCTTGATTCCTCACAAACTTTCACTCCAAACCAAGAATATGCTTTCTAATCTCAAATCAGTCAATGGAGATAAGATGGAAACTTTTAATTAGAATTTTAATATGTAATTGAAGCCATTTGTAGATTATGCACAGAGGTGATCTTCTATGTATTTAATAACTGCGTGAAGAACTTAGATAATGTTTAATTTGGTGGAGAAACTATTTTTAACTTTGCTGGAGTTGGGTTACTTTCAATATTCCCAGAGCGTTTCTCAGAAGTTATACCAGTGTGAGGTTCATTGTGTGAATGAATAACTAAATGTGTCTGTGGCATGTCCTGGAGGGAAATTATAAGAACTAGAATATTCTGTAAGGTAAAGAAAGGATTCTGTTTTCCTTCCATGTCTCTTCTGGGAAACCTCTCTGCTCAAGCTATGTGGTCAAAAAGGGATCGATACCCACTGGAGCATCAGAGGAAAGAATCTGTCTCTTGCTACTGTGAATGAGTGATACCCCTAATTCTCCTGTGTTTAGGCTTTAGAAACCCAGCACATGGGACAGGACTTTTACTTTTCTCTTTAAAGAAATAGTGGACATTCCATGTTGGATTTTTGCTTGACATGAATCGTATGGCAAACTGGGGACTGATGTATGAATTATGAACTTATAGCTGTGTGGTATACCTCAGGGGTGTTCTAGGGACAGAGACATCAAGAAAGTCCCTATTATGAAAAAAAAAAAAGGTCTTTTTTTCTACTCATGAAGCACACCAAAATGTGTCACTTGCACAATACTGCTACCAATTTATACACAGAGAGACACACACGCACATCCGCACTCTTCATGGCGTATCTGTTTTGATTTGCATGTGCACATGACTCTCATTAATGCTGATAACCCTCTGCACATGCCTCCAGAAAATAATGGCCCCCTACTGTGAGAACTGTCTGCATTCAAACATGCTAAAAGCTGAATATTTAAAATCTGTTTGGCACACCAAACTTGGTTTTCTGAAGACAACAGAAGTGGAAAAGAAAGATCAAAAGAAAAAGAAAAAAACCCCACAAAAGATAATAACATCTGGATGGGGCCCGAGTAATGCTCTAATTAAATGTACTTATACCTAAGTCTTCTCACATGCTCAGGAGTAAGAGCTTACATGCCCCCTTTAAACTGCAGCCTTAGAGGCAGTCACGGGAACTATGCACGGAAGCTGGGAAACTGTCACTTCTCCTGTGATCTGGCTCTGTTCTATATGTGTACCTATAATTTATCCTACTTTCTTTCATTGCATGGACCTCTGCTGTTTTGCTAAGATAGTCATGATAAATGAAGTTGTCCCTTGAACTTAACAAAGATATGCATGATGTTCTTTAAAATGGGTGAGCTCGAAAAAAAAAAAAAAAAAAAAAAAAAAAAAACACTTTACGTGCGTAAAAGAAAAAGACTACAAGATTCTCTTGTTCCTGGCTTATAGGTTAAGATGAGTTTAATAAGAAACCATCTATACTTTTCTCCTTGTTCAGGTAAAGTCATTTGACATCTTGTACATAAAAATAACTCGCCTGGACTACAAACCACAAGGCAACTGTTTCAGATGACACCAAGTCAAGCAATTTTAACTTCTGAAAGAGTTTCTAAAGCCTATATTAATTGCTTAGTGTCCTAGTTAAATTAGCATGACTTGAAATGGTTTCAAAATACTGGGATTTAGGACAAGAGGGAGTGCGAAAAGAAGTTCCTGTATTTTCTCGGTTTTTTTTTTTTTTTTTTTTCTTGTTCTTAAATGGAGTTTTGAAGCACCACAACCCAATCTCCTATTAGTTTGCTTTTAAAAATAAATAAAGCAAACCCTAGATACTTAGGAAAAGCTGTTCAGCAGTGCACAGAGATGTTCTACATGTCTCATTACCATTAACAGCCATGCATGGCTAAGCCTCCCCCATTGCATGCAATATTTACCCTCTGGCTTTGTAAGATGATGCCTGACGGTGGATTTTACGAAGGAATTTCATAACCATTTCCTACACTATACAGCACACCTACTATATTAGATTATGCACAGTGTGTCTTGGGTGATGGTAACAATTAATGAGGATGGGTGTTCATTCCTGAAAAAAAAAAAAAAAAAAAAAAAACAAAAACCCAAGTGCTCACATATTAAGTGTTTGGGGGTGAGGACAGGTCCACTTCTTGTCTCAACCCAATGACAAGCCACTTTTCTTTTTGTTATTCTATTCCCTGTCTTCTGGTTATTGTTAAATGCAAGGCACTTTGCCTCCTTCCACTCCTTAAAAGAAAATTATTCAATTAATACACAAAAATGAAAGTCAGATACCCTTCATCGTTTATGAAGGTCCAGGAACTGAAAGAATCTAATGTATTCCTGGATCTCGGGTTCTATCAGGGAGAAGATAGAATAAGTTATTTTATCTCTGAGCTTCCTTAATTTTGCATGATTTAGAATTGGTGTGGCATTGGAGGTGGGAGATGTTGGGGGGGTGGGTGTTCAGTGAAGTCTAGAAAAAAGGGGATCATAAGGACCAGTCCTAGGGGACACAGGTCCGCATTTATGCAGAATGTTTTCAATGTGCCACACCCCTATGCAAAAGGCTGGAACCCCTTTGGCTTAAGTACCCCCCGTATGTGTTTTGCAGTATATGTATTTACACTCAGGGTGTTTTAAATAACCCCGATTACTCTCTTCCTTTTTAAATTGGCTGTTCTCTTCATCTTGGATGTCAAAGCTTCCTTTTACTCTTGCTAAGTCTTGCCCGGGCGATCTAATACTTCATTTCTCCCCCACCCCCAAAATAAGATATTTGCATCAAATTCAACATTTCAGTAATAGTGGCAAAAATAGCCCCCCTTTAAAAAAAATACAGGATTAGTTCCTGCCGTGAGTTCATCTGTATCATCTCCATTTATCTCTCATGGGTGATGAGAAGACCTTCGCATCTCACCAAAAAGCACTAGTAAAGAAGGAGTTAAAATGAAGGCAGGCTCACTGGCTTGCTGAGATCTGTCAGAGTCTGACTGGCTGGCTACATATCTGTCTCTGGAACAATAGGTACCTGTATTCTGCACGGACTGTTGGGTAGCACTGGCACTCTGGAGAAGGTCTGCCTCTGTCTGCGCTTTCCTGGTGAGAATCCCCAATGACAGTCCCACTTTTCAGTGGGGGAGAAAAATATATATATATCTGTCTACTCTCTTGATGAAGGACAGAGCTTGATCATTTTGTTCAGGCTTGACTTGGCCGGAGGTTTTAGCTTCTTAGTCTCAAGTCAGCAGTCTCTCTGGCTCTCTTAGTCTGTCTTTCTCTCGCTGTCTTACACACACACACTCTCTCTCTCTCTCCCTCCCTCTGTCTTATTCTCTTTCTCTCTCCCTCCCTCTCTCATTTCCCCCTCTTAGGTTCTATGCAGGCAGATGAGTGTCACCACTGTCACTGAGGCACAGAGCTATAAACATAGTGGAGCCAATTTCCACGATGTCGAGAGAGGGGGCACCGGAGGTGACAACAATGACAAGATCGTCCTTCTGGCAAGTTTTAGGTAAGAAAATATTTATGCCCGATTCTTGCGTTTCTGCATCTTTGTGGCTGAGACATTGTGATAGAAAGCGAGTCGTGTAGGGAAATATTTTCAAGAGGGCATCGTCGGCTGTCACTTGCCTGCAAACCTGTGTTCTCGGGCTTTGTGTTACTAGAATCACCGGAGGTGTGAGCGGGGCTGGTGGAAGGAAGGGTGAGCTGCTTTTTATGTCTGTGTGGTGACATTTGTCATGCTGTTTAAATTGGTATCTGGAAAAATTTCTGTTTGGTGATAGTTAGCAATGTTTTGTGCAACGTGGACCATATGGCTGGGCAGAAATTAAGTGATGCTCTTCCATTCTTAATTTGTCATTATTTTTACACTCAACCATACTGAGGTCAGAGAGTTTTAAAAATTAATGAGATTCCCCGTGGAGTTCAAATAGTAATATCTACGTGAGCTGCCAGAAAAAGATAGGATTATGCTGGTGTATTTTTGCCATAGATTTAGCTGTCTTATTTTGAACACACTTCATGTGAAATCTGTGAAATGTACAATAGTTTAGGGGACTTACTGTGATTTGGGAGATCGCTCCTTAATTTTAATTTAATGACCAGAAGACATTGGGTCAAGATTAAAGTGTTAAGGATGGACACTGGGTGTGGAGGTATTATTAAAACTTCGCAGCCCTTGTTTTAACAATAGAGAATACCTTGTACTTTCGAGGAAATGACATATAATGAATGAGCTGCTTGCTTAAAAAAAAAAAAACTGCAAATGTATTTTCATTTTAAAGTAATACATAAAAACTCAGCAGATATTTAGGGTGAAAAATTGCTGGGGTGAACAAAGAAGCAAGTGTATACAGAGATGAGAATTCTTTGTCACAAAAATGAGTCCGGGGCATGGATTTAGGAGGTCAAATGATTTTTATGTTCTCTGTGCTCTACAAAGAGAGTATATTGGGACGAGTTCCAGGCATTTAAAAATGTACTGAAAACTTTCAATTCCCACAATTTAAAGACATTGTTTATGTTCCTGGTACAACACATTGTTCAAATGAGAGGGATGGGGGAAAGCAGTCTGAATATACAGTAATCGGGGCTAAAGATGTTTTTATCCCCGTTCCCCCATTTACAAGACCCATTGGGGCTTCCTGTGATATATTGTTATGTAAATACTGTGCAGCCAGGGAAAGCAGCACTATGGAGATTCAATTTACTTTGAAAGTTGTTCATTATAGCAGGGATGAATGTTATTTATTTGATGTGATTCAAAGGCTGGAAATGACTTTTTCATTGTGGCACCTTTTGTAATGGGTGCAGGGTGATCTAATCTTTTTAATTTTGGCTTTCACACCAGTGGAGATGAAAAGAGATCTGAACTCATTTATCGGTTGCTAGGTCCTTCTGGAGGCCCAAGTTCTGTTGGTGGTTGCTATGGCCAGTCTGACCTCAATCTCTGTGGTTTTGGGGACTTAAGCAGTCTTTTTTTTTTTTTTTTTTTTTTTTTTTAATTGAGGAGCTCGTACCTTGATTTATGTCCAAAATTGTGGCTGAATGTCTTTGTCCGGGAGAAATAAATGGTGCTCAGCAATTCATCAGTTCTTACAAGTAAACACGACTGTCCGACTAAAAATATGTTTTGTTCTGAGTTAATGGTATGGAACAAGGCATTCTCCACAAACAGCTATCTTTTATTGCGGAGGGGCCACTGAAACTTGGAGCAAAGTGGAGGAAATTGGCATTCATTTAGGTGTCCATTAGCATTTCATTTGTGATTCGGATGGTGTGGCTTAGGTGGATAGGAGATGAAGGGCGAGCCTTCCATTTGCTCACCTTCTCCCGAGCTGGGGCTGCCTCGGAGACAGGCCCTTCTTGATTGCCTGGATTTGGCTGGAGCGAGAAGTCAGGAGGAGTTTCTCCGCCCGCCTTGGCCTCTGCTTCGCCAAGCGCTGAGGCACAGACAGGCAGATGTGCTGTGTGGGGCTCGGCCACCGGCGGCTTCTTCGCTCTCTGCCGCGGGCTGGCTCTCGGAGGGAAAGTTGAGTCCCCTGTTGGTGCTCTGCTCCCGTGCCACTTAATGGTCCCCGGACTTCCTTGCATTCTAGACCCTCGTGAGAAAGGAGATGCAGTGGTTAAGGGGCGATGGAGTCCACAGCCGCGTTCAGCAGATGAGCCCTAACACATTTCCAGTCCCCTTAAATCTACTAATTGATGGGTGCTGCAGGGAACATAGACTCTGCTAATAAGATGAAGATGACAGAGTAGGTATCAGGGAAGCCATTTATTGCTTATAAGCACTATCAGCTTTCTTCCGAGAGAGATTGCGGCTTTGCAGGGCAGTTGTTATATTTTTTAAGTATTATGCTAATGGTTTTTATTCTAAATCGGCCAGCACTGAGTATCTTCAAGAAAATGGGATCCATCAGAAGTGACACCCTCCTCGACAGAAAGGTAAAAATTCAGCATTTTTTAAGGTGCCATTTTCAAACTATTTCATGTACTTCTTGCCTGTACAGAAAACTGCTTCTTGTGACTATTTGACATTATTTTTAACATATGAGACTTAGAATAACTTCGAGAATTTTATTGTTAGACGCCATTGTACAGATTGGCTAGCTTTTGTTAACAAAATACAATCAGGTGCTTCGTCTGTGGCTTTTCAGCCTTGGAAATAAGTAGCTTTTTATTTCTATAGAGAAAATGATCATTTGGGAATCGATAGAAATGATCTTTATTTTATGTAGATTTTATTCCTAGAATCAGTAAATTACCATCTAGGATGAGGTGATGTCAAAGGTCTCTTCCAGCTTGAAAATTCTTCAGAGTACTGATTTTCTGAAAGAACGCATTAGGTCGCCTTTTTTATTGTGATTGCACCTGTCCGTATAATGAGTGCTTAGCTCTTCAGTAGAATAGCAGTCAAAAGTAATATGCTCTCTTGCATAAGAAATAATTGTGGCTGAAATTAATTTCCAAATAATTGATATTTTAAAGGTTTTCTTTTAAACTGACACTTTAGTGCTTTGTTAACTCAGTTTTTACAGAACTCAACTTGTGGTTCCTTTACTAGGGTTTCTGACTGTAGGTCTTTTTGAAGGTAATGTTTTCTATGAGTGATTAATTTCCCAAGAAATATTTAATTCTAGGTATCTGAAGACAAATACTTCCTGGTATGTATCTGTATGTATGGGGACATATTTTAATACAAAATGTCTTATAAATCTTGCATCTTGTTTTACTTTGCTGTTAATTCAAGGATTTAAGTGAATGTTGGATAGCGCTCAATTTCCTGAAATGATTAAATTCACTCTCTGAAGAATCTGGGGAAAGGCCTGTAATGACATTTTGATGACTTTCATTTTAAGGTATAATAGTAATTGAGTAAAATGTTTTAATAGCTATTCTTTAATATCTCATTCCAAATACAATGTTTTTACTGCTCATTCTAGCTTGCTAATAATGGTGGCTGGTAATTGTTTCTTATATAGAAATCATTTTATCCTTATGTAAAAGTTATTTCAGAAAAGTCTTCACGCATTTATCTCAGCCCTCACAATTGTAGTTAGCTCTAGAGATAACTGTATTTCCAGATTACTTTTGCTTTCATTTGGCATTTCCTAAGGATAATTAGTTGTTTCTTAAAGAAAGGAATATTTGATACAATAGCCTGTGGTTTAAAGAGGAAAGACAAGATGGTATTCGTGTCCGAGAAAGCTGAGAAAACAGAAGGAAAAAATACTGAGCGCGATCACAAAACAAATTTTACTTTGCTATCGGATGTCAGGTGTTCTGTAAAATTTAAAACTGGACTAAGAAATAAAAATGCATGTGTAAATATGCAGTTGTTACATCTATTTTATTGACTAGTGAAGTGCAGATATGTAAACTTCGTAAGATTGCAGCTAATGTTACCAGGAATATCTTGGTATCTCAATTCTTGTGGGAGATGGACACCCAAGTAAAGTTAATCACATAGCTTTTAAAGAATAAAATCCTCTGGAAGCTGGAGTTGTAACATATTAGGTCAATTTTCATGTAAGCCAAAATGAAATCTTGACATCAGTTTTTCTGAACAAGGTACACGAAGTCAATAACTTCCAAATTCCGTTGTTCAAAATGCTAATTAGAATGTTTTTTAATGCATTTAATTAGATTAGAGTGAATATTTAAAGTCAGGCTATAATATGACTGAATTAACAGGCCATTAGTGCAATTTTTTTTTTTTTGTAAAAAGTAAAATTAAGTTCTCATATCTGATGATTCTCTTCTGATACACTTGAAAATATCCCCAAGTTTGCTTTATTTTTGAAATTAGTTTTCCTTTCCCAATACCATTGTTACAGAGCAACTGGTTACTCTTAGTTTCTTTTTGCCTTCTATAATTTTGAGTTTTATCTTTTTGGCGTGACATTTTTCTTTCTGGTCACCTAGAAAGTTCTATTGACTTTGAAGCTACTTATCTGACCTGTTTGTCTGAATTTGAAGGAAAAAATAGCCCCAAACTTGCTTCATTAAAAATTGTGTATGAAGTGCTGAAAGATTTCAACCGGCCTTGGGATGCTGTTCAAAGGGTTATTAGAATGTAGATTTTCCCAGTAGTAGCAAGTTCCTTATGTAATTCAATGAAAACTTTCCTTCAGGTATCTTAATTTATTTTCTCTAAAATAACATCATCTAGGAAATTAATTGTTGATAGTTAACTAGCAGAGGAGGGGCCTTAGGTAACTAGTGAAGATATCACCCCAAGTAACTATTGTAGTTTGTTGGCAAATATACATAATAAAATTTTATTTACAGGTTTTGTGTTTAATCATCTTTATGATCCAACATCAGATTTTAATTTTCACTGCCACTGATTGAGTAGATTTTGTTTAAATGATAGAATGGTTTAAGAAAATAAAAGTCATGCTAGAAAGTCCAGTTACGTACTCTAGCACTCATTAATGATTTGTTTAGCCTTCTGAAATTATGTTTACTCAATAGTGTTTTCAATAGTCTTTTTCAAGAGATGGCCTGTATACACTTGTAATGACCTGGATTCCTTTGAAAGTTGCTAGACTTTATAATTCTATATTACTATATCATATAATGGACAGAAGCTTTTTATATCCTTAATAGTATCTCTAAGCCCTACGATATGTCCTTAATATTTCTTGCATTATTTATCCACAATGTACTTGTGATGTATAAATCCTTCAATTTCCTGTATTTTTCTGACAATTGAGTCCACAGTTCAAATGCAAATACTGAAATACACCATTTGGATAGAAATTTCCTTAGAGTCAGAAAGGTACCTTGTAAACAGTGGTTAGGAGCATATGGTGTATAGTTAAAATTATTATAGTCTTAAGGTTTTAACATAGTTTACTGCAGACTATTTTAAACTATTGAATTTCCAGGAAGAATCTGACAAATTCAATTTGCTAGAAATTTTAAACATGGAAGTCAAATATAGTATTTAAAAATATCTTCTCCCACGTGGGTTTAGAAGTTGTTCATTCATTCAAAAAACTTTTATTCAGTGCCTACTATGTGACTGGCAATATTCTTGTAGCTCTTAAATTAATGGTCACCATTAATTCATTATTAAATATTATTTGCCCGATTTTGCATATGATAGGAATCTCCCTAGTTGTGCATCAGCTAATCACATCACTATCCATATCAGTTTGAAACTTGTATTTCTCTTATTTATTCTTTAAATGGCTTAAATATATATGCATATATGATAGTCTATAGCCAATTTAGCTAACAAATTAGCTGAAATAGAATGTGCTCTTCCTCATATGCATTTAAACATGTCTAGATGCACCCTGCTCCTTCCACTATTCAGGCCCACAACACAGCAGACTCTAAATAGGTTTTATTATTTTTATACTTCCTTCTAGTGCTTCTTGTACTGCTTTAAGGATTTTTAATTCTAACTATTAATAGCTAATATTTATATGTCAGACAATGTACTGAACCTTACCTTTATTTTCTAACTTAATCTTCTGGTCACCTTATGGGAAAGGTAACATAAGGATGTTTGTGGATGAGGAAACTGAGACTTTAGAAGTTAAATAACTTCCTCAAGGTCACAAAGCTTGTAAGCAGCTAGGATGATTAAAACCTAGGTCCTTCAGGGACTTTTAATTTTTCTAGTCATTCAACAAACATTATTGATCCTATTGTATGATGTCCTAGGCTTGCTGAAGATGCTCAAAATGAAGTGATGGATGTAACGGACTTTAAGGCCCATAGACTTTATTGCCCAAGTCTCTGCCCTTAGAATAAAAATGCCTAATAACTCTCTTGATACTTCTATTATTTCCCTCTGCATCTAGGGATTCCCCAGAGCTAATAGGATACTATTATAAAATGTCAAACCTCTTTAGATGTCTTACCATATGGCTTCAGTCATTCTTCCCACCTGCATCATTTCCTGTTACTAACTTGGAATTCTACACTGGTAGACTGATCTCACTGCCCCAAGAATTTTGTCTTGTATTTTCTCTGATTAGTCCTGTACCTGAAACAATTTCACCACTGCTTTCTCAAAGCCATTTATCCCTCTGTGGTTTGGGTCAAAGTTTGTGATGACTCTCAGGAAGCCTGTCTTAAAAATGAAACCCCCAAATGCTTTCATCTGTATCAATCATTTGACTTGTGACATTTGCAACAACTAAAGAGGTTTGAGGCTGGATGACACTTTGCACATTTCTTGGGTGTCGTATTTGCAGATGTGCCCACCTGACAGATTGGTAGTGAGTTTCAGGAAACCACAGTGAAATGAGGGTAGAAAGTAAAAAAAGGTAGAACTGGAAGGATTGGAAATAATAGCCCAGCTGCCTAGCCTGGTGCCTGGCATGGAGCTTGCAATGAACACACTTCCGTGGCTGGGAAGGGGGGAGGAGGGGAAAAAAGGAAGGAGAGACTGACAGCTGGAGGAAAGCTAGCAGGGAAAGAGGAAAGTAATATTCCTTAATTCATACCTCAAGGCCTCCAAAAATATTTATATTAGTATTAGAGACCTTATTAAGGAATGAGTAAATATAGACAATAGTCTTTACTTTCACATATGTTTTGACTTCTTTTTGGAATAAGTTGTCACCTTATCAACATTCATACATTTGAAACAGAATGAACTTTAGGCATTTCTAAGAAAAAGTTCAATTGTGTTATGTTTGATTTGTTTTCCATCATTCAGACCCACAACGTGGCTGATGCTAAGCTGGTTTCACTGTTTTATTCTGTGATTGATGGTTTTTCTATTCTCTGGGACATAAGTCAGTATCATAAAAGTTGCTGGCCACTTCCCCTCAAAGTGAGACATCTTCTTATCTATTATGAAAGTTTTGTTAATATTTAAATTTGATTTTTATCTTCAAGAAAAGTCAAATTCGACCTTCAAATACATCATGTGATTCTCTATTAACAAGCAGTTCTCAAGGTTAATTTTATGATTTTGCTCAATTCAAAAGTGTAGCATTCAAATCGAAACACACACACACGCACAGTCTCTCAAACCAAGTTATCGCGGTAAAGATTTTTCTTCATATGAAAATTCAGGTGGGTATTTCTTAAAGAAACTATGACATCTGGCTCCTGCTATGACTATTTCATTGTTTGTAAGAGTCAGACTTGTATATGTAGATATAAATATAGGACTTACTTCCAGGAGGCTTTACTCTTACTTAATACACGTGTAGCATGTACTAAGTTTTCTGGGTAAAGCAAGCTGGAGAAACTATTTCCTAAACCAGAGAACGTAACAGGTTGTGCGCACCCGGTAACTTAACAGGGGAGCCCTCTGATGAGCCGTCTCGTTCTTTGGGAATTCCTACTCACTAGTTAAGAAACGTGAAGATCGATCATCAGCTATGAGGCTTTGAGCTGTCCTCCTTTTAAGAAACTGGGACTATTTCTACAGTTGGTATTGTAATAGCAGCAGCTGAACAGTTCATGAGAGATTCCAAAATGAACTGGGCTCCAGATGATTGTCACATGCTGTGTTGCTATTGGTAAAATGCAGAGGATGAGCTTGGCTCCCCTTTGACCCCAGCTTTCTATGGTCCTTTCATTTTGACACTAATTTCAGGCATGAACCTTGGCACTTAGCTACAGTGTGTAATTGTTGGGACCCCGCTGCCACCTGGGTGCACAATCGAGAGCAGCAAATGGAGAACAATATTTAGCCCCTGTGATTTGCCATAAGAACACACCACATGCAGTTGGAAAGGGAAATATTTAATCAGCCAGTTTTCTCCATGCAGTCCCAGTCAGTTAAGTTGGTTGAAAAATTTTTTTCCTCTGAATTAACTGGTTGTTTTCTCTTTCTAAAGATAGATCCTTTGGCTCCCTCTTGAATTCATATTATACAAATTTGGAAACATTACATACTAATTTGAATGCACAAACATATGGAAGATACTTTTAAACATGTTAATTTAGTAAGTCATTTTGGTCAAAAGATCGAAATTTTAAGAGTTCCTGGAACCCTCTGCTTTGTTGGTTGGCTCTGGTCTTAGTATGTAAAATGCTGTTAAGTGACGCACGAATAATACCATTCCATTTTTAAGTGTGTTGTATGATGATGCTGTTGATCTTTAAAAGAAATTTCATTTGGTGACATTTACAAAAATAGTTTCATGTTAGCAGCTTTTAATTTTAATTAAAAAATATTGAGAATGGTTTAACTTTTAAGTGGCAAGTATCCCACCTAAAAGATGCACACTTATATAATGGAAACAAGAGACAGAGGGACCCTCATCAGATGTCTTGCTAATGTCCAGGGAATTGTTTTTGCCAAGTAGCAAATGGTATGGGATAGGTTTTTCTGTATAAATAGGCATATCATCTTAAAGATTTAGGTTTTCTTTTTTTTGTGTGTTTTGCTTATTTTTTCAGCCTGATCCTATCAAAGTGCTAGATACATCAGAAACATCTGAAGCCTCATTAAATGCAATGATGTCTAGTCCTCTTCAGTTCAACAGTTACTCATTGACATGCTAATTATTGATGAATGTTTTAAATCCTTCTGGTCAGTTAATGCTTTGATGATACTATTATTATTGTTATTTTGGTTGGAAACTACAATAAGATATATGGGTACATAAGCCAAAGAATTTCTGATTCTTTGCCACAACACAAAATTTTTAAATGAGTTCAGAATTTCTTCATGGGGCATTTTATTTTTTCCACTCCAAGTTGGGTATAAGTTGGAATAGTGTATGATCTTTGTAACTGAAATGGTATTGCTTTTGAATTTTATCACAAATTTGGGAAAACTTAGTCATCCATTCACTCAATAGTTCTATTGACTTTCCCTCTTAGTTACTTCATCTGACCTGTGTTGCTAAGGTCCTGTGAAGGATTTTATAAAAGAAGAAACTGTAATCTTTCCCTCATCAACTAGAGTATAATTAGAGAGAGAAAAAGAACTTTAAAGAACTAATTGGATAATATAATGAAATTACTCTTAGCAATCATACTTTAGCACTGTGAAGGGAAAAAAGTATTTCCTCACAGGTAGAAAGCAATATTAACAATCAAATACAGCTTTTAGCCTCAGAATATTGGTTCAGATTATTTGTTGTGAGAACAATAATAATATTCAGACTAAAGGCTAGTTCTAGTAAATGTATTTTCAGTTGATTTTCATCAGCAAAAACTCAAGGTTTTCACTTAAGCAGAACTGTTAAAAAGGTAACCATGTTGTACTGTTAATAATTAAACTGCCCCAAATTTCCTCATAATAAATCGTGAGTGTGTATGTACATGCATGCTCATGGGGGACTACCCAGCCAGAGCTTCCCATTGCCCTAATTACACTTCATGATATTCTTCCAAAATGTGGACATATATGTAAGTTGAAATGTTTTTAAAATAGTTAAAATCATTACTCATGTGTCTATATATTTGAGACCCTCCAACTTTCTCACTGTCTTGGGAAGACAGACGGACACATTCTATATGATGGGAAAGTTTTCAGGAATGAGGATGTAGCTCATTCCTGTAATTGGGACAGTGTAACAAAGCCCAGGGTTCAGTTCCCAGTACTGCACCATCAATTAAAAAAAAAAAAAAGAAAAGAAAAGATGAAGAGGACCCTACTCAGAACAGTAATTCACTGAACTGGGCTCATGGATCAATTTTAGCCAGATGTGGTGGCCACACCTGTAATTCCAGCAACTTGGGAGGATAAGGCAAGAGAATCAAAAGTTTGACACCAGCCCCAGCAACTTAGCAAACTCCTTAGTAGCTTAACTGGATCCTGTCTCAAAAAATAAAAAATAAAAATAAAAAGAGAACTGACTGAGGATACAGCTCAGTGGTCAGGTGCCTCTGGGTTCAATCCCCAGGACTGAAAGAAAAAAGAAAAAAAAGTCTTCAAATTTGTCCTAACATCTGTGGATTATAAATCCCCGCCTGTGGCTTCATTCTCTGACACAAATGTTGTGCCATTTACCTACATAGGTTAAAAACACTACTGCAAATTAAACCTAGCATTAAGCAAAGAGCTTTGGGAGTAGTTCAATTCTCATTTTCTGTCTTGAATATAAAATTTTAGGACTTTAAGGAAATCCAATAACTTTTGTCCATATTCATTTTCATTTTCCAAGAAAGTAAAAATGTAACCAGTCAAAAAAAATTTTTTTAACTTCATTTAAAAAACCTTCAGGTCTTACCCTTAGATATCTCTGTGTGTTAAAAAGCAAAAGCCCGGTAGTAATGACTTGGTTATTCTCTCCTTTTATCTTGTGGGTTTGTTCTGCAGAGGTAGAGAGAAGAGCGCTGGCTGTTTCTGCCTTCTCTGCTCAGGGAAGTATTGCTGAGAAAAGTGTGTACCCATTTTACTAGACATCTCCTAGGGACTTTGGGCGGCATTCTCTAGCCAGAGAGACAGACGTTCATTTGTTGCGGGTGGCTAGAGGATGAGGCAAAGGACCAGTTCTCCTGAACATGCTATGATGAGAAGGGACTCATGCCAGACACATTATGGGAAGAATCAGACAGAAGGGTACTTAATGGCACCCACCTGGAGAACAGGTAGCAGCATCCTCTCCAACATGTGGTAGCTCTCAAAGCTCAGTGTCTTTGCGAAGCAAGGGTCACCATCCACCTGTCTAAACAGATAATAATAGCAGACGCATGACGTACCACGTCCCTGTGACTGTGACTGCCTCTGGTATTCCCTAATAAGAAAGCCCTGTCACAGTGATCTGCCCTGTGCCCACTTGCAGAAGGCACCTTTGAACTCCATAGGGTGTAAAAGGTATGGCTGACTAATTCTTCAATGGGATTTCTTCCCCCCTCCTAATCCCCCACTGGGGGATAAAGATGTGAAGATTAAAGACTAAGAATCACTACTTCTGACCTATATTCACACAACTTAAAAAGAGAGAGACACAAATAACAACAACGACAAAACACTTGAGAAGGTCAAAATAGCCTACATTGGGTAATATCATATGGTTACATATGTGATATTCCCCAATGTATGATATGTAAATATTTTGGGGAAAAATCATGTTTTTGTTTTACAGATTTATCTGTTCTCAGTTTGACTTTGACTTGCTAGATCATGACTCCAAAGTCTTCTTCCAGTTTAATTTTAGTGCCATGCTTCTGAAGTAAATATGTGGTACAGCAGGCGTCTTTACTCTGTCACTCCGAGGAGACAGGATGCATCTTTTTGGTCCACCTCTTGTGGGCTTATTCAGAACAATTTATCTTTAGCATAAGCTGCTCTTGCCATCAAGGTCTTCATCCCAATAATGTAGCCAACATATTCTGGCTAATGATGCTTCGAATGGCAAATCAACTTCCTAGCCTTCATCTCAAAATATTTAAATATAAAATCCAGGTTACAGCATGGTATCAAGGTCCACGAGCACAGAGCAATTTTTTTATGCTCTGATGAATTTGTTTCTTGTCAGTGGTCACTGAGTGTCTGGTTCCCAGGTGCATGTTCATTTATCTGGGCCACGTTGTTTTGGCCACTTTGATGTTGGAGTTTAGGGTCCTGTGATTGGAAGGCCTTGGGTGTTTTTTGAAAGTCTGTTATCTTCACATTCTTGTACTCAAGGAAGAGAGGGGTATTAGGATTTAGGTGTGCTTGTGCGACGGTGTTGGAAGAGTTTCCCAGCTTTTCTTGTTCACTTTGGGGCTCAAAGAGAGGCACAGGCTTTGGGATTAAAACAAATTAGATTTTAATTCCAGACCTACTACAACCTTAGGCCAGGTGCTTAGCATCTTTGAAATTCAGTTTCTTCTGTTAATTAAGGATTATAATATGCACATTAGTGACATTTCTTGACCATTTCCCACAGGTCAGGCTTCATACTCACATGAGCAAGTATTGTTATTGTCCACCATTTACAAATTACTTCATGGACATTTGGAGATGAGGAAAAAATTCACCCCAAAGTAGTTGTTTAAGTACTTGTTAAGTAGTGGATTCTTCTTCTTTGTTGGTTCTTTTATTTCACTGGTTCTTTTATTTCATTTTTAGAAAAGGACTTATGGGATCAAAAGATATGTGCATAATAAATTTAGTTTCCAAAATGTAATTTAGCTTAAGCCTTTGAGTATGGGATTAGAGTAATGCTGTGGTGTTAAATCTATAGTATAAAACTGATTTATATTTCCCGTGTTGTTGCATTATATACTGATATCACGGAGAGTGTTGTGTAAGTGGCCGTGGAGGGCTATGTGTTATGAGAGCTGCTTTTTGCTTTTCTTTTTCAGTAAAGATTCTGGGTAAATGTCTTTTGCTTGGAATTGAATGCTAGTCTACAAGGCAATTTTTATACCTTAGATGAGGAGTGGATGCCATTTGCAGAAGAGCTTGACATTGTCAGAGAGTAGTTTGGTAGGCTTCAAGAATTTTCATTTGTGATTTGTATGACTCTTGATAGAGGGGGAAAAAAAAAAAAAAACCATGAGAATGACTTACCTGGAATTTAAAACTTTGATTCTATTGTGGCTTTGTCTGTTGTCCATTCCTAGGACTTTGCTAACTTCAACGTCTTCTCCTACTTCATCTGCAAACTCTTGAAGTCTGTGGGATGCCCAAGTGTGTATAGAAATGCGGAAATAGTACAGTCCCTTTGGTTAAGAATAACATGTCAGATTTCTTTTCTTGCTTTTGTGTGCTCTCTGGAGCTCACCCATGCATGATGTTCCAGTTGACTTCAAAGGCAAATCTATGGTTGGATTAGCTCCACAGGACAGAGAGCAAGGTAAGAAATAGGCTTAGAGCTTTCAAAGCCCACTGGGGAGCTGAGAGAGCCAAGCTTTGGGGTTACCAAGATGATTTGTCCATTTATATCCTCATGGAAGAGCAGGTAAATATGCATACTTTCTATTTTATTGTCAACATTAGATTTTCTACATTTTAAAAATTATGACTGAATTATAACAATAATGCCTGCATTTAAGCTTGAAACCTAATAAAGAACATATAGACAAAATAAATTTGGAGTAGAAAACACTACTAATATAACGGAGGCTTGAAATATTTAACTCATGGGGTAATTTTAAGTATTAAAAATGGGATAGAGTAGAGCAGTGTGCTTGGGAAATTGTAGCTGAGGATGTTTGCTTTCTAGATATTTCCAGCAAAGGTAGACTTCTTACAGAAGTCTAGAGATGGGCATTGCTGAGGACCAAGGGAGAAGATTGGGTGAAGGTTTAGAAATGAAAGAGAGATGGTTATATGATGTAAGTATGAATTGACTTGCCTGAGAAGAACTTGGCAGACTGGAGAGGGGTAAGACATGAAGCAGACACGGTGGAGGAAGGTGCTCAGGTGCACTGTAAAGTTAAGAACCCTAGCAATATAAAATATGGTGTGGAAATTAAAGGAAGAAGTGGAGGTGAAGAGGTCCATGGATATAACCTGAGCAATTCTGCTGAATGTTGATTATAGACTTATTTATGAAGGTTGGAAAACTTAGGAAGGAGATGAAGAGTTAACTTTCAGAAATCAGAGGACCAGTTGAAAGAAGCCACAAGAATCCAAGTGGGAGGTCAACAAGTCCTGGCCAAGACTGTAGATATGAAATAAAAGGGCTACATTTAGTAGTTATGAAGGAAATAGCCATACAATCCAAAACCAAACACAACAAAATCCAACACCATAGAAGGAGGATCTAGAAAACAGTAGATAGAAAGGAATTAAAAATTGAAGGTTTTGCTTCTCTGTTGGAAACGTCACATGTAGAAGAATACTAAGTGAGAATATACAGAATCCCAGCAATTTCTAGAAGGGGCACCAAACATACTTACTGGATTGGTTTTTTTTTTTTTTTTCCTTCTGTCTCTGGAATGAAGAAGAAAGGGAATTTTTTTTTTTTCCACTTAATTTATTCCATTTAATCTACAGGATCACAAGTGTGTGTTACTTAAAGTTACATAAAGCTAAAAGCACAATGCCCTAGTCCCCTCCAGAGTTCTTAGCAGTCCCTTTCCCCAGCATTGTCCAGCAACACCAGAGACAGAAGCTGCTGCCTGTGTGGTAACTAAACTCATGGACGTTGCGTTACTGAAGTTCAGATGGAATCTTAACTGTGGTTATGTTCTTTTGTGAATAAACTAGAACAGAAATGAATCATTTGTCTCCAGAAATTGTCATTCTGACGCTGCTTTTGGAGATGCTGGCATGTGTACTAAGGCTCGAACAATCCTGCTTTGATTTGTCATGAAACCCTTGGTATTGGATTCTGAAAGAAAAGTACTGTGTGATTCAAATGAGTTTTTCATTTGAAAAAGAAGAGGCTATGGGTAGAGCTAACTTTTCTAATTATCATCAGTAGGTATTTCTCACCTAAGATGTATGCCGTAGTTTTATGACCTTGGAACTGCTCTGTATTTGTTTCAGTATCCACACAACTTATTTCAATTGAATTTCCTAAATCTCAGAATGTGTAGCTGGGTTTTTTATCATAGTTTTCTCTCACCCGGAGACTCTGGAAGAGGAAACAATCAGGTAGAAACACCTCCTTTCATAACTGTAATGAAGAGTGAAGTTAGAGAAGAAGTTGAAGTTATTTCAAGAGTACACAGCGAGGTGTTGACGGAGTCAGAAAAAACTAAAAAAAAGAGATGAACTCTTTCAACTATACTGTGTCATCCTTTCCTAGGGTAGGAGGTTCTAAACCATAGAAAAATAATGGGGACCCTGGTGACGATGGTGTATGCCTAAAATCCCAGCTACTCAGGAGACTAAAGCAGGAGGATCCCAAGTTCAAAGTCAGTCTGGGCAACTTAGTGAAACTCTGTCTCAAAATAAAATCATGAGGACTGGGGATGTGGCTCAGTGCTAGAACACTTTCCTATAATGTGTGAGGCCTGGGCTTCAATCCCCAGCACTACACACACACACAAACACACACACACACACACATACACACACACACACAAAATACCGATATCTATAATGACCATTTCATTTGCCAATAAATCAGATCTCATGTTGAATGTCTCATGCTATGCTTGCACATCTATTGCAAAAGCATTATTATAAAGTGTAAGCATTCTGATAATGATGGGTAGTGCTTAATTGGGATTGAAGGAAGAGATTTTCTAAAAGATAGTAATTGTTTAAGAAATAACACCTTTTCTTGATTTCCTGAGCAGACTTAATAAGAAAACAGTGACTCCCACTCCATCTTATTCCATGTTTTACTTGCTAAAGAGGCTGCATCCTCAGACCAGGGAAAAATTCCCAGGAAGTTTCTCAAATGTGAGTGGTAGGGAACAGAGAGGACAGAGGAAAGGGAACTTGACCAGTGCAGGAGCTGTGGTCATTGTTTCAAGTGTAGGCCCACGTTTCTCCTGTCCAGAATGTCCTTTCCCCTGACCTGGTCCTCTTCATCTTCATTCTGGTGTCTCGCCTTATTAAACCTCTTGACCACTTGGCGTACATGTACATTGGGTGTTTCTGTCTCTGCTTGTTCTTCTTACCTTCACATTTTCCTTCAGTGTTCCCATCCACTGTCATGATTACAACTACTCAGACATTTTATCTGTAACTCAGGCCCCTTTCCTGAAATTCAGACTCAAATATCCAACTGCTTGCCCTGTCCTTCAGGCGTCCTCCAGCCAAACCCCTGCCAACCAACCTCTTCACCGTTCCCCGGCTTCCCATTCTTTGCTCTCTGGGTCGGTTCATACCACCATCATCTCCTCATTCATCAAAACTAGAAACCCAAGAGTCTTCGTGGCTCCTCTTTTTCCATTTTTGGTATTTTCCACATCAAGCTCATTACCTGGAACTGCTAATTTTCCATCTTAAATATTTATTGAATTACCCATAATTCCCATCATCGCTGCCACTGTTGTAGTTCAGGTATCGCCACCTGTGATGGTTCCCTCCTGCTTAGACAGGTGTACCGTTTAAGTGGCTTTTCTCCCACTACCCTGTCAGCCTCAGATCTACCTGATACACAACCCAGAGTCGACCTGCTGCTTGCAAAGCTTAAAATCCTCAACTGTTTCCCCACCTTGCAGATAAAAGTACAAGACCGTCCCAATCTGCTTTCTCCCCCAATTCTACTATTTCCTGCCTCTCTCTGGTTCTGTCTCTGCTTCCTGTCTTAAATTTTGTTCTCTACCAGCATACAACAGCGTGGAATTCTGCATACGGACTATATCATTTCCTTGGTGTTTCCTGTGTACCATGCCTCCAAGTTCCTTCTCACTCTTCTTTCCGCCGCCCCTTAGTCAACACAGGTGCGTCTTGTCCTCACCGACATCCCACCTCTCTTAGCCTATCAATACTCTGCATAACCCAGTCAGTGCTTTAACTGTGCGATTTTCCACTTTATATTTATATGAGCTTATTTACCTATGTCTACATTTACCTTTAATTTCACCTTTCACTTCTTCTGAAGAAGAGTAACTGAGTCACAGATTACGAATATCTTTTTTTACTTTCTCTCCCCACATCCAGACTTTGCCTATATTTTACCCCAAAATGAAGTTGACATTTCAAAAGACCCAGTTATGGACTTGCATGGAGCATCACAGCATTTCTTAATTTCTCAATTTCCTGATCAGTCCTCTTACTATTTTCTGACTTTGCTTCTTGGTAATTTAAAAAAAAAAAAAATTCAAGGGTATATTTTATGTCATTTTTATTCAGTCACATATGTAAGACATGGATTTCCCAGGGTGGCCAGTTACCATGCCAGAAAAAGGTTTTAAAAAGCTGTATTTATCCACATTTCAGATATTTTTTTTTTTCATATCAAGAAGTAGCACACTGGTTTTGCTGTCCCTAAAATACTACACATGCTATTTTCTCAGGAAGAAAAGTGAGGTTTATTTTTTGTTAATGAAATGACAAACAAGCCCAGCCAACTTGCCAGGCAGAATTAAATCCGAGCATCTTTGGCAGTAGGCTGCGTTGTTCCATCCATGCAAATGTTTTGCAAAAATTGAGCTTGAGCAACTTTTAATTTTTTGGCTAGAATCTTTTCAGGGTAAAGTGGAGACATTCAGGAGTTGGGGAAGTACTTAAAAATTATAAACATTTCCAAAGACTGTTGAAATAAAGCTCATTATGATTCTAATCATTCAACTCAGGCCTTTCTTTGCACCCCCAAAACAAGACCAGTCGTTGACCAACATGGATGTAAATGCAGTGGTAGAATTCAGATTTAAAACCATGGCTGGCAAAGCTACTCTAATTTGTATTCCCTCTACCCATGTTTTACAATACTATTTATTCACTGTCTCTGTTTGTTCCTCCTAGTATCAGAGAGAGAATAAACACACATGCCTTAAGGAATCAGTCTTGAAATAAAGATTCTTAAAAAGGACACACCAAAATGGAAAAAGACCCATAGGTACTTTCCATTTCGTAAGTACACTGTTCAGTTTTTATTAAGGTATTGGAGATTGGCACACTTTTTCTGGACTGTGCCAGTTAGTGATATTTTAGCTTGTGAGAGGAATGTGTTCTCTTTGGTGAATAGTCACCTCTATTGCTGTAGCTCAGAAGCCTCCAGAGACAAAACACAATAAGTGAGTGTTGCCAGGCACGGTGGCACATTCCTGCAGTCCCAGCAGCTCAGGAGGCTGAGGCAGGAGGATCGCAAGTTCAAAGCCAGCCTTAGTGCTTAGTGAGACCCTAAGAAACTAAGCAAGACCTGTCTTAAAACAAAATATGAAAAGGGCTGGGGATGTGGCTCAGTGGTTAAGTACCCCTGGGTTCAATCCCTGGTACCAAAAAAAAAAAAAAAAAAAAAAAAAAGTGTGGTTGTGTCCCAGTAAAATTTATCTACACAGAAGTGAGCACGTGGGTTGGACTCCCTGATTGTAGTTCACTGGTTCACCTAAGGCTGTCTCTGAATTTGTGATCCTCCTGCCTCTGCCTCTCGAGCTTCTGGGATTGCAGGCATGTGCCACCATGCTTGACCACACTCACTTATTGTGTATGGTCTCTGGATTTTTATTTTAAAGTCATGAAAATAAAGACTAATGTGTACTTCCATCATGAGTAAAATTTCAGGTTATATCAAAGACAAGCACTTGAATAATTTAAGGATTAGAAAAGGTTGAGACATTTTAAGATTTTTTTCATATTTTTGAAGTCTGTATTGGATTGGTTTTTAATAAGTAGGATACCGTTTTTATCTCTAGTACTTTTTTTAATTTGTCCAATTAAAAGCAAGAAAGAAAATCCTGTTTTATCTGAACATGGGCCAAGGGCAGGATGGATTTACTAGTATTTTCTATTCCTTAGCTCTGAGGTTTACATAAGCATGGTGTCCTGGTGAAGCTTTGGAAGTTCTTGTGAAGAGTAACTGGCCATATGCCAGAAAAGGTGCTATTTCCACCAATTAAAAAATATTATTTTATGGAACTATGTGACCAACGTAGAGAGTAGCAAGCTTAATTACAAAAGACTTGCATTATATTTGATGTTCCCTGAGTACAGGTGCTGTGACTTACAGCTCTTTTATCTCTTTAAAAATTAATTATAACATAGTAGTGGCCATAATGAAATTTAAGGAGTAAAACGGAACTCACCCTCTGCCACCTGGCCCTCTCTCCCCAGTTCTGTTTCCCTTTCCTGGTGGAACAGATATTATTAGATCGATTTGGGGGTTTTTTACACTTTGCCTATGTGTCTACTTGTCTCTGTGTATGTTTAAAATGTAAATGGGACCATATTGTACTTAGGATTCTACAAGTTGTTTTCCCACTTAACCTGTGTGATATATACCCATTCCATGCTAGCAGATATAAACCTCCTTCCTCTATTAAGAATGCACTGCCCTTTAGATAATTGTTTTATATACCCCTCCACTCATAAGCACTATGGATTGCGCTGTCCTTATAACAATATTCTAAAGATGTTTATATTAGTTAATTAAGGAGATAAAAACAGTCCTCCCTCCCATGGCGGGGAAATTAGCATCACTTTTATTAATCTAGGTTTACTTTTAAATGGTTCCCAAATGATTGTTGATGGCATTGTAGAGTTTTACAGCACTCTTCTTACAGTGATTTTTTTTATAACTGTGTATTTGTTATTATACAATCATAAAGGCCCATATCCACCTCTGCATGCACATATACATATACAGATTTATTTACTTCCAGGAGATGATTTAGATGACCAGGCTCAGAAGTAGAGAGCTTTCTGACGTGCACCTGCCTTCTGTGACACACGGAGATAGTGTGCAGATATTGGGCTGCCAGAATATTCGCCATCGTACAATAATTGCTGCACACTTTGGGTCATAGCAACAAAGAATGTCTTTAGTCTCGAATTTGCAGACACCTTTATGCCTTACCATTCAGAGGCACCTATTTTTAAAATTTCAGAATTCACTTACAGCCTTAGGCTCTGCAAGATCTTCCCATCTCTTCCAACTGTGTCAAACTATCACAAAAACAGGAGAAAACAAGGATAGACTATCCTTGTCACTCATGCTGGCTGAGAGATAAGCTGAGAGAGGGAGAATTGGGTGATGGAGGAGTAAATGCATCATCACTTGAAAAAGCACTCCTCTTCCCAGCTGTATATGACTTTTTCATTATAGCTGAGTAAGATTATTAATAGTAATAATAATAACACCTTACACTTGTCTAGTGCCCTATAACTTACAGAATCTTCCTCGGCTCTTAATTCAGTTCATCTTTTTGACAGTCTCATCAATTAGTCAGCATAGAGCTTATTATTTTCCCTTCCCTGTAGCTACTTCCTGTGGCTCTTTTCAAACCCAGTACCACAGTTCAGAGATGTAGAAGAACTGTAGCCTTGAACACCACCCAAAAGGCATGATGTGGGGACATCGTGCTTTCTGATGTCTCAGGGTGTGCAAATTTGGGCTGTGGTCATCCTTCACTTGGAGAGAATACAAATTACTACAGCGAGCTCAGGTCATATAACTTAAAATTATTGAGGTCATGCTTTTTTTTTTTTTTTTTTTTTTTTTTTTTTTTTTTTTTTTTTTTGGAACTAGAGGTATGTGACAGTATTAAAAATGGATAGTGTGGATTAATTCCAAACATTTATTCTCGGTCATGTCATAGAGTCGTTTGGATTCCATCCATCTCTCTAGTAAATTAGCCCCTGATAATCATAATTATGACCCTTAGGTGTCATTAGGTGAAATGCCTCCTAATTATTCAGAGGTGCTAATTTATGTCTCTTCTGTATGTTGGTTCAAGTATTTTACTGCCCTGCCATTCCTTGAAAATTGGTCACCTGCATATGTGAGATATACATAAGATCCAATTTTATGCATGGTAATATTTCTTTAGAAGAAAGTCCTATTCCTAGTGTTCAATAAATATGGTTGTATTATATGTAGATTTTCCCCTGACTTTGCATCTGATGTCAGTGGTCTTGAGTTGCTGGCTCATTAACCATAGGTCCTGACTTAAGAAAAACAGTGTTAAGCCTCATGCAGAGGAGCCAGAGCCTTCGGTGTTAGAGACATTACCTGATTTATTACAACGTATTATTACCTGTGTTTTATCAAGTAAGCCCGAGGGAGCAGAGGTGGTTTGCTTGAAGTCACTCAGCCAAGTGGCAGAGAAGAAACACAATTTCATCTGCCCAAGTGAAGAACTTTGTCCATCAACCACGGTCATCCCAGAAACCAGTCTCTGGGGATTTGTGTTAGGAGGTTCTTCAGCCAGCCCTGTGCCTTGTCTCTTGTGGGCGTACTTAGCAGGTTTATTTCCCCCTGAAAGCTTGTCAGAGAAGGTGACATCAACCAACGAATCAGAGATTCAGAAAACCTGCTGTAATCCTGATATCAGTGCAAAGAGATAACGGCCCCCCTGCTACCTGGCATTGCATCTATGTGGGAAGGCACGGAGGATGCATCGTGTTGTAGAGACAACTGTATCTACCCTGCAATGCGATGGCAGAGCAGGACCCTTCATGATAGCTTTTTACCATATATGAGAATAGTAAGCCTTGAAAGGAAATGTGGATATAGCCATTCTCCATTTACTTGGGTACAAAATAGATTTTCTACCTTTGTCTGATGAAAGAACAAGAGACAACTCTTAACACTCGGCTTTATAGTCACCTCCTGCGTATTTTTCTCCCCTATTCTAATCAGAAACCTGTTTTCTCTAAACAAACTGTCCTGATATTAACAAGTGACACAGAAAAGTCACTGCCTTAAACAGGCTTGTATGAAAAGTGGCACGAGATGTGAGGGACATCTCCGAGGAAGGCCGGCCTTTACCATTGATAATTATAATTACACCGTTGGTGTAAGGCACCAACAGTGCGTGGGAGGCAGGGCTGAGCCAGAGAAATCTAGAACATCAGGGCAGGCTTCACTTTTTCTTGAGATATTGCTGATGCAGAATGCAAATTTTCAGCTAAAAGAAAGCTGCTAACAAAGCAATCCTGAGCTCCTCCGTTCTGGAATATTAAAGAGAAATGTCTCCTGTATTTATTAAGCCACTTGTAATTATTTCTGACATGTCGAGTGCACTGGGGATAGAGAGAATAGGAGAAGATTGGGGAAAAGAATTTTTAATGCGATGTCAGTCTTCAAAGAATTGAACGAATGGCCCCAGCAATGATCCTTCTTGAAGTCTGACACCACCACTTCATGAACCAAAAGAGAAAATATTGAAAGGAATTCTGTCAACATGCGAGGATGAGTGTAATTTTGAACAATCAAACATAATGGCAAGTTCAAGCTTGGTGTCACGCTTGGAATTCTGTGGAATTCTAAAACTTGGGAACAAAAGGGACATGTGAGGAATATGGAGCAGTGGCTTAGGAGGTGGGGAGGTGGCAAGCTGGAGACTCTGGGTCAGTCTCCTCTGACCTTACTGGTGTGCACATGGTTTCATTAGGTTAAAAAAAAAAATCCCAGGGGTGAAACCGTCAAGGTTTCCTAAGAGAGGAATTTCCAGTTTCACCCCAGAAAAAAGGTAAGTTTGGCATTTGGAACATCTAAGAGCTTCTGAAGTGTTGTCTCATTAAAATTTATGATCAGAATTAATTCACATTCATTTCATTAAGAATCAAATCACCTGGGTTGAATTTGTGTGTAGAATCATAAAAAGAGGATAATGAGAAATGATAGCAGGTCCATGGAGTGGCCAGTGAGGGCCACTGGGTAGACTTGATCCTTTTCTTGTCAAAAAAAAAAAAAAAGAAGAATTTCCATTTGGTGTTGGAAGATTTATTTTCTTGTATATGATACGAAGTAAGTAGACTTCTTTTAAAAATAACTTGGGTTGAAGGATTTAAATGGCCTTCAATGAAACCTTCATATGTGGAAATGAGAAAGAAGATGAAACTGCCCCAGGAAAGTAAGAAACTGAAGAACGCATTTTGATGATCTAAGGATGCTGGGCAGGCGAAGAGGACCGGGGTGGGGGCAAAGAAACCACAGTGACAGCAGCTACTATTGTTGGTTGAAGGTAATGATGAAGGCCATGAGTCTGGGATGGTGCTCAGGTGACTTAGAGATGGAAAACCGAGCACCAAGTAACTTCCCACGCAGCTCCTGAAATGGTCCACTTCCGTTGCCACAGACAGCTCAGCAGGCTGAGGGAGAAAGCAGATGGCGTGGTTCAACCCCTCATGGTCCTCCTTCCCCATGTCCTCTTGGTTGCCCAATGCCCCAGCATCTCCTCTGGCGGCCTGTATTGTCTGTGTAGATAATTTGCAGTTGAGGATGCTGACATCTCTTGAAGTTGTTTGTCTCTCTCCTGGCCTTTCCATTTCCCTTCCCGTAATTGAATTGCTATCAGGGAATATAATTTCTTTCTAACACATCGGCCACCTTCTACCGTCCTCGGCTTTGAGCCCTAGCACTGCTGTGTGTGACCTTTGGCAGATGGCTCTCTCTGAAGTGCACCGTTCTCATCTAGACACTAGAAGCTGAGTATTGTTGAGATCTTCATTCAGAATGAGAGTCTTCTGGTCTATGAGGTCATGGGTCCCTTCTGTCTAAGGAGAGGCCTGAATGTTGATGGGGAGGAATTTGTGTTGCAGGATTAAAATTGAGACTTCATGTGCCTTGTCTCCCCAATCCTTTTCCTGTCTGCTTTCTGTATTCCAACAGAGACTGCACATCAACCTGTTAGTTCTTCACCAAGGTGCTATTTTGTACATCAAGACTTCTTTTCCCTCAATTTGTCCAAAAAAAAAAAAAAAAAAGAGTCTAGTTTTGAAGTTTCCAGGAAATGAAACAGGGTCCTTCCACTGCTAGCCCCTGGTTCTCGAGTCCCGTGATACCCAGTCCACAAAAAGGCACTTCAATGCATCCTGGGAGATTGACCTGGAATAGCTTCTCTGTGGTCGTCCTTCTGGGTACCTGGCCTTTTCATGCTCTGTTGATGACTTCCATTTTATTTTGTTTTGTTTTGTTTTTAGTTTTTCAGTGCTGGGAATGAAACCAAGGGCCTTGTGCTTGCTGAGCAAGTGCTCTGCCACTGAGCCACAGTCCCAGCCCTGATGATGTCCATTGTAGAACTGAAGGGAAAAAATTTATTTTTCAGTCCGTCCTATTTCCTTTGTATGGCACTTACCAAAGAGCTACATGCAAGTGGGCAGCCAGCCATCTTCTCTTCCTTGAGGTACTACCCCTTTGGGATGGAAATTTCTATTTTGGGTTCCCAAGCAGCTAAGTCACCCATGCTAGCCTCAAAGAGTTGAGACTTCAGCATAAACCTAAGTAAGCGCTTAGAATCGTGAGAGGGGAAGAGGGCAAAGGAAGAAACAGATAAGCAAAATGTTCGAACAGTTTTCCTCATATCCAATTGCACAGTGGTTAAAATCGCTTCACTGCTATCCGGGTCAATTGGATTTGCATAATTGAGAAACCTGGATTATGGTATAAAAAACAATTAAGCCAGCAATCTTTTTATGCCACTTAAAATCTTACCCTATGGAAAAATGCTTGATAGATGGGAATTTGACAACATCATAACTTCAGGTGACTCTCTGGATGGGTCTGTCAGATTCTGTAATTTGCTTATGTTCTTACAAAATACAGAGGAAGAAAATTATGTGTAAAGGTGTGTGAGAGTAAAAATTTAAAGCCAAGTTGTTCCTGTACTGGAAGGATTTCCTGTAGCTACAACTGATTTTTTTTTCTAAAACCTGTATTAAATATTTTTGTACCACAATGAGAATTTTAATTGGTAGTGCTTAGTTACAGCTGGAGGCGAGTCTACATAAACTAAATGTGATAATAATAGTAGCATATATTTATCAAGGGCTTGCTGTGTGGCATGCACTGAGTTAAGCTTTTTGTGTGGATTGATTTATTTAATCCTCACAACCCTAATTAGTAGAACTATTTTATTTTCATTTTATAGACAAGGACACTAAGTCATAGGGAAATAAAATAACAATTTAATTTTCAAAAGATAACCTCAGGGTTTGGCCTCAGGAAGCTGTAGGACTACATTTGGGTACGGGCTGTTCTCAGAGTTCTTATTCCATCATGTTTATTCCTATAGCTCCTCTCTTATTTGATATTCTTCACATGCATGAACATCTTAAAATTTAAATTTTAAAGGTATGAATGATACCCTGAAATGACGCTCATGAATACATTTTCTTTTCCAAATGTATCTAACTTAATCTGAAGAAGCAGACACTTGTTCAATATAGATGACAATGCCAGGGAGTGAGAAATATGGAAATGAGCCTGGCGGGCAGAACAGTTCAACAGAGAGCAAAGTTCCATTCCAGGCATATTGATTTCCCTCAGACAGGAAAGTAAAAGCCAGCATAGAGAAACCACCACCTCATTTAAATCTTTCTGCATGGTGTTCTATTGGTTTGGTTTTATCAGATGGCACATTGCCCTACAACACAAGGACAGAGGTACTGGAGAGTCTAGCAGTCAAATCCCAGCTCTCTGTCTTAGTAGCTGCGTGATCCAGGGCAAATTACTTGCTCTCTCTGGGATTCTCTTTCCTCGGCTGCAAAATGAAGGTAAGAGTACCTCTCTTACAGGGTCGTTGCAGGATTGGATGAATCCATGTATACAAGGATTTGGAACAGTGCCTGCCATATAGTTGAGTACCACAGCTAAAGGTAGATAGTTGGCAGTCTCCTCCACACCCTTATCATTGGGAGGTGCTTGAAACCAGTGACAACCCATTTGGTTTCCATATGGGAAAAGACAATGTAAGATTCCACTCGTCTTAGATGAACTTTGGCAAATAAAGCAATTCTTAGATCACCCAGAATTCTTTTGCTTTATAATTTGAGTGATAATTTAAAACTAATCAACCCATGTGTTGTCATGGACAGTCTGAAGTTGAAATTTTGCACCCAGCAGAAAGGGATTTAACATATAAATTGCATGATTATCAAACTGAAACAGAGAGACTGGACACTTATCTTGAAAATCTGAAGCTGTGGATGTCAGAAGATGAGAGACAGTTCTGTCTGTACAGCCCAAGTGATTAGGTAGCCTGGGGTGTGGAGTATGATCTTGCTGATTTATCTTTGGGTGATATTGGTACTAGTGGGTGTATCTTGTAGATTGTAGTTCTGATAGATTCCCACACATTTCAATCCCCACTCCTGCTCTTTTCAAAGAATCTGACTGGATTCTGTTGAAGCCCTTCAAGGGTGTTGAAGGTGTTGAGGGGGGCTTTATTCCTTCAAGACAGTTTGGTCTAACTTTGCCAGCTCACCAATGGGGAAGGCTGGCAAAATTCCAAAGGTGATTAATGTTGTATCTGTTATTTCACAGGGTGGAGTCTGTTTGGGTGGATGGAAGGGAAGCCTATAATTTCATAGCTATTAGTAGAACATTTCTGCAAAGCTCTTTTTATTGTAAAAATTGGTTGAAAGAGCCTCAACATTCAGGATGATTTGAGGGCACTATACTGTCGCCAGAGTAGAACCTGCCCCTTTGGCACTAACCTGGGACGGTGCACATCGGAAGGGTGTAAATATTTCCTCCAAAGTGTTGACTACCTTTTGCCTCCCCTGCTTTTTGAGGTTGAAACTATCTTTTCTAATATCTGAACTCTGAAGATTTTTCTCCATGAATATGAGTAGAGTTGTAAACCTAAGCTAGAAAGAACTAGACTAGTTAGGAAAAATGTATTGCATTTTAAAATTGTGCCACCACTCTGTTGTTTAGGGGTGGCAGGTTAAACCGAAGGTTGAGTAATCAATTTCTTCAATACCCATGTCTGTCGTCCCTGCGAAATGTACCTGTTTTTTCTTGGAGTTGCATCCTAAGTGACTGTCCTGTAAACACGTCAGAACCTCTATCACATCGCACTTCTCTGTCGTCGTGGGTCATTTTCGTTAAATGCTTAGTAATGTCCTTGCACTTGTGTAATTAGGTGAAGCAGCTCCACCTGAGCGTCCATGGGTCAGCTATGTGGACTCTAGCTGCCAAAGGCGCTTCTCCTTCTGAACAGAGCGCTTTGCTCAGCCAGTGTAGACATGGCCTGATAAACAATGGAACTTCTCCCTTGAGAACTGGAGTTCGGATTGATCTGATTCTTTAACTCAGAAACGTGCACAGGTTTGATGAGTGGTTAAAACGGTTGCATTCTAGTAAAATAGGAGCCTAAATTGACAGTAATGTGAAGAGTAGCATAATTCATAATGAACTTGAAAGGCGGTAGCACTCGCTGTTGGGAAAGCTAATCAAGAGACTATCAAATCAAAGTTTCCACGTGAGCTTAAGTATCTGTGGCAGGGAGGCTGTTCTGGCAGGTTTAGAGCTGTCAGGTCTTAACACCAAACCTGTCAGAGAGCAACGTGTCACTTAACCAAGATGTCACATATATTGTGAGAAACAACTGCTTTGTGTTTTCCTCCCTAGGATTTTTTACTATGAAAAGTGAACGTAAAAGGAATTTTTCCTTTAACACTGCATTTTTATTTTGCAGATTCTCAGACTGATGGAGTAAGTGACGAAGTGGGTTACCAACTGTACCTACTCCACTCAGCGCAGAATGACTGCAGGGAATATATTCAGACATGCCCAGAGAAGTCCGCCCAGGGTGAAACAAATACCTTTGAGGTTTAAATAAGGTGTGTGGAGGATGCTGGAAACTTGACTCTGTGGTGGTTTTTCTTTATTTTTTATTTTTGCATTTATGTTTGTCAAGGAAGGTGGGAAAATGGGTGACTTCTGCCTGTTCTTCCAGGACTTTTAATGCAATTCAACACCCCCTCCCCCCGCAGACTCAGGAGATTGAGGCAGGAGGATAGCAAATTTGAGGCCAGCCTGGGTAACTTAGCCAGAACCTGTCTCTAAATTAAAAAATAAATAAATAAATAAATAAATAAAGGAGGGGGAATGGTTGGACATGTAGCTTAGCGGTAGAGAGTGCCCTGTGTTCAATCCCCAGCACCCACTCCCCCCACCAAAAAAAACTCACACTCCCAAGTCTAACCCACCCTCTCTCCTAGGATTGGATATACTCTAATCAAGTCCCTCCAAGTATCTGTATCTTACCAAGTTTTAATTTTAAAATCATGATCGTGGTTTTCATATTGGAAAAGGATTTCGATTTTGGAGATGCTTTAAGGTTGGGATTTGAACTTTGATAGGCTTTACCATTTGTTGATTTCCTTAGAAAACAATAAATACTAGTTGTAATGTATAAGTTAGCGCAAGAGACCTAAGGAAATTGCATTCAAATCATGTTTTAAAAATAGATTTTCACATTATCTTTAAACAGTGGTTAAGTGGCTCAGAAAAATCAAGCAACGTTAACATCTTCAGAAATTACAAACCACATTTCCTTACAGGATGAAGTTGTGCTTAGTAGCCTATGCTTAATTCGTTCATTGAGAAACTACACAATTTTTGTTGCTATATTTTGTTAGAAAGGAAGGAGAGACTGTTTCTACAGGTGTCATAGAAAAATCAATACTGAGCCACGGATTATTGGATCCCATAGAACCATGGAGACTTGGCAGTGAAATTCTTCCAAAGGTGAGTAGGGGCATTGATTTTCCTTCTCATGCCTGAAGAAATATGACACAAGGATCAGGGGCTAAATTTAGTTTGGAAACAAGTGTGATTGGAAACTATATCTTCAAAAACTAGAAATAATATTTCTAAATAAATGAGAGATTGTAATTCAGATTTGAGCATATAAAATTATTTATTTTTCTTAGATTTCCATCTTTGTGTTTAAATTTTCTTGGATACTTTTGGGGGAAAAAGGATTCCTTAGGACTGATACTTTATCCATAATTGAGATTCAATCACTTCCTTGTAACATACCTATGCTATACAATATAAAGCAGTCTCCCAAACCCATAACTGAGAATACAATAACCCTCTAGTTTCTGGAAAAGTCACACAGCTTATATATACAGTCTCACTGAAAGGTGTGAGTCTATCACTAACCTTCCTTATTTAATCTATATAATTTTCCAGCTAGTTTGTCCTGTAATTTTGCACTTGCGTGTTTGTGTACTTATTTTATAGCTTCTTCTAGGTTTTTCAGAGCTGAAAAACTCTACCTTGTGTCTGATGGTCTGACTGCATGACTTAGCATTCCATCCATGTAGGCAGATGGTGTTCCTAGGTTGGAAAGTGTAAATCCCATGGGAAGTCAGCTGAGGAACATTTTCTGCATCTCTCATCCGACATTACGAGACCTCTGCAAGTCCATCTCTCTACAAGGTAAGAGATTTACTGTGAGTTGGCAACCAGAAGTAGTCGATGTGATATGCTAATGAATCGTGCTTGAATGTGTGTAGTCTTGCAAACCATCATGGAGAGTACGGAAACTGTTTTATGAGCAAAAGAATAATTGGAGCAATTTGAGTTACTTGCACACTCTATAGCATACTCATCTGTCCCCAGGGAGTATTTGGTTTTTCTACCCTGGGACCCGCATTCCATAGTATTGTTTTCCTCATGTGAAGTGAGGTGGTAAATTGGTCATTTTTATAATGAATTTGAGCAGGGTAGATGATTAAGGAAGATAATTCAGATTTTTAAAGTAGAAAATAACTGAATTACTATTTTTCTTTGTCTAGAGATAGATAGAATTTGAGTTATAGTAATCTGCAGGTCAGAAATTGATCATAAGAAAGTTAAAAAGTAAAATGCTAGTAAGTTCATGGCAATGCACATAATGACCGTAGTATTGGCTTTTTCTTTTTCTTGGCCAGCGGAAAATTCTTTATTCTTTTTTCCTTAACCTGGACTTTCGGACTGGCTGAGAAAACAAAACTTGTTTACAATTTGTACTCTGGATACCAAGTTAATACCCTGACTCTGACCCAAAGAAAGGGTTCTATAAACAAATGCTGTGTGCTATGAAGATGCTACTACTTTATTAATAAAATAATTGGAAGGTGCAAGATTTTGGATTTCCCATCTGATGAGGTAAGATTTTATCACATCCCATGAGATTACACTTCATTTTATCATTATTCCATTCCCAAGGAAGTTTACATCGCTCAATGTGATACAGAGCATGACAACATCATGATTCTTTTCCATTGTCTAAACTGTGACCAATTTGAAATGTTTAAAGTTGGGCTATATAATGACTTATTTCTATGGAAATCAAAATTATTTTTACTTTCTCTATCCTTTGCAGCCTAGAAAACTGTAACTCAGTATATCATGCAATGTACTTAAAGTTTAAATTATATACATCATAATTCTTATGAGGGTAAAAGCATGCTTTCCACTCTTTGCAAGGTCTCACTTGTGATGTGTGAATTCTTAAATGTGAACAAACCAAAGACAATGGCATACATTCAAGTTTTCTAAAGTAAAAGGGGAGATAAAGATTTTTGTGGTAAGTGGCAGCTTTGTTTGTGTTTACTGTTGTGAGAATATAATGTCTGCATGAAAAGAAAAGCCAACGAATGGGCAAGTTGCTAGATGGCTGGCTGTTAATGAGGTGCCTGTGGATACACTTCACTGATGCTCAGAATACAGCCCTCTTGGGTACATATACTGTAATTCATCAAAATGGAGGTAGTGTTTTCAACATTGCTACCCTGTATATTTAAACTAAAATACGTATTATCCATGTCTGAGCAAACGTGATGTAGCTCTTCTGATTTTAGGTTAAGGAGATCTTATGATTTTCCTAAAACATTGCAAAGATGAGTATCTACGAGATAATTTGTGATGTGTAAACTATGAATTTCTGAGGGGAAAATGGCAACTAATCCAGGCATAATTATCTTGCGTGAGAGAATTGTCTGCGGTGCCAACTTTGTCGTGCACAGTGTCTGACTCATTAGCGTTTTCTTTGCTTGCTTCTGCGTGTGATCCTCTGGTTCTTTCTAGATCCATCTCTCTTCCGTTTCCCCTTGGCTTCTCTATTGTGTTCCAGTTGGCAGTTAAAGGACAGCAGCAGCAATAAGACCACCTGGCTACCTTTTCCCAGCTCCACTGACTGGGAGTTAAGCTGACTAACATTTTGAAAGCCCAGCCCATTTCGTTCTCAGCAGGACAGCAGGTGAAAGCATTTCTGTATTAAAATACACACTTGGTTTCTTCAGTTTCTTGGTCTAATTTTTCTTGTTTGCCAGCTGGGGGGAGAAATGAAAGTAGGTTGGGGATCAAATGCCTGGGGTATTTAATCAACTGCCCAGCAATTCCTGATTATAGGATGCAGAAATTTCACTTTCGAGGATTACTGTGGTGGATTTTGTCAACTCAAATAGGTGTCCCCTTCCACCCAGCATGTTACTGGACTACTTCCTAGTACAGCCTACATGGGATGTAGTGGAAGAATTCCAAATCCTTTTAATAGCAACTCCTGGGTTATTAGAAACCACATATGCAAGGTAGAAATTCCAATCAAGTATATGTGTTTGTGAAGTCCCTCAAATGGTGCATTTTACATGGCTTTGTTTTCCTCTATTGGAATAAGAAATTGAGACTTAATTTTGCTGTGTTCTATTAATTTGACTACTGATTCCTAAGTAATAAGTCTATACCTTCATACACACTGAATGAAACTCACTTAACCAAGCAAATAAATCGTATCACTATATTGATCCTTGACCTTTTGCTCTTTCATTCTGCCATATTGGATGGCTTTTTCTTAAGTCCATAGAGATGAAAACTTGGGGTTGACATGGTGGGGGGAAAGCATTAAATCTCACCAAGCAACAGCAGGCTGTGAGATGTGTCTCTGGAGGGAGTTTTCCCTGAAAATGATGAAATTGGGATGAGTAATATCAGTTTGTATTCATACTAAGTATATTTTTAAGGAAGCTTGGATCCCTATACAAGAGTCATCTAGGATGAATGAATGTAATACAGTTATATTTACAGTGGGAAGATCAACTTTCTGAGATATGTCTGATTCCTGTGCTAATAAGATAGCTCATTTCATGAATGAATCAAAACCTACCTCTGCTGATGTCCACATGTAGATCTATTGAAACAAATTTTGCATGGCCTCTTTTCTCACTGGAGTTAGAGCCTGTGTGTGCACCATCTTACCATGGAGCTTTGACTCTGGTGGGTTTTGTTTCACATTCTGTGACCATTTTATAGATATGAGTTATCAATTGCATCAAACATTAACAGAGAGTACATGGAAAATAAAATATTTTTTCTTTGAAGTTTTAAGAAAAATTTGAATGCTTGAAGGCCAGTAGATGCCCACATCATGACTATCTCTGGAATCTTCTTAAGGGCATATGGTCCCTTCTGTTTTAGCAGTTAGACAAATTTTTTAGCCAATTTTTCCAGTTTGACAAAGATTTTCTATTTATAAATGTTCCTCTTGGGGTCCACAAGGAATCTTGGATACTCATTTATTTTCTAAAGAAAGATTCAAGATCAATAAGCTCAAAATATTCCCAAGTTACTTCTCTGCTTAACTATAGCAACAAAGCTGTGAATTCAGCCTATTTCATTCAGGCATTGGACAGTGCCTTCTACTGCATTTTAGTGTACTAAATGGCCTCCTTGTAGTCCATAGCATGAAGCCTCACAAGGCTTTTGGAATTTCAAAGCATTTTTATAGAACAGTCATGGATAAAGACAGGCTTTCGAAGGCACACAGATGATTCTTAGTTTCTTTTATTAATTCGTTAAATAAAAATACTGGAGACTAAGACAACTTCCTTTTGCTTTTGGACCATATATTTGCATAAAATGTCAATCATTACAGAATTTTTATGAGGAGAAAGAGGAGGAGGCAGCCATCCTTCAGCTCTGTGGCTCTTAGGGGTTCACTGGGCTGACAAGCTATGATACCCTTATAACTAAAATGATGTACATTACTCTTTAAAGTGGCCATAAGAGGACTCTTTTCTTTATGCCACATTGATTTTTACATATGAAGGTCAGTGATCCATCATCCAAGTCAAATACCTACATACACACCTTAAAATGTGCATCTGTGTCCAAACTTAGTCAACGAATGAGAATGATGAAAGCAAGGGAATAAAGATTCTTCAGAGTCTAGAGATAACAAAGCATGACAACTTTTAATTTGAAACTTTGGGTTTTAGCTTAGAAATTCACTCACATTTTGCATTCTATTCTATTATGTAGCATTATTGCTTTATTATTTTAAAAAGTCTTAATTGACTTACCTTTGAGTACAGTTGATATTTGAGATGTGTGTGCCAGGTTTGCCCTTTCATGACTCTGAGAGAACATTTATTGAGCTTCTGTCGTGTACCAGGCACTATTTAAACCCCTTTCCCCAACACACTCACAGATCTTAGAAATACACGGTTGTGACATATGAATTGGTAATAGATAGGTGAGCTGTAAATTACCAGAAGTAGTTAATATTGTACACATTTCACCATCCAGAGGTAGCAAAATGACGGTCAGTTAGAATTGAGAAGGATGGTCCATCAGAATTTGTAAATTTTTGTTGAACTTAAAGCAGTTCTTTCAGGCTTAAGAAGGTTACATTTTTCATTGCCTGCTTTTTTAGAGCTATGAGAAGTTCTTTTTCATTTCTACCTTTGACAGACGTTTCCACACTTTATAAAATTTCACTTCCATTTCCATGCCCCCCCACCTCACGTCTCATCTTTTCTGAATATAAAGTGCTTCACCTTTTCCCCCTTGTGAATACTTGGTGTGCATTAAACCAGAAAATTAAGGGGATCTGGGGGGCTCTGGCTTCCTTTTATGGGGTCTAGAATACTGGTGTGTGTGTATGTAGTGGGATATGAAGAAATTATTGCTACTCTTTTGGTGCAAAAATGTAGTGTTCAAACTGGAATTGGCTTAACCATTTTGAATTTCTGCTCTGCTGCTCATTAGTTGTGTAACATTTCTACGTCGGCTTCTTCATCTGGGAAAGGAGGAGTCATCTCACCCACCCTTACAGGATGGCTATAAAGATTAAAAATGGGATGGTGAGCCTAACGTACATTGCTTAGCATATGATTAAAGGTCAATAAATGTCAGCAATGATGTTTAGTACTACTCCTACGTATTGTGTCTGCGTGCACTCATCTATCCCATATATGCATCTCCAACAGGATGCACTAATATTCGAAAAGTGTTGGCTCGTCTTGTCTTACGGGAGATAATGGAAAGGCGCCATCTGCCTTGCCCAGTGGTGACTTTCATTGAGAAGGTGCACTCTCTTCCTACTCTCTCTGATTGCTTAGTGCCCTGCCTGTATCCCCTTGCTGGTAAAATCTC
The DNA here is from genome assembly GCF_902686455.1 of Sciurus vulgaris. Lineage (NCBI taxonomy): Eukaryota > Metazoa > Chordata > Mammalia > Rodentia > Sciuridae > Sciurus > Sciurus vulgaris. The sequence continues at coordinate 157,667,491 of NC_136465.1, forward strand.
CTTTCAAGTCAGGATCTGCAGTTCATCCACCCCAAGATCTGGATGACTGAAAGCATTTGGGGCACTGCCCTTGGAAAGGTCACTGACCTCTTATCAGGGATCAAATCCTGAGCTGATGAGATTGCAGGTATCTGGTGCAGCTAGAGAAGTTCCTCTGACAGTACCGATCTTCCCTGGCCCTCTGAAGCTCTCCCAGAGGGGGCATGGTTAACTGGGCTCAGGGGGAGGTTTGTTCACAGCTGAAGGTGCCTGCTGGGGCTCTCTGGGAGTTTGTCCCTCTTCCTCAAAGACTGCTTCTCTCCAAGCCTGGGGTCATTTAGGAATATCTGTCAGCTTTTCCTTTTTTTTCCCACTTTTCATTTTTGTCTGTGGGTTTTGAATCTTGTTATGCCTTAGACCCAAGCTGTAGTCCTTTGAACATTTTTCCCTAATATTCTTCTGTATTTTTGGTTATACATCATTTTTTTCTACCTACATACCATCCAGATATTCATTCCTAGGTGGCCACTGTATTTCTTTCACCAAGGTTTGTATTCATGATTGAAAGTTGTTCACATATTAAAACTATTTTTCTGAGACATTCTCCTGAAATAGTCTTCTTTTTTAAAATTGTAACTTGCTTCATCTGTATTGTCTGCACAGATTTCACAAATTAAAGTACAGGGTTCAAGTGTAAGGTATACCTTTATGAGCAATATATGCTTGAACAACCATTTAATTTCTCAACCTTTTTCCTCAGTGACATGGGAACCAAAAGCTCTGCCCATAGTTTGTAAAAATCAAGATAGATTACAGCATTTTGTAAACTCAAAGGTGACGTAGAAGCTTTGGGGATTCTTTTTAAAATCCATTCTAGAGGGCTGGGGAGATAACTCAGTCGGTAGAGTGCTTGCCTTGCAAGCACAAGGCCCTGGGTTCGATCCCCAGCACTGCAAAAAAAAAAAAAAAAAAAAAAAAAAATCCATTCTAGTTACGCCTTCAAGTAATTTTTTTTTTTCCAAAGAGAGGGCATGAAGAGACTCATTATGTTTAGTAATTTGTGAAAGAAGATGTAAGAGATCTCTGTTCCACATTTCCCCCATTACCTGAAATAGCGCTATGCATTCCTGTCATATGACTGTCAGTTATTACTCCCAGAAAGATATTATTTAATGCACAGATAGCCCAGAGGAGGATATTCTCAGGTATAAATAGAAAAGAAGAAATGTCCACTGATAAAGAAAATGGGCCAGACCGATGTGCTACACCAGGATCCAGATCATTCTGTAGAGCATCTGTCTATGGCATGGTCAGGCTGAGGTGCTCCCAGGTCACTCAGAAGCCTGGACTGAGGGCATGAGGCTCTACATGAATGAGAAAATGAAAATGAAAGTTAATGTTTATTAAGTACCTATTAGGCATAAGACACTTCAAATAATGATAAAAACTGCTAACTTTGAGGGTCTGTTAGACGCCGAATAGATTTTACCCAAGTTGTCTAATCCTTGCCCTACCCTGTGACACTGGTATTATCATGAATATTGGATAGTAGAAGAATCTCTGGGTTCTTTGATGCCAAAGTCAGTGTTGAATTTGTCCCAAGGATCCTGAGATACAGATCATCATCTACATCTAGCACCTGAGGTCTTGGGACAGAGAGTATTTGAATGCCTTGAGGTCAGCCTGGCCCTACTCACCATACCACACTGCCCTTGAGGGTTAGAATTCTTGGGAGTGACCTTTCTTTGTTTTTTTTTTTTTTTGTCTTTTAATTTATCATCTATTACAGATTTATACTTTTATAAAATACAAATAAAATGAATTATTAGAAAAATAAAATTAAATACAGATATAAAAAGCATAAAATCAACTCCCTTTTTAAAATTCAACCATCATAAAATGACCCCCATCACATTGATTTAGATTCTTCTCAACGCTTGCTGATGATTTCCATGACTATGTTGTAGCAGTCTGAAAACACAGTTTTGAAACTCAGCACCCATCCATGGACAAGCTTTTGAGGAGTACTGCTGTTGGGTTTTGAAGTCTGATTCCTCATTTGTTAGCTGAAGTGTGTAGTATGGATTTAATTTCAATATTTACCAGTGAGGTTTTGGATAACACTGCATAGGAAATATTCTGAAATATAGTTAAAAGTCACTGCCCCTACTCTTTGTGTTTTTATCTAAGCTAAGTTAAATAGAATGTCTTAACAATATGCCCACAAGAATTCAATTAATTTCGTATGGTATGTGTCTGTTACTTGAAGGTCTACTGTCTCATAACTTGTGTAACTAAAAAATGTAGACCACTGTAAATTAGCTCCTGATGTAATAAAGATACTACATGTTGTAGGTATATTGCTTTTCTCTCCAGAGGACAGACTCATTGTTGTGTTGATTAATTAATATTCTTTTCCACTGTATTCAAGCAGGTTCAAGAAATTAAAAGAAGCATGATAACAAAGACAACAAAGCAAACATTTTTCCCACAGAAACTAGAGGAATGTTTGACTCCTGCTATTTCTTGCTGGGCAGAAACAAGTAGGCTTAGCTTCAGTCCCTTTTCCAGCATTTCTGAAAATAAATCTTAAAATAGTGTGGCCATGAAAAAATAGTGAGCCCAGTTTTTCCAAGGAAGAACAGGGACTATTTTTGCAGAAAATTGATAAGAGAAAAAGACTTAATAAATAGAAAATGTAAGATTCATTTTTTTTTTTTAATGTATATCCAGCAACCTTGTATCCCAGATTTTAAGACAAAACTGTTTTGATTTCTGACTCACCCTTCCAAGCACATCACTGATTTCTGGAGCTTTGCATTAACTTGGTTTTAGAACTGGTTATTATTAATCTTAATTGGCCTTTAACTTAAGAAAGATACAAGGTCAGAGGATCTGTGTGGCTTGGTCATTACATTGCATGTGTTACAACTCAGTCAATGTAGAGATTTCTCTGCATTCAGCTAAGGTTAAAATAATGTCAGAAAATACAAAGGACCCTTGCTTGTCTTTATAATAGAGCTTTTGCTGATCAGCACATTGGCCTCCTTGGTACCCCGAAATTCAAAGGAAGCTCTGCTTTTGTTCTTGAGTAGTGCTCTGTCTTGGGTTCTTATCCATTATTTAAGATATAATCAGTCATACATTAATCATTCATTTATGGAGCACCATGGTGTCCCCAGTCCTGGTGGAGGATGCCAGTCCCGGAAGACAGTTGTGAAGACGTGGTTCCACCTGCAAAGGGTTTCCAGCCTGTGGGGGGAGGAACACAGATACAAGGATTACTTTTGGACATTGAGTTCTTGCTATGATAAAAAGACTGACTGTACTATGAATGTAGAAGAAGTAACAAACTCTGGTGGTTGGAAGTACTTCAAAAAATAACTGATGTTTAGCCAAGATATGAAACTATGTGCCCTCCAATGGACTCTTTCCATTCATGGTCTATTTTCCTGGGACTTCGTCTCCAGAGTGATTGTCTTCATGGAATTTTCCCATGTCATTTTCCTCCTTCTCCATCATGCTCCTTGTGTCTGAACAACAGCTGAGAATTAGTGTGGTTACAGGAAATATTTTATTTATAATAACAATATTTCTCTACTGATGTTTTTGCCATATTGATCACCAACAGACTTCTTCTAGTTTCCAAAACTTAGCATAGGCTGAATATTTTCATTTCCTTCTTCGCCTTTGATAAAATGCATCAGCAGTTAACGAGTTCCTGACTACTTAATAGAATTTTACCTTTGCCCTCAAGGATCTACAAGACAGGGCACACCTAAGATAGCATTTCACTTTTTAAAAATAAGCTCATATGTATTCAGGTTTAGCCATGGGAACCTTGAAAACATGGATGACTTTTGTTTAAAAAGATCGGAGTTAGTAACCTGTGTGAGCTTAGAGAGTATTTTAAACCCTTCTTCCCCTTTATAAAAAGAATCCTGGGGCAGGGTGGGTGGGATGTGGTGCTTATTAAAAATAAATAAGCACTTTGAGGAATATAACCTGTAAGCATACATCACTAACTGTTAACCAGACAGGGTCAACAAAGAAAAAAGAGAATGTTCACCAACAGAAACAAGCACCCACGTGAGACGGGCAGGTGCCTCACAGTGTTTGACTGCAAATTAGACACTGGTCAGTCAATTCACACAGAATTTTAAAGTCAAAATAAGTTCCCACAGTATAGGGAATGTCATTTAAAGTATGACTTTAGCAAAACCTTCTGAATGTCAAGAAAGTGGCAAGGATGAATGTCAGTATCTTTGTGTAGGCACCTACTCCGTCCTGATCCACAATTCTACAGTTCTGACATGAATAAGGACCTGTGTATCTACAAATGCTGATAGGCAGTCCTTGGTAAATGTCAGTCTCTGTTCTTTTATTAAGATTCAATTCAAATATATCAAAAGCTTGGCACCATGCCTACACATGGACCAACCAGTTTTTTCTGTGGGATTGGAGACACTGCAGTTATTGAAAGACACTTACTCCCTCTCCTGAAGCACTTATGTCTGAACATCTAGTCTTAAGGATTGTCTTAACATCTAGTGGTTTTAACATCTCACATTAAGCATGTGATAACAAGGTAAGTAGAATATGCAATGGGCATAACTAACAAAATAATCTGTCAAGCATTGGGGTTTATGTCTTAGAACATTTGCTCAGGAAGTGTGGTTGCAGAGGAGAGCCAAGGATTGGTAGAAGTCAGTCAGAAGTGAACAGCAAAGTTGGGCAGAATCTGGAGACCAGGCCTAGGATGGAGAGTGATTTTACTGAGCAAATGTGAGAGCTAGAATTGGATATTATAATTGAATAGACGTGTTGGTTAAATCCTGGAATCTAACAATTGAAATATAGTCCTGGGATCTTGGAGGGTTTGGGAAGACCATTTACCAGGAGACCAGAGACCTAAGACCTAGACCCTTACCTGGGCTAAATTTGGAAATGTTTCTTGGTCTCTCACAGCTTCTTTCCCTTCATCTATAAAATGAAATGATGTATTTATTCTTTGTCTAACTCATAGGGTGACTACAGAGTGTATTAATAGTGACAGTACTTTGTAAGCAATGAAATATAAGTCAAGATCAGTTTTGTTGGTTAGTACTTTACATGGCAAAGAAAACAATATTTAGGAACAATTATCTCAAAATATAAACAATTCCTGGAAAGTCTAGATGAGAGGTGATGAACTCAAATGAGCCAAGAGGGGAGTTCAATCATGACCATAATGTGGAATAGCGGGGACTGTGGAAAACTTGAGAAGCCTTTTCCGCCCCGACAGTTGAAACAGTGTGCTGTCATGTGAGAATATAGATAGAGCAATGCTAGATCTAAATTTTAACTTCTCAATTTCTAAAGATCTCCCTTTCTTTAATTTTTATTTTTGTAAGATCTCACTTTAAAGCTGGAAATTCAGATAGTCAGGTGAGCCTCCTTGGTGACTCACTCCAACTTCCAGGAGCCATGCAGTGTGACCCTGCAACAAGTGCGCGCGCACACACACACACCCACACACACACCCATGAATTCTGACCAGCGGACTGTGACCTCAGGTTCAGTGAACAAAGGAAAGCAAATATATCCCCAGCCACTTGAAATTAATGTCCGTGTCATAGAACTGAGCCACGCTGGTGCACAGTTGTGAAAGCCTTGCTTGAACACTAAATGGTGCCCATGGCCGTCTTTATGTTCCTAGTCCCTAGACTCTGAGGACATTTTGTCTACTCTTCTGTTTTCCTCTTCTGTAACACCTCATGCGGCCCTCAGAGTCAGATGGGCTGACTCCTGCATTGAGCGTGCCATGCCTTGGTTCAAAAGGTACTTCTGTCCCAGGCTGCATGGAACTCAGTCTTAAACACAGCCCACTTCCTTTTGCCTGGCCCTCCTCGCCGGCTCACTGGGGCGCTCCTTCCTGTTCTACTCCTTCATCTCTGTATCTTACTAAGATCATGTTCCATGCAAATGGAACCTTCTGAAACGCATTTGTCTTGGCTCCCAGTTCTCAAAGTTCTTTAAAACCACAAATATGCGATGGCAGAGCTTGTGGTTATTTTTAGTGGACTCCCAGAAATTTTCTTAAGCTGAGCAAGAAATGGGAACCTTGCTAATTGTTTATTATTATGGCTCTGTCTTATTAAGCTATATTAAATCCTAAGCCAACTGCAAGTAGATGTGAATGCCTGATTACAAATGCAGACACATACTCTCTAATGATGATTTAATCTCAACCTTAAAGACTGTTTCTTAAAATACACTTCTTATTTTATGTTAGCATTTTCATCACAGAATTCAAATATTGCCCTGAAAGTATTATTAGCACAATACACTGAATAGGTAATGGGTTTAAGATCATAAAAATCTGATCTTGTATTTTTAACTTTTGTATTTCCAATAAAGAAGTATTCTGTGGATGATATTTCTTTTTATGAACATGAAAAAAAAGTTCCTAGAAAAAATTGCATTTTTCTAAAAGAGGACACATTTATTTATATATTTATTTTTTTACCATATCTTTGATATTCTAATACATATGGTTTCAGACTTTAATTTGATTTATACCCAGGATATGAGAAAAGGGAAAATGAGTGATTTATTTTCACTTATTGCTATACTGAGTTATATACCCTTTGGATGTATGGAAGAGGACTGTAGGACTTACTCTCGACGATACGAGAAGGAAATGGTAAAGGAAATAATATTGGAAGGATTACCTTTCTGGAAACCTTGGCCACCTGTGCTAGAGAACCTCTCAATTTAATCTTGACATTGCATTCATTTTTATTTCACTTGGCTAGTCATGGCTTATGAAAGATCTTAATTGGAAAATTCTGTAGTCTCCCCTGATCTGCTGGGGGTACATTCTAAGACATTCCACGAATGCCTGAAACTGCAGATAGTACCAAACCCTATATGCATTGTTTTCTTCCTATACATATGAACTTATAATGAAGTATAATATACAAATTAGGCACAGGAGAAAACTGACAACAGCAACTAATTGAACGATTACAACAATATACTGTAATAAAAGTTATTTAAAACTTAGGAATATTTTATTTCTGGATTTTTCAATTTAATATTTTCAGACTGCAGGTAACTAAAATCACAAAAAAAGCAAAACCACGGACAAGGGGGACTACTGCACTTGGCTCTCAGTTTCTCTCTGGGTGAAAATTGTCTGATGCGTCCAAATTATAGAAGTGTGTCTAAGGCACAATTCATGTAATGATTTGTCTTATGGCACTCACAAAGCAAGTAGAAAAATATTAATACATAATTCTTACTATGCTAATAGAATCACAAATGAACATAAAATCAGTTCTGATTTAAGAATCCCCAGGTAACAGGTGACGACTACTAACTCCTCAAATGAATGGCTGCTTGCAGTGAATTTGAATTTTGACAAAAGTTCAAACGAGAAATTCACAGCTGCACAGGGCTGTGTTTAGATCTCTTTTACAGCAGTGTACTGGTAAATGCTTGGGTCTCATGAAAGACTAAAAAGGTTTACAGAGAAAACCTAGAGGAACACTTGTCTTCTGCGAGAAGGAATGCTTTCAGTTTCTGACTGTGAGTTAGAAATGACTTCTTTCACGCAGACCGTAACTGTCAGTGGCAAAAAGGCCATGGATTCCCAACTTCTGTCATTTATATCTATTAACTAACAAAATGTACATAGTTGCTGTTGCTTGTTGATAACAGACTAAGAGATATTTTTATTCTTCTGGAGTTTTCAGTATAATCCAAAGCATATTTTCAGAGCCCAATATAAGTTTTGATATCACTGCTATGACAGAGTGTTAAGAATGAATTTAAGATAACTTCTGCTTGTAAAGTTCTCATTGCCAAAAAAATATAGTTTGATTTGTACATTTTCAGGAGAGGGGAAAAAAGAAAAAAAGGAACTATCATCAGATCTTGGTACCTGAAAAGTGGTTTATTTCCTTAAATATTGCCAAGAGGAAAATGAATAACAAATTAATACACACAGGCATGAGTCATTTAAAATATTTGTTGGCTTTAGTATATATGAAATCACTGTAATATTTTTTAAAATGTGTTTTGATAAAAGCATCCATTCTAATTAGCAAGTATATTTGATGATGCTTTTTAGTCTTAATTATAAACCAGATAGGTAGACTGAAAAACGCAAACACATGTGGCCACATTAGATTTTATATTACAGTAAAATTAAAAGATATTTATTAACTATCAAGCTATCTTATTAACTGTTCAAATTTATAATTGAAATATAACCTTACAGAATGGTTTAAAAATCTACTTCTTTTATAGCCAATTTATCTAATTCATGAAATCAGCCTGTATTTAACATGCTAAACATATTGAAATAAAAACAATAAATGCTGAATTTCTTTCCCCGTCTGAATTCTGATCACTAATTGTTAGTGATCAATGAAAAATACTTATCAAAAATACTTATTGATATCATTACTAATTACCTTCTATATTCCAGGCAGTATGCTAGGCTCCAAAGATAGATGTGTGAGATAAATTCTGTCCTAGAGGACTTCTTTGTCAAGTGGGGTGACAGGAAAATGGATAAATTACCACACAATGAATTAGAGAGGATTGAGTCAGAAAATCTCGATGGAGTAACTGGGAAAACCTTCACCTAAAAAAATGACATTGAAGTTGATGGCTGGAATACACGAATGAAGACAAGGGGGAAATTGTTCTAGGTAGAGAAGAGAGCATCTGCAGAGGCTCCAGGTTACGCTGGGAATTTCAATATCAATATGGCGGAGCTCTAAGTGTGAGTACATGTGAGAGGAGAAAGGTAATCAGTGGATTAGAAAGATCTGAGGAGACCAGGTGGCAATGAGCTTTGCATAGGAAGCACAGGAATCTAGACTATAGGCAATAGCTAACCAAGGTAAATGCCTGAGTTTCTGAAGTCTTTTAAAATAGCCTTGTGATCTGAAATGCCGTGTTACTGTTTTTTAAGATGGTTAACTCTGCCAGTAGTGGAGAAGCCTATGTGCTGATAGAGAAAAATAAGACTATGAGTGTTTCAAATTTTTCTAGATCCCCAATAATAAGGGGTTGATTTGGGTCATAATGATGAGAAGAGGGGAAAGAAGTTGGATTCGATAAACATTTATGTTAGTGTCAGAAGATGTGAGTGATCCATTGACCAAGATGGGGCAGAGAAAGGGTGGAGTTAGGGATGGCACCAAGTGGGCTGATCTAGAGAGCAGAGGTAGATGCCAATGCCCTGTCACGGACACTCGCCTTGGGTCAACTTAATGGGGGCAGGGAAGGAGATAAATATTAAGTATGAACCTCAGAGGTTTGTAATCCGGCCATGGAACTCTTAAGACTCCCCCTTACCTGTGGTCAGGTGAGTGTTGAATGGAGGAAGCAGTATTTATGTGGCAGTGGACATTTGCTGCAACCCCAGGACTAGGAGAATGAATGAAAGAGTATAAGGGCACAGCAGTGTGAAACTTGCTCACATTTCTACACTCAGTAGAATGGAAGAGTCTGCCAAAGGGGACAGAGTAAGGCAAGGGAGAGTTGAACAGAAATGACCGCTAAGGAAAGCCAGGCAAAAAGGGATATTGAGCAGAAAGGAGTCCTGCTGATTGTGAAATTTCACTGTGTCACAAGTAGTATGAAGACCGGCTAAAGGAGCACCAGCCTTAGGTGGGAAATGAAGTTCACAGTCGCCTCAGAAAAACTGAACCAGTGGGAAAGTTAGCCATATCCCAAGATGTGGAATAATGGATGTGGCTTGAGCAAATTAGGAGTCAGCATGGTAGGCAGCTTATATTTTCTACCAATTTGGTGTTCAAGAAAATAAAGGGTTTTGAAAAAGAAGAGAGCTGAGCTCATTTGTAAGGGACAGATGCTTGTAAGGGATGAGAGAGACTGAAGAGGAACATGCTACTTACCGGAACCACTTTCCTGGAGGTGAAGAGGGGCAATCCCATGCACAGGAAGAGGGACTAGGTACAGCTCCCTCCTCCAAGATGGGAAACAAGATGCGAACCAAGATGCTAAGAAATTCCCTGCCCTTGGGCTCTGTTTGTTAGTCTTTGGGAAGGAGGAAGCGGAGTTGTCAGTTGAAAGCTGACAGGAGCAGAGTAGTAAAGATTTGTAACAGCTGCTTTGAGGCTGAGGCTCTTGGTGCTGGGTAGGTGCACAGGAAGGAATTTCTGAGAAGCAGTGAGGTGTCACACTGACGGGAGGCCACCCACCTGCCTAGGGGTGTTTTCACCTAGCATCATTGCAAAGCTTGGCAACAGGAGTAGAAAAGATGCCGTAATCACTCAGAGCAGGACGTTAGTGCAGAGGTATTTCGGAAGGACAATGGGACAAAGTAGAAATGTCTGAAGGCAGTAATGGCAGGAGCTAAATAACCCAGGCTTCCTTCGCCTGTGCTTCTCTCTAGAGTCTCAGGGGCTTAGGCAGAAAGACTTAATTTATTCCAAGGCAGCTTTAAAAAAAAAGACAAATATTTAGACAGGAATCAGCTTCTCTTCCTTACTTGATTCATCATTGTGTAAGACAACACAAATGGAGAAAGATAGACTGACTCATTGGCTTCATTTTCTTGGGTTTTTGTAGTAAAATGAGTCCTCGGAAAGTTCATCCTTTGAATAGGATTTTAACCAGCTATCTTATCTCAACAGCTATCTTCGTAATTGCTTGGATTCTCCCTTGCCTTCTAGTTAGTAGGGGATAATAAAGAGTGACCTTTGGGAAGGGATCATTATAAATTTATTTATAAAGATCTCATTGTTGGCGTACAGCTGATACTCGAGTTCCTCTGTTCGGTTGGCATCTGAAGTCAAACCTTTAATTTACTGCTGTTGAAATTGGTTGAGGGCTGCCTTCAGGTATAAAGAGGCTTGTCATTAATACGTTCTCTGGGGTGTGACACAGTGGACTAGATGCTGAACTTGCTGGCCTGGTTCTGCCCTCAACCACTTAAATCCCAATATGCCACTTTTTGTCTCAGAGCCTCAGCGTAATCTGCATAAAAATAGCTGGGCTTCCTTCCATGTTCAGTCTGAGAGCCTGCAGGTTGCATGTGGGGGGAGGGGATGGTGGCGAAATGACCTTAAAACAAAAATGGACAACTGGGAGGATTCTGCCTCCTTCTCTCTCCCCTTCCACCCTCCCTCCTTCCTTCTTTCCTGCTTCCTCCCGTTCCCTTCTCACACTGAATGAAGTCTGAATGGAAGAAAGGTCCAACACTGCCTCCTTATCCATCTCTCAGGTCCCCAGCACAGGCATCTCCGTCGGATGCACTCTGTGTTCCAGGCACAGGGGTGATTCATTCTGACTTATTAAATATTATTAAATATTTATTGAGTGCCCACCAGGTGCTAGTGATATATGTGAACTTTAATGATTCTCTAATGCCATTTTTTACTCCATAGCAGTGAGATTTTCTGTTCACTTATGACTTACCCACTGAACTGTAGCTACTGGAAGAAGGTCATGTTTTGTTTCTTCTAATCCCTGCCCAGCCAGTACAGTGTTAGACACATAGTGGGTGGTCAATAACGATTTGTTGGTTAAGTTAACTAGGTAAATGTATATTCACCAATCCAAATGTTACAGAGCCGAGGCCTTCCAGGAAACTGAGGTAGTGTGGAGACCCCCTTCAAAGACTGATTCTTGAGATCAAGTTAGAAAAATTTCAGACATTTCTCTCAGGAGTGAGTTTATTGAAGGGATAGGAAAAGGGAAAGGGGACACTCTCAAATTGCCTCTCTCCTGCACTTCAGTTTTATTGGGAGTATCAGGGAAGTTTCCAGAGAGTCCTGCCAATGTCCATATCTACCTCTTGACTTTTCATTGACAGCAGGTTGACATCAGACTTTCAAGTCCCCTTTGTCATGACAACGCTGCGTCACCTGGGCCCAGGCTGAACAGTTCTAATTGGATTCTTAATCATATTTACAGGTTTTATGGTTAAGAGGCATTATCCTTATCTTCCAGAATCTGGTCTGTGAAAAGGCTCACAAAAGTCTCTCCCTTCAAAGTAACCTGGGCTCCTCTTATCAACGTTATTTCCTGTCTGTATTTCCTTGCATGTAATAGGTAGTTTGCTGAGGGATGTGACAGCCTGTCCACTTAGGCCATGCAGGCTGCGGGTAAATTGCTTTTTGGCAAAGAAAGCTTGTGGGGGTCAGCACAGTGGGCCCATTTTATAGAATTATTCTGAACCTTGTGTTCCCACTGTCTTCCTCTGTCTGTTCCCTTTCACAAAGAATGGATTAGTAAATACACACGTATGCTCATTTACACTCTGAGTCTTATAAAAAAGGAAACATATTTATGGAAGAGAGAGTATAAGTATCTGTGATATTAAATGCAAAGAACTATGTTTGATTAACTTGATTTGGTCTGTGATTTCAGAAATAAAAGCAACTTTATGATTTTGGTCAAACTTCTAGTTCAACTTCTACAACAAGCATTCTCTGAGAGTGATGACAGCAGATGAAAATATTAAAGAAATGGTTTTCATAAAGCCTGAGCGGGGGCTGATTAAGTTCAGAAAAAGTCAGACCTTCCGTTTTCATTGTTGTTATCCAGTAGGTGATTTTGGTGAGTCACTTGTTTATTTTGTAATTGAGCAAGTCGTAAAATGAATTGAGTTTCCACGGCTTTGGTATAAATAAGATGGGTCATCATGTGCTGTTATGCAGTGAATTTTCAAAATAGTTACAAAGACTGGTACACTCTATGGTCATAACGCCCTTATCCAAAGAAGTGATTATCCCGTTTCTCTCCATGGACTCTTAGTTACTCTACCTAAGAGGGATATTTTCACTAAATTGGCAGTTGCTTGAATTGATTGGTTAAAATAACCTCGATCTTTTATCACATAGTGAATTTCTTCCTGAGAAGTGAAATGAACATTTGTCATAAATGTCTCTCCGTGGGACACCCACCAAAATAGCCAAAAATGTTTAACAATTTAATACATCACTGTGTATCTGGTTCATTTCCACCATCAAGGAGATGGACCAATTTTTGGTTTTGGGGTTTTTTGTTGTTGTTGTTGTTGTTTTTTTGGTACCATGGATTAAACTCAGGGGCACTCAACCACTGAGCCACATCCCCAACCCTATTTTGTATTTTATTTAGAGACAGGGTCTTAGCAGTCTTGCTTTTGCTGAGGCTGGCTTTGAAATTCCAGTTCTCCTGCCTCAGCCTCCCAAGCCACTGAGATTACAGGTATGCACCACCATGACCGGCCAGAGTATTTGTTTTTAAGGCTCTATTTTCTTTTCTTCTTTTTAGGTTGAACTTTGCGAAATTGCAGTTCTCTTCATGAGGGCAAATACGAATGATTCCAAGGGGTCTCTCTTTACAAACTTATTGTTCTTCCCCTCCCTCCTTTCACATTATCTTTCAATTCCCTAAAAAGGACTGCATGGAAGAAATAGTGAAAAGAACTTGGGATTCAGATTGTGAGATTGCAGATGGCGTGACCCAGGACAAGTTATTAATCTCATTGTGCCTCAGTTGTCACATGTAGGAAATGAGGAGTGATACTTTGAGGAATATGTGAAATACCTAATCACAGCAGGATTAAGAGTGGAATTAATTAACCTACAAAGATGTTTACTTTGGAGTTGAAAACTATGCAATATGCTATGATGAAATAACTGAATCCATTAGACCTTCCAGGCCAGCCAAGGGCATTATTTCAATCTTTGGGGGTGTAGTTTTAGGTATTAGAGGCACATGAGCTAAGCCAACCAATCTATTGAGCAGATTCAACGCCATATGAGTACAGAATGGAAGGGACATGGCTTGTCAATAATGCAGAAAAGCAAAGGATATAGCAGCTTGAATTGACAGGTAGGTATAGTTTCCATTGGCAATAAAACAGGGCTCCAATGGACTTCATTTTTAGTGAACATATTTTCTTACGTTTTTTATTGATGCAAATCAAAAAGGGAGGTCACGGGGAAACTATGCCATGAATTTTGTGAAAAACACTTGCTATGGTTAGTATTCCCTAGGAGAAATGGGAGAAGGAACTAGATAGGTGTGTCCAGGAAAGAAAAGTATCAGGAGAAGTGACAGGTGACCGTTAGCACTTGAAGGGCCAATTCAAAGGAAAGGAACAGACTGAGTTTACCTTGTTTCAGTGTAAGATTGGAACCAAAGAATGGCAGTTTTTTAGAAAAGTGCAGTTTAGCTTAAGACAAGAGATTTTGCTAATTAGTTACTTTATAAACAATAAATTGTCCAGGGGCAAGTGTTCCTTTTGGCAGGAAGTAACTCAGCAGATGCTGGAAGGACAGAGTCAAGGCAAATGTTTGAGAAGGAGACAGAAAAGGTGTACTTTGGATTCCCCAATTCCATACGATTTTTGTTCTGTGGTTGACTATTGCAGTAATTTGTAGTCCAAAAATATTCAGAGCCAGAATATTTTTATATGACAAAATCCTTGATTTTTCAGGTTTCTCACAGTTTTGCAACTCTAAAATTATCTACCTAGTAAATTTTATCAAAAAATAAAAATAAAGAAAGAATGAAGCTTTTCTTATTTATCTACCATGTTCAAGAAATGTTTTCACGATGCATGAATTTCACTTTTTTTTTTTTTTTAAGATGGTGACCTGTTAGAGATTTGCCTGTCTAAATCCATTTTCTTGTCAGGATTGGAAATGACAGGTTATTCTAATGCCCAAATATTAATTTCTATGGCATATCTATATATTTCATCAGCCAACTCATCTGTGAATTTTCTGGATTTCGATTAGTTTGTCCTAAACTCTTGGCAAGCTAAATTTCTCTAACAGTCTTCAATTCATTGCATTAAATTCCTGTTCAGCCTTGGAAGATATATTGATTTTTTTTTTCTCAGCGAAGTGACAAATACCATTTTCATGACTATAATAGAGATTGATTATATTTTATGGAAGAGGGAGAGGGGGCAGGCAGAGAAAGGGCTGATCTTAGTGAGATGAACTTGGGACTCAAAAAATGGGGAAAAAATGATTGGAATTAATAGTGAAGTTAATGAATTCAGTTATTGTTGATGAAGTAGAAGTATTTTGAGAAAACAACTGAAAAGTTCTGCAGCTACACAACTGTGAAGAATTAAAGACATATTTCAGTACTTAGAAGGTACAGGTTTTATGAACCCTTTCTAAAAATGTAATTGTCACTGTTTCCAAAGCTCAAGTTATGACATTGACAGCCCCCATACCTGATTGTGCTGTGTGAGAGTAATTGCATTGAAAGACATATTTTCAATAAAGTTAGGATGAAAGTAAATCATAATCAATGATAACTAAGTTTGAAACATGAGCAAATCTCTGGGGAATTTATCTATGTTTCTGATATGATTTATGTAATCTAAATTTAAAATTTACCTGGTTCCCTTTTCACACTAAGCTTTCTAGAATTAGGCAGAAACTGGACCAAAAGTTTGTATGTTTTTCTTTATTCTGCCTTGCTGCTCAGTGTCTCTTACCTTACAACCTAAAAAATATTATGTATGTTTTAGAATGTATACCTGTCATAAGCTTAATGTATATAAACTGTTTTTTGAGAATTAAGAAACAAGAGTTCGTACGATATTGAAATAAGCTGTGGCAGACTTGAAAACATCACCAGGGGAAATTACAGAATTACTTTCTCTGAAAAAAATCTTTAGAACAAGGAAACCATTTCGTGTCCGCTTAGGGACACTACGTGTTTATTCATCTTCTATCCTCTTCACCTGGCACTGGACCCAACACAGCATCTGGTACCTAGTAGAAGCTCAGTAATATTTGTTAAATTAATGAGCAGATTTTTCTGATAGGAGAACTGCGTAAAACTCATAGCAACCAGTGTTTGTTGAGCTACTAATATATGCCATGGAATTTTACATAGTTTACCTCTAATCTTTGTAACTTTCATAAGGCTACATAGTGGCCAGTCCCAAGGGTGGGGCAGGAGAGAAAAAAGAGCATCAATGAAGCTAAACAATATTTGAACTTAGAAAGTACAGGAAAAAGAAAAGGTCATCTCAAAGTTGTTGTTGTTGTTGTTGTTGTTGTTTTCCTTTTAATTCTAAGAGCTTCTAAAAGTCCTTGGCCTTCCTACAATGGATGGATGAGCCTCCAGTTTGGACAGATTTATGGTTCAGTGCTACAGGAAAGATTTCAACAACACTGGACTATTTTCTTTCATCCTATATTTAGAGAAAAACGTTTGTTACTGTTTTTTTTTTGTTTTTTTTTTTTTCTTGGACTTTCTAATTTACGTATGTGGGAAGAATACTTTGATTCAAGAACTTAATGTTTGCTCAAGTATTCCCACAGTTTAAAAAGTGACTTTAAAATTAACTTAAAATAGCAGGTGCTGCTTGCCAGCTCTTTCTCTGGACCCCTTCGTGGTGATTTTCTCATTTGTTACCGCCCCCCCGCACCCCCAGAGCTGCTTCTTCCCCTGTAAAGTGCAGCCAGCAAGGAGCACACGTGCGTCCGTGGTGCTATTAAAATCTTTGAAGACTTGATTTAATTTATGTCATAGCGCTTCTATTCACTTTTCCCTCTCACATTTCTTAAAATTGAAGTTCAGATTAAAACCAATTGCTCAAAAACTGAAAAATGATAACCTGAAAATACATGAATTCACCCAACTATAGAGAACTTTATGATAAAATTAGTTTCTTTTCAGTAATATTTTAAATCTCAAAGAAATTTTCGGACTTTTAACAAATTCAGAAATCAGTTTGGTGTCCATTATTTTAAAAACTGCTATGTGGAGTGTTGAAAAATGGTCCATCTTTGCACAGTATACGTTAGTGATTTAAATGATATCTCTTGAGCATCATTTGGAAATGAATTGCTATTAAGTTGCTCCCTGTTTGAGTTATGATATTTTATGAGAACAAATGACCTAATAGCATTAAATCAAAGAATGAGGGGGGTTCGTTTTATTCATGTAATGAAGGATCAGGCAGCATAATTACCTAAGAATTCTACTTTATGTGTATGTATTTATATTATACTCTACTTTAAAGATGTGCATATAAAATCTTCTCCTTCAGATGGTAATATTGATAAGAAGGTTTTTTGTAACATAGAAGTCAATATGTACATCATTAACTTTTCTGAATGATTTTTAAAAGCTGTGATTGCATTAAATTTTGAGGATTAATTAAGCAAAGGAAAAGGAAGCCAGCTTCCCCTCACAGCATCTTCAAGTGACACTCTCCTCCCAAGTTATTTAAAATTCTTGGCCAATAGCTAAGGGTTGTGTCAAATGCTATATAAATTTTTAACTACTTCAAAGTTAAATTTTGATGTACTTTTAAAGTTTCTTTTCTAACACAAGAGTTATTGCTCATTGTTAAGAAATTGAAGTGACAAAGATCAGTGTAAATTAAAAAGGGAAAGTCCTACCTTCCCTTCAGTCCATTCTCTACATCTGCTCTAAATTGAGATTTTTCTAGAAACAAAGAAGTGTTTATAAATACATATTTAAACACATATCTCCTTTTTCATTAAAAACTGGATGACTCTGTACATATTTCTGTATGATTTACATTTTTGACTAAATTATTTATCTTAAGCATGATTCCACAATAATGTAGACTGTTCAAAATTTTGAGATTATGGTTGTGTAGTTTTCCATAGAATGTATGTACCTTGATGCACCTCTGATGTTCTTATAAATTGTCTCCCTTTTTTCTTTAAATTAATGCTTATGTGAGCTTGTGTGGGCATACATGCATTCTGTCAATGGTCATATGCCTGAGCTAAACTACGGTTACTTTTTTGTTGCGAAAAATCAGGTGTAATAAAAAGTCAGCTAAGTATTAGTAATTGACCCTTGAAATAGTCCATCAGTTTAAACTCCAGGAACAGTTATCAGTTATCTTCTTTCCAGAACACAGTGGTGGGGCGGATGATTTGCTAATTTCTCTAATGATTACACATACAAACTCTTACTTATCTGTATGGTTATAATTGAGTGAGACCTTCTGAAAATGGGTACTTGTGTGTGTGTGTGTGTGTGTGTGTGTGTGTGTCTGTGTTTTAGATAATAACATTTTACAATTGAATTGTGGAGTCATTCTTAAAAATAAACAGAATTACTGATACATAGAAAAATCAGATGAGATTTTTGGATTAAGGGCTTCTGCTTTTGAGAGAACTAAAAATATTGACAACACCACATGCCTAGGTTCAAGCATCCTTATTCTGATGTGGATTTCTTGCCCTGAGTTTCTTCCTGTTGTCTTTCAACAATTTCTTCCCAAACCCTAATTTACCCTTTAGCTCTTTTCTCCCAAAGCAGTTTCAAAGTTTCCTACTCCCTCAAAGAGATGAAAAATAATATCATAACTTATATGCTTGTTCAAAAATCCAATTTCTAGGTCTTGTCCCTGAAAATGCTGGATTCTCAGGGGCTAGAGCATGTCTGATGACCTGAACTTTCAATAAGAATGTCGGGGAATCTCAAGCCAGCATTTAAGAAAGACTGGGAGGAAAAATCCAACTTGTTCATGAAGTAGTTAAGACACCTCATAATTACTGTTGTTGCTTTTTAACTCACACGTGTCTCTTATCCTCTAGCCAAATGGAATCACACTCTCTCTCAACTAAATTCTAGTCTATTCTACTTCTGTTCCTTCCCCTTGGAGAGCCAATTCCCGCCTCTCTACGTCTATCCTATGTCAAATCTCACCTCCTCAGCGAAGGCCATGGGCAACTTCTCAAGCATTTATCTCCTTCTCAAGTTCACATTCAGAGCTGAGGATTGTTTCCTATGGTTTGTGTGTGGTTCTTCTCTCTGTCCTCGTGGTGACTTATCCATAGTCAACTCCTTCAAAACGTGTGGGTTGAATGATGTTGCCATTAACTCTGGAAAGATCAGGTCAAAGTCTGCACTTCGACAAAGTCACTTCTTGATGTTTTATAGCTTGTCCTACTCCAAAGAGATTTTGTTGCTCTCACTTCAAATTGGATATTACTCATTTTGGCGAATAAAACAAAAGCTAATGCTTGCCATTGATTCAAGTCTATTTATTACACATTTAAATCATCTGACAACCAATGCTTGAGAAAGTTAATTCATATCAAAGTTAGTTTTTAGATTTTATTTGAAATCTAATAACAACATATCATTTTCTCCAGTAAGTCTGTTATTGTCCCAGTTTGCTTAACGATTTTTATTGTTTTGTTTTGCAGTACTAGTGATTGAACCCTGAGGTGCTTAATGTCTGAGCCACATCTCCAGCCCTTTTAATTTTTTATTATTTTGAGACAGGGTCTCACTAACTTGCTGCAGCTGGCTTTGAACTTGCAATCCTCCTGCCTCAGTCTCCAACTTGATTAACTTTTAAAAAGTACTTCAGCTTCCTTAAAAGAAAATTCTTTTGATATTCAGAATAATTTACCAGTAGCTTCAATGTAACATTGTGCTAAGGTCGCTAGAATAAATGGAACATTTTTTCACAGGCACAGAATTTTAAATGCTTTTGATTCTGGGGCTGTATTCTTCAACTCTTTTTTTTTTTTTTTTTTTCTTTTTTTGCCATGCTGGGAATCAGACTCAGGGCCTGACATGTGCTAGGCAAGTGCTCTTCCACTGAGCTATACTCCCAGCCTTCCTGTGCTGTATTTTTACTATATAGGGCTAAGTAACATAATTTGGTATAGTGATGAGTGTAACCTGGCATGTCTTCATAGAAATTGGGTATACTTCATGCTACTAAAAATAATAATTTTCTGAGAATGCAAAATGGAACTAAATTTACCAATGTTTTTCCAGATTGCTTTAAGAAAAGCACTGTTCATTTGGGAAAATATATTTGGGAGGTAGGCATTCTCCCAACACTGTTTCATGGCATAGAAAATTTTTTCACTGTTTATTTGTGTCTCTTATTTTGAAAGTCAAGCACTTGGTAAGTCACCTTGGAAAAATGGAAGCAATTTATTAATTTGTCATTTGTCTAGACTGAAAACATCTTAGCAAATAAAAATATGTCCATTAGACATATATTCCTTTCTTGTAAAGCTAGCAGTTCCAGACATCAGTGGACTATCTTTGGTCATCTTGGTCTCCTGTAGGTTTGGCTGGGGTGGAGCAGGTGTGAGCTTCCAAAGTGTCTTTCCATGTGTCTCAGTGGGGCTCCCCTCCCATGCCTCCACAGGAGACAGCTCATCTGTTTAATCCTTATGTTTTAGTCAACCTTTGTTATTATGCAGACAGGGCTCTGAGGCTCAGCTGGATTTTGACTTTCCGAATGAATTGATGGGGTTCTTTGATCTTAACTGTGTATTGCATCTGTTTCATCTTTCTTCTTAATGCATAGTCTTCCAAACTCCAATTCTAGCTGGTGCTCCTAAAAGAAATTAATAATCACACAAACAAAACTCAAGCACAAACCCCAATTTCTTGATTGAACTTTCTTTTTTTGGCATGGTGAACTTCCTTGAAAAATCCCCAAAGCAATTTAATTACATTGCTCTGAAAGAGACCACTAGACTTAAGAGTGTGTTACGATGTACCTGTTAATGTATATGTACATTTCATATGGTAGGGTCAGCTTTGCAAAGAAAATAACAGTCGATCTTTGCAATTTAGTAAATTATATAATAGCCTAATATTTTTAGTAGACCATACTGTAACAAAAGACATAAAACCTACTTAGAAAATCTACCAGAAAAATATAAAGAGCCTTCTGGGCAATATTGCTCCTTTTGGTGGGAGCCAGGACATCTGCACTGCAGAGAAAAATCAGTTAAAATTGGAACAAATTATATGGAGAAATCAGTCTAGGCCATAGGATGCTACCATGCTATTGCTTTTTAAGACATAGCTTTAAAATGAAATGTGCCTGTTCATGTGTGAAGTAGAAGGGGAAAAACTGAGAAATCAGTATGGACTGTTTGTTTGCCCACATGAAAGGATACAGAGTTATGATACATTGAGCCAGAAAAGATCAAGTTTTTATTTGAATAACCTTTGATATTCTAATCGAGTGTTTTGGAGACTCTATATTATTTTATTTTTACTTTTGATTCTCCACAAACCATTTATGGTCAAGTATACCATGCTCTGGTGATGCTCACGTTAACGTCAAAGCTGTCAGAATAATTTCAACTGAGCAAGAAATTAATGATTCCTTGGAGTCAAAGACCCTTGAGGGAGTTACACTAAGTCCCTCTCTGAGAGCAGGAAGATGCTGTGTGACCTTCTAGTCCACTTCACATTTACTTTAGCCCAACATATGTTGGTTGAATATCCTAATAACTGTTAGTGAATTGTCAAAATACCCATTTTTCTTAGGTTTTAGAAATAGAACATATAATTTGATTCCTCACATAACTCTATAATATTGCAGTTTTAAAAATACTCAGCTAACTTCTTTCCACTTAAAAGTATCTCCCAAGCCCCCGCATGGTACTCTGAACTAGGGAGATTTTCATCCCTATTTTTGTAGTTTCCATATGGAATCTGAGAATAGCTTCAGGAAGGAAATGTGAAAGGTTGTCCAATCCCTCTTTGGGCAGAACTACTCTGAGAACCACTAAAGATAGCTTTACTCCCCTATGTCCACTTTATCCATCTTGCTACCCACGGGGATGTAGCTTTACGTACTTATTTATTCTGCCAATTAATGTTCCAATTTGAGGGAAAAAACTGAGCACCCAGTCAAGCTAAGATGGGTGGTTTCAATGTACTTCATTTATTTTCCCTGACCTTATTTGCTTTAGTTTCTTATCTCAAATACCTGGTGGATGTGTTTCTTTTATAAAAAATGAAAGAAAGAAAAAAAATGCGTGCACTCTAAGCCTGTAAGTCTGTGCTGCTTGAACTTCTGAAAGCCATCACGTGGCCTTTCCCATATGGTTGGGTCAACAAAAGCTCAGACCTCTGATTTTGTTTCTGTGTTTTCTTGTGACTTGCCCATCTCCAAATTTCCAGTCTGATTCTAATAACACTGATTTGGTCCATTGATATGATTCTCAGGTACATGCTGCTTACAGCATGAAAATTTATGTAAAAGATGATAAATTGCTTTCTGCACATTTTCTTATGTTCATCAATTCTGACCTAATTCATTCTTAACTTGCTTTCTTATTCTTTCCTAATAGTAATTGGGTGATTAAATTCACTTCCATCATTCTACCTTGATGTGAAGGTTGATTTTCTTACATTTATCTCCAGAGAAGGTAGAAGAGAAAACATTTATGGGTTGCACAGGTGGAGACGATTATTTCTCCCTCGTACTTGCCACTAAAATGTGCTGGCCCAGGCTTACTCATTGTGACTTTTGGTCTATGGCCGTCACGTTGTGAATTCTTCTTGTACATCAGGGAACCAGCATCCATTCCCAGAATTTGTCCAAAGATGTGTTATTTTCAAACCAGCAGTTTGAGTGATCAATTTATAAGTCATAAAATAAACTTAGCAGATAGATCATAACCTACACTTAGAAAATTAGAAAAAGGTTAGAAATTTCAGAATGCACTGCATGTAGGGAGACTTAGTATTATTTCATGAATACATTTTTCTCAAATAGATTTGGAGTGTGTGTGGTACTTGGTTGTGCTGTAAATATTTTCTTATCATGGATTTCAGTGGGACAAAAAGCCAGAAAAACAAAATGAAAACAAAGTATTGAGTTAAACCATATACCCTCCAGTAAGCTTTTGCCTGATGTTGGGCTTTTGAATTGAGAGTATTATTTTCCTATATTCAAATTCTATTATTTTTTCAACAATTAACCTCAAGCAAATCAAGGGAATTAGCTCATGGCAATAGAAATAATTATGGAAGCTTAGCAAATGCTTCCAGAATTATTAGGAGCTAGGCCGTACCAGCTTACTGAAGGTACAATGCTCTTACTGATTAAACCATTTAGCTTTAGGTAGCTGTGTAAGAAACAGACATGAATATTTAGTTGCATAAGAGAAGCATACAGTTCACAGGAAAAAGGATTTTGTTAATACCTTATTTTGTTGTAGGGCCAAACAGAGTGAATACACACTCTGACTGTAAACTTGTGTTATGACAAGAAAGAAAATAACAACTCTCACTCTTTTAAAGCATCTCCAGCCTCAAATCATTGCATGTTCACTTTTAAAACACTTTTGAAAATGTGACCCTTCTTTTTATTAAAAATGACATAATTGTTTGTTTTTCTTTTCTTTTGTATCTACCAGGAGTTAACACAGGGAAGAAATTGTACCCTTATTGCACATTCACATTTTATCTCAGGACTGAGAAATGTTAAATGTTGTTCAGCTGTTCAAGGTAAGTGATAGAGACAAAAAAAAATTATAATTTGGTCACGCAGAAGTATATGGTTTAATATTCCTTGCGCTCATTACCAGGCATGTCGTTCTTACTCTCTGTAACGTCCACGGTGGAATATAACTCGGTACTTCATCACCTGCAACAGCAGTGTCACATGCAAGCTTGGCAGAAATAAAGAATATCAAGCTCCACCCCAGCCCTACTGAATTAAAATCTGCATTTTAACAAGGTCGCCTGGTATTTTACATGATCATTAAAGTTTGAGAATTGCTGGTATACTGGATGAGTATGGCCAATTGCTGTAGGGACCTGTGTGCATTTTATGGATAACATTTGCTCAGGAAAAGAAAAATTAATAAATGGAAAGAACCAGCATTTTTTCATATTCTGCAGCTGTGGCCGACCAACTAATGGTGTCTGGGATTGATGATGATGATAGTGATGCTACTGCCCATGAGAACACCTATTTGTCACCTCGTGCCTCTCCAAGGGTGCCATTTTGCGTAGTCAACAGCTAAGGCATTTAACCTTCATCTTTCCCATACGAGCTTTATGCTATTTTATAGATGAAGCAACGGGTTGCCTAAACTCCTTACCCCCTTGTAAATCCAGGTATTCCGGATCATCCTTGGGCATCATGTATGCCCAAGGTAGTCTACGATTAGTAACTACCATGTTTTAGTCAGCTTTTTGGCTGCTGTGACTAAATGACCTGACCAGCACAATTATAGAGGAGGAAAATGTACTTGAGGGCTCACAGTTTCAGAGGTCTTGGTTCGTAGAAGGTTGGCTCCATTCCTCGGGGTTCAAAGTGAGGTTGAACATCATGGTGGAAGAGTGTGGCAGAGGGAAGCAGCTCACATCATCAGGAAGCAGAGAGAGAGAAACTCCACTCTCCAAATACAAAATATATACCCCAAAGCCACGCCCCAATGCCCACCTCCTCCAGTCACACCTTACCACTTCAATTAATCCCATCAGGGATTAATTCACTGATTGGGTTAAGATTTTTACAACCCAATCATTTTTTCCTCTGAACCTTCCTGCATTCTCTCCACATGTGAGCTTTTGGGGGAACATCTCACATCCAAACCAAAACATGCAACTTCTAAAATTAGGAAAGAGTATGTTTTTCAAATGGGAAGAGAAAATATGACCCTTGAAAGATTTCAGGTGTCAGTTGACATTTGTTTACTTAGTATTTGTAATGAGCAATAAGTTGTCAAATTTGCATATTTGAAAAGACAAGTAATGCCCTAAATTTTAAGCCCACATCAGACTTTCAGGTTTTCAGCTCACAACGTATTATGTAGGTGTTGTACGTGCCATGTGGCATCACTGACTCCATTAGAAGCTCGTCATCAGGACATCCTGTTGGCTGCTGGGGACTTAATTGCCTCTCTCTGAGGACAAACATTTGTACATTTGTAACATAAGGAAAGGACTCCTTACTTGCAATGACTGTAGGACTGCACAGAACGTAGGAAAGCAGTTTGTCTCTCTTGCACTGAATCAAATCCTTTTTAAGGAAACCACCTTTGAGAAAGGAGATGCTACAGGCATATCAATATTTTGACATTTCCTGGAGGAGGAAAATGAACTCACGTAACAAACGGCATTGAAAGTAGTATTGAAATGAGAATAGAAAGGAAAAGGTAGTTATGTGGTATTACAATCCAGAAAAATAGTGCCGTGTGCATAGCTGACCATCTGGACAGGCACCAGCTGGTGAATCGTACCCATTAGCATGGGAAAGTGGAGGGTTTCTGAGCTTTTTATAACAGACTGAAATAGACTGCACATTCGAGTAGGGGTAATGATATTTTTTTAAGGTTGTAAAATTTGTTAATGTTTTATTATTTATATGACTGTAAAGGTTATGCTGTACAGAGTAGTTCTCTTTTCTCTCCTGTTCTCTGGGCCCAAATTTCCCTACTAAAGCAAGCATTGTGAGCAGTTCCTTAGGTATTTTTTAGAGATTTTCTCTAAATATACAAACATTATGCACAAAATCCTTATTAAACAGAAGGATAATATACAGTACATGTGATTCAGTGCCATTCTTCTTTCCCTTAAAATGTATCATAGAAATTGCTTTATATCAATATTTCTGCTCCACTCATTTTAATGATTGGCATTCCACAGTATGGATATAATACCACTTATTGAATCAGTTACCTTAGATGGCATTTTTAGATTATTTTCAGTCATTTTCTATTAAGTAATGCTGCAACCAGGATCCTTGTCTATCTATTATGCTGCTGCATAGGATTCTATTGCTCCTTTGGTAGCGACAGAGTACATACTGGATACCTACTATGCGCTAAGCAGCTGACATGTGTTATGCACGATCTTCATAACAGTGTCACACGATGTTGATGATAACAGTCCTAATGAGGTTTAATAACTTGCCCCAAGTCTCAGAGTTAATAAGACAGGAGACGAGCGTGGAATGGAGGCAGAATGTCTGACTCCTGAGACTAAGACACAACAGAGAAGGGAATAGCAGACATTCCATTCTACAACTCTCAGGCTGGAATGTGAAATTAATACTCATGTGAGACTTAATTAACCATATTCAAGTGATCAGAGGGAAAGGAAGGACTGTCACGAGAACCAATGAAACAAAGTTTATGGCATACCAATAGCATCATCTGTAGCAGAGATTCAGGCTTTGTGGTCTGTACGGATCCCAGATGGGTCCTCTCCAGGGAGAGGGTTCTGAATCTAGATTGCTTTGTCCTCACTGACTGCTTCAACCTCTAAAGTATTCCACGCCTATGCATTGCATTTATGTAAGCAACACCCTAATCTGATGTATGGCACTTGTGTGCCCTCCAGGAAAAGCAGTCTTAGGTAACTGCTCTGAATTGGGCTTTGTGGTCACTGGGAGCAGAAATTAGCAAGTGCCCCCATTGGAAAACAAGAATAAGGTGCCAAGATGAGAACACTTGAGATTTCTCAGATGGTGCCGATTTCTCTAGGTTCATTCTCCGTTCGTAATCTCCATGTGCTAGCAGTTCTGCATCTTTACAGACATGTAAAGCAGCCACAGAGAAGTCAAAATGGGAAGCTTCTTTATAAGACCTGTAGGTCTTATAAAATTATAAAAGTCTTGTAAGTCTCATACAGATTGCAATTTGAAATTGAAGTCTTAAGTATCTGTTGGTTTTTTTGCAGATCAGTTTTACCATCTAGATCGTGTTTCAACACCTGATCTTTTGGTTTTAAATTACTGAGTTTTCTTTGTTTCCAAATACTTCATTTAAAGGCATCAGAATTATTTATATGGTGATTATTATAAAATAATAACTGAGCTGTATAATGAGTGCTTACCACAGGTCAGGAAATATGCACAGGATTTTATATGCATTATTTGGTTTAATATCAAACTTCTCTAAGGTAGGTATCACTATTATTTTTTCCCATTTTGTAGCTGGAGTCTTGTACTCTATTGTTTGAAATTAATAATCATAGTGGTAAAAAATAAGGTACTTTCTAACCCTACATGCTGTTGTCAGCCCTCTGTATCTGTAAGTACTATTTTTATGTATTCAACCAATGGCAGATTAAAAATATTCAGGAAAAAATTATATCCAGATAGAACATGTACAGACATTTTTCTTATTATTATTCAACTAAACAATAAAGTATGACAACTATTCACATAGTAGTTATGTTGTAACCTAGAGATGATTCAAAGTACATAGGAGGATGTGTACACATTATAAACAAATACTGTGTCATGTTAAATAAGGAACTTCAGCATCCTTAGAATTAGCATCCAAGGGGGTCCTAGAACTTCCCAAGAATACTGAGGGTCACCTGTACATCCAACTTTGACATTTCTCCTTCCAGACTTCATTCAAATGCACTCAGTAATCAGTGTATGAACAATTTTGTATTCTTTTTTTTTTCATTCAGTATTGTTATAAGAAGTTAATTTTTTTCAATCTCCCTCATTATCATATAATGACTGCGCACAATTGCCAACACTTATTTATTTTTCTTGGGGACATCCAGTTCTTCCCATTTTCTTTATAGATTCTACAGCTATGAAAAACTTTGTGTATGTAGCATATATTACTCTCTGAATTTTCTAGGAGAAAATCCACTTTCAGTCAGAGTGAAGATTTTTTTTTGACTTATTCAAACTTCCTGAGTTATAATCATTTTTATTAGAACATTCATGAAACCCTTAATTTGGGTTCTTGAGAAATGTCCTTTTTAACATTTTTTTTTCATTTTCAGGAATGATCTTCCTAGTATTTTAAAGACATATTTTTGAATGAATATATAAATAATTACTATGTGATAAACAATATCTAATGAGTGAATATTTGCATTACTTAATTATGAGAGGAGGTAAATTGGGCTTTGAGGAGGATGGTATGTGTAGTGCAAGTATTCAAATGTATTTCTTGAGTAACTACTATGTGCCAAGCCCCATGGCAGTTGCCCAAACTGTGATAGGGAACATAATAGAAATGGCTCATTCCCAAACAGAGCCTTACTAAAAGTCACAAAGATTGTTTGTCTTTGACATTGTGCCACAATGTGCTCACATTCTCTGACATTTCCAACTTCTTTGTTGTTTTGGAATATGGGATATGACTCATTTTTTAATATCAGTTCAAGAGGGTAAAAGATAAAGAGTGTCTTATTCTCACAAAGATACCTAGATCAGTATAGATATGAATTATAATTTCTAAGAATTCCTGAATCCATATTTTCCCCTCCCATCCAATTCCAGTGGGATTTTAGAAACCCTTTTTACTTCCCAGAATGGAAGTATTCTCTTATTCGTACTGCATAAGCCTCTCTTGTATCTCAAAACATTTATGCATTTTTTCTTCTCAGGTCTTTAGGCTAAATAAACCAAGTGTGGGGACTTTGGACCTTCTGTTACAGAAATGTCCTCATGTGGAAAAGGGATGGGCAGACACAACTTTATAAGTCAGAATATTGCTTCCCAGGGTTGACTTAAGTCTACCCAGCCATGAAGCTGGATTCTCCAGGTAATGGTGTGCTCAGACATTGCTAAGCCAGTGCAGAGGTGGAAAAGTAAATAGAAGGGCACCCGAAAAAAGAACTGGGATTATTTTTATACCCTTCTTAAATTTCTAACATCTCCTAACCTTAACATTGGGGTTGAAGTTCTCCCTACTGCAACTTTACAAATACCCTTCTGCCTGAACTTAAAACACTAGAAACGACACGTCTGAGATCTGAATGTGTTCTTGGTCCTAAATCAATCTTGTCACTCCTCGGAAAGCAATGCGAGATAATAAGTAGTATTCACCTGATTGCTTTCCTGCTTCGAGACAGCTAGTGACGCGCGTCTTTCTGATAACCGGGGGTTTCAGATCTGAGGCAGGGATAAAGGGAAGCTGGGAGCTTGCGGAAGCTGAATTTGACAGTCGATGGCTGAGGAGAGGGTCAGAAGGGATGGAATCTGTGACACGTATGAGAAAGGAACAAAATTTATCTGCTCTGGTTGCAATGATTAAATGTCTCTCTGTCTGGCTTCCTTACAGTGGGTGACTGATGGCACACGCCAGCTGGCTAATATCAAAATTAACAAAGTTGTTTCCATATTGGTAAAGTTTAATCGGAAAATTCACCAGTGATATGATGGCATTGTCACAAAGATCACAGGGAATCGACTTTTGCTCAAGGCAGAACGGCAGAGCGGTGTAAGCAAGATGAGGAACTGCAAACTTGGAAAGCATAGGTATGTTTCTTTTATAATTCCATATCCTGGTTTTCTTAGGATATTTCATGGTGGGTGGGTTTTTTGTTTCATGACCAAAATGATTTGTATAAAAGATTCATTTTGTTTTTCGCGTGTTTACAACATATTCTCTGAAAGCTTTTGGTTTTTTCCCTCCCCCAAATCCAGAAATACAGGAATAAAACTAAATAGTTTTTGATGCTGAGAACAGAATATAAAACAATTTTTTACCTCTTATTATGTCCAGCTAATCTTTGTCCATTTTCATAATTACAATGAGGTCGCAAATATTAATTGAACACTTATGTTGTGTAGCACTGGATTTATTTTGCTCCACTATATAAAAGCTGTTGTTTTACTTTGTGTGTCAACCCAGTTATAGCAGAGAAAAATGGCAACTGCGGTTATAGGCTATGTAGAGGTTCTTAGTTTCAAAAAGTGCTCAAAGTGGATCCAGGTTTTGACTGAAGTCATAAAGTGATTGAAGCTATTTTACAACATTTATGAAGATGGGTATTTCTTGACATTGTGAGCTGTTCTCTGATGCCAGTCTGGCCTTTGATTGTTATACCTGTATTTTCATTTCACCATGGTCTGTGAAATGATCTGCTTTGCTTGATTGAATATTCAAGCTCTGGGGTGTTTCCCAAATTATAGCCTTCACATATTGCTAATTAATGAGCATGCATATGGATGAGGAGAGGCATGTGTCTCTGTGATGTATGCCTGAGCCCTTCATCAGAGGGAAAGAGTGAGGGAGGGTCTCAAAAAGCATGCAGAGGGCAAGTTTGGGTCATTTATGCTGTGTCACACCACCACTGTAATGTCATGGTGACCAACTTGCATATTGGGGACATACATTAAAGTTCTTTTACCTTCCCTCTGCACATTCAGGCCGTGATATCATGGCAAAAAGCAGTAAATAGTCCTTTGACCATTACAATTGTCTTTTGTGTTAATAGCAGTCTTTAAACCTTACATAATAGCATTTTGAAACACACTCATGCATAGCATATATGTTTTAAATAAGCTCATTTAAACCTTCTCACAGTTTTATTCCTAACTGTAAGGACTTGATAGTCTCAATATATTGATCTTAAATTTTGCCATTCAATTTTCCTATTCATAAATTTAAAAAATGAATCACTTTATGTTTCTGGTTTTAAATGTTCTTTATCAAAATTTGGATTAAAATTTGACTTTCTGTCTTCACTAAAATTTAAAGACACTGATGAGAAAAATTAAAAGTGGATGTTTTGTTATTACATGGTGGATGTAATTTTCACAGGAGTATGTTATTTTCATGTAAGAGATTCTTTTTATAATTTGGATTCTCCCTCTACCAGTATTGGGCACAAGACAGGCACTCAATATATATATATTCATCAGGTGAGTGAATTAATGATTTTAAGATTTCTACTGTGGTTCAAATACAGTTAACATTTACTTTCTCCAAATCAATAACTTTTGTACACAGTAAACATCGTGAACAGAGACAAGCAGATGAATGGCAGTTACAGACGACACAGAGGATTAAGTTCCTAAAATAATATACAGGGTTTTTTTTTTTTTAAGCTAAACTTCCTAATATTTTTGTGTCATTGAGATTGGAGAGTTTTAGAACCCTAGTGGAGTATCAAAGGTCTATGAGGATTAAAAAAAGTCAGGAAATTCGTTTATCTCTAATGTCCCATTTTTAAAAACAGGATTACCTCCTGAGATGTGTGGAAATGAACTCTTGTCAGAGTTTCAAAGGAATTAATATTTTTTGGTAAAATGTGCTAATGTAAAGAGTTAGAAGATTAGTGATGCATAATGAATAGAATGCATTCTTTCTCATGGAAATGGGAATATAATAAGTGTCCTGTAGGTGATTGGGCTGTAGCAATTTTATTGAAGATTAAAGTTTGATTGACCTTTGTTAGGGTGATTAACCTTTCTGAAATTAAAAGCCAGATCGGAATTAGTCTGCCCAATTTAAATGCAAACATCGAGCAGGTCCTATGTCATTCAAATAATAATAATAAAAAACCCTCCTATTTTAATTTTCATTTTTGCACGTCTGGTGATATGCTGCCTTAGAAGGACCATAGCTCTGGCAGGAGCATCTCTGTGGCAGAGAATCTAGAAATAATGTGTGTATAATTGGGAGCATGCGGAAGAAAGTCCCAAGTACCATTTCCCCACCCCATAAAACATCAAAACCAATCCCCAACCTCCACACAACTGGAAATGTTTGTTTTCCACCCCAAAACAATCTGGGAATGTCCTGAAGAGGCTAGGAATGAACAGCAATGACGTCTCCATTCTAAGCCAAAGGCAGCCACCTAAACTAAATATTATACAATGTTAAATCTATACAATGGCTCCTGAAAATGCATGTTTTATTGAAGTTGCTTATGAATCAGTTCCTGAAATTTGATTATTTCTGATGTCTGGAATTTCATTCCCCAAGGATCTCTGATAGTCTCTGGATGTATTCAGCTTTTTTCATTAGGTTCAAAAAGGTTAGAGGAGAGGCAAACTAATTATTTGCAATGGTACTTAATGGTTTAGTTTTTATTTCTCTTTCTTAAATTATCTTGAAGCGTTGGTGAAAATTTTGCATATTCATGTTGCTTCAAAAACCTGTTTCCTTTTTTTCATATCATACTATTTTTTTATTATTACTAAGTCAGTGAATCTTTGTAGTTTTAGGTCCCACCACACAGCGAATGCATCTTCCTTTCATGTGTCTGTGAACTATTAAAATGGTAATAAAGGTTCTCTTCATTCCATATGTAATTTATTTCTCTCTCTTTTCATCAAAGAATTCGCTCTGAATGTGTCAAGGTAGAAAAGTCCAAGGTATTATAGTGTAAAAATTAAGAAGCCTGAGGTGCTATAGTTTATTTTTGCACAAGCTTTTCATGTATGCTTTTAACATCCTTCTGAAAGATAGGCCTCCTCTGTAGGCCTGTGAGTAAAGTCAAAAGATGAAATGCTTGGGAGAGAGAGACTGAAATTATGCACACTTGCCAAAGTGACTGGCATCCTCTAAGAGCTGGATAATACCTTGAAGCATAGATTAATAATATGTTTAACTAAGATTTGTTTGCCATAAGGATAATTTCCTAATTCTTAATTGTGAGACAAGTATTCCTCATAAACTGTAAACAAATATGTTGTTCTGAATGTTATCTGATAAAGTATAAATCATCAGCTTTAGCTGTGGCATCGTGAATTGTCCAACTTTAAAAGATTTCATTTGCTCCAGTTGTTTTCTTAATAAAGTTAATCTTTACTAAAAAAAAAAAAAAAAAATGGTTATATGCACTATATTAACTGCATTTCATCTTTGATGAAAACACTATTAATTCTTCAGATATAATTCAAGATCTTCTCCAATTTAGAATAATCTTATTCTACCTCTTATGAGAACTAATAAAAATAATTTTCAGTATTAAAGTTTGTTGTAACACTAACAACGTTCTCTAAGCATAAAAAGCTTATGTGCTAAACTACAGATAATATCCTCTATATTGTTATTAATTATCAACATTCTTTTTCATAAAAGAGAATCATGGCTCTGGAAGGCGAAATTCATATTGTCTTAGTGCAGAAAAGAAGTGTCGGTGAGAAAGCAGAGGAAAATAAGATTATATTTTGTTAAGTCCCAAATCTAATCATTTGTTTTGCTTCTGTGTGCTTTGAAGACATTTTTATTTCTTTATGTTGCCTTTGTTTTCTGGCAATTGGTTCCCCTCTAATCCACCCAATCCCAGACCTGACATTTCCCTTATCATTGTGAAAAAACATTCTTTGCCATTAATAAGCCAAGATTAATCCATTTGATATTTTCATGGGCCATATGTTTTGGCTGGAGTCCTTTTGTTTAAAAAGCAGACTGTTTTTTTTTTTTAAAGACCAATAATGTCATTTTATTTATTGTATGTTGTTTTATTTATTGCATATTGTGAGTCAGCAATTTAATTTCACGAAAATTTAGAGTAGGCCTACCATGAGCAATTTTATTTTGCTGAACAAAAGAGAGATAACAAGCGGCAAACTATGGATTTTCAGGATTTTTCTAATAGTAAAAAAAAAATACTCACCTATACATTTTTTTAGGATTTTATTCTCTTTAACAGATAATAATTCTAGAAAAAAATTATTTGCTTCGTATTGACCAAGTGAAGCCTTTCTTGTGATTTCTTTGATAAAGTCTTTAAAATGCTCTAGAAATGATAAATGTCCCAGTGTTAACTTTCCATCTTAATTGGGAAGTTCAGTTCCTAGTTTTCAAGTGAGATGGAATGTGGCCCAGTGTGGTGTAGTGATGTGTGACCTACTTGATATATCTTATGCTATTTGAATTCAAATTATCACACCAAGTGTACACAGTATAGTGGTCCCTTGGCATCCATGGGGGTTTGGCTCCAGGACCACCAGGAATAGCAAAATCCATGGATGCTCAAGTCCTTTATGTAAAATGGCATGGTATTTGCATATAAACTACACTTATCTTCCTGTGTACTTTAAATCATCCCTAATTACTTATAATACCTAAGACAATGTAAATGCTGCATAAATAATTCTTATACTGTACTGCTCAGAGATTAAAGAGAAGAAAAAAGTCTGTACATGTTTAGTACAGGCACAATTGTTTTCTTTTTAAAATTTTTCAATCCACGGTTGTTGAATCCATGTCTGCAAAACCTGCAGATATAGAGGGCCGACTGTACTTTGTGATCTGGTGACGTGCTTAAAAACATATCCTTACTAAAGTGTCTTCACTATGAGCATCTCTGGAGCCATCATGACTGACCTGCCTCCAGCTGCCACAAGTCTTTATGGAGCACCTCCTGTGTTCCACAAACTCCCCAGGACCCAGCGAGGTGGGTCTGGGAGTCACGTTTTATGGGCCAGAAACTGCAACTGAGTGGAGAACAGCTTCCCTGAAGTTGAGTGACCAGACAGTGGCCCAGCCTGGGTTGGAAGTTGGTGACATTTTAGACCCTCCCTTCACCCAATCTGCCCTTGTCGTATCTGTACCATTATCTCTTGCTAAAATTTGATGACTATAGGATCGAGATTCTTAGAAGATGACTTTAATCCCTTTCCTGAGCAAAGGAGTTTACTGAAACTCAGGAACCATAATGATAAAATGAACCTTCTCCCAATTGGCTCTGGTGGAAGTAAGAGAAGTGGTTTAGGAGCCTGGGTTTATTCCCTGGGATCATACCATGAACTTCACTCAATTCAGACCAGAATTTCTCTCCTCCTCAAATTTTAGTCATTCACTTTATTGACAATTAGTTATTAGATTTTTTTAAAGATTGTCTTTAAAATTATTTGTGCTTACCTCTCACTCATTTAGAATTAATAGGTAATTCTCTTTAACAGAATCCTCAAGTCAGAGGTGTGTTTGCCCCATGTCACCGCATTTCATTGTTGAACGTAGTTTGACAACTCACTGTTAAATTGCCCCTGCGTTTTATAATTCCTGCTCTCAAAATTGGGTGGAATAGGCATGGCACCTATTAGGTTTCAGTGTCACAGGTAACTGTCTAGTTTTTGCCAAGTATATCTAGAGTATGTAAAGAAAAAGATCTTTTTTATAAATATCAAAAAAGAAGTGCAAATTGTACAATTTACTGAAATGTGAGAAAAAGATAGTATGCTACTTGGTGAAGGAACTTTTGTTCTCATTTCCTGAATTACTATGAGAACAAAGGAACTCTCCAGAGCTAGGCAAAAAGTAAGCATCTGTGAAATTAGCCCAGGAAACTCAGAAATTTGGAATTGACAGATAAATTTGCATTTGGTAACCTTATTTGCCTTTTGAAAGTAATTCCATTGGTTTGTAAACTCTCCAAAATTGGCTCAGGAGAGTGTGATCAGTCTAAATTCATCTCTGGATTCACCTGCAGGGTTTTTAGAAGGTTCATGATACTTAGTGGGTGCTAAGGAAATGTTTGTTAAGTTGGATTGAAAGCAACTATTACCATTTAAATAAAACTGGAGACACAGAACCCAATACTTCATTATGAATATTAATACTTCATTACTTCATTATGAAGACCCTAGGTTCCCATTAAGAAACAAATTTCAACTTCAGAATCTAAGGAGGGAAAGGAGTTGAGATGGATAAATAGATACATAGATGGGCAGAGCATCCTAAATTTCTCCCTAGTCTACTGCAGAATGCTTTAAGAGTGGTTCAATTTTCTCCTTCCCTTTAGCCTTAACTGTATACTGATGAACACCCCCGCATGCTGAACTTGTTCATTGCTAGTTAGCCACTTATTACCAATAAATTAGTTTTTCTAAACTGATTAGAATATCTAATCAAAATTATCAGTTTAGTTTGTAAGGAGACAAAGAAATAATTCATTAAATATTAATTTTAATTGATTAAAATATTAAATTTGAAAACAAATGAAAGAGCAAGTAAAGGGCATTAAGTAGAACTAGGAAAATTGATGAGTGTTGGCAGGAAAATAAGAAAATACTATGTGATTCTAAATACCAAGTACTTTGTAGCAGAGAAAATTAAAGTAAACCATAAAAATGAGACACACTGAAAGAATCTTCCTCCAGCGATGCTAAGCAAGATGGAAGAACAAGTTTGACCAACATCCCTTCTAATTATATAAACACTTGAGAATTCATTAACCATTTGAGTCTTGCTCAATGATGATTAAACCCTTAGGCAGATGTGAATCAGCTTTACTATATGGAAACATTGAAGAAAACATTTATGAAAAATATGATCCAATTTCTGAAAATACAGGCCAATTAAAGATTGAGATTTAATTTAGGAATGTTACTCTGGGTGCATGATGTATATATTAATGATGATTTCTCTCCCCTCATTCTTCATCTTCATGAGCAAAATGAGATTTTTACTTATTGACATATTACTGAAGAATCTAGCTTTTTTCCAAAATTACACATTTTTTTGCATAAATGTGTCTAATTACCTGAATTCAGTTTTGATTAGCAGTGTTAATTGATGCAGCTGTGGATGGTATCTGTTTACCTAAATTACCATGTGCAAACAGCAATATGTCTGGAAGTGAATATGCTAAACTGAAAATACTAATTAGCTAAGACAGATTGTTATTCAAGTCACATTGTGGAGCTTTCTAATGAAAGCCTGAATGTGTCAGGGTTTTATGATATTCAGAAAGAAATGTCTATATTACATATGATTTCTAAATTTAATTCGTAAGAACAGATGGGATGTCAGCCAGGGTTCTTCTGCCTTATTCCGTTATTAATGTGAATATTTTACTAACTGGAGATATATTCATATGTTTTTTGGGAGAAAATCATTGTGTGCTTTGACAATATGCCAGCCCTGTGCATACAGACTCATCTATTTCTTGACCAACGTATTTGCAGATTATATCCACCTACTATCCCAAAGATGAAGATAAATAAACCATCCTGCAAGTTTAATCACATCTACTGGTTAATGTCATCTTCTCACAGAAAGGTTAGTTAAATAGACAGCTTACACAGAGTAGTATTTTATTGTTTTCCCTTTTGCATACCAAGCAAATAATAATCATAAAGATTTGATCTTAGAATTCTTAAAAATCATTGAGTATCTCATGGGCCTAAAGGTGAGTACTCGTTGCTTTTAGATTATCTTAAATCTTTCATCATTTTTAAATGGATCACAAAGCCATGCTTATTTTCAAGGGCCTGCTTTGAAATGTTACAGCCTTTTTGTGTGTTTGTTTCCTGTTATCTCTGTCCTAAAACACAACCTGCATTGCTTAAGGTTTTTCTCCAAAGAGAGCATTAATCTTTCACCTTCCGCTGTGGTACTCAGTTCTCATTAATGGCACTATAACTTAGAGGAATCTGAAGATTATGGTACAAATCCTGCACATCATACAGTAAAGAAATAATGGCTGTCTTCCCTTTCCCAAGAGGCTAAATAACTGTGCTTAAAGCGTGATAAGTCTCCTCTTCCCAAAGGCTGGGAAGATGAGGCCTCTTGACTCAACCTGAGGGCTTCAGATCCTCTAGCAGATATTTTAAGATGCCATGAATAAAATGGGGATAATTTTCACAATGCAAATTTGAACATAATTATAGTTTGGCATATTCAATTTAGTTTTAAGTGAGAATTATAATTACCAAAAATTGAATTATTTCAATTATGCTAATTTCTATCCCCAAAGTTTTGTGTAATTTGGATCCTCTGAGGTAGGTTGAGATCTAGCAAAATTACAATGGTGTTGAATACATAAATGAAGAATTTGGGACAATGGCTCTGTTTTAGTTACATTTTTGCTATAAAAATGTTGAAGTACCATTAAGCGAGTCCAGAAAAACATAAAGTGTTGAGATTGCTTGCATCAAAAGTGGGGAAAAAAAAAAAACACTGTGTAGTAAATTAATTCACTCTTTATGTTCCATTTTCTGTACCAGTATCAATGATGAGATATTGTTGCTGTTTGCTCTCTCATCAGGTGAGCTAAGTTCTGTATTTTAAAAATTAAATTCATGTGTATCATAGTTAAAATTTTTTATAGTATACTTTCAGGGAAAAATACTGTGAAAGTTACCTTCAGAATTGTCTTGCCTTTGAGGATCACTTTAGCATTATGGTGTTTAGTGCACTTTCTTTTTTCTTTGAGATGAAAACTTGAAAGGTTTTATTTCTCAATGGCTTAAGCTAACTTGCTGAATGTTCTTTGGAAGGTCTGAGAGTTCAGCATTACAGTGTATGTGTGTGTGTTTGTACGTAAATCACCTAAGCAAAGAATTCAATTTAGATGCCAGCAGTCAGCCAACCAGTTCGATTTGCCTGGGCTGTTTACTTTCTGTACTGCTAAGTTCTCAAAAGCAACTGCTGAAAAACCTAAGTCTGCTTTTAGGACAGAGACAAAGGAAGTAAACTCCTCCCTCAGAAGCACAGCTATCTCTTCTATATGAACAATGCCTGCGGCACTCTTTGTTCATCCTGAGATTCTCCCTAGTATTTTAAAAGTTGTTTCGTTGTTGTTTTTCTCCCTGCATAGATTGGACTTGTCTTGTATTGGATTCATTATTGACACGTGAGCATTTCTACAGGGTAACTTGAAAATGGGAAAACAGGTCAGGGGTGTCAAATCAGAAATGGAATTTTTATGGAGTTTTATCAGACATTCCAATGAATTGTCTTGAGGCAAATCACTTAACCTCCGTGTGCAAATTAGTTAATTTTAAGAATAAATATAGCTATCTTTCTGACTTATTAAGGATTTATCACTTGTGCCCAAGGTTCAACAGATCTGCAAATGAAGTGTATGAATCTTTTCTTTGAACTCTAATTGGCATGTGGGGGAGGCAGGTCTGACTGAGTTAAAGGCTGCAGGACTTAATCCTTTGAAGAAATTTTGATTTAGTTTTATGACTTCTAAGTATTGCTAATGTATTCTAAGATTAATTTGACTCTCACTGCCTCCTTATTTTGTTCCTTTCTAAAGATGGATTGTAGGCTCCCTGAGGGAACTCGTTACTTCTTTGCTAGGCTCTGCCTTCTCCCTGCATTCAGTTTTATCCCTAAGGGGTAGTATGCACACAGTAGGGCTCTCAGAGTGCTTCTGGAGTGAAAGCAGGTTGCCAATGAATTAAAAACCATGGCCATTAATCCCATTTGTACCTCTCAGTGACCTATATTACAAGATGTGGTGTGCCATCTAACCCCAGGAACATAAACCCTCTGAAGGCATTTAAAAAATTTTAAAGCTCCCAGTTATTTTGAAAAGCTGCATATTTTTGATTAGTTTGTATTCAATTCAAAGGAACTCTCATATTTCATGAAGGATGAAATACATTTGAATAGTACTCTGACAAATATAGCACACGGTGCACTTGGGTAAATGCAAATTTCAAGTGAATGGGATTTGAGTTGATATGCAAAGCTTTGTAGACAAGTAGACCTAAATTCAGATTTTGCCTCTGTCGTTCACTAGAAATGTAACCTTGGGACATTTTCTTAACTCTTTTGGGCCTTGGTTTTACCCATCTTAAAAGAGAGATACTAATATCTATCTATGGTGACCATATGATGAATAAATTGCATAGTGTATATGAACACTGTAACCCAGTACCTAATATCAAGTTAAAAGGAAGTAGTAGCTTTAACTACTGGATTTAATACAGTAACTCTGTGTCAGAGATCAACAAGGCAATTAGAGAAAAATTTTAAATGTAGTACTCATTAACTTACTGAAACTTATAGAGTGAAAGGTTTTTTTTAATCCCACCAATATATTATATGTGTGTGTGCACATGTGCATATGTTGTGTGCACAGTGTGTCCATATACATATATCAAAAGACAAAATGAAATACCTGGCTTCCTGAAAGTATATAATACATGAATTTCTGATTTCCTTTTCTTCTATAATTTCTTATAGCTATCTAACATTTCATAGCTCCAAATTAATTCTGTACAGGTTACCTTATGTCATTTCCAAGCAACAAGACAGGACAAGCACATTGCATTCTTCTTTATTACCTAAGTTCTCTGACTGTAGTGAGGAGCAGGAAAGAATGAAGGTAGAATACACTTGGAATCTTTTTCTAAACTGTTTGGAAAAAGAAGCTAGTTCTCTACACTATGTTGGCAATGAGAGTAATGTCCCATAATAACTATTCTCAATATAGGGTCCAGGGATGAAGACATTGTGACATCCAGGCACTACTCAAATTTTGAAAGGTGGATGGGATTAGCTTCTCCTCAGTACACATTTATTAAAATATTCTAATCTATTACATTGCTTATAACAGTTAAACATTACCATCTCTGTTACTAGGGCTTGTATAAAAACGGGGCCAATCTGCAGTGGAAAAGCTGAGACCAGAAGCTTAGGTTTCCCTTAAGCCTGGAGATGTAAACCTGGGAAATGTCTAGTGATTTCGTAAGGAAGTAGCACATGGAACCAGATTCCAGAAAAAGAAAAATCTATTCTTCCTTGTTATAAGGAAGTTAGTCACAGGAGGAGGAAAATATCCCAAGAAAGCCATCTTACCTATTCATAATTTGTTGTCTTGGATTAAAATATTTCACCGATTCCATAAAAATCTTCTAAATACCTTCTATTTGTGAGATATTTTCAAAAGCACTGTAAGAATATGAAAAGTGTAAGGGAGAGTGCCTCCAAGGATTCTAAGTAACTATTTTATGATAATAAACCTCTTACTGCAACAGCAGTGTGGTTAAAGTGGTACATTCTTCTTTTAGTTATAAGGATATTCAGAAACACATTCATTCATTCATTCATGTATTCATTCAACAGCATTTATGCCTCCTTGCCCTGGGTAGTGGAATA
The DNA here is from genome assembly GCF_902686455.1 of Sciurus vulgaris. Lineage (NCBI taxonomy): Eukaryota > Metazoa > Chordata > Mammalia > Rodentia > Sciuridae > Sciurus > Sciurus vulgaris. Next base: position 157,707,789 of record NC_136465.1, read on the forward strand.
AAGACATGAGCTTGGAAGCCAGGTGGCCTGGGTTTATGTCCTTGGTTGGCTACTAATTAGAGGTTGAAATCTTAAGTGAATCTTCAGCTTTCTTGTCTATAAAATTGGGTTGATGGATTACGATAAGATTTTTCTGGAGATTGTAATTTGTAGCGTGCTTCCCACTAGTGTAGCACACACAAGTACAATCACTATTATTTCATGAAAGTGAACGCATCTCCACTCAAGGAACATAAAAATAGTGTGGACGTACATACACCTAGAGTGACTGGAGAATTAGAAGATGGTATCTAAGTTAGTGAAGTCTAACATGGTCCAAATTCCACAGGGGCTGACCGAATTTAGCAATAGGAGAGGGCTTTTAGAGAAATGGCAAATAACAGCAAAAATGCTTTCTGTACTGTGTGGTGTCTGGATCTAGCCACGGCTTTGTTCAATATGTGCAGTCCATTGAACATTTCCCTGGAGACCACTGTTAATTTAGGAACATATGACATCTGTGAGATTTAAATAGGACGAAAGCCCAAACCCAGAAACACGCAGATCAAGATTTCCTGCTCGGTGTGTGTGGATGGGGGCCCTGTGCATCCCTGGTCTTTGGTTTGTGAACTCTGTGGACCTAATTGACAGCAGGAGCTGCCTTTTCTGATAGCATGCATGATAGAATTTTGGTGTATTTGGACTTGCTCAGAGTTCTTAGGACCAGAAAGTCCAAATTAGATTTTTGTCATTAGCTTGTCAAGCTTGTCTTAAGCCCACTTAACGAGGTCTGCTGTGGAATGTCTTTTATGTCCTGTGGCCTTTCTGCTTAGACTCAGTTACTCTCAACTCTGGCCAAGGAGTTAATGAAGTCACCACGGTGCTCACTTGAGATCTGCTGCTTTTGAAAACATACCTCGTATGTGTTTGGGTATTTAAATTCTGTTTTCTAGCTTTTAGGGTTTATATCTTCGTGGTGCATTCAAGTGCTATGGAAATAAGACCAGATGGATGTGACAACCAGCCATTCGGGAAATTACGTACACATTACATTTTAGAAAACCAGCGTACATATGTCTGTGTGGATGCGTTCATATGTTGGATTATTTTTGTTGTATCCAAATGATTTGGGTTTCAGTGAAGCAGTTACCTAGAATGTCAGCCTGAGAATTCCTCTCAGAGGAAAAGTGGACCTACACCCAGTCATTCTGTCAAACAGGCCTGAATCTGGGGACAGAAAAAAGGTCACTCTGGGTTTTTCTGCCTTCCTTTAGTTTCCACCACCATACTCACTACTCACTACATGACCTTCTGTTATGAATTTGTTTATTGTCTATCATTCTCCTATAACTCTGGAAGGACAGGACATTTTGCTACCCTGCTTAATAGTGTAGTGTTGGGCATTCAGTAGGCAAGCTATATGTGATAATGAAGCAACTGACTCTCACTGAGGTAATGAAGTGGCATTTAGTTCTCCCTTGGGCTGATGCCAGCATAATGTGGAGATTTTGCCTCTGAAATGATGAACACGAGGTTGGAATAATGGCAATGACTCTGCCTGACATTTATATAATGTTTACTGTGTGCAAGCACTTCTCGTGGAATCCTGACCAACGTTCTGGGATGAGGGGGCTTTGATTCTTGCCATTTTGTGAATGGGAACCTGAAGCCCAGATCCTAGGGGAGAGAGCCAGGCTTCTGACCTACAGCCTGATCTCCTACATCATGTATTGTTAAAGTGTGGCTTCCGGAATTTGAAAATAAGTCATCTCAAAAATGGATCCACCCTTTCAATTAGAAAAAATCATCACATAACCATGATCTATCAGTTCTTCATGATTCTTAAATCTGTTATTCAGTTCAGCCCAGGGGTGCAAGCGGAATTACACCCGTTTTCCTCTAAGATGTTGGAATCTGTAGAGGCAATCACTTTTCCTATTTTGTGTTGCTCTCTTCATTGATTTGCCTACCTACTTAACCTTCAACATAAAAAGAAAGAGAAAAGGAAACTAGATGATTTATGCTGTAAATAAATACTGTGAGTTTCTGTGCCAGCAAAAATTGTGTTAACAAATCCAAAGCATATTGCCGAGCTCAGTGGAATAATTGGTATTGGAGATGTTATCTTGGCTTGTTTATGGTTATTCAAGGTTTTTTTTTTTTTTTTTTTTTCTTATACGAATTGCAATAGGATAATGAAATTAAGGTTTGGAATTAAAGCATGTCATAGAACTTTTAACAACAAGCATTGTCTGTTGGATTTTGGTAGGATGGTATGAAGGTGAGTTGCTATTCCTCGGGTTAGAACCACATGATGCCTTAGGATTTGTCCCAGGTAAGTGCTGGAAAAAAATGGACAAGACAAAATAGTGTGAATTCCCTAAAAGCTGATGGAAATGACCTCCAGATACATAGAGTGAACAGTGTGTGGAATGTATGTTTGATAAGACCTCAGAAGAATGGCACAATTGTAGGGGTACATTTGTGTGCTGGGACTCCATTGCCAGAGACACAGCTGTACTAGAGGCTTTGCATGGTGTTCCTCACCTGTATGTTTCCTTGAAATGCTTCCTATTATCTGTCCACGCAGTAGTAGTGTTTCATCTGTTCATTTCCCTGCCACCTCCTCAATCAGTCCAGCTGCCAAAATCAATTGTCTTCCACTCTTCCTCTCCTGAATTACTCAGTTCCACAAATCCCATTCAAAAATGAAATAGCTTTTATTTGGGTTTAATACTCCTGCCGATTTCTTCTATGTAATGAGCATTTATATATTCTATAATCTTGTCATTACCTAATGTGCGAGGATATCAATTTCTGCCCCTATTAACTGAATGAGAAAATTCTTGTGGATACTTAGCAATGTTGTCCATGATAACAAATCCCAATAAATGAAAATTTAAATGGAGCTAATTAATGTATGCATTACCCCCACTTAATTTTTTTTTTTTTTTTTTTTTTGTGGTGCAAGCACTTAAACTCTCAGGATTTTCAAGAATACAATACATTGTTATTAATGATCCTCACTGTACAGTAGATCACTTGAACTTCTTCCTCCTAACTGAAGTTTTGTATCCTTGGAGCAACATTGGCTCAAGCCCTTACCTCCATATCCATCCTTCAGCTCCTGTTAACCACCTTCCACTCTTTGAATTCAATGTTTTAGATTGTCCATATAGGTGAGGTCTTTCTGTGTCTGACTTGTTTCACTTAACATAGTATCATCTGGGTTCATGGTTGCTATTGCAAAGGTCAGTTTTCCTTCTTTTTAAAGACCAAATAATAGTATTCAGTTGTGTTTATACAGCACATTTTCTTGTCCCTACATCTGTTGATGGATGCTTAGGTTGATTTCATATCTTGGCTGTTGTGAATAGTGCTGTAGTGAATATGGAGTTACTAATTTCATTTGACATACTAATTTCATTTCCTTTGGATTGACTCCAGGTACTTGGATTGCTGGATCATATGGTAGTCTTATTTTTAATGGTTTTTTTTAGGAACTTCCACACCACTGGTTTCCATAATGGCTGTACTAATTTACATTCCCACCAAGGGTATACAAGTGTTCTTATTTCTCCACATCCTTGCCAACACATTATCTTTCATCTTTTGATAATAGCCATTCTGACAGGTGTGAGGTGATATCAAGTTGTGGTCTTAATTTGCATTTCTTTGATAATTAGTCGTGTTCAGCATTTTTTCATATACTTGTTGGCCATTTGAATGTCTTCTTTGAGAAATCTCTCTTTGGATCCTTTGCCCAGTTTTTAATTGGGCTATTTAATTTCTTGTTGTGAAGTTGCATTCTTCATGTATTTTGGATATTAACCACTTATTGCATCTAGGTTTTTCAAATATCTTCTCTCATTCCATAGGTTGTCTCTTCTTTCTAGTGATTGTTTCCTGTGCTGTGCAGAAGCCTTTTAGTTTGATATAATCCTCATGTGTTCATTCTTACTTTTATTGCCTATGCTTTTGGGTCATATCCAAAAAATCATTGCCCAGTCCAATGTCATAGAGCTCTTTCCCAATATTTTCTTCTACTCTTTTGAAGTTTCAGCTCTTCCATTTAAGTCTTTAATCCATTTGAGTTGATTTTTGTATATGGTGTGAGATAAGATTTAATTGTACTCTTCTTCATATGGATGTCCAATTTCCCCATAAGTCTGTCTTTTCCCCATACATGTTCTTGGCACCTTTGCTGAAAATCAAGTGACTGTTAATGGGTTGATTTATTTCTGAACTCTCTAGTTCATTCCATGTCTGTATGTTTTCATCTCAGGACATGCTGTTTTCATCTGTTTCAATACTATAGCTTTGTAGAATATTTTGAAGTCAGGTAGTATAATGCTTCCACTTTACTATTTTGTTTTTACTCAAGAGTATTTTGTTTTTTCAGGGTCTTTGTGGTCCTATAAGAATTTTAGGATTTTTCTTCTATTTCAGTAAAAATTTTCATTGGGATTTTGATAGTGGTTGTGTTGAATCTATAGCTCACTTTGGGCAATATAGGCCCAGTAGCAAAATTAATTCTCCCAATCTATGGAAAGGGGATATATTACCTTTTATTTGTGGTTTCAATTTATTTTATTAATGCTTCAACTTTCCAGTGTATAGTATTTCATTTCCTTGCTTAAATTTATTCCTAAGCATTTTATTTTTTGTATCCATTGTAAATGAGATTGTTTTCCTGATTTCTTTTTCAGATAGTTTATTGTCAGTGCATAGAAATGCTACTGATTTTTGTACATTGCTTTGGTATTGTGCCACTTTACGGAATTTGTTTATTAATTCTAACAGCTTTCTGGTGGAGTCTTTAGGGATTTCTGTAGAGAAGATCATATTGTCTGCAAACAAGAGCATTTTAACTTCTTCCTTTCCAATCTAAATGCAAAAAGGTATTTCTGACCGTATTTAAAAAACAACAACAACAAAATAAACGAAAGAAAAGTCAACTAACTGAATTTTTAAAATGACTAATGGAAATTGACTTGAAAAGGTTTATTTTTATTTCATTCCTTTTATATGGTTTTACACTTCGAAACAGATTATAGAACTAATACAGCTGTCCATAATAAGCATTAAACAAAGCCCTGTAAGAAGCTGAAATATCCTTAAGGGCACCAATTGGTAGTGCCTCCAGTCCTCTTTTGGAGTGCAGATGGGAAATATTTTACCATAGCCTATGACTGCCAGAGCTTCAAGAGTACCTTTTGTATACATATGTATTTATTTGGTTGATTAAACAGGCCCTTTCTCTTCATAACCAGAGGAACCATTCTCAGATGCATGTAGATAATCAAAATATTTTCACATCCTGAACACCAAAGAAGCACCACCTTTTGGTTTATTTACAGTCTCTTTCTAAATATTTTCTTTTTGAAACTAGCCCTTAAAGGCAATAAACGAGGCCCCTATTAGGCTCCAGGGAATAAGAAATTCAGCAGGAGCGTCCTGCACATGAAATCTGCCTCCAGATGAAGGCCCGATGAAGTTAAATGCAAATGGGAAAAGGTACACAGAATCATCCAGTTCACGCAAAGCTGTGGAACTTCCTGAGCACGGTGCTCAAGTAAACTCGCCTCAATGGGACAGCATGTTTCCCAAGAAAGCATACCTGGTGGTGGTGGGGGTGGTGCTTCTTTCTTAAGGTTTCCCCTGCCCAACCCATTACTGTGTATCAGCAGCTTGTGGGACATCAATGAGGTGAAATTGACAGGGAGATTTTGATGGAAAGGGAACAGTTGACATATGATCAAGTATTGGATTATGAAGGGTAGGTTTGAGGTCTGTGCTACACGGAAAAAGGGTCATACACCAAGACTGACTTTCAAATTCCTACAGAATCATTTTAGAATAAATGTTTCCTATCTCATTTTATATGCCAAGACACCAAACACATATTTGTTAAGTAATTAGCATCAATCAAAAGTTAAAAGTTGAAAACAAATTGAGATAATCATATAGTGTTATTGAAGAAACACCCTTCCCTAGTATTCTAAGGGCTGTAATGGACAACCATCAAAAATAACTAAATATTAATTGGACCAAATAATATGCCTGGTGTTAAGATATAAACACATTTTGTTTCAACCATCCAACACTGGGCTTGCTCAGGAAATTCACCTGTGGTAGATAATTTAATGCACAGTTAGCAAATCCTTACTTCCTTTGTGTGTGTATGTGTGTGTTGCTGGGGATTGAACCCAGGGGCACTCTGCCAGTGAACTACAGCCTCAGCCCCTTTTAATTTTTGTTTTGAGACAGGGTCTCTTAGTAAATTGTCCAGGTTGGCCTCAAACTTACAAAAATCCCACCTCAACTTCCCAAATTGCTGAGATTACAGTCTACAGGCCACAAATCCTTACTTTCTTTGAATCATACCAAATATATGTGGGTTCTTGTTAGTTGTTGCGAAGTTCAATCTAAAACCCCATTCTTGGCTCCATGGGATGAATTATATTTTCAGGATCTTAATTTTCTTCACTTTATTGTTTCCAGTGCAATTTATAGTACTTCTTCATAATCCCATGCCACCATGGATTAGAACAAAATGAAATATTTTATGGCATCTTTCCTGAATAAATGTCTTTGGGGACATGTGTTTTCCCACATTCATGCAAAGTGCGGAGGGGGCGATATTTGACTTACCAAGTCCTAGAATCAGATGATTATGGAGTCTTTGTTAAGGCCATTGAGTAAGGTGAATGGAGCTACCTTTATTGAGCACCTACTATGTTTCAGGTAGTTCACATACGTACCCTCTAATTATCACAGCCCAGAGAAACGGACAATGTTATTCAATTTGGTAGAAGAGAAAACTGAAACTAATTGTGTCAAACCAATTTTTTTTAAGATTTCCCAGGTCAGATTTTAAAACCCGACTCCAAAGACCATATTCTTGCTATCAAACCACAGCATGTTTTCTTTCTTTCTTGAGAATATTTATGTTCTCGAAGTATAAAAAAGAGCCACTGGAGTTCATTGTTACAGAGCAATGGATGCCCACTGTTATAGAACACAAAGCCTTCTCCCATTTTTTAGTGGAAGCTCCTCGGTTTTCTTGATAATTGAATCCCCAAGCCCAGCACTTGGCATGCCATCTAGAAAAACACAGAAAGCTGGATACGAGAAGCGGAAGAAATAAGGAAAAAAGAATGTCGCAACTGAGCCTCTGGCGGTAACTCTCAAAAAAAGTAAAAGGAAGATCCTTGGTTTTCTTGCTATATTTTTCTGCTTAACAGGATAAAGGGGTAGCATGGGGCAAAGGGTAAACGGAGAGTATTCATGTTGTGATAATTAGCAAAACAGAGACAGAGTCCAGTGGAGCCTGGGAGTTGGTCTTCATCTCCCCGGTCATTGCGCCTTTCATGGAAAGAGAGAATTCGGTTGGGGTTTCAGGCTTAGAGTTGTCATGCGAGAAGTGCAACGTTAATTTCATATTTCCTCATAACTTTCTTTTGGGGATAAGCATTTGGTTTTCTGCTGTTTATTATTTCAAAGGCATCTATATGCTAATATGCTTTATGCTAATTATTTTCATGTTTGCCCCTCAGGTTATGCTTCATATCACCCACCAGGGAGGATCATCTCTCATGAAAACTTTCAAATTTGATTTTGAAAATTATTCAGAAAAAATTAAGCCATGCTCTCTCCTAACAGGAAATAATATGCTCTGGAGAATCCTGTAATTCAAAGAAAATGGACTGGGATAACATTTGGGTTCTCATACTTCCAAAATCCTCGTGAGAAGGACAGCCAGGTACACAAATCATTTAACATTGTGACATTGAAATGTTAGAAGAATGATTAAAATAAAAATCTTAATAATAGGCTGTTAGAAATCGCTAAATTACAATGTTTTATCCAGAAGGGGGAAAGAAATGGCTGTTTTCATTCTCTCACAGCGTTTGAGGTATGTTAACTGCTTCTATTGCTATAAATAATACTATGTTTTAATTGTATGTCATTGTTTCTTAGCATCATTTCTAGAAAGTTAATTCTAATGATATTAATGCCTGAAGCTGAGTTTGTGCTTACAGGAAGAATCAGGTAAAATGGAAAACTCATCTACTAAGCTAGCTTGATGTTTTCTTCCAGCACTTTTATTACAGAGATGTGTGTGTGTGTGTGTGTGTGTGTGTGTGTGTGTGTGTGTGAAGTTATAATTTATTTTGTGAGCAGAATGCTATTTGAAAGAAAAAAAAAAGAAGAAGCCAATTAACCTATCTTAAAAATTATTTCAGGCATCCTTTTTTTGAAGATAAACAGGCTTACAATATAATTCCTTGACATGAGATATTAAAACTTAGATGACTGAGAAAGGTATTTTACTTCTCCCTTGGAAGGAAATTGGACTCCTTTTGTTCCCAAGCACTTCAGGGGGTTCCTAGAAAAGACCTCATATTCCTTTCCCTGTGTTGTTCTCTGCCCTGCTCTTTGCTTAAGAAGAGCAAGGAGCTGGAAACAGTGGGGGATTCCTACTGCAGGTTTAAGCTCATTTCCTGGCCGGCCTCCTCTTTGCTTGTGAATCCCTCTCTATTTTTCTGGAGCTGCACCTAAGGTCCTTTTTGTTTTTTAAATGCTTTTGCTGTGAGACTTTAACGGGGACACCACTCTATAGGAAATATAGCCTCACTGCTGATATTTCTCCTACTGACTCATTTTAATGCCTTCTGAGCTCCAAGACAGCTTTGTCAGTAGGAGAGTTTCCTTTCAGGCTTGGAAGAAAGATCTGCTTCTGCAAGGGGGCCTGACAGGTAAACTAGGCTCTCCCCAGGAGGCAGGAGATCAGAAGGAGCCTCCACAAGGCAGGTGAAGACAGGGACCTTACCCAATATGAGCTGGGACTGTTAACCAGGGGTTTTTCCCTTACAGACATCATCTCTATAAATAGGAAGAGTCATTGCTAGGGATATAGTTGGTAAACTGGCTAAAATAAATGATTGTCAAGTAACGATAAAATAACATTTTGTTGAAAGCTGATCATGTTGACTACATTTTGTTGCAATCAAAGAACCTGCAAGGTTTTATGTGCCCAACCCTTGTGACCCATCACTATTTTCTTTTTATTCTACTTCTTTGCCTGTGATAATAACAAAATAGCTACACATTTTCCCTTTGAAAGTTGTATTTGAAGAATGATTCATTAAACTAACACATTTGGCCTTAATGCAGCCCCAGTCAAGATGAAATTTTATCTTCTTGCTCATCTCTGAGCATAATTCAAAGATAATTCAAATAGAAAAGCAATTTGTGTGCCATTAAGCACCACAATTTATTAGGTGCCATGAACTACCCAGCCTGATTAAGAAGGCTGCTATTCGTGTATGATTCTCTTCACCAACTAAGTTCCATGAGGACAGGAAAGACACCAAAATACTACCATTTGCTGGTAGCTCTGGAAGGTGGTGGCCATTTGTGGACTTGAGCATGAGTGGGGTGGGCCAGGCTTAGGCTTCATGGGCAGCAAATGTTCAATCAACCCAACTCCCAGAGTGCTGTGTGCCCTGGGAGGATTGGCACTCCTGATTCTGAAATGTTCTTGGAGCACGGTTAGAAGTGCACAGCTTTAAACTAATAGGAACTAGAATTAGATAAGCCTAGGTTTGAGTCCTAGCATTAACACCCACTCATTTTCAGCCTCGATGAATACTTTTTACCTCCCCATTCCTCATTCTCCTCCTGGGTAGCTAACATTAGGAGAAATTTTAAAAATCACATTTACTTTACTTTTGCCTATGAGGATAAAATAGGATGGCGTATTTGCAAGATACCCACATCTAGTAAATGCTCAACTAAAGGTCATTACTTCTATTATCATGGCTGTTTTATATCGTAATAATGCTTGTAGGATTATCATGGTTAATGATATTAATGGCTAAACAAGTTTCAGAATTTTTCCTCATGGAGAACTTAGGTAGTAGAAATCAAATGAGACACATAGGGAATACTTTTTCTGCCAAAAAAATAGAACCAACAAAAATAATGATGTGGAAAGTCTCAAGTCTTAAGTGTGATTTGTTGGAGGCCTATACATCCTCACAGTTTCAGTAAAAATTTTATAAAAGTCTAAGGTGTTGTGAAGATTTTAAAGATTTACCAGATTTGGTTGCTTTTTTCTAACCAATGCCAATAATATCCAGGTGAGATAGAAAGAAAAAAATAAAAAATAAAAACAAAAACAGTTACAAGCAAGATAGTTCTACCCTTACTGCCACGAATCCAGATGTCTAGCTAATAAACTTGCTTTTTCATTTTTCTTCTGGGTGCCTGATATTATGAAAGCCATTTTGTAATTGGTTTCTTGTGTCGCTAGAGTGGTGACCTGGTGGATTACAGGCTGCAGGATGACATCCTGAGGGTTGTGGGGTGTGCAACTGATCAGAATGAAGGCTGTGCATAGGAAGAGCCCTGGTGACTGTCAGGATGTCCTCAGGCATCCAGAGCATCACACCAAAGCATGCACACAGGTCTGACGGCCATTAAAAAGTTTTAGCTTTGCAACTCGATGACAGTAAAGAAGCTTGGGTTTGCCTCTGACACACGTGACCCCTCCCTGAAAGAAAAGACAGATGTTAATTAAAACTTTGCAGAGTTGGAATGAACCACACCCTTCTGTATCGAAAAGTCAGTGTTGACTTGCCCCAAAGAAGAAAATGACCCACAAATATATTTAGTACCAAAGGTTCTGACTGCATATAAATCTCATTGAAAGTAAAAAGAGAAACCTTTTTTTCTCTGTATTCGAAAACCTTCTAATGACAATAGAGCCTTTTACAAAATAATATCTGGAGTGGATATTTATGTTTCCTTTAATTTTCACCTTTTCCTGTGGCTCTCCCTCTTTCATGGAGCCATTTCTTCAAAAGAAATATTGACCATAAATTACTCTGGTGTGCTTTATGGTGTTTCACTTTAAACAGCCACAAGTAGATTACAGTGTAGTATCATTTACCTTTCTCAATGTTTAGCATACAGAAGTGAACAAATAAATGGCAATTAAAAGGAGATGGCCTCACTAGAATTATAGCAATGCTTCCCCAGATTTCATTTCCATTCTGTCAGTCTTTGATGAGATGTTAGCATAATTTCTCTTTAAATGGGCACGATTTGAAACTGTTCACAGTCGCAAGTGAGAGAACAAAATAAGAGAGATTTTCATTTCTAAGACTGCCTTTCTCTTATCTACTGGTCTTGTCTCCCAGACTGTCTGTCTGTCTCTGGAAAGCAAAGTCAATAAAAATGATTAGAGTTGGCACCTCACAAATGTACACCCTTAAACCATGAAGCGGTAATGCTGTGCAGGAAATATTTTTTTGACCTTTTCAAATTGCATCCAACTGTCTCGGGAATTTCTCAGGGACTAGAGGTAATAAGGTTCAATCCGTTTTACTGTCTGGCTTCAAATTTAGTTCCTTCGAAGCTCTAACTTATCTGTTCTTTGCATCTTGGCCCTGGCATCCATTCGGCGCAGGAATCCATGCATCTCATCTCCTCTCCTCTTAGGATTTTGCTAAAGGATCACACTGTGGAATCTACAGCCATGACGACTTTCCTCTTATTGCCTCCTTCAAAAGCAAAATATCAGCAAGAGAAGATTAGTGGGCATTTTGTCCTTTGAGAAGCCCTTGTTGAATTTAACCAGCTAGCAGATTTCATCCTATCTTATATCTGTTTTGACCCATATGATTTATGTTTTAATGATCTTTCTTCTATATAAGTTTTTCAAATGAACTCTACCATGGGTGTTTGAAAAGAATAGAAGAGGCCAAAATAGGCAGATTCCTTTTGTTCTAAATCGATTTTGTTTTTTCTTCTGTGAGTCCAAATGCAATGGACACACTCCCTGGTAAGGAAGGGAGTTATCCAAGTGTGACATACTAAAAGGCAGCTGAGTGGCCTCATTCTTCACTGTGTTCCCTGAAGGAGAACAGAAAACAGAAGCTGGGGACACATTTCTTGACCCCATGAAAGCGCTGGGTGTCAGGAAGCCTTGACAAGAGTTAAAAAGCTTGTCTTACTTTTCATATTCTGACCATCTCTGTGCTCAGTGTGATCCTGGGTGTTTCCTCGTTGGTAGAACACGTCTCGTTCGAAAGCACACTCTGTCTTGCTGCCCCCATCCATTGCTGCTGCGCTGCCTTCTGCGGAGATTAGAATCTTGGCTGGAATTTCCTGTGGTCAGTGGAGCTTGGAGCCTCTTTCTGGCTTGGAAGTCATGTTCACGGGCAAACAGCCATCAGGAGGAGGATGTCTTTTTGAAGTTGCCCTTCGGAGAGAGTGTATTTTCTTGTCCACTAATTTGTCGAGTTTGATCCTCATAAAATATTTGGCTTTATAAAAGTGAGACTATTTCAAATGACCCTATTTAGAAAGTAGGCTTGGGGAAGAGGTCATGAGGACAATTCTTTGTTTTGTTTTGTTTTATTCACACCAATGTGCCTTATCCTTAAAAACACTGAGTGTACTCGTACCATTGTTCATCTTCATCATTACAGCTTATGTTTTCCATTTAAAACAAAATATTTGGGTTAAAGCTAAAATGAAATCTACAAAGTATGTTTAAGAGCAATTTGCCATCAATCTGCGGCTCAGTGGTAGAGCGGTTGTCTAGCACGTGTGAGGTGCTGGGTTCAATTCTGAGCACCACATAAAAATAACTAAAATAAAGGTCCATTAAAACTAAAATAAATATTTTTAAAAAAGATTTAAGTTTCCATTTTGTCCCTGGAAATTTAATCCATCATAATAATTGAGTCACCATCACGATGCTGTCCTTTATGGCAAAATAAAAAAATAAACATTTTATTTAGCAAAGATAAAGTATTCTGGCTGTTTTACAAATTCAGATTTACCCAATATTTGCAATAAGCTTAGTGTCTTTATCACCAGCTGGGGAAGAGGGAAAACTGTCAGAGATTGTAATTAAAGCAGGTTTGATTCTTGAGTGGAGCCACAGTGCACCTGAGAGGTTGTTAATGCAGGTGTGTGTGTCCAGGTGCACCTGTGCAGTCGCGTGTGCCCTGTGTGTGCTAACCTGAGCTCAGGATGAGAAGGCAACAACTCTAAAACCAAATGGATTCTACCCCCTCCCCATGGATGTCATCTCAGTATATTGGACACTGGGCCGTAGCTATTAAGCCCTTTCAGAACAGAGGACGGATCTAATCATCACACATTCAGTGCCTCCACTTTTGCTAAGATACAGCATCTTTCTTGCCCTTCAGGTCCTGGAGGTAAAGCAATGTCGATGTTCAGATTTCCTACTGAAAGCATAGGGTGGTTTGAATCAGTTGGAAAGAGCTGGTGGTGGCTGGGCTGGTGTGTACTGGGTAATTTTGTTGCTGGGTAATTTTGTGGAATGACTGGGAAATGAAAGAATCTTGAGGTGGCGAAGCCAAGAATAGTAACGGCTACTTCTTATGAGATAACTACTGTTTATGGGGTATCTCCTGGATAACTTGTCTAGCCCCATTAAGAGGCACAACTGTCCTCAATTTGCAAGGGAGAGGAAGAGAGGCTTGGAGAGCTTAAAAACTGAATTTCCTTTTGAGTGGCAGGAGAATTGTATGAAGAGAAGTATTTTTGCATGGAGAGGAACAGAGAGATTCATTTGTTGTGCTGGGTGGCTTCTGGACATTCCCTCCTTCTTTTTCTCTTCTCCCTTCATTGCCCGCACTCCTCCTCCTTCACTTCTTCTCCTCTTCCTCCACTTTACTTCATTCTCCTTCTTTTTCTTTTCCCAAAGTGAAGCCTGATAGAACACGTGGCGTTCCATTGGGTCTTCTTCCACAGAATGGCCATCTCTCTCTCCTTTGCCCTTGACTTGCTTTCCCTACAGCTCCTAACATCATTATTTTGGAAGTTCACTGAAGACCCAGGGTTCTGACTGGTGGTTCATATTGTGGTCAGCAGACTTTTTTATTACCTTCATGTGACAGGTGGCAGGAGATGGTGACTCATGAAGTCCTCACAAGCACACATTCAACCCTGCCCCTCTACCTTTTGTCTATTAATGAATGTCCAGGATCAAAAGGGTCCAAGAAAGAACTGAGGAAAGCAGATTCTCAAATAATGGGTGGGTAGCCCAGGAAAACGTGTTTCTGTAAATATAATAGGTTTCTATATTAGGATCTATAATAAATTAAATTTCTTCAAACATACATCTGAAATATTTCTTCTTCTGTTTGGCTCACCTATCTATTACAAAAATAAACATTCTTGATTACCAAAGCAGGCTTGTTACAGTGATGTCAGCTCAATGGAAATATGGATGCAAAGGGATTCAATTTCGCTCTCGTGGCAATGCCTAATATACTTCAATTTGTGTCTCAGGGAAGGGGCTGGGTTATTTATCCAGGGTAAGCCAGGCTGCTGGGCTGCTCAGCCTCACTTAGTCTCCAACGCTGCGGCCGGCAGCCTGACGGGGTGTCATTTGTTCCCAGGCATAGCAGAAGACAGAAAATTGATTCAAATCTAAGCAGAGTAGTAGAATCTCAAAAGCTGTCACCACCATTCACTGCGCATACCCTTTTGCTGGAGTGGGTACTCTGAAAACGCAGTCAACATCTTACTTGTGATAAATGTCTTCCTCTTAAAAATTTCAGACAGAACTCCACAGGAAAGGGAGCCTGGTTTTAGGTACAAATATGATCCCCGAGGTTTCTCTGTGCTTCTCTCTTTCTTTCTTACTTGGGTCTTAAGGTTCTTAAATATGCATGTGATCTCAGTTCAGGGTTCATGAAAGACTTGATGTCTTGTACAAGGTCCCTTTTGATTCTCGCTGTCACCCTCTTGGAAACCAAACTCAAAATAATGTAAGCAAGCAAGAATAAATCATTCTGAAGCAATCTGCCGTACCCCGTTGTCTCCAGCACTTTTTCTCTTACTGTGGAGACCAGAGGAGTGACAGACGTGGCTTTCAATCTGTGCCTTCAGTGGTCGCACACCTGCCTCTGTGCCGTGATACCCGGGTAACCTCCACTTACTGTCAGGGCTACACCAGTATTTATTTTTCCTTAATTGGAACCCCACTGACACCCTGTGGGATTTCCCCCCTTGGCAAGGCAATATATTCCATATAGACCTAGAGCACTACCACCATGCTTGGTTGTAATATTATAGTCAGAAATATCAACATTGGGATCAAAATTAACATCTAGGCTGCCGGGGTTTCCCCACCCTTCTGATATTATTAGGAACTCAACATGCTTCTCAGAGTTTATCCTCGGAGGTAAAGCAGTGTCAGCAGAGGCTCAAATCCCATACACTTTGTCACCACGACTTCTTTTAGTTCTTCTTTTGCTTTGAGCAGTGTGAGAATTGTAAAATTACTATTACCCAGAGTGAACCAGGAAACAATCACCATCGAGGTGTGGGCTCCATACAGAAATGTCTTTATTATCTATATAGTTTTGTCCTTTCTAGATGAACAAATATAGCAAGAGGCCTTGAAGCCCTTGATTTCAATAAAATTAACAAGTAAATCCCATTTTGTCTTAACTTTTGGGTGTCAAAACAAAGTTCGTTTCCTCCAATATCAGAGGGCCACTTCCTTGTCTGCATTTGCATTTGCTTTTGCATGTGTGTGCTATTTTTATGTTTGTCATTGAAGTTGATGAAGACTTAATCATTAGCCCTCTAATTTTCCAGAAAAAAAAAAAATGTTGATTTATTGAACTGGCTGCAGAAAAGGAAGAAGAAGATCAATCTGACATTGTAGGTTAATAGTAGGGAACAAAACACATTCATAATTAGAAGAGAAAAGGACTTTCCTCGTTCCTTCCAGTTTATAATAAAAAGCCCCTCGCCAAAGTGTCTTAGAAAATAATGCATTCAGACTGAGTCGAATTACCGCCTAGCAGATTCTATTTATCTGTAGCTTAAAAAGCAGCTGCGTTTTTGTAAAAAGCAATGAATGTGGCAGTCCTACTTAAAGGTAGAAGAAAAAGAACACCCCTTGTTTTGTAATAAGGGGATTTTCAATTTAAAAGAGAGAGCGAGCCTGTTGTGTGAAGTAGGGTTATTACATTCACTGTATTCTATCTCGCCCACCAGGAGGCTAATAATGAAGGGGCCAGGGAAGGAGGCCAATGCTACAAGGGTTATCTCACAACCTCAGATGCTGGGTAAGTCGAAGGAGGCAGAATCACTTCTGGATGACATTCAGAAAGGCCGGAGCGATTATTTGGAAGAGAAAAGCCTGCCTATTCTTTCCGAGGTAAACAGTTCATTTCATCTGTCAGCAGCATGATTCAGTATAAAAATATGTTTATATAAAGATATCTATAAAGTTTCCCTTTTTAAAAAAAAAATCATTTTAGATGCGTGAATATCCCCTGACCTGCCCGTCCACTGGTCCAGTGATGAATTATTAGAAACCTGCTTAGACAAAGGCTGCGCTTGGAGCCCCACCACACCCAAAACCAGGCTTTGAAGGATCTGCCAAGCTCACTTTTAATCATGAGAAAGAAATTACCCACATGGAGACAGCAGAAAATGAGAAAGTAGAACTCGTGCTGCGAATAATTCCAGCGAGTGCCAAGGGGCTAGTTGAGGAATGACTTCATGAGGTGAATATCTTTAGCTTGTACTTAGGGTTTGGTTAGCGTATAATCGTTTTCTCTTTTAGGAGCGGTGACTGTCATAAGCGTGTTTCCTAACCAGGACTCAGGGCATCTGTCAGGACGTTGACAGATTTAATATGAGCCTCACCCTTGTTGTTATTTATGATGACTAATTTTACATTTGCAAATATGCCGAAATCAATTTAGGTGGAAAGTCCTCTCTGAGCCTGTGACGGTTCCTAGCTGTCTGTGTTCCTGTGCACTGCTGTGAGTGTCTGTCTGGTGACCTCTGTCTCTGTGTGTGCATGTGCCCCTGTTCTTGTCTCTTCTCTGTTGTGAACACAGGTTGGGAGAATTAGCCAACTGATGGGTACTCAAATGTGATCCAAAGTTTTTCATTTGATTTTTGGAACAGGAAAAAAAAAAAAAAGGAATATATCACTTCATGATTAATGGTCAATTTGAATTTTTAATTCATATGAAAGGAGAAAGGGGAGGAGATATGAATCAAATGACGAGACTGACCTTTTCCCTTTGGGACAAGCATGATTCAAATTAAACATCACTTTCGCTGTGAAATCAGTTTGAAGTCTTTTTTTTTTTTTGTGACTGATTTAACTCGTTGATGTCTGCTCTTCCAAAGATCCCTTCTATCCCAGCTTTGTGCCTGAGTTCATTCCCAGCAGCCTCCGTCCTTTGTTTCATTTTTCTAAAGATCAGATCAGAGTATTTTACTACTTCAAAAGCTTCATTACTCACAAGATAAGATCCTCCCTAAAACATTTCTTTGCATCCCAAACTAATGTTCCAATAAAAATAAGTAAGTAAATAAATAATCGCTTTCTTGTTTTAAGGCTAATTTGGTCAGGGAGGAGGGAGTGGGAAAGCAAGGTTTCTTTGTGAATCACAGAGCAAGAATGCGACAAAACCCCCAAGTTTTCTCCCGATTCTCTAGTTTCCCACATAACCGAGTCACAGGATCGCCATGCCAACCTGAAGCAATTTTGGCTTTGAGCAAGCATTTGCCTGGACTCTTTCAAACTACCCATCCGTCCTGGTCCACAGGACTCAGGCCCAAACTTGTAGAAAGAACAGGCTGTAGGAGACCAGGCCAGATTGCTTTCCTGTTCCTGCACTTTGCTTGATGCCACAGTTAAGCATCATCAGGACTGAGATGTGGTCGACTCTCGTCCTGGAGTTGGGTGACTTGGGGGGAAAGGGAAAATCCGGAAAGGGTTTGTCTTTCAGTGTATTTTCGGAAGGACAATGCTAGGGCTCTTTAATACCTCCTCTACCAGAAGGAGAGGTGAGGTAGGGAACTGAGCCAGCTGGGCTTGTGTTGGGGGCTGGGGTGAGCCAGCTGGGGGTAGAGGTAGAGGTGGAGCCAGGAGGTAAAAGGTGGAGGCAGATGAGCAGCTGTGTTTATTTTAATACATATCATTTAACCCTCACCTAAAAACAAATTGGAGAGGTTTGGGAGTGCATTAATCTGGACCCAATTAGCATGTCTTTCTCCTTCAAAAGTGCAACCTGAGATTAATGAATATAAACTAGAGTTTCAGATGCAGCACTTAAATCATTTGCATGTTTCATGCATGATAATTGAATTTATGTATGCACTTCCTTTCATTTAACTATTTCCAGTCTCCTAGTGATTCACATAAACCTAGACTCCATTATACTAACTTCTAGGTGGAAATAGCTTGCCTAGACTTTATTGCTGAAGGAAAAATCAAGTTCTTGTGTTTTTTTTTTTTTTTTTAATGTGAATTGCAATAATACAATTTTTTTTTTTTTTTTTATAAAGAAGAGGACAGTGCTTAATAGTCTGGTATGCTGTTTGGTAACTAGGCACCTCAGGTTTATTTTTGAAAAACCATGGCATTGAGTTTTCAGTGGTCCCGGAGAATTGAGTTCAGTGTGGCCACTTAAAAGTGTCTTAATAATACGAAGAGCTACATCACTTTAATGCAGCATAAAAAATGTTCTTGGAGTTTGGACCTGAGCTATTTAGATGGCTGAGAGATATCAGTGCACATTATTGTTTCTGGCACAGTTAGATATTTGTTTTCATAGATGGGGTCGGGGAATGGTATCAGTCTCTACAAAAGGCTCTAGATGAGCAGTTAGCACTTGTCCCTTAGTATGCTGTAGGTTTGATTCTTTCTTTCCTTTTTGTTATTTAGGTGTAGAGGGCTTCATGTTTACATAGTGCAAGCAGGTACTAAGGTCCCCTCCCCACCTGCCCCCAAATGAACCATCTAAACGTGGGCAGTGGATATGCAAGACAGCTTCCTGGGGCAGAAGTTGAAGCAAGAGGCTTAAACAATTCCCCCGGTTTCAGTTTGTTCCAGTGATTTGTCTGTCTTCTCTGTCTTTCCTCATGTGTTTCCAAGTTCAATGTCAAAGTGATGAGCTTTTCTCCAGGAATTTCCCCAGTGTCCTTTGTTTTTGGTGAATTCAATGGTTGAATGTTGCTGAGTGTCTCCTGGTCTTGTTTTCCTGGTCCTTGTAGTTAAGAATGTCGTTGAAGGATAAAATCTTGTTAATCTGTGATGTCACAATTTAAGTGTGCTTCCTGTCACTTATGTGTAGTTTAAAATGTTCCTTAATGTAGCATGAAATGATTGGTTAGCTTTGAAATGGTTGTGAAGTCATGTGAAGAAAATAAGTTTTGCATCCGACCAAGATAAATTCACTCTAGTGCTTTATGGCTTTTTATTCCTATGTGATAGTAATAAAGTCTCATGTAGGGATGGAAGCCATGAAATACATTGTGAAAAATCATCAACTCAGAAGGGGCCATCAGTATAGAGGACGTTAGCCTGTGGAGCTGTGAACGTGATGGCGCGATGACCTAGTGGATAGCTCTGCGACATGATCGGTGTTCCTCTGAGTCACTTTATTCTTAGATTTGGACGGCTAAGGAATCTAGGTGACAAGAGTTGATCCATCTTTGCCATCATTGATTGACATGCACATTCGGGATAGCGCATTTCTGTTGATCATCCGTTTTCCTCCGATCTCTACTAATGAACGTACTCTAGGGGATCTATGGTAGCCCGCCTTTCTGGTAGGCAGAATTCAATCCTTATGCCTTTTATTTTTTTTTTTTTTCCTGCCAACTGTTGAGGTCTTTCTTCTGAAACAGAGAAGAAATAGACAAATCATATTTACCTTCTTGGAAATGTGGTCCAGATTTCTCTACTCCCAAGCTCCAAAAAATAAATAAATAAATAAAGGTATATATGTGGTATGGGTTAGAGCGACGCCTCCTGAGAGCCTTAAACCCACTGAGCTGTTCCCCACTGCAGGGCGTGGGACAGTGCACAGAGGAAGGAAGGAGTACTTTGGAATGGAATTGGTTCTAGTGGTGCCCACTACAGTGGGTCCACTCTGTGACCTGGAGCGAGTGATTTAAACTGTGGGCTTCTTTCCTTATCTTGAAAATGGGGTAGCAGCAATTTCTACTTTGTAGCCTGTTGGGAGGATAAAATGCATATAGTGCCTAACAAAGTGCTTAACATTAGATTTTTTTAAAAGTTCATGAAATATTAGTTTTTCTTCCTTCCTTCCCTCTCCTCCTGTTCCCTTCTCTCTCCCTCCTGTACCTGCCCTTCCTTCAGATATTAGTCTAAGACAACACCTTTGGATCTAAGCAGCACCTTGAGAAAGAAAAGGCTTCTTCGAGAATGTCTTATTCCACCTCCTTTCCATATGGGCCTTAAATGCCCAGTTTGGAGAGATGGTTTAATTTTTTTTCTACTTGAATTATTTAATATTTTCTGCTCAACTGTATTTATTTTGACTGCTTTCTGTATGTTTATTTTTGCTGGAACTGTTTTAATATGGAATATTGACCTATACTTATTTTTACTGGCTTTCTGTATTTTTCAATGAGAATTCTAATAAAAATTATTTGTGTTCCCTTTTGCCTCTCCATTTCCTCCATACAATGCGATGTGCTTTGAAAACATCTAGAGTTCCCTAAGAGGACAAAAGTTACCTTTTCCTTAGAAACTACTCACGGTGCCAAGAAAACCATGTCCCTCCTCCCCACATTTGATTTGCATATCAATGTGGAGAAATTGTTGTGCATTGAATTCTAACTTTGATGCTTATTTTAAATCTATAAAATTTAGAATTTGACACTTGCTAAAATCTGTAGAATAATGGTGATAAGGAGAAGGACTTTACAAGTACCCACATACTGAAACTTCTTTAGATTACAGAATAATGTAAGTGTATTGTTGTCAAAAATCGAATATAGTGAAGAAAATCCATAATACCACACATACCTCCAGAGTTCTTCTATTATAATTGAATTTGTCTTTTAAATCTTAAACTAATCCCTGTATCCCCAGGTCCTGTAATGTCCCTAATATTTAGGAGATATTCAAATATTTGCAAATAAATGAAGGGGAAAAGAAGAGAGTGGGTGGAAGGAAGGGAGAACAAGGAGGATAATTAAATAGCAAAAGTCTGGCCAGGTGCCATGGCACCCACCTGTAATCCCAGGAACTCAGGAGGCTGTGGCAGGAGTATCACAAGTTTGAGGCTAACTTCAGCAACTTCATGAGGCCCTAAGCAATTTAGCAAGACCCTGTCTCAAAATAAATAAATAAAAAGATCTGGGGTTTAAGTGGTTAAGCACCCCTGGTTCAATCCCTGTTATCAACAATAAAATAAATAAATAAAAAGTAAAAGGCTGCATCACAATGAGAAATGTATTTTAAGTTTAGGAAGCAGAGTAAACACACGAACATGAGTAAAGGCCCACTTAAGAATGAGAAGAGTTTAAGTTTGCAATACAGTAGAGTGCTAGACCACGCAAGAATGTAATGTAACGTGAATGGCATAGACAAAAGTACAGTAGGGATCCAGAGCTAGCAAAGTTCCCTGGAATCAAGGAAAGACCATCAGGAGTTAGAATGGCAGCCGAATTTCTATGAGCAAGAGTCAAAGATTTGAAAATTAATTTGTCAAGGAATTCATGAAAAGCTTTTCCAACATACAAAGTATTCTACCCTGGAGAATATATTTACTTCTAAATATCTTTACAAGTGCCATTAGAAGCAGATAGTAGATTTCAACGGACACGCTGAGATTAACTAATTATTGCTGAGTCTCAGTGGGCTGCAATTAGCCATTGCCCAAGTGGGACAGGGTGAGTACAAGCTGCCAGCAGGCCTGTGATTTCAAGGACAGCCACATATGCACTCCGTTTTCCCTCCTTTCCTCTTGTAGGGTTGTATTTAAACCCCGAGTCTTGATGTAACTCTGAGACAACTTGTGCAAAACTTCTTGTCCGCAAGAAGGGCTCATCACCTCCCGACAGCACTGGCCTCAGAAGGGTTATGGGTTGGCCGTAAATCTCACAGAGTATTCATTCCTGTGTAAAGTGGAGGCTACCTATATTGGCCAGTGGAGCACAATGCAGCAGTGAATAGTGCTCTCACTCGGCAAGTAAATGAGTAAGTCTCCATCTTGCAGTGGCACAGGCAAATGACCCAAGCATCAGGAGAGAGACAAGGGTGCACTTGTGCCCCATCAGATGTTTCTCTTCATCAGAGGTTTGGACCACCAACATGGCGTTAGTCAATGGAGGATGGTATCTGTGGGATCAGAGTTTGGGGAAATCACACACTGTCCAACACACTCAAATCCCAAATGGTACCATGAACTTGTGAGGCATCCTAAGAAGATGAGATAGAGTTCAGGATTCTCTTATTCTCTGGGTGGTACCATACACCCTGACTCCATGGTTCAAATAGCATAATCTGATATTTGTAGTCACAACATTGGTTTCAACAACCAGATACATACTCTGAGCTGTTTGTATGGGTGGGAATGGGTCCTGCTGCCCTCTCCCCACCCCCCCACAACTCTCTCTTGCCTGCCTTTATCACCAAAGTCACCTGCATGTGCTGGTGAGGCATAACTGAAATGGAGATTTGATTCTGGATCCAAGTGGGCCTACCTTTGAGAGCAGAGTCCGGGAATTTGGGTGCACCATGACCACTGGTTATGAGCTTCCGATTTTCCATTTCTAAATCAATTATTGGAATCAAATCTTCCAAGGACAGCCACTCCAGAGAGGAATGCCACAGATCTTGTTCTTAGAGGCTGGACTTGGGATTCAAAGGCTGATGAGTGGGATGGGGTTTGAGAACATCTGTCACTATTCCACCAGATGGCCCTTCTCATAGCCTTTCAAAAATGAGACTCCTAGACCTATGACAATCCAGAGATGAAGGTCAGTGATGCTGGGCCTCCTCCCCTTTCCCTTCACCTCTAGTCCTTATCACAAAGAATGCAAAATAAGCTGACCAGCCTAAGGCAATAATATTAGTCCTCGTGGTTCATTGTTTGATTCCATTAGCTATTTTCTCTTTCCTATCTCTAATTGGGCATTACAAAAACAGAAAAAAAGAGTTGAAAATATTTGAGAGTTAGAAATATTTGGGGAGTATATTTCAGGAGAGAGTACATAAGCAACTTACTGGTAGTCCAAAATCAGGTGATACACAAGGCTCAACAAATATTGAAGACTCAATTGCCCTTACAGAGATCCACAAGGTCCACGTGACCTGGAATTCACTCCATCTTCCTGACCTCATCTCCCGGAACTCTCTCCACCAGCTCATCCTCCAGCCTCACTGGTTCTTCCAAGAACATACCAAACATTCTATTTTAGAACCTTTGAAATTGCTCTTCCCTCTTCCTAGAATCTTCCTGAACAACTACCCTTCTGTCTCCCCGCTCCCAGCTCTCTGCTCAAAAATCTCTTATCAGCGAGACTTGTCCTAACCATCTTCTAAACAGTCCTGTCTCCTCCTCTTCAGACCCCCAAGCCTTAACTCCGGTTTTGCTTCATGGATGACACTTTTTGGCATCTGATAGGCTACCCATTTACCTACTTTTTAAAAATCTTACCTCTCTAGGACACAAACTTCAGGAGGTCAGGGAATGAATCTGCCTCTTTTTTGATGGCCTCATCTCCAGAGCCTGGAATTTTTTTTTTTTTTTTTTTTTTTTTTTATTGTAAACAAATGGGATACATGTTGTTTCTCTGTTCACGGAGTCAAGGCATACCATTTGTGTAATCATAAATTTACATAGGGTAATGTTGTTTGATTCATTCTGTTTTTTCCTTCCCCCCACCCTCCCTCCCCTCTTTTCCCTCTATACAGTCCTTCCTTCCTCCATTCTTGCCCCCCTCCTTAACTCCAACCCTAAACCTAACCCTAACCCTAACGCTAACCCCTCCCACCCCCCATCATGTTATCATCCGCTTATCAGCGAGATCATTCGTCCTTTGGTTTTTTGAGATTGGCTTCTCTCACTTAGCATGATGTTCTCCAATTTTATCCATTTGCCTGCAAATGCCATAATTTTATCATTCTTTACGGCAGAGTAATATTCCATTGTATATATATGCCACAGTTTCTTTATCCATTCATCAATTGAAGGACATCTAGGTTGGTTCCACAGAGCCTGGAATTGTGCACAGGATAGATCTTCTAGTGTTTGTTGAATGAAGTCAGTACATACATGGCACTTCCCAGCACTCATGTGTCCAGAGGCTCACACTACACAACTCTGTGACAAAGGCTCATTTCTGTTTCTCACCTCAGGAGTTAACCACGCTTCCACCATTATTTTCTTGTATGACACACCTGGCATTGCTTTTAAATTCCCCATTTCATAAATAACACTTCGAAGCATCTTTGCCCATCAACTTTAATCCCACCCCTCCTTTTGGCGTGTGGTACTGGGCATGGAACCCAGGGTCTCACACATACTTGGCAAGCACTCTCTCATGGAACTGCAGCCTCCAGCCCTTTTTACATTCTATTTTGAGCCCAGGTCTTGCTAAGTTGCCCGGCCTGGACTCAAACTTAAGAGGTAAACATCAGAAAGTTTTTGACTTTTTTAGAAAATGAGTTTTTTGCTGATTTCTTTAAAAAGTTAACCAGTTTGTCTTGCTATCTCCTCGCTTTTGCTTTATTCCTTCTGAGAGTATCTGTCAAATTTTCCCCCTTTTTTTCAATTTTCATCTAGATTTCTAAAATGACAGAAATTATTTTGGAAATGGAAGGGAAGCCATAAATGATAGTTACTAATGCCACTGTTCTACATATGGGAAATGTCACGTGCAGCTGTTTGATCGCACACTAGCAAGGCTGAGAGTGAGGGATTCAGAACTTCTGACTCTCAAACCAGCACCTGAAAATATAGGGAAACTCTGAGTCAGCCCACAGGAATCAGAGCACGCTGTACCATCCCTCAAATATCATGCCTACCTGTTCCTTATTAAAATGAATGTCAAAATGTCCACAAAAGTACACCTCTTGATGTAGAGAGATTAGATATGTTTATGTGTAGGATGTAACTTTCAAGTTGTACACCCCGTTCTGCTTACTGTGCTAACTTGTTCTAGAGGCCTCTGTTTATCTTAGTCTCCCTTGAACAATCTGGTTCCTTCACATTTATCTTCCTTCTGAATTTCTTAAAGTTACAAGGTAATCGGGAAACTAGTAGCACTTTTTAAATTTCTTTGAAGAGAAATAAAACAATTAGAGAGATGGTCTTATTTAAAAAGGAGATCTGGTGCTTCTTTGAGAGTCAACCCAAAATTATCCTGCGGAGGGGGTGGGGATGGATAAACCAGTATATACATTTACATACACCTTCAGAGACATATCAGCATCTCTCTTCACAGATAAGCACATGTAATCTCCCAATCTCATTTCTTCCATAGAGAAATATAAATTGATAAAAACCTTGGAACTATACTTTGCTTTTCCCTCAAAATCTTCAAACCTGATCCTGTATTTTTTTCCACATGTATATTTATGACTTCATAAGATTTCTTTTCAGATAAGATGTTCTTACCTGACTTGTGAACTGGATTGTTACAAGAGTGCCATAGATGGAGGTCAAATCATAGTTAACAGCCTCGATAAACAAGGACAATTAACAGAGCTGTTTTATTTCCAGACAGATTTGGAAGATAAATCAGTTGATAGTTTAAATGGGGCACCATGTTCTGATAAAAACCATTAGTATGTGAATCAATATCTTACCCTGGGTGTCTACCCTAAATGCAGAAGTTCTGAAATTCCAAACTATTTGTGGAGATTGCAATATATTTACCAATAGGCATTAATGTCTCTAAAGGGAATGTAAGAGCCCAGGTAAAACCAAAAAATGACTCAAATTGACAGGAAAGGGCTGGGGCTCTAGCTCAGTGGTGGAGCGCTTGAGTCGTACATATGAAGCACTGGGTTCAATCCTCAGCCCCATATAAAAATAAATAAACGGTGTTCGTCTACATCTAAAACATATATATTTTAAAAAATTACAGGAGAACTCCAAAGGAAACGATAACAAATGAACTTCATAACTGCTTACTATGATTGACTGTATAGAGGGATATGTGTAGGGGTCAAAAATAATTTTAAATTCAAGGACAGAAAGACCTGAGGTTTATCTGAAAGAAACCTAGATTTGCATAAATGCATATGATTTGCATATGATTTTGCAAATTGTATTTTTACCTCATACATTTCTTAGTTATGGTTTGCTCTTATCCAGATTACAGAAAACAATTTCAGCACATCATCACTTGGTTTTATCAAGTCCAAGTGTTTTAAGCCAGTGGACTCCCAACATCTGTCAGCAGTCATAGCCTCTTGAGTCTAGAAAATAGCTTTCTTGTAAGAGGTCTCACCATCTCTCCATTTCCATAATCTTCCCCCTCCATATGTTTAGGAACTAAGAAAACAATAATCTGCCAATAGCCTATTAGAAGCCCTGTGGTTTACATACTTTATTTCGATTAATCTCAATGACCTCACTAGGAGATTAATATCCTTTTTGTTTGTTTGTTTGTTTAAAAGAATTGGAAACCAAGGCTTGGAGGGATTGTGTGGGACTGATTGAGCTCCTTTTGATTTATTCTCATCCTATCTTTGATGTCAGTCTTCAAACCCAAGGCAGGCTCACATGGGAGGGCCAGTCATTAAGATACTATCCGGAGCCCCATATGTATTTATGGTGATACAATAGGATCTCTTCTCTCCTAACTTCCCAGAGTTTTGAGATCAGAAAGTAGTGGCCCTGCACCATCTGACCCCTCCCTGTCCACTTCTTTGTGTTCTCCAGTGGCTAAACTTGCTCAGAAAAGGAAGAATCCCGGAAGCCCCTCCACTCGCCTACTTCCTTCACCTGTGTTGATGTTTTTTTCTGTTTTTTTTTTTTTTTTTTTTTCATAATTCTTACTAAAGATCAGGATGATGCTGGAAAAGGCAGAGAGGAGAGTCCTATCAGGGCAAAGTGTCCTCTGAGTATGAGAGCAATAAGTTTGTTGCCTTCCATGAGGGCAGCAAAGTGTCAAGGGTCCCTGTGTCCCTGTGGGGAAGAGTTTCAGAGTTTCCCTATCTGCTTGTGTGACAATGCAGTTGAAGAGGGCCTCTGTCCTATTTTTGTGAGGGCATGTGACATCAAGAATACAGGGGAATGAAGAAGTGAGTTTTTTCAAGGAGACTCAACCACCCTTTTGCAATTCATGGGAACTTTTGATTACAGAATACAGAGGGGGGTGTGCAGTGGAAGCTGGTGAACAGGACAATGGCATTATAATGACCCTCTGGCCAGATGTGTGACCATGAGGTCACTTGCTTCCAGGAAGCCCAAGTTACTCATCCGTATTCCAGAGATAATTCCCATCCTTCCCATTTCAGATTTTTTGAGGGTCAGCTCAAGACATCCATAAGAGAAATGCTCTGATAAACTCTAGCAGCACTAAGGAACTATAAAATATGCAAGGTTATTAGGTTGGAAATTGACAGCTAAAGGACAAGACTGTCATTTCACTTGAAGTTTGGGATGGAGATCTTAAGTGCATTCACTGATTTTTGTGCCAAGTCTGTGTAAGGAATAGAGATGTTGCCAAGAGGCGGGGTCCCTCACAGGAACTAATGACATGGGGTGGAGAAGCACAGACTCAGTGAGGGGTAAAACTGGTATGAACACTGTGAAAATGAATATAAAAAGTGGTTTCTCCCGGCAGCTCAAGAGGCTGAGGCAGGAGGATCCCAAGTTCAAAGTAAGTCTCAGAATTTTGAAAGGTCCTAAGCAAGACACTGTCTCAAAACACAAAAATAAAGATAAAAAAGGGCTGGGGACGTGGTTCAGTAGTTAAGCGCCCCTGGGTTCAGTTCCTGGTCCCCCTTCAAAAAACGGGTTCCTTCGGGGATCTGAGAAAACCTGAAGAAGTACATTTAACTCTGTTTTCAGCGGGGAAGTACACAATTTCCTCACTCTCAATAAGCTAGAATGCACAGAACTGATATTTTCCCACTCCCCAATGCCTTACAGAAGGATTCAAGGTAGTTCCTTTGACTGATTTAAAGGAGGGAAAAATGAAATTAAAAGGTATTCTTCAGCTGAGGGTGATAACTTTTGCACAAAATATTTTTCATTCCGATCTTCGTTGGTTAGCTGAGGAAAGCTCAGTATCTCCTGCAACTCCATTTCTCTTGCCTTGAGGGGATAAAAATATACTTCCTATTGCTACATGCGCAATCCTAGGGATTCCCTCTAAATGCAAAGGACAGTTTGACCCCAAGGCTGCCCAGCTACTGCCCTAAAGCTCAGCTACTTCCTTAGATAAATCTCTCCCCTACTTCATGCACTTTCTCAGTAGGGAAGAGTAAAACCACGAGGTCTGCCCCCGCCCCCCGTGTATGTGGTACTGGAAATTAAACCTGTGGCCTCACACTTGCTAGGCAAGTGCTCTACCACTGAGCTACATCCTCAGCCACGGCAAGATGTTTCATATAGGACTGTTGTAAGAATTAAATAAAGCATGACCTAAAATAGTGCCTGGAGCATAGTCCATGTTATACCCCTAAGTTAACGTTATGATCATAAGAATACTCTCCATTTTCTTACCTCCTACTAGCTCTTAGTTCACTCCAATTTTCCTTATAACCCATGACTCACAGTCGTAAGTAGCTCTTGCTAAGATCACCAATAACCTCCACATAGCCAAGCCTAATGAACTATTTAAATCCTCATTTCACCCATTCGCTTCTCTGTTGTTCTGGCCTCTGCAACACAATGGTGTCTTGTTTTTTTCTTTATTTGTCTGGCTACCATTCTATGTCTTTTTCAGGCTCTTCTGTTTTTTGCCCAGATATTTGATCTGAAGTTACTCAACATTCTTGGTCTTTTCCTGGTCCTGGGTCCTCTTTTCTCTCTAGAAAATCTCCTTCAGGCCTGTGGCTTCAATAACTCTTTCCTTGCTCTCTCATCTGAATTCCAAATCCGCATATACAACGGCCTTCTAAGCATTGCCACTAGAGTGTTATAAAGTTATATTGCTTGCAACATGTGTAAAACAAATTACTTATGTTCCGCCCTAAACCTGAGCTTCCTGCATAGCTTCCTGTCTCAGCATGTTATATCATTTGTATAAGGTAAAATTCAGGAATAATCTTTGATATAGTTCTTGGTCCATTTCTGATCTAGTTCCAAAATGTAGTGATGTTTTCCTCTTACATATCCATTAAGGGCAACTACTTCTCTGTTCGACTGTTGCTACCCCAGGTGAACACAGCAGAATTACTACAACAGCCTACAACTCCAATTGGTTCTGCATCCTCTCTGTGTCTCCAGCCTCACAGTGCAGCCAGACTTAGCTCTTCAAATTCAATTCCCACGTGCCTACAGCTTCTCTTTCTGAAGACCCTTTAATGGTTTTCTGACACTGTTGAAATAAAGGCCATGTCCCCACAATGGCCTGCACTGTTAGTGTCCCTCAGTCCTCAAGCATGTTTACACATTTCCACCTCTACACTCGTGATTGTCTCCATCTGGAAGTTTCTCAGAGCCCACACTTGACCTCTCTCTGTCTAGTTAACATCTATTCCAACATCAGACTCCTCTTTCCATAATGCAACCTCACTGGCTCATCAGTCCAGTTGGGTTCATTTGCTATTTGTTTCCGCCAAAGTTCATTTCTTTCAGGCCATTCGATCAACTTTCTAAAACATTTTTCATTTTGTTAGATTAATCCATGGTTTTCTTCCCAAGTAAAACTTACGCTCCATGAAGGCAGGACTGTTTCTAGTTTCATCCCTATTTTTCTCCAGAATTTACCAGAAAGCCTGGTCTAGATCAGGAACTCAACAACATTTCTTGAATGATTGAATGAATGATTTCTCCATCCTAGATTAAGTTATCAGAATATTTCATGATTCTTTGCAAAAAAACTCAAATCGCCTCCAAAACTTGATCTCATAAGCATTCCCAGAAATAGATTTGAGGATTATAATTGCATTTTTGGCTAACGCATAGTGAGAATTTCTTTTTAATAGACATGGTCCTTCTACAAAAATGAGATTCATTAAAGTAGAAGTTGAAAGAATTTATGTAAACATCCTCAAATAAAGTACACAAAATTCAAATGAGAGCAAGGCTGCAATTAATTTGAAACTAAAATTATATTCTTGCAACAACAAAGTTATAGAAAAACGAGTCATTAAGTAATTGCTATTGTGACATAGCTTCATGCTACAGTTGAAGTACTTTGCACAGCTGTAATCTCCAGCTACCTTGAGGTTTGTCACATTCTTTAATTTTCTGATTGATTAAATGGATTATTTGACATTTTGGCAGATCAGAGAAATCACTGAATGACAAAAGTCTCCTTTCATTCCTCATTATTTGCTCTCTTTGAGCTCAATGCAAATTCTTTGGAAACAAAGGTGTGATATTTCCCCTTCTGTAATTTTATTTCAGTCTCGTATTTTTACAGATAATAGTAGCAGTTCTTCCACAACAATTTCACATTATTAACTTCCATATCACTCTCTCTAATTAAAATGTAATACATAATAAGATATGAACTTCACATCACACTGAGACTTTTATATTCTTGTCGTTTGTATAGAGGATTACATACTTTCACATTCTTGTCATTGGAACAGAGGATTTAGGAAAAAAAACTCATCGATGATGAAAAATTTCTTCAATCTTGGCTGTCCATGTATCCTTGGGGACGATAGGTATTTCCAGGTGGCCAGTTAAGTGACGGATTGGACAGTGTTTGCACTGATTGAACTGGCCAGGGGAGAGCTTTCTCGTGCCAAGATCATTTTCTGTAGTGTATTCAGTTAGTGCTGATTGTATAAATACTGCCAAGTAGCCCTCCCTTTACTGGCCTGTCTATAGATCTCCATTCTCAACCTTCGCCTAACCTCTATCTTGCACAAAGTTTCTCAGGTAGCCTCCCTAATCTGATTCTTGTGCCTACTTAAGGAGAGAGGGTGTTTTTTACAGGGCTGATTGACTATAAAGGCTACCCAAGCAAACACTGCTTGGCTTTCCACTATCCCACAGGGGCTGTGTTAGGCATTAGAAATATAAGACACTGACTTCTTTTTAGCATGAGATGCTCAGACTCAAGTGGGAAAAATAATTCTAATGCAATAAAATAACTGCTCTATTATAAGATTCGACCCAGACTTTGTAAGCAGGGAATGGCTTGTCAAGGAAACCACACCTGAGCTTGAAATTTGAAGGGTGAGTAGGAGGAAACATGGCGAAGGAAGGGGGAGGGGGAGTGTAGAACATTTAACCTGAAGTGCCAGCAGATGTTAAGCTTGCAAACACCATCCACCAGGACAAGAGTCAAGATACCTAATCAATTCAGTCCATAGCTGGCACAGGCTATCAAAGAAGAGGTTCAAGGAGAGACCCGAAGGTTCTATCAAAGAAAGAGTTACATTTTATCTTGAGTGCAATAGAGAACCACTTAAGATTCAGAGACAGGGAGGACTGTGATCAGCTTTGCTCCTCAGGAAGTTCTCTCCAGCTGCAGGGTGGAAGGAAGAGATAAGGTAGGGGCAAGGGAGACCTATTGGGAGACTGGCATAGTAATCCAGGAGGGAATTTATGGGAACCTGAACCTACAGTGGTAGCAAGGGAGATGGGGACGACAGGGGACAGATTAGAAAGCTATTAAGGAGAAATATTAGGCAGGAGTTTACCACTGATTGAACGCAGGCAGGGAGGGGAAAAGGCGGGTTAAGGGCAACCCTTTGACGTCCTTGGCTTCCTGCCTGGCTAGCATTACATTCCATGAGATAACACATGCTTCCTATTGACAGTGCTAATTAAAAATAGCTGGGCACACTCCTGGGTCCTGGACATTTTAAGTAGAAGTATTCCATAGGATTCTTTAGTTGGAAACCTTCCTCTCTATGCAAGAGATTATAGACCGTGACCCCCTTCCTTCACAAGAAGTCTTCAGTGGAGTGGCCTTTTATGTTCTTATGTCCTCTCTCCCTTCTGAACTTAGCTGTGTGGTAACAGAGATCAAACTGTGCTCTAATTATCTCATTACCTGAAGGTTTTCTCCATCTGAATGCGAGTATCTTTAAAGTGGGAACTCCATCCCGTAAATCTTTACTCAGGCATTCATGAACTCAACCACGTGTTCACTGTTCCCCGTGTCCGCTGTGTGTCAGGCACCAGTTCATTGTGTGCTCAGGACACTACATGGTGGCCGGCCCATCGGAGTCCTCAATGAACGTTTGGTGAGTTGAATTCAGCCTTGCATATAATTTATTGGGCTACCATTCGAAGATTTCCCCTCAAATGTGAGTGTAAGTTTTCTGTAACACATTCAAGTGCACTTCTGTATCACCCCAATACCAACTTTCTTTTTAACTCACTGCCATGACTGAATCCAGTCACAAAGGGCACGTTTTTCACTACTTTATGGATGTCTTACCCTTCTGGTTGGGCTGTATTTTGGTAGCACTCAATATACAAAAGAATAATGCCTGCTGTTTTTCCAAGATAATAGTGATTAATCTTTGATGCTTTGCAATCATCTGCACCTGTGTTCAAATCCTGACCTTGTCACTAATTATTAGGATGTCACATGTATTTTGATTAATTTTCAGAACACCAATTTTCTCATCTTCATAAATATGGGGCTACTAATGGAACCTACACCATAGGATTTGGCAAGGAATGAGAACTAGTAAGAGCTTAACTCAGTAATTGACACACACAACTAACTAAATCTACCTATAACGATTTCATTTATGGAAATGATTTTGAACTTCTCCACATGCATTTAATAGTTATGGAAGATCTATTATGTATAAAATTTTCTATCATGGAAGACACAAAGATCCATCTCTTAAATCCAGTAAAAGAAATAAAAGTAACAAGTAGACAAATTACCATTCAAAAAAGCATCTATTAAGTGCTATATGCACAGTTCATTGCTGTTTATCAACATAGCTTTTATTTATTTTTTAAAAAATTTTAATGTTGATAGACCTTTATTTTATTCATTTATTTATATGTGGTGCTGAGAATCGAACCCAGTGTCACACGTGCTAGGCAAGCTCTCTACCACTGAGCCACAACTCCATCCCTTAACATAGCTTTTATAAAAAATGATATTGGACCTTTACCCAGAAATTTAGATTCAGTTGGGCAGGGCATCTGGTAATTCTTAATGTATACTCCAAGTGGTTCTATAAGGAGCAGGTTTCAGAGTCACAGAGTTAAGAAATCAAATGAGGGAGAAATTACTTCTGGCTGGGATTTCTGAAGGTTTTGTATAGAAATTTATCTTGGGAGAGGGGTATGATTATTTTAAAATTTAATTAAGCATAATGCTTTTTTTAAGATTTTTAAATTTTTTTAATTTTTACAGACACATTTTGATTCATTGTACACAAATGGGGTACATGATGCTTTTTATTATAAACAAGTATAATGGCAAAGTCTGTTTTGAAAAAAAATAAACAAAACCCCATTCCCACATCCTGTTATTCTTTTAAGACAATATCTTTATTTCTATATACTTATAGATATACTTATTTGTCATGCTAAAGCAGTTTCTTCAATAAAAATGTGTTGCGTCAAAAATTCAAGCAGCCAGACTCAGTGGTGCATGCCTGTAATCCTGGAGGCTTGGTAGGCCAAGGCAGAGAGATCTCAAGTTCAAAGCCAGTCTCAGAAATTTAGATAGGCCTTAAGTGATTTAGGAGAACTTGTCTCAAAATAAAACATAAAAAAATGGCTAGGAATGTGGCTCAGTAGTTCAGTTCCCCTGGGTCCAATCCCTGGTACCAAAAAAAAAAAAGAATTCAAGCTACACATGATTTTTAAATTTCCCAAGCTCTACATAATGAAAGTTAAAAAGATGCAAGTAGAAGAAATTTTAAGTTTTCATTTAACCTAACATATCCAAATATTATCATTTCAACATATAATAAATATAAAATTAGTAAAACACAATACATTCTTTTGCATAGTAAGTCTTGAAAATTCAATATATATTTCACATTTGCAATGCATTTTAATTTGAACTATCCTCACTTCAATGCTCAATAGCTACAAGTGGCTGATGTCTTCCATTTGGATAACATAGTTCTAGAAGGTCTGACTTATAACAAAGAAAGTAGAGATTCGGGAGTAGCCAATACACTTTAATAATGATTATTGTTGTTGATATAGATATCTAGTATAAGACAAAGTATATGAAATCAGACCATAGTGTGGATTACCTCAAGTACTAGGTTAAGCAATTTACATTTTATTTAATGGTCGTAAGAAAGCACTGACAATTTTTAGTAAAAATATGCAGCTGGAGATGAGATCAATTATAAGTTTACAGGACAGGTAATTTTGGCATGTATTCCAGAGGAATGAGAATGAATGGGAAAAAATGGGGTAACATTCATTAAGACATGGTGATTGCATAATTTGGAATTGCACAGAGAAAGAATAGTCAAAGATGGCTCCTTGGCAAATGAGAAAATCAGGGATAAGAATGGATCCAGGGATATAGTAGTGGTTCTGTTCATTTAATCAAATTTGAGATCTAAGCAAGATGACTTTATGATCCAAATATCTAGCTGTTACCTAGAACGAGAATTGAAAAAAACAAAGAACAGAAAATAGAGGAGCTCTGTAGGGGAATATGAACTCTCATCAAATACACGAAGAACTGGTATCTGGGGAGATGGACACAGTTGATCACTGCAGCTCTGCAAGGCAAAAGTTGTGCCAGTTGGTGAAATTATAAAGAGGCAGATTTTAGCTTCAAATGTAAATAAGTTATCAAATACATAGAAAATTGCCCATACCTGAAATCGGTGACCTCAAATCCCTTGGCCCTTCTTTAGAGCAAAGGAAATATTTGCAAATAAAGACACATGTAAAACATGGGCCAGATGCTTTTCTTCCTTTCTGACTAGATTTTGTGTCACTTCTGCAAAATTATTTAAGCTCTGATTTTAAACACACAACTGAGGTAGACTGCTAGCCTCTACTAATCTTTATTTCCAAGTCTCTGAGCTTCACACTCATTTATAATAGTTTAGCCATTGGCAGACAGATTCCATAAGCTTCTTCTGATTAGTTCTTCTTTTGCTTGCTCTCTGAGTCTTCCCGGGAGATAGGTTTTCTTGTTACATGGTCCCTCTGTTCTCCAATCAGAGTTCCATCTTCCTCTGTCTTTCTTCTGTCTATCCTACCAATGAAAACTGATAAAGAGAGGGTATATGGTTTGGCTTCTAGACATAGAATTGATGACTACTTTTATAACCTTCTCCCCTTTTTTAATGAGCCAAAATCCCTGAAAAGGATATTTATTCAATTATAGAGTTATATTTTGTTATGTTTTTGTTTAATTTGAGAAAGTTAAAATCTAAATCTACATAAAGCTTATATAATCTCTCTCTATCTCTATCTCTATCTCTCCCCTTTCCTCCTTCCTTCACTCTTTCTGTCCCTGCATTTCTTATTTTTTCTTCCTCTTCTCTTGGATATTTATTGTTTTTATCTTACTATTGACAATACTAATGATAAGAAAGGAGCCTCAATCTTGCTCCTACTGGGGAGAAATCTTTCTCTCATGCTCTCATCTTTTTAGATAACAGACAGGATTCGGGGAGGGTTTGAGGCCTTCTAGATGATGTTGTTTTCTTTTGGATTTCTGGGTCAACTCTTGTAGGCAAAAGAAGTTTGATGGATTCACATGGCAGAGGTTGTTAATTATAGCTCCCTCCTTTAGGAGAGAGAGTGCAGTGAAGTAGCTAAGAGCACAGACTTTGGAGTCCAGCTAGTAGGTTCAGTTCTAGCTTTACTACTCATTAGCTGTGTGTCCTGGATTGAATCATTTAACTTCTTTCTTCTTCCCATTGATAACCTGTAAAATGGGGATGCATTTTCTTCTATATTCATGTGACTGACACTGAGGATACAGCAATAATAAAAATAAATTGTATCTCTGCTCTGATAGTGCTTACAGAAGAAAGATGTAATTTGTTGGGTTGTGACAAGAGCAAAGAAAATAGAACAGGGTAAAGGTATGGAAACTGTTGGGAGGGGTACTAATTTTCATGGCCTGATTGGGTAAAGCCTTTGCAAAGAATGACATTTCAGCTAAGATCTCATAAATATTTCAGCAAAGCATATCCAGACTGAGGGAATAGGTAGAATAGACCCTGATAAAGAAAACTTCTCTTATTGTTTAAGATGTAAGAAGACAACCAGGTAGGTTGAGAGTAGAGTGAGAGAGAAGGATGGATGGAGGTGAAGTTTAAAAAGGTAGAAGGAAGACAGATTATTTATGGCATAGTCTATAGTGCAAAGTTTGGGTGATTTACTGAATGAAATGATAAACCTCTGAAGAAGAGTCAGGATTACAAAGTATTTTGCTGGGTGCACTTGGAATTCTATATGAAGTAGTCATTTATGGAAGTGAGGAAAACTCGAAAGAAAAGCATAATGGTGAGGTCAAGAGTTTATAACAAGATTCATTAAATTTTAGATGCCTATTGAATTTTTAATTGGAAAATCCAAATAGGAAGTTGAATATAAACATTCAAATGTAGCTGTGAGTTCATAGAGATGAGGATAGAATTGGTCATTGAACCTGATAACAAAACTGTCAATACTCACCTGGACAAAAATATTTCAATATTTCCACTTCTGTGGGAGGACGAAAACCTGAAATCAGGGAGTTATTGAAAGAATGGAAGACTCTACTTATGGCTATGATGGAAAATCTGTAGTCAAAAAGAAAAACATTTAGATATCTAAGAGATATTAGTATTGATAGTACTAATCAGCTAAGGTCCCAGGAGAAAGAATGTGTGTTGAGGGAAGCTCACTAGTTGTTGTTTTTTTTTTTGTCTTTTTATGCATTTGCTTATTAGTGACACCTGAGAACTTGGAGATCAAGCAGGAGGTTATAGCCCAGAAATTGTGCAGGTAACAGACCTTTGGACAGTCTAATGGAGCTACAGAGACAAAAGTTTATAGAGAAGAGGAAAGAGCTGGATTTTAGGATTTCTGGATTCAGAATTTCACTTGGGAAACCTGAAAGGCTTCACCTGAAGAGTAAAAACACCCAGAAAAAGATCAACCTTTGCAAAGAGTGAAACCCCCACTTATCTTGGTCACAGACCGAAGTATCTTCTAGAAGTAAAAATAAATTCTCTGGAGTAAAGTTGTTCAAAAGAATTTTGTATAATGATGGAAACATCCTATACCTATGCTATATAATTAGGTAGCCACTAGTCACATGTGGCTACTGAATACTTGAAATGTGACTACCATGACAGGAAATTATTTTAAGTTTAATTTAATCTAAATTAATTTATAAAAAATGTATCCTTAATTGACATTATACTGTTCAGTGTCGATCTTGAGAAAGAAAACATCATCTAGATCTTCAGATTCTCTTATTTTTTATATATCATGAGTATTTTCAGTAAAATGTTACCAAGCTTATCAGATTATAGGAGCAAATGACCAAGAGATAAGAGAAAAAATTATTAAGAAAGAGAATCATAGAGATATGACTCATCTGTTCAAAGAAAGAATTACAGTACAAAACTGAAAATAGAAAATTAGGAATGAGTGGAACAGAACAGAATGTTTAGAAACTCAGTGGATGAATTTGATCATAGATTAGAAACTACTGATACAATTAGTGAACTAGAAGATACACCATTAGAAAATATCTAGATTAAAGTACAAAAAAAATAGAATAAAAAGAATAGAAAGGTATCAACAAAGTATATGAAACACAATCAAAACCTCTACATATAATTGAAGTGTCAGAAGGAGATGAGAGAATGGAATAGAAATAAATAGGCAAGACATAAGAAGTTTCAAAACTGATAAAGGACTTCAAACTACAGTCAGCAAACCCCAAACATTCCAAGTAAGATAAATGTAACAAAACTACACTTGAGCATATTGCAGAAAAAATGTCCAAAAGTAAAAAAAAGGAAAAAAAAAAAAATCTTAGGAGAGCTAAAGCATGGGGGACTGCATTAAATTCAAAGTGCAACAGAATGACCACCGCTGACTTCTAAATGAAAATTATGTAAGCAGAAGAACAATGGAGCATCATTAAAAGACTGAAAATAACTTCCAACCTGGACTCCTATATCTAAATGAAGATATTCATTTAATGTTTTTGTATAAATAAATAGCAAAAACTTGCAAACGTAGAGGCACTAAAGGAAGTGTTTTATGCAGAAGTATTTTCATAGTTGTTTTGGACAGATCATTTTGAACTCAGATTGAAGCACAAAAGTCCCAGAGAAATGAAATCACTAGAAAGGGTAAAATGTGGGCAATACATACTAAACAATTTAATTTCTGCCTGAGGGCAAGGAGGGGTGAGCTATGATGACACAAATTTTAGGATTGTGGACTTTTAAAGAGAATCCTGTTGCTCCTTTTCACATACCTGTGTCTTACACCCTATATCAGTTCTTTGTCTAACTGAATTTTAGCACTGTTATCTCTTATCATTCCAATAAAACTCAGGATAAATCTAGTCACAGTTCTGGGCTGGTTACCAGGTCACTCTTCTAAACCTAAATTGACTGAATTAGAACAGCCAGTGGGAAAGTTAAACATAACAAAGTGAGGCATTGACAAGAACCTAAATAAAAACAATGATTTTATGTTGAACCCCTATCTATGTTCTCTCATTATCGCACTGGAAATTGCATAAAATGATATACCAATTCTAAGTATTTTACTCATGACCATTTTTGTTTTAAGACAATAAACTGGACCACATACAAACACAAGATTTGCATCCTAGTTTTCTTTTCCCTAATATTTGTAAGAACTTCACTTCTTTAAATGCTTTTAGGGCAAGAATATAAAGAATAAAAATATGATAATGAACCAAACACTTGAAATGGAAGTATTCTTTAGAAATAATGAAATTAGAAGGACCTAAAGATTTCTTATACCAGGGAGTACTGGAGGTTTGGAGAGGGCTGGGCTGATTTTCTCCTTCATCCAGAGATCTTTTGGTGTTCAGTTATGATCATATTTGAGGGCAGGCTTCCCAGATTACATGAAAATGGACAAAATATTTCTTGAATTTAATGGCAACCTCTGATCTAGTGCAACTCCTCGAAGAGGAAATGCTTTAAGAGTGAAGAAAATGGACTGAAAAGCTTCATCTAATATTGTGGAGCTTCAAAACCTTTTTTTTTTTTTTTTCCTGCAAAGAAAACCCTAAGCTTTATCTAGGAGGAGTGTTCATGGGTGAAACCTTACATTAGTCAGGCTGAGAAAATTACCTGGATAATTTCACTGGCAAATAAATCAGTAATCTGGAATGATTTAGCGCAGGACTAATGACACTTTAGATCATTTTAAGTACAGTTAAACTTCTTAATTACAGACACTCTCAAAACTTAGAAAAATTGCTACAATAATGGCATGTCATTAATTCTGAGGAAACACAGCTTCCTGGGTAACACCTGCTAGGTACATTCAGTTGCAGGTTAATATAGAGCCTTAGAAATTAATAGTTTCCTTGCTTTTAAGTGGCAGTGAACTCTTGAAATCTCTACTCAGGCATGCCAATTCCATAGTGGTTCATTTCAATGGTAGGCTTTATGCTCACATTTCAGAACTTTACAGAGGTTGAGGAAAGTCAGTACAAGCATTGTTGGTGCAAAATAGGCAGAAATTCAGAACTATACATGCTACAACTGTACATTTTAAGAGGAGTGAAGAGTGATCAGTGTAAGACCATAGAATAGAAAATAAAAGTTGGTTCTCCCCATATAATTTTTTCACTTCCAACTATAAATGTAGCATAAACACCAATGTTCTTTATTGCTTGATATGTCTGCTAGGATAAGAAGCATATTTATGTTCATTTTCTTCTGCTTTGATCAAATTATCCTTCAGCTGTAACTGAAAATTTTCAGATCTTCTGGCCCTTAGAATTTAGGCAGAATTTTGCTCTCACAAGCAACCAGTGTTACATAACCTCAGTATGTGCCATAAGGCTTCTCTCCACTGTCATTAATTTACACTTTAAAATCTTAACATTCATTTAACATTTTGTATCTACAATAATGTTAGTGGATCCACAATTGTATCAGTTTTTATTTTTATTTTATAATGGATTATTATTTTTATTAGTAGTAGTAGTATCAGGGATTAAGCCCATGGGTGCTTAACCACTGAGCCACATCAACCCCCCCTTTTTATATTTTTTTAAATTTTGAGACAGGGTCTAACTGAAGTTGCTTAGGGTCTCATTAAATTGCTGAGATTAACTTTGAACTTGCAATCCTCCTGCTTCAGCCTCCCAAGTTGCTGGGATTATAGGCATGCACCATCTAGCTCAGCTTTTAATGTGGAAATTTTGTTTCTGTTGTGTTCTCTGCCCTACATCTATGAACATTCACCCAGGAGCCCTATGGAGGAAATTTTTATTCTTTTCTTGCTATTCTAAATATTACTAGTCTACTAAAAGATCTCTTCATTATCCATCTGAACTATTACAGTCTTCCAATCTTAGTCCCTTAAATTTTATTTATCTTACTGCTTTGCTACTTTCCCTTCAGTTATATATTCTTGAGTAAAATAACTTATTTTACAAATTCTTCTTTTTTCCCTATAATTAAAGCATTTTTGTTACAAAAAAGTGCCAAAGTTTCTTAAAATTCTGGTACTCTCTGATTCCTAAAGCACTCTTTTTATGAAATCATCTCCCTGTTTAACATTCCATGTTTCCTCATTACCTATATTATAAACTCCATTAGTTTTAAACTTAATGAGATGTTCTGCTTTAAATGTCTCCCAGCTTATCTTTTTGGTGTCTTATCCTTTTGTTTTGATCATGCTCCATGAATGGCAGGCTTCATACCATGTTCTTTACACTCCCATGATTTTTTTTTTTAGGTAAGTCTTAAAACATTCCCCTATAGAGAATTCCAGAAGCCCATTATGAACAGGAGAGAACAATCTGAGACAATAAAATAAGCATGTTCAAAGTACTTAAATTGATTTAAAAAAAAAAAAAGAACAGAATGAAGAATGGAGAATATTGAGGAAGATTTGAAGAAGAATCAAGTAGAATTTCTAGAATTAAAACCTAAGTGGACAGATTAAAGCAAATACTAAATACAGATGATAAGAGAATCAGTAAACTAGAAGATCGATTTGTGGAAATCATCTAGAACGCAAAACAGAGATGAAAAAGCAGAAAGCTTGAAATATCTTCATATTTAGAAGATATGAAAGCCAGATTGAGAAATTTCACTCACACCTCATTAGATTTTTAAATGAAGTGAAGCAGGTTAGAAGATAATCTCAAGGAAATAGTGGCCAGAAGTTTTTCATAATTAAAAAAATAAGCTCATAGATTTCAAAAGTCTTTATTTAAAATCTGTTGCAAAAACTAAGATAAAGCTACTTCAACATAGATTCTCATGAAATTGCAGAATATAAAAGATAAGTAGAAAATATGATATGGATAATGAAAAAAATAGATTACCTTCATAAGAGTACATTAGAGTAACAGTAGATGTATCCATAACAATAGAAGTTATAATGCCTAAGAAGAACATCTTCTGTCAACCTGAAACTCTATCCCCTACTAGATTCCCCATTATCTACATTATAAATACCCTACTAAGTTCTTCACAAGAATTAAAAAAAAAAAAAAAACTCTTTAGAAAACAAAATAATAAAATTACATGAAATCATTCTCATCTCTGAAAAATCAAGAATTTAGAATGCATTGTTACCTTTAAGGAATTTATGTATCATGAAAAAAGGTGATACATTCAGTTTGCCCCTTATTTTCACTCTCTTATGATTTTATATTATGTATATTAATGCTATTCTTTCTCAACTTTTTTCTGATTGATAGTTGTAAAACCTAGCCCTGAACTGGGGATGTAGCTCAATGATAGAGCACTTGCCTGGCATATGCAAGGGCCTAGGTTCAATCCCTAGCACCACACACACACACACACACACACACACACACACACACACACATACACACACGCACACATCATACTTCTTTTGACTCAAAGGTTCTCCAAAGTCATATGTTAGTTAACCTCTGGTATCATGGCAAAATATATGAGATAATCAAATTATGAAAGTTTTATTTGGGCTAATGGTTTTATTCTATGGTCAGTTGACTTCATTGATTTTTAAGCCTATGGCAAGGGAAAACATCATGGCAGACAGCACCTGCTGGAGCAAAGCTGCTCACCTCTTGACAGCTAGGAAGCAGAGAGGAAAGCCCAGGAAAAGATAGAGACCTCAAGACACATTCCCAAGGACCTACTTCCTCCAACCAGGCCCCATTCCCTAAATTTCCACTGCCTCCTAGCAACCCCCTAAATTAAGGATCCATCGATGGATTAATCCATTGATAAGGTTCATGCTCTCATGATCCA
Source organism: Sciurus vulgaris (assembly GCF_902686455.1). Classification (NCBI taxonomy): domain Eukaryota; kingdom Metazoa; phylum Chordata; class Mammalia; order Rodentia; family Sciuridae; genus Sciurus; species Sciurus vulgaris. The sequence continues at coordinate 157,750,138 of NC_136465.1, forward strand.
ATCACCTTCTAAAGGCCCCACCTCTGAAAATCGCTACCTTGGGTACCAAGCCTTCAACACATGAGCTTTGAGGCAGCGTTTCAGATCTAAACCACGACAGGTCGGCTGCCTAATATCATTTCAATCAGGGGTCAGCAAAATTTTCTCTAGATATTTTGCATAATCTATAAGTGTTCTAGGTTTTGTGAACCATATATGGTTTCTGTTGCATACTCTTCTTTAGTGGTTTTTATGTCCTTTAAAAAAAAATCTAAACCACTATGTGATATAGAGAAACACAATAGGCAGGATTTTCTAGAAATATCTTTTGTTCACCCCTTATAAACTCTGTACTTGTTCTCCAATATCATCTATTTTCTGGCACAATTTCTTCTAAATACTATACTTCAGAACACCCTATTCTGATGCATTTAACAGAATAAAATATGTTCTCCAAAATAACGGAATATACATGTGATATATGCATATACTACTTTTTTGTGTTTGTTTTTCTTTTTTGCTGCCATGACTAAAAGACCCAACAAGAACAATTTTAGAGAAGGAAAAGTTAATTTGGGGCTCACAGTTTCAGAGGTGTGTCAGTCTATAGAAGGCTGACTCCATTCCTTGGAGTTTGAGGTGAGGCTGGACATCATGGCAGAAGAGTGTGGTGAAGGAAAGTGGCTCAGGACATTACCAGGAAGAAGAGAGAAGTTTCACTTGCCAGATACAAAATATATATCCCAAAGTCACACCCGCAATGCCCACCTCTTCCATCCATACCCTACTTGCCTTTAGTTACCACTCAGTTAATCCCCATCAGGGGATTCATTCACTGATTGGGTTAAGGCTATCATAACCCAATCATTTTACTTCTGAATGTTCTTGCACTGTCTCACACATTAGCTTGTGGGGAACACTTAATATCTAAACCATAACTTATACATACAATTCCTACTAGACTATCCCAAATGTTGTAAATTGGTGTGAGGACAAGAGACTTGTTGGTCAGTGGGATTCAGAAACAGTTCTTCTCTAACAGGGCTATAATTTGAAAGTGAAGTAATTAACTGGTGCATTTATCAGTTCATATTTATTTCTGGAACTATGTTCATATTTGTAAGTTTGTAAAAACTAATAGGGTTCACTTCCTAAATATGAACATTCAGTTTAACATTCACATTTTACAAATATCCTGAGCAAATCAAATACTGGTTTAATTGCTAGAGTTATATGTTAGTCAGTTTTCCATTACTATGATGAATTAACTGAGATAACAACTTACAAAAGCGGAAAGGTTTATTTTAGGTCACGGTTTTGAAGGTTTTGGTCCATGGTCATTTGGCCCATTGCTTTTGGGTCTGTGCTGAGAAAGTACATCATGATGGGAGTATTTGGCAGAGGAAAATATTCACCTCATGGCAGCCAGGAAGCAGAGGGGGTGGTGCAGAGAAAGAGAGAGAGATATAGAGAGATGGGGAGAGAAAGAGAGAGAGACAGAGAGAGAGAGAGAGAAGATGGAAGGGGTCAAGATCCTAATATCCCCTTTAAGAGCACACTATCAGTGACCTAAATTTCTTCCACTAGGTCCTGTGCCCTAAAGTTTCCACCTCCTCTCACAGCACCAAAGTCTGGTGACCGAACCTTAACACATGGACTTTTGGGGGACACTTATCAAAAACATAACATTCTACCCTGACCTACATCAGCTCTTGGTGATCACATAATACCAGATGCATTCATTCCTTCTCAAGTATCCTCAAAGTGGTAATCATAAAGCGTGGCTCAAAAGTTCAAGTCTGAATTTTCCTCTGGTACTCAAGGCAAACTCAGCTGTGAGCCCCTATAGAAATCAAAAGAACAAATTGCATAATTCCAAGGTACAATGGCCCAGGGTAAGCCTTCCCATTCCAGAGGGAGAAATAGGGAAACAAAGAAAGGATCAGACCAAAATAAGACCAAACCCAGGAGAGAAAACATTAAATACCAAGTCTGGTATTGGTATCTGGGACACAATGTAGCAGAAAATGTGTTCCAAAGACTTGGGCAGCCCTACCTCCATGGCCCTGCTGGTTGCAGCTGACAGGGCCATTCTTTTGAGATGGCTCTGCTTTCTGCCCATAGCTGCCTTCAGAAGGTGGCTCCACATTCCTGGCATCTCTGACTTACTGGGTTCTTCACTGAAGCTCCAGGGTCAATTTCGCAGCTTCACTATACATCACCCCGTTTGGGGCTACATGCAGGGGCTCTGATCCTGATACACATTGCCTGCTCCTAGACCTTCCTTTGAAACCTTGTTGGAAGCCTCCATGAACCCATAACTCTTGCATCTGTACGTATGTAATGCCAGCTTCCATGGATGACACCAGTGTTAGCCAGTGGTGTGAGCTGTAACCATAGCTACTGTGGTCTCTGAGTGCCTTGATGGTTGAACGCAGGGAAGGGAATTCTGGGGAAACAATTCCCAGTGTGGTTCTGTTGACCCAGTTCTCCTGAGCTCCAATGGGTGGTGTCTTACCGATTCCTGAGATCTCCTCATGCATCTTTCCTGTTGTCCCAGTGCAAGGTCCTTGGTCTCTTTTTAACAGCCCAATCTCCACCCAACTTGGTGGTAACTTTAAACACACCTTTTCTTTCCTTTAAACATGCTGAGAAATTTTAACTCTTTGACTCCGTTTTTTGTTTCTAATTCTTACCATAAACCTAGCTAAAACCAGCCAGCAATACCCATGCTACTTCCCGACTGCTTTGCTTCCTTGAAATTTCCTTTGCCAGATAAACTCATCTGTTACCTTTAAGCTCAGCCTCCCACAAAAATCTCAGGGTACGGACAAAAGAAAGCCAGATGCTTTGCCACAATGTTATATGGGCAGCCTCTAGGCCAACTCCCAATAGAGCCCTTATTTCTATCTGAAACCTTACTGTCCGCATTTCTACCAGTCTTCTGAGTCCTTACCAGAGTTGCCTGTTAAGCTTCACTTACAGCATTCTAGACTTTCTTTAGCCTGCTTCTCTAAACTTTTCTAAATTCCTTCCACAAATTCCAAACCTTTCTGAACCACATTATCTGGTTCAGTTACAACTCCACTTCTTGGTACCAATCTTCTCTGTTAGTCAGCTTTCCATTACTATGACAAAATACCTGAGATAATGACAAGAAGGAAATGTCTATTCTGGCTTATGGTTTCAGAGACTTCAGTCCATGGGTGCTTGGTCCCATCACTTTGGGCCTGTGGTGGCACATGTATCATGGAGGAAACCTGAGGCAAAGGAGATCTATCCACCTCATGAGGTCCAGGAAACAAAGAAGGAGGGGCCAGAGTCCCAGTATTCCCTTCCAGAGCACACACCCAGTGACCTCAGTTCTTTCCACTAGGCCCCACCTCCTAAAACTTCCACCATCCCCAATAGCACCACAGGCTAGGAACCAGGTCTTTAACATCCCCCTTTGGGGGATGCTTTCCCAAACCACAGCATGTTGCAAATGAGTAATAAAAAAAGTCACTTCCTTGTAGAACTTCAAAATTTACAAAGAAGAGAATTTAAGTGCATTCATCCAAAAATAACAGTATGAGAACATGATCATCAATTCCAAACCATTGTCTACTAAAAGAAAGTCACTGGCAAAGTCTACAGATTAAACCTCAACAGTTACTATATGCCACTTAAGAACGAGACACTTCTGCAATATAGGAAAAGATTTGGTGATTTCATGAGTCTATTTTCTTTTAATTAGAAGTTTTCAGTCCAACAGAATTTCAAATATGTCTGTTATTTTTTCCAAGTTCTTATTTATTCAGATACACCCCGTCCTCTTCACTGTAATCAGAGAGGGTGATGTGCTCTCTCTCTCTCTCTCTCTCTCTCTCTCTCTCTTTCTTTCTCTCTCTCTCTCTCTCTGTTGGGTGGAGGAGGTGGGGGTGGAAATGCATATTCATGTTGGTAGAGGGAGAGGGATGATAAGATCTCTCTTAGCAAACAAGGAAACTGCTTTGCTTTCTTGGTCTTTTAAACAATGGAGAGAGCCTTGTGCATTCTGTTCTGCTCCCAATCATCAATTACCTCACTCAATCAAAACCCCAATGCAATCACCTTCTAGTTCCCCACATAGCCGGTGCTGCACGACATAATTCCAGCCATCTCCGCACCAAAGCCACAGCATTAACAGAATGTATCAAGTTGCCTGTGACGCTTCATTCACCGTAATCAGAAAAAGAAGTCAAGCGGGCACATTTATCATGGTGACCGCGGAGTTTGTAGGTGAGGCGCTCCGAAGGGAGAAGATACCTTTGATTAAGTTAAGACAAACTATAATAGATGAGAGTTCTGCTCAGGTCCAATAAATCACCAAAGCCTTTGTAAGGCTAGCAGAGACAGGAATCATTGGTAAATTAAAACTTGCTGGAGTAGCTATGCTGATGGTTTTAATGCGCCTTCTGCATAGACATCTGTGCAGAGGAAAGCAAAGAAATCAAGTCAAAATGGTCTGGAGAGGATATTTGTAATTGATGACAAGAAAATGTTTTACCCCTTGGACTTACGCAGAGCTATCCTTTAATACACCTTGGTCCCTTTTAACTGTGGGATATGGTGAAATGTCACCCGGCTCAACGTTAACACTCAGTCTGGCCACTTGAAATGGCAGTAGTGTTGGGACCACTCTGTATGTGGATCAGCATCTCCTCAAAGGGATTAGGAGTCAGAAGGTGGCATTCAAAATAGGAAAAGTAGGGACCTTTTTGTTTTGGGTTTCTCTGTGTCTATAAATTTTTGGATTTTTTTTCCCCCTGGGATTCTGAAGCCATGAATAAAATATGAGTACGTTCTATTTCTTTTTCCTTAATGAGAGATTGCCCTGGATGGGAGGACATTCCCCACATAAAGAAAGGCACGCACTGGATTTATTAACTCTTAGCAAATGTTTGTTCGATGCTGAGTAATGAGGAGGTTTGCCGGTGCAGCAAGATAAAAGGCTTCCCCACTTTGTGTTTATCCTCTGGGTAATGAAAAAACAAATTGGCGATTTTGTATTTTTCATGTTGGAAATTCATAAGGTCACCCGGGGAAAACCGAGAAGTTTAACTGGCATGCACACTTGCCTGTAAGCAGGGTGTCAGGAGAGAAAGGTCACAAATGGATGAAATATCCCAAGCCATAACCAGTGCCCCTGCAAATGGAAGGCCTGAGGAAAAGAAATTGCATTTAATGAAAGCAGAGCCCTGGGGATTGCACTGACTGGCAAGCAATGAATCCTGTGTTTCCAGCATGCATATGTTGAGAACACCTTTCGGAAGCCAGTTGCATAAGGTCTTCCTTATGGAAGCCCTTCCGTTTCTCCCGCTCTGCTGAATTTTTTTCCTCCTTTATCCCTTTGCATTCTGTTCCTCCACTCTGTTTCATTTTCTGTCTCTCACTGCACAGAAAAGCTACTTGCTAAGGGTCAAAGGGTGGCAGTAGGAGAAGCTTGGGGAACCTGAAGCAATAGCCCTTGGAAGATTGATCATCTACCCGGAGCTCAGAACGTGCAGACCCGCCTAAGCTTGAGTTGCTAACTTTTCTTGACGTGGAGTGAAACCGGTCCTTTCTTTCCTTAGTTAGACACTGACTCACTAGGAACTAGGGAATTGGGATTTCCTGTGAGTTTGCTGAGTATTTCAGTTGAATATTTGCTGTGAAGTTACCCTGGTCATTCCCTCTGGATGCATAAAACCGTTTAGTTAAGGATTCTGTTAAGTTAGGGGGCGAAGGCCAGGGTCATTCCCTGCCAGCCATCTTATTCCTCTGTTCTGGAGAAAATTGCCTTTCTTTATCCCTTTAAGAATCCCTGTTCTGTTCCACATCAATCTAGGGTGGTTCAAATGTGAAAGAAAACTCTTCTGATTGACTGAATGCTTTTCTAGAATACGAAATAATACTGGCCTTTGATGGTGGCGAGAGGTGATGTTTGTCACTGGAATAGGAAAATTGAAAGAAGAGTGAGAGAAACAAAGTAATAAGTGGAAGGGGAAGAAGAAAAGGCTGGGAAGAGAATTAGAAGATGGTAGCAGTAAAGGATCAATTGATGAGCAGGAAAAGAAGAGTAGGAAGGAAGAGGCTGCTTGGAACCAAGTTGGAACGCAAAACTCGTTCAAAATAGGGAGGAAACGGCTGGAAAGAAAGAAGTTCATTCAGATGAGGATGATGTTGGATGGCAATTATTCCTGGTTCTTCTGTCTTTCACAAGTGGAAAATTGCAGGATTCTGATGGAAAAGTACAAGCTTCTTCCTTCTGCATCTGGAAGAAAGAGAAGTCCAGAAAGTACTCAGAGGAGAAGGCATTGTGTACATGTTAAAACCTCGACTCAGAAGCTGTGAAGAAAGTTTTGAGTCACACCGCCTCTCCCACTTGGAGGGGACTGTTGACATCAGATAAATCTAACTTTCTCATTTTGCCGATGAGCAAATCAAGGGCCAGACTGTGGAAGGGGCTGATCCCAATGAAGACAGCTCGTTAGAGTGAGACAGTGAGGAGCTGAACCCACATTATCTTTCTCTCTGTCGTGTAACTTCTACAGTGTGGCTAGAGCTGACCATTTATTTCTCATTGCAGGTGGCTGGTCCCTGACAGAGCCCTGGGCTTCCGCCAGCTGCTCACCCCTCGCAGCTCTGATGGGAGAAACAATAGGGGCCACTAAAGCTTTCCAAGCAGAGAGTGATGTAACAAAACTGGGCTGGCGGAGGATCATTCTAGCAGCTGAGTGTGGTGAGCAGGTGTAGCATAAAGAAATCACAACACCATAAGGCCCTGACAAAGTACCTGTGTGACCTTGGGCAAACCCGCTAATCCCCCAATCCAGTCTTCTCACATAGAGAATGACAGCATTGTGTGGTCCACCTCTAACATTTTATGATTCCGAACACCCAGTTGCAGCGGTTAACGTTACTTAATTGCAGCAGCTGACAGGCTATGACATGCCCGTGGTTTATTTCACTCAATGTTAGCCACACAGGCCCTGAGGTAAATTGGCCACTCTGCAAATGAATCCCTGAAAAACGGCAACTCTAGCAGCTTGCCAGAGCTTGGACCATGGGCTCTAAATGGGAAAAAAAACGGGAGCACACAAATGTCTATTTAACTCCACTCTCTTTGATTAATAGATATTATTCAAGGCAATAGCCATAAACTACAAAGAATTTACACAGCGAGAGATGCTTCACCAGTTTCCCCAACCTTAGCCAGCTAATAGGAATAGAATCCCGGGGGTCTGGCTGAAGTCGTTCAGTACCTAATTGAAGGCAAAGAAATAACAGTCAGTTAATTCTGTCACCGATGACATTGTCATTATAAAGAAAACCTAACTCCTTAATTGTTTCAAATCAGTTGTTCTCTTATTTTATGGTTTAAAAGGTGTCATTTCAAAGAAAAGGTCATCTCTTGGCAGAATTTACCCTTTAAAATCAGATTGATAATAGCCCATTATATGGAGAAAGGGGTCAATAATGAGAATCTGGAAAATACTTAGCTCTTGTCATATATGAAGATAGAAGAGCCCTCTGAAAGAGAAAAATGTTATAGCATAGAGAATGTTGCTCTGATATTCTCAGAAATGTGTGGGCTCATGTTCAGAAAGCATTCTCTGAGGTTTGAAAAAAAGTTTAGTTGCAAATGCTAAATTAACAAATAGCTTTGGGATGTTGATTGAGGACAGGGGAAAGCTAAACCAGGATTTATCGTTGATTAATCAAACTTTACACCCACAATTGATAGAAGGCGGAGCAGAAATGATGCCGAGGGAAATAGATTTGTCTGGAAAAAAAGAACTAGGTAAATATGAAATGTGTGTCTGCTCAGAAGGGCCACAGTGTGTGTCTCTGACTAACTGATCAGACTGAAGGAAGACGTAGGGCTAGGAGCGCCATGTGGGTCTTGTTGGATTTTTTTATTCTTGAAAGGAAGTCACAAGTCAAATCGGGGAATTAGCTATTACCCAAAAGTGGGGCTTTGATTTTCATTACAAAGCCATACACCTTTGTTGATTCTTTGATAAGAACTTTGTCTTTGGTGTTACGTGGCAATGTCAAGATGAGTCTAAAAATCCAAATGCACAGGCCCCAAACTCTATCATGGTGACCAGGGGGAACCCAAAACAGGAAATGAAAAAACAAAAAGAAGTTATTAATTCTCATAAGAACTATTTATTCCGGTCTCCTACATGCCAGGCACTATGCCGTCAACCTACAGGTTCCTATTTGAGTTTTTAGAGGTTTCCTTTGACTATTGTGTTGAGTGATGTTATCAAAGAAATGCTTTCTTATAACTTATTGGAAATCATATATTTGTTTAATAAAGAGAGAAGCAATGCATTTTTGGTGTCTGTTCTCATTTCTGATAGTCCTATAATCATAGATAAATGCATTTGCCTTAGCATCATTTTTTTAAAAAGTTTCATATGACTGCATTTAAAAATTTTTTTTTTGTTCTAATTGGTTATATATGACAGCAGAATGTGTTTTGATTCATTATACACAAATGGAGCACAACTATTCATTTCTCTGGTTGTCTATGATGTAGACTCCATACCATTTGTGGGATCATACAAGTACCTAGGGTAATGATGTCAATCTCATTCCAGCACCTTTCCCACTCCCCTGTCCCCTTCCCTCTCTCCACTCCCCTCTACCCAACCAAAGTTCCTCCACTTATCCCTTCCCCCACCCCATTATGGTTCAGCATCCACATATCAGAGAAAACATTTGGCCTTTGGTTTTGGGGGATTGGATTCCACTTAGTATGATAATCTCCAACTCCATCCATTCACCAGCAAATACCATAATTTTATTCTCCTTTATGACTGAGTAATATTCCATTGTGTATATATACCACAATTTCTCAATCCATTCATCTATTGAAGGGCATCTAGGTTAGTTCCATAGCTTAGCTATTGTGAATTGAGATGCTATAACATTGATGAGTGCTGGCGATATAGCCCATCAAGTAGAGTGCCTGCCTCGCATGCTCGAGGCCTGGGTTCGAGTCCCAGCACTGTTAGATTGCAGAAATAACAAACATTGATGAGGCTGCATCACTGTAGTGTGAAGATTTTAAGTCTTTTGGGTCTAGACCAAGGAATGGGACTCTGCATTTTTTAAATAAAGTTATTAGCAACGTTCCGCTTTTGTCATCTCCCCATTTTTTTCCTGTCCCTATTTTTTCAGATGTGGGATGTAAAAGTACTTTTATATTATCAAGGTTGATAACATTTACATTTTGTTCTCTAATTATAATGAGATCTTTGCAATGCACTGAAGTGTTAGAAGTATTTAAAGCACTTGCAGTATCATGACTATGTAAATACAGTTCACTGCAGAGACGATGCTGTACTCTGATCCCATTTCTTGCTCAATGTTTTCCTGTGCTTCTCAAAAATAGAATGCTTCCAGGACCCAGGTTCTTACACTTTACCAAAGTCTAATTTGTTTTATATTTGGGATATAATACCCATGCTTTCTTGCTGGAGTTTTTAACTGTCTTCTGACTTGAGAGAAGAAAAATATAATTGATACAGTCCTAATTGTTCTAACTGGTCTTTGGAATCTAGTCTCTTCTTCCTGAAGGCACACTGATTGAATGGCAACTACTTTTGACTTTACATTAACCAATTCTGCTTTATTAATACTGTATTTTATTTTTTTATTATTTTTGCCAGTTATACAGTGATCATTATCGTCAGTCTTCTCACTGGACTCTTATTTAGCTTCCCTGTTTTCCATACCCTATGTCTTCATTTTTCCAGTTCTTCACCTTTGTTTTGCTGTAGTACATCCTCAAATAACTAATTGAAACCAGAAGATAAACATTCAAGGCCCCACACATCTGAAAAGGATGTGCCTGTACTTACATTTCCTTCCTAGTTTGATTAGGTATAGAATTCTAGGGTCCAAAATCATCTTCTTAGAATTGTCAGAGCTCTGTTAGTTTCTATCTTTATCATTAGTGTTGTGACATTGGATATTGACCTACTTTTATTCTTTTGTATGCTCCTCCCCGCACCACCCCCCTGCAAGTTTTGAGATCTCTTTATCTTTGGCATTCAAGAAACTTTATCTCTTGGAATTAGAAATTTTAGAATGATGTTTTTTGTTGTAGATCTTTTTCTGGCACTTGACACACTCTTCAAGATTCATCTCCTTTCAGTGCTGGAAATTTTTGTTCATATTTCTTTATTTTGTTGTATTTGAATTTTCTATTTGCATATCATCTACTTAGGGAAGGATGCTAAAGTCATCAGGTATATATAATATTCCTTCACAAACAGAAGCTGTCCTAGCCACCAGTAGCTGAAGCAGGAGGAGGAATGACCAGCAAGCCAGAAGTCCTCCTCTTGGTCTATTCCAATACCCCGCCATGGCAACCAGTATCCTGGTAGATAACAGGAAGTTTCAGCTTTACTGTTTCTGTCTTTTATAGAAATGAAATCAATATATTATTTCTTCATTAATTTTCTACTACTCACATTTTCTATCTTTTTCACTCAAACTCCTGGATGCTAGACCTTCTGGATTGATACTTTTGTATCTATTATCTCTTCTCTTATCATTTTCTATTTTTTAAAGCTATGTGTACTGAGGCATATCCCCAAGTTACCTTCTGACATTTCACTGTTTGGCCATTTTGTTTTTAAATTTCTTTGAACTTTTTTATTCTCTGTTTTTTAAAATATCATCTATAATATTGATATAAATCTGGGTTGCTGTCCCAATAGGCTCTGTAATGGTTTGGATATGTGGTGTACCCCAAAAGCACATGCAAGAATGTTCAGAGGTGAAATGATTCGATTGTAAGAGTTGTAACCTGATCATTGGATTATTCCACTATCAGTTTAACTGGGAGATAACTGTAGGTAGGTAGAATGTGGCTGGAAGTGTTACTAGGTGTGACTTTGGGGTATGAATTTTGTCCCTTGTAAGAAGAACTCTCTCTGCTTCTTGTTGCCATGTCCTGAGCTGCTCTCCTCTGAGCTGGCTCTTCTGCCATGATGTTCTGCCTCACTTTGGGCCCAGAGCAATTAAAGTCTTCCAACCAAGAGCTGAACCTCTGAAACCAGGAGCCAAAACAAAATTTCCTCCTCTACATTGTTCTTGTCAGTTCTTTTTGTCACAGCAATGAAAAAGATGACTAAAATATGCCACCAAATATAGTGACTTAAATAATATCAAACGTTATTTCACAGTTATGTAATGGATGGGAAATGGATAGGGTGACTGTTCCACCTGAAGCCACTCAGGAACCGTAGCTCCCGCCATCTTGCCAACATGTCAGCTCTTAGGAGGCTGTCCTCCTCTGCATGGTCAACCCTGGGTTTTGGCCACAGCCACACAGACTGCTTCCTCTCACATTAATAGTCACATGCCACACTACTTTAAAGGAACCTGGAAAACACATTGTCTATTTCTGTGCTGTCAGAACAAGAGTGAAATGGATTTAGGGAGGAAAACCAGAGATCTGTCACACCATCCAGAACGTGTATGATTGACAAGACATCTTCTCAACTTTCTTGAAAAATAAGTTGAATCTTTTTTCTTTCTTTTTTTCTCTCCTCTTTTTTCCCCACCTACTCTCATTACTACTACTACTTCTCTCCTCCTCTTTCTTTCTCTCCTTCCCTCCTTCCCTTCATTCCTTTCTGTTTCTTGCATATTTTCTGAATGACCTCTTTCCCCTGAGATCATGGTGTTTAGAGTGTACTGATCCCTCACTTCATACTGGGACTTTCTCTAAACATGTAGAGAACCTCACTTTTCTGTTCACAGGATTAAGAATGCAGAAAGAGGGCTGTTGAGTGGGTGGAGTGGGTGTAGCTAGAGGACTTACCGGAAGCCTCTTCCTCAGTGTGAGTATGCAAGGCAGTGGCAGTTAGGCCTCCCAAGTGCAAGCATGCTGAGAATGCTAAAGGTTTTTACTCGGAAACAACAACAGCATAGTAGCTATTTTTTCCTCTCTCTGCAGGACCAAACTGCATCCAGAATCCCCATGGCTTACAACAACAAAATTATCACAGTCTACCATGTACCAGCTGATATCATTTATGTTCTTTTTTTGTTGTGGCTGTGGTTTTCACTGAACCACACCCCCAACTCTTTTTAATTTTTAGTTTGGAGAAAAGGTCTTGCTAAGTTGCTTAGAATCTAAGTTGCAGAGGCTGGTTTTGAACTTGTGATCCTCCTGCCTCATCACCCACTGGGCTGACTGGCGTGCCCTACCACACCCAGTTTATGTTCTAAGTTCTGAGGAACAGTGGCAGTATTGTGGCAGAGGGAACAGAGACACAGAAAACCATGTGCTGGCCTGCAAAGCTCTCCTTGGAAATGAAACACTTCCCTGCTTCAAAGTTATTGCCAAAGAAACCACATGACCTTGAGCTAAGTACTAGACTAAGTCATGGGAACCTCAGAAAGAGACACCTCAAGCAGGGTCAGAGATATTTCAAGCAGTAATTCATTATCCCAAAGAGTCAAAGATTAGCCCTGTTTCTTTGAATGTAGTGAGGGGAAGGTGATCCTGTCCCATGCATCACGTCTGCTGGCCCTGCTCAGCCCACTTCTCAGGCCTGCCACCCACTTGCCCTGAGGTTTCTGAGACAGAAGCTTCCATGAATTGGACCAGAATTCTCTAGAACTTTCCACCCCATCCCCTTCTCCCCTGCTTCAGGTTAGTATATATAGGCTACAGCTTTTATTAAGCTTTTCTTCATTAGTCTACACCCTTTTATAGTCTCTCTTCCAGAAATTGTTGAATCAGTGAACTGCTTAGGATTCCCCTTTCTGCTTTCCTTAGAGTCATAGTCTTCAACATTATTTTACTATGCTATTAGTAGATTTCCAGAAAAGAAAGAAAACTTTTTTGTTTAGTCCACCATATTAAATGGAAGAAAATACTGAAAGAATTGCTCAAAGAATTGCTAAATTTTGCCTAAGTGTGCTCCCCCACAACACATATAAATCATTTTTTTTTAAATCTACAAATTAAGGGGGGGAAACGATAGGAAATAATTGCAAAAAGTTGGAGTCTTGTTTTTGTTTTTTTTTTTTTTTCCAACAATAGTTTTCAACTTTAAAAGACATCTATTGACTTTATTATACAGGGAAAGACAGAAAGAGAGAGAGAGAGAAAGAGAGAGAGAGAAACCTGTCTTTCCTCTTTCTTACAACTCTTAAATTTTACTTGATTTATTATTATATTAGGTTGCTAAAGTTGATCCAAAGTAGGTTTATAGAAAGTACATATCAAGTCCTTTTTTTTTTTTTTTTAATGGCAACAGAAAACAAACCAAGACTGTATGGAAAGAAGTGGACTTCATATTAAGGTTGGTTGGATCCAATGGAGGGATTTCATTGGGGGAGTTACTGATCAGATTAGTGTTACCCTGCTTCCAAAGACTAACAAAGACAATACCTATGATGTTTGAGCAACAAGAAACCAGACGACCAAAGGAAAGAGGCCAACCTGAAAAGGAATTCTGGAGGGATAGCTTAAGTTGTATGTTCCCCCATAACCAGATCTTGGAAAGGATGTGGAATTTCTCTAGAGGAAACGAGTTTAATTTATATTAGGAAAAATTTGAATGTTAAGACATTCTTTTCTATGTAAGAATGATCTGCCTAATGTGTTGCTGGCCTCTATCTCTAGAAACTTATGAGAAAGTCTATCATCTCCAGCGTCTTCCATACCTACCTGCCCCAAAGGGTGAGAACAAAATAGAGAACCTTAGAAATTAGTGAGGTCACTCTGAGTTTCAAGTGTGTTGGGTAGCAGGCTGCATCTTGACTAGTTTAAATAAGATGAGGGACATATTGAGTCACATAATTGAAAAGTCAAGAAATAGATCAAACTTTAGGTAGGTCTGGATCCAGAGACTCAAAATGTGTCATCCGGAATTGATTCTTTTCATTCCCTCCCTCTGCTTTCATTTTTGTTGATTAAATTGCTCCAAGAAGCAGTTCCAAACTTACATTCTACCTCTCTAGCAAACTCAGTGAAATGACAATGAACTCACTCCTAAAACCTACAAACTCCTACAATTAATTCCGTATTGGTTTGAGTCAATGGCTCACTCATGAAACAGTCACTCAGACTAGGTAGTCTGAATAGTTCAGTTGGTGATTCCAGAGTCCTATACCCAGCTTCAAAGCTGGAGGGATTGGGTCAATCTCACCTAAATTAAGACTCTGGGCATGATGAAGTGATGGTGGTAGATAATCTCTGAAAGTGTCTTGAGATGTTTTCAGAAAATAAGGAAGAAATGCTAACCAGGTCACACAAGCAACAAGAATAACCACACACGTTCACACCCACACAAACACATAAACCCTAACACATGGATGTCCACTCTACCTTTCAAAGTCTCTTTCAAGTATATATTTACCAATGTTGTATTTCAGAATGATGAACCCATTGAAAAGTATTCCTAGGTTCACTAAATTTTACTCCATAACAATTCATGCCTCTTTGTCAATCTTTAAAAATTGGTTTTAAGTTTTCATCTTGCATGTTTTACAGAAAACACTAAGGTATAAAGAAACTAACTTCTTGACTATGGGTCACTCAATAAAGTATACTTCTGTTTCTGCTCTGGACTGGAAATATCTCTTGGCAGGACAATAATGGGGCTAGCTGACTTGCTCATAAGGGAGAAGAGCCATGCAGTAGCTTATGTCTGAAATAAAAACCTAGTGTACAACTTTCAAACAACAGATTGTCCCCAGCATTGGTGAGCCATGGGCAGTGACAAATGAAGCCTTCTCAGGCTGGCCTCAGGATTTTACTTGTGTTCTGAACTGAGCAGAGCTGCAGCTGAGAGTGGCTGAGGCAAAGTGCCCAGTTAATCCTTAATGCTTGTGCCAAACTGTCAACAAAGGGTGCCATTGTCTTGGCACAGCAGGGCTTTGGGTAGCAGTACGCTAAGAACTGGATGGAGACCACCAACTCATTGACTGAAATGCTTTCTCCCGCCCCCTCCCAGAATGGAAATCAGTGTCTGGCACTTAGCATTCATGAGCCATCCAGCAATACCGATCTCAATGTGCACATGCACGTGAGGAAGAAGAAATGGATAAGCTAGGCTCACTTCGTTTCCAAACCTCAGAGAGGTTGCAGACATCACTGAGAAAAATCGATTCAGCAAAAGCATGGCTGGTCCTGACTGCCCTTTTAATTGTATGCTGAGTTAGTGATGATGTGTCTGATTTTCCTCATGTATGCAAAAAGAAGAGGAAGTAGAAAGAAAAAGAATGGGAATCAAGAACTCCTGAAATTTCCTTGAAAAAAATTTTCAGTCTTGGCACTACTGTGCTGACTCTCTCTTTATTCCTTGCTAAATGATCTCGCTTTCAGAGGTTATTCTCTTGCACGGTTTCAGACAGTTTTCTGTTATTACTTTAATTTTCGGTAAGCTGTTGGCAATTGCCATCAAATTGCTTCGTGGATCAATTCTTCCCTCATAGTCCATTAAATTTTGCTTTTTTTGTCCCAAGTAAAAAGTCACAAACACATTTGGTTATATTTGGTCAGCAGGTCGTAAGTCCTTTTCTCCTCCTCAGAACTCACTGCGACAGAATCGCATTAGGATTTCCAAATGCCCTTTCTGTGGCTTTTTGATCGCTGTGTCTTGCTATTATGGAAAGATGCGTTGAGATTCACTCGTTATTTGCTTGAATATGTAATCAGGAAGAGGTGTGAGAATATAAGATATAGTTAGACTTGTTCATTTTTAATTGACTTTTTGCACATTTAAGATTTTTAAAATGCTATTGTTAGTTAGTACTCTTTCCTGGGTAAGGTAGTCTTTCTTTGTCTCAGGTGGCTCCGCAGTGTGACTTAGCAGCTCCACCTGCAAGAAGTTGGACTCTTTTTCTACCCCTAACCTGGGTCTGACCCTGTGACTTGCTTTGACCACTAGCATGTGCCTGTCGCACACATGGACTAAAAGAAGCCACCTGTACACCATCGTTCCGCTTCTTAGAACACACTTCCTCCAAGTGAGCAAGCCCAGCCCCACTGCTGGGAGATGAGAGGCCACCTGGAGGGGAGCCATGGTCCCCTGCCCACAGTAAACCCAGCTTGCCTGGTTACTAATTCCAGACACAGATAAGCCAAGTCCAAATTCCTAAGCCTATAGCTAAATAAATGGCTTTTGAAGTGTTTTTATTTATTTATTTTATTTTTACAGTCTGCATTTTGATTCATTGTACACAAATGGGGTACATCATTTTGTTTCTATGGTTGTGCACGATGTAGATTCACACCATTCGTGTAATCATACATGTACTAGGGTAATGATGTCTGTCTCATTTCACCATTTTTCATACTCCCATTCACTCCTCCCTCTCATTTCCCTCTACATGATCTAAAGTTCCTCCATTCTTCTCTCACCTCCTTCCCCCACATCCCAATTAGATATCATCATCCACTTATCAGGGAAAATATTCAACCTATGTTTTTTTTGAGATTGGCTTATTTCACTTAGCATGATATTCTTCAATTCCATCCATTTATCTGCAAGTGCCATAATATTATTCTTCTTTATGCCTGAATAATATTTCATTGTGTATATATACCACAGTTTAAAAAAAAAATAAAAGAAGGCAGTAATCAATGGTGATAGCATTGTTACTAAGAGACAGAAAGTAACATATTCGATTATTTTAAAAGGAGGTTTATGTTTAGTGGATTAATATCTAATGTGTTCTTACCCAATTTTTTGAAATTGAAATAACAAATCAGTTTACACTATTGATCAGGAATTGGGATATTCTGTGTATGTAAGTGACTTAATGAGAACTAGATGAGATAACATTTTTTAAAAGCATTGTAAAGTGACTAGAAAGTTGTTTTTATTAAATGAGTAAATACACAAATACATATATACTTCTGTCATAACCCATGGTGTAAAAGACATGACTGCAACAGACATGAAATCATTTCCATTAGAATTATTCATGTTTTTTCTTATTGCTTGAAAGGTGCTATTGTTAATTAAATATTTCTTTTGTTAAATATATGATGCAAACTTTAAAAAAAAATGGCTATTGTTTCAAGCCAATGAACATGGGGATGGCTTAGTCTCCTCCAAATATTAATTGATATACTCCTTATTAGTTTTGGTGATCCTTGACAGTCTTACCCTGTAAATTGTCACTTTCTACTTTCTGTTCTAAATAGAGAAATCCTTACTTTATGCCTAGTTAGAAATTGAATGAAGATATGTATCTATTGCTGCAGGGTTCATGACTGGGAGGGAGCTACTTCTCTGTTAAAAGACTATGAAGGGGGCTGGGGGGATAGCTCAGTTGGTAGAGTGCTTGCCTTGCAAGCACATAGGCCTTGGGTTCAATCCCCATTATCAAAAAAAAAAAAAAAGAAAAAAGAAAGAAAAAAAGACTATGAACAGCTCCCTATTGCCTTCTGAGTAATGTTCAAACTAACTAATTCAACAGTTAAGGTCTCTGGCAATTGAGTTACATGATCCTTTCAGCCTTATATCTATTTCCTTCCATTTAAAAAATATTTTCCTGGATGACCTGGACTACTCTGTTTTCCCAAACCACGATTCTTTCCCACCTCTTTGTCTCTTTCTTTATATTGTTTCCACTGCTATAATGAATTTCCACTCGTGTCTGCATGGTAAAATGTACACGCTGTCACAGGCCATTTCAAGGATTCCCTCTTTCTTGCTGTTTCTCTAAAATGTCCTAAACAAAAGGCATGATTTCTTCTTTCTGTGGAAGGCTAAAAGGCCTTGGCAGCTAACCTAAGGAGTCCCCGAAGACTTGCATCCTGGATTCTCATTGCTTTGTCCTCTGTGATGTTCTGGTGTAGGACACGTCACTTATGGGACTTCTTCATCCTCTCCTCAGGCCAGAGCTTTTGCTGGCCATTTAGTCCTTTTAATTTGCCTGTCTGATCACTGTTATAAGTTTCAGTTTATATGAGAAAAATGAAGTTCAAAAACCTGAGTAATTGGCCCAAGGTCCCAGAGTCCTGGATAGCTGACATAATATCGAATGTGTTCTTCCACCTCATCCTTTGGATCTGCCTCACAGTCTCCTGTGCAGGACACACAGCAACTGGCTACTCAGTGACTTGGAGAAAATTTTGTCTGAGTTTTGACCTTACACCTCAGCCCAAGGGGGCATCCTGCCTGAGGGGAGTCAACCAAAGGGGAAGTAATTGCTTAGGAGTGTAGCTGGGGGAGAGGCTGCCCTGGGCGTGGGGCTGGTTCCTAACACTAGAGCT
The DNA here is from genome assembly GCF_902686455.1 of Sciurus vulgaris. Classification (NCBI taxonomy): domain Eukaryota; kingdom Metazoa; phylum Chordata; class Mammalia; order Rodentia; family Sciuridae; genus Sciurus; species Sciurus vulgaris. The sequence continues at coordinate 157,768,388 of NC_136465.1, forward strand.
TGGTGAGGACTTGTTTCTTCAACTTCCTTTGCTTCATCAAGATTGTTCTGAAATATTCTGTGAGTTATTATTGCCAGACAGTAGCTTACCACCATTAGCAGTTAATAAGCTTCCAGCTGGTTTTTGCTAATTGTCTGAGAACTAATAACTTCCCCCCCTTCTAATCATAATGAATTTTTGAGAGCTTAGTCTAGGTTGTCCATAAGATTGACTATGTGACATCCAAGAGGCTGGTGCTAATTGATCAGATTTCAATATGGCTTCCGCCATTGGGCCCAGGTACTGCTGGGTGGGTCGGCAGCAGTGGAGATCTCCGTGTGAGAGGAAGAAGCTCGGCTTTGTATACAGGCGATGCAGGCGAGCCTCTCTCCTTTGCCAGAATATTACCAGAGCTTAATTCATTTGTTCTGAAAGCCATGGATTATTTTCTCACACGTATCAGGCAAATAAGAAAATTTCCCTACATTTGAGTGATTTCCTTCTTAACATGCTAATAAAGGAAGGACTCCAACGGCATCATGTTTTGGTGTCCTGGGGAGATGTAGATAAAGAGTCTGTGGATCCTGGTTTTGAATGGTGGGAATGGTGGGGCCTCCTTCAGTCCCCTTGCCTGCTGGGGCCCAGTCTCTGGCAGGCAGGGTAACCCTGCTGCTAATCATCTTTCTCTTGGCCCTGCAGGGATCTCTGCATGACAGACAGAACTCATACCCTGGTCTCATGTTAGAAGAGAGAGGAGGCTTGTCCTTGAGCCCAGGCAAGCTTCCTGACTGGACCTGGGCTCCACTGAAGAGTGTCCTGGGATTGTCTCTCAGGCAGAGGTTCAGCCTTGCCGTGTTTTGCTGTGACAGAAACAGCACATGTACCTTTCAGGATGACAGCAGGACTCCATTTCCCCCAAAGAAATGCCGTGCACTGAAGAGGGCTCTGGGCCTTTCCTCCACCAAAGGGCAGTACTTAATTTGGGAAATGGTGATCTGTACCGAGTTCCTTCCCTGTTTTCTTGAAAGTCGACCCTGGGGGAGTCCCCATTCAATCCCGTACAGCAAATACCTGCAGGCTTGGAGAAGGCCAGGCAGTATGCTAGGCCCAGAGGAGAAATAGACGTGATTTCTATTTTCCAAAATTGCTTCAAGGGGATGACATAAATACACAACATCAGAGAGTAAAAATCAGACCGGGAGCTAAGGATCATAGAAAACTGCTTCTCATCATGGTTTCCATGCTCTTACTCCATTGGGTTTCATTTACTTCCTCTGTCTGGACTGCACTTTGTAATTTTCATTCTGAAAATAACAGAGACAACAGCTAACTCATGTTTCTTCAGCACCTGCTTGCTGAATACTGGGCTTCACACTCAACTAATGAATTGCCATTTGTAAAAAAAAAAAAAAAAAAAGCTATTCCAGGAAGTTCCTGGCGAGACTTTTGCAGTGTCTTACACATAATAGGTGCACAGTAAATATTTAATGGAGTGGAAGAACTAGTTAATACATTGAGGAAGTGTAGCAAAGCCGTTAAGTATGTCAACCTCAAGAACGACAGAGTGGCCCTCTAAAAACACCATGAATTTATTCAGAAATGAGAAGAAGATTGCAATCTGCAGTTTTATGTCTGAGGCACCATGGACATATTATTCAGAGAGGCAAAGGAAGATAAGTGTTTCTTTTTTAAGTAAAATGAGTAAGGTTACATAAGTTGTTTTCAAACAATTATCCTTGGCCAAAAGGAACAATAACAAGGGTGATGTCAGTCCAAGTTGGAATAGGTAGTTGCTAGACAGATGTCCTCTTGGAAGTACTCTGTGCAAGACTGTGCTTTTACAGAGTCCTCGGGATAGTTTTTTATCTGGCATGTGTGTGAGAATCCCTTTTCTTTGGTCTCCAGACTCTGTTTTAGTAGGGGTTGGCATAAGTGACTCCATGTTTATTCTGACAACTTTCACAAGTGTGTTTTTTTTTAACATGGGGTGCTTGAGTTTGAAGCTCTGCCCTGCCACCTTTTTTTTGTGGTACTTTGGGCAATGTCTTTATTTCTCAAAGTCTCACTGTCCTCATCTGTCAAATTAGGATAATACTACCAACAATAATGAAAACAATGTTCTCTAATCTGAGAATTGCTCTCAGATTAAGCAGTAATCCCAGTTTGGAGGACAGATTGAACCCTTACTGAGTAATGTTATTGACATTGCTAGGATTGTGATGATTATTATCGCCAAGCATGCAAAATGCTTTATCTGCATTTTTCACTTAATGTTAACAATCTACAGTTTGAAATAGGTATGTTCTCCAATGAAAAATCAAGTTGTAGAGACACAAATGAACTTTCCAAAGTCAATAAAAGTCACTGATGTTGGAAGTCTCAGTCCATCGCAAGGTGGAGGGATGAAGAGGGAAAGTCACTTTACCAATTAAAAAAACACTCTGGAAGTTTATTGAGGAGCTTTTTGTTTCAGAACTGACAAAGGTAGCATATTCCCACATAGCTCAGGTGATCAGCAAGTTTGACTGTCCACACAGCAGGATAATTCAGTTCAGATCTAAGTTCACTGAAATCTGTGGACTGCTAACTCATTTCCCATCAAATAAAATACAAGTATTTTGCTTGTTAATGGAACCCTCCCTTTCTCAGGCCATTCATCTCACCAGGAACCTGCAGCCAGGTTATCATTTAGAATCTCTTCAACTTCCTCAGAGCCCCATAAATTTGGATTTTCAGTCTCATCAGGTCTCCAAGGGGGAGGGGGACATTGAAACACTAAAATACTAACTCTTTCTGGTTAACTTCCTACCAATCCACACCAGGCACCTACTCACCCAGCCAGGGTGGGTTTTTTAGTTTGGAGACAAAAAAATAAAGGGGATTCTCACACACGTACCTGAGTGGACTGGAGCTGACTAGTAATATTTTTTTCCTACAGGACTTGAATCTGGAATTCCTACAGAAAGTAATAATATTTCCTACAGAACTCGAGTGTGGAATTCAGTCCCTCCTGGGCTCAATGACCTTGACCTTTTCTGCAATTGCTTCTGGTAAAAGAGAATCCAAGGAGGCCCAGCTCCAGGTAGGTCCCCTCCCAAGAGCTATGACATGGCAGCACCCAATAGCAGGTCTCCCAAGAGTTACTCTTTGTTCGTGGACCTACTGTGTGCAGTATGTCTTAGGCACTGATACTATGCCTCCCCTTGGGAGGCCCCCTTTTAGAGTGGGCCTCCTCTTGGCAGCACGCTTCAGTGACAATGACTAGTGATTTCCTACCCTACAGGCCAGGGACCATTCTCCCCTCAAGTGCAGCAGACTCCAAACCTCTCTGGGCTTCTGGAGTCTTAGAGCCCACCCTGATCCTCATCCCAGAAAGCTGCTTTTGCACAAGAGAGAAACAGCGCACATTCCAGTCCACAGAGCTGCCGAAATAGTGACGGCTCCTACTAATAACGACAAAGTAATATTACCCAAAGGTACCATTTGTACTCACTTCCCACACACGGGCACTGCCATCATGTGTCTTAACTGTATCGTGCTTGCATGAGGTGGATGTATCAAGACCCATTCAAGACACAGGAAATTGAAGACCGAGAAGCTCACAGTTAATGTTTGGTGAGCATTGGAACTCAAAGTTGTTCCTTTGAGTTAGAAACCTTTGCCTTTCTCCTCAAACCAGCATTTCCTAAGGTGACAGCCTTTTACACATGCCTTCCATAAAGGAAAGGCAGACAGTGGGGTTGTACCCACTGAGGTACAGTCCCTGAGGTAGCACAGCTGGCTCAGCATCAGCTCTGGCTTCTGGAATGGCATCCTACTTCCCCGAAGTACCTGTCAGGACACTGCTAAGAGCTCAGGTTCTGCTTCACATCTTTATCCTCTTCTCTGTCAACATTGCTCTCCACCACCTGCGCAAAGCAAATCCCTGGAAACGTCTTTTTCCCTAAGACATGCAAACCAAATTCCCAATTTTGGCTGACCTAAATTCCCTGAAAACCGGTGATGATGAATATGTCTCACACTAAATAAATTGATTTGCGGGTCTCCCAGATAGCAAGCTGAAGTCAAATCTAATAACCAGCATAAAATTCCAGCTTTGATTATCCATGAGTGGTGTATCCATGGCAAATGCTTGATCCCACATGGGGAAATATATGCAAGAGGGCTTTGAAGTGTATGTAATATTCTACAAATGCCAAGTATGATTACGCTTGTCAATGCCACACTTGCCCTCCCAGCAGGTATATGCTGAGAAAATACAAATGACTTCAGGACTAGCCTGAGTCAGGTGTATTGGGGATGTAAACTATATGATGTCGAGGCACAGTGTGTCAGGGGAAGAGGTCTCAAGCAATGGCCAGGAAACCTGGGTCTGAACGCTGACCCTGCCATTAACAGGCTGGGGAAATGGGCAAACCACTGAGTTTCTCTGATCTTCAATGCACCAATAATATAATCATCATAATAACGGTAATCATCATAATAACAACATATATAAAATATAATTATAACTACTATAGGTTGTTTCATACTTACTCCAAGCCATGTGCTTTTCTAAGAGTTTTACATGTAATATCTCATTTATGTCTCACAACAGTCCTCTGTAACATTACTATCTCCATTTTACAGATGCATATATAGAGGCCAAGAGATGTTAACTGACTTATCACAGCAAATATTTGGATCTAGGTGAAATTCCATTTTGCTACTCATTGCAAAATCAAGTTGAAATTATTTGGGGGTTGTTTGTGCCCTGCTTCTATTTCACTTTCAACAGAGTTAGCTATGGTTAGATTTAGAATTCCTAAAGGAGGAAGAATCTCATTAAAATCCCAGAGAGAACACACAGACCCCTAATGAGTGACACAGGCACATGATTGATTATGACATTGTTCTAATACGAGAACTTTGCTTGACTTCGCTTTAGAAAATGTTTTCAGACTGAGGGTATTGCTACCAAAAACACATCAGGAGAAAAATGGGATATTGTACTTCTCTGTGTTATAGCTATTAATTGAAATTATTTGTTTTAAACTGTAAATTGAAACTTTCTCTTCTTGGTTATGATTTCTTTAAGAAAAGTATTGGATCTCATCCCCAGCACCTGTCACAGGGCTTGGCACACAGTAGAACTGAGTCCAGTGGCAGGATTAGAAGACACGTGTTTGTAGAGTGAATGAATGTTTATATGAATGAAGGCCTGGCTCCTTGCTCTTCCAATTTTCTGTTCTTGCCTAGTAGAACTAAATACATCCTTGGTAGAACTAAATGATTGATCTGATTCTTTGCTGCTCACAGTCCAGGAAAACTAGTTCAGCTGCTTGTGTATTGAGTCAACCTTGGTCCTTGTGTTCTCAGCTGTCCTGGGTCTCTGCCTTTCAACTGATAAAATAGTAGTGGACACTTTTTTTTCCCTGTGGATACTCAGAATCCATCTTATCTTCTCTCAGAAACATTCTTACTCAGTTCATGTACTTCTGATAAGCTGACACCCCTTTCTTCCTTCTAGCCCTAGGAGTGAACCTGGGTGAACAATCTATGTCTCTCTCCTCCCCTGGTCAGAGTAGCTGCTGACTTCATAGAAGTCGCTCACACTGTGCCAGTGAATCGTCGATCTTATGTTGAGCCAACGAGGAAAAAGAAGCTCTTTTTCCAGTGGGAACACTAAGCTACCTCAAAGTAAGCTTGTAGCTACGAGTGGCCATCTTGCTAATATAAGAGAAAAACTTGTCTGAGAATGAAGTCCAATTAGAAAGAGTTGTGCCAAGAGATGAAGAGAGAGAGAGAGAGAGAGAGAGAGAGAGAGATTGATTCTTAATGACACATTTTACATGCTACTGATTGAAGTAAGTCTGCTATTGGACTTTCACCAGTATAGTCCTCCTGGGTGAGGGTACGTGTGTATGTGTGACCTGACCACTAGCTGAAGAGCCCTGAAGCCCCTCCCCATATTTTGAGGGTATCATGCTTTAAGATTCTAACTCAATTTGCCCGGACTACAGGTACAGACAGCTCTTTTGACCAGTGTCGACTCAGGTTGATGGTTACATACAGTCTGTAAGTCTTTGTTCTCCAAATGTGTGGCACTAGCTGGGTCTCGCCTGAAGTTGCTGTTTTAACACATCTTAGTGGAAATAAGTAGTTTTCAGGTAAATATTTAGAGGTATGTCCTAACAGTTAAGAAGCCTTAAGATGGGGTAAAGCTGGATTTGATCCCACTGGGACTAGTCAGAAGCCACATAATCATAGGCAAATTGTTTTATCTCCCTGAAACTCAGCTCTTTTGATTGTAAAATGGGGATAAACACGTCCACATCGTAAGGTTGTTTCAGGAATTAGATGAGATGGACATGTAAAATGGATAGAGCTTAAGAAGACATTGGTAAATGTTCTACAAATGGTAACTGTATTACATTGTTTTCTTTTTTTGTAAAGCTTACAGACTTCTATTAAAATAGAGAAAGGGATGCTCTTTGTTGTACAATGGGCTTACATCTGGGTGAATCCATTATAAGTTGGAAACAATGTAAGTCAAAAAATGCATTTAGTACACCTGAACCCACTGAGCAGCAGAGCTTAGAGACTCAATGCCCTGCAATCAGGTGTTTCCCCTCGTGATCACGTGACAGACTGGAAGCCACTGGACAGCATTGTAAAGAGTATCACACTGTATTTCCGGTTCAGGAGAAGATCCAAGTTCAAAATTCAAAATGTGCTTTTTACTGAATGCATATAGTTTTCACACCATCAAAAAGTCAAACCTTCATAAGTCAGGGGCAAATGCACACACACACACACACACACACACACACACACACACATACATGCTCTCTACTTCCCCTCAAAACTGTGTACTGACTGCTGAATGAAAAGCAGACACTAAGCGCATTTGGAAAGAAAACACTCCCTTAAAAAATGCCCCCTATCATCATTACTAAGAACTTCACAAACTGGAGATCAGGCATATATTGTTGTATTATGTTGACTTCAGAAAGAAAACAAAACACCCCGAGGTTTTTGTTTTTGTGTTTTAATTGAGAGCAGTTGGGCAGAACAATAAAAATCTTACAATTTATAAAGCACCAAATAATTTACATGAATACAAAGAAATATGGAAAACCATTTTAGATTTCATTAAAAAGGATTAGAGAAATATGGTAGGACTTCTTGATATGAAACCAACTAAATCAAATATCACAAGTAAACAAATATGTGGAAGGTTTTATTACAATAATTTATTTACACATATGCAATATTGTACTGTGAATTTTTTAAAAGGCAGACATAATGTACAAGGAGATAAAAGCTGTCTCTGGTGTACTTTTTTTGGAATGGATAAAACAAAGATAAAAATGGGATGAAAAAACAAAAAAAAAATATGTGGTATAAAAGAGCACAAAGGAGAAAATAATACAATGCTATCTAAAGAAGCAATGTTTCTAAAGACATGAAGATCCTTAGAGGAAAAACTAATGATTGACAGAGATGGTAAACTTCAGATTAAGGAACTGAAGTCCAAGTTGCTTGCTGAGATCCTGGAACTTGCTTGGGAGGAAACTCTCTCGGACCTGCAGAAGAGGAAAGGAGAATGAAAAAAAAAAAAAAAATGAAATCCAGGTTTGAAAAGTGGCAAAGGAGTAATGAAAGAGAAGCCCACCTAAGGGAGACCATTAGGCACACCAGGTGAAGTATGGAGAAGCCACTGGAATGACAATGGAGAGAATCCAAAAACAGGCACGAGAAAAATAGGGTAGAGAGAATACGATGGAAAAGGAGCCAGGGAAGAACAGAGGGTTTAACAAGCAGGCAGTGGTGCAAGGACAGGAGAGAGAATCTTTGAGTTAGTCTAGCATTTCCTGAAGATTCTTTTCAGCAGGACACAAAATCAATAGGGTGGTTGTAGGCACTCTGCAGAAAGAAAGAAGGGTCTATGGGCTTCTTCATGCAAGTTTTGGAGTCTTTTTATGTGATGTTAAGTAAATATCTAAAAGAGGAGTAGAAGAATAAGCAATGTAGCTCTGTGTGTGTGTGTGTGGGTGGGTGGGTGGGTGGGTGTGTGTGTGCATGCATATGTGTGTATGTGTGTGTGAGAGATTGAGAAAGAGAGAGAGAGAGAGAGAGAGAGAGAGAGAGAGAGAGAGAGGACTCTTATCAGGGTTTTCATCTATCATTCAAGGAGAACTCAGGAATCAAACATACTGAAGAGATGAAATTTCACCCTGCCTACATTGTGGTCCCTGAGAAAATGTTTCCCATTGACTATAACGTGATCAAGGGATGGCAGAATAGATCCTTTATCTTTCTGGTCTCCAAGAACCAAAACGTTCAGTACAGCTCCTGATTCCCACTTTGGCATATGAGGCCTAGCAGTTCTCTGTTCTCTTCCCTCCCTCCCTCCCTCCCTCCCTCCCTCCCTCCCTCCCTCCCTCCCTTCCTTCCTTCCTTCCTTCCTTCCTTCCTTCCTTCCTTCCTTCCTTCCTTCCTTCCTTCCTTCCTCTCTCTCTCTCTCTGTCTGTCTCATGGTACTGGGGATTGAACCCAGAGTTCTTTACCACTGAGCTACATTCCCAGCACTTTTTATTTTTGAGACAAGGTCTCACTAAATTTCCCAGGCTGTCCTCAATGTGCCATCCTCCTCCCTCGGCCTCCTGGGTAGCTGGGCTAAGACTTCTCAGTGCTCTACATCATCCACACTGAGTCCTTCCCTTGTCAAGATGTATCTCTTTGTATTCGAACTCCTCTGTATGACAGCATTTGCTCTAGTAAACATTTATTAATAAATTTGAACAAATACATCTAAATGAAGGCCTCCTGGTCTGCCACCACCACCAACAGACATCTTCCTTCTTTCATCCCAGAGTTAGATTTTTTTTCCCAAGTAATTAATTGCACTGAGGGAGAAAATAAAAGAAGGAAAAGTGGCCAACCTCCTCAGATCCCCACTGATTAAGAGATGAAGGCCTTACAATTGGGTTTCCCATTTTAAATAGAGGCTGGATACCATCTCCTTTGCCTTTGGCCCTCTCCACTGTCCCTTTAAATGTCACATCTGTTTGCCACTCTTGATATGTTTTTCATAGGTCAAGCTGTTTCCCCAGCTCAGCTGAGGAGGATGAAGTCTTGGGCACTAAGGATTCATCATCTTTATAGATGTTGAATATACTCAATATTGGAAAGAACTGTTATCCAAAAAATGTCTTTATAGAAGGGTATGTGAAATACTTTAATCCCAGAAATTCAGTTCCAACAAATATTTTGAATACCATCCACAGAGCTTCCTTTAAGTGATTTCGCTAAGAAGGAAGACTACTAACTGGTTAGTAAAAAAAAAAAAAAAACTCTTCTCAATGGTTGTGTGGCTGTTATGTGATCATTATTGCTATACTTTCCTCTTGGGCTTAAATGTCCATCAGGCATGCACATCTTGGGCTGCAGATGCTGGTGGGAGATCAATCTAGATTATGGGATGGAAGACTGAGAGGCAATCCTGCTTAGCCGCCAGATGTGTATTGCTAGATTCATGCAATGCCTCATGTCAAGTGTGTATTTCAGTAGCAAAGTTATACTTGAATCCTTTCCTACTCCCCCTTAAAACTTGTAATTGGTGTGTTGTGTTTAAATCATAGTCTAAGTTTTGTTTGCTCAGTTAACTCTCCCAGGATATCTATTTCGAACAGAAATAGCAAGAATAGGGGGCGAGTGTTTTGCCTAGAGAATTAATCTAAGAACCCAAACAGAATCTTTTCCAGAGGCAAGAAAATTGACAGAAAATGATGGTTGAGACACAGCCTGCTGTCAGAGTGATCATCTTTAGTTGTGGGAAGGAGGGGTTGGAGGGTGAGATGAGCACCATTAAATAAAACAGGTATCATGGAGGACGCGTTTCTGGGAGCACATTTTGATGGAGATGCCTCATCAACCGCCAAATCTCTCGGCAGCTTTGCAAGGATCATTCTGCAAATGGCCATTGCGGTCTGGATTTCATCATTTCACATTTGCACCTTGCAGCTTTTAAGGGCCATTAGGACCTAAATACTGCCCCATCAAAGCCCAACCTGAAAGGGGTTATTGCCAGCAGCCAGAGAGCTCGTGGAATCTCAGCCTTCGACAGTTCTTAATAGGTAAATACTTTTGCTTACGGGAGAAAATGATGATCTGGAAATGTCGATGCTCTAAGACTCCGAGTCCCTGGGCAGTTGGCAATTTGACATTGACTCCCCTAACAGTGTTATGATAGCATCGCTGTCCCGAGGGGTGGGCTTGAATATCAGAGAGCCCGTCTTTTGAAAATTTTGCATAATGTGAGACATTAAAATTAAGGCTGGTGTTTACTGTTCAGTTCTTACAGAGATATTCCCAGATTCACAGCAAGATATTATTTTCCTTGGAAATGCTTTCTGTCCCTGCCAGTTACTGAATGCAATCAGATGGCTTTGCGTGGGCTAGCATACCAATTAGAGGCCTTGCCCGGGTTACGTGTGATGTATTCTCTTCTAAACTCAATGGTTTGTAGGCAAATAAACACGAACAGAGAGGAGAAAGCCCAATTCCCATAAAAACCTTGAAACTCTTTCTGTTCTTAAAATTACGTGTATACATATACTCAAGGTGGGAAGTAAAATAGCCATAAAGCATGGCAAATAAAAGAAGATTAATGAGGGAAAGAATCTGACAAAAATATTTAATTAGAATGCAATGGCCTGGCCCTATTATCTTGTATTATTATACATCTTGTCATTAACCAAATCTGCAGCTAAACTGTGAGCATTTGTCTTCATTATGTAGTAAAACGGTATAATGAGCAGGTTCCAAACAACGAATAAATGCCCCGAACGAATGCGAGGCTGGAGAACGAGAGGCATTTCCATTTCAATTCAGTGGGGTAGCTCGAGCTCAGCCTTGCTTTGAAAGGTGAAGCAAGGGGAATATTTCTGTGTTGCAAACGAGGGTGGATACCTAAAGTGAAGGTGACTTATTGTGTGACATCCTACAAACTTGAAATCCGTGAGCCTGGTCTCTGCTATAACTCACCACAAGACCTTTTTGGGCTTATAGTTTCCTCATCTGTCAGACATGATGAATCTCTATCTTGTTGCAGGTCCCTTCCGGTGCTAATATTCTGTGTTCAAGAAAATGATATGAATTGTTAATTCCTGTTTGGGGTCTAGTTTAACTAATACGCAGAAGTCATTTTTCATTTATTCATTTGTTCATTCACTGAGAATTTACTGAATGTCAACAGAATGTCAGACGTAAGTGTTAATGGTCCAGAGATAAAAATTCTGCCCTTAAGCTAGTTCTGTAGTTCCTAATTCTAGCTATACATTAAATCAACTGAGGAAACATTTTAAAACCCTAATGCCTGGCCCCTGGCCCTAGAGATTGTAATTAAATCAGTTTGCGATAGGGATTTGCATTAGTCCATGTTCTGTTGCTGTAGTGAAATATCTGTGGCTGGGTACTTTATAAAGAGAATAGGCTCATTTAGCTTACAGTTTCAGAGGTCCAAAGGTGCCAGCATCAGTTGACTCAGTGAAGGGTTCTTGGCACATGGCATCATGGCATAAGTGCATGCAAGAGGCAGAAACTGCATGATGAGACAGGAAGCCAGAGAGACCAGAGAGGGGTCAGGCCTGTTTTCTTATAATAACCCTCCCTTGAGAACTAACCAGGGTCCCACGAGAATAACATCAATTCCTTCGAACCTCAGTGACCTAAGTGATTCCCAATAGGCCCCACCTGTTAAAGGTCCCACTACCTCTTGTCACACTAGAGAACAAGCTTCCAAACATAAACCCTTGGGACACAGCCCACATCAAAACCACAGCAGCCTCCATTCTGAGGCAGAGCCTGACTTGAGAAACTCCAAGTCGAGCAAAAGATGCCACGATACCATGGCTTTAAATGTGGTTCCCCTAGGGAAACGCCTTCCACCCGATAAGAGAACAGACAGCGCTCACATGAAGCTCTTCTGCAGGAGGTAGTCCCTGCGATCAGCTTCAGAGCCCAGCTGGCTGAGAGGGAGAGGAAAGTTTTCCAGGACCAGAGAGCAGCTCGCACAGGTGCAGAGACATGAGCCAGCACGGAAAAGTCCAGACTCTCAAGACGCTCTTTGGCCAGAGCAAACAGAAAAGCCTTTGGAGATGAAGTTTAGGAATAAAACACTTTGGCAGAGACAGCCCCCAATATCCCTGAGCTTTGCAAGAGCCGGGACAATGGCCGCCCAACTGGCAATCACATCCCCCCTGTTCCCTGTCATGGGACTAGGTTCTGGTCAGTAGGAACCCACTCTGGTGAATAGAAACAATGAGCAACTTCTAAGTCTTAACCTCAGCAGAAAACTGCCTGCCTCCTCTCCTCTTTTTCCTGCTCCCATGAGCTGAAGCATAAAATGATGCTGGTGGGTCAATTTCAACCATGCTGATGAGCAGCATCAGAGGAAATGAGATCAATGGAACAGAAGAAACTCCTCCCAGGATGATACCTGGACCACCCAGCAGCTTCACTTAAACCCCAAGAAAGAAGCAGCTTTTACCTTGTTCGAGCAACGCAGTGCAAGCTGTGCTCTCATTAATATACCACTCGGTTATTTTCTTGAGAAGAAAAAAAGTCACTACTTTTAGAGGGCTGGCTTTTATGAATATCTGCTTTTGTGAAGTTCTGTCATGGAAAGTACAACATGGATTTTTTTACCAACTCCTAATTGAGGAAGAAATTCTCTGAATGATAATTCTTCAGGACCTACCTACCCCTTGCTCTCAATATCCCTGGCTCTCATTTTGTCTTCCATGTTCCTGCATCCCTAAATGTCCCAAGATTATAGATGAGCATTCTTAATTCAGTAACAAAGTCAACCTCCTGATGATGAAGACTCAGCTGTAATTCCAAACACTCTGTATTGTTGGAAGAAAGTTGGAATTAGCCTTTTGTTTAATACGTTGGGATATGGTTCTAGTGTGCAATTCCCAGCCTCTAGGGTAGTACAAGCGCTCAGACATTTTATTGGGTTTTGATTGAGAATATTTGCAGGAGCAATTTCCAGGGGGAACATTTAGGTGATATGCCTCAGGAGGCTACAGAGCTAGCTGCAATCTCAGGTCCCCAGGGGAAGGAAACCACCAGTGGAAACATGGCTATTACTGGGGAAATAGATCTTTCTGACAGGACATAAATCAGGAGCTCTGACCAGTCACAGCCAAGAAAACGCCTTGGTTGCCCTATGAGATCAGAAGTGTTAATCCTAATAGCAGCAGCACAGCATAGCAAAGAAAACTGGTTTACATGCCAAAGACCACCCTCCTGCTTCACTCTGTGTCTTTCAGAGACCCCCTGCAAACACTGGGCAACGGGTGAAGTCGGTCCTGTCTGTGGTGGGACCTGTCTTCTTGGTTGATGATGACTCCCACCCTCGTTTCTCCTGGGCTGAGTGTCCTCTTTTGATCTTGCTCCTGAGACTGTCTAGGTGGGGAGCTCTGTCCCTACTGTCCCGGAGGCCCCTGTTCTCACAGTGTCCCTGGCTGTCGCCTGGGTTCCTGTTCCCCATCGTCTCTCATCTGGAGCACCCTCAGTCTCCTACTGGTCTTCTTTTGGTTCTCTTCACTCTGACCTCACGTCTGATAACGCTTCTCCCCTGCTCAAGCCCAAAATGTCTTTCCTTTGCCGATGAGCTCCTTATTAGGCCAGGCCTTCCAACTTCTTTCTAGCTTCCTTTCTTTCACTCCTCGTTCTTCTTCCCTTAGCTTGGCAGCAGCATGGCTTCCCATTGCCTGAGCAACTCCATTTTCCCTGGAGGTAGTGACGGGGAGACACTGTTCCCCCTCAAGGTGTGTCTGAATCGACTTTCACACATATAAGACTCTAAGAAGCATTAGTAAGTCTTCTCCCATTACACACACACACACACACACCCTTCCTTCCTAAGAACCACGAAACATCATTTTAAACATCCGGGTCACCAATAATAAGGAAATGTTCACTGGGGCAAGGGAGTATCAAAAACCAAGAAGGAAAAGGAAGAGAAGAGTAGGAGGAAAAGGGGAGGAGGAAAAGAAGGAGGAAGAGAAGAGAGACAATGGTCTAAAGGACAATTGAAGAGCTCCAAATCAACCTTTTGAAACTTCAAATACTTCATGTTTTTTTTCAAGAACTGGTCCTGGCCGCGCACATCTGTGTCCTGTAGCCAGTGGTTTGGGTGGTTGTGACCTGTTGATCAAGGATTAGCAAGAGCTCTAACATTGGTAATAACCAATGTGCAGAACCCTCCAAGAAGGTGGGATGCTTGGTCACCAGTTCTCTTTCTCTGAATCTCCTGAGCAATGAGAAAGCAAGATATTAAAATGCAAAAGCACTGTGTTGACAATAAGAAAAATTGGCTTTCAGTCACAGCTTCCTTATTTACTACCTGGTGCCCCTGGATAAGTCATTGTGGAAAAGGTGGGGACACAAGCACCTACTTAACCAGGCTGCCAACCACCAATATGAAACAAAGCAGATGTGACCACCTGATACTTTCCTTCATCTCCTCTGAGTATTAATCCTGTCCACATCAACGAAGGGTAGAAGGACTATTTTTCTCTCTCACAGGGCTGTGAGAATCCGTCATTACATAATGTACATTAAAAGACCATTCCGCATGGTAAGCGCTGTATAATGGCATCAAGACATTTTTTATTGCTGTTACTGCTTTGTTAATTACTGTTATGATTCTTGCAATGATTTTTTATGGGGGCCTGAAACGTAACACTCTGCTTTTAAAATGTAGTGATCCTTAGTATAAGAAATGCAGATACCAGGCTGTGCACCTCACTCCTGGGGACTGATAAACCCACATTGGAGAGAAGGAAGAAAACCAGTGTCAGAGGAAAGCTCAGCCACCCCCTAGGGAGGGGAGTGAAGAGAGACTGAGCCTGTGCCCGTAGTCACTGGCTCTCAGGGTGATAGGTGGATGCTCAGAACTGCTTTGCTAAAGCAGAGTGTTGGGAAATTGCAATGTGGAGGCAAGCTTATAGGGCGATGGTCACTAGCTGAAGAACTCCTACCCTTACCTCAAAACTCAGCTCCAACATCACCTGTTCAGAAGGGTTCGACTTCCACTCCTCTCTGCCCCACAACGCCCATGCTCATCTCTTTTAGTGAAGCTATAATATTGTATTGTACTCCATCCATTCACCCATTTATCCATCTCTCTGTCCATTCATTCACCCATCCAGCCATTGTTCAAGAGGTATCTATTCCCTCTGTCTCTTGGGCCAGGCACTGGACTGAGTGCTAAAGGCATAGAAACTGGTTCATTCATCAGTTTCCTCTACTAGACACACAGTTCTGTGACCTTTTAAAAAATTCATGTCTATGTCCTTGGGGCTTAGCCCTGGGCCTAGTACATAATAGTCACTCAGGAGACTGTACTGTGAGGTGTTTGAGAAGGTGGCATGTCCCGCACAAGTTCCTTAAACCCTAAATTTCATTTTCTTCATCTGTCATGATACCCCTAACAACTACTGCAGGGACAAAAACGAGGTAGTCACAGAAGCAGGTGGTGAGTGCTGCAGAATGATATCTGTGATCACAAGGAACAAATTATGTAGGCTTCCAGGGCCAGGCATAGGTGCCTTTTCTGTCACATTGGGGGAGGGGTTGTCCCTTTCCTCTTTTCTGTCACCTCCCCCTATTTGTTCCCCCTGACCACGTTCACATACAGCGGCAGCTTCTGGAAGCCTCTTGCCCAGGAGCTTCACAGTACCAGGTGTCATCTGTCCAATTCTAAGCAACTTTCTCCCCCATTTTGTTCTGACATCAAGGAGTTGCAGATTCCCAAGGGGCAAAACTCATATCCGAGCACAAAAACGGTTCACTTCTAAAGCAATACCGAAACTGTCTGGCCACGAACAATGTCCTTTTCTCCAGGATTAATGCTTCCTTTTCATAACTGCTGATCAAATTAAGACTACGATGTGAGAAAGCCGGGTGGCAGAAAGGAGTCTGCAGAGTACAGAGAATTCCTTTTCCCTCTCTCCACTGCCAACCACATAAGGCTGGAAGCTAAAATAAAATTAAAGGGAAAGAGAAAAGAGAGAGACCAAACAGATTAGGTGCTGGTATGCAGTTGAGAAAATCTGTTTAACTGAAGTTTTGTTTTTTTTTTTTTTTTTAAGCTCTGTGGTGGTTCCCATTATTGAATTTAAAAATTCATCTCCTCAGATAAAATCCACTTTGTCACTCTGCTGCCCTCCATCCTGCCTCTAAGCCATCATAATGCTGGGTCAATGATCTCTGAAGTGTGTCTCCTACTTCCACATCAGAATCAGCATGATGCTCAGCTAGTGACGGTCACAAGTTCAGGGTCACCAGAAAGAAACTTAGCCAGGAGCATAGGCTTTGGGTCAATGAAAACTAGGCTCCAATCCCTTTGATTTATGGGAATTTGGGCAAGGTTTTAAAATTCTCTGAGCTTGTTTCCCCATCTGTCAAATGGGTACAAGAACTTCTACCTCACAATGTAATTATGAGAATTGTGCAAAATACATGTCTTAATCCATTCTGCATCACTATAACAAAATGCCTGAGACTGGGTAATCTATAAAGAAAAAAAAATTATCTTTGATCACAAGTGAAGTGGTTGGGAAGTCCAAGATCAACTGAATTCATCCTTTTGGTTTCTGATGAGGGCTTCATGCTCTGTTATACCATGGAATAGAAGTGAAAAAGGGACCACAGGTAGGTGGAAAGAAAGGAGCACGGAGTGTGACAGGGCTCACTTTGTAACCACCTACTCTCTATAGTGGTATCTACAACATTCACATGAGGACTAATCCAGTTTCAAGAGAACCAATCCAACCCCCTGAAAAAGACATTAATCCATTGGCCTCAGACCCAATTATCTCTTCGGTCCCACATTCCGATACCTTGACATTGGCAATCAAATTTCAACATAAGTTTTAGCAGGAAAAGTCACATTCAAACCATTATAAAACTTTGCAGATTTGCAAATTTCCCAGCACACAGTAGGTGCCTCACACACCGATAGTTCTTTTGTTCTGGAAACCTAAAGTATGGTGCTTTTTTTTTTTTTTTTTGGATTCCCTTTAAAATGAAAATACTCATAAAAAGAGTAAATAAAGTATTATCAGTTATTGATCCTTGAATGGGTTTCAGTCTGTGTGTGTGTTTCTGAATAAACACAATCTTTTATAAGGAAGATGGAGAAGCAAATGGGATATGCTGGTTCAGGAGTAGCCATGGGATCCTTGGGAGAAGGTATCCCAGGAGTGTGGAACAATCCAGAACAAGAAGGTAAGGAGTTTCGTGCCATTTTACCTCTTTAAAAGCTTGCTAAAGTAGATATTTCTCTCCCTCCTCCCTCTTTCTCTCTCTCTCCCCTACTCCTACTCTCTCCTTCCTCTGACCTCTTTTCCTTCTTTCCTTTTGTCCTTTTCCAAAATTTTGATGGTGCAAATGATGTCAGTACTCATGTGCAAAGAAATAAATGAGAAGGAAAAAAAAAAAGGGACCAGTTTCTTAAGCAAGGCTGAAACCTGCCGTGGGGTTCCTGGGGACAGTAGCTGTGAGCAGTGCCAAGGCTCTGCTCTTTTCTCCTTCTTGACCCATTAAGCAGCTTTCAAGTGCTATAGACAGAAACACACACACACACACACACACACACACACACACGATTCCATTTACAGATGGTCCCCAGTGGCTCAATTTACAGGTTTTCAACTTTGCCATGGTGCAAAAACAATACGCATTCAGCAGAAACCGTACTTTGAATTTCCTGGGCTGGCAAGACAGACACTGCTCAATGCTCTTTTGGGATACTGAGCAGCAGCCCTGAGCTGAGACTCCCAGTGTACCCCACAGTCTTGAGAAAACAACCTGTACCCTCCAGTGGGTTTTGTTGCTAATCAAGGATGGTCAGTAGGGAGCCGTGTCAACTTATGGTATTTTCACCTTACAAGGGTCAATCAGAATGCAACCCCAACATAGATCCAGGAACATCCCTTACTGAGTTCTCGCCATATTCCAGGTACCAAGTATCTCGTGCACCTTGTAGTTAAAAGTTTCAAAATACATGTATAAATTAAGTTCATTGCAATTAAAAATTTTTAGAAATCTAATTGGAGCAACAATACAAAAAGGAGGATTTATTTACTTATGGAACCAGAAAGTCCAGAGCTGCCACAGGATCTGGGGACTCATGTTCTCTCCATCTCCCTTCTCTGTTTTTCTCTGGTAGGTCCATGTACCAGTTTGGTTGCACTCTGTTTGGTTGCATGCCCAAGGGATGTGGCGTTCTCATGGTCCAGGTGCAGACCACATGTTCTTTGCAAGGGACAGAGGTGGGGTTATTCCCCAATCCTCACTCCCTGAGAGTGGAACGTGTGATCCTCCAAAGACAAAGTTCTGTAACCGAAAGAGTCAAGGGGGTACCCCGACTTGCAACAATAAGAGAGGCTCACTAGGAATGACATATTCTTGTTTTTGCTTCACAAATTGAGGGTCAAAGAGATTAAGTGACCTGCTCAAGGTCACAGAGCTGGTGAACATCAGAGCCAGGACTTGAACCAGCATCTACCAATTATTTGGTGCTGTGTTCTGCAAACTGAACCTCAACACTCGATGAAGCAGGCATCCTGGGCAAGTACTAGAAGGTCTCTGGATTGAGAAAACTCATCATTCTAAAACAGCCATATTAAATAAATATTTCTCACCCTGCAATAGCTTAAACCTATCTCTCACTTAAACCTACCCTCTGAAGAGGTAATGACTCTTTCTATCTGTACTTTGTGACAGGCAGCAATCGTATGTAAACAAATCCTATTAGTAAATTTGGGGCAATAATATTTATCTGCTTCCAGCATTAAAAAGAAAAAAAAAAAAAAAGAGGAAGCCCCCCCCCCCCCAAAAAAAAAAAAAAAAGAATTCTTTCTCAGCAATGTCAGCCTTGTCAAACTGAAAAGTGTGGAAATCTAAGTGTGGCAGTCAGGGGTTCACGGAGGAGATGGATTTTTTTTTAATTTATTTCTACATTTGTGTTAAGGTCAGTGTATTCATTTCACAGTAGGGAAGGATGAATTTTGACATTTTTATAAGGGTGATTGATTGGTTTGTGTCCATTTGTGAGACTGTACATGGCAAGAGGCCATGGCTAATGGAAGAGGGGAGGGAAAGAAAAACAACAAAAAATGACTATTTTTCTTGGAAACCTGCCTATCACCATTTTGGAAGCTACCCAGAAGTGATGAGCATGGACACAGATCTGAGCAGAAGATAGAAAAGTATTTGACACACATTAATTAAAGTACAAAGGGGGAGGCTATTGACAGAAATTGCATTCGAATTACATATCCTAGCTGCCCTGGGAGAGAGTTCCCGTCTCCCGCAAGGTCCCTGTCCCTTGTGATACTGGGGAGAAACCATTACCAAAGAACAAAATTCCACGAAAGGTCAAGGTGCTGGACCCTCTGCCTGGAACTCTCTTGGCCATTCTTCACAGGCTCCACTTAAAGCTCAACTTAAACGGACCTTCCTATTTGGTGGGAGAAGCTTTGTGAGCTCCCAGACTAACTCCAAATCCCGGACCCTTTGGCCTCCATATGGTGATAATCCGAGCTTATAACTGTATGTTTTGGAACTTCCTGGCTAGATGTTAAGCTTGATGAGGCTAAGGGGCAAAGCATATCTGCTTATCACTTTATTTCATTTGCGAAGCATAGGGCGTAATATTTATAGTAGGCACTATTAAATATTTGTTAAATGATTAATGAGTGAATGACTTTTTACCTTTTGAGTTGCGACATAAACACTGATTCCTTCCTTTCTTTCCAAGGATGTGAGCAGGCAATTTAAATTGCTGTACTTAAAGATTATTGATAGGGAACCAGAAACATTTAACTGGAAAGCAATTTCCCTTAAAAACAGACTACTGCTCTTTGCTCAGTCTCTCACCCTCTTTTCTGATATCACTGAATTTTTAACTACAGGGCAGCTTCCTATGGACTCCGGGCAGGACTGCTTCTTCTTTTGAGTCCATGTGCATTAGCTTTTGTTTTAAAATCTCTGGACATCTGCTCTGGTCACCCCAACTTCTCAAAGCTGACCACTCTAATGGTGGAAATCCCAGGTTTGAGTATTCCCTGGCTTCACAGATATTTCCTTGGGAAAAATTCCATAATTCCTTGGGTTCCACAGGCAGTTCCCCAATACTTAATGAGTTGCATTACCCACGGATTCAATGCGGTTGAATATTTTACTTTCTGTTTGGGATTTAGCTTGCACAATCTTGTGCAGGGACAAAAAATATTAATTTATGGATGCTGTCAATGTGACCTCTCACCACTCTCCCCTACTGGTGAATCTGGCCTTATGGATCTTCCTCTGTTCTAATCATTCTCTAGAGTGGTTCCTTGGGTTCCCAAGTGGCAGAATCTGAAGGGTAAGGTGGAATACAAAACTCAGAATTCAAAAGGTGGTTTATGGCAGCAACATAGGCCTAAATCAAAGTGTATTTGTCAGAGGCAATGAGTGGGGAGGAGGGATAGAGTCTGATGCCTGGGGAGTGTATTATTACTTTCATCTCTGCCTTACAGTGTAGGATGCAGATGCCAAGAGAGATGAAATAGTGGAAAATTCCTGGAAATTGCAAGATATCTGGAAAGCCGATCACAACTAAGCGCGCCAACAACCCTTTCCGTGAATGATGTATGGCAGTCTACCTTGTAGTTTTCAAGAGATGATGAGATCTTTGGAAATTCGGTTGGATTATTCTTCTTTGCTTGGAGGTCTAAAAGCAGTTCAGGAACCTAACAAATAGACCAGGGCCCAAAGCTTTCTTGCAACTTTCCATGTGCATCACCAATTAAGTGCTCTTTCTCCACAGCTTAATTCAGGACCCTTCTTAGGGATCTTCTTCCATACCTTATCACCCCTTATCCAAGTCCTTCCTTCTGACTTCTCACATGTCAATCAATTCGACATTCTCTTCTGTACTCCCCTGACCAAGGAATCTACATTGAAAGAACCTAGTCAGTGTACCTTCTCCTTCTCCTTGTGAAGACAAGTAATAATTTGCAAGTCAAGTCCTACTCAAAAGGATAGCCAAGGGGGCTGCATCTGACTTGGACCCTAGGAAATAGATTGGAAAGTGTATGGTCTCGTTCTTAATGTCTGCTTCGAAGGAAACTTGTGGGTTTGCCTCAATAACCCTTTATAGTGCATTGAATCCAGAATTAAAGAGGCTGTTAGGATAGATAGGTGAACTAGGTGAAATCAAGAAAATGGAGGCCAGTTTGGATCCTGGAAGTTGGAGGCCGCCCCTGGGAATTTGGAATGTCAGTGTCTCCAGAGCGCTTTGATTACCAAGGTTACCTATCTTAGCCCTCCCAAAAGGTTGCAGACAGGGAGTTGTTAATTATGCCCCCAGGGTTGCTACCTACCTGGATCACTCCATTTGCGCCTTCCCCCTACCCTTCTGCTTCCCACCTTTTGGCCATCCCACCCAGCATCTCCTGGGCCTACTCAGGTAGGGAGGAAGAAGAAAGATAAGGGGGGTGGTGTGGAGAGAGCAGGAGAACAAAGGGAACTTTAGTCTACAAAAGGGGCAGGACACGCCCACATCTGGGGATACCAGTATACCAGCCATGGCTTCCTTCTCTTTCCGGGGAAGACCGTGTTACAGCTTTTAAATAAAACATGCTCTGTATGCTTGCCTCAGCTTGCTTCTCTAATGTTCAGACTTCAACATTTGGGGAAGCAGAACTCATCACCGATAACCAGTGGTATCACTATTGTCCCTAATGGAAGGTGAACTTCTGGGACTTTGGTTTTCTAGCCATCCTAAACCATCACTTAGAACAAAGTGTGTTCCTAGCCCAGTGCACAACATGCCTTGAGCCCTTTTCTAAATTTGCCCTTTTCAAAATTCAAATGATAGCAAATTGCACCTATATTTTTCAAAGGTCTAACCCATTCCTGTCTTTTCTTAAATGACCTAATTATTTATGCTTTTAAATGGACAAAAATTGTGTACATTTATGGTATGCAACATGAAGTTTGGATATACATATACTTTGTGGAATGGCTAAGTCAAGTTCATTAGCATATGCATTAGCTCAAAGATCTTATTTTATGGTGAGAATACTGCTTAAAATCTACTGTCTTAGCAATTTTCAATACTATAGTACTGTATGACCATGTTTTACATCAGATCTCTTGAACTCATTCATCCTGACTTATCTGAAATTTTGTGTCTGTTAACTAACATTACCCTCTCCCTCCTCCCGGTAACCACCATTCTAGTCTCTGCTTCTATGAGTTCAACTTTTACAGATTCCATATGTAAGTGAGATTATGAAGTATTTATCTTTCTGTGCCTGGCCTACTTCACTTAACATTATGTCTTTCAAGTTCATCCATTGTTGCCCCAAATGACAGAATTTCCTTCTTTTTAAAAACTGAATAGAAGTCCACTGTGTACATATCCACCCCTCTCCTGTTGGACGCTTAGGTTGATACTGTATCTTGGTTATTGTGAATAAGCTGTAGGGCATAGGGGAACCCACTTCTCTCTTCTTCAAAGCCTTAGTTCTTCCTCCTTTCTTGAAATCTGTTTACTCCTTTCTTCCTTTTATAGAAGTGGACTTAACCATTCTACCCACTTCCCAGAAGCCCTGACGCCAGTAAAGAGGAAGAGAAACCAGCAGAGAAGCTTTTCTTTCCAAGACTCAGCAACTAGCATGCGATTTGACATATAGCAGATGCCCAATAAATATTGGTTGAATGAATGGTTCTGCTCGGAAGAGTCCTGGAACTGTGTTCTCACAGGATCAGGTGGGACGGAGGATTTAGCTATCAAATTAACCCACTTATAAATTGTTCAACAGTACTGAATAGAGGGTTATTCATTCAGACAATAAGGATTCTGCCTAGGCCGCAGGGCAAGATCTGAGGCCCAATATTATCTTCATGCCTCTTTCAGATGAATAAAGAAGGAAGGTTTGGAAGATCAAAGCCTTTGGTTTAAATCCTGTCACCAGCCACATTTTACCGACGTGACTTTAGGGAAATATTCAACCTCACTGACCCTTATCTTCTCCATCTGAAAAATGAGGATAACAATGCCTTCCTCCCACAGTTTTTATGAGAGGGGATGAGATAAGGTACAGGTTGTGGCAACAATATGGCAAATATTCGATAAATGCTTACTGCTGGAACTGGTCAATTCACTGAAGACTCTACCCTAGCACATTAGAAGTTTTGAGTAAAGTTACCATGGATTAATTTTAGGAAGAAACACGTTAAATTTGAAAAGCAATTATCCTAGGAATGTTGCTCTCACCTCCCTCTGTAAGATCTGTTTTATGTTGAAAGAGTCTCACTATCAGAAAATTCAGGCTCACTTTACCTAGACAGGGTCTAATTTCCTGTGTAGAAAACAACTTCGAATAATCCTCTACCTAATAACTCCTCATATGCTTGGAAGCCTTTAGTGGACATAAATCTCCAGAAAGTAAAATTACCATTTCATTTAACATGTTTGTTGTGTTCCTAGGCAGAATGGAAATAGGTCTACAGTCACAACTCTTAGCATCCAAGCCATTGCCCATAGAGGAAAACCATCACTAATTAGCACCTTTGTGCGGAACTGTGGAAGGGCTGCTGCTGTTTTTTGTTTTGTTTTGTTTTCTGCTTTCATCCCTTTGGCAAACATCCCTGGAAAGCTAGTCATAAATGCTAATGAAATTGCAATTTCTGTTGAAAGACAGGTCCTAGAATATTTAAAAGCTCAAAATCACTTTTCTGAGTGGTGCATTGTCATGTATATTAATACTCTTTTGAAACCTATTCTTTAGTATAAGCTAATATCAACTTAAAGACCACCCATCAAAAAAAAAAAAAAAAGCTTAATTCTGACTTTCTCAGCGTCAGGAAGGCAACTCAGACTCACCCCCTGGTGGGGGTATAAAGGACATTTCCTCTGTCCTTCCAGGTTTGAGGTGCCTTGGTGATAAGAACTACATAAATACATAGCTGGAGGCATGTGACCTGTCAGTCTTTCAAGAGGGACAGATAGATAGCAATGCAAAAAAAAAAAAAAAAGCGGTACGATGATTTCACATGGTGCACTTTCTTAAAATTTTGACCTTAATAGGGTAAAATAACCACCAGAAACAATAGCAAGCACTGGAAACAAGCAATACCAGAATTGCAACCTTTATATTAATCTTCCAAAGAAGCAAGTCAGTGCAGGCCACATAGCCCACCTCGTAGAGTGCCTGCCTCACATGCTGGAGGCCCGGGTTTGAGTCCCCAGCACTGTGGGATTTCAGGGGGAAAAAATGAAGAAATGAAACCAAAGGAGCAAGTCAACATACTTTTGGACTTCTAGCAAAAAATGTCAAGGGCCTCATTGGCCTGAAGTTACAGACTCAACCCAAGACCCATTCCAGGACAACGGAAGGGGAAGAGATACCTACCAGAGGTGGCAAATGACAAGAAAACTGGCTGTGCAGTCTCTGAAGAGTGACTTGGTCTTGGTTGCTTCTTAAATATTGTCATTCCCGCTTACCTCTCTATGTTAATTTTTAGGCTGTTCTTTCTCCCAGCCCGATTCCCTCACTGTCTCTGTGACCACACACTGGTGCCTGATGTTTCACTAGAGTCTCAGTTCTTGACAGTGTTTCCCATCACAGTGTGAAAATTTTCTATTTTCCCAGGCCCTTGAGATCGGCTCTGTCTTTTGTGAGAAGGAGGCTTTTAAAAGACAGCTGAAGTGGATAAGAGGGGCGGCTGGGCTGGCCAAGAAGGAGCTGCGCATGAGCTGCCAACCGCGGCATTAGCCCTGTTCCAACTCGGCTCTGGTTTAGCTTGTTTGGAGGGGTTTGGCTTAAGCCTATGGAAATAAAAAGACTTTTCAATTCTACCTGTCCCTGGGTTGGGTCGGAGTTATCACTCAGAGAGCACGGGGGGCCCCAGAGAAGAGAAAAACCAGCTAAACTCATTTTCATTGCAGAAGCAAAGTCCCACAGCTCAACACTTTTAACAAGGTCAGACAAATGCATCCCTTCTTTTCCTGGTCCTCTGCTGTTTTCTTGGTTTATTTATATATTCAATAACACCATCGGCAGCAATTTGAACTCCTCTCTCCCTGAAACATCAATGCCAGGGTAGACTTCTGAACAAGAGATTCAGCACATCAGTCAAACAGATTGTTGCCCAGGTTAAGTAAGGAGAATGTTGTCATGTGTAATACAAGAGAAAACTATTCTGCAAAATCAATATCCCCTTAAACACAAATTACTCTAATTAGGTTGGGAGAGTAGAAGGACTGCTCTGTGACCAAGGGAACGAGTTTATTGCAATACTTATTTATTTTTAAAAAATAATCTTTCTTTTGGCAGGTCAAGACATTTTGGATACTTTTTCTTATACCCCTGAGCTGAGTTCTTCTTACTCCTCTGCTTTTGGGACGGCGGCAGAAGGGCTAATGTTAGAGGTGTCCTAGGAATTGGAAATGGGCATTCATATGAGCTCAGACTGGCCCTTGAAGTCAGGTATGAGATAATATGGAGGGTGTGCAGATTGGAGGTGTTCATCGCATGATTCTGGAGGAAACGATGCATGGAAGGAACATTGGTATTATTTTGGCTTAGGCTGAAGAAAAATTAATCTTCATTTCATCATGCCGAAGACACCAAATAAACACAAATGCCTCTATCAGGAGCATTACTTTCTCCACAATATTACTTTCAAATAAAATCTTTGTTTTTGTAGAGACATAATTCCACACAGAGAGATCTTTGAGTTTTGCTATGGGTAAAAAGCAATCTAATCAATGTAACTAAAAAATGCAAAAGGATACACATAACAGAAGATCTACTCTCACTCACAAAGAAAAGCCTAATGAAAATGATACGAACGTTACCGCATTTATTTCAGCAGTATTTGTAACTCTGTTCTCCAGTGGGGGCAATGAATGTGCTTTTAGCTCTAGCCATAACTTACTTAAACATTAAATGTCTCCAAAATCCAAAGGGAAATAATGCACAACAACCCCTTGGCATAATGGCTCAGCTGATGGAATGAAATATTAGCCTGACTGCAGCTTGTGGAAACAGAAGAGACTGCAGCGTGGATGTTAAGAGTGCCAGGCATTTGATCTTGGCTCTGAATAGCGTTAAGAAGAGCAAGAAAGGGATCAGAGACGGGAGGAAGGCTAAAGGCTGTAGGCACATATTTATACTGGAAGGTGGCTGGGGTAGCAATTTCTGAGATGGCCCCTAATTATCCCCACCTCCTGGTTTTCATGCCTTTGTGTTATCTCCTCCCCTTGAGTATAGTGACTCAGTTCTAATGAATAGAACATGGCAGAAAGCACAGGATGTCACTTCCAAGATTAGTTTACAAAGAAGTGGTGACTTCTGTCCTGGTTGCACTCTCTCTGATATTTCCTGCTTGCTCATTTTGATGAAGCCAGCTGCCATGTTGGGAGCTACCTACGGAGAGGCTCCAGTGGCAGGAGCTGAGTGGCCTCCAGCCAACATCCAAGGAGGAACTGAATCCTGCCAAGAACCACGTGAGGGAGCTTGGAAGTAGCTCTCTCCCCAGTAGAGAGCCTTGAGGTGACTACAGCTCAGACCGACACTTTGATTGCCGCCTGCGAGTGATCCTGAGCCAGAGGACCCAGCCAAGCCCACACCTGGACTCCTGACTCACAGGCACTGTGAGATAATATATGCTGTTGTTCAAAGCCACCGAGTTTGGGGGTAATTTTTCACACAGCTATAGATAATGAATACAGTGGAGAACTGAAAGTTCTGTCAAATCATGCGTCACTTCTGGAATGGCTCAAGCTCAATAGAGCATTCTTGTCTTTAAAGGAAAACAACAGCAATCCTGCATACGGAAGGGCACATAGACAAGAGTGAGACAAGTCTGCACATCAGTCAAACAGGTCAAGGCCAGGTTAAGAAAGGAGAATGTTGTCAACTGCGTAATCCAAGAGAAAACCATTATGCAAAATCAGTATCTCCTTAAATACAAATTACTGGTTAGGGGTGGATTAGAAAGTTAAAAATGGAATGTGGAGAGAAATCAAAGTTTGCAGAAAAATCTAGATGGTGGAATAGAAGGGAGGTCATATCCAAGATGCCTCTCCCCTTAGAATTATAGTCCTGAAACAAAAGCCAACATACATGTTGCTAATTGGCCTCTGCTACCTGATAATCAGTAATGACCAGCTGAGGAGTTGTTACCTCAGGACAGAGCAGGCTGGGGAGAGCCAGGAATGGCACACTAGAAGCAAAATGCTATACTTGAGACGTGTGTCACTTACCGAAGCATGCTCTGCAAATTTTCTTTTTTTCCTTAAAGGACCAGATACTAAATAGTTTGAGTTTTGTGGGACAGATGGTCTCTGCTTTTGTCAGACAACCCCAAATTGACTGTACTTGTCTGTGTTCCAATAAGACTTCATTTGCAGAAATAGGCTGCTGGCCAGAAGTGGCCTGAAATATATAGTTTGCCAACCACTGCTAGAGAAAAAGGTATCCTCCTGTGGTATAACAAATCAAAAACAAACAAACAAATAAAAACCCAGAATGAGGGCCATAATTAGTGTTATTAAGTCAACAAGTACATATAATTAAAGTGAAGAGTACAGAATCAGGATCAGGCAGGATGGCCTGGACAGCAGCTCTGTCTGATGTTTTGTAGAACTACTTAGTCACAGTTCAGATAAGCAAGAAAAGATGGGGGAATATGGAGATGAAAGAGATCTTTAAGAGAATACATGAAGAGCTGGAAAGAAGGAGAAAGGACTAACTTGGATCAGAGTGAAACAGCTTATGACCAAGCAAACTGTATTGGGTTAATTAATGTTAAGTACCCTTCTTCGTAGACAGAAGGGGACAGGATTTTGGCTAGATGCTGCCTCAGAGCAAAATGGCCCTTACACAGGAAAGTGCATCTGGACTGTTCTGCAATAGACAGTGATTTCTCCTATGTCTCCACTCACCTCTACCCTGGAGTTCGGCCCCCTTGCCAGAACTATGTTTATTGATATTCTCCATGGTTAATTTGTTTCTGAATTTCTTCATAGAATTCAAAAGAGCAGTTTGATTTGGGAGATTCCATTTATACTCAAAGAATAAGACTGTAATTCATCTTTTATGCTTTTCTGCCTGGCATGACAAATGAAATTCAAATTGTCATTTTTTGTTCAGAAACAAACACCATCTTGAAACTGTTTATTCTTATTGTTTAAAATAATTCTGATTTTAGATGGGTCTTCTATCTTGGGAAAACAATACATATTTAAGAAATTAAAAATCAGATTATTTTTTCCCATTGAAAGAATTTTCTTTCAGGCAGAGCTCTTTTGTCAAAAATTAGCATCTCTCAATGCTTTCTTTTAATATTTCTTTCAGATAGTGCTAGATGGGATGTTAAGTCGTTGGCCAAAATTAGGGTCATAGTTCCAACTCTGCCACTTATTTGCCTGTGTAATCTTGAGAAAGTGCTTAATTTTATTTTGCTGTATTTTATTTTATTTATTTTCTCTCTCATCTTCAAGGAGAAAAAGAGACATTAATTTCTGCTCTGGTTCTCTAATAAGATGTTGAAAGAATCTGATGAGCTAATATATGCGAATATATGCTATAAATTTTAAAATCTTGTAAGTAGTGGTATTATTATTCATCAAGCACATATTTTATTTTTATTCTATACCAGGTTCTGTGTAATGGATGAGGGAAACAAAAATGAATAGGACCAGTCTCTTCTTTCTTTAGTTCATTTTGTAGAGTTATAACAAAATACCTGAAGCTAGATACTTTATAAAGAAAAGATATTTGTTTAGCCACAATTCTGGAGGTTCAAGAGCTCAGCACCAACCTCTGCTTGGCTCATCAAGGATGGCATCACAATGGCAGTAGCTCCTGTGAGATTGGGTGGGTCAGATGCAAATGAGGAACTCAGGGAAGGTGCCAGTCTCCCTTATAACAACCCATCCTCAAACAACTACTCTCTGGGCCCAGCGTCAATCCCTTCTGTAGGTGGAACTCCCAAGATCTAACTACCTTCCACTTAGACCACGACTTAACGATTTCACCACCTCAACACCACCACATGGGACCAAGCTGCTATCACACTCAAACCATATCCAAACCATAGCATCTCCAAAAGTTACTTACACCAAAGAGTTCATAATTTTTACACCTAATACTTTTGGGTGGTGTGATGGTTAATTTGAATTGTCAACTTGATTGGATTAAGAGATACCTATGATTAAGATGCTTCTGGGTGTGTCTAGGAATGATTGGCATGTGGGATAGTGAACTGAAGTGGAGACCCTCCCTAAGCATGGGCAGCACTGCCCAAAAAGATGGTGGCTTGGATGGAATAAAAGTTAGAAGAACAAGGAAGCAGATGCAGATGCAAGCTCAACTCTTCTTGAACGGGTTCTTAATCGCTGCTTCGATCATCTGAGGATATTGAACTCTCGCTTCTTCACTCTTCCAAAGTGGACTCTGCCAGTGATTCTCCAGGTAGTTTCCAGAAACCTTGGTCTTAGACTAGGGTAGCACTGTTGATACTTCTTGTTCTGGGGCTTCTGCCTCTTAGACTGTGCAGCTGCTGGTTCTTCCACCTCTCCAGCTGCAGATGGCCATTGTGGGTTATCCAACTTCTAGTCGTGTATGCCAATAATAAACCCCTTTTTATAATCATACTTCCTGTTGATTCTGTTCCTCTAGAGAACCCTGATGAATCTTGTATTTTATTTAGAGACAGGGTCTCACTGAGTTGCTTAGTGCCTTCCTTTTGCTGAGGCTGGTTTTGAAATCATGAGCCTCCTGCCTCAGCCTCCCAAGCTGCTGGGATTACAGGCATGCACCACCATGCCCGACCTAATACTTTTATAGCACTAACTTTGTAAGTACTCTATGTGTTTTATTTAACTTCTACAGTATAAATAAGTAGAATCCTTACTCCTATTTTAAGATAAGAATATTGACAAAAAAAGAAGTTAATTCCCAAATTCACACATTTAATAAGTGGCTGAGCCAGGATTACAAATAGGGTGTTTGATTCCACAATCCACGTGCTTCACCATTATGCTATGTTTAATATTAGAACTATAAATACTTAAATAGAAGTAACAAGAAGGTCATTACTGATGTCAAAAAGTAAATAATCAGGAAGAAAATAAAGTAGAAATGTCAGAAGAAATAAATATTACCCTAATTAATATTTCTCTAATTAATATTTATTAAAATATATATAAAGCCTCTGCCTATTATCATAAATAATATACTTTTTGTGAAAATATGTATGTTTTCCAAAGTAACATAAAATTGAGTAAGATGATCTTTTTTTCTGTTGCATTTTTGTAAATCTTTTTTATCGTTGGTTTAGTAAGAGACAGATTCTTATATCTTTGTCTATATTCACTTTGTCATGATATGCTGTTTTGGTTAAAGAAAATCCTACCTCACACAGACACATCACTGGAAAATGACAGGCCTTTAATTGCTTTTTCAGGCTTTTCCAGATAATTGTAGATATTTTTCTTTGGTACTATATCAAACTCAAAAAGTGGTGGTTTCTTAATGGTTAGTTGCAATGCAGAAACCATATCAATAAACTCTTTGTGCTCAATCACATTAACATTCATAGGTCCATCTTGTACTTTAAATTAGCGTTTTATCCATGCAAGACTTTGGAACATCACGCATTGGTCATTTGGAAAATATTAGTTCACTGAGATATACAGATCTTCCAAATGTTGACACATTATGCAATACAAAATTTTCAATTTTATGAAGATTGCCTTCATCTTGTCAGAAAATTCATTAACACTTGGGAAGTTTTCAATCTCATGCTGGTCCATACCAGTTTTCCAAAATTCCAGTTTTTTCTTTGAAGTTCAACAAAAATATAGTTGGTGCTTCCTTGAAATGGCAGGCTCACTTAGGGTGACCAACTTTTTCAGTCTGCCCAAAACTGAGTGGCTGCTGGAAAACTGTTACAGGTTCAGTACTAAGACCAGGAAAGTCCTTGAATCATTCATTTTTGAGAAAATATCCACCAAGTACCTAAGTTGAAGTAACTATCTTATCTGTCAGTCATCCTTTTAAGTTAAAATGGTGTTTCATGACAAAAATAACTAGTTCAACTGGCACCTCAGATCTTCAGATTGCTCTTCCCTCAGATAACTGTCCTTCATTGATATGCGAGTTAGGCTATGTGGGTATTTACCATTAAGTCACATAGAATATTAAAAAGACTAGTACTCAAGGGTCAATGTTTAATAAAGATATTAATTCTTAGCACTTCATCATAAGAATTCTTAAGTGAAACATTTGTCTTATTTTTAAATATAAGAGTGTGACTGGGAAGCATATTGTAACCCAAGTAGTTTGGTGCTACTTCCTTGATTCATGCTTAGTGGACCCACCTTTGGGTCAAAGGTCACTTTTGGGGCAAACGTCAGCACTGTTCAAAAAAGAAAGGCAAATAATGCCTTATTATATTATTAAAATAGTTTTGACCTCATGTACAGACAAGGGCCTGTGAATCATATTGAGAAGCCCTGTCCTGGGGCATAAGTCTTCCTGGAAGCTCTCTCTGAGTTAGAATTGGTTCCAATATTTGTCTCCTTGTGAACCCAGAATTACCATACTCTTTTCCTCCTACTTTCCCAGTGTTGGGACAGTGTTTCCTTTTAAATTCACAAAGCACACAGACTGAATATACCCTCATTTGAGCAATGGAATGATGACTTTCTGCCTACACATTTACCTAAATTTACTTTCACTAAGTCTTCTATCTTCAACCTTCTACGAGAATTCACCTGCTATGATTCTGTGATATTCCAGCAGCCTTCTTCTAAACAGGAGTGAACACCAAACACCCTTTAATTTCCAAATAACTGTAATCAAGGCAGAAGACTAATATTGAATAAAAGAAGAATAAAACAATTTCAAATGAGTGAAAGTACTTATTTTGTTATGTTACCACAAATACTAACAGATTTCATTTGGGGCTGTTAACACATACTTAATATTTGAGATTGATACTTCCAGTAAGAAATTTCAGTTGGAATTATAGAAATAAAAATGACCTCTGGTAACCTTGAGGTCTCTGCATGAAAACAAGGCTGTGTAACAAAGACTCTGAGCCACTTTTCCTCAAGTCTTAGCGCTGCCCAGGGCTCTCTATCTGTCAGAACATCTGCCATAGGCTGATGAAGAATGAAATAAATGTAGTACAATAGTGACATTTTGCTACACTTAGAATTTGAAATAGCTTTTCTTTTTCTTTTTCTTTTTTCTTTTTTTAATAAAAACAGATAGATGAAAAGAAGTCTGAGACCAGATTGACAAGTAGATGTTTTCCCTGGAGACATACATTGCTATTCTTTGGAGTCAGAAACAGAAGCCAAAATTAATTTGTCTGCATAGGTATACTTTCTGTTTGTGTGGCATTTTACAGTGTATTAAACATTTGACACATAGCCTTTTATTCTCTTCACAGCACTTACAAGCAAATTTCTAATTTTGTCTGTTTTTCTCTCCATTTGCCCAAGGGAAATGATTTGCCCAAGGTCAAACTTCGGTAAGTGTCCAAACCCTATCTGTGGACCCAGAGTGTGCCAGGTTCCATTTGATAGGCAGCTGTGGCTTCACAGAAACCACAGAGGAAAAAGTGGAAGTTGAAAAGTTAAGCATGATAGATCAAAATCCCTTGTTTATCTCTGCTTGCTTTTTTGTGCTAGAATGTTGGCAACACAGCAACTTTCCCTTCCTTCCCTCTGCCTGGTATGCCTCATTTCCCAGAATCCCCTGCCAGAGTGTTTCTAGGTTTTGAAGTGGTGCTAAGTATAAAGTAGAAGAGAGGAAGATGTGATTTTCCTGTTCCCTTGATAAGAACGTGCAGAGGTGCAGCCCCAGTGAATCTGAGATCTGTAGATGTCTCCAAGGGTGTTTGCAGTTTTGCACCTGATCGAGTGTCCTAGGCATTACTGATCACAGCTGGTCCCTGTAACTTTCTGACTCTAACAACTAAGGTGAACCTAAGAACAAGCAGAGGTCTAACTTAGCTTTGAAATTTCAGCCCTTACAGTGTCCTAAACATTCATAGACCCTAACTTAAATTCTTTCCTGCTTGAAATACCTTGGGTGGCTTATCATTTTCTGCAAAGTAGTGACTGATAAATTTCTTAACACCACTAAAATGACATGAAGGCTAGAAAAGATGCAAAAAATCTTTAAGGATGAAATGTGAGTTAAACAACACTGAGGAGATCAACATACTGTTGGTTAACAGTGAGGAGATCAACATACTGTTGGTTAATATAATTCAGATGAGTAAGTGGTAACTGATATATCAGAAGTAGAAAACTGAAACTTGATGTATATAGCAGGGAAATGCTGCCAAGAGGAAAGCTGATTCACACTGTACTGCTGATTTCTCAAAAGCTTGAAGAATAGAAGACCCCAGGTAATTTTGAAGTTGGTAACACAGGATGAGTTAGAAATAGAGGAACTGTTTGAAAGCATGTAAGAATAGTTTAGGAATTGGCAAACTTTGTCTGTAAAGGGCCAAATCTTAGTCTGCTCAAGTTTCTATAATAAAATATCATAAACTTAGTGATTTACAAATGACAGAAATTTATTTTTCACAAGTCAAAAGTCTGGAAAGTCCAAGATCAAGGCACTGGCAGATTTGGTATCTCGTGATAGCCCTCTTCTCAGTGTAAACTCACTGCTTGGAAAAGCAACAAGGAAGTTCTTCTGGGACCTCTTATAAAAGGCAGCCCTGCCATCAGGAGGATTCTGCCTCATGATATAATCATGCCTCAAAGACCTCATATCCTCATACTATCACATTGGTGATTTAGTTTTCAACATGAGTTTTACGGGAGCACAAACATTTAGATCTTGGGTGGCGAGATGGTAAATACTTTAGGCATTGTGCATCCTACAATCTGTCACAACCAATCGACTCTGTTATTACTATATGAAAGAGGCCATAGACAATACTTAAATGAATAGGCATAACTGTGCTTCAATAAAACTTTATTTATAAAACAAGTAGCAAGTCAGGTTGGACCCACAGAACAGAGTTTGCCCACCCCATTTGGACCATTAGGGCATTTCATTGGAGTGTACAGTTCTCCCTGTGCAGCAAAAGACAAGAAATCTACTCTCTAGAAAGATTGAAATAAAGAGATTCTATAGTTGAGGAAGTCAGAGAGAGATAGACAGTGATTAGAGGGTAAAAATTCTACAGAAAATAGAAGATACATGCAAACCTGCCAACTAAGCCATGGGTCCTATAGAGAGCTTATGTAGTCTGACTGTTGAACAGGATCATTTTGAAAATATAGAGCCAAATAACAAAAGAAATACTAAGGGAAAAAATAATTAAAAATAAATAAATTAATAGAATAATTAAATAAATATTAATAAATAATTAAATATTAAATAATAATTATTAATAAATAATTATTTTAATAAATAAATTAATTAATTAAAAATAATTAAAAGTGATTACCTTACAGGAATCAAAATCACAAGTATGATGTTCAACAACTTTTTAGGTTTGCAATAAGAATTTGACTTTTAAAAACATTAAATTAAGAAAAAAAATCTTAGAGGAATTCAAGGTATTTCATGCATGTTTCATGAGCCTATGAAGTCAGCTGATCAGGTATTACCACACTGACTTTCCAAATAGGAAGGTGAAGTTGAAACCCTGAAGTTGAACAACAGAGGAGAAGGTAATCCATTGGAGAAGGTAAGTATGATGGGTCGAGTTAGTAAAAGCTGAAGGAATTATCAGTGAATTAGCTGAAGGTATTGGTGGAAACTCACAAATATAGAAAACATGATGAAATATTTAAATTTCTCTGACCACAAGTCAGAGCCAAGAACATTGCTGGATACCAACAGCTCCAACTGTGTTGAAGATCTTGGCGAAGTTGGAGCAATGTTGGCATTACTCCTAGTAGCTCCAGCTATATTTAATAATATAATGAAAAGCTGAAAATTCAATTAAAAATAATTAGGTACAGAGTAACATGCGGTCTACTTAACTCCATCTTGGAGGAAGTATTGGAATGAAATTTGCAGAGTTGAGGTATATGTATTGTAAGCCATTGATGAGATCTGAGGAGAGGGGCGGAGCTGGGTTATATATAAATGTGAGCTGGTTACTGCTATTTCCATCTCTTTCTGATATCTTTGAAGTAGGTGTACATTGGTGATTCTTCAGTGCCTCACCTATTGCACCTGGAGATATCATTTCAAGGAAGGACTCTAGTAGGTAGATGACAGAACTCATAATTCACAGTCCATATCCTTTGAAAATTTACTTGGATTACTAGGAATTATCATAAGGACCTTTCCGAATTACTCTGTCCCTGCATTTTTTGTTGCTATCAAGAAGGATCAAATCTACTCAAACAAGTAGATAGGAGGAAGGAGGCGCTAACAAAAGACCAATTCTTGGATATCACATCTGCCTCTCATTAGTTGAGGACACTAAACAACTTCCTTGGAAACTCTTCTTGTGTTAAAAAATATTTGGTGGTAGTGATGGTTAATTTTATATGTCTACTTGACAAGGCCAAGGAGTACCCATGTACTGAGTTAAACATTATTTGGGGTGTTTCTGTGAGGGTATTTCTGGATGAGATTAACATTTGAATTGTTAGATTTAGGAGATTCCCCTTCCTTGCCCAGCCTGTTGAAGGCCAGAATACAACAAAATGGCTAAGCTAGGCATGCCTGTAATCCCAGCAGCTCAGGAGGCTGAGGTGGAGGGTTGCATGTTCAAAGTCAGCCTCAGTAACTTAGCAAGACCCTAAGCAAGTTAGCGAGACTGTCTCAAAATAAAAAAAATAAGAAGAGCTGGGGATATGGCTCAGTGTTGTAGCAATCCTGATTCAATCCCCATGCTCCTGTCCCTCAAAAGAGAAAAGAATAAAATGGCTAAGGAAAAATTTGTTCTCTCTTTGCTTGATTTTCTTCAAGCTGAGGCAATAGTCGTCTCCTGATTTGGGAGTTGGACTTGGGCTGAAACTTACACTTTCTCTCTATTATCTCCATCTTGCCAACTGCAGACCTTGAACTTAGCTTCCCAAATCCTGTATTCCAATTCATTATAGTAAATATTGACATCTATGCATTTTTCTTTGGGTTCTGTTTCTTTGCTAAACTCTGATGAATACAAGGTAATTCTTTTGTCATTTGAGTTTCTGTAAAAGGTTTTATTTAGTCTAGTACAACAATCATGAAGTATATGCACACACAAAAATAGGTCTTATTCCATTTGTTTGGAAAACATGCACACGTGCATGCACACACACACACACACACACACACACACACACACACACACAGTCCAGAAATATGAATGTTGATTATCCCTTGGGAAAAGGCACCAGAAAATTATAGATTAAGATGCAAACTTTGAGGTCAGATAGAAGCCATTTCTTAGGTATTATTTGTAGGAATTGGGACCAATTATCTAATCTGAAACTATCAATTTCCTCCTCTACAGAATGGAGTTAATGCATCTTTATCAAAGCTCTGTTTTGAAGATAAAATGTGATAACAAAGATAATCTCTTGTTCTGTAAATGGTGGTATTATGGTTAGAGGTTAAAAGATTTCCAGAAGTGACTTAATTGGTTAGTAGGAGTGGAGTCCCATTCTAAGTCCCCTGACAGTTTAGCTCAGAACCTCCCACTTTATCAACACTCTTGTGACTTGAGAACCATCCCCTGGTATCGCTGCATGAGAAGGATTTCTCTGGTATTGCTTGAAAGTGAGGGCTTACTTTCCCTTACAACCTTCTTTAAATGCATACTTTTAATGATGGAAGGGAACCTTCATTTGGCTTGAACGGTCCCTATCTTTCCTCTGCTAGCCACTGAAATAAGATTATCCCCTAAAGAGAGCTTGTGAGCTTATGTCTTGGGCTCCTTTTAATTAAAGCTCTGAATAGCTAATGACCAGCTGCTGGGGGTGAGGATGAGGTTGTGGGCATGGTATGTGGAAGTCCCTATGGAATAAGATGCCAGTGGCGACATAAACCACTGAATACCAGGCTTACAAGATCATTATTCAAAATTGTACAAAATGATTTCTTAGACTGGAAGTGAGATAAAAGTTTAATTATAGTACTATATTATAAAAAGATAATTTTATTTTTTATAAAATTGCTACAAAGACATGAGGAAAGATAAAAGCCATTTAAAATGCTTCCACAGTCTTCAAAGCACGCATCTACCCACAGGTGAGACATTGAGGGTCTTTTTATTTTTTTCTTTTAGTACGGGGGCTTGAACCCAGGGGTGCTTTAGCACTTATTCAACACTGGAACACTGACCCAATCTACCCTTTCTTGCATCAGGGTAGACACATTGCACATTACTAACACAATAATAAATATTGTTGTTGTAATATTGTATTAATAATATAAATGTGTTCTTTATGAAATTATTTGCATTGAACGCACATCTACCAAATGTCCTCATTTGTCTGAGGCAACCACAGGCACACTTATTTTCAAATAGGAATTGCCTTTCAAGGCTGTATAATCCCAGAAACTTGAACTTCCACAAAGCAGTGACACACCAAGATAATTTGTTTCTGGATAAAACCCCAAATCTGTCATCTCGTTCAGAGTATTGCACATTTCCTGGAATGTAGGACACAGCTTACTATAGCTCTATGCAGTTATCCCAACTGTGGATTTGATATTCTGATACATTGAAGCTGGATCCTGCCACTGTTCTACTGCTGATTACAGGAGTCCCCGTGGAGCCTCAACTGTGGACAGGTGGGCACTTTGATGACTGTGGATACATTTTTAATGGTGTTTCTTTTCTTATGTATTTGTACTTATTTTGTCAATAATGAATTTCCCTTTTATATCATAATATAGAATATCCGGATCTGAAGTTCTTCTTTAGGGAGAGGCAGGAACAGGCAATGCTCACAAATGCCTTTGGACTCTCCATCCACACAATGAACATACACACACTTGTACACACAGATACACACACATGCACACACACACACAAAAAAAAATGTATGTTGGATTGTAAGGAATCCGTGTTCCCTGGTAAAGAATCATTGATTTTGCTAAAGGGTTGAAAACAGCACAAGGTATAATATGTTTATTGGGTGCATTTGTCTAGTTTTCATCGCTACAGAAAAATCCCAAACTGGGTAATGTACAGAGAAAACAGATTTATTTTGCTCACAGTTTTGGAGGCTAAAAGTCCAAGATCGGGCAGCCCCACACGTTCAGTCATTGGCAAGGGCTTTCCTGGGTACATCAGAGCCTGGCAGATGACATCATGGTGGGACAGCATGTGAGAGGGAGATCTCATGAGAAGACAGGAAGCCAGAGAGCCATTTGGGAGGTAGGTCTACTCTTAATAGCAATCCTCTTGCGAGAGCTAACCTGAGTCCCACAAGAACTACATTGATTCTGTCTGAGGCCAGTACTATTGGAAGACCTAGTTATCTCCCACTAGGCTCCACCTTTTAAAGGTCCCCTACCTCTCATCATCACACTGAGGACCAAGCTTCCAGCACATGAATGGGAGGACAAACTCAAATAATACTTGACAGGTAAGGATAGGGGGAAGGAGGAACTAACACATTGATAGCCTTTTGCAATTTAAAATCAGTTCTTGGACGTCTGTTATGGTTTGGATGTGATATGTCCCCAAAACCTCATGTGTGAGACAATGCAAGAACATTCAGAGGTGAAATGATTGGGTTATGACATCCTTAACCCAGTCAGTAAATCAATCACCAGATGGGGATTAACTGAGTGGAAACTGAAGACAGGTAAGGTGTGGCTGAGGGAGGTGGGCATTGGGGGTGTACTTTTGGGGTATATATTTTGTATCTGGTGAGCAGTGTCTCTCTGCTTTCTGATCATCATGTGAGCCTCTTCCCTTTGCCACACTCTTCTGCCATGACCTTCTGCCTCACCTTGAGCTGTGAGGAATGGAGCCTGCTGTCTACAAACTGAGACCTCTGAAACTGTGAGTCCCCACAGAAGCTTTTCCTACTCTAAAATTATTCTTGTCAGGTCTTTAAGTCACAGCAGTGAAAAAGCTGACTAAAGCAACTTCTCAGTCATCTTTCGTCAGTTGATGAAGTTGGACAAGTACCTTAGAGCATCAACTTTCTCTTGTTTTACAACCTATTTGTGGACTGTGATGGTTAATTTTATATGTCAACTTTACTGAGCTATGGGATGCCCAGGTAGCTGGTTCAACATTAGCCGTAGCCTAAGGATGGAAGGAAGAATCCTGGGAAAGATGAACAAACCCTGAGACATATTTTCATGGTCACCTTCTGAAGAGTGCATTAAAAATTTTAGATTTAGGTAGCAAAAAGGAAGGAAGGTAAGAAAAGAAGGAAAGGATGAAGGAAACTAGAAGGAAAGGAGAAAGAATGGAGCAAGAGGGGTAGAGCAAATGAGGACAGCGGGTAGACAGAGATAATCAGAGAAGTTCAACAAATTTATACTGATTATCACCTCTGTAGCAGACAGGAAGCTGGGGACAGGGGTACAGACTACCTAGACATGGTTTTTATTCTAGAGGGATTCACATTATAGGAAAGGGATCATTCAGCTCTATAGCAGAGTCCACAAACCACAGTGGGACTCAGGACAGATTTCCAAGCAGAGGAGGTATCTGCACTGGGTCTTGCAGGGTAACAGTGGCACAGAAGGTCAGGAGCTCTCCATCTTCTTAGACCTCTTGCCTGCCTCAGGTTTTGCACTGTGAGCATAACTGGAACTGTTGGACAGATGCAAAGAGATCATTGGTTTTAGATGAGGACTAAAGGAGAAAAGACTTGTGCAGGGTCGCGTTCTCCAAGGACTCAGAATTGAGGGTTGAGACGATTATCAGCCCTGGTCAACAGAGACCAAAGAAAAAGACTGGGGAGCTGCAGGCAGGTAGGGCAGAAGCACACAGGGCAGCCTGAGCAGCTGGGAGGGTTCAGGCAGCATCAAGAGCAGGAACTCACAGCTGAACCCAGCCATGGCAACACACCTGGCTCCACGCTCACACACTGGGCTTTCCCGCCAGTGGGAACCCCAGAAATTTAGATGGGAGGATTTCCTTCCTCACCTCTTCTTCCCATTTTCTCAGCATTACCACTTTTGTGAATAAAGATTGTTATTTTTGTCTGTTTGTTTTTGTTTTTGCTTAGTCCCTAGCAGAAACGTAGGCAGGCTCCAAGAAAATCCTTGGAACCTGGCCTGTTTCTGGTTAGATGGCGAAGGGAATTGCTCATCTTTTTAAAAATACAATTAGGATGTTTTTACATTTTTCCAAAAAGTCAATTTCAGTAGCCGCCTCCGTCTTCTAAAGTGTTTTATCATAAGCAATGTTCTTGTCTCCACCTAGAAGACAGGGTTGAACCCTTGATTTATCAGAAGGACAATGAAGGAAGAAGGAATGTGAAATAGTCCTTCAAGGACCACCCATGTTTGTTCTAGGTATGTATTCACTGATATGTCACTTCTCAAATATGTACTTTAGGACTTAGACTATGTCAGTCACAGTCC
Source organism: Sciurus vulgaris (assembly GCF_902686455.1). Classification (NCBI taxonomy): domain Eukaryota; kingdom Metazoa; phylum Chordata; class Mammalia; order Rodentia; family Sciuridae; genus Sciurus; species Sciurus vulgaris. Next base: position 157,808,974 of record NC_136465.1, read on the forward strand.
TAGGCACTAAGGACAGAGCAGAGGGAAGAAATACAGGTAGAGGTCCCTGTCTTCATAGAGCTTGCATTCTACTTGGGAGGGATACATTAGTTATAGATAATAAATTAGATACAGTCATGCACTGCAAAACCATCAGACCTCATACACAACAGTGGATCCGTAAGATGACATCACCTAGTGACACATTACCATCTACACTCAGTGGTACTCACACAATGAGATGACCTAATGATGCAGCTCTCATGTATGGCTTGGATGTGAGGTGTCCCCCAAAAGCCCGTGTGTGAAGCAATGCAAGAAGGTTTAGAGGAGAAATGATTGTGCTAGGAGACCCTTAACCCAATCAGAGAATTAATCCCCTGGTGGGATTATTTTAATGTACCCAAAGGCAGGTAGAGTGTGGCTGGAGGAGGTGGGTCTGGGGGCGTGCCTGGGTGGGGTACATCTGGTGAGCTGAGCTTAGTCTGTCCCTGCTCTCTGATCATCATGTGAGTTCCTTCCTTCCGCCATACTCCTCAGCCTCACCTTGAGCCAGGTGCTCCAGACAGCTGCTTCTGGACCAAGACCTCTGAAACCAACTGTGAGCCCCTAAATAAACGTTTCCTCCTGGAATATTGTTCTGGTCGAGCCCTTTAGTCACAGCAGCAAAAAAACTGTCTAAAACGTCTCAGAACTCATCCTCATTGCTGAGCAACACTGGACTGCAGGCATTACGTAAGCTGGTGTGTGCCTTGGGGGAAAACGAAGCAAAGGTGGGACGGGAATGGGAAGGTGGGAGAGGCGGTCAACTTAAAAACTGGCGGTCAGGAGAGGTCAACCTGGGAAAGAGGCCACTGAGCACCTGGCAGATATTCTCCAGAACAGACTTTCATGCTCTTGGCATCAGATCTGCCATTTTGCTGCCGCCATTATTTTGCCTCCCCTACACCGCTTTACAACCTGATTGTTAGCCCGCCAACCTCCTAGTCAGTCATTGGTCCAGACTGTTAGCCCACAAAATTCCACTACTTAAGAATGGCTCCACCGTCATACCTCTCTCTCTCTCTCTCTCTCTCTCTCTCTCTCTCTCTATCACTCTCACTCTCATACTGTGGACAGACACTCTGCTTAATAAAATCTCTTGCTTGAGTTCCCCACAACTGGGGTGGTTTTCCTGGGTGCTTTCACATGCATCTGTCTACACAGCCCTGTCCTTAGGAAGAATTTTCCTGGGGGAGTTTTTATTTTATTTATTTATTTGTTTGTTTATTTGTTGGTGGTAATACATATATGACCCAAAACTTGTCATTCAGCTATTTCAAAGTGCACAATTCAGTACCACTAATGACATTCCCAGTGTTGGGCAACTATTACTACTGTCTCTTCTCTCAATGTTTTCATCATGGCAAATAGAAACTCTGTAACCATTAGTGAGAACTCCCAGTCTCTCCTCTCCCCTGTCCTTAGTAACCTCATATCTGTCTCTGTGAAGTTGCCTATTCCAGAGCTCATATAGAAGTGTGATCACACACGACTTCTCCTTTCATATTTGTCTTATTTCACTTAGGGTAATGTTTTCAAGGTTCATCTGTATTGCAGCATGCATTGGTCCTTCACTCCTTTTTTAAAGATGAATAATATTCCCTTGTAAGCATATATCCCACTGAGTTTATCCATTCATCGGTTGATGGACATTTGAGTTATTTCTAAATTTTAACTATTGTGAATAATACTTTAGTGAATATTGCTATATCAGTACCTGTTTAAATTGTGGCTTTCAATTCTTCTGGTTATGTAAGAAGGCGTGGAGTTGCTGGATCATATGATCGTTCTGTGTTAGTTTTATGAGGAACCAAGTTTTCCACAGTGATTGTACCATTGTACTTTCACACTAGCAATGGATTCATGTAAAGCAAGGGTTTCATTCTAATTTTTCCACATTCTCACCAATACTTGGTACTTATTTTAAGGGATAGCCTCATAGATATGAAATAGTATTTTATTGTAACTCTGATTTGTGTTTCCTTAATGAGTAAGAATGTTGATAATATTTTTATGTGCTTGTTGGCCATTTGGGTGTCTTCTTTGGAGAAATGCCCATTCAAGTCTATATTAGTGCATTTTCTGCGACTACAAACACAATACCACATCTCGCCTGCATCACCAACTTTCTGAGTTATTCTATTTATATTTACTAAAATGAAATACCTAAGATAAACTGCCTTATAAAAGAAAGAGGTCTATTTTGGCTCATGGTTCTGGAGCTACATTTAGTAAATGTATCCCAGAGTCCCACGGTGGCACAGGGCAACACTTGGAATAGACAAAGAGCACACCTGCGCATGTGTGTGTCTCTTGCGTCCTGGGATTGAACCCAGGGGAGGTTTACCCCTGAACTATATTCGTAGCCCTTTTTATTGGGTCTTACTATGTTGTCCAGTGAACTTGAGACCTTCCTGCCTCAGCCTCCTGAGTTGCTGGGATTACAGGCCTTTACTACTACACCTGGCTCTCTCCCTTTTATAACAAGGCACCCCGATTAAATTATGGGGCTCCACCCACATGACCTTATCTAATCCTAATCACCCCCTAGAGGTCCCTCTGAGCACGATAGTTGGATTAGGTTTCACTCTCTTAATGTCTCCCAGTGAGGACTGAATTTCAATGCATAGACTCTTGGGGGACACACTCAAACCACAGCAAAGTTTTTCACCCATTTTTTAACTGGGTTGTTTGTCTTCAGATTGTTGACTTTTAGGAGTCCTTTACACATTCCATATATTCAACTCTTACCATATACATGATCTGCAAACATTTTCTGTTGGGAGAAGTCTTTTTAATGAAAAACAGATTGTAAAAGGTTAAGGAGTGAGGCAAAATTTAAAAAGTGAAAGGAACAGTATGTTAGTCAACTTTTTATGGCTGGGACCAAAATACCCAATAAGAGCAACTTAGGAACAGTTGATTTCGGACTTAGAGTTTCAGAGGTTCAGCCAGTGGTAGAAGAGTGTGGTGGAGTTCTTCTCTGCTCCAGGAGGCCAAGAAACAGAGTAGGGGAGGGTCCCAGGAAAGATGCACCCTTCCGGCCACACCCCCAGGGACCTCCCTCCCCCAGCCACGTCCCCACCTGCCTAGAGTTACCATCCAGTCAGTCCATTCAAACTAAGACGAACTGATTAGTTTATAGCTCTCACAATCCAATCATTTCACCTCCAAATGTTCTTGAAGTAACAGAAGTTTTGGAGGGCACCACATATTTAAATCTTCACAAGGATCTCTCCTAGACTACTCTGACAAATTAGTGAACCAAAGCCAGTCAGTAATGAAAATTTATTTTATAAAACTGAGGGATATTTAGAAGATGGAAAGGAAGGAAGGAAGGATATAGTGAAAAGTGATAGATTCAGAGTGGGTAATTTAAATGGATAGTGTTATGGTTTAGATGTAAGGTGTCCCCCAAAATCTCATGTGTGAAACAATGTATGAAGACTTAGAGGTGAGATGATTGGGTTAGGAAAGCCTTAATCTAATCAGGGCATGAATCCCCTGAAAGGGATTAACTGGGTGGTAACTGTAGGCAGGTGGGGTGTGGCTGGAGGAGGTGGGTCGCTGAGGGTGTGCCTTTGGGGTTTACATGTTTTGAACTGGGTTTAAGTCTCTTCCTGCTTCCTCATGTAGTGTCCTGAGCTGTTTTCCTCCATCACACCCTTCCACCACGTTGTTCACCTCAGGGCTAAGGTGTGGAGTTAGCTGTCAGTGACGGTAGGGGATGACCTCGTCTCCTTGGCTTGAGAAGGAAAGTGCTGAAGCAGGGCTCCTGTCCCCAGCCACCCTTGTGAATGTGCGAAGACAATTTAAAAAATCAGACTAGCCAGTGTTTTGAATTTATAATTTCTCCTTCATAAACTCAATACCTTATTAAACAGTTATTTATCTTCAAAAAACAGCCTCAAAGGAAGACTTGAAGCCTGGGCCTACTCATTACAAGCATGCAAATGTCTTCTAAAAGCCCAATTTTCTACACCACCCCATATCCAGGTCAAAATATTTCACAAAGAACTTCTTCCTGCTGCTCCTGCTAATTGTGCTGTCTTGGAACTTTTATTTTGCTAAACCTACAACATATGTGTTTGTTCATAGCGGTGTTTGGAGGGACACCACATATTCAAATCATGCTATGCCAGATTTGAATATCCACGTTTTCTGAGATCCAGAATAAAATGACCTGTACCAGCTGCTTCTACAAAACCAGTCTTGAGTTACCTTTGCAGAGAAATATTTGATGACCAAGACAACTGAGAAATGCCCCATCCTTCCCATGCTTGCAGTTTAAATTCTCATTACCATATTAAAAGACCTAAGAAGTCCTTTAACTTGGTTAACCCAGATTTAAAAAAAAAAAAAAAAAAAAAAAAAACTCATTTGAGCATAGACTACTGATAGCACGCACCTCTTAACTTCCTCAGGACCAGAATTCAAAAAAGTGCATTTTGAAAACTGCTGACCAGGATGGAAAATTCCTTCTCTGGGGTGTTCATCCTCTTGTTAGTTTCATCTCGCAAATCTCTGAAGAAAACCTGATTCGTCTTGGCGACTGTTTATCTTGCCCCAATACAGCACCTTTTCTCTCTGCCTTTCTCTCAGAAGCATTTAGAATAGCGTTTCCACAAATGGCATTCTAAAGAATGAAGCCTCCTAATAAAAAGCTGAAATACACACACGTGCATGTCTGTGCACACACACGTATGGGTACATGTTTATGCATATCACTGCTGTTATTATTGGCTTGATTTCTTTCTACTGTTCCCATCTCTGACACCCTATGTCAGTTTTATGGGCACTTTTCCATTACATGGGGTTTTCAAACAGAGATAGCTCATTGGGGTGTGGAAATGTGCCCCAGGGGTGTAGAAGGCTGCAAATTGAGCCCCATATGAACACACAGGCTGACAGCAAGGTGGAGTGGCAGCCAGCTTCCAGACAGTCTGCAAGTGCTCACAGAGAAAGGGGCAGTTGGTTGTAATAAGCTGGTTTGATAAGCCTATAACGTCTTACCTGCTGCTGCGATCCTGGGCCCCCACTGTAATCATTATGAAGTGATTCCATAAACATTATTACCATGTATTAAACATATGTGATAGCGTCGGATAGCAGACACCGAAATAAAAACAGACGGTTAACAAGCACAAATGTCTTTGTGTTTGACAAAGCAGAGCACAGAACCTCTTTCAGCAATGCCTTTCTTTTTGAAAGGTGCCAGCAAGTCTCAACATATGATTCACATCACATAAACAATGAGACGAGGGTGATACACCAGAAAAAGAAATCTTATGAACACAATATGGATTCAAAGTCCAGTTGGGAACATATTGAGTTTCTTTTCCTCAGTCTAGAATCAGAATGATGTGGTTTAAGTGTAGAAATCAGAGTTTCGCATAAGAAGGAAGACACTTGATGGGAAAAGACAATCTAGTGGAGATGTTTGGGGGCCCGGGAGAAATTAGACCAAGAATCAGGTCAACATGAAATGGCAGATATCTCATTAGTGGACATAGGGAGTCCTGATGTCTGCAGTAGCAGAATCCCGAGGGGGTCAAGATAAATAGAAGGGACAATGAGTGTTATCTCACTAAGGGGAAAAAAAAGTAATCTATCATAAAATATAGAAAACAATGGAAGATCAGATGATGGGAACTTGAGAAGAAGATTTGTCATGAGGGAAAGAGAAGTTTCCATGATTCACAAATGAGTCACCACCCTCCCCTCCCTTGGACGTGGCAACCACAGCTAACTGATGGTCACGCTTTCCTGGTGTAACTGATGGTCACGCTTTCCCGATGTGAGCTTGAAAGTCCTCAGACCTGCTCAACTTGGACACTCCTGGTGGCTATTTGGAGTCCAGTAGAGTTGGCAGACCTGATGCTTCCTGCCCACCATCCCTGAATTTTATCTTTCCTGAAATAAGCAGTGAGGTCAAAACCTCTGTTGAGTTGTACCTTACAGGTAATAGGATTGGATACAAGAAAGATCCTGATTTCCCCCCTTCCCCTAAGCCCAAGCAGAACAGAATATGAAATACTGCCCAATTGTACAAAACCCAGCTGGGGTACACAATAAGTCATAAAAGAGAAAGAGGATAACTGTGGCAGATAAAGGGTTTTAATGACCAATTGAATCTCCAAATCAGAAGCTAAATTAAATAAAAGCAGGACTGATGGAAAGCCGTTTGATTTGAGTAGTAAGAGGTTTTCAAGTAGCTCCCTGAGTGCTGTCTGTGGGCTGTGGCTCGCTCAGGAGTCCAGGTGGGAGAGGTGCTGCATTGGATGCATCTGCAGGAAGGCTGATTGAGTTCTATCCCCAGGGAACAGAGGCCAAAAATACAAGTGAGGAAATTGGCTCATGCTTAGGCAGAAGTTGATGATCGAGGAAGGATTTTTTAATAATAGGAATCTCAAAACTATGCTTAAAACTCGACGGAAAGAACCCAAGAGACCAAAGGTCTATTTCATAATAGCAACAGAAAGAGATGGAAAAAATCCCAAAGAGAAAACCTGCAGGGGCATAGCTGAGCGACAAGAAGTCAGAGGAAATTAATAAGAGGCCAAACACAGCCCTTGCAAACCAAAGACTCCAAGTGGTAGCAGAAAAATTGCAAACTTTCAGAAAGTCGGGAATGGTGCAGAGAACCAGTGAAAATTAGGGCAAGTGAATTTAAATTGAGCTTTTCGAAGTGAGGAACGTATACAGCATTTTAGATTAAAACGGGGCTACAACTAGGGAGTCTGAGTCACTCACCTTCACTGGCTTTGCCAGGTCATGCTCTCTTATCTGTAGTTTCTGCTTTAACCCTAAAATTTGTTTTCTATTCTGCTAATCCCTGTGTACTGCCACCCTCTTCCATGCAATTCAGATAGAGAGGAAGCACACAGTGGAATGGATCAGAGGCAGCCATAGACAGCTCTGAATCATTAATGCCAATGCTTATATGCTATTTACAACCACTATTTCTTCGCTTGTTAAGTGGGAATAATAATTCATCTCTCAAATGCCATTATGAGAACAAAAAAGAAAAAATATATACAGAAAGCATCTGGCAGTGTGCCTCATACTGATAGATTCTCAATAAAACTAGCTACTAATAAAAAGCCAAAGAATTCCATTCTATAGTTCTTCTATAGACTGATGTCCTAAATATTTTCTTTGGTTGGTTTTCTCAGCCTTGAAAAAACACAAGTTGAACCATTTCTGCTTCTGGACATGAGAGAGTAACAATTCAGACTCATCTTCTCACAGTAAAAAATTAGAAGAGAATGAAACACATTAACAGCTGCTTTCAGATCCTGGACCATAGACCATACAGGAGCATGATCCTTAATAAAGAAAAGCGACAGCAGCGAGTCCTAAGATTGCCCTGGCTCTTTTTCTAAAGGCAATTTCTGGGTAAATGTGCAGCGAAGAGGAACTTGAACAGAGCCCTGCAGAGCCTCAGAGTTGACAGCAGAGATCAAACCTTGGGGAAGCTGAGGCAGCTAGATTTCAGGGCAGAGTAGCAGAAAAAAATGAGGCCACAGTGAAAGAAGTCCTAAAATCAACTTAGAGGTCAATTTGGTATTCAGTAAAATGCTGATCTGTACCTGAATAAATAAGATGAAACGCCATGAAATCAAGCAAAGAAAAACCTCAGAGAGAGAACAATTCCAGGAAGTTATAAGCTCAGTCTCCAGAGTTCACATGACACTGGGAATTATTTACATTTCCAGAGCCAGAGTGGAGGGACCACATCGAACACACACGGGGTGTTCAGGAAAGACCTCAGGACAGGCACAAATTACAGTTAGGAACAGAGTAGCACACTTGCTATTAAAAACAACATCAGCAAGCTGGCCTGGTGGCACACACATCTGTAATCACAGCAGCTTGGGAGGCAGAGGCAGGAGGATCATGAGTTCAAAGCCAGCCTCAGGACAAGTGAGGTGCTAAGCAACTCAGTGAGACCCTGTCCCTAAATCAAATAGGACTGGGGATGTGACTCAGTGGTCCAGGACCCCTGAGTTCAATCCCTGGCATCAAAAAAAAAAAAAAAAAAAAAAAAAATTAACAACAAAGAAAATGTAAAACCAAGTCTCAAAAGAATCAAAGTAATCCATAAGCAATTGCCTGCCTGCTAACAGGTATTAATGGTACAGGAAAACACACACACACACACACACAAATCAGGCAAAACCAAACAAAAATACCTCAAAGTTGTAAAATTTTAATGTGTACCACTCAGCAACAACAAAACACACTAACCACGCAAAGAAGCAGTTTTATAAACATGAGGGGAAGAAAAATGAGTCAATGTAGGTAGATCCAAGCATGATGGAGGTGATAGATCAACAGAAAAGAATGTTAATATGCTCACAATCTTCAAGAATATGAAGGAAAAATCTGAGTGTAACTAGGCTAGAAATCAGAATTATGAAAAGGACAAAATCAAATTTGTAGAAATAAAATATACACTTATAAAAATTTTAAACATTATTGGATACATTTGCAGTCATTAGATACTATGAAAAAAGAGCAAGACACTTAAGAACAAGAAAACAAAAACTATCCAACAATTAAGTACGCAGAGTCAAAAAGACTGGAAAGAAGGAATTTAAAAGAAAATATTAAGGAGTCTAACATACATATAATTGGAGTCAAGTAAAAGCTTTGGCGGCATAGGAAATATTCTGGAAGAAAAAGGGATCAGGAATGCTCCAAATTTGTTAAAAATTATAAACCTACACACATCTCCAAGAAACTCAAGACACTGTAAGCAGGAAGAAAGGAAGGCAGGGAACCCACCAGCCCCAGTAAGACTCATTATAATTGAAATGCTGAAAAACAGATGAAGAGAGTATCGTGAAAGTCCTAGAATAAACGATTGGAATATTGAATTTAAAAGTACCACATCATTTAGAATATCATCATAAATATTCATAGCAGTTTTATACAAAAGAGTAAAAAATGAGAAATAACCCTGATGTCCATAAACAGGTGAAGACATTTTTTTTAAATGCAGTACATCCATACAATGGAAGGTGCTCTGCAGGGAAAAAAATAAATAAATAAATAAATATATATATATATATATATATATATATATATATATAATTTTTTTGTATATTTTTAACTTTTTTTTTTTTTGGTACTGGCGAATGAATCCAGGGATGATTTACCACTGAACTACATCCCCCCCTTTTTATATTTTATTTTGAAACAGGATCTCACTAAGTTGTCCAGGCTGGCTTCAAACTTGCAATCTTCTTGTCTCAGCCTCCCAAGTCATTGGGAATACAGGCATGTCCTATTGAGTCCAGCAAAAAAAAAAAAAAAAAAAAAAAAAAAAAAAAAAAAAAAATTATTTATAAAACATGGATGAATTTCAAATATACTTATGGTGAAAGAAAGAAGTTAAATGCATAAGAATCTATACTATTTGATTCAATTTTGGAATCTATACTATTTGTTTCAATTTAATAAATAGTGAATGAAAATAGATCAGTGATTGCCTGGGCCTGGGATTTGGGTGTAGATACTGAATGGGAACACATAATCATTACATTTTTGGGTTAGTAAAAATAGTCTTTATTTTGACTGTGTCTGTAGTTACAATAGAAATATTTATCGAAACTAATGGAACCGTTTCACTAAAACAGATACATGTTATGTTCTGTAAATGCTGCCTTAATAATGTTATCTAAAAAGTAAGTTGAGCTGAGCATGGTGGTGCACACCTATAATCCCAGCAGCTCAGGAGGATGGGACAGGAGGATCTCAAGTTCAAAGTCAGACTCAGCAATTTAGTGAGTCCCTCAGCAACTTAGTGAGACCCTGTCTCAAAATTAAAAAAATAAATAAAAAGGGGTAGGGATGCAGTTCTGTGGTAAAGCACCCTGGTTCAATCCCAGTATCCAAAACAAACAAACAAAAAAAGTAAGTTGGATTTGTCATTCTTTCCTTATTTAATCTCAGTCCCTATCACTCTCCATTGCCTCATGTCAAGTCCACTTCATTCAATTACAAGGTCGGCACTGAGATGGGCAAAGCAGGGCGAGTAGAGGTCAACATTTAAGGAGGCATTTCCTCTCAGGGTCACTCCCGACCCCGCCTATGACGTCACCTGTTGAGAGCATCTCTTTGTGACTCTTGACTTAACACCTTGTGGTCTGACTTGCATCCTCACCCCACAGGAATGGACTCTCCGTGTGTCTACTTGCCATCTCCACAGCTTCGAGCCATGTCAGCGACCTTACTTGTCTGAACATCTTTCACCATAATACTCATCAACTGTGTTTGTGGTTTGGTTTTCTGTCCATCCCATCTACTGCTGTGGTGGCAATCGTTTTTATCTTCCAGTGAGTTTCTGTCTCTTCTTTCAAACCTGATTTCTATCCTAAGTACCAGAGACTGTGGTTTAGACAGCAGAAATTTGGTTTTTGAATGATTATGGAGGCTGGAAATCTGAGATCAAGGTATCAGCAGGGCTTTTTTCTTCTGAGTGTCTCTCTTGGGCTTGGAGATGGCTGTCCTCCCCTAGTATCTTGGCATGCTCCTGTTCCTGCATGTCTCTTTGTCATAATCTCCTCATTTTATGAGGATACCAGTCATGTTAGATTAGGACTCACCCTGATAACCTCATTTTACTTAACTACCTCTTTAAAGATTTCACTTCTATATACAGTCACTTTGCACCCTGCTGAGGGCAGGACTTGCCTATATGAAATTTGAGGGAGACACAATTTCACCCATAATAATGACCAGGGTCTTGGTGTGCCTTTGTTCTATATTACCCCCAATACAAACCCTACTCAGCTTCAAAGACCAGATCATCTATTACCTCTCTCTTGAAGTTTTTCCCTACTAGCAGAGTAGATAGGCTCGCTATTCAGAACCCCTATGACATTTGGTTTGTACCTCTGTCGATATGTGAATCGTAGTTATTTTGCAGTTACCAGTGAGCTTTTCTTCTTTCTTCTGCAGCCAGGGAACGTGTTGTTTTGATCATTGTAATTCCTGTAACTACCAGTAATATGGCACCAATAGACACTTGTGGTCGAATGTGTTTACAGAGTTTGACCTTCAAGATAGGACTTCAGGAACTCAGGACCTTCTCACTTCCTGATCTACTTCATTTGTTCATGTACAGTATCAATTCTGGATCAAGTCCATCTTGTTAAGTGAATAGTTTATACTTTTAGAGTTAGACTTTGTGCGAAGACATGAAGAATATTGGAAGTTGGGGTGAGAAAGAAGGTGAGAAGGGATATCAATAATTATTGAGGACTTAACTGCAGGATATGACTTTTAAAAACTTTTTCATTAATGTACTGCTCAATACAATGCTTTGAGGTAGACTATACTTTCCACATTTTAGAGAAAAGAAAACTGAAGCTCAGAGATACTAAGTGACATGCAGTTCATGGTAATAGTAGCATAACCAGAATTCTTTTTTTTTTTCCCAGAACACACTATTTTTTTTTTTTATTGTAAACAAATGGGATACATGTTGTTTCTCTGTTTGTACATGGCGTAAAGGCAACCCTTGTGTAATCATAAATTTACATAGAGTAATGTTGTTTGATTCATTCTGTTATTTTTTCCCTTCCCCCACTCCTCCTGCCCCTCTTTTCCCTCTATACAGTCCTTCCTTCCTCCATTCTTGCCCCCTCCCTAACCCTAACTCTAACCCTAACACTAACCCCTCCCTCCCCCCATTATGTGTCCTCATCCACTTATTAGCGATATCATTTGACCTTTGATTTTGTGAGATTGGCTTATCTCACTTAGCATGATATTCTCCAATTTCATCCATTTGCCTGCAAATGCCATAATTTTATCATTCTTTATGGCTGAGTAATATTCCATTGTATATATATATACCACAGTTTCTTTATCCATTCATCAATTGAAGGACATCTAGGTTGGTTCCACAATCTGGCTATTGTAAATTGAGTAGCTATGAACATTGATGTGGCTGTATCTCTGTAGTATGCTGATTTTAAGTCCTTTGGGTATAGGCCAAGGAGTGGGAGAGCTGGGTCAAATGGAGGGTCCATTCCAAGCTTTCTGAGGAATCTCCATACTGCTTTCCAGAGTGGCTGCACTAATTTGCAGCCCCACCAGCAATGTATGAGTGTACCTTTCTCCCCACATCCTTGCCAACACCTGTTGTTGCTTGTATTCTTGATAATCCCCATTCTAATTGGGGTGAGATGGACTCTTAGGGTGGTTTTGATTTGCATTTCTCTTATTACTAGAGATGTTGAACATTTTTCCATATGTTTGTTGATTGCTTGTAGATCTTCTTCTGTAAAGTGTCTATTCATTTCCTTAGCCCATTTGTCAATTGGATTATTTGCATTCTTGGTGTAGAGTTTTTTGACTTCTTTATAGATTCTGGAGATTAGTGCTCTATCTGAAGTATGATTGGCAAAGATTTTCTCCCACTCTGTAGGCTCTTTCTTCGCATTGCTGATAGTTTCCTTTGCTGAGAGAAAGCTGTTTAGTTTGAATCTATCCCAGTTATTGATTCTTGCTTTTATTTCTTGTGCTATGGGAGTCCTGTTGAGGAAGTCTTATCCTAAGCCGACATGTTGAAGATCTGGACCTACTTTTTCTTCTATAATTTGCAGGGTCTCTGGTCTGATTCCGAGGTCCTTAATCCATTTTGAGTTTAGTTTCGTGCACAGTGAGAGGTATGGGTTTAGTTTCATTCTGTTGCATATGGATTTCCAATTCTCCCAGCACCATTTGTTGAAGAGGCTATCTTTTCTCCATTGCATATTTTTGGCCCCTTTGTCTAGTATGAGAAAATTGTATTTATTTGGGTTTGTGTCTGTGTCCTCTATTCTGTACCATTGATCTACCTGTCTATTTTGGTACCAATACCATGCTGTTTTTGTTACTATTGCTTTGTAGTATAGTTGAATTTCTGGTATTGCGATACCCCTGTTTCACTCTTCCCGCTAAGGATTGCTTTAGCTATTCTGGGTTTCTTATTCTTCCAGATGAATTTCATAATTGCTTGCTCTATTTCTGTAAGGTACGTCTTTGGGATTTTAATTAGAATTGCATTGAATCTGTATAGCACTTTAGGTAGTATGGCCATTTTGACAATATTAATTCTTCCTATCCAAGAACATGGGAGATCTTTCCATCTTCTAAGGTTTTCTTTAATTTCTTTCTTTAGTGTACTGTAGTTCTCATTGTAGAGGTCTTTCACCTCTTTTGTGAGACTGATTCCCAAGTATTTTATTTTTTTCAAGGCTATTGTGAATGGGGTAGTTTTCCTGATTATTCTTTCCAAAGATTCATCACTTATGTATAAAAATGCATTAGATTTATGTGCATTGATCTTATATCCCGCTACTTTACTGAATTCACTTATGAGTTCTAAAAGTTTTCTGGTGGAATTTCCTGGTTCCTCTCAGTATATAATCATATCATCAGCCAATATCACACTGATACCTAAACCAGACAGAGACACATCAAGGAAAGAAAATTTCAGACCAATATCCTTAATGAACATCGACGCAAAAATTCTCAACAAAATTTTAGCAAATCGCATACAAAAACATATTAAAAAGATAGTGCACCATGATCAAGTGGGTTTTATCCTAGGGATGCAAGGTTGGTTCAACATCAGGAAACCAATAAATGTAATTCACCATATCAATAGACTTAAAGTCAAGAATCACATGATTATTTCAATAGATGCAGAAAAAGCATTTGATAAAATACAGCACCCCTTCATGCTCAAAACACTAGAAAAAATAGGGATAGTGGGAACATTCCTTAACATTGTAAAGGCCATTTATGCTAAGCTCATGGTTAATATCATTCTAAATGGTGAAAAACTGAAAACATTCCCCCTAAAAACTGGAACAAGGCAGGGATGCCCTCTTTTACCACTTCTATTCAATATCGTCCTTGAGACTCTGGCCAGAGCAATTAGACAGACCAAAGAAATTAAAGGGATACGAATAGGAAAAGAAGAACTCAAACTATCCCTATTTGCCTAACCAGAATTCTAATGCAGGCTCACCATGTCCTGAGCACTTGACCTCCGACCTCCTTTCATGCTGCCCTTTCAATTTGCAGTTTGGGTAGATGCTGTGGTTAAGACCATAGGTGTCTCCCCAAAGTTCATGTGTGAGACAATGCAAGAACATTCAGAGATGAAATGATTACATTTTGACAGTCTTAACCCAATTAGTGAATTAATCCACTGATGGGGATTAACTAAGTGGTAACTGAAGGTGTGACTGGAGGATGTGGGTCATTGGGGTGGGGGTGCCTTTATATATTTTGTGCCTGGCAGTGGAACCTCTCTCTGCCTTCTGATCATCATGTGAATAGCTTTCCTCTGCCCCACTCTTCTGCCATATTATTCGGCCTTACCTCAAAGCCCAGGGAATGGAGCCTGCTGTCATGGACTGAGACCGCTGAAACCCTGAGCCCCCAAAAGAACTTTTTCTTCTCTAAAATTGTTCTTAACAGGTCTTTTAATCATAGCAGTGGAAAAGCTGACTAAAACAGTAGACTTGATAATAGAAGTAGTACATGGTGCTTTTATGGGGGAAGCGCACCTCACATTATCACCATTTGTATCATCATTATGATCATCATTTATAATCACGAAGGCATAGAGATGTTAAAGCTAAGGTTAAAGAACTGAAAAGGTCTAGAATTGACCTAATCTGATTAGTTCCAGAGTTGCTGCCCTTCCCCACTCCACTGTCTTGCTAATTGCCAACTTCCTGGGTCTTCTAGCTCCCGGAGGGTGAGCATTGCCACTTGAAATTCCTGCTCATCAGTTGTTGGATTAGCATCCACACCCTGGGTAAGCCAGGCACAGATGCATGAATCAGTCCTCACCCAGCTTCTTTTCTCCTCAAACTTCTCATAGTTCAGGTAACTATTAAAAGAACAGTCATTAGACTCCAGCTTTTCACCCTTTGGAAAACACATTTCCCTGTCCACATGCCAGCACACATCCCGTCTCAGCCCAAGCTGGGATGACAATTGGGTTTTATTTTTCTTAGGAAAGGCGAGTTTCACACATCTAGTTCATCTCTATAGGTTGTCTTTTTGTTTTGTTTTTATTTTTACTTTTTTCAAGAAAATATAAATTGGGAAGTTGTCCAAATGCTATTATCCATTATTTACACTGCTTCCGTGCAAACATTTTCCCTAGCTTCTACTAAAAGACAGAGGACATGTTGCCGACTGTTTTACCTGTGGTAACTCCCTTCTGCCCATTACTTTTGAAGAAGCAAATTGAATTTTGTCAGGAAGCAATGTGCACTGTGTTCTGAGGACCACGTCCTTCCTTCAGGTTTCCATGGGTGGACAGGGTGGATTTTTTTCCCCTTTACTCACTTTGCCTCTGTGGAGATGAAATAATTTATCTAATTGGTCTATTTGGGGAGACTTCTGAGCCAATTGTGCTCTTCTTTTATATTGTCTCAAACTGTCTTCAGGGCTTCGAAAGGGAACTAACCTCAAACTTGCATGGTTGCTTTATAGTTTGAAACACACCTTCCCCACAGGATTTCAAGCAGACTCTGTACTTAAAAATTATGTAAACAGTATAAACTTGCGTGGAGGAAGTTCTGTTAGGTTTAAGCAATTCCATAGCAGGAATCAGTGGTAAAGGGTGCAGTAGTATAAAACCAAAATGTCTGCTCACAAGATATGGTGTGTCATGGAATAAATGGAGGCCAATATACTGAACATAGCTCACCCTACATGAAAGAACCACTCAATCCTAGTAACACAAGACCCAAGGGAAAATGGGAATTGAGACATTCTAAATATACTTGATGAAAAATCAAAGCACTAGAATAAAACTAGTGACTAGAATTGCCATCATCTAATTTTGTAAACATTGCTAGAAAGGTAGGAAGACCTGGAGAGACCATCTCTAAGAAAGAAGCCAATACAAAGACAAATGCTTTTTCTCACACACATGGTAAGTGCAAAGCACCCAAAGTAGGTTCTCATGGGAACGTTCATGCTAACTATGTTTAAGTTTATGGACTGTCACTTCAGAACAGTGGCATCTACTGATTGGCTTGCCTGCAAAGCTGAAATTCTTCTCAGAGGCCATTAACTTTCCGGAACCATCTTTGTCAACGCTAATTCAGATAAGGCACATGGTCTGCTAAGTGCTGAGTGTTTCTTTTTTGTTTGAGCTCTGTACGACTTGAGAAAAGGTGAAGTAGAGAAGTAAAATACTGGCAGAGATGAAGATGGAATGACGAGGCAGGTTTGGAAGCCAAGTGGACTTAGGGCTCCTGAACTATGAATGAGACAGACACACCTGCTAGTCACACCAATGCTGGAGCCAGCATGTCCCCTCTCTCTGAAGGAACAATGAGGAAACCACGGCAAAGGTATATGTTTTCTGCAGGCAGCTCCCTCAAAAGAAAGAAGGGTGAACCAGAATGAGCATACCTAGGTATTCTTCTGCAGTGTGAAAGATGGAGACGCCAGAGAAGAATTCTGTTCCTTATGGAAACCAAGAGTGGGAGAAAACGATACTTCCATCTAGCAGAATCCAAAGCAGATATTCCCTTTATTTTCCATTACAGATCAGTCTTTATTTTGCAGTTATTTATACCAAGGGATCCAGATTTTGTATTTTTGCCACTCTGGTAAATACATGGTACAGTGGTTAAGTTTAGTGAGCCCTTACATTTGCACCAGTAACAAAAGGACCATAGTAAGAATCGGTCTTACTTTTCCAGTCATGGCTGGCCTCACATGATACATACGTCATTTTCTGTTAACATTTCTGTGGAGACCATTACAATTTCTTGTGTCAGAAAAGATGAAAAATACTTTCTCCTATAAATCAGTTGGGTAACAAAATTTTTAAAAATGGCCTTCAACTCCAGGGATATGAGCAAAGAAGCAAACTTCAGTTTTCCCTCAGGTAACAAGGAGGGGGATTTCCAAATCATTTTGTTGTCACTCTTGTTCATCTGTATCACCTAGCTTTTTCCATATCAGCCCCTCCTTCCAAAATCATGTGTTATTCTAGATTTTCAATCCCACAAAATCCCTCTATAACCATAGACTTCATTGTTTTATTTTTTACTGTGCATATTGGTAATTAGATAAAATAACTATATATATATATATATATATATTTTTTTTTTTAAATGTAACTGACATGGTGGGCTTAACCTCAGTCTATAGAACTGTGAAAACAATGACATTGTTCCTTTCCATTGGAGTGATGGGCCAGTGACAGAAGTGACCATTAGCTGATATCCCATCAGGACTCCTCAGTCGTTACACATGACACCTGCCATAGTCTTTGCTACACTGATGTGCTAATGTTGAAAGGTTAACCAATTTTATTGCTTAAATTTTACTTCTAAGTTAATTTTTTTCAGGTATGTTCCATCAAGGGATTTTGGGGAGAATTGATGCATAAAAATTTGAATTTCAGAGAACATGCCAACATGCTCAAGTTATGGAAGACTTTGAAAGGATTTTTCTTAAAAAACATTTTTTTTTTTTGCAAGACATCAACTCTCAGTAAATGTTTATCTTTAATTTTAACCTGAAACTAAGTTTGAGAAATTCCCGTCCACATGGATTTTGTTTTCACAAAACTCATCAAAAAGGCTTACAGAAGACTGCCTCTGATCAAAATGATGATGAAATTGCTACTTCAGCTTTGAGAAAGTTTGGAGTGCTTTATTTATTGTGACCCCATTTACTGACAAATCTCCAGTTGGTTGAAATCCAATTTAAATAGATGCAGAAATTTGTACACTTTCCAAATGGAGAGAGAGAGTGGTGTGGGGAAGGAAGTGCTGGATCTACATCATGAGCTCTCTTGGGTCTCCAGCTTGCTGTCTGCAGATCTTGGAACTTCTCAGCCTCCATAATCACATGAGCCAACTCCTCGTAATAAGTTTATAATAACCATATGTAGACACATATGTGATATAGGCATGTATGTATCTCCTATTGGTTCCATTTCTCTGGAAAACCCTCACTAATATCAAGACCAGATCTGGCATTCTGGTTTACAGGCTCTGCAGATTCTGTCTCAGTTCTTCCTTGAGCTTCTCCCCGACACCATTCTTTCTCATTTGTGCATAAAACTCCAGTCCGATTGCCTCTTGATGGCGAACTTATTCTTATGCCTCTAGAGCAGGGTCCAACAAACTTTTCCTATAAATGGCCAGATGGTAAATATTTCTTTAGACTTTACAGTCCAAATAGTCTCTGTTGCAAAGATTCCCCTTTACTCTTGAGCCAAAGAAGCCATAGACAACACACAAATGTATGGTGTGTCTGGGTGACAAAAGGAGACTATGGAGGCTAGGGGCAATTGGTGGGAATGCAGATTCAGGTGGGCCTTGGTTTGCCAGCCCCTACTCTGTGCCTTCATCCATCCTGTCTATTCCCTCTGGTGGGATACCGGTCTCCGGCCCATTCACCTGGAAAATCTACTTTTGGCAGTTATTTTCCAGTCCTAGCTTGCTTGCCACTTCTTCCTGGAACCTTCCCTTATGCCAACTCTGGGTCACATGCCCCCTCCCTGTGAGCCTTCCAGGTACCCTGTACTTTCTCTACTATGGGCTCTCCACATTATATTATAATTGCCAATTTCCATATTTATATCCCTTTTTAGGCTGTAAGTTCCACAGACAGGCACCAAGTTTGCCTTATTATCATTTCGTATCCAGTATTTGTAACTAGTAGGCGCTCATTAAGTGGTAGCACTTATTGCTGTTTTCATTACAGTATGATTGTATTAAGTTGGCCATTGTGGTGAGCCAGAACCACCAGCCACTCACCTATCAGAAAGTCATACTGATAAACTCACAGAGAAAGAACTTTCCCAAGTCAGGGTTGACTTAGTGTCTGGGTGGAAGCAATTTTAACTAATAAGAAGGTACAATAACTTAAATCCTGTATTGGTGGTTCTCACCCTTCATGTCCATTGAATCTCCTGGGAGAGCTGTAAAAATTATTGATGCCCAGATTCTACCTGCAGAAAGTATCATTTAATTGTGATATAGTGGGACCTGGATATGGGAGCTTTACAATCTCCCTATGCATGCTAGATTCCTAGGCTGCTACAGCACATTTCCAGAAACTGGGTGGCTTAAAACAACAGAAATGTATTCTCTCATGGTTCTGGAAGCCCAGTTGTTGACAGTATTACTCTAGAGCTCGAGGGGAGACTCCTTCCTTGCAGCTTCCATGTTCGAATGCCTACCATCATTCTTTGTTGTTCTTGGTGGTCACATCATTCCACTCTCTGCCTCCACTTTCATATCACCTTCTCTGTGTGTCTTCTATAAGGACATTTGTTACTGGGCTTAGGGCTCACCTGGAGAATCCATAATAATCTTATCTCAAGACCTTAGTGATAACTGCAAAGACCTTTTTACCCAACAAGGTAAGATTCACAGTATCCTGGAATTAGGACATGGACTTATCCTTGGGGACCCTATTCAACCCAACACACTAGGTAATTATGATTTATAAACTGTCCCTAAGTAATATGCACATGATTGTGGGTGGGCCTGACTTATCTGTGCCCAAGAGTGTATGAGGTGTGTGAGAACTGATCACTTCTTTTGCCAAGTGAGAATGTTCATTTGGGAGCCTCCCTTTTCCTGCCCAAAGAGGAACGAAGGTAACAAATGGGTAAGGAGGAAATGCCAGGCCAGTTAGCTGGAGATGTCCTTCTGTCCTCTGTCCTCCACTACTCCATCCTTCAGAAGTATTTTCCTCTCTGTATGAGAATGCTAACATCCATTTTTTTCTTGATGAAAATATTCTTTCTTGGACTAAGCATCTCTAGTCTTAATCATTTCATATTGTTCCAAAGACAAGCAGCCTTTCATCTGGGCCAGAGTAACATGAAACCATGGGAAGGTTTCTGGTATGCTCCATTGGATGTTTGAGACCTTCATAATCATGCTATGGCAAAGTCTGCTCCTTCTCAGACTCTGTGAGAGTAGAAAGTAAGACGTGTCCCTATATTTTAGTGAAACCAGAGCTGCCTTTCATTGATTTTGAATCCTTAAAAGCTAGAGGGTAATAACAGCCCTTTCCTGCCTCTCTGTGTGCTGTTTAGTTTTCAAAAGTCATTTTGCTTCAGCTTTTAACGGAAATAAATATGAATATTTAACAGCGATGATTCTTTTCTGCCAGGAGGCACTGACGTTGGGGTGGAATGCTCGGTTAGGTTTTGGCTTCTCCTCTCTGCCATCTTTTGGAAACTAAACATCATTAGAAGTTCCAGTAATTGCAGGACACGCAGTACTTTCATGGCAGGCCTTCAGCAACCTCCTCAAAGGGAAATGTCTAGTTCTTATGTGTAATAAGATAATAATGTGATTTTTGAAAGAGGCGGGGGCATGATTATGGATTTTATCTTGCCTTTAAAATAAAACATGCAACATTAGAGCCAGCAAAAAAATTATATATAAATATAAAAAAAATCTATCTATATCTATATATATTTACATACATATATATATTTTTTTTCCTTAAATGAAGGGCGTAGAAAGCTGCTGGGTTCTGTTTAGATGAGAAGTTGGGGCGCACACTCATTAATGCCTCCTGCTTTCTGGGATGTGGGCTAATACCCCCTGCTGGCTGGCACCAACTCTCTTCTACTCTTTCATTAGAGGGGAAAGAAAACACTCATTCCACTCATTTTAGCCTTATTGCTCATTCTTATTCTAATCCCTAAATAAAAAGGGCAAACTCCTTTCTGCTGAGTCAAGACTTTTTACAATTTGGAGAAAAAATCCCCCCCTTTCCAATTTGGATAAGATGATGAGCAATCCTGATAGACTAATTTAGGTAACTTTTCCGGTGTTCTCCCTGAAATGAGACTTGCCAGAGAAATGCAGAAAAGGCTAGCACTTATCGGAAATGCAAATGTGGCATTTGTTCAGCTTCGTGTGAATAGCCTGGCCCAGGCAGCAACAGAGGAGACAATGAGAACGCAGTCATAGTTCCAGAAATGCACCCTTCCTTTCAACTAATATGACATTCTTTAAAAAAAGAGAGAGAGAGAGAAAGAGAGAAAAAGGGGGAAATATATGTGGTTTTGCTTCAGTTACTGACACAAAAATACCAATTTGGTATGGGTTTTGTTTTAACTCAGAAAATCTGTTCTTGTGTAAAGTATTGTCAGAACAAAGTAGCAATAAAGAAATTTTATGCCCTCCCTGCCTTCATTATGGCTCGGTTTTAACAGCGACGGAACACGGGTCAAGCAATGTTGGTAGTGACAGTGGTGTTATTCTCCACTGAGGGCCACGGCGGAACAGCCGTGTTTATTGCCCATCATTTTTCAATGAGTTTATGCCATCGTTTAGGAGAAGAATAAAATAACTCTGTAGCAGGCATGCATGTAAATAAATTAAGCATTGAGAGTTGTAATCATCTTTCTTTGAGAAGGTACTAAATAGTTGCAATAAGGGAAATGGACGAGAAATGGCAATGAAATTGCAGTTCCAGTCAAGAGAGCAGACAAACTCTAGGCGAGCGGGGAGGGGACAGGAGAGTGCAGCTGTCTTTTGGGTGTGTTCTGGACTACGAAATTACACTAGGCAAATAATGCATGAGTCCCTGTACCTTCCTAAGTGGAAGGATCTATTATTGATGAATGAACAACAATGAGTGAACTCTGGAGCCGTATTTTACCATTTCCTTCCTTTAAGACTTTAGGGTTCCTAGGCCTGACAAACCCCAAACCCTAGGTCTTACACTGCCTCTCTCCACAATGACCACTTTAATTATCAAGAAGATCTTTTTAAATATTAAGATTAATTTAGAATAAAAGGGGGATTTTGATGAAAAGAGGTAGATTTTTCTCTCTTCTTCTTTTGAAAGGAAAACAGAGACTATGTGTAGGGAAACCTTTTCTTCATTTTTACTAGATTCATGGTGAAACCACAGTGGTGTGGTTTTTCCAGTATCTTCACCAAAGTAAAAAATGTAAATAAATAAGTCAATAAATAAAATATTATACTCCTCCAACTTTTTCTGATTTTTAATTGAATAGGGGTCAGTTTGACCTCCTTGGGTATGTTCTTTAGATAGGAGATATAGTTACCCTATCATCTTTACTTGTGATGCATGTGAGCCAGTTTATTGGTGGACAGACCTCAATGCAGAGGTGACAGTGTGGGCTTCTGGTATCACCAGACCTGATTCAAATCTTGGTTCTGCCACTAACATGCTGGTTGACTGTAGATCAAGTTTCTTACCTTTCTGAGCATATTTTATTCCTCATAGATGAAGTAAACATATAGTCACATCATGTAAACCCCTCAGTACAAGGTCTAGCATATAGTACCTGCACAGTTAATGGATGTTGAAACTGTCAATTATGCAATTCAGAAAACCATACAGTCAATATGCTGTACTTGGCAGAGTGTGGGCTGATGTACAGCTAATGTTTAGTCATCACGTTTATTCTTTGAACACTCCAAGTATTTCACATAATTGCTATTTTGTAGTGGGATAAAAGTGAAGCTCAGGGAACACACAGACAGCTCAGAGACTACCTAACTACTCCCTGCTGGGGCTGGGATTTGGATCCAAGGCTCCTAATCCTAGGCAAGGGCTTCTTTCCCCTCAGCATGTCCTCACCCACGTGTGTCAGTCAACTCGGGAGTTCTGAACTCAGGATATGAAACATGGAGCCTCCTTTATGACTGTGTCATATGATTTACTCAGTGATTTATAATATTAGTCAGAATTCTTGAGACACAACTGAGAGAAACCCAAATTGTTCTGGTTCATGCAAAAAGGAGGAATCTATTAACCAATCGGAAAGTTCAAGAGAGCCTGGATCTAGGCAGAGGAGAATTCAGAGATTCAAACAAGCTCAGAGGCTCTTGGCTATGTTTCATCTCTCATTTGACTGTTGGCTTTGTCACCGTCAGGTTCTCCTTCTTCTCCAGTCAGTGACAGTAAGGTGCCAGCATTTCCCCGCAAATAAATTCAGTGGAAAGAAAGATCCTCTCTTCCCAACAGTAATCCAGAGTTAAGTTCCATTCAGTAATTTGGGTCTAATGTCCATCCCTGAACCAATTGCTCTCCCCAGAATAACTGACCAGAGCTGGGTCACATAATTACCCCTGGAATTAGGGGTCCAGTTGGTTTGCCCAAATAGCAAGAACGGAAAAGTGGAGGCGAGCTCCTGAGGAAGACTTTGGAATTAATGTGAGCGAACCAAATTGTTGTTGTTGTGCAGGGAAAGGAACCCAGAGAATCGAGTCTTTGGCCTACCAGGTATGTGTCCTCAAGTCAAGCAAGTGCCTTTCAGAATTAGGCCTTTGGCACCAGACACACCGCGTGAATTCCTACTCTTCCAGTTTCAGCTCTGCAATTTTGAGCACAATGTTATCTCTGTATGTTTCAATTTTTTCATCTGTAAAATGGCTGTTATGGTTTAGCAGTGAGGTGTCCCCCAAATCTTATGTGTGAGACAATGCAAGAAAACCTTGAGGTGAAATGATTGGGTTATGAGAGTCTTAACATAATCAGTGCACGAATCCCCTGACAGGTTAACTGGGTGGTAACCGTAGGCAGGTAGGGTGTGGCTGGAGGAGCTGGGTCACCAGGGGCATGCCTCTGGGGCACATATTTTGTCCCTGGTAAGCAGAACTTTCTCTGCTTCTTGGTGTGATGCCTGAGCTGCTTTGCTCTTTCACCTGGTGTCCCGAGGAATGGAGCCTACCATCTATGGACTGAGACCTCTGAAACTGTGAGCACCAAATAAACTATTTCTTCTCTAAAATTGTTCTTGTCAGGTCTTTTGGTCACAGCTGCAAAAAAGCTGACTAAAACAATGGCACCAGTCACAGAGTTTGGAGGGAGACTAAATGGGTTGAACCGTGTATAGAGAGTGCTGAAGAAATGCTGGGCGCTTAGTCATTTTGTGGTTCATTACATGTTGTTGTTGGCTACCACTTTACGATTATTATGCCTTGGTTTCCTCAAATTTAACAGAGGACTTTGTCTTCCTTGATCAATGCACAGAATGAAAAAGAATATACACAGGACACATCAAAAAATGTAAAGCACTCTATAATCACTTTGTGGCATTGGCATTGCTGCTACACCGGCAGGATCAGATGCCCTTTACCCAATGTCACCTTTAAAGTGACATTGTTGGCATTCTGCTGTGTTTCTCTTTTCCCAGTAAGTTGCTCTAGCACAAATTCACCAGTGAGTACTTGGCCTGTACTCTGAATGAAAAAGGGGAGCCATTGGGTGTGTTGGGCAGATCATTTTGCCCCTTTGCTTCCTGTCTTACCAGAATAAATGCAAAGTTCTTGCCAGGGCCTAAGACCCTACATAATCTGCCCCCCTAATGTCTTTCTCTGCCATCTCATTGCCTCACATTCTCCTCCCTCTCTTATTGGCTGTCTTCATGCAGGTCTCCTTGTTCATTCTAGAACGTGAACATGCTAGGTCTATTACTGCCTCAGGGCCTTTGTATGTACCATTGCCTGTTCCTGACCCATTTCCTCACATCAGTTTGAGAAGATGTCACCCTCTCTGAAAAGCCTTTTCTAATCCATCGGACATAACAGACACTCCTTCTGTTGCTCTCTGCCCACTCTACCCAGCCAGTTTTTATAAGCACTCACCTTCACTTGATACTTTATGTGTTTACTTATTCTTTTATTTATGATCTGTTTCCTCTAAGTAGAATAAAAGCTCCTTAAAGAAATAATCTTTTGCTGTTTTGTTTACAGTTGAGCCTACAGATCCTAGGAGAGTTGGCCGTAATACTAGATATTCAATATTTTCAGAACGAACAAATAAAGGATATAAAAAGGCCTACTGAAAAACTTTTGGACACAATCGGTACTTGGTAAATATTATTTTAAAAATATATTACCAGCTCACTCTTCAGTGATATTTTGTAAGTAATTACTGACAAATTTACTACAGATATTATGCAGCCATTGCTCTCTTGGTATTTAATCAACTGATTTTGAAACTTCAGTCTACTTACAAAAACCTGCACAGGAAAGTTCATGCCAACATTCCTGCATTCATAATTGCCCCTAAATCAAAGGAATTAGAATGTCCTTCATTCTAATAATAAATAAATAAATAAAAACAATACTAATGATACTAATAATTAACAAATAAACTTTGGTATGCCATACGCTGGAATATTATCCAGCAATAAAAAGAAATGAGCTATCAAGCTATGAAAAGACTGAGTGAATCTTAAGTACACATTGCTAAGTGAAAAAGCCAGTCTAAGACTAAATATTGTATGATTCCGATGATATGACATATAAATGCCTAATAACAATTTTAAAAAATGAGTGTTTGGCAGGGATTTGGGGTAGAGGGAAGAGAGGATTGAATAGATGAAGCACGGGGGACATTTAGGGAGGTGTAACCGTTCTGAAGGATACCATTACTGGGATGTATGACATCGTGCACTTATCAAAACCCATTGAATTTTACAGCTTGAGGAGTGAACTCCATGTATGCAAATAAAAAATATCACTTAGGAGCCTGAGGATACTAAGATGGAGTGCAGAATGACAGAACCATACTACTTTATTCCAAATGTAGGATACAACCTCACGGAAGGGCATGGGGGTAAAGGTACTGACCCAAGAAATTTCGAAAATGAGTGGAGTCTATAACTGAAAGCAAAAGGATCTGTGCTTAAGCATGTTTTATAGCTGGTAAAGTTGTATCCCACTGGATTTATGTGTTAAAATTTCTGGTACTGCTATCCATGTGTGCTGAAATTGAACAATTCAGTAAATGGATGGCAGATGGCAGGAGCCAGATTTCTCACCATTAGAGTAGGCGTTTACATAAAAGCAGGGAGAGGTTAGAATGATTGATGTTGTAGTAGATTTGAATAGTAGATGTCAGTACAAACTTTCATTTAGCTTTATAGACCCAAATGTTTACCTATAGAAATACAGACACAGATACCGGTACAGATATTTGCTGATCTTTGCTGAGATGGCTTTGCGGCAGTAACACTCCAGTAGTGTGAGGATACTTAGTGTCCAGATGTTGGTTTTTAATATCATTCTCCAATGAAAAGAAAAAGGACGCCACCTTAGCCCATTTGTGCTACGATTCAAAACAAACAAACAAACCAAACACCTCAGATTGGGTAGTTCATAAACAACAGAAATGTTTTCCTTACAGTTCTGGAGGCTGGGAAGTTCAAGATCCATGTGCCAATGTTGGTACCTGTTGAGAGTTGCTCTCTGCTTCCAAGATGGTGCCTGTTACTATATTCTCACATGACCAAAGGGATAAGGGCAAGAGAATGCTTTCATCAACCTCGAGCCCTTTAAAGGGTGCTAATCCCATTCTAAGGGTGGAGTTCTCTGGATTTAACCATCTCCCAAATTTTGTTGCATATGGTGAAGAAACCCAACAAACACTACCTGAGTCTGGTGACTTAGGTCAAGAAGAACAGTGATGTCATGGTAGTATTTACTCCATGATGTGATGTAATGCAAATAGCATTTCTTCTCTGTAGTTTTGCTCCCCCCAAATCCATAACCCAAATCTAATCATAAGAAATGTTTCAGAAAGCCCAACAGAGGGATAGTCTGTAAAATATCTAACCCATAATCCTTAAAACTGTCACAGTCATCAGAAACAAGGATAGTCTGAGAAATTGTCACAGGTAAGAAGCATCTAAGAAGAAACAATAATCAAATGTGATTAGGTGTCTGGAATGGAATCCTAAAACAGAAAATGACATTAGGTAAAATCAGAGGGAATCTGAACAAAGTATAGACTAGATAATCATAATATATCAGTATTGGTTTATTAATTGTTACAAACACATGAGGTATTAATAACAGAGAACTGGGCTCAGAGTATGAGTGTTTACAGTTTTTTGTAAGTCTAAAGCCACTGTAAAAAATAAAATTTACCTGTAAGAAAACCCATGAAAACCGTGCCAGACACCGGAAATCACATAAGAGGGTTTATTAAGCAAACAGAGTTTCTCCCTGCAGGGAAGAGAGAAAATGGGAGGAAAAGAGAAAGGGCGCATGCTAGAGAGTGGAAAAGCGAGGAGGAGAGAGAAAGCAAGTGAGTAAGAGAGAGAAAAGCATGAGAAAAGATGGTGGGTAGCTACCCTTAAGCAGTTGAATTCCGCCAGGCTAACAGGGGACCAATAACGGAGAGGGATACTTGCAAGCTGACTGATGAGCCAATAGATAGCCAGGATGTTCACAGACTGACAAGTAGTTGGGAGGCGGGGAAAATGGCTGCACCGGAAAGGGCGGGGAGAGCAGCTTTCAGACTGACAAACTAGGTTGTGATACAGCGGAAAGGGTGGGGAGAGCAGCTTTGTATTCCGTTACCTATGTAAGAAAAAATTTAAAAATCACCAAGTCAGAATCCCTGGGTAAAGATCTCATGGACACAGGTAGTGGCATACAAAAGTAGTAGAGCTGACGGGGACAACACAACGCAGGAAGTCAGGGTCCCAGACGTTCAGCTAGATTAATTGATAGTTTTGTCTACTTTCATTAATTCATCCTTTTAACACATATTGATTATATGTCTGCTCTGTACCTGGACCTTTGATAGGAGATGAGGACATAATGGTGAACCAAGAAGTGGCATGTCCCCTATCCCCAGGGAGCCAAATGAGTAGAGAAGGCATTACTAAAATAATCATCTATTTAAATGTAGAATCCCAGTGGCAGTTAGTGTTGGGAGAAGTGTGTCAGAACACAAAAGGGACATTTCAGCCCATCAGAGAAGCCAAAAAAATGGGTCTCTGGCCCAATATTAAAGCCACTGTGGTCGTACACACACCACTGTGAGAGGACAGGGAAGTTCCTGGGCTCCTCACCTCCCTGAAGATGACTCTGTGAGATGTCTTAGCTTCATTTAGTCCGTGGCTGTCAGCCTGGACAGATCAGCTGTTGTTTAGGTTTGATAACAGTTATTTTGTTATAGGCAGCACCTGTTTATTTGAAGTGGGGGACTAGGTAAGAACAAATTCGAAAGGTTTAAGTCCACCTGACAGCTTTGCTTCGCGATAACACACGGTCATCCTCCTCTGTGTTGGACGTGGAAGGACTGCCTCCTTAGGATTTGGGGGATTGGCTTATCTTATTTTATTCTATTTCATTTTATTTTGTTTCTGCGTGCTCTCCCCGCCCCCTCTCAATGATTTCTCCTATAGATAAGAAATAATTGCTTGTTTCTTGAGGAATAAAAGGAAGACTATCCTAAGGCTACTGCCCTCGTATTTGGTATGGATATGACTAATGTCTATTCTAATCCTTGAGGCATTCTCAAGAATAGCCAGCTTACAAATAAAAGGCTCTAACCTTTTTCCTTTGCTCATTATGCAAATTCTGTTTTTCAGCTTCTTCCCACCCCCCAGCCCCTCTTTCCTTTCCCCTTTATTTTTTCTGAATGAGTTTTCTTCTCTTTTGTCTTTTTCCATGATAGATGCTATTATTCACATGCATCTGGGGGGGAGGGGGATATTAAGCCTATTACTAGGTTTACCTTTTTACCTGTTTCGAAGATGGTGAAGGACAAGGAAAATAAAATAAGCAAGCAGTCCTCCTGAATAATGCCATTGAGCGAGCAGTAATGGCAGAGTCTTTTCTGAGCATTAAGTGGTAATCTGGCTGCATTGTTAGGGTAAGCAGAGTATTCAGAATTCTAATCTTTTATATGTAACAACAGTCCAAGTATATTAATTATAACCTGAGAATTCAACGGCTCTCTTCCCACACATAGGCAGGCAGAATGAAACAATGTTAGCATAGAAATAAAATAATCCTTAGAGTCCCTGCTGACCTTTGCCCTCATTTTCATTCCTGGTTTTATGCAGGAGTAACTAAGCAGGTTAATGTCACAGAACTGGCTGTGATTATTTTTAGTTTAAACAGCATCCACCCAAGATAAATGCATGTGCAAGATGGATTTTGCCCCTGAGAGTGGTTCATCTCTGCTTCTGTGTGCATTTCCCCCCTCCTGCCCCGTAAATGGTTCTGAACATATAGATTACATTATCACATTAAATGAGGATGGGTAAACTTCAAAGGGTTCAGAGTTAAGATGCACCTGGGCTTCTAGATTTGGACTTGAAAGCAAGCTCACATGAAGTGATCCGTGAGGCCGTGATGGAGACACCTAATACCGTTGTCAAATTCCTTTGAATGGTTTTTAAATGAGGCAAACTGAATGCAGGACTTCAGGGCTTTTGAGCTATCTCCTCTAAACTGATACTGCAAAGGAAGAGAAAAGAATGGTTTAAAATTTTATTAAAATCAAGTATTATGAAAGTTTATCTAACCCAGTGCCCACAGCCAATGGTATACCTGGTTGTGTCCATTTAGACATTAAACAAGAAAAATGAGTGTAACTCAGTTTGGGGCACATAGAAACAAAGTTGTCTGTAAATTATTATTCTTATTTATTGGATTAGTCCTTCACTTATTCATTCAACAAACATTCATTGGGTTTCCTCTGTAGTCAGGAACTATGCAGTTAGGTGAGTCCATGAGTATAGCTCCAGTAGTAGTTCTAGCCACAGAACTGTGAGTTCAAGTGACAGGGTCATTTCTTAACCAGATGCTTTAATTGCTGGTGTAAGACTCTCTGGAATTCCCTTCCTTTGCTGGAATAACCAAGACCACCTGTCTCAGATGGTTCAGTTATAGTCTGAAGGGACAACGTGGGTTACTGAGCATTGACCTTCACTAACTCACAGTGAGCATGGAGTGTATGTGTGAAAAAAACATCTTTGTTAAGTCATGGGATTTTGAAATTCATTTGTTACTACAGCACAACCTAGTCCATCCTGACTAGTCTAGGAGTTAACTAACTGGTAAATGAGATGATAAGGGTTGCCATCTATTAAGTTCATAATAAAAACCTCATAAGGTAGGTATCTATTATCATCTGCACACTAGAAATTAGGAGGCAGAGACTCAGAAGGTTAAATAACTTACTTCAGGTCCCAGGGTTTATAAGAAGGACAGAGATGCAGTGAAAGAAAAAAAAAAAACAAAAACAAAAAAATTCATATCCATGAATGTTTCTTTGATGCTGTAAGTACCACAATTAGGAGATAAGAACAACAACAAAAACTCTTTTATAGTATTAGGAAGGCATTTACTAATTCATCTATGTAATTCAAACTGGTTCAGTACTCATGAAACAAAATATACTTACAAATGGTGCATTCCAAAACACAATCCACAGAGTTCTGGATATGATTACTCTGTGGTCAAGTATTTTCTAAAACACAGGTCTTCCTCAGGCGGAGCTGGTAACTGAGGCATGAAGCACTGACGGGCTCCCCTCAGTGAGTATGAGACTCAGTTTGGGGACTGGAGATAGAGCTAGTGGTAGAGTGCTTGCCAGGTATGCATGAGGCCCTGGGTTCAAACCCCAGCACCGCCACACCAAAAAAACCAGTTTATGTACCTCTTCAAATTCCCTTAACTTCACCTCTCATCCCAGATGCAGCACAGTCTTTATGGCCAAAGCTGCCACCACCTCATCCACCAGCATTACTAGCTGTCTTGGAAAGCACTGGACTTCATTCAGCAAGGCCCCCATCCCTCCTGCTGCTGAGGGAAGACACTGTTCACAGATGTCACGAGGACATATTGGTGCATGCTAGAAATGCAATTGCTATTGCATGGCAGCCATCCTGGGGTGAGCCTGGAGCCCCTCAAGGGCAAGAGATGTAGATGGGAGACTACACTTGGCCACACATTTGGTGTGGAGGAGAAGTACCTGGGGTATAGAAGTGCATTGCCTGCTGGGCAGTACAGATGACTGACTGACTGACTAATGAACTGGAAGAAACAAGACTGGAGGATCTGGGATGCTACATAAAACCATCTGTGGAAGTGGGCACCAACACACCAGCCTTGACAGCTTGGAGATCAAAGAATATTTTATCTATAAAAAGGTCATATTTGAAGGAACTAGAGTAAGACTTCCTTGATCCCCGATGCCCTCCAGTTGCCCACTGCTCAGCTCTTATCATAATTACCCATTCCTTCCTGACCTCAATACGGTACTCATCTGCATTTATATGAAAACCCATGTATGATTGTTTAACAAAGCTAATTCATAATGCTGCCAAAATGACATTGCTCTTTGAAGGTCCTCAAAAGTGACCAGTGCAAATGACGATGTTAGCAGATTTCCATGACAGAAGCAAAATGGTGGAGGGGAGCCTCAGTCATCAGCTCTGCCCGAGGGAGGCCTGTTCTTCAGAGTGCTGATGTCTCCCAGGAGCACATTCATTCTCCCGTGCACAGATTCCCACTCAGGGACCATACTTGAATCTAAGGCTCAGTTCTGTCATCTGCAGACTGGGCGTAGTACACAATATCCGCCCGCACACCATCAAGTCCTCAAGAGTTTTAATAAGAACGTGGTTTTCCCATTATTTGTACAATCTCAGGAAAGCCACTTGAATTTATCTGGGTCTCCTTTCCTTCATGTCAGCTCTATATTAGAGGCTTAGTCCAGATAATCGCCAGAATCCTTCTAGCGCGGGTGTTATAGATCTATGCATGTGGAATTGCTAATTAGAGTGTTTGAGAAATGTAAATCTGGTTATCCTTATGGTTGAAAATATTTTCATTAATACAACACACCCCCTATCCACAAAGGATACATTTCAAGACTCCCCCATGGATGCCTAGAAGTTCAGATGGTACTGAATCCACAACAGTCAATCTGATAACTGAGACAGTTTTTAAGTGTCTGAGGGACAAGTGCTGGACACCACGGCAGAGGTGATTCTCATGCTGGGCTCCACAGAAGGGATGGGTGTGAGATTTGATTTCACTACTCAAAACAATGCACAACTGAAAACATACATAGTTTGCTTCTGGAATTTTCCACTTGATAATTTTAGACTGTGGTAAGCCGTGGGTAATTAAAAGAGCAGAATGCAAAATGTGGCTAAGAAGAGACACTAGAGTACTATTTTGAATGCAGCAGTCCTTGGGAACCAGTTCTTTCCAGGAAAAAAAAAAAAAAAAAGAATGTCTCTAGACACCTGGGACTGGGGCTGTGGCAGGGATTTGTCTCAGTGAAGGCCACCGCTAAGGAGCAGAGGGCCCCTTTGCTCCTCCTGCTTGAAATTGATGACCTTTCCCGCTCTAGCCACCAGAGGGGAGGCATCATCTGTTTCATGTTCTGATTTACACGTAGGAGCTCCTAGCTACGGGTTTGAAATTAATGAACCCGTGCCCTCCAGGAGTCCGGAGCAGCAGAATCATCAATTTCTCATTGATCTCCAAGAGGAGGCCGGGGAGCTCTGCCCTCTCCCCTTCCCGCCTCTACTCTCCTTAGAGGATGAATGGGGTACTGCAAAGGAAACCTGTTTTCCAGAGGGTCATAAAAATGTTCTTGGAAGTCACCACATGTCATCGAGCCCTTATGACGAAGATAAACCACTCAGTGAGACTTGACTGCGGACTTGGCTCCCAGCTCTGTTCCTTGCTCATGTTTTCTTATTGAATCTTCACATCAGCTCCACCAGGTAAATATCACACTGATGCCCAAGACACAGAGGCTTAGGAAAAGTAAATAACTGAGAAATCAGCAAAATGAGGATTTTAATTTATATTTGTTTGATTCCAAAGTCTGAAATTGCCGACACATCCTCTCTTTTTTTTTTTTTTTTTTTTCGGTCTCAGGAATGTTTTACATTCTTAAAAATAAGTAAGGATCCCCAAAACCTTTGGTTTGTGTATGCCGTCACAATGAATATTTGATGTATTAGAAACTGAAGCTCCAAAACATTGGATACAAGCTCACACTGGCAAGCATTCCATTAGTTACTGGGTGATGGCCCCACCTCGTCCAGCCTCTAGACAGCTCCACTGTCAATGCCACTCAAGAGAGGACAGCAAAAGACACTCACAACATCTTAGTGTTTAATTATGAAGATTGTTGACCTTGTGTGATCCCTAAGAAAGTTCTGGGTATAAACAGAGGTTCCTCAAGCATACTCACAGAACAGTTATTTTAAACTCTCACACTCTCCTCTGTCTTATCACATGCTCTGCTAACGTGATTTGCATGTCTAACATAATGCTCAAACCAATAGAAATGTTTTCGACCGATCAGAGAGAGCGTTTACAGTTCTCAGTGCTGGTATCTCCATGGTAGGGGATTTATCCCCATTGTTCCATGTGAATACAAGAGTTAAGGTCTTTTTCTCTTCAAATAATAATTAGAAAAGATTTATAAAAGAAAAGATGGTATTTATTATTATTATTATTATTGATTATTATTATTACCATGGCATTAGTCAGCTTTCCCTCAACTATAAGAAATTATCTGTACTTAAGATCATTAACTTATGAAGAGAAAAGGTGTACTGTGGCTCATGGTTTCAGGGGTTCCAGTTCATGATGGATTGACCTGTTTCTTTGGGGCCTAGGGTGACACAGCCCACTATGGACTACCACATGGCAGACAAAATCCCTCACTTCATGACTTGGAAGCACAAAAGGAGGAGGCTTGAGCTCCATAGTCTCCTTCAAAGCCATGCACCCAATGATCTAAGGACCTCCCACTTGGCCCTGCCTATCAAAGATCAAGTCTTTAATGTGTGGACCTTAGGAGGACATCCAAGGTCCAAAACACAGCACCATTTCTCCATATCTCCTTCCCTCCATCTTTACCTGTAGAACCCTGAATAACCCGATAACTTTTCACTATGGTGTCCTAAACATAGAAATGTTATGATAAAATAATTCATTTTTACCTTCATAATATATTCATCTGCTGCCTACTATGTGCCAGTCAGTGAGCCTAGCTCCAGGTTTATAGCAATGAGTGCAACAGAGTCCCTGTGTCCAACAAGCTAAGAATCTGATAGAAAAGGACAGAAAAATCAAATACTAATTTATAGGAACAATGTGCCAAAGTAAGGATGAGGGAGCACATAAGAAGGACATCTAATTCAGCTTTCAGAGATCAGGGAAAATTAAGAAATAGACCAGTAAATTCATCCCTGTATTTTAAAAGGCCTATTTTTAAATCTAACTCCATTATCCAACTTGATGTCACTTTCAACATTGACTTCCAGTTTTCTCCCCTCTATTTAAATGTTGAAGATTTCTTTTTTTCTACTCAGACACATTGCTTTGCATTTTCAAAGTCAAGTCTCATTGTTATTCCTTCTCTGGGTCCTTTTGTATCGTTTCCCTGATATCCCTGGTATTCATAATATCTCCCAAATGAGTACCATCTGTGAATTTCATCAGTGTGCTGTCTGTTCCCTATTCCGGCTTATGAATGGAGATGTTAAATAAGAACAGATATTGTAGGGCAGCTGCTTCCTGCAGCACCCACCAGGAGCGCTCTCCACGTTTATGACATCTCCTCACCGGCATTCATTACATGAAGTTTAGAGTCCTTCAGGTAGCTTTGAATCCCAAGTGATAAGCATGCTGCTCAAGTGAATTGAAAGTTTCATGATTAAAATTTGAGCTCAGGCAGGACATACTTTCTGTGACATTCTGAGTCTTGGAAAGCAGTTGCTTAAGTTTCTCCTCTCTCTACCTCCTCCCCATCTGCAGCCCCAAAATGACTTGTATTTGATGGCAAATTTACAAATCCGTATGTGTGGATTGCTTTCTCTCAGTGTATGGGTTGATAAAATAGAAAGAGGTGTCGTATTCCTACCTGAGGTGAGAGGCCATGATATGAGATTTTTGCAAGGGAGTTATGAAAAAAAACAAGTGAAATTCTTAACAGCACCCCCAGGAGGCAACCAAGGGCTGGATCACCACCAAATTGTAGAGGGACTTTTGGAGGCAGTTAGTGTACTGTGAATCCCACCCACTCACAAAGTGGTAGGAGGGGAACATGCTCTCCATCTCAAGTCGACAGAGAAGGAATATAAGATGCTTCTGAGACTTTGATAATAATCCTCTGAAATTTAGGGGATATGTCATATTGGCATCTTTCACCCACAGTAGCCTCTAATAGCAAAAAGGAATGACTGTGCTAGGTGGCCTGCGCCCCAGAACTTGCAGCACCTACATAGGACATGCACAAGAGAAAGCCCTGCGGGCTCATTGTTATCTTGTCCAAAACTATTAAAAGGGCTTTAGTAGAAAGAACTTAACGGCACCACTTAATTCGTATTGACGAAGAATGAAATGTAAGCATTCAGTCGGAATAGAAACACAGTCAACCCAGTCAAGGGAACTGCGGGTACACATGGGATGGGAATGGAGCAACTCTGAAGAGCTCCTGTGTATTAGTGGTCTTTGATTGCATGAAAATGCCCCATGACTTCAACAACCATTTATTCAGTGAATGATTCATTATGTCACTGATTTAGGTGGAATTCAGCTGGACACTCCTTACAGAATTGGCTGGTTCATGCATACATCTACCATCATATTTGGCTCACTTGAGACTCCCCCATCTAATGTAGCTTCCATTGGAATAACCAGTCAGCATCCCAATCCTCTAGCAGACATGAAGGCAAGTTTCCAAAGCATGAAGTTCTTCTTGAGGTTGAAATAGCTTTAATTCCTTCACATTCTGTTTATCATGGCAACTTACAAGACTAACCTAGATTCAGTGCATGGGGAAATGGATTTTTACCTCTTTATGAAAGGATTCTAATTCCTTTTATGAATCTTTGTAGGTGACATGAACATGAGCTTGGAGGTGCAGCAGCCATCTTGTGACCATGAGGTTACAACTTGTTGAGGAAGTCTCATGCTGAAGATAGCAGAAAAAGACTGGGCCAGAATGGGTAGTGGGGTATATTTTCTAACCTTTTTTTTTGATTTATTGTACATGAATGGGGTACAACTTTTCATTTCTCTGGTTGTACACAATGTAAAGTCACATCATTTGTGCAATCCATACATTACATAGGGTAATGGTCTGTCTCATTCCATTATCTTTCCTTCCCCCACAACCCGCATTTTCCTCTACACAATCCAACATTCCTCCATTCTTCCCTTACCCCCACCCCATCATGTATCATCACCACTTATTAGAGAAAACATTCAGGCTTTGTTTTTTTGAGATTGACTTATTTCACTTAGCATGATATTCTCCAACTGGTAATGGGGTCTTAATAGCACCATTATGCCACCAACCTGTCCTTTATGACTACCAGCACACTTTTATTGTCCAAGAGAAGCAAATTATTTTCCTATGTTTGTTGAGGATTTCTGTTACCTGCAGTCAAACACATTTCTCACTGATACAACAGTATTTGTTTTATATAAGATGATCTAAACTGAGATGTACAACTAAATATGGATTAAGGTAAGAGAAGAGTCATAAAAATGAATTAAAATTAATGTGAGAAAACATCAAAACAAATAGAATTTTTCTGGTCAGAAAAGAAAGTACAGAACTTGGAGAGTTTAGCACAATTGTGTGAATGATTAGTGTGCAGAGGATTATACACAAGGTGATCTTCAATTTTTATAGAAGGAACAAGACTCGAGATAACCGTAATATGGTTAGATACATAAATTTATCTTTATGAAAAAATTTAAGTGTTGAAATTCTCTCTAAGCAATGCTCTGAATGTCCTTTCTAGAAATCTTGCAGAACGGAAAGCACTTTTTCTATTTAGGATTAGGTATGTTTTAATCCCAAAGAAAAATAAATTAGGTAATCTCCTCTTTGTGTTTATCAGCCCTCTATTTCTCCTACAAATTCTTAATTATACACATAAGAAACAGGTAAATGTAAAGTAAAACCAAATCCTTCAATAGGTTGGGGTAGGAATTTGAGAAGCAAGGGATATGCCCTGGACAGCTGTCCTCTCAGCTTATGCTTCTATCGTTTTTATAGATATATTGAGAGCCCATATCTTGACTTCATGATTTTTACTTCTCACAGTTTTATTAATAAGAGAATCTTCTTTTCCTACAGTCATTTACAGTGTTTCTATATCTCCTTCATAACAGAAAAGTGGCTTGTTTTATGGCCAATATTCATAGATCATATGATTAACATTTTAAATCATATTTAAATTTAATCACAGAGACTCCCATTAGTTTCCTGCATCTGTTGTCTTCATTTTCTTCATTTCCTCCAATTTCTCTGAACCACCTGAAAAGCTACTCTATTTAGAGCTAAGCTTTCAACTCAAGATACCCATTTTTTCATTATTTCAAATAATGAATTCATAATATAAGCAATTGTTTCAATTCTTGAAATATTTTCTTCTTCTGTTACTTGTGGTATATCCAGAAGATCAGTCTTATTTTGACAAAACTCTGTATGGAGGCTAGTTATCCTGGTATAGTCCAACTTGGACACCAATATCTGGACTCTACTAGTCAAGTAGTGTCCAAACGGCCCAATATCTGCCTGAGGGATTTACAGATAACCATAGAATTTGAGAATGACCA
The DNA here is from genome assembly GCF_902686455.1 of Sciurus vulgaris. Taxonomy (NCBI): domain Eukaryota; kingdom Metazoa; phylum Chordata; class Mammalia; order Rodentia; family Sciuridae; genus Sciurus; species Sciurus vulgaris. The sequence continues at coordinate 157,846,413 of NC_136465.1, forward strand.
AGATCTTTATTATAGCATTGTATATACATGTAGCCTGATGTAGAAATAGATAGAAAGATAAATAGATATCTCGAAGCATATTCTTTTATTAAAAAGAAAGGTGTCTCTCTGCTTACAATACTTCTTGACACTAAATGTGTGGTAATCTTTTCCCCATACCAACCAATTCTCCAGCTTTTTAGATGCCAACTGGGTGTTCTGCACTTTAACTCAATTCTGACTCTACTTACCTAGAGTGAGTGCAGAGGTCACAGATTAAGGGATTAGTTCCTCAAGACTGCCCTCATGGCAGATGCAAATCACAAGTATTGGGTGCCCAGGGGACTCATGTTTCTTGCCCCACTTGGCTGCAAATCAAGGGTTCCTACAATTTTCTCCTCATGTTCAAGAACTTGCCCAAACAGCTCTCGGAACTTGGGCATACACTTTCCTTACACTACAAAGGATATTGCAAAGGATACGATGACCAGCCTGGTGAAAAGGTACCTACAGTGAAGTTAAGAATGGTCCTGAGCACAGGAGAGTCCAAACCCCGGAACATTTTTCCCCTGGGAGTCGGGTACACCACACTTGTAGAATTGGATACATTCACCAGGGTAGAAGCTCTCTGCACCCTGCAGTTTGGGAATTTTCTGGGGGTTTTATTAACTAAGCATGGCTGATAATTAACCCAGTTGCCAACCCTTATCTGCTTTCCAAGGAATGAGGAATGGAGATTGAAGTTCCAAGCTTCCTATCCTGGCCTGGCCTTTCTAGTGACCAGTCTTCATCCTGAAGCCATCTAGGATCCTGCTAAGAGTTCATTAGAAGAAAAGATGCTCCCTTTACCCAGGAAATTGCAAGAGATTCAGGAGCTACAAGGTCTTAGGAGCTCTGCTTCAGGAGCTGGAGACAGAGATCCAGTATATATATATATATATCTTATTATGTCAAAGCAGTCAAGTAAGATATTTTGTGCCTGATAGTAAAATGCAATTTCTCCTCAGTAAGGAACCAGAAGATCCATGGGAATACTTCAATACCCTTTTGGGTTTTTCTTAGAGTCTGTTCTATGCCATTCCCATCCGTTGATATTGTCAGAGAAACTTTTCTACCTTGCTACAGGACCCTAGTAAGTTGATAATGCCCTTTGATAATGCCCTTTCTCAAAGGATAGTTTCCAAACACTAGGTAAATTATCAATTAATTTCTATAGAGAACTTAACTTCATGTCTTTCCCAGATACTCAGGAAAATGCCAGCTGGTACCAGACTCAGATTACCTTAAAGTTGATGAATTTAAGCTTTGGAAAACCTCAGTTGCCCAGGTCCCTTTCAGGTTATATAAATGTGGAAAATTTGCAAACCTAAGGTAATTGGACCAGAATTACTTTAGGTCACTGTTTTTTGAGTTCTAGTCTCCACTCTGTCATATTTCCCTGTAAGTCAGGTAGCGTGGACATGGCTGCAAGCACTTTGGGAGTCTGACCAAGAGAGGGTCCAGTTGTCCACACACTGATTCAGGTTTAGTGGGATGTATTCATGTGACACAGTCCTTCTGTGGATAGTAAGGTGTTGCTGATTTTCCTGGCCATAAAATGGCTTCCAGGCATTTTCTCATCATTCATTACAGTAACTTATTCAGCTTTAAGACACCCAGAGTGTCCTGTGTCACAGGAGGCATGTGGGTCCTGGAGGAGAAACTGTTGGAAGAAGCTGTTGGAACAGCCAGAAGCTGCTTTTGGAAAATTTTCTAATCAACAGACAGGTAAAATTGGAAATGGAGGATTTACTTCAATGTCTGGTCACAATAGAATTTCTCTCCTGTTAGGGATATTCTCATTATAATATGGCACCTACAACCGCAAGTGTTTCAAAGATTGAATTTTTCCGTGGTGATAATAAGAGAAAAACTTTCAGAGTTCCTGTGTTGGTAGGGTCCAAAACTGTATCAGTATTACAAATAGTGAGTGCATTTATAATAGCACAGATGTAAAAGAAACTTAATAATCATTTCCTCAAATTTGTGAGATGTGATAGTGTTACTGATAGTGTTAAAGGTAAAAAAAATTTCCTAAATTATTGATAATAAATCATTAACCTATAGTTCTAGAAGACTGATAATTCTTTTTCTTTTCTTTTCCTTTTTTTTTTTTTTTTTTTTTTTGGTATTGGAGATTGAACTCAGGGGCATTCCACCAGTTAGCCACATCCCCAGCCCATTTTTGTATTTTATTTAGAGACAGGGTCTCACCAAGATGCTTAGCACCTTGATTTTGCCAAGGCTAGCTTTGAACTCATGATCCTCCTGCCTCAGCCTCCTGAGCCACTGGGATTATAGGTATGTACCACTGCGCCTGGACAGAAGACTGATTATTTTCTATAGAAATAATTATATTTCAAAATTATTGTCATACAAAGAAATTATGAAAGAATATGTAGCCAAAAGTATTATAGAGATGTGACAAAGAGTTGACTGATATGAACATTGTTGAATTTTTGTGATTTTTTGTGATGTTGGGCAGCTTTAAGAATGAATCATTTGTTGTGATTTCTATTCTCATTTCTAAATAAATTTTTTTCATGACTAAGCTAACATTTATAATTTTGTGCTTTTTTTTTAAAGGGTCCTTCAAATTGCAAAAGTTTCAGGCTCCCAGAATTGTAAATCCAACCCAACATACCATGTGCCACATTAGGCTTCCTAAATACCATAGTTTGGAGACAAACATTTTAAAGCTTTTTCTCAGAGAATTAGCCACTTATGGTGTCTGATTTGATAAGAGATCCTGGTTTTCCTTCATTCGCTTCCATTTTATGTTTTAGCAACAGTCTAGACTGTTTAACCACAGCATATGCATCATGATGTTAGCAGCAAAGTAATCTCCTCATGCATGGCTTCTCCTCCTCCACCTCCTCCTCCTCCACATCCTCCTCTCCTCCTTCTCCTTCAATTGCCCTATAAATTCAGTTTTCTCTAGGTGGTAGAAAAAGAGATAAGGAACATAAACACAGGAGGAAAGGGGACCTACAGTCCATAGAAGGTCAACCTGCATTCAAGGTAGGGATGCTCTTCCTGGGGTACCCCAGGGTAACACAGGGCAAATAGCCAACATAGAACCTCTGACTGAGGGCTGGGAGAATATTGGAGGCAAATTGCATGTGAGCACTTAGGGTGGCAGGAGAAGTTAGGTAGACATAGATTTCCAATATGCCTCAGAACAGAGGCAGAAGGGTACTTTGAGACATGTCTAGAGTCTAAATTAGAAATTGCAAGGTGATACAGGATGAGCCCCCTAGAAATGTTCAGAGATGTGGACTAAGTCCTACATCAAAACCAGAAAACAGGACTGGAGGTATAGCTCAAAGGTAAGGTGCTTGGTTAGCTATAGCAAGTACAAGGTCCAGGTTTTGATACCCCACACCAAAAAGAAGGAAACATTCTTAGCACCCTGGAATTCCATTTCCCAGTCACAGTTCCTGTGACTATCTGAACTCGCTTGACATTTGAGAAAAATGATGACAACATGTTTTAGTCGTTGTTTTGAAGCCAGAATTGGGGACAGGCTGTTAGTATAGAAATAGGGGGTTGGGTCAAATCGAGGAAATGAAGTCCATGAAAACCCTCTGCCTCTGGAAGTTGGAGACCCCCCTGGAAAGATGGAATGTCAAGGATCTCCGGAGTCCATTGATGACCAAATTTACCTGCCTTTATCAAGGACTGCAAGCAAGGAGCTGCTAATTAATGCCCCCTGGGCCCCTATCTGCCTGAATCACCTTGGCCCTCCCCCTGCCCATTGCAAAAAAAAAAAAAAAATCAGAAATGGATGCAGTAACAGGGATGCAAAACCAAAGTCAGGGGTTTGTGAGCCATGAAAGGCTTCGAAGACAAGATTACCAGCCAGTACCCTGGGAATGGTAGAAGAATTGCTTCAAACCCAGGGAAAAACCCTGCTCTGAAAGACTTGATTTGATCATTATTGGCTGGATATAACAAGGATGATCTTCCCATGAGGAGAAAGCAGCACAAACTCCAGGGAGTCTGGACCTTGGACCAGATTCGATAGAGATGACATCCTCATCGAACAATGGCTCCAGTCTCCATATAACTACAACTCTATTTTGCATACCTTAATAAGGCAGGTGTCATCTTTGGAAGACGAAAGACTGGAGGCTTCAGCTTACAGCCCTTCCCATGATGAAATTCTTCAACCCAATGCCTTCCTTCATTAACTAGTAGCAGCATCTTCTCTTTATCTTTCAAGTCATTATTTAAAACATTCATTGAGAGTGAGGTGAGTTTTTTTTTTTTTTTTTTAATAGTTCATTATATTAATAGCTTTGGTCTGCTTTAGAGGTCTTCACATTTTTCTTTTTCATTAAAGGAACGTAGCATGCATGCATCCTAGATATTAGAGTTGCTATTATTAGGGAGAATAATAGCACCATCATTTAATTTTACTTACACATTTTATTATATTTGTCCAACTGAGTGCTATTATGTCCCAGAATAATGGGGGATATTCATAACCTTCTCCAATCGCAAAATAAACCAAAGACTTAAAGTTTTCCCCCAGGTACCGCTAGTTTTGAATTCAAGTATTATTCCTTGTGGCTCATTCCTCCATTTTGATCTATTAGAATTTCCAACTTTAAATATTGCTTCAAATCCCTGAAGATTTTATAAGCTTAACCACTGACTGCATTTAAACAAATTTCACTCAGAGTTAATGAGTTGAATGTGTTTAACTGTTACTTATTGTCCAAATAAATGCAAAATAAATGTAAAAAATAGTCATCTAGAAAGTCATAAGCAATAAAGTTATGTGGTTGGATTTGTTCCATTTCTTTGGCTAAGGTAAAAATAGAATGCTAACCTCTTGATAACATTTTCTTATACTAAAGGAAGATATAGCACTTTTGATTGCCTATCAACTTTAATATTTGCTGATATGGAAAAGCACTAGTCTCTGCTAAATATGGAGAAGCCTTGACCTACTTTATTTGATTTCCACATCTTGCATTTTAAAATGCAGGATCAAGGATTGTAGATTTTTATCATTTCTCCTTAGCCTTCTCTACAACAAAGGGAACACAAGAAAGTTGTGGAAGGAGAAATGGTGCAGGACTCTTGAGGCCAATTTGGTGGAAAACATTATTTTAAATAAATTCTAAAATGAGACACATTGATTCTTGCAGGGCAAGACATGGAATTTTCTTCAAATAGTATAAGAAAATCAGGCATATTCACAATGAATGCTTGGCTTTGGAAAGATTTTATAAGCCAGCATTTCTCATTTACCTGTCTCGTAAATCTGTCAGATACAGAGGGGTGTGAGATATTGGAAACTGTCCTTTGGAGTAAATTGGAGATAGGATCATGTTTTTCTGGAAGAAAAAGCCTACCGTTATGTGTCAAATTTGGGGGCTGTTGATAGAATACTCAACAGACATGGTTACCTAAGCAGATCAACCAAATCCAAACCACAGAAGAGAGATAATAACATTACCTTCAGCAGACACAGTTCGGTGACAAGATGGGACAGGCAACAGTTTTGTAGCTATGGGATCCTGGGTAAGAGATTGCAGGGGAAAATGCAAGCTGTCACAGTGAGTTAGAGCAAAAGATGGGGGGAGCTAATGGAAGGAATGAGGGATCGAGAGTGTGCCTAGAGAATATACAATCCACAACGTGCTCATGTAAGTATCTGGGAGGGAGGTTTAATTTAGGAGGGCGTTGCAGTTCCTGAAACCATGGATGGTAAAAGTCAGAGGAATAATGATCAGTGAGTGGTATTACCTATACCTGTCATTCCTTGGGGCATAAACTGGTACTGCGTGGCCCCAGCCAGAATTTTGGAAGAAATCGTGGAATTTCAAACACTAGCTCCCCATCAATTAATATCTAGGTTACTGAGCAGTGATCTGTCCCATGATTATTAAAGAGTCTTTGAAAATTTTCTGAATTTGAAAGTCTGAGATATAGTCTGACACTACCCTTTATTATCCTTGTGATCTTTGAGTACTTGTCTTTTCTGGCATTCTTAATAATAAGATTTTTTTAAAGTGGATATTAATCCAAATCCTAGGATTGTTGCAAGTATAAATTCAATCAGTACGAATGCCATGTTCAGAATAGGACCCAGCACAGGGCAAAGGCCCAGTAAGTATTAGTTCTTTCCTTATTTTTTTTTCTCTGTAGTTTAAAAAAAAAAATCCTTCTGATAACAGTGCTTCAGGTGACCACTGTCAATTAATCAGCATTGACACAGGAGATAAAACCATTTTGTCTAGTCTACATCCCTAAGAACAAATGAGAAGAGCCAGGCATGGTGACACAGACCTGAAATCCCAGCGGCATGGGGAGACTGAGACAGGAGGATGGCAAGTTGAAGACCAGCCTCAGTAACTTAGAGAGGCCCAAAGCAAATTAGTGAGACCCTGTTTCAAAACAACAATCCAAACAAAAAAAGAGGACTGAGGATATAGCTTCTCAGTGGTAAAGTACCCCTTTGTTAAATCTCCAGTACAAAAATGAGGGAGGGAGGAAGAGAAGAGAAGAGAAGAGAAGAGAAGAGAAGAGAAGAGAAGAGAAGAGAAGAGAAGAGAAGAGAAGAGAAGAAGAAAAGAGGCGAGAAGATAATGGTCTAAGCAGAGGGACTAGTGTTTCTGTGTCCATATGACTTTTAAGACTTGTGAAATTAGAGGAGAAAGAGACAGAAGTATCAGCCACTGCTAGCCCCAGTCTGCACTGCGGATGTGTCCTATGGTATGCTCTCACGCACTCGCATCTGGGGCTGTGCGTGGTATTCAATGCTTATCAAATGATTCCATTTCAGTTTTTAAACATCGTCTTGACAACTTGAACTGCCATGACAAACTATCACTGGACTTAGTGTCTTAAACAGCAAAAATTTTTTTCTCACAGTTCTGGAGGGCAGAAAATCCAAGATCAAAGCCCAGCAGGTTTGGTTCATGAAGATGGCCTTCTTCTGCCCTGCAGAAGACAGCTCTCTCTATTTCCTGTACATGGCCTTTCCTTGGGGCATGTGTGACCTTGAGTTGCAGGGGACGTGAGAGCGAGAGTGAGAGGAGAGAGTTCTTCCTTCTAAAACCGCTGTTCTGGAGAAGCCCAATACCAGTACATGGGCACTGGTCACAAGGTGCCCTGAGACTGAAGAAAGAGGCAGACAAATCCAGGATGGCATGGAGCACAATCAATTGGAGACTGAATGACAGAACATGGTCAAAGGCAGCAGAAAGGTGAATCCCCGCCACTTGGGTAAGAGAGGATATGCTTACACAGTGCCCCCCAAATGAAAGTGACTGTCACGCAAGGCAGGATGTACATGATTTGTCTCCAACTAACATCAAGGATGTCAGGCACATCTTTGGTGCTAATGGCATCAGGGTCCCATTGTGAAACTCCACATAACGACTGTAGTGGCTCGGTCGGATTACACTGTGTTGGGAACCTATGTGGGGAAAAGAGATCAGGATTACTCAGGGACAATCATGACAGGTAATGACTCAGTATGACTGCAGTCAGGTCAAGCTGAGTCCCTATAGCCTCCAATCCTATCATATTATAAGCCCACCCTTACAACCTCATTTAACTTTAATTACTTCTTAAGAGCCCTATCTCCAAACACAGTCACATCAAGGGTTAGAGCTGCAGCATATGAATTTGAGGGAGAATGGCAGAAATATTTAGTTTTATTGAACTGGATTCGGCCTCACTGTTAGTTGCAGTTTTGTTGTAAGGAAGAACAGAGATGAGATGTCCTTCCTCATGACAGAATTCCAAGAACTGAAGACACTTAAGGTATCCTCTCTAAGTCTTATCCTCTGGCTAAGTTTTCTCATTTCTTAAAAAAAAAAAAAAATAATTTTCACCTAGACTTTTTACGTCAGAGGAACACATATTTGTTAATTTCTATATTTAAAAAGGTGTTTACAATTAGAAACTGTGTCCCAAATGTGATACCATCAATGTAAAATGCAAGGGAATTGATATGTCCCCTGTTCTTTTTGTTGTTGTTGTTGTTACCAGGGATTGAACTCAGGGGCACTTGAACACTGAGCCACATCCCCAGCCGTATTTTGTATTTTATTTAGAGGCAGGGTCTCACTGAGTTGCTTAGTGCCTCACTTTTGCTGAGGCTGGCTTTGAACTCTCGATCCTCCTGCCTCAGCCTCCCTAACCACTGGGATTACAGGTGTGGGCCACCACGCCCAGCACTATGTCCCCTGTTTTTCTAACTAACCTGGCTTTGATGCAGGCTGCAATTGCCTGTATATCAGTCAATGGATGACAGTTTATAGACACGTGGCTCACTGTCTGGCACATTGCAGACCACCTTGACAGATATTTTGTTACAGTGCATCTGTATGTTTCTGGATCATCTCCAATCTAAAGGATTCATAGAAGTCTGGAAACTAAGATGTTTTGGAGTTCACTTGAGATTTATGTATTTATGTCCATAAGGTTCTGAACTAGTGTGAAGAACAATCACAATGAACCAATTGAGAGAAAGCCTGCACTGCAGAAAAACTGAAAATAGTTTTTTTCCATCTCATTCCAGGATTCCAGGAACATAGAGAGGGAGCAAGGAGCTTTGCTTCTGGTTTGTGTCCTCCATAATTGCTTTAACACTTGACTTGCTGTTTGAGGCATAAATGACAAGTACTAAAAATTTAATGTATGTCAGGTCCTGTGCCAGGCACTTGCACATGATTTCATGAATCCCCTCAACAGCCCTGTGAGGTGCTTAGTCTCACTTTACCAGGAAGGTATGGGACTTGCTTAGTTTTACAAGCTAAAGATAAGTCTTGCTTTGGCTGCTAAGTCCCAAGTGCTTTCTCTACCCCCTGAGTTAGTAAAACTGGAGAGAAGCAGGGGACTCTGGAAGCTACAGATAAAATATGGCACTGCATCCTGGGATATTAATATTTCTCATGGCAGGCATACAAGTCTGCTAGGCAGCCAAAACAAATACCACAGACTAGATGGCTTAAACAACAAACATTTATTTCCTCAGCATTCTGGAAGCCAGCAGTCCAAGATCAAGGTGTTGACAGCAATGGTTTGTTCTGAGAGCCTCCCTCCTTGGCTTGTCAATGGCCATTTTCTTTCAGTGCCTGTGTGTAGATTTTCTTCTGTGTGTTCTAATCTCTTCTTCCTGTAAGGACACCAGCAAAATCGGATTTGGAACCCTCCCAGTTAAACTTAATTATCTTTTTGAAGAACTTTATCCAAATATAGTCACATTCTAAGATCTTGGGGGAAAGGAAATCTATAGAAAAGGAGACACAATTCAGCCTATAACAATAGGTTATTCAAAACACATGGGAAAGGAAGAAAAAGATAATGCATAATAACCTGGGCTCTGGACTCTGGTTGTTTTTGACAGAATCTTAATTCTTACATGAACAAACTGAGTTTATTTGGGCAATTTATATAAACTGTACCTCAATCTCTTAGTCTTTAAAATGGAGAAAATAGTCTTTTTAGGCTTTTTTGAGGAGATACGTACATGAGAATTAAATGAGTTAATACATATCAAGCACTTATAGTAGTACCTTGAATTCAATAAGTATAGTACATGCACTAACTCTTATTATCTTATAAGTTTGGTCAAGTGAAATGCAAAAAAAATTTATTTTTATTGTATACATTTCAAACAGACATCATGGTGTTTTGATATATATCATGAAATATTTGCTACAGTCAAGCTAATATACATCATCTCACAGGTACATTTTAATGGTAAATATGCCTAAAATCTACTAACTTAGCAAATTTTCAATATATAATGCAATATTGTTGACTATAGTCTCTCCATTCTCCCTCCCCCACCATTATGTTTCCATTTTCCACATTTTCTTCTATTTTTTAAAAAATATCACATACATAAATAAGATCATGCATTATTTTCCTTTTGTGTCTGGATTTTTTCACTTAGCACAGTGTCCTCCAGTTTCAGCCATTTTATTGTGAAAGGCAGGATCCTCTTCTTTTTTAAGGTTGAATAATATTCCAATGTGTGTGTGTGTGACAGATAGCAATGGCAGAGTACACACAGGAACAAGAGATGCCGTGGCCAACTAAAAGTTAGGGAGACGGGTGGCGCCAGGGTTGAACTTTGATAACGACCCTCCATGTGAACTAACCCAGGTCTCAAAAACAATGCCTTAGTACCTCTGACGGCAGAACCCACTGACCCAAAGACCTCTTATTAGGTTTGTCCTCCTAAGGGTTCAGACCATTTCCCAACACCACCACCCTGGGGACCAAGCTTGTTTAAGCAACCTTCAACTCATGACCCATGACAAAGAATTTTCTCACTTACAGTAAGCTGCTTCAGTCACAAATATCCATTTAATCTCCTCTTCTAAAAGGGTAGAAAAGCAGTTTGAGAAGTAATTCCTGCTACTGATCTCCATGTGAGGCAGACATCTTAGATACCTTCCATGGATTCCCACCGGCTGGTATCCAATCTCTATGCAATCTTATTCCTGCAAGTGTAGACCGGATCTACTGACTCACTTCTAATGAATCAAATGGTGCCCAAAGTGGTGTAATGGCACTTCCAGAATTAGGTTTTAAGACACTGCAACTGGGCTGGGGCTGTAGCTCAGTGGTAGAGCGCTTGCCTCATACATGCAAGGCACTGGGATCAATCCTCAGCACCACATAAAAAAATAAATAAATGAAGATATTGTGTCCATCTACAACTTAAAAATATTTTTAAAAAAACCACTGTCACTTCCATCTTGCTGGTTCTCTTGCATTTTTTGCTCTTGTCCTTGCTTTCTCCATCTGCCTCTGTCTGCTTACTCTTATGAAGCAAGTTGTCATGTTTTGAACTTCTCTATGTCTAGATCCATGTTTCAAAGGGCTTAGGCAGTTTCAAAGAACTGAAGTCTCTAGTTCAATAGCCTGCAAGAAGCTGAATCCTGGGCTTGAAAAAAGCTGAATCACTAGTCTGAGCTGGAAAGAAGATACTTTCCTAGGCAGATCCTTCCCTGTTAAGCTTACAGATGACCTTGATCACAACCTGTGAGAGACCCTACAACAGAATAACCACTTAACTAAGCTGCACTCAGATACCTGATCCACAGAAACTGTGAGAAAATAAATATTGCTATTTCAAGCCACCAAGTTTTGGGGTTACTTGTCATGCAGCAACCCATAACCAAGAAAGTGAATTATGTTATGGAAGTAGATGTGACCACTGGGATTCAAGTGGAAAATGAGATTCATGAGGACACAACAGAAGGACTCAAATTGTACAGGACAGGAAGAATGCTGCCGTCAGAAGATCTCAACTATTTTCCCAGAATCATCCACTCAAGCAGTTTTTTTCCTATTAGCATGTCTGAAAACAACTCTTAATTAGCTAGCTTGTAATACCTTTGTTTTGAACTAGTTGCATTCAAAGCATTTAAATTGCTCCACCTGCTTCAATACATTTACTCCTACTGTTTTCACCACTAATGAGGCATTCAGCTTTTATAATCTGGGAGATGACCTAAAGATCAAAGTTAATTTAATTTAAAATCAATGTACTAGAGAAGAAAGCCCCTGCCTTCAGTATTGATGTCATGATGACTGTAGGCTTCTGCGAACTCAGGGACAAGGGTACATAACAGTGTATGCTATGCTATTATTTCCAACCAGGTTACTATTGTCACATAGTCACACAGTTCTACCAGGAAAATATCCAATTCTGAAAATTTGTCCCCACTTGATTTAATGCTATTTATTGGAATTTCTTGTTTAATCAAGTGAATTGCAGACCATTTCCTGGATTGATTATTGAGTTTTAAATCTCATTGAGCAGCTAAGACCAATATCAATGAATCCTGCATCCTTGATATTTTAGAGAAAACCATTCATGACTAAAATAATCAAAGCACTTAGATTTATAATCAATGGTTCTTAAAAATACTTGTATTTTTAACTGAGTCTATTGACAAAGTTACTTCTATTGCAGGAAGTAAGAAGGTTTTTTTGATGCTATGCCTGGAGACATTTATTTCATCTGTCATTATTTTACTCTCAAAGTCTATTTTCTGATTTGCAAGAATCTGCAGTGACATCACTTCACAACCAATTATTTTTGACCCATTCACTTGTTCATTTGTTCATTCATTCAGCAAATAGTTATTTCATATCTCCTCTGTGACAAGTACATGCAAGATTTTCTGTTTTTTTATTTTGTCATTGATTTCCAATTTCATTCCACTATGATCTGAGAGAACACAGGCAGTATCTCTAGTTTTTTGCATTTACTAAGGGCTGCTTTGTGGCAAAACATATGGTCTATTTTTGAGAAGGTTCCATGTGCTGCCGAGAAGAAAGTAATTCGCTCATTGATGGATGGAATATACTATATATGTCTGTTAAGTCTAGGTTATTGAGTTCTATGGTTTCTTTCTTTAGTTTTTGTTTGGAAGATCTATCCAGTGATGATAAAGTCACCCAGAATTATTGTGTTGTGGTCTATTTGATTCCTGGAATTAAAAAGGATTTGTTTGATGTACATGGATGCACCGTTGTTTGGGGCATAAATATTTACTATTGTTATGTCTTCCTGATTTATGTTTCCCTTAAGCAGTATGAAATGTCCTTCTTTATCCCTTCTGACTAACTTTGGCTTGAAGTCCACTTTATCTGAAATAAGGATGGAAATCCCCACTTTTTTACTGAGTCCATGTGTGTGGTAGGTTTTTTCCCCATCCTTTCACCTTTAGTCTGTGGATGTGTTTTTCTATGATATGAGTCTCTTGAAGGCAGCATATTGTTGGGTCTTTCTTTTTAATTCATTCTGCCAGTCTATGTCTTTTGATTGATGAGTTTAGGACATTAACATTCAGGGTTATTATTGAGATATGATTTGTATTCCCAGTCATTTGGGCTTATTTTTGGTTTTTAATTTGGCTTGTTTCTCCTTTGAATGGATTTTTCTTTAAGGTAGTTTGTCCCTTTGCTAACCTACTTTGTTGTTTTTCATTTCCTCCTCATGGAATACTTTGTTGAGAACATTCTGTAGCGCAGGCTTTCTATTTGTAAATTCTTTTAACCTTTGTTTATCATGGAAGGATTTTATTTCATCTTCAAATCTGAAGATTAGTTTTGTTGGGTATAGGATTCTTGTTTGGCAACCATGTTTTTTCAGAGCTTGAAATACGTTGTTCCAGGCCCTTCTAGCTTTTAGAGTCTGGGCAGAGAAATCTGCTGATATCCATATTGGTTTCTCCCTATATGTAATCTGATGCTTTTCTCTTTCAGCCTTCAAAATCCTATCTTTATTTTGTATGTTAGGCATTTTCATTATAATGTGCCTTGGTGTGAATCTGTTGTGATTTTGTGCATTTGGTGTTCTATAAGCCTCTTGCATTTGATTTTCCATTTCATTCTTCAGGTTTGGGAAATTTTCTGATATTATTTCATTGAATAGGTTGTTCATTCCTTTGGTTTGTATCTCTGTGCCTTCCTTAATCCCAATAATTCTTAAATTTGGTCTTTTCATGATGTCCCATAGTTCTTGGAGATTCTGTTCGTGATTTCTTACCATCTTCTCTGTTTGGGCAACTTTATTTTCAAGATTAAATATTTCGTCTTCATTGTCTGAGGTTCTGTCTTCCAAGTGGTCTAGTCTTTTGGTAATGCTTTCCATTGAGTTTTTTATTTGGTTTATTGTCTCCTTCATTTCAAGGATTTCTGTTCGGTTTTTTTTTTTTTTTTTTTTTTTTTTTTTTTGAGAATCTCTATCTCTTTGTTGAAATGATCTTTTGCTTCCTGCAGTTGCTCTTTCAGCTGCTTATTGGTATGATCATTCATTGCCTGCATTTGCTCTCTTATCTCATCCTTTGCTTCATGAATCATTTTTTAATCATGTATAATCCAAAGTCTTTTTCTGACATTTCTTCTATCGTACTGTCACTGGATTCTATTAATATAGAATCTAGATTTGTTTGGATCATTTTCTTCCCTTGTTTTTTTCATGTCGTTCATGTATCTTCCCCTCTAGCAATGCAGATCTGAGGTATTACAGTTTCCCCCCTATAGGTTTATAATGACCCTATAGGTTTCCAAAACCTTTTCTTTAAGGGGGGATCAATATCAGCAGTGCCCAGTTCAGACAGTATGCAACCCAAAACCAAATAGCCCCTATGTGGACATTAATAATATTGTCATAATAAACAGAATGAGTTCAATTATTATCCTTCGTATAACAAATAGATTTACAATAAGGTCTACAGTTTCTAATGAAGGACAAAGAGAATGCAGAGGGGGTGTAGGATGTAGCTATTAATGAGATAAGAAAAGAATATATAGAAGTTCTAGATCATAGAAAATTCTAGATCAAAAGAAGTCAGTTGTTAGCAAGGAAAAAGGGAGAAAGAGACTCTGAGGGAACAGGTAAACAAAAAGAAAAGAGAATGAGAAAAGTAAAGAAATAAAAACTTAAAATTTTTCAATAAGGAGAAAAAAGAAAATCTACACTATAACAGTCATATAGTATTCAAACCTCATAGTCTTCAGTAGCCTGATGCATGAGAGGTACCTGACAAGGAGCTTCAAGTCTCCAGCAGGAGTTTCAGGATGGGATTCGCCCCACCTAAGGATTGGAGCTACGGCTTCCAGGATTATCCAAGATGGCTGCTCTGGCTTCCAAATGTGGACATGGTCAACTGGAGGTCCTGGCGGCGGGGTGTGGTTGGTCAGGCAGGGGTCCTGGAGGTGGGGTGTGGTTAGTCTGGTTGCAGGATCCTGCAAGTGGAGTGCAATCAGTCGGTCTTGGGGTCCTGGTGATAGTGCACAGTCAGTCTATGTGAGGGCCCTGGAGGCAGGGAGTGATCGTCCGGCTGAGCGATCCTGGAGACAGGGCTCAGTCCGGCCAGGGGTCCTACGGGGCCTGGCTATTGTCTCAAAATGGCGGCAGCCACATGTAACCAAACCTGCAGGTACTGTAACAGTGAACTTCCAGGCAACAGCAGGCAGCTGGTGCTCCACTGGCGGTCTGCAGTCAGTTTGCTGACTGCTGTCGGACAATTGGGAGGTGAATCTTGGGCAGTGGGTGATGCATAGGTGAAAGGCAGGTGATGGACAGGTAAGAGGCAGGCAAATGGAGGATGATAGGAGCCTGACAGTGAGCAATCTGCACTCAAAAAGGTGTCGATATGCTGGCTGACTGCAGGTGATCACAGTAGACAAATGTAGTAAACAGCAGGGGATCGATAAGCAGCAAAAACTGCCTCACCAAGAAACAGATATCCTCTGTTTGAAACCCAAGTTATGGAGGAACAAGGAACACAGCCTCCCTCTAGTCCACCATCTTGGATCTTCCCCCAAGATTTTCAAGATTGAAAAAAAAAATGAGTTGAAATAGACTCAGTTTTGCTATTTTAATAAAAAGCTCAAACTCATTCAATGGCTTATCCAAACAAAATCTTTCTTACTCTCACAGTTTTGAGGTCCACCATGGACCATGATTCCTCCATGGTGACTCAGGCTTCCATATTGCTCAGATAGGGTAAGACTAGACTGAATAGCCTAACGGCAGCAATTCAAAACCTCCATCAGAAGGGGCACAGCTCTTCTATCTGCATGCTTATGGCTGCCCTCAAGTGGCACTGTGACCTCAGCACTTCCACTAAGGCAAGAAGATTCTCTCATCTATCACACACGGACTTTGTCTTCTGCTCATCTCTTATTGTTTTGTCTTTGTTGTCTTTTTTATGGGCATTTGTATGATTTCTTAATGTCTTTAAGACATTCAACATAGCTTGGTGATGTCCATTATTGTCTTCATGGACAGATGAAGGAACAGGAACTCTGTTAGAAATGACCTACCTCATTTTCTCTAAAGATAATGCAGTCCTTATTTCTTCCCTCTTCTCCTCTGTGCCAGGTAGGAAGGCCTCATTTTTTCCTTGGGAGTGAAGAAATGAACAAAGAATGATAAGGTCCAGACCAAGTTAGATGTGGGAATTATCATGAAGTTTCTTCTTTCTCTTTTTCTCTTCCTTCCTTCCCTCCCTCCCTCCCTCCCTCCTTCCTTCCTTCTTTCCTTCCTTCCTTCCTTCCTTCCTTCCTTCCTTCCTTCCTTCTTTCATGTAATTATTTGACTGTTTGACAACTACATATTCAGCATCCCTACTGTGTGGTATGTGCTAGAAATGAAATGTTGATCTAAGTAGATCTGGTTCAGATAATATATAATGAGGGAAACTGTCATGTAAGTGGGCAATTACAAGACAGTGTGGCAAAATCTACAGAGAGGTACAGAGACCTTCATAACATGTTACTGGAGACACACCATGGATGATGGAAGATCCTTGGAGGATAGAGTATCCAAGTAAAGACCAATTTACATCCATGAGCATAGGCTAGGTAAAGAGAACTGGAGCAATTATTGTTCCAGAAGAAAACAAAGCCCTAGAACAGAAACAGTCAGGGGAAGAGGGAGACAGAGAAAGCAAAGGGAGAGCAAATGAAGCTTTTGGCATGATCAGGGATCTGCAAAAAGCCAGAACGTAGATTCAAGGTGGAGGAGTTCTGAGAGTTGAGATAAGAGAAGTGAGGAAGAACCAGGTCTCAAAGGACATTGTAAACCATGAACACCATTTTGGATATTTTCCTGATAACAGTGGGAAGTCGCTGAAAGGTTTCAAACAGGAAAGAGTGATATGATAGACACTTCAGATCTGAAATAGCAACTGCCCTTTACAAAAGTCCAGCAGTTACTATGCTGGCAAAGGAAGCAGCCCAATGCCTGCTCAGAGCAGCCCTGGCCTTTGGCCAGTTTCCCTGGTATGACAATTTATGAGCAAGTGTGCTGAGGATTTGTGTGTTTGGTAAGACCAGGAGCACAAGGAGAGCCCTTAACACAAAACTTCTTTTTCTGTTCTCAGCCATAAATGCTGAAGCCCCATTCTTTATTCCTTCAATTTTTCATTTATCTGTTCATCAAATATGCACTGAGCACCTGCTATGTAAATGGAATATAGTTTGTGCACTAAAGGAAAGGAGATAAGGGCAGGGTTCTTGCTTTCAAAAGGCTAAGGGTCTCATTGGGGAGATGAGTTTAATGGTGTCTCATGAGGGAGGAGAATAGAACCTTAGAAGGGAATCATTCAGGCTGGGGAGCCCAGGGAAGACTTTGTGAAGAAGAGCACCGTGGTTGGGCCTTGCAAGATGAATACAATTTCCTCAGTGCTGATCTGTGATTGACCAGAAGACTTTCAATTATCTGTGATAGAAACTTAACTCCAATGAGCTTAAACAAAAAGAGGGCACTTACTGGTTCACACACTGGGAAGCCCAGAGGTGCAGCTGACTTCAAGCCTGACTCCATCCAGGGACTCAACATTGTGATCAAAACTCCTCTTCCTCTCTCCATTCTAAGGACAGATTCTCTCTGGTGGGCAAGATGGCTCTCAGAAAACCCAGTGTATTAGTTTCCTGGGACTGCTGCAACAAAACTGTCACAAACAGATTGGCTTAAAGTAACAGAAATTTATTCTCTCACAGTCCAGGAGGTTAGAAATCAAGGTGTCAGCTTGGTTGTTTCCTTCTAGGGCTCTGAGACAATCCATTGCATGAGTCTCTCCTAGCTTTTAGTGTTTTCTCTAAATTGTTGGCATTTCTTGGCATCTAAATGATCCCGAACTCTGCCTCTATCTTCTCGTTGCCTTCTCTTCTCTGTTTCTCCCTTGTGTCTATATCTAAAAATCCCACCTCTTTTCTCTAATAAATCCACCAGTCATGGAATAGAGAACAAATTTTAAATCTAGGATGATAGTTCTTGAGACCCTTAACTCAAATTTATCTGCAAAGACTCTTATCTCAACCAAGGTCACATTATGAGGTTTCTGAAAAACATGAATGTTAAGAGAATACTCTTCAACCACTGTCCCCAACAAAGTCATCTTCCCCACTGTCTGTGGCACAAAAATCCTGCTGCAGAAAGCCCAGTGTGGGCCGTGTGCCAGCTCTGTGATGAAGTGATGGGCCTTGTACTTCAGCACCCCCAGACCCACAGTGCGTGGGTTCCCAAGAATAAAACCTTTCTATCAGAAATACAAATGAAGGTATGCTGAAGAAATATCAATGATTGGATTCTGGAATACACGGGAAGATGTTTCTGGGTGTGATATGGCAAGATCTTTGGAATCCTGATGATTTAGAACTAAATGGATTCTAGAAATTAGTCTATCAGCCTCCATTTCTTTATACAGATGAGGAGCCAGAGCTATAGAGAGGAAGGGACAGAGGATTCCAGACAGTGAGTGAGGAGCATTACATTGGAAGGCAGGTGCCACCTGGGTTACACATGGGGAGCAGTAGGTACCTAAAGAACTGGAGACACCAAACAGACAGACTCAGTGTAAGGGACATGGGTAGATACCAAAACACCCTTCACATTTATTCCTACAGCTCTCCATGCCTTAGCTTACTTGAGCATCTTATCTTTAGAGCTAAGAGTTATACTATTGGTTTTTGGAGACTTCTCTGAAGACCTGTGTGGGAGTCAGTTTTGTATCCATTTGCTATAAAATCAGAAAAATAAGAATAACGTAGAACTTTCATAAAAACCAATTATAAATCAATTCAAAGAACTGTATTTTCACCTCATATTATATTGTTTCTAATTATTTTGACATTTGTTAAGCTACTATGTTATTAGATCAGGGTCACAGTAGAAAGTAATGTGATTTTGTTTCATTTAGTTTTGTGACCAGTATGTTTGACCACTGAAAATGGTAGCAGCCCCGTGTGGGTTTTCCATAATTTGGGGCAGGGAAGGGATTTTACTGACTCATGACATCCGAAGGTCTAGGATCCCTAACTTCGACCAACTTCTACATCTTACTAGGTAGCCAGAGTTGAGCCGCCTCAGTAAGAAATCTCAAGAGAATTCCCCAAGCTCTCATTTTCTTAAGAGGAAGGTGGCCTTGATTTCAAATTGGCTTTTACTGTGTTTGGCGTGTTTTAAGGAAGCTCTGTTTTGCTAAGGATGAGATGGAGTTGGTTAGTTGTATTATTTGTTGCTAAGGATGCTTCTCTCTGAAATGAAGCACACGCGCACGTGGTCCCTCCTTAACACCTGTGGCTTAGTGACCTTGCCACCATTATCTTAAGTGTTCAAAAACACAAGACCCACTTGTTAGTCAAAGCAGTTGATCTATTTGAAAGCCTCTGATTCATTTGAAAAGCTTCCCCATGTTTTTTTTCAAATAGGAAAATTAGCTGGACATTCTTCAGAGTAATTGACCTACGGATATGAGTTTTATCTGTTTTTCCTCAACAGCCACCATACCAAGTTATCAATTAGCCTGCTTCAGTCAAGCCCCACGGTTGGTGACATCTGAGCTACACATCACCCTCATACTACAAGTGTTTGTGATCCCCTTCATCTAAACCACTTGTGTTAGAACAGCTACTGGTAGGCAGGGATGCTGTGGTGAGGGCTTATTTAAGGAAAAAAAAAAAAAAACTTTTCTGGGATTTAGGATAAGTGATCTTTGCCTAAGTAGGAAGCAAAGCAATACTGAATAGAGGAATATTGGCCCTCCACTGGGGTGTCCCTCTAGAGACCTCGGTTCATGTTAGCTGATAGTATCACATGCATTCTCTTAACATGCCCCAGCTTCTTCAGGTTCTGGTCAGTTGCTGAAGAATGAAGGGGATTTAAAAATATTGAAAATCCAGCAAAGAGGGCAAGCTAGTGCATCAATACCCTCACTTGCTAGGCATTAGAACAGAGAAGATAGTAAACATCTCTGACCTATTTCTCATACATTCATCGGTTCAGTCTTTGATTGGCTAAGCCATTCATTCACTGAGCTACCAAAAATCTATTTTTTTTTTATTCTTGTCTTAGAACCTCAGGACAGAGACATAATTAAATGGACTCAAAGGAGATGCTTTAAGGAAACTCATTTTGTCCTACTGTTGGGAGATTGTTGCTTGTCCTGAGGGCCCTTGTTGGCCTCAAAAGAATTGAGCAGGTTCCAGACTTCTATTTCAGAAAACAAGCAGTCCAACTGACTAATGAGAGCTTGCTACAGGCTTAATTTTGTGAGGTAGAGAAACATACACAATATCCATATTTCCTCCCCAGGGGTGGTCAGTTCCCAGGGAAGGGAAGCAGCTAAGGATTTTAGGGTACAAGTTTGCCCAGAAAGATTGGTGATGTCCCCTAGAACCAAATGAAATCTCAATGGGAAAGGAAGAAGAAAGACCAGTCACTAATCAACCTGATTCACCATTAACAAAGTTGGCACCTATTGCTATTCTTTATTAATAATCAAGTTAAACCAAATTTAATGCTTACTTTTATGACTATCACTGGACTGGAGCTACAGAAAGGCAAAATATAGCCCTTATACATGAAGTTGCTCAGTATCTAGAGGGAGGAAGCTTGGTAAAGAAAAAGAAGGCAGAGTCACACTTTCAATAAACTTTTATGAAACACATGAAGTGGTATAAAATTTTTTCATTCTTCTGGCATCTCATTGGAGAGTTGATTTGATCATAATGAAGACAATAACTGCTGCAAAGGCTGCATACGGACAATGGACTATGTGCAGATGCTATCCTAGGTGCTTGGAATGCACCAGGAATGCACTGTCTCCTTTACCAGCCCTGAGACAGGCACTACTATTGTCCTGGGTTTGCAGATAAGGAAACTACAAAGGGTGGCTAAGAGATTTGCATGAGGCTATGTGGCTAGTAAGTAATGCAGCTAACATTTGCATTCAGGTAGCTGACAACTGACCCTTTGTAAATAACTGGTGTGCAACAGTGTTCTGTATTTAAGAGATTATCATGTCAGAGCCATGACTCAGCAGACACCAAAGAGGACAAGGTACTGTGACTTTTGTCTAGAGAACAGACTGAGCAGAGAAGACATTTCACATCAGGTTCTATCAGTCAAAAAAGTCATAAATGGAGGTGGACATTCAGATAACTCTGAGATGAACCAGGCTGGGAGGGGTAATCCCTGGAAGCTAGATATAACCTACAAGATTAAAGAATGAGCCTGGAGAGATGCTGATGTGCCTTTGGGGGTGAACAATAGCTACATTGACAGATGACAGAGAGGTATCGAAGTGGTACTCTATGTGAATGGATGCTAACAAAATTAACATATGAGTGACTTACAAGTGACCCTGCATTTATCAAGTTTTAATTAGTTGCAAATGAAAGAAATAAAACATAAATCATCTAAGTAAGGAAATGTATTTCCTCATAAATCTGAAGTAGACATAGATATTTAGTTTTAGGCATGGCTAGATTCAGCTGATCAAATCAATAATCCATTTCTTTATCTCTGGAGCCTGCTTTTGCATTGACATACTTCTTAGTCAGTCTTTCTTCATGTAGTAGCCTCTGGGACCTTAGCCAACACAGTAGAAACAGAGATTCTTTTTCCCCAATAGTTTGCTACCTAATTAATTCAACAAATATTTAGTACCTGTGCCAACGTAGAGGATACGTTGTGAACCCATCTGTGAAGGGTTATGGAAAATAATATTTCTAAAACACAGCTCCCCAAGAAAAACAGAGGGACAATGTGGTTCGAGAGGAGGGAGAGCAAATTGACCAAACATTAAACCTCTTCCAGCGCACCCTTTCCTAATAACAATGGGTCCTAAACCATGACCTTCCTCCGTGGCTAATTAGTCCTAAATGGAAGCACAGCAAGATTTGAGTACTCATCCCTGGGATCTAGACTCTTATCTCCCCAGATGGCAAGTTTCAACCTTTTTACAACCACCTTCCTAAGTTAAAGTTTTAACCTGTTCAGCTAGCCCCTGACTGTCAAAACTGCACATACACAGCTCCCAGTGATTATATCATTGTACCCTATAAAACCAAAATCCCCTCAGTAACTGGCCATTTTCCCATCCAGAAAGTGGACCCAAATGGCACCCAGTTCCATGAAGAAATAAAGCCTTCTCTGAATCCATCGAGGTCTGCTTCCTGTCCTTTTGTGCTTACAATGTGGACATCTGGAGGATGAGAACTCCAGGAAGATGGCAGAGAAAACACCAATCCAGGTCTGTCCCATCAACATAATGATAAGTGTCAGGCTACATATGTCAAAACGAGCAATTTTCAGACCCTGTACCCAAGGAATCAATCCAGCTGGGGGAAGAGCAGGTTTAAAAATGCAAATCATCCATGTTGATTGACAGGGCAATGCACCTGACCATGAACTTCAGGGTCCAGTGGGGACATAAGGATAGGAATGATCAGGGAAGGCATCAAACCCTTGGAAATCAAGCCTTTCTCCCAAGGGTTGAAAATACAGGACTCTGAGTCTCACACAAAATGAACAAAATTACAGCTGTGATTTCCATATCTGAGCCTTCAGTGATTATTTTCTTTTGCTTTTTCCACAATAACATTTGTGGAGGTTATACATGGGTCAGCTTACTTGTTCACTGACTTGTAGTAGTGTCTTCTCATGGACGTGGTGATGAATCTGAGACCCAACAGGAAAGAGTGGACAGATAAGATCTGCTTCACAAAAGTAACTGTCAGACCTCATGAATAAAGAGGCACTGGGTACCAATCCCCCACTAAACCACAAGTCTCGCTCACAAGCTCTTTCTGGCCTCTCTCTTTCTCTCTCATGCACTAAAAAATGATTTATCTTTTATCTTAGCCTTAATTCACAATTTCACAATTAATTAAACATCAGCCTAATCATTATACCCACAAAGCATTTAAACTGATGTTGGGCGAATGATGGGGAAATGAATAAATGCTTTGAAGGTCCATTTCAAATTAGTTATTTGATTAATGAATATTCCACAAGGGCATTGGGGAGATGACCTCTGTTGATGACTTAAAGAAAGTCATGTCTGTTTAGATAATGAGAAGACAAAGAGAGTTTGCGTTATCTCCGGGTGTACGTTGTGTAGAATTACAAGGATTAATCCATACAAAATGTATTACTTTTCCCTTGGCTTGTTGAAGATAACATAGAATTGTAAGATCAATAAATAAAGTTTGGCATTTCAAAGATGCTGCTTCGTGATAAACTGTGCAATGTGTACCCCAGACCGCCAGCCATGAGCGCAGGCCACCCACCGGAGGCTTATGAAAGAAAGCTGGGCTTTCTCCTGATAAGGTTTGCATCAGGGCGGCTGGTTCGCCTCATAAACTCTCCATAATCCCTCCTAACACCTGACCTTTCGATTTCTTAGATGTAGAAGAAGAAAATTGGGTTGTCACCAGCTTCCTGTATATTCAAACAAATAAGAAACAGCTTACCTTGTTTTGTCGTTTAGAAGGAGGCTTTTCCCAGCAGATCAAAACCCATATTGGAAAAGGAAATCAAATATGGGTCACAGATGCTGACTGAGGCGCACGGTTAAGAACAGGGCGGAGGTGCTTCCATCCCAGTCAGCCTGCCTCCTCGCTGTCCTAGGGGCGGAAAGTTAAATTACTTTTCATTCTTAGTGATGCGAAATCTTAGAAGAGTCAAAACTGGTTCAAAAATGGGGGTCCTCAGGGTGCCCAAAGCATTGGAGTTGTTTGGACATGAAACAGATCTAGAAAAGGTTCATTTGAATGGTAAGCATAATATGCTGATTTCCCTCCTGGGTTGTTTTGGTTTTGTTTGTTTTCCTTAAACGATGGAAGTAACACTCCCAAAGCTGGGTTAATGTTCATTCTGTAGACAGTAATCCGAAGCCTCGAGATGCTAAATCACTTCCTGGTGGCAAGTTCGGAAGGTGAACTCTTGGGTGGCCTCAGGCCTCATGGGAAGCCCGGCACAGAGAGTGAAGGCAGATTCTCTGGCTTCTTGCCCTGGGCTTGGGTGGAGAGAGTATAGCCTCTGGTGTTCACCTCCTTCTCAATGCATAAAGGATAAGTTAGCATTTTTTGAAACTCTCTGTTAAGCAACTCTCATCAATAACTCTAAGGGAAGAAAGATCAACTACTTCCTTAGAAACAGGAGACTTGGCATGGTTTGCCCTTCAAGGCTCTGTTTTGGGATCATAGAAATTTCAGAATATTATAAGATTCTGGATCTAGTGGTAGCACCAAAACTGATCAACTCTTGCTCTGGGAGCAAGCCATTTAATTTCCCTTCCAGGCATGGAGAGGTTTTTTTTCTTTTTTTATCTTAAAGTTACCTTTCAGCTCAAAATTTCTCTTCTACAGGTTATTTCTTTCTACAAATGAAAAAAAAAAAATCAGAAATTATGGCATTAAAATAGTTGCAGTCCTTGCCAGGTGACTATGAGTAAAGTCATTCTTAACATTTTGGGTAGTTGTTTCTTAGAACTCAAGTCTTCAAATTTTTCAGAGGTACTGTAACATACATCAAAAAATTATTTACCACACCCTGCATTCATCTGCACTCATTCCTCAAAATTGTTTTACACCCAGGTTTCTCATGTCATTTGTCATATTGCATGATGATTTGGGCATTTGGGGCATATGATCTTTTGGGGCTTATAATATTCTAACTCATAAAATGCTAAGGTTATTGGCTAGGGAAAATACTTGCTTTAATTTGGTCTTGGAAAGAATCATCATATGCTAAATATCTCCCAGATACCATCCCCCAGCCGATCATTTAAAAGTCAAATGCAAGACCAGCTCTCATTCTCCCTTTCCAATGCAGAAAGACATTTTCTGAAGATTTGACATCCTGCTCTTTGGCAAGGTAGCACCTAAGGATTGCCCAGGATGTCAGAGGCTTCTTGCTTTCTTCTCTTTTGGTCTGTCTTCTCACATGTGGAGAAAGATATCCCTGTCCTTGGAATTAATTCAACATGGAGCAAGAGATTTGAAGTCCAGTATATCTCCGGGCCCCCTTGTGTCTCCCTCAGTACAGCTCTAGTTTGGAAAATCTAATGACTGATTTCATACCATTATCCCGTCATGTTATGGTTTGGATCTTAAATGTCCCCCAGAGGCTCATATGTTGCTTGGTGGCTAGTCTGTGGCACTCGTGGAAGGCAGTGAAAGCTTTAGTAGCGGGAGGCCTACTGGAAGGAAGCTTGGTCATTGGGAGCTGTGCCCTCCAAGTGGGTATTGAGACCCTGCCCTTTCCTCTTTTCTTTGCCTCCTGGACTCCATGAAGGAAGCAGTTTCCTCTGTGTGTCCTTCCACCCATGATGTACTTACTACCTTGCTACAGGCCCAAAGGCAACAGATCTAAACAATCATGGTTTGACATGGTGAAATAAAATAAATCTTTCTCCTTATAAGGTGACTATCTCAGGTATTTTGTCAGTGACAAAAAACTGACCAACATCCCTCCATCTTTACATCTTCTCTGGAACTCCCATTACTGAGAGAAGGGGTATCTTGTTCCTTGAATTGGTGCCAAATGAATGCAATTTGATCTTACCTGAAATTTTCGTGATCGTGATAACAGCCACTTGCCTTTGTCAAGAATTAGTAGATATTGTTTTGGGTCCGAAAAAGGTTACATGTCTTCTAGAGGGCTTTCAGGGACAGACAGCCACCAGGACTCCAAAAGAACTGACACTCCCTTATTTGAAGCTAGTTTTATACTTCTTTGGAAATCATTTCTTGACTTTGGTCCAAATCAAAACCAATGCCTGGCTTTAACAGCCCAGGTGATTCCATCCTTATCAGCATGTGTCGTGATGTATTAACAAAGTATTAACAGAGTATAATACTATCATCGATCAACTACTGTGAGCATTATTCTTATTAGAAATTCATCAACATGCAAATTCTTTTAGTTACTGTTTGTTGATAATTGACACCATCCTACACGGTCTGTACAAAGGGACTTAGATTTAACAACAGATATATCTGGACTATGACAATTCCAGCTTGGATGCTTAGAAATGCTGTTACTGTTCTGCAAAATTAACCACCTTCCAGTCCTGTTCTCCTTCATTTCTTCATTAGAAATGTCTATTTTCTTATTTTAGGGCCTCTTTCAGTATAGCTAGCTACAATCTGTTTATGCAGATAAAGCCGCAAGAGCTAACGGAATAGCCGATGGACATAGGGCAGTTTTGCTATCAGGAAATGCCCTATTGCTCTGAAATTTTAATGCGACCAGTATCTTTTCCCTTTTCTACTTATCCCTATTCTTTCCCTTCTTTTCCCTTCCATAGCTGGTGTTACCTTCTCATTAGTATCCCAGTGGGAGACAGCCTTCACAGAGAAAGAAGGCTGAAGCTGTCCTCTCAGAAACCTGTTCCCCTGCTTGCATTTTCATGACTGAAACCTGTGGTTATATTTGCTATTCTTTATCTCTCAGGCTTTTATGAAAGAAAAGGCATTTGAGAAGCAAATGCAATAAGAATCTAAAAAGACCAGAAAGTGTACTTGAGGACCAGATCTCCAGCCGAGCAGAGGTGTTTGGGAGACTAGTTGCAATTTTTATTCAGAAATGGACCCGATTCAGCAGGCTTTTAGTGCAGCGGAATCACACACTTGATAATCATCAGACATGCTTTTTACAGCGAACTACCGTGGTGGAGTACCATTTGAAGACTCTAAACTTATTTCCCCCACTCTGTAAAAGTTCAAAATCAGGACGATTGCAAGTATATCATATCTTTTAATCAGTGGGTTCCCCACCCTTCCCCCATCCTTCCCTAAAGCAAAAGGCATTTTTTTTTTTTTTTTGCACATACAGATAGACTATATATCAAGAATTTTTAGGATTTTGGCATATGGCAAATGTTACATTTAGCCTGTGGAGTAACACCTCCCCATGGAAAGAGGAGTGAGGAAAACCCTGTCCTCGTGCAAACTTGCATGTCAAATGTTGGGACAGTGGGTGACTGGGGGTGGAAATCCGAGCTTGTTTCTGCTCAGATCTGTTTTGGACTATGAGAAGTTTGTTTTTCCTTGGGGAATGGATGTCAAGAGGATAAAACCATCTCTCGTGTCCCTAGCACCTTTGATTGGGAGTATTATGATTTTGGATGGTGACAAACATCTATTCCAATCCATTCTTCTTCTCTCAGAACAGGGTCTTAGAAATTGAGGGCACACGTGAAATTGGATAAGAAAGTGGCAGGGATCCCGTCTGTGATCTCTACGTTATCTTGGTGGTCACCTTCAAGCCTCTGTTAATGTTGGTTTTTAAGTACCTGTGACTCTTCCAGAACAAAAAGAATATATAGACAACCTCTTATTTTATGGTGCCACTGGAAGGGCAGCTGTGTACACCTTTCATTACAAAGAACAAAATCCTTCCTAGGTACCAAAAAATGTGGAAGGAACTCACAAGAACCATTTGGAGAAGGTTCAGCCAGGCTTTATACTGACCGGCTGTGGGAATAGAGCGAGTCAAGGCTGAAGGACATTCTGTCTGCACACTGTATGTCTCTTATCCTGGTCTCTTATGTCTCTGCAAACTGTACGTCTCTTAGCTTACTCTCTCCGTGTTCTGATGGAGTTAAGCCGATGCAGTGTATTAAAATTTGGGACACTTTTCAGTATCATGTTCCGATCTAATCAGCCCTGACCAGGGAGGATTCTTGTACACCTATGACCTAGCATGATGACAAGCCAATAACAGGTACTCAATGTATTTTTTGGTGTTGTTGAATTAATGAGTCAGATGATCTTTGAATAATTTAGAAAAATATCACAGCAAACTCTCTTTACTCAAGATACCAAGGAAGCAAAAATCAACTTGAAGGAGGAGCAGACCCAAAAGTTGACTCGTGTACAGATGTCTTACTGATAGTTATAATGATGTGACGGGAAGAGCAATAGAGGCCCAAAGATGTGGGCTGTAGGGTTACCTCTCAAAGGGAGGACTGTGGGATGTGGGAGACTCCAAAGGATGCCTAATAAACTGGCTTTATTTTTTGGTCATTTCAGAAACATCACATATTCAAAGAAGCCACCCAGGATATGACCATGAAAGACAATGACTCAAACCTTTATTAATACAGAACTTATTTTTGCACAGTTAGACTCCAAAACACACTCCATGGACATGCCCCCCTATAAAGATTTCCTCTTTGACCAGATTTAGTCAGCCACTCGAGTCCTTTTCTCAATCAGGCTAGATGTGGGCCTGCCTTTAACCAGCATTCTTCAGCTAGATTCCCTCCCCGACTGATAAACTGATTCAAATTCCTTACCCACTTACCCTTGATATCTAAGTCCTCAACCTGCCTTTGACAACAATCCTGGAAGGATAATTTAGCAATAATCATTCTACCTCCCATATCTCTTCTTGGTGAATTTTCATTGCTAACGCCCTCACTCTTACTTTAAATTCCCAGATGCCTTTGCTGTATTTGGAGTTGATTTTAATCTCTCCCCTATTGCAATAGTCCTGACCCCTGTTACAGTAGTCTTAAAAGAAGTCATCCTTACCATTTTTAAAGAGTGTTGGGATAATTTTTCTTTAATGTCCCTCTGCACTTTCTAGCTATTCTGACCACCTCCGGGTTGCCTTTTCTGATCTGGGGAAAAAAGAAGAGCCATGATTGCTTCTTCTTGTAAAACCATCCGGAATATAAGGCAGAGGTTCTTACATCAGTGAATTTTGTGCCCTGTTCTTATTCAAGTCAACCTTTGTTTCCTTTGAGATTATTGTTTTCTTGATATTTTGGGTGAAGAGATTTTGCAATAATGTTTCTGATTCATTTAAAGATTACTTGCGGGGTGCAGTGACACATACCTCTAATCCCAGAGGCTCAGGAGGCTGAGGCAGGAGGATAACAAATACAAAGCTAACCTCAGCAATTTAGCAAGGCCCTAAGCAACTTGGTGAGACCCTGTCTCAAAATAAAATATAAAAAAGCTGAGAATGTGGCTCAGTGGTTGAGCACCCCTGGTATCAAAAAGAAAAGAAAAGAAAAGAAAGAAAGAAAGAAAGAAAGAAAGAAAGAAAGAAAGAAAGAAAGAAAGAAAGAAAGAAAGAAAGAAAGAAAGAAAGAAAGAAAGAAAGAAAGAAAGAAAGAAAGAAAGAAAGAAAGAAAGAAAGAAAAGAAAGGAAAGAAAGAAAGGAAAAGAAAGAAAAGAAAAGAAAAGAAAGAAAGAAAGAAAAGAAACAAAAAGACAAAGAAAAAAAACTACTTGTCACATTCATACTTTTATTCCACAAAAATATACTGAGTTCCCACCACTTGCCCACCACCCTGCTAAGGACCAGCCACACTAGAATCCTTCAAATTCATAGTCATATCTTTTGCTTACTTTCAAAATAATTTTAATTATTTTAAATAAGTAAAACAAGAGTAAAAATTAAATGCATCATGCACACCCCTCTCCCCTCCTTCTAACTTCCCTCCCAAAAGAGATTCTTAGAGATTTTTCTCCAAACCCAAACATATGAAAATAGGTTTGAGGGAGAGAGGTATGAGATTTTCTCTCCTGCATTTCGATGTTCTTCAGTCTGCTTCCATTGAAAAATTTCACCCTAAGTCTGATGATATCAAGGGAGTCAACTTTAAAATACAATGTCTGCAATGTTGTAAGGGCTCCATAAACATTTGCTCAATGAATGACCCTCCACATGGGCACTCTGGCTAATTTAAGTGCACCTGTTGTTCCCATGAGCCTTGGATATTTACTCTGCCATCAACGACAGTTCCCTCATCTGACCTGCTCTTGTGTCATAAGTACACCCTTATTGCTCTTTGGTTACATGTGTCTTGCATGTCTTCCATCTAGAATAAATGCTCCTTGAGACCTTGAGGGTGCAGCTCATTGACAATGGGCCAGACTTTGAACTAGGTGCAGGGATGTGATGATAACTGCTAGTACTTACTGTGAACCTTGCATTTTATTAAACACTTGCAGCGAGTTATCTCATTTTATTCTTATGACAACCCTATGATACAGGAACTGTTATTATCAACAATTTGCTGACAAGGAAACTGACGTACAGGGAGGATAAGTAAGTAGCCTGAGGCTGCCCAGTAAGTCATAGTGCCAGGTTTCAAACCCCTAAAGTCCATCTCCAGATTCCTTGCAACTGGTGAGGCCTCTGCGGTGTCGTCTCAGGATCAGCAATGAATACTTACTGGTTAATTAATTTGAAAATAGGGAAAGATAAAAAAAATTTCACCATCCACTCAATCTTAAAAGAACTGTGCTGGAGAACATAGACTGGCAAGTTTGACATTCTTTTAACTGGTTTGCTTGAAGAGACTCCTGCTGTTCTGGAAATAACTGCAGCATGACACTGTGTTTTGCCAGCCTCCTAGCTAACTTTAAATCATGTGGGTCACAACTATAAATGCTCTGTCCTTTTTCTCTTGGGGATTCTGAATTTTCAGGGCTTACATAAGTACATGTTGTTAAGACAAGGATGAGAGGTGATTTGATTTGGGTAGATTTGCTCAGGAAGGGAACGCAATTGAGAATTAGCCCAGAGGGAGGACTGGCAAGACCAGGTTTTCATTTTCCAGAGAATTTACTATGCCTCTGAGCAAGTCATTTTACTTCTCTCTGCATGTTTACCTTTCTCCAAAATGTGTAAAGATAACACCTTCCCGAAGCTGAGAAGGAGGCTAGATTATTTAAATACTGGAAGAAAATAGGATGAAAAAGAAATCCATGATTGTGAGCTCTTATTTCACTAAACAACAGCAGAGTCACGAAATGTTTCAATGGCTCAGTGCTTTGAGGCAGCAGGTGGAAGTCCCACCAGACAAGTCCTGTTAAGGTGGCATGTGACAGGTGCTCATCTGTCCCTATCCATGCTGGATCCCTCATATTCAACTGAAGCAGCCTTTGAAGGTCCACTCTAGATGTACCAATATAAAATAACATCAGGAGGGCCTTTAACTCTGGACTTCATGAATGCCAAAGAAATTGTCTAGGATGACATGAATATACACTGGAAGAAGACTAGAACATGATTATAGGTATAAAAACAATCACAAAATTCTCTGCCCACCAGGTTCCCAGATAAACTGCCAATGTTTCCACACATTAAAGCTGACGACCACTCTTAACCAAGGGAGTCAAAGAAAAGCCTGTCTTGCCATTCTCCCTGAATTGTTTATTAGTCTTCTCCTGGTTTCACAGGTGTGCTTCTTACAATCCGTGCTGAAGTTGGTGGTATCTTTACATCAGTCCTTATTACTTTTTGCAGATGGTTCTGTCTCTGCAAATACGTTGGTGTGAAGTTTGCTCTGAGTGGTCTTTATCCATTGATAGGGACTTCGATGTCCTCAAACAGGCTGCCCAAGAACATGGTGTGTTGATCTCAGGCTGGTGTGTCCAGGCCCCTCTGTTTTATGTGCTCTCTATTGTGCAGCATGGTGAACAGAATTTCTCCCCCTTGTTGTGATCCAAGATGGTGGCAAAGCCTCATAGTTCAACACTATGAAAATTCTACTACGTGCCTAGACTTGAGAAAAAAAGTAAAAATAAGCACTGCTCTGGCTAATATCATCATTCCTGCATCACTGGGCATTTATTGCCTACATATCTAGATGCTCAGGAGATCTCAACTCTCCTTTGAGTATGTAAGAATGTGAGGAGGTAGAGAGAGGAATGGGAGACAGCTTCAGAAACTGAAACAAGGTGTACCGAATAGCATATCTGATTTTTAGGACTGTCGGCCTGCTGAGATTGGTTTCCCTTCCTCATTAGGAATTATTTATTTGGGACACGCCTTTGATTCAGGGAATTATTTTTGTTCACTTCTATCTTAGTCCAGTGGCTCAATCTTTTCACAATTTTCTGGAGTTGTCTGGAATATGGGAATAATTTCACACTTGAAATTCTGTGGAATAAGAGGGATGGATTAGGTAAGAAAAAGACCTGAGTACACTCCCAACATAGCTTTCAGACAGGGCTATGCTATCCCAAGCATACCAGGTATGCAACCATATTTTGTAATGGGCGAAGGGTTCTTTAAAAGCAAGGTGGCTGTGTTGAGGTAGCATTTGGGTGTCTGCACATCCATTGGCTTTTGGATGCATTAGCAGTGGCCAATTAAGCTTTGAAACATAAGCACAGAGCAGAATAGGTCTTCTTCCAGTCAGCATGCAATAAAGGCTCACTTTCCATCTGATTTGCATCATTCTAATTTGCATTTTAGTAGAGCTCAGGTTTGTTTGCCAGAAAGCACTTCTGTGACATCACTTCTGAGAAAATACACTTTTATCTGTGTACATGGTAACAACACTTGTACGTTAGCTGTTTGGAGAAGTAGCCTCACGTCCTTTGGACTATGGTAAAGACAAGCCAATCAACCCCTCAGGGATCATACTGTTTTGCTCTTCTTATGGGTGGGAAGCCAAGCTTTCTTCATACTGCACCAAGCAGTGATGGGTCCATATTTAATATGCTAAATAGGGTTGACACTGAAGTTTTCAATCCGTGGTGGTATGGCATTGGCTATCTCTGGACTTCTTTTATGCAACTGTTTTATAATGGGTGGAGCTGGGATCCCCATTAAGGATGGATGGTGTGGACAGGATTGCCACGTGGAGAGGTAGAGCTGGCTTAAAGGTGAAATACCAGCTCCTCTGCTTTCAAACTGGGTGAACATGAACGGGTCACTTGAAACTCTTACAACTTTAACTTGGTTGTCTACCAAACTTTAAATATCTACTTTATACAAAAGTTATGAAAATTTTTTGTGATAAAAACCAGCACATAGTGGGTACTTGGGTACTGCAAATTTCATTTTCCAGCCCCTCCTTTACTGACAATACACTTGTGTTGCGATGCATGTATATATATATATATATATATATATATATATATATATATACACACATATATATGAATATTTAGTTGTGATGTCATTTATATGTGTGTATATATTAATATACAGAGAGATACATATACAGAACCTGGTGTGCAACTCAAATGAATAAAAATCACTTTAACATAATAATATCTGGTGTTTTCCCTCATATCCATCTCTTGATTTCCCTTTTGAAGAGAGATTCTATCCATGCAGGCTACAGAATGAAATATCATATTTGGGGGGGGGGGCGGTACTAGGGATTGAACCCAGGGCCTTGTGCTTGTGAGGCAAGCACTCTACCAACTAAGCTATATCCCCAGCCCCCTAAATATCACATGTTTTAAAGAAAGAAAACAAATAAGGAACAGCTATTTATTCTCTCATTTTACTTTATTCTAATAAAGTTTTTGTTTTAAAGCAGTGACTGAAATTACAGGCACACAATAAAAATAGGTTATATTCACTACTGATAATTTCAACCTGAAAGCTAAACACTTCCCTTAGTCCTCATTGTACAGCATGTTCATTTAGTGAGACTGCTTGGAAGTTATTTTTAAACTCAGCCACTTAGATCATCATGTCTGGCATACTGTCTAGAAGATGCAATGTTTCATTACCAAACAGAAACATTATGTACTGTGGCATATGAGTCATTAAAGGAGCAGCAGATCTGTTGTCACTCCCAAATAATAAGGCTTATTACTATTATTGATTATGTGTCGTTATAGAACCTCTTGTCTGAGAATCTGAAATTACATTATAATTGAACTATATAAAGTTCCAATAATGCAGATATTCTAAAGAATCTCTGTATCCACAATCTATTGATTCATTTATTAACAAGCATTTATTGAACATATACTGTGTGCTAGACACAATGCTCAGCACCTAGAACTTGAAAATCAGTAAGATCAAGACAGAACCCTATGCAAAAAAATTAGTATTTAGACAAATTTAATTAGAACCCCCTTTTAAAGTCTGCTTTACTTTAACAAGCAGAATAGTCTCTGGACACTGAAGAACCTCTGTGAAATTATAAGTGGAAGCTGTTGGGATGCAAATCTCAAAATAAAAATGTAAACACAAATGTGATTTCTGAAAGCCATGTTATTTAGCAGAAACAGAGAGTCCATTTGAAATCTTACTGTAGTCTGCTTAAATGTATTTTTGGTTTAGGGTAAAAATGGAAGAAAGTTGGAGACTATCTCAAATTGTAGTTGTTATTGGTGGCTTTTGTTTGGTGGTTTTTGTTTGTTTATGTTTTATTTTTTAAAAGCTGTCAAGAAAACTATGCTTGAATAAACAGACCATCATGAAGTTTTTATTTGGGCCAGTAAGTCACACTATGTATGTTGTCAATTGTCCATCTCAGCTCAGAGGGAAGGGAACATAGTCAAATAGTCCAGGAAACTGCTAATAAGACACTACTTTTTTCTTGATGAACATAAAAGTAATTATGTTTCTGCTACTAAGGAGAGAGAATTTATTTGGAAGGTTTTGATTCTATAAAACCCTGAGACCCCAAATTACTAGAAATATATATACATATATGTAGACGTGTGTGTATTTGTGTGTGTGTACTTCCAAGGGCTGTTTGAACTTGTATCATTAACTCATAGATTTAATATGAATCTGTAGGCCTCAATTAAATTAAGGAAACATTCAGGCAAAGATCAACAAAATGAATAGCTATGTTAAATAGATTTTTGCATTGTTTTTTACTTTTATTCTTTAAAATGTTTCTTTGAAAAGCATATGACACTTCACAATGTTAATTAATTTAAATTACGATGTTTTATTCATAGATACTGTATTAGAGGTCTAATTTGTAATGGAAAGAAGATAAATGAATAGAAAATTATACTACCTAATATGACTTCAGCATTAACCCACTTTTGGGACCCCCCAGAAGCATGGATCATGGGCACAGAGCTAAGGCACCCTTGCCTCCCAACATCCAACCAAAATTCAGCCTAGTGCTAGGGAGACAGTGGACACTCTCAGTCATCTCAGTGAACATTTTATGTGGTCACTCAGTAGGAATGCGTGAGGTCTGCTGTGTGCAGGCATTGCACTAGGTGATGGAGGAGCACTACCCACGAGTGAGCAAGACATAGCATCCTGGGTGATGGAGGAGCACCACCCACCAGTGAGCAAAACACATTACCGCTTCTGAGTTTCCTGTCCCTCCAGGAAGACATCCAGAGCGCAGTGTGACAAGTCCAGTGGGAAGCTTAGAGCTCCGTGAGGTTTGCACCAACTCTTACCTATCCACGCAGAGAGCCTCGGCACAATCTCTTCCTGGAATGTTGGTTACCTCTTTTTCTATAGTAGGTATTGTTCAATCATGTTCCAAATCACCAAAACTTTTGCACTGTCTGATCCTTTAGCCAAGGGTAGGTCCACTGGTTTTATGTTTCCAGAGCACCCTGTACTCCTTTTATTTTTTTTTAATCACAGGCCCTTGGAATTATTTTTCAATGCCTGTCTTTCCCGCTGGTACATATGTGCTAAATGACAGAGCCAGGGTGTCTTCTGTTTACTTCTTGTTTACCTCTCCTCTAGAGCAGAGATTCCCGTGGAAAGAAAGCTTTAGAAAAGTTCGAGCAATTATCAACTTAATCACTTGAACTTGCTATTTTTACTGTACTCTGGGACTTCACTGTCAGCCTGTTCTGTTTCCGATCTAATATCTTTCTGTTATCTTGAACTGTTCCTAGACAGCTTACCTCTAGGGTCTATTCCAATTCGTCCTCTTCTCTTCTAAAGGCCACTTGGAACCTACACTACAGTCAGATCCCATATGCATGTCAATCAACAATGGATCATGTCTACAATTGTGGTCCCACGTCACCTAGTGACCTCATAGCTGCCTTTGTATAAATACTCTATGGTGTTCACACAGAGACAAAATCACCTATAGGTGTTTTTCAGAACATGTCTGATGTGACCCAGTGTTCTTCACAATGTGGATCCAAACTACTCACAAGCCTCATTTTAGCGATTGACTTCCCAGTTGTTACCCCATGTTTGTGTCACACAAACCACCACAAAGGCTAGGCTGAATTTCAGTTGATTTCTGATCAGGATTGATGGTTTTGTCAAGGAACAGAGCCCCGCAAGCAAGGATCTGCAAAGAGACACCCCACATCAAAGGATTTGTGTTTGGAATTTTGTTTCTTTTAATATTTAGGTTTAAATATTAATGACATTTGTATCTGTGCAAATTAGATGAGAAAACAAGGGGAGAAAAGTGCTTCTGAGATCCCATGGGAAAAAAATCAAGCACAAGAGCATGCTTCCTTCCCCAATAGGACACAGTTTGAATTTCCACCCTCATAAATATTTAAATTGGAAGTCTGCAGCAGTTATTTCTGAACAAGGGTGAACAGATTCTTACAATGGGAAAAAAAAGAGAATGTATTGGCAGTGCAACAGGATTTCTTGGTCCACTGGAAAAGTACTAAAACATAGTAATTTTACCAAAATGGAACAAGCAGGATTGTGCCCTTAGGAAGTATATACATAAGCTCTACAATGCTAAGTGTATACACAAGGATAAATGGTAAACATGATTTATGATATAAATTCCTTTTATTTGTATTGCTTATTTTTGGAAGTATTTATAAGGTGCACATTTCAAGGTATATATTATAACCCCTGCCCTGAGGGAGAGAATGTTTCTGCCTCGTCCGCAATTAGAGCTAGATTTGAGCCAGTGTTCCTCAAAAAGCAAAATTAATTAATGGGGAAAGTTAGATGACTGCTTAAGGTATTTCCTACTCTAGCCAAACTTGAAAGTAAAGAGACAATTTAATATCTACAATAAGCTAATTAGCCGAATCTCACAGTGATTTAAGATAAGTTGTCTTGCCACTATTCTCTGAACTCATGAAATACTAAATATTCAAAAGGAAAGGTTAAAGGAGTTGTGATATAATTGTCTTCAAATATCTGATGAGGACAAAACCAATTGTTCTCACTTCATAGGAAAACAAATAAGAGCATGCCTGTGTATCCTGAGGAAAGCAAGGAAAAGGAAAAGAAGTCTTCTTGGGAGTGTCTGAAATACCTGAAACCCTATGAAAGAAGATCTGGAACTGGTTTCTCTTATTATCTGTTGACACCATCATGTGCTTCTCTTAAATTATAAAAGTCTTGCAGACTTATATAAAATTTAAACATCTGGAAACTATATCATTAAAAGTAAATATCTCATTCCACCGTTTTTGAATGGTGGAAAGGAACAGATATCACTACCCTATGTACATGTATGATTACACAAATGGTATGAATCTACATCGTGCACAACCGTAGAAATGAAATGATGTACCCCATTTGTGTACCGTGCATCCAAATGCAGTCTGTAAAACTAAAAAAGAAAGTGAATATCACTCACAGAGAGAATTTCTCTCAGAATTTTTTGTGCATATTCCTTTGATAGTTTTCTCTCCACAATTTAACTTAAAATTTATCAAGTGAGGTAATGGTACATATCTGTTCTACAACTTGACTTTTATACACATCAATTATTTTAAATCTTTCCATATCAACAATATGTCTTTTTTCCTTCTGCTTTCTTTCTCTCTGTTTCTTCCTTTCTGTTTTATTGCTGCATAGTACTAATCCATTATAAGAATATTCTCATATTGTTTACCCATTTTCTTCACGATGAGCTTTTCTGTTACTGGTATTTTGGTATAACTACAAACCATACTGCAGTGGGTATTTTTGTGAGGATTTGTATGTAAAATGTAGAAGTATTACCAAAGGAAAAGAATTCTAAAAAGAATAATTTCAAACAATCAACACTCTAATATTGCTTTCAGATAATTTATGCCTGTTCATATATTTTCTTACAAGTCTGGTATCAATTTCTATATATTCTACTAATTAGATAAGAATGAAACATTTTATTTTTTTGTTTCATTTAGATTTCTTTGCCTATT
Source organism: Sciurus vulgaris (assembly GCF_902686455.1). Taxonomy (NCBI): domain Eukaryota; kingdom Metazoa; phylum Chordata; class Mammalia; order Rodentia; family Sciuridae; genus Sciurus; species Sciurus vulgaris. The sequence continues at coordinate 157,884,054 of NC_136465.1, forward strand.
AGAGATCGTTAGTAAATCACAAAATTTCTTAACCAAAAATACGTGTTATTTCCCTATTCTTTTTCTATTTCTTCCCTTTTCTTTTGACTTCTCTTTTTTCTTAATAGTTTTAGAAGCTCTTTATATATGTGAACAAAACACCTGTTCCGTCCAATCTCTTCAAAATATTTTCAAACAGTATCACTTTTATTTTAACTCCATCAAGTTTAGTATCATAAGGTTTACTTGCTCAAAGTCAGTGAAACCCCAAAGCTTTTGCTCAGACCTCTTTTCCTTTTTGACTACAGCTATACATATGTAACTAAGTCTGAATGTAAAACAAATGCATTTCAGAGGTGAGCTCTCTCTCACCAATGTTATCTCTAAGTAATCTATTTTTAAAAAGCTACCAGAACATTTTCTACAAATATTATTAAATAAACAAGTAAAAATATGTGTGATCCAAGCCAAAATGAATTCAACACAAAAGAGTTTAGTGAGCACTCCCAGGATGATGGAGCAGTGAATCACTACCAAAAGAGTAGGGCAGCAACCCTAAGGACTAGTGGAGCCATATAGCACAATAAGAAGGCCTAAGAGAAGTCCCAAGGCACAATGAAGTTAATAAATTACCTGCGATATTTTACCATATTTAAAAGTGTTTTACACTTCTTGTCAGAGAGTTTGGGGAAAGACTTTGTTATAATTACACACACACAAAAGCAAGTAAAATGGGACCAGTTTTTTATTAAAATGATGCATAGTGTTTGGTTTGATTTTGACAAATTTATACATGCAAGGAACGTGATTTCTATCCCCATCGCTCCTCTTCTTCCCCTCCTTCCTTCCTCTTTTCTCCCTTCCCTACTCCAATCTTTGTTTCACTTCCTTATTTATTTTTTGACGGATACTTTCTTCATATACATATACACTCCCTTTGATACATTTATATATATATATATATATAAAACGTGATTTCATTATATTCATTCCATATTTCTTCTTCTTTCCTTTCCTTTCTTTTTACATTTTTTTTTTATTTTTACAGACAGCATTTTGATTCATTTTACACAAACGGGGTACAACTTTTTATTTCTATGGCTGTACACAATGTAGATTCACATCAGTCATGTATCATATATGTACATAGGGTAAAGCTGTCTGCCTCATTCCACCATCTTTCATACCCACGCCCCTTCCCCCTCTCATTTCCTTCTACATAATCTAAAGTTTCTCCATTCTTTTCTTACCCCCTACCACCCACCCCCATTATGCATCATTATCTACTTATCAGGGAAATCATTTGGCCTTTGGTTTTTTGGGATTGGCTTATTTCACTTAGCGTGATATTCTCCAATTCCGTCCATTTACCTGAAAATGCCATAATTTTATTCTTCTTTATGGCTGAATAATATTCCATTGTGTATATATACCACGGTTTCTTTATCTATTCATCTGTTGAAGGGAATATAGGTGGGTTCCATAATCTAGCTATTGTGAATCGAGCTGCTATAAACATTGATGTAGTTGCGTTACTATAGTATGCTAATTTTAAGTCCTATGGGTATAAACCAAGGAGTGGGATAACTGGGTCAAAATGTGGGTCCATTTCAATTTTTCTGAGGAATGTCCCTACTGCCTTCCAGAGTGGTTGCACCAGTTTGCAACTCCACCAGCAATGTAAAAGTGTGCCGTTTTCCCCACTTCCATGCCAACACCTATTATTGTTTATGTTCTTCATAATAGCCATTCTAATTGGAGTAAAATGAAATCTTAGAGTTATTTTAATTTGCATTTCTCTAATTACTAGAGATGCTGAACACTTTTTTATATATTTATTAATTGCCTGTATGTCTTCTTCTGTAAAGTGTCTGTCCAGTTCCTTGACCCACTTATGGATTGGGTTCTTTGTATTTTTGGTGTGCAAATGATCATTTTAATAGAGCCATTTTAGGGAAACAATCATCCAATACAGCCAAAGATGAATTTTTTATACTATTAATGAAATTGTTAAACCCAACAAAGCTATATAAAGGGAAAAATACCTCAAAACATTAACTATGAATGATAAAATAGGAAGTGTCTCTCTACATATATAAAATTAAAAAGAAAATAAGGGAGTATTATGAAATCCTCAAAATAATAAATTCGAAAATGTAGAGGGAGAAAGTACAAATTCCTCAGAAAATATGACTTTTTAGAATTGATAAAGAAAGGAAAATTTTAAACAGTCCCAAATCTATTGGAAAAAAATAAATTTATCATTATGATTTCCCCACAGGAAAAAATTAAATAAGCCAAAGAACTGGCTCAGACAGCTTCACCACTTAATTCTTTCAAACCTTTAAGGAAAACAGCACCAGTTATCACCTGGAAGTCTTGTGTTCAGACTAGAAAAAGAGGAAAAACTTCCCAAGTCCTTTTATGAGACTAGCATAACTTTGATATAGGAAAAGAGTGAATAATACCCACCTAATGTGTTTATGAATATTGATCCCCCCAAAAAAGCCAAATAGGCATCTGAATATTGAATCCAGTGACACACAGAAAGGGTCATGCATGAACAGGAAAAGAGAAAACATATGATCATTTCAGCTGATAAAGGCAAAGCATTCTATATAATTAACATTCATTAATTCTTAACATTAGGACTAGACAGGAATTACCTAGGTTTCATAAGTAGTACTTACAACGCATCATCCATAACCACAATACTTAATAGTGAATTTGGGAGTGTTTCCCCCTGATTACTAGAAAAAGACAATAGCATTTATTCTAATGCATTGGATGTCTGTGTTACTCTGCTTTTCATTGCTGTAAACTCAACAGCTGACCAGAACAACTTAGAGGAGGAACAGTTTAATTTGGGGCTCACTGTTTCAGAGCTTCAGTCCATGGCTGACTGACTCCATTGCTCTGTGCCTGAGGTGAGGCAGATCATGGGGGAAGGGCATGGCGAAGAAAGCTGCTCAGCTCATGGGAGGTGGGAAGCTGAGAGAGATGGGGGGGGGGGTGCAAGGAGCCAGGAGTAAGATCCTCAAAGGCATGCCCCCAGGGACCTACTTCCTTCAGTCATGCCCCATTGGCCTGCAATTGCCATCCAGTTCATACATACGATATTTACTTTTAAATTATTAATCCATCAAGTATTCTTCAAGTGGGTTAATCCACCAATTAGGTTACAGCTCTCATAATCAAATTGATTCACCTCCGAACATTCCAGGATTGTTTCACACATGAGCTTTCAAAGCTCATAGCCAAACCATGACAATGTCCTAGTGGAACAAAAGACAAGAAAAAGAAACAGCATGTATAAGAATTGGGAAGAAAAAAAAACTATAATTATTTTTAAGGGATGTAATTATAACTGAAGAAAACCTTAATAACCTATAAATAAGCCATTAGCCTTAAAAATATATATTTAACAAATTCACTGACACCAGGTTAATTTAATGTGAAAAATATGTAAAATCCCTCTCCTGAAAATGAGAGAACAAAAGTTGAGAGAAATTTTAAAAGGCCTAAAAAATGGAAGTAACGTTCACCATAAATTGAAAGACTCAATATTGTACAAGTATCAGTTTTCCTCAGATTGAGCAATAAAATCAATTTAATCTCAAGTAAAATGCAAGAAAGTTTTGGTGTGTGAAAATTTTGATAAGCTGATCCTAAAATGTATATGGAAATGCTAGGAGTTAATGTGCTAGTCAGCTTTTTTTTTTACTGTAACAGGTATCTGAGATAAATCAACTTAGACCAAAGAAATTAAAGGGATATGAATAGGAAAAGAAGAACTCAAGCTGTCACTAGAAAACTTCTAGAACTAATAAATGAATTCAGCAAAGTAGCAGGATATAAAATCAATATGCATAAATCTAATGCATTTCTATTTATAAGTGAAAAATTCTCTGAAAGAGAAATTAGGAAAACCACTCCATTCACAATAGCCTCAAAAAAAAAAAAAAAAAAAGCTTGGGAATCAATCTAACCAAAGAGGTGAAACACCTTGACAATGAAAACACAGAACACTAAAGAAAGAAATTGAAGGAAACCTTAGAAGATGGAAAGATCTCCCATGTTCTTGGATAGGCAGAATTAATATTGTCAAAATGGCTATTCTATCAAAGGTGCTATACAGAGTCAATGCAATTCCAATTAAAATCCCAATGACATTTCTCATAGAAATAGAGGAAGCTATCATGAACTTCATCTGGAAGAATAAGAGACCTTGAATAGCCAAAACAATCCTGAGCAGAAAGAGCGAAGCAGGAGGTATCGCAATACCAGAATTTAAACTATACTACAGAGCAATAGTAACAAAAATGGCATGGTATTGGCACCAAAATAGACAGGCAGACCAAAGGTACAGAATAGAAGACACAGAGATAAACCCACATAAATACAGTTACCTCATACTAGACAAAGGAGCCAAAAACATACAATAGAGAAATGATAGCCTTTTCAACAAATGGTTCTGGGAAAACTGGAAATCCATATGCAATAAAATGAAATTAAACCTCTATCTCTCGCCCTGCACAAAACTCAACTCAAAATTGATCAAGGAATTAGGAATTAGACCAGAAGACAAAGTAGACCTGAATCTTCATCATGTTGGCTTAGGATCAGACTTCCTTAACAAGAAATCAAAGTTAGAATCAATAAATGGGATGGATTCAAACTAAAAAGCTTTTTCTCAGCAAAGAATACAATCAATAAGTAAAAAGAGAGCCTACAGACTGGGAGAAAATCTTTTCCACATGCAATTCAGGTAGAGCACTAATCTCCAAAATTTATAAAGAACTTACAAAACTTTACACCAAAAATATAAAGAACCCAATCAACAAATGGGCCAAGGAACTGGACAGACACTTTACAGAAGAAGATATACAGAAAATTAATAAATGTATGAAAAAGTGTTCAACATCTCTAGTAATTAGAGAAATGCAAATTAAAATAACTCTAAGATTTCATCTTACTCCAATTAGAACAGCTATTATTAAGAACATAATAATAGATGTTGGTGTGGATGTGGGGGAAAAGGCACACTTTTACATTGCTGGTGAAGTCGCAAACTGGTGCAGCCACTCTGGAAGGCAGTAGGGACATTCCTCAGAAAACTTGGAATGAACCCACATTTTGACCCAGTTATCCCACTCCTTGGTTTATACCCATAAGACTTAAAATTAGCACACTATAGTAACGCAACTACATCAACGTTTATAGCAGCTCGATTCACAATAGCTAGATTGTGAAACCCACCTATATTCCCTTCAACAGATGAATAGATAAAGAAACCGTGGTATATATACACAATGGAATATTATTCAGCCATAAAGAAGAATAAAATTATGGCATTTTCAGGTAAATGGACGGAATTGGAGAATATCACGCTAAGTGAAATAAGCCAATCCCAAAAAACCAAAGGCCAAATGATTTCCCTGATAAGTAGGCAATGATACATAATGGGACTGGGGGGTGGGGGGTAAGAAAAGAATGGAGAAACTTTAGATTATGTAGAAGGAAATGAGAGGGAGAAGGGGGGGTATGAAAAATGGTGGAATGAGACAGGCATCATTACCCCATGTATGCGTATGATTACACAAATGGTATGAGTCTACATTGTGCACAACCATAGAAACAAAAAGATGTACCCCATTTGTGTACAATGAATCAAAATGTAGTCTGTCAAAATAAAACAATAATTTTAAAAAGGAGAGAAAAGGTTAATTTTGGTTCACAGTTTCAGATGTTTCAGTCTGTGACTTATGGTCTACATTGTTTTGGGGACCTGTGGTGAGGCAGTACATCATAGTGGGAGAACGTGGCAGAGGAAATTGCTTATGTCATTGGCAGCTGGGAGGCAGAGAGAGAGGGGAAGGGTACTGGATTCCTAAAATCACTCTGAAGGCTTACCCTCATGAACCTAACTTCCTCCCACTTCCTAACTACCTTTCTGCCATGTAAAGTTTCTACCACCAATAGCACCAATGGGCAAGCAAAGCCTTTAATTCAAGGGTCTTTGGGGGACAGTCACCCAAACCCCAGAAGTTAAGGATAGATAAGGCAATTTTCACAGAAGTAAACAGAGCAAATGAACCACATTAGCTGAAATCATACCTTTTCATAAAGTTATAGTAATTAATACAGTATGGTGTTAGCGAAAAGACACCAAGACAAAAGAGAATCCAGCAACAGATCTGTAATACACAGTCTCTTAATTTATAACAATGTGAATACTACAAAGCATTAGAGAAAGCAAGCTCATCTTAATAATTCTTTTTTTTTCTTCTGGGGTGCTGGGGATTGAACCCAGTGCCTTGTGCTTGCCAGGCAAGCATGCTACCAACTGAGCTATCTCCCCAGCCCAGTAACTGAAACTGAATCAACTGAATACTCCCATGAAAAAAAATATTTTTTGTCTTACTTCATACCATTCACACGACAGAGCTCTACATGGATTATAGGGCTAAGATGAGAGATAAGACAAAGCTTTTAGAAGAAACATGTGCAACCATTTTCAAGACCATGAAATGGGCAAAAATATTTCAGACAGGACACATAATTACTTAATTGCACAAAAAACTTAAAATTTTTATTACTTAAAGAACATCACTGAAACAGTGAAAAGGCAAAATATGTAAACGACTTCCATAAATCCATAAGAAAAGAGGAGTTTTGAATTCCACTCTGGTTTGCTTTGTTTTTGTGTTTGCATTTTTCTTCCTGAGTTTCTTTTCTTTTCTTTTTTTTTTCTCATCTTTTCTTTTCTTTTTTCCTCTATTGCCTGAGTTCAAATATCAGCTTTGCGACTTTAACCATTCAACATTTTATCATTCTCTTTACCTCGTTATGCCTCTTTCTCGTCCTTACCTGGAAGCTGGGGATTGTTACATTTCCCTCATATGTTTGTGAATACAATTAAGTGGGGTTATTTAGCAACTGCTCTGTGTTGTTACAGGTGTAAAAATTCTAGAAAAATATTATGGTACATAGAGTCCAGCCGTATAATAAATAATTCCCACAAATAAGTAGAGCTTATTCCAAATATGCAAAGACATTTCATTATGAGAAATTTTGAATACAATTGTTTTAAGTTGGGGATTATAATAGCACTTACCTCATAAAGTGGTAAAGATTAAATGGGATTTTTATGTAATGGTTCTCTCAGTACTTGGAAAGTAGTTAACTTTCAATATGTTTTGATTATTTTTATTCTTGTTATTACAGATCATAGTTAAGATATGAGAAACTAGAGCAATCTAATCTTTTGACAAAATCCTACCTCTCTTCTTCATTTAAATGTATTAATTCTTATAAACTAAATGTAGAGAGAAATTTAATAAGATAAAGAATAGCTGTACACAGATAGGAGGCAATATCATATTCAACAGTGAGATATTAACAGGATTATTATTAATCCCAATACTAAGAATGCATGCTATTGTAGCTATAAATGAGCATTATTTTAGGAACTGTTGCTAATTCAATAAGTCAAGAAAAGCATATTGCTGAAAAGAGTGAAATAATTCATCATTTGTTTGTAATACATTTTTCTACCTAAAAAACCCAAGTCAACTAATAAGTAAATTTAGATGACTGCAGATAAAATACAAGGAAATACCAATGGCTTTCCCTTTCTACTTGAAATAACCAGTTAGAAAGCAGTGAATATGAGTTCTACAGTGCAGGGAAAAACTCTTATCAATGAACTAAACAGGGGATATACATAGCCCACACGACACCAAGAACAGAATGCTACTGAGAGTAGAAAATACTAAAATAGATGAGAAAAAATGCTATCTTCCTGGATAAGAGTAACACACTTTATGAGCATATTTATTTATAAAAATAAATCAATTCACTTAATTTAATTCCAACAGAACTTCTGAGGAACTTCCATGTGAAATAAATAATAATTAAATCCATAATACTTTATAGGGAAATTTTCTCAATACAATATAAAGCAGAGAAGTAGGATAGAAAATTATATGCATGATGTCATTTTATTCCATCAGTTAAAAACATAAGGGAAATTCATATAAAAAATCTGAAAAAAACTTGAAAATTTTAGTTCTTATAAGATAGCAAGAACAGGAGTTATTGGTAATAGTTTCCTATACTTTTTGATCTTCAAATAATGAGAATGATAATTTCCATATTTTTAGAAAAGGTATGCCGCAGAGGTACATTTAATAGATGATTTTATCAGTGTGAAATAGGCTGATGATGATATTTATTTTCTGCCATTCACACTGGAACCTACACAAACATCATTATGCACACTGTTTTTTGTGCAATGGATAATATATTTAATAATTAACTCTCCACAGTATGTGGGAATTATGCTTCAATACTAAATTTTACAAAATAGATTTCAGTAATGTGTTTCAGCACACAGTATAATTAGTTAATGGGGTTATATTCATAAAGACTTGGTCCAACATAGAATTATGTTCTCTTTAAGACCTCTTCTGTTTGAAATTATCCACTCTGCTGTGCCTGGATCAACCATACACACACCCACATACACACACACACACACACACACACACACACACACACACACAAGCCTTTCATTCAGATGATCATAATTTGTGGCTTTCAGAAGAGAGCTTTCCTTTTAATTTTTATTTTTACCTTGCGGTAGAAAAATGTCAAAGGAGTGGAAGTCAGGTGAGGTTTAAAATTTTAATAAATTAAATGGAAAAGAAATATACCTTCATACATTCTAATATTGCATATTTTATTCATATGGTTATATTTTGATATTCTTATAGACAATCTATCAAAATATTTTCACCATGCTAAAAAATGACACTAATTACTATCATTTTGGCTTCAATGAATGCTTTATTTCATAATGCAAGGCAGCAAGAGACTATCTTCTGATAGAAAAAGGTGGAAAACCTCTTGTTGGTGGTTGATACAAAACTTCCTTTGTATGTTCATATAGTGGGATATTCATATTCGATGTCTATTTGAAATATTTTAATAGACCTTATTTTTTCTTAGTACTCCATGTTATGTTTTCACATAGACTATTAAAGAAATTTCAAAATAGATTGGTCATTTTGATATTATTGCAATGTCACAGAAAAACAAATTTAACACAAAGATATTAAATAATTTTCGAAGTAACAAAGAAAATAGCAGAATAAAGGATCTAGACCCAATGTCCTGCTAGTGGTATCTGTTGATAGTTATCTCTACATTTACAGGCAATGACATTTACCTAACTCAAATGTCAAGTCTTGTCTGTCCACAGTAAGGGGAGAGTTTTTCTCTCTCCTATGTGAGGGAGACATCCATCTGAAACCTAGGAAATACCTCTGGCTCCTTCCTTATCCTCACTGTCCACATTCAAGACTTTGATTAGTCCTTTCAGTTCTTTAATGGTTTCTCCCACCCATTTTTCTCCATCTTCCTCCCACCCCACCACCGGTCTAACGCAGAGCTCCCCACTTGGACCACTACTGCATCTCCTCCCTGAGCTCTCCCTTGCACTGTTGATCCTCTGCATACTCTCTGCAAAGTAGCCAGAGGAATCGTGTCAAGTTTAAATCAGTTCATATTATTCCCCAAAAAGACCTCAGTGCCTTCCCAGCTCCCCTTAAATAAAATAAGTGCACCAAACTTCATGCCGCTTGCAATCCCCTAAATGATGAGACCTTGAGCTAGCGTTTAAAATGCCACTCATGCCATTCACCCCTTACTCTCCATTCTCTGGGCACCATCCACTGACATCCAGAGCACCACAAGTTCGTGGTTGCCCAGGTCCGTTTTACTTGGTGTTCCCTCCATCTGGATATTTCTCCACCAACCAGCTTCTCCACCAACCATCCTTCAAGGCTCACCTTAACTTGCATTATTTGAAAATGACTTCTGCAAGCATTCAATCTAGGTAGGACTCAGTCTTTTATTCCTTACTAAAGCAACCTGTTATTTCCCTTCTCAAATACAAAACAATCTGCAATACTTTTATGTATCTGCTTATTGGGAGTCTATCTTCCACCACCAGAATTTCAACTCAGTAAGAGCAGGGGCATTGCTGTTGTCTTTGGTAATGCTAAAACCTGTTTCTAGCACATTCTTTGGAGCATCATGGGCCCTCAATAAAAATTGAATGAACAAATATAGTTTTTGTCTAAACACATGGTATGAAATGCATAGAAAACTTTAGACACCTATTCTTTCAAGTATTTTTAACATCTCATGAATTTCAGTAATAGAGAAAGCAAATTATGAAACTTAACAAAGGACAGTTTCCGGTCTCTACTTAGACCAGGCTTATGAAAATTGGCTTATGAAATATGCAAAGAAAAGCAAAATTTTAGTTAATCTAATTCAGAAGGAAATCTGACATCAGTTTAATTGGTATAATCGCTATGGTGTCACTTTAAAAAGTACCTTGTTTAAATGGATATTGTTAACATTCATATAATGTTTTCTTTCGATAATTGGTTTCTTGAAGCCTGTGGTTAGGAGATCTTTCAGTTTTCTAATTAGTTTTGTTTTTTGTTTGTTATTGCTTTGTTTTCTTCCTGAAGAGAAGAGTTAATTACATTTCACAGTGCTTGGGGTGGGCAGCACACACTCTCCTGGATCCTACTGTAGGTTTAACTTTGCTTTTGGATCTTTGTGACCCTGTGCTGACTACTCCTGTCTGGGTGGTTTCAAACTGTGATTTAAAAATAAAAATCCAGTTAGCAGACTATATAAACTTTTAACAGAGAAAACATCTCATGTTGGAAATTAACACTTTATTCTCTGCAGCACACATTCATTCTAGTCTTATGGTCTGTACAATTCTAACATAAGAGAAATTGATGTAAATGACTGTGGGGAAATGGAATCTGTGGTATCCTGTTATTTTTTAATAGGCATTTTCAAAGAGTTGACTTGCCTAAGAGCTTATCTAATCTGACTTAAAGCATAAAGGGATTTTTTTTTTTAAATAAATGGGCTGACTTGCCTCGAAGTTAGTAGGTCAGGATTAATTATTAAAATAACCCTTTATTTATGAAAATTTCCAAGTTAATTACTCCAAAGTAAATAGAAAGAAGAAATAAAATTAGCCAGGCAGTTTGCCACAATATAAAAAAAAAAATCTACTCAATCCCACACAGCTCCTTTCTGGTGCATCTTTCTTTTACACCATTACTCAGAATCATTTGCTCATAAGCAGTAAATATGTTGGCTAAAATGTCAATGAACTTTAGAGCAAGCTCACTAAAATGGAACTCATTATTCTTAGAGGCACATCTCTATCGGCATATGGTATATTCATTCCCTGACTTTTCATTGTGCAAGTGGATTATATTTCTCAAAATGATTCCTTTTTAAAATGCCTAAACGGGCATGCCTTTTTATTTACTACAGGTCTGAGAAGCTTTGTGTGAAGTGACACATCTTTAAGTAAATATAACTTTTGTCTTTGGTGACAAGCTAATACCCGTTACACCAGGGAATTTGATATAGATTGATTTCTGTTGTGGGCAAGAATAATACTGGCATGTTTATTCTTCTATAAAGTTCATGGTGGAAGGGGATAAAGAAAAGATGGATTTTCCAAGTGTTCCTAATTACAAACAGATTACAGCATTGACATTCTATGACAGTAATGGAGAAAAATATGTTTTGATTATGCAATGACAAAGAACGGTGGATTAGGGACCACTGAACTGGTGAATAAATCGGAGGAGAGAGCGATTTGCAGGGAGATGGCTTCGAGCTGAAGTATTCCTAGACTAGGTACAGCCTGAAATCAGGGCAATCATCTGAATAATTCTCTGCCAGACTCTGGACCTGGAGTTGATCAGAATCAGCAAATCATCTCAATGGGAACAGAATGGAAACATATTTGCTCTGCAGGGAATAGGTACTTCTGCAAGACAATAACAGCTGGAAAAATCACATTTTTGGTCATAGGAAATACATAAAACATATAAAAATATCATTTTTCTTTCTCATCTTGGAATCAGGTCATCAACAGACATATGGTTTTGTCTTTTTTTATTGTATCTACAATGTTATAAAAATTCAAAATGAACACAATCAAGAAGGATATGGTATAAGAAGGAGAAGGCAAGAAAGTAAAACACACAAATGCACATTTCAGCCATATTTGGCTTCTGATATTTGGATCTCATGCTTTGTGTTCCCAATGGAGATATTAAACTCTCAGATGAGAATGTGGGAGGAGACCACATAAAACACATCCCTCCTGTCGTTACATTTTAAAAGCCTGTCTGATATGTTCTTTTGAAATTACTTATTACAGAAATCATTTCAGATCTTTTCATTACCCCCTCAAATGATCTAAAAGTAATCCCATAGAGTACAGAAAGATGCAATTGAATGCCCCAAATTTTCACTTTGATTGATTTTCTAAATTACTAATATTTAACATTTCTCTTTATGTCTGTGACTACTTGCACATACACTCAGCATTGGGATTGGGCTTGCACTGAGGGCGTGGCCTTTGCTCCTAGTTCCTGACTTGTTTGTGTTGTAGTCAAACCTCCTTTAGCAAAATGGGAGATGAAACTTAAGGGGAATCCTTTCAAATTCTTAACTGCACAGGCAATCCTTTGTCTCTCCCTCTAAAAAAGTAGATAAAAGAGTAAGTGAGGACATGGGCTAGGGAAAATGGTTAAAAGAAGCCCTGACTGCATTTAAGAAGAGAGGTCAGCAATCAGTTTATTCAGGAAGACAACAATCACTCTCCTTTTCACAGTGCCCCTCCTGGAGGAGATTTATGACTTCCGATAGCCATTCTGAATTAAGCAAATTGTCTGAATACTACAAACATTAAAAACTTCAATGCACACAGTTTTTCATGGATCATAAATCTGGTAAAATTAATTCTCCTAAATTCAATGATCACATTTTAGTAGATCTATATATGTGAAAATTCCCATAAGAGGGCACACAGAAAATAATAAATCATGCTGATTCTACTCTATAATAAGATAATGATAACTATATGAGCTAATATTTTCATACTTACCATGGAGCAGGCCATTTTATGTTCATTATCTCATTTGATTTTCTTAACCACCTTATGAAGCAGGTTGACAGAGCAGGACTTACGAGGTATAATCATGAGCATCTCTGTCTACCAATATTTCTGTGCAATTTGTGCATTGTCGGTCTACAACGAGATACCTGAGACTGGGTAATTCATTCAGAACAGAAATCTATTTTCAGAGTTCTGCAAGTGGGGAAGTTCAAGTCCAAGGTGCCGGCAGATTTGGTGTCTGGTAAGGGCTGCATTCTGCTTCTGAGACTGCACCTTCATCTAGTGGAAGGGCAGAAGGGCCAAAGGACCTAAATAGTTCCCTCTGTCCCTTTTATCAAGCATTAATCTCATCCACTTCACCCTTATGGCCTAATCATGTCCTAAAAGCCCCACCTTCTCATACTGTTGCATTGGGGATCAAATTTCAACATGAATTTTGATTACAGACCTTTAAACTATAGCATACAGTAAGACGGTTTTTTCCTCCCCTCGGGGAGATGTGATTTGTCTCCATGATTTCACTGACTTCTCTTATGGAAGCAAGTTTCCTCCAGTCACTATAAGCCACAACTTATACTCTCAGCATCCATTTGGTATCCATGAGGCTCATTTGAAGTAAGAGTTACTCCCTCCTGAGCCCAAAGAACCCAGTTAGCATTCAAAAGTAGGCCTGACTTACTCATCTACACAGTCCTATAGGACAGAATCTAAGTAATCTAAGCAGGCCTACTTGCCTGAAACTGCTCAGAACTTTTTTTTTTTTTTTTTTTTTGAGAAAAAGGAAACAGAAGTTTCATTGCTCCGCTAGCAAAGGAGAAACATAGTGGACTCATGACCTGGAGACTGATTTTGTCCATCAGCAGGAAAGGAACGGGGGGGGGGGGGGGGGGGGGGGGGGGGGGAGCTGGCTTTTAAAAGGTTAGCTCAAAGGCTACCTTTCATGTGTTCTCTGTTGGAGTTGTGATTCACTTGTTAATTTGGGAGTCATTTCTGAGATCTTCTGGTGCTATCCCCAAAGTCTAGATTACTTTGTTCCTATGGTGGGTGGGTGCTCAAGGACAGATATATCTACCTAAAATGGAGAAGAAAGGTGATCCCATTTCCCCTGAGATTAGGAAGAGAGATTAGGGAGGAGCAGGGAGAGAGGAAGAGAAGGAAACATGTCCATTTAAAAAATAAATCACAGTGGCAGAACAGCAAGGGCTATATTCAAAGCATAAAGTGGACCACTGGTACATTTCTCCACTGTCAATTTCTGCATTTCATTTCTATGGATAAATGAATGATGACTTCTCCAAGCTGCTTCCTGCTTGCTGAAAGAGGGTGAAGTTGGGAGAAGTAACCCAAGTCCTTGTTCTCTATCAGGTGGGGTCTGCACAGTTAAGGGAATTCAGTATCAGAGAAGTTCAGAGGTCCACAGTGGCAGATGGCTGGTGACTGGATCAGAACTTCTTTTAAAATTAGATCCAATATTTACTAGATACAAAAGTATATTTATAATGTATGCATAAGGTCTAATAAACTCACATGTACATAATATCCAATTCAAGAAATAGATCATTCTGTGTGTCCTTTCTAATTCCATTGTGCCAATGAATTTTTGTGCTGGGTAGCTATAGTTCATTCATGATTATTACAATATTTTATTGTTCGAACTAACTGCAATTGGTCTATCCACTCTACTATTAGTGGAAATTATGCTTTTAAATACCATTTTGATGATTATTGATTGGGTTGAGCATTTTTTCATATATTTACTGTTTATTCCTCTTGCCTCTATCTCTATCTTTAGTGTATTTTTCTATCAGATGGTTTTGATTTTAGTTTTCTTGTTGGATAGATGGACGCATAAATGGATAGATAGATAAATAAATAGATCTATTGACAATTATGGCTATTGATCTTATCTGCCAGCACACAACTTATCTTTTCATTTGCTTTTTGGGTCATTTTTAATGAAGAGAAGTCATTAAACCTAAGGCAATCAAGTAACAGTAATTTCGTTTATGTTTTGTTTTTTCATTTTAAGGATTCTTCTTTATCCCAGGGTTGCACATTTTTTATACTGTCTTCTAAAAGTTTTATAGTTTTGTTTTTCACATTTAAGTCTATATTGCAACTGGAATTGATTTCTGTTATGGTATGATATAAAAATTCAATGCCATTTTTATCCATATGAATGAATCTCCTAGCACTATTTATTGCAAGATCTATCCTTTCTTCACTGTTCTGTAATGCCAGCTCTGTCATTAGTCTTCCTCAAATCTGTGAGTCAGCTCAGGGAGTTCTATATTCTGCTCCATTGACCAGTTTGTCTCTTCTGCAATAATGACGCATTATCTTAATTACTTTAGCTCCATATTAGTTTTGACATTTTGTATGCCATTCTCTGTTATTGTTTTTCTCCTGTAACATTTTGGCTATTCTTGGCTCTTTGGTTTTCCATCTGGATTTTAGAACCAATGTACCACAGTTCACAGACACACAAAATAAACAAACGGAACTAAAGTACAACATCCGGTCAGGATGTAACTGTGATGACCTTACATTCACAGAGTCAATCAAAGAACACTGACATCTTCGCCATGACTTTATGATATACTTCAATATCAGTAGGCTAAGTCCTTCTTTCTTAACTGTGGTTTTTAATGTTATCCTGATTAGTTAAGGACATTCATTTTTCCATACAAATCTTAGAATATTTACTGAGTTTGTCAAAAAGGTGAAGTAAGATTCTACTGAGCTTGCATATGTATGAGTAAATTTAGGGGAGGATTTACATTTTTCATCCAAGAGATTTACATTTTTCATCCAAGAGTATCTTGGCTGTGTCTTGAGTTTTTCAGAACGCATTCTCTCTCTTTTATTCAAATTCCAAGATTTTCTCCATATGAGTACTATGTATTTCTGTTTAATATTTTTTGTACTTGTTCTTGTTACAATAGTTTAATTTTTGTTACATTTCCTGGTTATTTATTGCTCTTCTAGAAACTGTTTTGTTTTGGTTTTTTTGTTTGTTTTTTGTTTTGTTTTGCCTTTTGATCCTATATTCAGCCATCTTGCTAAAGTTTCTTATTTTATTTTTTACTTTATTTGTTTTTCCTTTAAAGCTTTATTTCTTTTCTTTCACCACAATATTTTCCAGGACCTCTGGTACAATGCCAAATGGTAGCAATGATACTGTGTTATCATCAACCATTCCTAGTTTGGTGAAGAACCCTCCCACCTGGGCTTGAGGTAAAGGGTAGGGGAACACTCAGGACATCAACAGCTTTTCTCAATGTAACTTGAGATATCTGGAACTGTGACCCAAGCCTTCCTTGATCATTGTGTACATGCATTGACCTCACTGATATTAATTTACTTCAATAAATGTCTATTGACTACCCAACAGTAAAAATATATGGTCAGCCGCATGGGGTTTCTGTCTGAAATTTGTGTTATAATTTTATGGGGAACATATTTATCAAAAGGAGAACAAATACTTAGTCTTGTCAATTCCTCAAAAAAATTTTAAGATAATTATTTGAATGCCTTTAATAAGAGACTCCTCAAACAGATTAGTTAACCAGAAGTTGAAACAAGAGTGCCGTTATTTTTCAAAGTATGAAATTGTCCATGTAATAGCATAACATCAGTTTTATAAAAGGAATATTTTACTTTTCACTTGAATAGGAGACCTTCAAAGCTAAAAGTTAGTCATTTCGAGTTTGCCCTGCTTTTGGAGTGGCGTTTGATTATTCATAATGAGAAGGCAGTGCTTTGAAAGTAGACCATAAGAGCAACTAGATCTTTTAAAACACTTTCCTAGTGCTGGCACAGATGAAGGACCTTGTTAATCAAGATGACACCATTGAAAAGTTGTCACATCATCATGAGTTGTCCTTCTACCCCCACTGTGATCTATTTCAGTTTCATCTACTTGCAAAAGAGTTGAAACCTCTTGCACCCAATCAAGAGTCTAATCACTTTGGAATCAAGTATGTTTAAAGTACCATAGTAAAGAAATGTATTCAAGGAATATGTATTAAACACCAGAAGCCCTAGGTGTTGTGCAAGGCTTTCTGGATATAGAGAAGATGCAGTCACCTCCCTCTCTTGTGTCCAAGGCCAGAGGGGAAACACAAAGCAAGCAGAGACTCTCATTAGCAAGGGATAATAAGTACTGTGGTCAAGGCCAGTTATGGAGTACAGATAGATAATATCTATTACTACATAATGATGTTACTAAAATTTCAGCAGCTTATCAACAATAGGACACATATTTATTTTCTTCTAGCTTCTGTGGGTTAAGTTCAAGGGCACATCTCAGCTAGGTTCTCTCTGGAGTTTCACAGGGCTACAATCAAGGTGTTAACTGGTGCCAAGTTCACATGGTTGTTAGCTGACTCGACTTTTCACAGATTGGTGTAATGATGGCCTCCATTTCTTGCCAGGTAACAACTGGTACTCTCTGTAACTTGCTTCTTCTAAGCCAGTCAGGGAGAGAAAGACTCTAACAAAATGGGAAACTGCAATCTTGTGTAACATAATCAAATGCATGACACTCTATTTTCTGTCTAAAAATAAATTACACTTTCCACCTAGAACCAAGGAAAGGGCATCACACTAGGGTATGAATGGTATAATAGGACAGCCTTAAGAATCTGTCTACCATGGATATCTCATATGGCCCAGAGGTGCCAACTGATGCTGGAAAATATGAATTAGTATTCCATACAGAATGCATAAACTCAGAGGAATAGAGCAAAGCCTGATCAGAGAGCTTCAAGTAGCCATTGGGCGTGTTATGTGGAGAGAAGAGGATGTGGATAGGTTGAAAATGGATGATAATGAGAGCAGTTATCTCTCCAGAGCATATACAACAGTCGTTTTTCAGAGGAAGACACATCCTGTCCTCTATGAACCCATCAGCCCATGAAGTTCCTTCTATTAAGATCTCAGTTTTGCAGATAAAGTAGAAAAGGAATGAAATTAAGACATGTTTTCCCAGAGAAGTACATACAAAGCAAATTATAAACAACCTCATATCCCTTATCAAGGAATTTTAATTTTATCCTGAAGATACTTAGATGTTTAAATTGAGTAAGAATATAAGAAGTTATATTTTTTGGAAATTCAGGGTGATCAGTGAATTATGGTCAGAAGACAATGCAGTTCCATGTGGAAGATATTGTAGCAATCAAGATGAGCAATGCCAAAGGACAGGTATGAATCAGAAATAGTGAGACTGGAGGAGAAGGGCTAGAATTAAGATATTTATGAGGTAGAATTGACAGCATTAAGACACTAGATGGATGTGGGTGTTAAAGTGATCAGATATGATTCCTGTGGTTCTCATAGGATAGCAAGTGAATTCGCAAAGAAAGGTTAACAGAGGTTGAAAGGAAGGAAAAGGAAATATGTGGTCAGTTAAGGGAATTTTGGTAGACTCAGGTTTTTGTTCTTTTCTTTTTTTCCTTAGTGGTCCTGGGGATTGAGCCCCAGGCCTTGTGCATGCCAGGCAAGCGCTCTACCAACTGAGCTATATCCCCAGCCCTAGACTCAGTTCTTATTAAAGCAGAAGCTGAGGACTTACCTCCTGTGTGGCAATGGGGGTGGTGACAGAGTGGAGGAGGTCTGGAACTGTCTCAGTGATGGGTACAAGAGGAAATTAATCGAAGGTGAGTGAGGGAAAGACTCTGAGATCATAGATGAGGAGTCGGAGCACTTTGAAGTGATGTGCTTTTAGGTGTTGACACGGTAGCAGGGGTCATAGCCATAAAGAGCCTTCCAACAGAAAAAAACATGATGCCAAGAAAAGACCCAAACTAACGCAGCACACCGTGAGCTGTTCTGGACAGCATATTCATCTGTGAGTCTGCTAAAGGGTGCAGGAGAAAATGATGCGGCTATACCCAGGCAACTCATTGATTTCATCCAAGATGGTCCTTTGGGCACCCAGGTCTTCCTGCTTCCAATCTGATCACACTTCTCATCCTCTCACTCTTCTGTTATTTTTTACTCCACCTCTGGCTTAGTTCATCAACTCCATTCCTTCACCTGTGTCGCTGCTCTTATCTATTGTTGCTCAGATTCACCCTCTCTTAACGTGTACCTACCTCTTGGATTCAAGGTTCTGGAGCCTACGGCTCTCCCTGCCTTTGGGTCTACTCTTCTATTTCTCCTCCTTCCCCTCTCCTCCTGGTTGCTGGATACAAAAATAAATTTTCTTTGCTTCTCTCCTCTTGTTAGCAGCAAATTGCATCCCTTATAATTACCAAAACCATGTCCTGGCAAATTCTTCTCTCTCAAAAATGTGGACAACTGTCATAGAAAATGAGTTTCTAAACATAGATGACTCTTTAATAACTTTGGGGAGGACAATCATTAAAATGGAAGTATATCCTTCAAGCCTTTATGAAGCAATTTGTCTGTTTTTGAACCCTTTTTATTGTGCCACTGTGCTATTTAGTTGGTATTTCTTTTGTTCACACTTTATATCATGAAAAACAATCCTATTACTGCAAATTCAATTGAATTTAGCAAGAATTTATTGAGCACCTAGAACTGTTTCTAGCATTGTGGTAGATATTTGGGGGAAAGAAGATGAAGTATGTGATATACCCTTGCCCTTGAGGAGTGTAGAATTTTAGCAAGAAACAATAAGCATGCAAATAATCCAATTAGCCTGGAAACCCACAGAGTGCAAATATGGAAAAGTGGAGCATAAAATAAGTCAAATGGATACAAACTATGCTACAGACACACTGGAGCATTCATCTATCCTGGACAAGCCAAACTTACCTCTTTCTTAGGATGTCAGCCCAGAAAGTACTATACCTCTAAACCACCTCATATTCACTCATGATTCACTAAGGTCTTTCATATTGACCAATATAAATCCCCAAGTCCTCTCCAGCCTCAATTCACTTACTCTTTCAATTTTCTTTGTAGCATTTCAGCCTCTGAAATTACCTGGTTCATTACTTGTTTACTTACTCATGTTCTGCTTTCTTACCAAATGTAAGCTCTGCGAGGGCAGGACCCTGCCCCTGTTTCCTCTATAGCCCCAAGGATTATACCAGTGCTGGGCACAGGGCAATAAAACCTTGAATTAAGAAAACAAATGAACAGAAAGGATGGAACTTTCACTAAGAGAGTTGAAGAGAGAGCAAAGCCTGCTGGGATTGCTGGATATGTCTTCATGGATGTCACCCGAAGATTAGGTGACATTTCAATTGAGAAAGAAAAGTACACTGACTTATTATCCTGTGAGCTGGTAGGTGTCTTGATGGAGAGATAATTTAGTAGGTTTTTAAAATTATTTCCTCCAACTATAGAGAAGTATCAAATCTCACATAATCCACTCCCAAGCAAAACAGGTAATCTTTTTTTGTTGTTCTTTTTAGATATACATGACAGTAGAGTGTATTTGATATATACTTGGAGAATAACTTCCCATTCTAGAGTTTGTACGTGATGTGGAGTTACACTGCTCACGGATTCATATGTGAACATAGGAAAGTCATGTCCGATTCATTCTACTGTCTTTCCTATTCCCATCCTCCCTCCCTTCCCTTCATTCCCCTTTGTCTAAACAAGTGAACTTCTATTCTTCCCTCCCCACCCTTATTATGCATTAGCATCCACCTATCAGGAGAACATTTGGCCTTTGGTTTTGGGGGATTGGCTTATTTTGCTTAGCATGATAGTTTCCATGAATATATTTAAAAAATGTCCAACATCTTTAGCAATTAGAGAAATCCAAGTTAAAACTACACTGAGAATTCATCTCACTCCAGTCAGGATTCTTCCAGTCAAGAATACTAGTAACAATAAATATTGGTGAGGATTTGGGGAAAAAAGGTACATTCATACATTGTTGGTGGGACTGTGAATTGGTGCAACCACTCTGGAAAGCAGTGTGGAGATTCCTCAAAAAACTTGGAATGGAACCACCATTTGACTGAGCTATCCCACTCCTCAGCATATACCCAAAGGACTTACAATCAGTATGCTACAGTGACACAGCCACATCAATATTCATAGTAGCTCAATTCATAACAGCTAAGCTATGGAACCTACCTAGGTGCCCTTCAACAGCTGAATGGATAAAGAAAATATGGTATATATACACAATGGAATATTGCTCGGCCTTAAAGAAGAATTAAATTATTAACAGCTATGCTTTTCAAAGCACTGTACATTGAAGAGATCCCTGAATAGGGAGAGAAGACTCCTGTGGCCACTGATAATCTGTAAACAACCATCAGGATACTTTATTTTTGTCAGTGACAGAACTTCCTTCAGGGCTCAAGAGTTGATTCAATATTATTAGAAGACATTGGTCTAAAAGGAAACTTTGAGACTTCAGATTAAGAATTTGAGGGAAATTAAATCGAGCGTCCTGGGAGATGATGTGGCAATGCAATTGACTAAACTTCATGGAAAGTTCAAGTTCATTTTCAAAGGGATGATGCAGCTCTATCACCCAAGAAATAACCCAGATGCACTCTTGTTTGTCTTTTTTCCTCCCAATTCAAACACCAAGTCTCATCGCATTCACCTTATAAATCCCGTGAATCGGCTCACTCTCCTCTCTTCCCAAAGCTCCTACCTCTGGTGATTCTCCAAAGTTCTTGCCTGGCAACAGCCTCCTAACAGGATTCCCCATCTTGCCTTTGACTCTTCCAATCAAATCTCCCCATGGTGGTGGTATAACATCTAAGGAGCAGACCCGACACATTACAGTCCTGCTTAAACCTTCCTATTATCTTATGGATAAATTCCAAACTCCAAATCATGATATTCAAGACTATTAATGATTGATCTCCCCTTCCTCCAGGATCCTCTCTCATCACAGATGCCTCCGTGCTCTGGGAAGCCTGTCTTATTAGTCTCCTCAATATCCAACTTCATGCAAAGTATTTTCAAAGAGATGATCCAGTTCTACTGGCTGTTCACAGTGTTTCCCTCTTCTCTGCACCCACCACGCCCTGAGATTCACACTATTCTGTTCCATCCTCTATCTTTGTTATTTTTCCATCTATCTTTTTCCCCAATACTAGGACAAGAGCTCCTGAAGGCATAATGATGTGCCTTGTTATCATTATGCCCAACCATGTCACATGAAGCCTGGCGAAACCCTAGTGCACGCGGATAAATATTTGTTAGCTTCCAAATAAAATACCCATTGCAAAAGACAAGAAGAAAGTCACTAGAAAAGTCATGTTTGCCGGAACAAATACAGGTTGTAAGCCGTCACCGTCGGTCAAAGGAAGTACAGGTGGGATGGGCAGGGTAGGGTGGGGTATCAAGATCTATTAGCTCAGTGCTGCCAAGGAGCTGCAGACTCAGCCAAGAACAGTTTTAGGTTCTTATTTTCCCAGCAAGGCAGCATCTGGTGCCTGGCAGCAGGGGAACGGTGTTGCCATGTCACTGAACAGCAATCGCGGAGTGGCCACTGAGCCAGCAACCTAAACACTCTTCCCTGGGCCAGAACAGGCCTGAAGGGAAAAGGTGGCAGCCCAGCAAGCGTCAGCTGGAGAAAGCTGCAGAGGCCATGGTGGCTCCTGCAGGGGAACTGCTTACCCAGGCGAGCCTGTTAATTAAGACTAATAGGGCGCAAGGCCAGAGCAGGAGGCTAAATACCCTCATTTTACAATGCAGCTAAACAAACACTCTGCTTATAAAGCCTCTTATGCCACAAAACTGAAACCATCCTTCCTTCCTTTCCTGACACCTTCATCCGGCCAGGCACCAAATCTCGATGGTTATGACCTAATATGTGTCTCAAGATGCTCCTTCTTTATGATTCTTTGTCTCAGCCCTTACCCTGCCTTGGCCATTTGAATCTATGCCATCCTTAGCAGCCTAGTAACAGGGCTTCCTGGTACCCAAATAATCCCTTCCATCTCTTCTCCATACTTCCGGAATGGATATTTCTATAGGTGTGAACAGGGTTTTGTTACCCATCTTGTTAAAAATATTTTTGAATTTCTGATTGCCTACAGAGTAAAGGCAAGTTTCTTAGCATTTTTAGGAAATTACACCCTGGTTTTTTCATTTGTAAAGTGGCATAATAGTACCTATCTCATAGGAACTCTTTGAAGATTAAAGAGCTTAATTTATGTGAAGCTTAAGAACTGTGTTTGGCATGGTGTAAAGAGTACATAAATATGAGTTATTTTTAATAGTATTATTTTTGTTAGAATGGTCTCCACAATTCCTTATGACTTGATTCAACCTCACCAGAGAAATAAGAGAATATAACATCAATGTGAACACAGGATGCAGACCGATCAGGATTTCATTCCTAAGCATGATCTGTACAGTATTAGACAAGATGCTTCCGTCTCAAGAGACTTCTTCCTCATGTGTAAAATAGGAACAAGAGCAGCTCCTACCTCAGTGGGTTATTTTGGTAAGTGTGGTACAGAGGCAAGCCTTGGCAAAGGGGATCAAGAAAGAGACGTGTAAGCGTCACAAGGGGATCTAGGAAAGAATGTTCTTCCAAACAGAAGAAGAAAAAGAGCTTGAAGGAGAATAGGCCTAAAACTTTCACATACTGCAGAAGAAATCAAGTCAGATGAAGTTCGAAAGAAGTCTCAGATTTGGAAGAGAGAAATGGCCTCAGTAACAGCCATGTTGGAAAACTTGACAGAAGGGACATGATTATAGTGGTCTGGAGACATGGGAATGTAACAGGCAGCGTATTTGAAAAAAAGTTGCCCAGAAACCAGGTTTCTCTAAGATTCTTTGAGCCTCTACGCCTATATAAAAGTTGAGTTCCAGAATCACAGGTTCAAAATTTGCCACTGCCTGAGAGCCATGAACAATATTAAGCATGACTAATTTTTACTGATTTTTATGATATTAGGTGCCTGGTAAGATTATGTACCAGTTTACATGCTTCAAAATATTCTAATCATTTCAGACACAGTGAATCTGCTCATATATGATACTCTTCTACTTAATTCAATTTAACAAATACTTTCTGAATGTCTGTATAGCACCAAGTACTGCAAAGGGCTCTTGGAGATGCATTTGAGAATAAAATATATAAAGTTATGTTTTAGTCAGCTTTTTCACTGCTGTGACTGATTGATCTGACCAGCACAATTGTAGAGGAGGAAAGGTTTCAGAGGTCTTAGTCTATAGAAGGCCAGCTCCATTCCTCAGGGCTCAAGGTGAAGCAGGACATTATGACAGGAGAGCGTGGCAGAGGGAAGCAGCTTGCATCATTAGGAAGCAGAGATAGAGAGACTCCACTCGCCAGATACAAAATATATACCCATAGCCACGCCCCAATTCCCACCTCCTCCAGCCACACCCTGCCACTTTAATTAATCCCATCAGGGATTAATTTGCTGATTAGGTTAAGACTTTCACAACCCAATCATTTCTATTCTGAACCTTCTTACATTGTCTCACACTTGAGCTTTTTGGGGGACTCCTCACATCTAAACCATAACAAGCTATATCTTGGAAATAGTTAAACTTTTAAAATACACCTGGCCTAAAAGCCCTAATCTATTCTGGTCCTTTCTGAGTTGGTGGGTGTGGGCAACATGTCAGGACCACATCATTTTGGATAAGCATGGCCAACCTTCCCACTTACGGAAGGTGCTGTTGAATTTCTTTTTCACCTGTTGATGAACACTTCAGAATTCTTCTCAGGAGACATATCAAGGTGGAAAAATATCTGGCTTTCGAATGGATCCCAGATGTGAATTCATCAGTAATTCTCTTCATCCATTTGCTATAAGACAAGGATGTGTGTTGTCATTGATCAATGCTCTACGGGGACAAACCCAGGCAGCGATGCCCCTCCTCAGTCACTTCTCAGAAAAGTGGGTTCCTTGACCATGTCTGGAGAGAGATTTGCTCTCCAATGCAAAACATTTTGTGCCTTTTATCTGACTGCACTTCTGCTTCAGCAAATAGCTTTGGTTTTTCCATTAGAATAGTTGTTTAGTTGCTCTTTGAATTTTTGGTCCATTCCTACTAAAGTCTGAAACCTTAATTTTCCTTAATATCAGAAGTGAAGTGGGCACCCAACCCTTTCAAAACCCTTGTGTGAAACCTGCCTTGGAATTCCCACACCCTATGAATTACTATCCACTTTCACCTTAGGTCCCCTCTGTTTCTTTTATCCAACTTGCTAATTCTTCCTCTGTGACCGTACACAGGGTGGTCTTTTGGGTTCTCAAACCTAGAATGACCACTGACTCATACCAGTTCCTTAATTTTTAATAAAGTATTAAAGAACTGATACAGTGCCCATCACACCGTACTTCTCACGAAATGGTCCTCTTGGATATATGAGTGAAAAAGTGAATGAACAGAGATGGTAGTTGGTTCCATCAGGGACAAAGCCATGAGAGCTGCTAGGATTTCTAAGGAAGACCTGGTGGGTGGTATGTTTCAAAATCAGTAGAAGAAGCTAGTTCTTTTTGATGTTTAAAAGGAAAGGGAAAATTATCAGTAGACTTGACAAGCAACTCCTTTGCATAATAATTTTATTAATGTTTTGAGCTAAGCCCATTTGTTGTAAAGGGACAACCGTTTCACAGGAATTGCTTGGGGCCCGTTTGGGATGAAACGTGCTCCTTTCCACTGTGTGCTTTCATGTGCCGTCTACAGGGGCAAGGGAGAGACTGTGAGCTACCTTGGTCCCGTTTGGAAGAATCAACTCATTATCAGATGTTCCAGCTTCTTGTGCTAAAAGCCTTGAGACCCCGGGATTTAATGCACCAAGAACATACTTTCAGGCTGTATCGCCTACAACAGGCCCCAAATTAAAATGCTTCAGAAGGAGGGATCTGCGGAGGCTGAAGGAAGGCCAAGGGAGGTCACAGGGTGGAACAAAGCATGCCTGCTGCATGGTGTCACCAGCTGCATGTGAAGCCCCAAGAAACGGTAGGAGGGGCACTTCTGCAGCGGACAGAAATGATATCTCAAATGCAGGTGTAGCCATGCCAATCCCAGAAAATCTTTCCTTTGCCTTTCTAGCACCTTCTCTCTGACTCTTGGGATTTTGCCTTGGGAATCCACTTCCGTCATTTCTTAACTCCAGCTGACTCCACTTTGCAATTCTGATCCTGACCTGTGACTCTAGCCCCCAGTCAATTTCTGGCTAATTGGTCCTGGCTCTCACAACTCGGAGGCTGGGTCGCCCTCCCTGCTGTATGCCGTTCCAGGCCATCATCTCTCCCACGGCCACTCTTTCCCCCACGTGGACCTCAACTGGCGTTTGACACCAAAGGCAAAGCTATTTAAGCATTTTCTTCTTCTTGCTTCTAATTGTTTACTTTCTGTCAAGAAAAATCATCTTCAGACCCAAGAAAATAAGACTTACACTGAGAAGACAGAAATGACCCAGCCCAGGACAGGTCAAAAAATGTAAGAGATACAAAAATACTCTTTTTAATTAGTTTGTTTATACCCCAATTTTCTTCAAAGTAAATTCAAAGTTCTTTTCTGATCTAAGCATATATTTCATGGTTAGAAAAGCAGGCAAAGAAAAGACAGGTGAGAGAGCTTGGATCTAGCAATCGATCAGAATGATAGACAAGGGTATATCATAAAACCCGATACACTTGTCAGAGGTTAAGCACAAACTTGGCCTTGAGTTTATCCTATTAAAATACAATATTTTAATTCTGCTTTTATTTCACTTTAATACATCATAGCAATTCAGCAGTGATTGACATTGCCTTCATAATAAAATTATGTCAAGATTCATTGTGGTCCAGTTTATGGTGTTAGGAGTAAAAAAGCTAACACATCTAGCTTTTCCTTCAGTTTCCCTTTCTCTTAGTTTTCTATGGGATCACATAAACAAGACCAGCTGACTGGAAAATCTTGGGTCACTGGTTGAAAGATAATGTCCAGTTTGAGTCTGATCAGAGTAGCCTTTCGCCAAGACTGCCGGCCCCCACGGGAGAGAGTTCTTTACTCTTCCCTGTTCTTTTCCTTCCCATATTGCGTGGAAGCTCATAATTAAATTCAGGAAAGGACCTCTTTTAATCTGGCTCCTAAGTTCATTCTTTGTAATTCCAAGATTGTGATGCCACGAATATTTGAGCTTTGCACTTTGAGCATCTTGAGTTTTGTCCAGGGAATGTACAGTGAGAATGTTTAACTATGATAAAAATCAGAATGGGAAAAAATAGAGAAATCCTCAAAAGAAAGGGAGATTATGGAAATGTGGTCAGCCAGTGCCCCTCTGCCTTGAGAAGACAGAGTCAGGTGCCTGCAGACGCTGGCCCCAGAAGCAATGGGGGCTTCTTCAGCTTCCAGGCAAGTATTGGGATTCCTCAAGCTTCTCAAGTACTCACACTTCCGTATCCTTCTCCTGTGATGAGACATTTGGTGCCAACTTCCTGCTTCTCTAAAGGCATCCTCAGTGGGTAGAGTCATGTGGGACAAGGAGCTTTAAATCTGGTTTCAATTCCTGTTGTCACATTTAGCTCCACTGTCCACGAGCTGTGTTAGCCATAGAAAATTACTATACTTCTCTCACTGGTTCCCTCCTTTTCAAAATTCCAATAATGTTGGTAAAATTGAGTTAGGACAGTATCTATAAAAGATTTAGGAAAGTGCCTTATGCATAATAAATGCTCAATAAATGCTATCACTATTCCTACTTGTAGAGATTAACGGTGAGCTTCCAGTTGTTTGTAAACCACCAAGTCAATTGGTAAGTCTTGGATGTATCTGTACCTACTGATCCAGAATGGGATCCAGCTATAAAACAGGCATGCAAGTGAGCTCCGTGAGGCCAGGGACTGGCTCTTTGGTTGATTATGGAATATTCAGAGCTTATAGCAATACCTGGCACCTAATTAGTACTCTTTATTCTTTACCTTTTTGTTGAATGTATAACTATTTACAGGACCCTAATTAAATCTTTCGAAACCCATTAAGAACCAGAAAGAAATAGTTTATTATATTTGCTACAGTTGCCTGGAATGCTCAGAGTATGAGATAGGTAAGTTTGTGTGTGTGTGTGTGTGTGTGTGTGTGTGTCAGCGGCAGGAAGGGAGGGTCTCTCATATAAGCATAGGGTGAACCAGGAGGCCCAGGGAGGAGGCCAGCACATACCCCAAGGACAGGGTGCTGCGGGCTTGCATTAGAAAGCACAGTGGGGACCCTGGAGACACCAACCTCCTGGGGACTGAAGTGGAGTAGGGGGTTTGGAGCTAGGAGGAGGGCGAGGATAGAAAGAGGTAGTGGTACCAGCAAAATGGATTTTGCATCTTTCCTCTTACGCAGCCATAAGAAAGAAACAGAGTTCCTCTCTAAAATAGCTGACATGGTCAAACTGAGACATGATTAATTAGGCAGTTTAAATCAAAATGAGGACTCCTGCACAGGGAAAGAATGGGGGTAGTGGGGCCGAGAGCAAGCAGACCTGATTGGCAATTCTGTCTCCACCACTGGTCAACATGTGACTTGAAGCTGTGCCTCTGTTTCTTGATCTGCAAAACAGAGCCACAGGGTTGTGGGGAGGATTAAATTTTTAACCACAGACACAAAGCCTGTAGCTCTGCAGTGTAGCCTGGCGCCCAGTGGGCCCTTAATAAATGGTAACTAGTAGTATTAAAATTAATCACAGTAATCAGGCCTCACAATAAAAACTAACATAGGGCTTATCAAACAAATTCTCTCCACTGCATGAAAGAAACATGAGAACAAGCCCAAATTAGCTTCCTATTTTCCAGCAGCGAGTGGAGGAGACTGTCGAAGGTCACAGCAGCCATCTCCTAGGGAAAGAAAATGACACGGAACGCTGGGTCTCTGCTCATCGCCAGTGAATGCCCACCCAATTAAGCAGATTAAACATTCAGTCCTTGTGATGAAAGAGCCCTGTGCAGCTGAGCTAGGCCGCCTCCTCTGCTTCCTCGTCCAGAGCCTCTATCTGTTAAATCACCCTTCCTTTCCCTTCCACATTCAGGAAATAATTGGCACTTGTTTAATGCCAAATTTACATTTGTTTTGCATGGGAACAAAATTTGCTTGCAAACAGCTATGTCTGTGAGCAAATGGGCATTTGTGCTGGTAAATAAAATAGACATGCAGTTTTCTAGTTTGCAGATGTATTATTCAACAAAACAAGCGGCAATAGCCTTTAATTTTCAGTTATTCCTAAGTACTTAGGCACAGATCGTAGCCAGAAAAGCACTTTTATTTTGTCATTTATACCTATTCCTGAGGTTTTTCTTTCACATTTGTCCCAGATGCATATGTTATTAGAACTAACAGATTTTTAGAACTTTTGCATTAAATCTCATCAATGAAGCAATTTCTAGATTTCACGAATGTCCCTTGAGAACCTACTATGTGTTGGTTTATAGGGATTTGCAGAGAAATTCATGGCACCTGCCTTGGAGGGAACTTGCAAGCAATAGAGATAGATTTTAAGCTATTATGGTTTGCATCTGGAATATCCCCTGAAAGCTCATGTTAAAGGCTTGCTCTGCAAGGCAGCAAGGCCCCAAGGTGAGGCTTTTAGGAATGGTTGACCCATGAGAGCTCATCAATAAATTAATTCATTGATAGCCGAATGGACTACTTTGAGGCAATAGAAACTTTAGTAAGGTGGGCATGTCTGGAGGTACTAGGGCCCTAAAGGTGCACCCTTAGGCACTATATCATATCCCTGCCCACCCGTACCCCCGGCCCCCGCTTTCTAGCTGCCATGAGCTCAGCAGCTTTCCTTCACCATACCTTTCCACCATAATGTTCTACTTTACCTCAGGCCCAAAGCAATGGAGCCAGCCAAGCATGGAGTGAAACCTCTAAAACAGTAAGCCAAAATAAATCTTTCCTCCTTTAAATTGTTGATATCAGTTATTTGTCACAATAATGAAAAGCCCATGTATAAATGGCATACGATCTTGGTGATTGCTGTGGATTGAAGATGTTTCCCAAAGTTCATGTGTTGAGAACCTTATCCCTAATATAACAGCATAAGGAGGTGCGGCCTAATAAGTGATGACTAAGCCGTAAGGCAATGAACTGCTGCTATTACAGGAACGTGTGTCTGCTATCGCAGGAGTGGGTTTACTGTAAAAGCAAGTTTGGCTTTCCCTTGTCTCTGGCTTTTGTATTCTCTGACCCTTCCACCTCTGCCATGAGATGATGCAGTATAAAGGCCCTTGCCTAATGCAGACATCATGCTCTTGAACTTCTGACCTCCAGAACCATAAGCCAAATTAACTTCTTTCTGTATAAATTGCCCAGTCCGTGATATCTGCAATAGCGGTACATCAGGGATAAACACAGTGATAAAAGAATTAAGTAATAAAAGAATTACCCAGTGAGAGCTCTGGGTAACATGTTTGGAAGTAAAATAAGCAGAATAATTATTTCTACTTGCACAATGGAAATATTTGATTTTAGCAGTAAAAGAAGAAGAAGAAGAAGAAGAAAAGATTTCCAAGCTAAAGGAAAAACACAAGGAAGTGTGGGGATCTAGGACTCTTCGAGGAAATTTGGTGAAAGGACTGGTAAGAGGAATCGCTGTGACCAGGGAGGGGAGTTGGGAGAGTATAGTAGCCCACCCTACCTGTGATTTGCTGTCTGCAGTGTCAGTTACATAATATCGACTGCACTCCAAAAATATGTAATGGAAAATTTCAGAAGTACACAACTTATAAGTTTTAAATTGTGCACCATTCTGAGTAGCCTAGGACATGAATCATCTCTGTCCAGTGTATCCAGATTGTTTATGCTACTCACCCATTAGTGGTTTAGAGGACATCTTTGTTATTAGATGGATTGTCACGGTATCTCAATGTTTGTTTTTAATAAACTTTCATTTTATATAATAATGGCCGTAAAGGACAAGAGTAATGATACTGGCAGTTTGGATAGGCCAAAGAAAAACCCAAAGTGCTTCCCTTAATGGAAAAGTTGAGGTTTCTCAACTTGAAAGGAAAAGTAAAGATCATATACCAAGGTTGCTAAGATCTATGGCAAGAAAATCCTTGAAATTATGAAGAAGAAATGTGAAATTTGTATTAGTTTTGCTGACATACCTCAAACTGTGAACATTATGGCCACAGTGTATGGTAAATGTTTAGCTAATATAGAAAAGTCATTGAATTTGTGTTTGTATAGGGAAAAAAACCATTATATATAAGATTCAGTACTGTCCACACTTTGGGGCATCTGCTGGAAGTCTCTGAGTGTATCCCATTGGCAAAGAGGGCACTACTGTATGAAGTTGCATTTTAAAGGGCCTTAATGCATGCCAAACTTTGGATGAATGCTTTTCTAACTTTAATGTGTAAAGGAATCACGTGGGACTCTTACGAAGTTCCAATTTTCTTTCAGTAGTTTGGATGGCCCCCGAGATGCTGCATGTCTAAGAAGTAACTAATTGGTGACTTGCTGGCAAATATTTAACAGCTGATTCTAGGAACAGGGGTCAGAAGGGGACCTACCAATTTCATATGGTAAATACTCTCTCCTATTACAACTATCAACATAATGTCAGTAAACATTGACAAGAGTCCTTCATAATCACTCTTTCAAGCTAGTACAAAGAAGCTCTGGGACACTGTGGCTCCAGGACACGGCGGCTCCTTCGTGGTGCTCAGTGCTGCTGGTCCGAGGACCACACTTTGAGTGGGATAGCTCTAGTACCGTGGTTCCCAACCTTGGCTGCATTTAGCATCACCCATAGGTAACTGACTGTTTAAAAGCTGAGGTAGAGAAATTAAGAAACCCCATCATACAGTCAACAAGTATTTTAAGACACAATGGTAAAGTGACAAGCGTTGCTTTCTATTTTTACACTCCCCCCTTTCTATTCCCTCTTGTGTTTGTATTTTCTTGTTGCATTCTGAGTTCTTTACCCAGCTCCATTTTGCTGACAAACATTGACTTTCCTTCTTCCTCCAATAGTCCACAAATTTATTTTCCTTAAAACTTTCTATTTCCAGTCTGTCTAAGAAAAAAAAAAAAAGACCTTTATTTTTCTTTATTTTGGGTTTTCCCTGGGCATTGGTCAAATATGTAATAATCAACCCTTTTTTAACAGATGTTGTTATTATTTGGGGATTGTGAAGACGGCAGATCAGAAGGTGACAGTTAATGAGAAGATACCTCATTACACAATTCCCAAGAGAGGGAGGAGGCAGCGTGGGTGGGGCAGGAGGTGCGTGACGAAGCGTCAGGCCCAGGTCACTGTGAGCAGGAGCCTTTACTGTGATTAACATGGGAAGAAAGTGTAAGGCAGAAAGGCAGATAGGCAGGCTCAGGGATGAGGAGCTGGGATAATGGCAGTGGGCTCTAGGTCTAGGTGTTGCTGGTTTGTACCAGGCTCTGGATTAATTATAGCAACTCTGTAGCAACCCAGACCGTGTAAAGCTGGTGAAGAGGTGGATTAGGATGTAGATTCTGTAAAGCATGCCCCCTAGAAGGGAATTCCTCCCAAAGGAGGCCAAGGCATGCTACTGGGTATGCTACTGGGTTGTGCAGAACATAGGTCTGGAGGGTAGATGTTAAAGCAGCTAATTTATAGATGCTAGAGCATGTTTAGTGGAAATTCAAAATGATACATAAATTACATAGAGCACCTTTACTCTCTCTCTCGGGATTCCTGAATTTTAAAAATCTGATATTTAGGAGTTCATCTTACTCAAATTAGAGTGGCTATTATCAAGGACACAAATAATAATAGATGTTGGCATGGATATGGAGAAAAAGGCACACTTTTACATTGCTGGTAGAGTTGCAAATTGGTGTAGCCACTCTGGAAAGCATTGGAGAGAATCCTCAGAAAACTTGGAATGGACCCACCTTTTGACCCAATTATCCCACTCCTCGGTTTATATCCAAAGGACTTAAAATCAGCATACTACAGTAACACAGCCACATCAATGTTTATAGCAGCTCAATTCACAATAGCTAGATTGTGGAACCAACCTAGATACCCTTCAACAGATGAATGGATAAAGAAACTGGTATATATACATAATGGAATATTATTCAGCCATAAAGAAGAATAATATTATGGCATTTGCAGATAAATGGATGGAATTGGAGAGTATCATGCTAAGTGAACTAAGTCAATCCCCAAAAAACAAAGGCTGAATGTTTTCCCTAATAAGTGGATGATGATATATAATGGGGTGGGGGTGAGAGAAGAATGGAGGGACTTTAGATTATGTAGAGGGAAATGAGAGGGAGGAGGGGGGTATGAAAAATGGTGGAATGAGACAGACATTATTACCCTATGTACAATTTTACACAGTTGGGGTCATTCTGAGTCTTGCTAGCTAATAGCAGAGTCCAACATGCAAACAGCTGCTTGCAATAAATGGAAGCTTGGTGAATCTGGCAGAAGGAGATTGAACAGGTAGTCCCTGTGGGATGGCGACTGTCAGCTCCTCTTTGACAGGAGCTGCCTGGCAGACAATTAAAAGTGGAAATCATTCACAGGTCCCAGAAATGCAGATTTTCTGTGGTGTTGATTGAAAAGAATCATTTTCTCAGCATACAAGCACTCCAAGTAACATACAAGGTGTTTTCATTCTGAGAATTAAAAAGTTGAACTTGCAATTTTTTTCTAGGGTGCAGGCTGGCTTGCTCCTCAGCTCAAGGGTTGGCTGCCGGCATGCTAGAGGGAACACAGGATCTATTAGAATGTGTTGGCAGGAAAGTGCCTCGTGGTGGCTTCAGCCACAGAGGAATGTATCAGCCATAGTGCAAGAAGTCCAAAGGTAGGTGGTTTCAGAGTCATTAGGTACTTGTGGTACATAGGGAAAAAAAATGGCTCCAATTCTTCATAATGCCTCTCATCAAGAGGTCAAAACTATTTTCCATCCCTTGGGCTGGACTACCTCACTTCTTGCTTGAACTAACAAAATCCATCAAAGGCAACGTTCACGGATTCAAGAGATTTCAGATACTTCCACTCTTATTCCGAAATTCTACCCAACTACTGTGTGAGGAAGTCTACCCTGATTACTGAAGGAGGAGAGACCAGGTGGACCAGAAAATGAGCATTACCACTGGACTTTCCCTACTCTGCAGACCAGTCAGCTCCAGTAGATCCAGCAGCTGATTACAGATGCATGAGTCAGGCTTGCTGAATCTAGAAGACTCACTTATCTATGTCCAACTAAATCTCTCGCTATCTATTCATGAGCTCAATAATGGTTGTTTTAAGCAACTCTATATTGGAGTGGTTTACTACTGAGCAAGTGCTGGCAGATGGAGCATCTCAGTGACGTCATCTATCTCTCCTACCATCAGTAATGTGTTCGCAGTGACTTTCACCATGGTTGAGAGGTGGCCATTGCAGCTCCAAGCTTCATATCCTGATACCACCACAAGTAGAAAATAAGGGAAAGAGGGGCATGAGGCTTCCCTTACTGGTCCACCCTTTTATAGGAGCATGAATTCTCTCACACTGTTCCCAGCAGACTTCTCCTCACTGACTGACTGATTTGCATGGGCTCCTTAAACAATCCCTGGTGAAGGGAAATGATAGAGTGTACAGAAAGCCATGACCTAGTTATGAGATTGTTATGGTTTAGATATGAGGTGTTCCCCAAAAGCTCAGGTGTGAAACAATACAAGATAGTTTACAGATGAAAGATTGGGTTATGAGAGGTTTAACCTAACTGGTGCATTAATCCCCTGAAAGGAATTAACTAGATAATACTGTAGGCAGGTGCAGTGTGGCTGGAGGAGGTGAGTCCCAGGAGGTGGGCCTTTGGGTTTATATTTTGTCCTTATTGAGCAGAGCTCTTTCTTTGCTTCTTGGTGCAATGCCCTGAGTCACTTTCCTCCACCATACCCTTCCACCATTATGTTCTGCCTCGCCTCCAGCCCTGAGGGATGAAGTCATCTGTGGACGGAGACCTTTGAAACGGTGAAGCCCCCAAAAAACTTTTCCTCCTTAAAATTGTTCTGGCCAGATCTTTTGGTCACAGCAATGTAAAAGTTGACTAAAGCAGAGATGTTTAGATTTCTTTCTTTCTTTTCTTTCCTTCCTTCCTTCCTTCCTTCCTTCCTTCCTTCCTTCCTTCCTTTTGCTTTTTCTAGCAGTCCTTAATTCACCAGTTTCAGCATAAGGGTCAAGTTCAGTCTAGAATGAAGTTAATTTTGAAGGAGGGAAGACATGCTATGTACTAAATTGGTAATCAGTGAGTGGAAAGCCTTCTGATGTTACAGGAAGAAAAATCAGGGCTGTGAAGATATGCATGAGCTAAGCAAATGAATCACCGATTTGAGAACAGTTATATATAATGAAAATCAAGTGAGAAGGCCAGTAGCCAGGAAGTTGAGAGAATTGAAACTTATTTTTACACATGATTGACATTTAAAATAAGAACATATTTGCTGGCAACAGGAGTTTTACACACACTAGATCAAGCTGACCGAGACCTCAGAGTCAAGCATTTGACACTATAGAAGGTTTGTATAGGCACCTGGAGGGAAAGTTGGAGTGTATACACTTTGGGGGCAGAGTGTTTGAGAAGAGGGCATTTCATGTGACAATCTGTAGAGCAGGACCACCTATTCATGTGTTTTAGTCAGCTTCTTTTGCTACCATGACTAAAAGACATGACCAGAACAATTGTAGAGGAGGAAAAGTTTATTTGAGAGCTCATGGTTTCAGAGGTCTTAGTCCATAAAGAGCAGGCTCCATTTCTTAAGGCTTGAGATGAGGTCGAACATCATGGGGGAAGAGGATGATGGAGGGAAGTGGTTCACATGATGATCAGGAAGCAGAGAGAGAGAGACTCCACTCATCAGATACAAAATATATACACCCCAAAGCTGTGGCCCCAGGGACCCGCCTCCTCTAGCCACACCCTACCCACCCTCTGTTACCACTCAGTTAATCCTATCAATGGATTAATTCACAATTGGGTTAAGAATCTTATAACCCAATCGTTTCTCCTCTAAATCTTCTAGCATTGTCTCACACATGAGCTTTCTGGGGGCACCTCACTTCCAAACCACAACATCATGAAAACATTATCAGTGCCTTTATGATTATCTTTTTGGTAGCAGAAAATCCATACAATAACAACACAATTATTTGTTTTATTATAGCTGATTTTTTAAATCTGGGAGCCAGATAAAAAGTTTTCTGGGTAAGGCAAAAGTGTAGTGTTATTAAAAAAAATTTATAATTGGAATTCTGAGAACTGGCAACTGAGATGTAGTCATTTTCTGTAAGATGCTGTCAAAACAAGGAGTTTCAAATCACCTGTGGAACAAAACCAAATACTTGGAGGCAAAGAATTCTCAAGAGCCTGCATAATAGCTTGTTTGGGTTGAAATGACTGTGCCTTTCTGAACCTTTTTAGACTCTTCCACCCTTAGTGCAAAATGTGGCTATGACAAGTGGATTGTATTTATAATATGAAATAAAAAGGAATTTGACTGTGATTGAAAACAAACAAAACCAAACAAAATAGGTAGTTTTACTCTTAAGAAAACGTGCAGGAATCATGGTTACAGTTTTCCCATGTTAGAGCTGCATGTAAGGACAGATTGGGCACACCATATGCTTGAAGGGAATGTTGGAGAGAAGGAAGAAAGAAAAAAATACAAAAATGAATTAATGAGCTAAGTGTAGGTCTGAAAGTTAAACCAGTTTCAAGAACCTAGATGTGGGCTCTGCATAAGGAATAAAGTTAACAAGATTTCAACCTTGGCCTCAATGAGAATGGGTAGCCTTTAGATATCAAGAGATGCACATCATTGGAAGTTTCCAAGGTACACGTACATGGTCAATTTTTAGGAATGCTCCTGTCATAGATGGGAGTTGGCCAACAAAATATTTAGTATCCTTTTTAAATCTGAAATGTTGTAAGCTATAGTGTGTACAGTAATGATTTACTTAATCACTAGACCAGACCTTGTCAAAATTATGAATAAACTTATAAGCTTCTTTATAAAATTCTTCCATCTTCCATACTCCATATCAGTTATGTTATCTCCTAACTTCTTTTCCCTGGGTACCACCTCCCCCTTTCTCCTGCCCCATACTAATATGTTCTCAATAATCACTGTCTCTAAAGCAACAAAGAAAAGCAATCTTATTATCTCATTGAATTTTTTGTGCCGATGGTTCAAACCAGAGATTCCTCCGTCAGATAAGTTCCTGATGTAAAAGGCGAGGCTTAGAGTGGAGGAAGGAAGGACTCCCAAGCACAGTCTTTTAGTCATGCTCTCTTCTTGTAAAACATACCTCCCTTCTTTCTCTCAAGACTTGCGATTGGCTATCTACACCTGAAGTTGGTCGTGTCGATAACTGAAGAACACGTGGCAGTCACAGGGAAGTTGTTGCTGTTGAGAATTTTGCTTTTACACATAATTAATAGCATAATTTCTTCTGCTTCTTGTTTCAGGTAAATAACTAGGACTCTAGTATCCACTGGGGATAGATGGTTTGTGCTGGCTTCGTATTCACTGATACAACTAACAGGTAGGACCAAAACTGACCTACAAAAGAGATCCAGAAATCATCCAGCTTCTTGGAAAAGAAGCATTTATTTAAGTTACTTGTAGATCATGTGTTGTGTCTTACAGAAATGTAACATTGCCCCAGATATTCATGATCACACATGAGCAGAAGACACAGTATCTTGGGAACTTGAAAATGAAAGTCTACCTAGTGTCTTCCTTCAGATCTCAGTATCCCTTTTCTGGACACCTAAATGGACCTCCAAACCACAAGCTTAGTCCTCTGAAGCCCAATTCCCTCAGTGCCTCCCCCAACCTTGAAAAGAACCTCAGATCATGTCACTTTGCTGCTTACAGACGTTCAGGGCCTCCCAGGGTACAGCAGAATCAAGCCAAGACCCTCTATCCTGCTGTATGCAAAGCAGTCATAGAAATAGTATGTTCATGACAGTCCCAATTTAAATGTATTCTACCTATTGCCTATCCTATAACATATGTGATTTCCTGGACATGTCAACATCTGCCAGGTGGACTCTCATTCCTGCTGGCTATTGTGAATAGTGTCACAATAAGCATAAGAGTGCAGGTATATCTGACACGCTGACTCCATTTCCTTGGGGTAAATAACCAGTTGTGGGATGGCTGGATCATATTGTAGTTCTGTTTTTAGTTTTTTAGGGAACCTCTATACTCTTTTCTACAAATGACTGTTCCAATTTACACTCCTACCAGCAACATGAAAGAGTTCCCCTTTATTTCCTTTGTCTGTATTTTAACCGGTATTCCCAGCCCACCCCTCCGCCCTCTTTTCACTCATAACCGTTCTGGGTTGCAGCTCACTGTGGTTTTGGTTTGCATGTCCCTGATGATTAGTTATGCTGAATATTTTTTTCATATATCTTTTGGTCATTTGTGTACCTTCTTTTGAAGACTGTCTATTTAGATCTTCAGTTCATTTTCAGAAAATTGGATTACTTAGATTTTGCTGAGTTGCTTGACTTTCTTATTAAATTCTAGATATTAACCTGTTGTCAGATATATGGTGGCAAATGTTTTTTCCCATTCCGTAGGTTGTTTCTTGGCTCTGTTGACTGTTCCCTTTGCTTTGGAGAAGTTTAGTTTAATGTAGCCTGTGGTTCTACCATCAGATCAAAAAAGTTTGTCCACACCAACGTCCTGAAGGATTTCCCATGCATTTTCTTCTAGTAGATCCACAGTTTCAGGTCTTACATTTTTGCCTTTATTCCATTTTGAGTTGATAGTTGTACATGTGAATGTCTACCTTGCCTAGTGTTATTCATTGAAGAAATTGTCTTTTTCCTATTGTGTGTTCTTAGCTCCTTTATGAAGAATCTGTTGCTTATAAATGTGTGGTTATTTCTGGGTTCTCCATTATGTTTGAGGGCCTGGGAGTCTCTTTCTATGCCAATGCCATGCTGTTCTAGTCACAATAGCTTTGTAGTACATTATAAAATCAGGTAGGGTGATGCCTCCAGTTTTCTTCTTTTTGCTACAGGTTGTTTTATTTATTCAGTGTCTTTTGTGGTTCTATATAAATTTCATAATTGTTGTTGCTATTTCAGTGAAGAATAACATTGACATTTTATTAAGGACTGTGTTGGACTGTAGATTGCTTTGGGTATCATGGATATTTTGTTAATATTAATTCTTCTAATCGATAAACATGGGGTGTCTTTCTATTTATTTGTATCTATTTGATTTCTTTTATCAATATTTTATATTTTTCACTGTAGAAATTTTTTCTTTATCAGTGAAACTTTACCTAGGCATTTTATTTTTGTATTGTACTTTTAAATGGGATTGCTCTCTTGATTCTTTTTTTCAGATAACTTATTATATTTAGATAACTTGATTTTATATTTCAGATATTAATTTATAGAAATACTACTGATTTTTGTGTGTTAATCTATATGCTGCAACTTTTCTGAGTTTATTCCAATAGTTTTCTCACAGATTCTTTGGATTTTTTTCTACAGAAGACCATGTGTTGTCTGAAAACAAGCACAGTTTGTCTTTTTCTTTTCCAACTTGGATGCCCTTTATTTCTTTCTCTTGTCTAAAGGTTCTGGCTAGAACTTCCAGTACTATGATGAATAAAAATGGTGTGTTAAGCAGGTATTATTTTCTTGTTTTCAGATCTTAGTAGAAAAACTATCAATTTTTTCCCCATGTAGCATAATGTGAGCTGGAAGTTTCTCAAAAATGACCTTTATTATTCTGAGGTACAGTCCTTCTATACCTAATTTGTTGCAGGATTTTATATAATTTAACATGAAAGGATATTAAATTTTATCAGATACCTTTTCTGCATTTGTTGAAATGATCACTGTTGGTCTTTATGCTAATGTGGCATATCACACTTGTGATCTGCAGACATTGTGCCATCCTTGCATTCCTAGGTGGGTCCCACATGATCATGATGAATCATCTTCTTAAGGTGCTTTTGATTTGCTAGCATGCTATGTTCATTAGGGATATTGGCCTGCAGTTTTGGTGTTCTTGTGTCCTTAGCTGGTTTTGGCATCAGGACAATTCTGGCTGTATAAAATGACTTTAGACTGATTTCCTCCTCTTTGATTTTTTGAATTTTTTGAGAGGAATTAGTAGTAGTTATCTTTTGTGACTTTTGATAGAATTCAGGAAACCATCAGCTTGTGGGCTTTTCTTTGGTAGGAGACATTTTATTACTGATTCAATCTTATTTTTCATTATTGATCTGTTCAGGTTTTCTCTTTCTTCTTCTATGCATGTATGTATGTACGATATATACATGTGTGTATGTAATGGAGATCGAGCCCAGAGGCACTCTACCTCTGAACTACATCTCTAGTCCTTTTTATTTTATTTTTGAGACATGGTCTTGCTCAGGCTGACCTCAAACTTAACAATTCCCCTGCATCGGCCCTCCCGTCTCAGCCTCCTGAGTCACTGGGATTACAGGCATGAGCCAGGTTTTCTATTTGTTCATGATTCAGTTTTGGTAGTATGTATGTGTCCGGGAATTTATCCATTTCTTCTAGATTATCCAATTTGTTGGCATGTACTTGTTTGTAATAGTCTCTTATGATCCTTGGCATTTCTGCAGTGTCAATTATGATGTCTCCATTTTCATCTCTCATTTTATTTATTTGACACCTCTCTTTTTGAAAAAGTATTGAAGACTTTATCTTTTCAAAAATTGGGTCTTCACTTTGTTGGTCATTTTTATTGGTTTATATTAATTATAATTAATTGAGCATATTCATAAATGCCTATGATACACTTTGATCAGTTTCTCTCCTCATTGCGTCCTGCTCACCCCTCCTCCCTCCCACTCTTCCCTTCCTGTGTCCCAATGGTCTGCCTCCTATTATCATGGCATTCTTTTTTTCTCCCCCCACCTCCTTAGATTCCACATGTGACAGAAAACACATGACACTTGTCCTTCTGAGTCTGGCTTATTTCACTTTACGTGTTCTTTTTCAGATGCATCCATTTTCCTGCAAATGACATCATTCCATTCTTCTTTATGACTGAACAAAACTCCATTGTGCATTTATACCAAGTTTTCTTTGCCCATTTATCTGTTGATAGACACCTAGGCTGATTCCATAGCTTGGTTACTGTGAATTGTATTGCAGTAAACATGGGTATGCAGGTGTCTCCAAAGTTTGTTGACTTTAATTTTTTTGGATAAATACCAAGAAGTGGTAGAGTCGGATCATATGGTAGTTCAATTTTTAGTTTCTTAATGAATCTCCATACTGATTTCCATAGTGACTGTACTAATTTCCATCCCCATAAACAGTATGTAAGAATTCTTTTCTTCCATATCCTTGCTAGAATTTATTATGAGTACTCTTGATGATTGCCATTCTGATTGGAGTAAGATGGAATCTCAATGTAGTTATAATTTGCATTTCCTTAATGACCAAAGATGTTGAACACATTTTTTGTATAGTTATTTGCCATTTGTACTTTCTCTAATTGTTTTTTTATTCCTTTTTTGGTACTGAGAATTGAATCCAGAGGCACTTTACCACTCAGCTAGCTACATCCCCAGCCCTTTTGTTATATTATTATTTTTATTGTGAGACAGGATCTCCGTAAGTTGCTTAGGGTCTCGTTACATTGCTGAGGCTGGCCTCACACTTGGAATCCTCTTGCCTCAGCCTCCCAAGTCACTGGTATTATAGTCATGTACCAGCATGCCCAGCTGTACTTCTTCTTTTGATAAATATCTCTTTTGTTCATTTGTCCATTTATTGAATGAGTTATTTGGTTTTTTTGTGGGGAGAGGTTTTTCAGTTCTATATTTAGTCTTCATTTCATTTATTTTTTCTCTGATCTTTATCAGATTAAGGGAATTCCCTTCTATTCTTCGCATGCTAAGATTTTTTTATGAATCATGGATAAATTCCACCCCAGACTCCTCCTCTTTCAACCCACTGTCTCTGTTAAATGGTATCTTTGACCTCTAGATTTCTCATGATACAGATATCTTCTTAGAAAATGTCTTTTAGCTTAAATTCTATATCAAGGCATTTAGTTTTTTACTTCTAATATGTATCTTGAGCAATATAAACATTTCCCCATCTCCTATGCTATGACCCTAGACCAAGTCATGGTTATAAAATACTAAATTACTTCCTTATCTCCTAACTGGACTTTTTCCATATTTTTGTTATTTCTCCATCTGGTCCTTGTACTTAGAGTAGCCAAATAAAGCTTTTTTAATTGTAAATAGGATCATGTCACTCCTCTGCTTAAAAACAAAATCATGAATTTCTCATTGTACCTGAGATAAAATTCTTTAAAATGTTAACGTCCTTCAGGTTCTTACATGCTTCACTGATAGCTCTCCATTTTATTTCTAACCAAACTTGGGTTGCAACAACACTCATCTTTTCAGTTCCTCAAACCATCCTCATGGTTTCCTGCTTTGGGGCCTCTCCCTGGACTAACTTATCCCTAAGATAGGCCAGGCTATTTTTAACCCATCCTTCAAATCTCAGGCTAAACACCACTTCAACAGAGCTGGTTTCTCTATTGCTCATTGAGGTCTCCTTGTGGTTTTCTATAAAAGCACTTATTATAATTTAAACTTTAAAAGAAATTTGTGGGCTTATTCCTGCTTATTTCCTTTTCTATGAGAATGAGTTTCAAGTGTATATCCAATTTGAAACACCTAAGAGGAACCAATATATGTTTCTGAATGGAAAAATGATTAGATGTTGTCAACTTAGTGAGCCCATTTTTGTTTGTTCTTTGCATTTCTTGATTTAGGTAATTTTTAGTCCTTAAATTTGAAATGTATCATAAAATCTTTCTTAAACTTGAGGAAAAATTTCTAAGGAAAATCCCACAGTCCTCCACACCTAAGCAGCATAGTTAATTAATGATACTAAGAGAGATTTCCCTAGGAAGTCACCCATTAAATAATCTTTCTTTATGAAACAGTCTCCATAACAGTAGTGATGGTAGTTTTGAAATCAATTTGTGCAGTTGCATATAAACAGAAAGCAAATCATTTATATCTTATGTGCATTAGAATAAGGCATTTAAATAAGTCACATGACAAACCCCAGATGTGGCTTGGAGTTGTCTGAAATTCTTATCACAGGTCACTGACATTCTTTGTGTTCGATAGGAACAGGAGGAGGGAAAGGTGAATAACCAACGCTCTTAAGCTTTAAGCTATAGGACAAATTTATAATTCCTGTCTTACAGCATTGTGAGGATTAGTTAAAATAATACTGGAACTGCTTGGATAACACTGGTGTATGAAAGGCATTTAATAAATAGCAGCTATTATTTTCTTATCACATTATTATTCTTATCTTCATTCTCTTAAAACCATATGTGAATACTGTTATTATGGAGCTAATAATAAGGAGCAGTGAATGATTTACTGATATGGTCATTTCAGCGGAAATGCAAAAACTTCGAAAGCTTCCGTGACTCTTCTCATTGCCAACTGGATAAAGTCCAAGTTCTTTAGCAGGGCTTTCAAAATCCTTTACAAACAATGGTTAAAGAACATAAAGACAGAAGAAGAAATGCAAAAGGCCAATAAATATTGAGCTAATACTTGGCATCATTTATACTCAAGGAAATATAAATTAAAACAAGGGCATGCAGAGTTTCATTATCTCAAAGTAGCATAGTGGCTTGGTGATAATATTTACCGTGGATGATGAGTCAATGGAAAACTCATCAATGTTATCTCTTTACAGAAATACAAATCAGTAAACTCATTTTGAAAAGAAATTAATAATATGAATCAGGAACTTAAAAGGTATTCTTGCTTTTTTAGTTTTTTTAGCCCAATGGTTTCACATCTAACAATAACAATTGGTAATATTTGACCCGAGTGCTGTGGTAAGCTCTTCATATGACTTATCTTAGAAAAATATTTATACCATAAAGGGATAATCACAGCATTGCTTATAATGTCAAAAACTTAAAAACAATATAAAAATTCAACAGCTAAGGAATGATTACATTCACTGTGAGAGTTTATGATACAATCATGGGAATTATGATCATGAGGAAAAGATAACACAATCATAAGTTGCATACAATGTTATTTGAAAAATAATACACTGAGTTCTATGACTTAATTTCAACTGTGCCAAAAAAAAAAAAAAAGAAGGAAGATTGGAAAGAAATGCACCAAAATATTAGCAGTATTTTCCAGTGATGAATTTAAAATGTTTTCCTTTATACTTTCCTAAATTTTCTGTCTCTTAAAAGGTTTGTATTATTACTTTTATAATCATAAAAACAGTCATATAATTCCCTAACCAGATCCATTGCATCCTGCAATGACTCTCGTTCACCATTCATCCCAAAAGACTTTCCCAAACTCAACTCACATCAAACCTCCACACCAACTCATCCTGAATTAGATGCTATGTTCATGTATGCTGCTGTGCATTTATTTATAACATTTCTTTTGTGATATTACCTTTGTCCCATTGCCTCCAAGGCTCAGTCTTTGAAATACAGATTGAAGAATCTCCTCCCCAAAGAAGCCCTCCTAACAGGCTCTTC
Organism: Sciurus vulgaris; assembly: GCF_902686455.1. Taxonomy (NCBI): domain Eukaryota; kingdom Metazoa; phylum Chordata; class Mammalia; order Rodentia; family Sciuridae; genus Sciurus; species Sciurus vulgaris. The sequence goes on from NC_136465.1 coordinate 157,928,536, forward strand.
CCTTTGAGAGCTTATTTCTCCTCAGACACACCTGCAGGATTGTACTCTTCAGTCCATCCTATTCTTCAGTTCATTCAATCATCCTTCTCACAGTAGTCTGCAATATTCTCGTGACTCCCTAGCACACAGCACATACTCGGTACGTTAGATAGACATATTGGTCGATAATAGAATATGTGGGGAGATAGGGACATGGATGGATGGATCAGCGTAGGGATAATAGCACAACATTAAATATCTCAACGTCATCCCACAGTGCTAAGACTGGCTGCCACACAAGGAAAGAGGGTCTTTTAAATAAGAATGAAGGGTGCACAAAGTATCTAATCAATATCAAACACTTCAATTAAATGATATCAACACCAAACTTGCCAAAATAAATAAGAATTTAAGACACAAGTTTCTTCTGTTACAACAAATCAGGATTAAAAAAAAATAAAAATCATGGGACCAGAACAGAATTGCTAAGTTTTATATATATATTGGAGAGTTTGAATTGAAGGTCCTATTTTGTACGTTGACTTGCCAGGTAGGATTTACAGCTTTTGCACTACATTTTTGTTTGGAGTTTCAAACTCTTTCAAGGGGTTTTAAGCATAGGCTAATCTCAAAATAACTTCAGACCAGAGAATTGAGAGAGAAAGCATTTCTTTAAGTCTTAAACAGACAGCAATGCTTTTCATAGTGTCCAAATATTATTTTTCATCAAACCTGTAAAATTTTCAACCTGCCTTAATTTTTACCAATGAATCTAATAGACCTGGATTAAACTGCAGGGGAGATGAGAACATAAATTTCATTCCTTTCATTCCTTGTAATATTAGGGTTTGTATTCTTTCCAGCTGTAATAACCTCTAGACTTCAACAAAATTGAAAACCTTTAAATAGCCTTTCACAACCTTTCAGTGGAGTAATGAAGTTTTAAGTGCTCGCTAGGGAATTTTCAGTTCAGAAAAATCTAAGCAGCAGTAGATATTAAAATCTAATGTTTACTTCAACTCCTTTACAGCCTAATGGGTTTTTCTGACAGTGTAATTTTTAAAAGGTTGGGTTTCATTTATTAATATAGTGTACTCATGCTGGAAACCTTTCTTCTTTAAGGACTCTGATGGGAGTCTTATGGTGAAACCTTGGTGGAAAGCCAGAGTTATCAGCAGGAACAGGGAAAACAGAAACCTGCAAAAGGACTCGAAAAAGCTGGAGCCAAGCAGGTTGTTTTGGGTTTTGAAAATGGAGAAAAGTTCTCTCTTTATGACTTAAGCACTGCAGGAGGTGAGAAAACAAACGCAGGATGTGGAGCCCCTGTGTGCACATGATTCTGAGCATGCGAACCCGGGGAGTCCACACAGTTGCTCACCAACCAAAAGGTCTGCGGGGTAATCCAGCTGTTTGCTGAGCTGATGGGAGCCATATTCTTTTCCTGGAGTTGCTCCATCCGGGACCAGTGAGTGGGTATTTGGAAACCAAGGAGAAAGGGTAGGGTGAGCAACAGGCAAACCCACACTTAAGCAGAGAGAGGATGTGATTTGGAAAGATTCCATTTCACATATCACATTGCTGAAACCAGGATGCAGGGAAAGACTGAGCTCCAACCAAGTGGTAATAAAAAAACAAATGCCACTTCTCATATGCATAATGCCTCAGTGTAGTTAACAGAGATTTGCAAGATAAGTACACTAGAGTGGAAAGGGGCAGGATTTATTTCCTTTGACTATGATGTAGTAAAGCTACTCTCAGGTATATATATTATCCAGCATGCTATTTTAAATTATAAAATAAAAGTGCCACTTGAGGATGTAATTGAAAATAATATTGTAAACTAAAGGAGCTTGATGGTCATAAAGGATGGATAGTTTGGCATGCTTTTCATCTTCGCATTTCACAAATAGATGGTTCTGTTCTCATGTGTATATGGGTAGCTCCAAAACTGGAATCTTGCCCTAATAGATAAGGCAATTTCAGACAATGTAGAGTGTGTTCTGAATTGTTCCTTGAGCAATTTTATAATAGAATCAGGACTCATTATTATTACTTGACATATGTTTGTAGTATTTTTTTAGAGAACTAAAAATTCAGGTAAGCAAAACCACGACCAAAACCTCCTATCATCCCAATGACCTTAGGAAAAAAAAAATCACTATTTGTGATCTAACCATTCAGTAGATTTTATTTAACCTTATATCATGAAGACTTAAATTATATCATCTTCCAGAACATAATGATTATATAATATTGCTTTGGCCATTTTGCTATAAAATTTTGATAAGAGTCCAAATGGGAGTTATTATAAACTATTTATCATCTTGTTAAAAAAATAAAACAGGAGACCAGGGGAGGAAGGAAAAGAGGGAAAGGGGAATTACCAGGAAACAAAAATCCACCAACTTATATTGTTTCATTATGTGCATGTGCAAATATGTAACACTGAATCCCACTACTATGTATTATATATTATGTATAATTAAAATGCACAAATAAAAAAGAAAATATATAATCAAGTATTAAGAAGTTTCTTATTTGAAGCATTCATTCCAACCCTGACTTTTCAATGAAGATCCTGCCAATTTCTCCAGCAACCTAAGCAGATCTCCTTCTGGGGCTACCATGAATTTCTTTGACATGCTTCAAAGAAATCTCACCATCTTTTCTTCCTTTCATTTTCTCATTATCATCCGTTTATTTTGGCTTACAGTTTTGAAGGTTTCAACATATTGGAGGTTCTCATCATTTTACATCTGCTTTTTACTTCTTCTCCGTATGCAGCCTCCGCAGTCCATCTGCTACTGAGTATGGGACATTCAGTGCCCCCAAACATCTCTAGCATTGGTGCCTACCATTACTTCAAGCACATGCCTGGCCATATCTAGTCTATTGCCTTAATTATTTGATCTCCTTTCTGTAAGATATAAAGCCATCTTTCTCTACCGTGACAGGAATTTCCCACCTCCCAACGACCCGTCAATCTGCGTTTCCCTGCCTCTCCTGTTTCAGGAATTTCCCATCCTCCCCACCACCTGTCAATCTTTGTTAGCCCGCCTCTCACATTACAGGAATTTCCGCTTACATTGCTTCCTGCCTCCAGCATTACCGTCCCACTATGTCATTGGCCCATCAGTCAGTCTGTAAGAATTCTCCTCCACCATTGGTTCCTCTCAGCCCGCAAAGTTCCTATGTCTGAGACTAACCGTACACCATCTTTCCCTCTTTGCTTTTCCCCCTTCCCCCGTGCAGACGTGAATTCGTCTGCGCAAATAAACGGTTCCTTGTATGAGACCTATATCTGTGGAGCATTTTTGGGGAGCTAGCAAAGAACCATAAATGCGTCTCTTTATTCCAAACTAACACTTTTTCTTTTCTTTCTTATTATGTCATCTCTTAATGCTCAAGTGATTGATTGGTTAATCCATTCATTTCACCGGTCATTCATTCAACAAATATTGCATGCCACTCTGTGCCAGCTACTGGAGATGTAAAATGAAATTGCATCCATCTTACTCAAATAAGTTATAGTCCAGTGGGAAATGAGAATATAAACTCAATGCTACCGTTTGAACTCTAGGTGTCACTGGAAGGATCATGGGGGAGTAAATGCTCTATTGGGTGGTGGAAGTGTCAAGAGGTGGGACCTGGTGGGAGGTCTGTAGGTCATTGTGGGAATGCCCTTGAAGGAGTCTGTGGGATCCTTGTCCTGCCCTGTTCCTCAGCTTCACTTCCCAACTGTGAGATAAACAGTTTTGCTTTACCACATGCTTCTGCTATGATGTGTCACCACAGACCCAAAGCAACAGGGACAACTTATTGTGGGCTGAAACCTCCAAAACCATAAGACAAAACAAATGTTTGCCCTTATTAGGTTGATTATCTTAGGCATTTTGTTACAATAATGAAAAGCAGACTGATACAGCTGAACAATTATGAAACCATTATTTTCATTTTGCAGGTATATACAAATTACAATAGGAACCTAGAATAAAGAGCACTTAGACCTTTCTGAAAAATTCAAAATATGTTCCATTTTTTAAAATTAAATATTTAATTTCACATTTATAGGAAGAAATTCCTAACTTCATTCTATTGTATACAGTGCAAAACTCTCAGTTTGGCTTGATGGCTCAATAAAAATCAAAGCTCTTCAGCATGTCCAATCTTGTCTACATTGTCTCTCTACAAATCCTTCCATTTCTCTAATTTATTTCCCATATCTGACTCTGTCATTGATCACACGCTTTCTTCACCCAGAATAATTTTCCACTCCCTTTGGATTCTCCTGTTCTAACTATTCATCAGAATCCATCTCCTTCATCTAGACCCCTACATGCCAGGCAACATTGATCTCCGCCAGCTCTGGACTTCTAAGGCAATTACTTTAATGTTTCCTATTTGGCTTAACGTGTGTGTGTGTGTGTGTGTGTGTGTGTGTGTGTGTGTGTGTGTTCTACATCCCTAAGAAGATTGTTGAATACTTGAGAAATGATTTTCTTGTGTGTGTATCCATGGTACATGGCAAGTATTTTACACAAAAAATCCAGACAAATAGTCTTTTACTAGAAGAGTACATAAGTAATTGTATGCACTATAACTTATTATCCATTTATTATTCGTTTAATATTTTGTAATCGAATCACATTTTGTAACATTTAATAATGAAATTTTTGCATAAATATGGTATATTTAGCACACACATATATACTTCCCAAATACCCAGAGAACCCAGGGGACTCACAGGCAAAGAGCATACCCTGAATTCATTTAATCTTCAACAAATATAAAACAAGTGCCTATCACACACCATCAGACACTGCAGTAAGTATTAAGAGTCACTGGTGGGTAAGACTTGCACAATGTCTGCCCTCCTTAGGCTTATGATCTATGATGTGATAAATATTCTGTCCAGAGGGACATGCAATGCAGAGGCAGTATACTGTGCTTAGTGGAGTCTAACACAGCCTGAGAGATCAGGAAAGGTTTCCCAGAGGCAGTGACATTTCAAATATATGCTGAAGGGTAATAGAAGTAAGAAAAATAAAGAGAAATGGCAGGTGATAGAGGAAACAGCAAGCACAAAGACTGGTCAGCACAGCAAGCATGTCATTATTGAAGACCGAGAAAAAAATTGACATGTCTGGAACATCAAATGAAGGGAAGAAAAGGGACCTGGGGAGGTGCATGAGATAGATGAGGGCTAGGTCATGTTAAAGTCTTCAAATCCAAGCCTAAGGATACTGGAAAGCTTTCAAGGATTTTAAAGCAAATGGATGACATGACCACATCTGTACTTCGAATGTTCACCTGGACAAAGTGGAGAGTGCAAGAGAAGAGATCAAGAGAGCAGTGAAGCACCTTAGGACTTTGAAGCTACGATCCAGGAGGAAGAGATGATGGGGGCCTAAATTAGATACTGGATGAAATTTAAGTGGAAATTAGAGAACAATTTAGGAGAAAGAATGGTGTCACCTTGGTGTCAGCACACAAAAGCCACATATTCAGTTACTGACCTTGGAAAACACAAGGATTCTTGAGTAAGGCAGATTTGGTTCAAGTTCTGGTTCTTGCTTGCTGGATGACTTGGGCTGAGTTATTTAGCCCTTCCTGTATCAGTTTGCTTATCCATAAAATGATGATTATAGCTGACTTGTTTGTTTCTTCCTCAAATGCCTATGTTGAAACCCTCCTCCTAATGTGATGATATTAGGAATTGAGGACTTTGAGAGATAAGTAGGTCATAGACTTGGAATCCTCAAAAATGCAATCAGTGTCCTTATGAAAGAGAGATCTCTCACTCCTTCTGCCATGTGACGTTGTAGCAAAAATGCTGCCACCTATGAATCAGCAAGTGGGCTTGCCAGACACTAATCTGCTGTGTTTTAGTCATCTTTTCCACTGCTTTGAGCAAAATATCTGACAAGGACAATTTTAGAAGAGGAAAACTTTATTTGGCCTTCACGGTTTCAGAGGTCTCAGCCAATAGAAGGCTGAATCCATTGCCCCAGGCCAGAGGTGGGGCAGATGACCTTGGTAGAAGGTTGTGGTAGAGGAAAGGAGCTCAGGACATGGTACCAAGAAGCAGAGAGAACTCTACTAGGGACAAAATATAAACCCCAAAGACCTACCCCTACCTACCTGCTCCAGTCACACCCTACCTGCCTACTGTCACCATCCAGTTAATTCCTACCAGGGGATTAATGCACTGATTAGGTTACAACTCTCAAAACCCAATCACTTCACCTCTAAACTTACTGGCATTGTCTCACACATGAGATTTTGGGGGAATACCTCATGTCTAACCTATAATAAGCTGACACTCTGATCCAGGACTTCTCAGCCCTTTGAACTGTGAGAAATAAAATTTCTATTGCTTATAGCCATCTAGTCTATTGTAGTTCATTGACAGACAGCCTGAACAGACTAACACAGCTAGGGAAATGCTACACTACACTTCAATGAGAGCGTATGGGCAGATCTGCATTAGACAGGAAGTAGGTTTAGTCCATAGAAGATGCTCAGTCATTGTTACATTTCCTCTCTCTTCTCTCCTCTGTGTGTGAGCTAGCTTTGTAATCAGGAGTATCTCAACTTTACAGTAAAATCCTACTTTGATATGGTCTTTCATCTGAAGTCTTTCCAGGGCAACTCTTTATCTCTGTTCTGCTTAATAGCTTCCTGTAGGAGGGCAGGAGGTTATGCAGATCAAGTGTTATTAACAGGTATACTGACATAGGAAAGAGGAAAGAATGGAAGAAGTTAGGGGGAGCAGAGAGAGACATGGAAAAATACAGAAATGAAAAAAAAAGAAAGTGAACCCAGTGTGTGTATACAATTTATCATTTAAATGCTTTCTTCAATTTGATCATAAATTTATACAAGAAGAGGTTTTGGTCTGAGGAAGATTGAAAATTTACAAGAGTGCAAGTTTCCAGCAACTTGGAAAGAAAAATGTTCTTGGTGCAACTATTTTACAGCCCAACACAAATAAAGCATATGTTTACAACTGAAGGGCAATTTCTAATATTTATTTATCATTCGGGTGAAATGTTGATCCCATATAAGTTTTTCAATTTTTAGTTTTAGAGGAGTAATTTAAATCTTGTGGCAAAATGGCAAAATTGTGCAATTACCAGAGTGACCACATTCATCTTTTATTCTAGGATTAACTGGGATCTTCTTTTGGTGAATTTCACTAGACTCTGTCGCCCTTTGCTTGTTCCTTGTCTGGTGTAGATTTGAACTCTCCCAACAACACTGGGTCCACGCTGTCCCAGCATTCCTTTGAGGGGTGTTAGTCAGGTTTTCATCACTGTAACCAAAATTCCTGGCATGAAGCATTTAAAGGAAGAAAGATGTATTTTGGCTTATGGTTTGAGAGGTTCAGTCCATGGTTGGCCTGCTCCAAAGCTCTGGGCCCAAGGTGAAGCAGAACACCATGGTAGAAGACTGCCAAAGGAAGGTTGCTCAGCTCATGATAGCAGGAAACAGAGAGAAAGAGACCAAGAGCAAGGATCCAGGGACAAGAAATAGAGATGCAGTCCCTAAGTGCACACTCTCAGGACCTACTTCCTGAAGTCACCTGCCTGCACTTTCCAGCTCCTTCCAGCGGTCCATTCCCCATCAAATGGATTAATCCACTGAGGGGGTTAAAGCATTCATGATCTAATCAACCCCCAGAGCCCCTTCTCTGCATTGGGGACCAGCCCTTCAACACACAAGTTTTGGGGAGACATCCTGGATAACAGGGAGATGCTTAGATATCTAGCATTCCATAAAAATCCAAGTCAACCCCCAAAGCTCAATTATGCACATAACCTAGAGTCAGAGTGTTACATTTCCCCAGACCTGTTAGACACGTGACCCAAGCTTGGTTAGAGTCTTCTTCAGAAGTTTTACCAGGTCCTAAGAAAATAGGCAGGCCATAGTCTGCAACTTGCTATCAAAATAGTCTTTAAGAGACACCAAAATGTGAGAACCAGGTTTTAGAGTGTGCGATTTAACCATAAATACAAAAGTCTGTTGTGCTATGAAATGGGTTTTTGTCATGAAGAATGAATGACATGGGAGAAATATTCCAGAACCCAAATTGTTTTTCTTAGTTTAGAGACAGGACCAGATTTAGAAACAATGTCAAGAGTTATTCATGATCAAGGCTATCTCCTCCTCCCTATAGGCTCCAGGGTCTGGCTATTTCTCACCCCAAGCAAGCCCTTTACAACTAGCTCCAGTCTGTTTGAACATAAAGGTCTCAGAATTTTCCTTCCTTCCTGCTTTTATCCTTACTTCCATCACCTCTCTTTTGGTTACTGAATACTACTCCTTGAATTCTTTTTACCTAAACAATTCCTGTAAAAGAAAATGGAGACACTAATTCACACAGGCAGGGACATTAACCCTCCTTTCACTCTCTTTCCACAAACACATGCAATTCAATTCTTTCCCCCTAAAAATATTCAATCTTCCATTCTTCAGGCTCTTTCCCCTTTTGCTTGGACACCACTGAAAAGTTAAGTTTTTCCAAAAAACCGAAGGTTTAATTTTTCCAAAACTGCTTTTGAGTGATTCCTCTGTTCCAAAATCTGTCAGCATCCTTACAACAGAAAGAAGTGCTAATCTTTTAAACTGGCATTTGACACCCTCACAATCTGCCTCAGTCTGCTGTGTGGGATGCATCTCCCACCATGACCTGTGCTTCCTGTTCACCTCCATGTGCTCTAACCTCCTTGCCATTTTTTTTTTTTTTCTTTCTTTATTCTTTGGTCTCTCCACATTTTTATTGGTGCATTATAGTTGTAGGTAATGATGGGATTTGTTGTACATGCACACAATATAACAATGTAATTTGGCCAACATTTCATATGTTCTCCCTATGCCTGGAATCCTTTTCTCCCTCATTGCTTTCATTCAATTTATTCTTCTATCATTTATGAGCATTTGCCAGTCAGTATTCTCTGTCTTGGAAAGCAGCATTAATCAAGAGGGACAAAGTACATCCTCTCACATAGTTTTTATTCTAATGAGTGAAAACAATAGGTAGAATTTCAGAGAATGGTATGTGTTGAATAATGCAGTAGAAAATGAGGAGAGGCTATAACTCCACTGAGTATTCAGGGAAGCTATTCCTGAGTGGATGATGTTTGATCTCAAACCAGAAATCAAGAAGGGCTCAACCATAGGAAGATCAGAGAGATCCAGAGAGATCAGCAAGTACCTGGTTATTCAAACACCAGCCTAGTTCAGATGCTGCCTCAGCCTCAAACCTTTTCTAATCTTCTTATCTGAATTCCAGCCCATAATACTTTTTATCTTCCATCTTACCACTTTATAACTTGGATGTTAGCTATTTGTGCACTTCTCTCTATCCTATTAGAATTTGTATTATTTTTTTTTACCACCTATAATGTTAGTCCTATGTTAAGAGAGCTATCTATTTCTTGAATAAGAGAATTTAAAAACAAATTAATGAACAAAGGAAAATTGTGGAATCTTATTTCACTTGTGACTAAGGTAGATTTTGGTGATATGAATCTTGGAGTGCTTCAAAAAGTGCTATGACCCCTATGACTGAGGCAGGTTCTCCTGATGGGGAATCGGAATTTTCCAACTTCCAGCTGGCCTGCTTTTGAGGAGAAAGTCCTAAATAAAAGTTGTTCAGTGATGGTTTAGAGCTTCTGTTCTTTCACCAGACATGTGGAGTTGTTTTGCTGGGGCAGTCTCCAAAGCCATAAGAATATTCTTCAAAGATCTGGAACACGTCTGAAGCTTGGACATACTTTGATGAACTAGTCATACACAGCTCGACGTACTTGTACCAGTTCCTTAGTGAAGTTGGTATGCAGTGAAAGTGACAAGCCTCACAGCTCCATTAACAGTATTGACATGAAGCAACATCGACTGTCTTGCAGTTAAATAGAGAAGAAAAAAAAAATCACAATTTTGGTATATTTTAATCAAACTCTGCTGGTAGTCTGTGCCAGATCTGCCCTTGTTATTTTGTCTGCTGTTCTTGCAGTAGGTTCTTTCTTTAAGTGTTGCTGGGAAATGACCCTCCCCAGCCACCTCTGAGCACAGGAATGGAGGGGGTTCGGGAGGCTCCACTGCATAGTGTTCAGGATAGATTAGCTGTGAGCTCTCTCTCCAGCATGCAGCCTGCCACTCAGGATCCGACAGTTGCTAACTTTCATCTGTGGAATGCTCACAGCCAGAGAAAGATGCCCTATCGCAGTGTTTATTACCTTTCTAGAACCACTTCTGCCTTCAAATATTTTCCTGCAGATGAAATGCCTTTGTTCTTGACTAAGAAGGAAAACTGAATAGAAAATTAACTTCACTTCCCCAATTAGCCCAAGAAAGCAAATTTGGAGAAACATAACAGGAAATGCTCAGAAAGGTAGACAATACACTTGTGAGGTTGTTTCAGCAATATATACAGTTGATGGTTTAAGAAAAATAGTTGAATTCGGATATAAAGGTAATCTTGAAATCATGTGCTTTTGAAGTAGGGTGAAAGTAGGTCTTTTAAAATACCATAAGATGGATGAAGTTAGAAAATATCACGCTAAGTGAAATAGGCCAAGCCCAAAAAAACTGAAGGCCGAATGTTTCCTCTGAAAAGTTGATGATGATATATAACAAGGGGGCGTGGAGGTGGGGAAGAGAAGAATAAAGGAACTTTGGATGGTGTAGAGGAATATGGGGGTGGGAAGAGGTGGGAGGGATGGAAAGATAGTAGAATGAGACAGGCAATATTACCCTATGTATATGTATGATTACATGAATGGTGTGAATCTACATCGTGCACAACCATAGAAATGAAAAGTTGTGCCCCATTTGTGTACAATGAATCAAAATGCAGTCTGTAAAAATTTTTTTAAAAATTTAATAAAAAAAAAAAAAAGCCAAATGGGATTGGGCTTGGTGGCATATGCCTGTAATTCCAGCAGCTCAGGAGGTTGAGGCCCTATGCAATTTAGTGAGACCATGTCTCAAAATAAAAAGTAAAAAGGTCTAGGGATGTGGCTCAGTGATTACATGCTTCTGGGTTCAATCCCCATTACCCTCCCTCCAAACAAACAAACAAAACACCCCCCAAAAGAACCCACAATAAGAGACTTTTCAATTTGTCCAATTCCTGAATCTGTTATGTCTTTATCACAATAATGTGTTTAGTAAGAAATTGCCATTTTGACAACTTCCTGTAAATGTCTCTATTTCATACATTTTATTTCTTTGCCAGTGCTTTGAGTCAGTTCTCTCTTTACATGTATTTTATATGTATGTGGTGTTTAACAAACAACTTTTAATGGGGCCTTGTATAGTAGTTGGACATCCAGAGTTAGTTTTTTAAGTTTTCCAATAAGAATTTTCTAGAGAGTTTTAGGTTCTATTCCTATATTATCCCTCTAGCAACCCAACTTTTTTTTTTTTTTTTCTGACACAGAAGTAACCTTTGACATGAGCTCTGTCTGAGCCAGATTGCATGCTCAAGATTGGTAGTAATGAATCCATTCTCAGGTAGAGTTGAGCTGTCAATTCACTTCCCTGAGACACGGTGTCAGAGGGATAATGCCAACAAGTCCACAATGACAGAGCTGGGTCTGCTTTTTTTTAGGATATGGTATATTTTTAAGACTGTCCATGTCAGAAAGATAGTGATTGGCTTCCATCAAGGAAAGACATGCTTCTATATAAAATATAAATTTTACGATCAAATAAAAGACAGGGGAAGAAAATATCTGTGAAATCTCTTTTTGCCTTTGTGCATTTTCCCTCTTACCTTCTGAAGAGTTCCCACAGGACTAGCACTAAGCTTCTCTTCATTAGAACCCAGATTTCAATTTAAATTTTAATTAGAATAGATGACTAGAATACTTACCATTCTCTGTAGTTTCTGCATAGAGCTAATCAGTAACGAGAAACAGGTCCCATGTTTTCATAAAAAGATTAAGACCTTATTCCACAAAGACTTACTGCTATCCATAAAATTATTTTACATCCTACCATACTACTCTTTTCTGTGGGTGAGTTACTTTTGAAAGAATGTTGTTTTCCCATACACAGAGTAACAAAACCAGGCAGAAAACTTGATTTTAAATGTTTGCAAGATCACAGCTTTACTAATAAACATCCCCTAGAACCCTGGAATTTCTCCCAGCATTTCAAATATAATTTTGAATACTGTGTTAATGTATACAAACTAAAATAAATATCCTTGATCATATGATACATGGTATTCTATAACCCAAATTGGGTCCATGTTATCTAAATGATCATTTTATGACAACATAATCAACACTTAAATTGCGGTTCCATAACCAACACCTGAACTTTTGGCACTTCAGTGTTTACAAAGCAATTGCTCTTGATCAGTCATTCATTCAATCAACAAATATATATTCAGTTTCTAATTTGTGCCAAGAATGAGTCTAGACTGGGAGGGTAAGGAGGTGGATTGGGTAGTGGAATGGCAAGTTCTGATTGCTCAGCTCAAGTTTTCTCAACTGTTTGGGAACAGAAGTCGAAAAGGGACTATTATTTACATGCTGTAGATTGAGGAGCTCAGACTCAGGGAAGCTGTGCCCTGCCTAACACCATCATGCAGCTGATCTGTGACCAGGCTGTGGCTCACAGGAGGCCAAGGTATTTGATGGTAGAAAAAATAGTCAAGAAATAATGGGTTTCTTTGACAGTTCTTTTTTCCCCCTATGCTTGTTGTAGGACAAATCACCTCAACTAACACTAACAGGGACTCAAACGGAAAAGAAAATTAAAACAAAACATGATAATCCTCTGGCACACATGCTTCACTACCTCTTCATTAGCATTATTCCCCCCAAAATGAAAATAGCTGTTATTTTTTCTTTCATTTCAGAAGTTGTGCATGCTGTTACAAAACAAAAATCAAACACACAGAAAAGAATGGAAAAAGGTAATAGTCACATACTTTCAGATACTTTGCTGTATCTCAATGCATATATAATGTAAACACACATTAAAATTATTAAATATGAGCATGCTGTTCTATAATGCCAGTGCATTCCACACTAACAAATATAGATCCAAATGGCCATTTTTATGGCATTCCATGCTGAGCATGTATCATAGTGTATTGAATCAATCTCATTTTGGTAGGCATCACAAGAGCTCCCATTTTAACCATTAAAAACAAAGTTAAAATTAATATCCTTGCATAAGATCTTTCTGTACTTGTCCGTGTGTTGCTTGAGTGTAAAAGTAGACTCATTTTAATAATCACGTCGGGCTCAACTTACAACTTCTACCAACGGGGTAGAAGGTGTCCATTCCTCATGTTCGTGTCTTTCCAATACGACAAGCGAGTGAAAAATAAAGTGTTGTTATTTTTTTTTTTCATTTTTTCCTGATAAAATTTACATACATTGTAAAGAATTAAGATATGTATGCAAATTCACAAGAGTAGAACTCATTAAAAACTCTACATCTGAAAGGTAAACATTACGAATAGTCTCTTACATATCTTTACATCATTTTTCTTAAATGTCTATAATAGCATTCAATAAAATTGGAATGATAACTGTAGACATGCTTTTCGTTCTTTATCTTTCCAAGTAAACCTTTCACTGGTAAAGTTCTCAGTGAAAACTATACAAAGCATACTTGATAAAGTTTCAACTATTCCTATGCAACCCAGGTCAGAAAACAACATTACTGGTCGTCTCCATCCCCACTGCCCTGTCAGAAGCCCCTCTGGATTCCCCATCTGTTATCCTCCCCACCAAAACGCACTCTGTATTCTCACCTCCACTCTCTAGATTAAATCTACCTGGTTTAGAAGTTTACCTCCATAAAATCATGGCATAAGTATTCTTTTGAACTTGCTTTTTTATTTCACCCAATAGATTCGCCCATATTGTTGCCTATGGCAGCAATTTGTTCAGGTTCCTTGTTTTATTTCATTGTTATATTGCTATGTTGTGTTAAAGAAGAAAATTATTCAATAATCCTGGAAGCACATTAAGGAAGACTTTATTCCAATCATAGAGGCAGGTACAGGGACCACTGCATTGGGTTTTTGTAGTGGGGCAAGAGATTTGGGCTCATCTCTGAATAAGCTTGGACCCATGGGGATTTACAGCCCAGGAAATTGGTGGGAGTTGGTGGTTGGAAAATTATTGCAGTGAAACATCAGGGTGAAGGAGGATTTTATCTAAACTGACCTAATAGGATTCTTGAAAAAAAAAAAAAAAAAAGACTAGAGTCATTAGACATCACCTGGTGGGGGGATGATGTAGGATGCAGAACTCAACCAGATATCAAATACTGAAGTTGTGGAAGTGTTCTTACTAAATTGATTTATCAAGTGTCAAACTAAAACTGGATTTTATATGGTAGTGCACACCAATGGCCTCAGAGGAAAGTTTAGAAAACTGACTGTTACATGATTTTGCCACTTTTTAAAATAATAATAATATTAATAATATCTTCTATTGGTGATGGACATTTGACTCATTTTCAGTTTGGGCTGTTACAAACAATACTTTCCTGACCTTCTTCTATCATTTTGGTACATGCATATATGTTTTTGTGTTGGCTGTGCTCAAAGTATGCACATGCTCAGTTTCAGGAGATGCAGGCAATTTTCCCAAGTGACTGAGCCAATTTATATTCCCAAGACTAATGTGAGAGTCCCCATTGTCTCCAATTTCACCAACACTTGGAATAGCCAACTTTTAAAATTTGTTTGTCTTTGCCATTTAAATGGAGGTTCGTTTTATATAATTGAAATTTTATCATTAGCATTTCTCTGATAACTAATGTTGCTGATCATCTTTCCATGTAGTAATTGGCCACTTGGATATATTACTAATTGGATGTATTTTTGAAACAATTTTGTGCTAGTATGTATTGAATCTACATGTATTTCAACATTCAAATCCTCAATGGCTTGTCATTTTATATATTCAGTATTTATTTATATTTTCCCCACAAACTCAACTTTCATTGCTCTTCGTTCCTTCTTATAATTCTTTCATCCCAAATAAATACTTTCCCTTCCACCTCTGATTCTTTTCATTTGAGACTGCTGGCAATGAATCCTGTCAGTTTAATTGACTTAAGACATCATTCTCTTGTCTCATATGTGAATATTTTTTTAAAAATTTATTCTCCTTTACTGGAGAAAGAATACTTGATTGGTAGTAATTTTCTTTTTCTCCTACCATTTCCAAAATATGGTTTTACAACTTTCTGGTACCATTTCTTTCCCTAGAGCAATCTGCTATGATTATTTTGTTGCTCTTTTGAATATGATGTATTTCTCATGTCCAAATGTCTGTGCCCTCAAGAATTGTTTTTAGAAATTTTAACACATCGTGTCCTCTGATTTCCTTTGTACTTTGTTCCTGTGGTGTATAATTCATCCTGAATCTTATAACCATCATTACTTTTGGGAAGTTCAGTAGTTCCATTACTTTGTGGAAATCCCCAAGCTATATCTCTTTAGAATGATTCTGCAGCTTTCTGTGTCTTTCACCTGATATATGGACTTCAATCATATGTAGGTTACAACATTTCACTCTATTTCATTTGTTTTTTTTAAACTTCTTTCTTTTTATTGAGTTTTTTCTCTCCATCCTTCAATGCTTTTTAAAAATAAGTCTGAATATTTTCTATTGATTTATCTTCCAGTTGAGTAATTCTCTCTTCTTATGTATCTTCTTTAAACTTATATCTTGAGTTCTAAATTGTCATTATTTTATTTAGTCCTAATTTTATATCATTTTAATAGATGTCAGCTTTCTAGTGAGATGTTCATCTTGTCCTTCTATTTGTAAAACATATTAATCAGATTTATTTTAACATCCATGTTCAGTTTATCATTATTTTATTCCTTATTTCTTCCCCTCCATTCTCATGCTGGAATTTCTATTGACAAAGAATTTATCAATTTCTGTTTTATTTTCCTTCTTGGGAAACTTCTTGAACATTGATCTCCAATCAATTTATGTTTGTTTTTCTCCTGGGACAATTTTCCTCACTTTATCTTCAACATCTATATTGATTTTTTTAAAGGTTGTGCTGATTTTTTTTTTTTTTTTTTTTTTTTTACAGACTGCATTTTGATTCATTGTACACAAATGGGGTACAACTTTTCATTTTATGGTTGTACACAATGTAGATTCACACCATCGTGTAACCATATGTACATAGGGTAATGATGTCTGTCTCATTCCACCATTTTTCATACCCTCGCCTCCTCCTCCCTCTCATTTCCCTCTACATAATCTAAAGTTCCTCCATTCTTCTCTCACTCCCTGTCCTGCCCCCCAACTTTATATATCATCTTCCACTCATCAGAGAAAACATTCAGCCTTTGGTTTTGGGGGATTGGCTTATTTCACTCAGCATCTATTTATCTGCAAATGCCATAATATTATTCTTCTTTATGGCTGAATAATATTTCATTGTGTATATATATACCACAGTTTCTTTATTTATTCATTCATTGAAGGGCATCTAGATGGGTTCCATAATTTAATGATGATGAACTGAGCTGCTATAAACATTGATGTGGTTGTTACTGAAGTATGCTGACTTTAAGTCCTTTGGGTATAAACGGAGGAGTGGATAACTGGGTCAAAAGGTGGGTCCATTCTAAGTTTTCTGAGGAATCTCCACAATGTTTTCCAGAGTGGCTACACAAATTTGCAACTCTACCAGCAATGTAAAAGTGTACCTTTTTCCCCACATCCAAGCCAACATCTATTATTGTGTTCTTGATAATAGCCATTCTAATTGGAGTAAGATGAAACTTTAGATTTGTTTTAATTTGCATTTCTCTAATTACTAGAGATGTTGAACACTTTTTCTATATTTATTAATTGCCTATGTATCTTCTGTAAAGTGTCTGTCCAGTTCCTTGGACCATTTATTGATTGGGTTCTTTGTATTTTTGGTGTAAAGTTTTGTTAGTTCTTTATAAATTTTGGAGATGAGTGCTCTATCTGAAGTGCATGTATAAAAGATTTTCTCCCTCTCTGTAGGCTCTCTTTTCACATTACTGATTGTATCCTTTGCTGAGAAAAAGCTTTTTAGTTTGAGTCCATCCCGTTTATTGATTCTTACTTTGATTTCTTATACTTTGGGAGTCTTGTTAAAGAAGTCTGATCCTAAGCCAACATGATGAAGATTCAGGTCTACTTTGTCTTCTATTTGGTGCAGTGTCTCTGGTCTAATTCCTAAGTCCTTGATCCATTTATGAGTTGAGTTTTGTGCAGAGTGAGAGATAGAGGTTTAATTTCATTTTACTACATATGAATTTTCAATTTTCCCAGCACCATTTGTTAAAGAAGCTATCTTTTCTCCATTGTAGTTTTGGTTCCTTTGTCTAGTATGAGGTAACTATATTTATGTGGGTTCATCTCTGTGTCTTCCATTCTGTACCCTTGGTCTGCCTGTCTATTTTGGTGCCAATACCATGCCATTTTTGTAACTATTGCTCTGTAGTATAGTTTAAGTTCTGGTATTGTGGTACCTCTTGCTTCACTCTTTCTGCTCAGGATTGCCTTGGCTATTTGAGGTTTCTCATTCTTCCAGATGAAGTTCATGATGGCTCTCTCTATTTCTATGAGGAATGTCATTGGAATTTTAATTGGAATTGCATTGACTCTGTATAGCACCTTTGGTATAATGGCCATTTTGACAACATTAATTCTGCCTATCCAAGAACATGGGAGATCTTTCCATCTTCTAAGGTTTTCATCAATTTCTTTCTTTAGTGTTCTGTAGTTTTCATTAAGAGATCTTTCGTCTCTTTTGTTAGATTGATTCCCAAGTATTTTTTGTTTTTGAGATTTTTGTGAATGGAGTGGTTTTCCTAATCTCTCTTTCAGAGAATTCATCACTTATGAATAGAAATGCATTAAATTTATGAATATTAATTTTATATACTGCTACTTTGCTGAATTCATTTATTAGTTCTAGAAGTTTTCCAGTGGAGTTTTTTTGGATCCTCTAAATACAGAATCATGTCATTGGCAAACAGTGAGAGCTTGAGCTCTTCTTTTCCTATTCATATTCCTTTAATTTCTTTGGTCTGTATGATTGTTCTCGTTAGTGTTTCAAGGATGATGTTGAATGGAAGTGGTGAAAGAGGGCATCCCTGTCTTGTTCCAGTTTTTAGAGGGAATGCTTTCAGTTTTTCTCCATTTAGAATGATGTTGACCAAGGGCTTAGCATAGATAGCCTTTATAATGTTGAGGTATGTTCCTACTATTTTTTCTAGTGTTTTAAGCATGAAAGGGTGCTATATTTTGTCAAATGCTTTCTCAGCATCTATTGAAATAATCATATGAGTCTTAACTTTAAGTCTACTGATGTGATGATTTACATTTATTGATTTCTGGATGTTGAACCAATCTTGCATTCCTTGATCATGGTGCACTATCTTTTTAATGTGTTTTTGTATGCAATTTGCCACAATTTTGTTAAGGATTTTTGAATCTATGTTCATCAGGGATATTGGTCTAAAGTTTTCTTTCCTTGATGAGTCTTTGTCTGGTGCTAATTTATTTTTAATATCCACTTTGCTTTGCGTTTTCAAAATTTTTTAAAATAGTATCGTCTTTTATTTGAGGAGATCATTTGTAGTTTTGGGGTTCTTTGTTTGTTTGTTTGTTGTACTTTTGTTGCCTCTGTTTTCTCTATTTCCTTCACATCTCTTTTTAATCTGCTTATTTGGGTCTATTTCTATCACTTAGAGAATTTTCTCAAAAACCTGATAATTATTGTGTGTTAATCATCATGTCTGTGTATTTATTTAAGAGTGACACACTTAAAAACTCTATGTCCAAAGTTCAGTTAGATGACTAGTGATTTCTATTATAAGATAAATGGGAATGGTATTAGTTGACTCTAATGTCCATGTTTATTTGATTTTAGTTTGGGGAGATTGTGTTTCACTGAAGAGTAATTCTCCATTTTCTTGCCTCAAAGTTTTAAGTATTAAAGCCAATATTCTGGAATCGGAGCTCAGGAAGGTGTCGCTGTTCTCACCATTAGGTATGTATATACTGATCTTTCTGTTTCTGCTCCTTAAGCACATTGGTTGAGTCAACAGCTCTAAGAATTCAGCTTCCATAGTTGTATTAGTCAGACGAATCTCCAGAGCAGCAGAACCATTAAGATATGTAGAAATATAGAAGGGAAGATTTATTATGGGAGTTGGTTCATACTATTAAAGGTTGAGGAATCATAATATCTAGTCTGCAAGCTAGAGACTCAGGAATGCTGGTGGAGTAATTAGTCTGAGTCTAAAGACCTGAAAATCAGGAAAGAGCATGGTGTAACTCCTAGTCCTCAGCGAAGAATTGAGAACAAGGGGCAGATAGAGAAGGGAAATCTACCGGGTTAAGTCCCAGAGTCTTAAAGGTCCAAGAACTGGGAGGAGAACAGGTGAAATTCTGGCTCAAAAAAGGAAAGAATTCACCCTTCCTCTTCCATTTTGTTCTACCAAGGCCTTAAATACCTTGAATGATGTCCAATACCCACATTGGTGAGGACCGATCTGTATTCCATCTACTGGCTAAAATCCTCTTCTCAGAACCTCAGAGACACATCCAGAAAGATTTTACCAGTTATCTGGACATCTCTAAAACCTAGCTGAAATGATGCACAAAATTAATAGTCAGCTAGTCCAATGTCTCCTATTTGGGTAAAAAAGGAGTAGTCACTTGGCTGGCTGGGGGAGGGGAGTGAATCTGGGGGATCTAAGCAATCCCTTTGTGATGACTTGTAGTATTTTTCAGTTCCATCTTTAACTCCACATGTAGAAGTAACTGTGAGCTCCAAATATCAAGACTTGCTGGGGATTAGTGACACTAATAGATCTCTCCTTTTGACTTTATCCCCTGAGGATTTCTGTCTTCTCACACTTTCAATCATTACCCACTTATCCACTTGCTTCTTTGTCTTATAGAATTGTTTACATTTTCAAAAGATGTAGTCTTGCCTATTCTCTATGTCTTTGGGAGTTTCAAATTTTTCTTCTACTCATCTATAAAACTGAAAAAGCAGTCTCCAATGACTCAAGAAAAGACAGTCATAGTAGTTGTGAAGAAGTCACCTTAGGCACTGTGTCCTCTCCTGCCATACGGACACTGGCCTCCTGACTCATAGGATTTATCTCAGTCCAGTCCCTTTATTTGCCCAAGGGATACTGGGAGTCATTAAGCTCCGTGAGCTCAATTTCCTTATTAATAAATAGACGATAATGCCTACCTCATAGAGTTCTATGGGAATTAAATCAGATAAACCACATTTAATATATAACACATTGACTGCTGACAATAAATGTTCCAGCAGTTATCATTATCATCATCATCATCATCATCATCATCATTATCAGTATTAACTTTAAGAACAGGTGTCTTAAGAGATAAGCAAGGTGGAAAACTGTGAGCACCGTAAAGGAGGCCGCTCGGCACAGCGCTGGGACTCGGAGCAACCACTGGGGCTCCGGCGGCTGCCCAGGGGAGGAGTGGTGAGGAGAGCTGTGTGGACTCAGAACACCGGGGCCTGCCCTGAGGAGGAGGAGGAGGAACGTGGCCGCTTGGATTCGCAGTGACTGCACCAGAGCTACAGGCGGTTGCCAGAGGAGAAGCTGCACGGCGAGCTGTTTGGACTCAGAACGACTGCTTCTGAACACCGGGGCCTGCCCTGAGGACGAGGAGGAGGAAGAGGAGCGCGGCCGCTTGGATTCAGAGTGACTACACCAGAGCTACAGGCGGTTGCCAGAGGAGGGGCTGCGTGGGGAGCTGTTTCGACTCAGACCACTTCTGAACCCCGGGGCCTGCCTGGAGGAGTAGGAGGAGGAGGAGGAGGAGCGCGGCGGGTCATTTAGACTCGCAGTGACTGCATTAGCACTCCAGGCGGCTGCTCAGAGGAGAAGGCGAGTGGTGAGTTGTTTGGACTTAAAGTGACAGCTCCTGAACACAGGGGGGCTGCCTGGAGGAGGAGCGTGGTGGGTCGCTTGGTCTTGAGTGGCTGCACCAGAGCTCCGGGCGGTTGCCCAGAGGACCCGTGCTGCGGGTCAAGTGGATTCAGAGCCACTCAGAGTGACCGCTCCTGAACACTCGGGGGGTTATCTGGAGAAGGAGGAGGAACGGGGAGGGTCACTTCGACTCGGAGTGATTGATTGCCCAGGGCTACGGGTGGTTGGTGGGAGGAGGAGGCACGCAGTGAGTTTCTTGGACTCCTAGTGACCGCACCGGAATACTGGGCGGCTGTCTGGAGGAAGAGGCGTGTGGCGGGTCTCTGGGTCTCAGAGCGATTGTACGGGGCCCCAGGTGGCTGCTCAGAGGAGGGGCCGCACAGCCAGGCGATTAGGTGCAGAGCAGGGTCCCAGGATCTAGGAGGCTTCTGGGTGGAAGAGCCACACAGAGACAGACTTAGGGCGGAGCGAAGGTTCCAGGCCTGTGGGCAGATTCTCTGAGGAGGGGCAGCCTAAGGAGATTCATCTGCGAAGGGTGAGGCTCCCAGGCCCAGGAGGTAGGGCCGGGCCCCTGGGAACTTTGCAGAGGAAGGCAGCCCAGCCCAGGCGGTAGCTGTAAATTGAGGGGAACCTCTAGGAGGGTACTGACAAGCGAGACCTCCCCTCCGGGTGAGTCTTCCCTGCCGGGTGAGGTTTCCCCACAAGGACGGTAAAACTAGAGACTCAGGCCCAAACAGGCCTTGCCTCAGCCCGCAACCTAGGTCACCTTTGGATGACCATTGGTCAACAAGTGGAGGCACCTCTGCCCACTAGCAGGGATTATACCCCACCTGAAGGCCACCACTCCTAGAGAGGCAGCTTCCTTGTGGAGCACCGCATTATCAACTTCCTCCAAGACTTCAGCCTACTGAAGGCTAAGGGGGGATATATATAGAAATCTTCAGGGACATTGTAAGTCAATAGAGGAAATCTGCAATATCTCAGCGGTCCACTGATACCTGAACAATATGAGAAAACAAGGAAAGAAAATGCTGCAAACAAATCTAGATGTTACATCAATAAAACCCAATGACAGCATGGCAGAAGAAATGACAGAAAAGGAGTTCAGAATGTACATAATTAAAATGATCAGAGAAGCAAACAATGAGATGAAAGAGCAAATGCAAGCATTGAATGATCACACCAATCGACAGTTAAAAGAGCAAATACAGGAAGCAAAAGATCATTTCAATAAAGAGTTAGAGATATTGAAAAAAAACCAAACAGAAATCCTTGACATGAAGGAAACAATAAACCAAATTAAGAACTCCATAGAAAGCATATCCAATAGGATAGAACACCTGGAAGACAGAACCTCAGACATTGAAGACAAAATATTTAACCTTGAAAACAAAGTTGAACAAACAGAGAAGATGGTAAGAAATCATGAACAGAATCTCCAAGAACTATGGGATATCATGAAAAGGCCAAATTTAAGAATTATTGGGATTGAGGAAGGCCTAGAGAAACAAGCCAAAGGAATGAACAATTTATTCAATGAAATAATATCAGAAAATTTCCCAAATCTGAAGAATGAAAGGGAAAATCAAGTTCAAGAGGCTTATAGGACTCCAAATATACAAAATTACAACAGACCCACACCAAGGCACATTATAATGAAAATACCTAACATACAAAATAAAGACAGAATTTTAAAGGCTGTGAGAGAAAAGAACCAAATTACATTCAGGGGGAAACCAATACGGATATCAGCAGACTTTTCAATCCAGACCCTAAAAGCTAGAAGGGCCTGGAACAACATTTTTCAAGCCCTGAAAGAAAATGGATGCCAACCAAGAATCTTATACCCAGAAAAACTTACCTTCAAATTTGACAATGAAATAAAATCCTTCCATGATAAACAAAAGCTAAAAGAATTTACAAAAAGAAAGCCAGCATTACAGAACATTCTCAGCAAAATATTCCATGAGGAAGAGATGAAAAACAAAGAAGCAAGTCAGCAAAGGGAGGAATTATCCTAAAGGAATTGTCAAATAAAGGAGGAAACAAGTTGTGTCAAACAAATAAATAAATAAAATTTAAAAAATGAGCCAAATGACCATGAAACCAAATCATATCTCTATAATAACCCTGAATGTTAATGGCCTGAATTCATCAATCAAAAGACATAGACTGGCAGATTGGATTAAAAAGAAAGATCCAACAATATGTTGCCTGCAAGAGACTCACCTCATAGAAAAAGATACCCATAGACTAAAGGTGAAAGGATGGGGAAAAACATACCATGCACATGGACTCAGCAAAAAAGCTGGAGTATCCATCCTCATTTCCGATAATGTGGACTTCAAGCCAAAGTTAGTCAGAAGGGATAAAGAAGGTCATTTCATACTGCTTAAGGGAAGCATAAATCAGCAAGATATAACAGTCATAAACCTCTATGCCCCAAACAGTGGCTCATCTATGTATGTCAAACAAATCCTTCTCAATTTCAGAAACCAAATAGACCATAACACAATAATACTAGGTGATTTTAACACGCCTCTCTCACCACTGGACAGATCTTCCAGACAAAAATTGAACAAAGAAACCATAGATCTCAATAACACAATCAATAATCTAGACTTAACGGACATTTATAGAATATACCATCCAACCAAGAGCGAATACACTTTCTTCTCAGCAGCACATGGATCCTTCTCTAAAATAGACCATATATTATGCCACAAAGCTAATGTTAGCAAATATAAGAAGATAGAGACACTACTATGTATTCTATCAGATCATATGGATTGAAGTTAGAAATAAATGAAAGAGTAAAACACAGAAACTATTCCAACATCTGGAGATTAAACAATATGCTATTATATGATGAATGGATAGCAGAAGATATTAGGAAGGAAATTAAAAAATTCTTAGAGGTAAATGAGAACAAAGAAACATCATATAAAAATCTCTGGGACACTATGAAAGCAGTACTTAGAGGGAGATTTATTTCATGGAGCACATTTAATAAAAGAAGTAAAACTCAACAAATAAACGACCTAACACTACAGCTCAAAGCCCTAGAAAAAGAGGAACAGAACAGCACCAAAAGTAGTAGAAGACAGGAAATAGTTAAACTCAGAGCTGAAATCAATGAAATTGAAACAAAAGAAACAATACAAAAAATTGACAAAATAAATAGTTGGTTCTTCGAAAAAATAAACAAAATTGATAAACCTTTAGCCACACTAACAAAGAGAAGACGAGAGAAAACCCAAATCACTAAAATTCGGAATGAACAAGGAAATATCACAACAGACACGAGTGAAATACAAAACATAATTAGAAGCTATTTTGAAAATCTATACTCCAACAAAATAGAAAATTTCAAAGACATCAACAGGTTTCTAGAGACATATGAATTGCCTAAACTGAACGAGGAGGACATAAACAATTTAAATAGACCAATTTCAAGTACTGAAATAGAAGAAGTCATCAAAAGCCTACCACCAAAGAAAAGTCCAGGACCAGATGGGTTCTCAGCCGAGTTCTACAAAACCTTTAAAGAAGAGCTCATTCCAATACTTCTCAAAGTATTCCATAAAATAGAAGAGGAGGGAACCCTCCCAAACTCATTCTATGAAGCCAATATCACACTGATACCTAAACCAGACAGAGACTCATCAAGGAAAGAAAATTTCAGACCAATATCCTTAATGAACATCACATACAAAACATACATCGCATACAAAAACATATTAAAAAGATAGTGCACCATGATCAAGTGGGCTTCATCCCAGGTATGCAAGGTTGGTTCAACATCAGGAAATCAATAAACGTAATTCACCATATTAATAGACTTAAAGTCAAGAATCACATGATTATTTCAATAGATGCAGAAAAAGCATTTGATAAAATACAGCACCCCTTCATGCTCAAAACACTAGAAAAAATAGGGATAGTGGGAACATTCCTTAACATTGTAAAGGCCATTTATGCTAAGCCCATGGCTAATATCATTCTAAATGGTGAAAAACTGAAAGCATTCCCCCTAAAAACTGGAACAAGGCAGGGATGCCCTCTTTCACCACTTCTATTCAACATCGTTCTTGAGACTCTGGCCAGAGCAATTAGACAAACCAAAGAAATTAAAGGGATACGAATTGGAAAAGAAGAACTCAAACTATCCCTGTTCGCTGATGACATGATTATATATTTAGAGGAACCTGGAAATTCCACCAGAAAACTCTTAGAACTCATAAGTGAATTCAGTAAAGTAGCAGGTTACAAGATCAATGCCCATAAATCCAATGCATTTTTATACATAAGTGATGAATCTTCAGAAAGAGAAATTAGGAAAACTACCCCATTCACAATAGTCTCGAAAAAAATAAAATACTTGGGAATCAATCTCACAAAAGAGGTGAAAGACCTCTACAATGAGAACTATACAACACTAAAGAAAGAAATTAAAGAACACCTTAGAAGATGGAAAGATCTTCCATGTTCTTGGATAGGAAGAATTAATATTGTCAAAATGGCCATACTACCTAAAGTGCTATACAAATTCAATGCAATTCCAATTAAAATCCCAATTGTGTACCTTACAGAAATAGAGCAATTATGAAATTCATCTGGAAGAATAAGAAACCCAGAATAGCTAAAGCAATCCTTAGCAGGAAGAGTGAAACAGGGGGTATTGCAATACCAGATCTTCAACTCTACTACAAAGCAATAGTAACAAAAACGGCATGGTATTGGTACCAAAATAGAAAGGTAGATCAATGGTACAGAATAGAGGACACGGACTCAAACCCAAATAAATACAATTTTCTCATACTAGACAAAGGGGCCAAAAATATGCAATGGAGAAAAGATAGCCCCTTCAACAAATGGTGCTGGGAGAATTGGAAATCCATATGCAACAGAATGAAACTAAACCCATATCTCTCACCATGCACGAAACTAAACTCAAAATGGATTAAGGACCTCAGAATCAGACCAGAGACCCTGCAGATTATAGAAGATAAAGTAGGTCCAAATCTTCACCTTGTTGGTCTAGGACCAGACTTCCTTAACAGGACTCCCATAGCACAAGAAATAAAAGCAAGAATCAACCACTGGGACAGATTCAAACTAAAAAGCTTTCTCTCAGGAAAGGAAACTATCAGCAATGCGAAGAAAGAGCCTACAGAGTGGGAGAATATCTTTGCCAATCATACTTCGGATAGAGCACTAATCTCCAGAATCTATAAAGAACTCAAAAAACTCTACTCCAAGAATTCAAATAATCCAGTGGACAAATGGGCTAAGGAAATGAATAGACACTTCACAGAAGAAGATCTACAAGCAATCAACAAACATATGGAAAAATGTTCAACATCTCTAGTAATAAGAGAAATGCAAATCAAAACCACCCTAAGATTCCATCTCACCCCAATTAGAATGGCGATTATCAAGAATACGAGCAACAACAGGTGTTGGCGAGGATGTGGGGAGAAAGGTACACTCATACATTGCTGGTGGGGCTGCAAATTAGTGCAGCCACTATGGAAAGCAGTGTGGAGATTCCTTAGAAAACTCGGAATGGACCCTCCATTTGACCCAGCTATCCCACTCCTTGGCCTATACCCAAAGGACTTAAAATCAGCATACTACAGAGATACAGCCACATCAATGTTCATAGCTGCTCAATTCACAATAGCCAGACTGTGGAACCCACCTAGATGCCCTTCAATTGATGAGTGGATAAAGAAACTGTGGTATATATATACAATGGAATATTACCCAGCCATAAAGAATGATAAAATTATGGCATTTGCAGGCAAATGGATGAAATTGGAGAATATCATGCTAAGTGAGATAAGCCAATCTCAAAAAGCCAAAGGACGAATGATATCGCTAATAAGTGGAGGATGACACATAATGGGGGGGAGGGAAGGGTTAGTGTTAGGGTTAGAGTTAGGGTTAGAGAGGGGGGCAAATATGGAGGAAGGAAGTACTGTATAGAGGGTAAAGAGGGGTGGGAGGGGTGGGGGGAAGGGAAAAAATAACAGAATGAATCAAACAACATTACTCTATGTAAATTTATGATTACACAAATGGTATGCCTTTGCGCCATGTACAAACAGAGAAACAACATGTATCCCATTTGTTTACAATAAAAAAAAAAAAAAAAAGAACAGGTGTCTTTTTGGATTCACTCATATCTCTTGGTAAAACAACTTGCTTTGGTTGTAAAAAATGAGGAAAAAAGTAAGAATCAAAATCATATTTTCCAGAATATATCATCATTTAACTTAGAAAGTGTCACACAAGCCTTCATGGGAACATTTGATAAAAGTCAGTGCAACCACCTCTTCAGTCATGCATTAGACAGCAATTCATGGACTGTTTCTATAAAGGAACAGATAGCAAATATTGTAAGATTTATGGGACATACCATCTGTGTTACTACTCAACTCTACCACGGTAGTGTGAGAGCAGTCATGTACAATTCACAAGCAAATGTACATGGCCATTTTCCAAATAGAACTTTATTTACAAAAACAGGTGTTTACCACATTTGGTTAGACAGTTCTAAGCTTCCAGACCCTACATAAGAAAAACATCTTATTGTTGAAAATATTAAGAAGGTTAATCAATACTATTTCTATAATACCTGTGAATTCTCAGTGACTTTACACAATGTGTATTTCTTATAGTTTGGTGGGCAACTTTATAGTGATGATTGGGGGACCCTATCTCCTTCTAACTTGTATCACTTCCATCTTCTAGATTTCCTTAAAGTCATTTAAGAGATCCTTTAATCCAGTCCTGGAATCAAAAGAGAGACTGAGGAGGAGGCCAGGCCACATTGAACCCACATTTTATTAGCAGACATAACTATAAGAGACACTGGGAAATGCAGTAACTTTCCATAAAATTTCTCACTAAATAAATGAGCAATTTCTACCAACATGGACTGCAAGTTAAAGAGCAGCCCATCCATCTAACTTTGACAGCCATATTTTCCTCCCAACAAACTACAAAACCAGAATGTAATCACTTAGAACTGCAGTATCAGGAAAGATCATGTATGTGGCTTCAGAATCATCCCCAGGGTGAACTACTTAATTTTTTGGGCCCACTACAAAATAAAAATTTGAGTCCCTTTTAACAAAAATCTGGTTCAAAGATTTTGTCTTCTTTCTGTAGTTTCTTTGTACCTGTTCTGGTGCTTTCTTAATTTGCTAACTAATCTCACATTTCCTTGGTCATGGAGATGCTCACAAGGAAAGCACACACATTCAGAGACAACCCAGGTCTGTCCACAATTCAGCATATAGAGCATACTCTGGGCCCTGACTCTTTCTATGTTTGGATCCAAGTTTCCCCAACCATTCCTACAGCAGAGGAGCAATGGCCAAGGCCTCACCTTGGATGGGTAGGCCTGTTTGTGAGCCAGGGTTCCAAGTTCCCAGCACCTATTCCATTGTCCTAAGACCTCATATATAAAACAGGCATTCAAAGGCAAAATATTAAGAAATTCAAGATGGCAATCACAAAATATTAAATGTCCCATCTGAGTATAAGATCCTATGAGACAGTACTAGTCACCTGTCTCTGCCTGTCAGGTGGACCATCTATTGGGGATGATCAAGCTTTAAGATGATTAGCAAGGAGTCAAATCTTTGGTAGCAAACTGGAACCTTTCTGTGTGTTCTTATCCAGTTCTTTCCAACCCTATTCTACAGAAAAGGACTTTTGTAGGATTCCTACAAAACTTTACGCATAGATTGAATTGGTCATTAAGAATATATCCCTTAGCTCTGGGTGTTTAAAATTTTTACAGGTTAAGAAAATGTGATGCAAAGTGTGAAGGCCCACTGTTTTCGTCAGCTTTTTTGCTGCTGTGACTAAATGATCTGATCCAGCACAATTATAAAGGAGGAAAGGTTTATTTGAGGACTCATGGTTTCAGAGGTCTCAGTCCTTAGAAGGCTGACTCCATTCCTTGAGGCTCAAGGTGAGGCTGAACATCCTGGCAGAAAAGTGTGGCAGAGGGAAGCAGCTCACAGCATCAGGAAGCAGAGAGAGAGAGAGACTCCACTCTCCAGATACAAAATATATACCCCAAAGCCACACCCTGATTCCTACCTCCACCAGTCACACCTATCACTTCAGTTACCACTCAATTAATCCCTATCAGGGAATTAGATTAAGACTCTCACAACCCAATCATTTCTCCTTCAAACCTTCTCGCATTGTCTCATATATGAGTTTTTGGGGGACACCACATGTAAACCATAACACCCACCTTCAGACCTCTGAGGGTCACGTGGAGTTGCCTGTCAATGCTGGGTCCTAAGTCTGAGGGGCAAAGAAGAAAATATGGAGCATGGTTCAGAGGTCCAGGGGCCTCCTCTGGGACTGAAATCTAGACACATAGTAGGTGAACAACAAATATTAGTTGAATCCACAAAAAAGTGTTCTGACACTGAATCATTCTTCTATTTTTATATGCAACATTTATTGCCATTTTAAAAGTTGTATAAATGAATCTTAAAATGTTAGCTGTCCATTCATTATTTATTCCATACTACTCATACCATAAAAGGTGATGTAGAGAAAGGAAAAATTTCTGACTGACTTGCAATCCTACTTCCTGAATTCATCAGCTTTATGGGTATCGACAAGATGCTGCATTCTATGAGTCTCAATTTCATCATCTCTAAAATGGACGTGGTAGTATTCACCTCACATTGAGACAGCATAAGCATAGAGCTTGGTACTTGGCAAGCACTCAAAACGTGGTAACCATTGTTAGTGTACATTGGTGGTAACGCCAGTCATTATTATTGGGAGGTGGGAGAAAAATCTTCAAACACAATCACTGAACTCCACAAGATGATGAGTTTAGAGAAAGAAATGAATTCTAAAACAAAAACTACAAAACCGGAGGGTAAACACTCAGAGCCCTGGGAGCAGGACAAATCACGTATGTGGGTTATAAAATCAATAAGTGGTACCATTTTAACAGCTTCTCATTTAGAACAAAGATCTTTGTAAGAGAGTATTTCAGGCTATCTTGAGTCTGCTGGCTCCAAAGGTGGACTCTTCTTTGGTGGGTGAAGGGCACCATTTAAATATGTGGCTATTTGGTGGCTAGGAATTTACAATGATGCAATTATCTGTGAAATGTGAGTACAAGTAAATAATGCACTGCGTGTACCCATAGTAAATAATAAGATCAGGAAATGTGAGTCATTTCTGAACATTGCCTTTAGTGCTGCAATTCAGCCAGCATTGGTTATGTGCTGTAAGCTCGATGGGGAAGAGGAAGCATCCTCATAAAATAAACATTTGTCTGCAAATTTTCCAGTTGAAGGAAAGGCTAGCTCTTAGTACTGCTATTCTCACTGCATATGATGATTGGACATTAGTGAATCACACGGCCTGGGTCAGCTTGAAATTGTCCTATAATGAAATTGAAATATAATAGGAAGTTGTGTTATTTTTGTATTGTCAAAGAAACATACAGCTGTGCTCCTGTGTTGAAAAGTGACCCTCAAAATAAGAAAATGACACAGGGACAGTCTGAGCCCTGAGATTAAAAGTGGTAACAAAACAATCTTGTTTCTGCCTCATAAAGGATATTCTCACCATTGAAATACCTCTATGGAAACCAGTAATAAGAAAAGATTAAGTCTATCAGCTTTCCCTGAACTTTGATGATCTTATACCTAATTTTAAATATGGGAGCCCTGTTCACATCATCAGGCTGATTTTATTTTTGACTTCAGAAATATCTAACTATTCTTAGAGGGTCCATGTACAAAAATACAGAAGTCTGTTCAGTTCTATAATGTTCTAGGAGAGCACTGGAATTTCATTTAAATTTAGAAGACTGGAAAGAATAAAACTTATAAATCTCTTAGTGAATCACAAGCCTGCTGCATATTTGAGTATACTGTTACATAATATATTTATATTTGACTATGCAATAGATATGTTTGCCTTCTATTATCCCTGGAAACATGTCTAAATCTCTCTCGTTGCTCAGCAAGAGAACAGGCCATTATATTTTAAATGTGTAAGCCAGAGTTATATTTGTGAATTTCATAAACTCATATCTAAGGCAGTATTAAATTTCTACAGCTGCTATAATTATCGTACTTCGGTGGTTTAAAACAACAGGGATTTATTATCTTCCAGTTCTGGAGGTCGGAAGTCCACAAGTGGGTTCCCTTGAAGACTCTTTTGAGGACTCCCGGAGAACATCTCCCCTTGCCTCTCCAGCTTCTAGAGGACGTCTGCATTCTTTGGCTGGTAGCTTCTTTATCTTTGAAGCCAGAAGAGCACCATCTTCACCCTTCTGTGATCTCCAGCCTCCCTCTGACGCTAATCCTTATGATTATATGAAACACTCTCAGGTTGTCCAGGATAATCTCCCCACCACAGGATCCACAGCTTAATCACATCTACAAAGACTCTTTTACCACGTAAGGTAGCACACTGGCAGATTCCAGGAAGTAGAGCAGGTACTGATCAGAACAGGAGGAGCAAGAGGGGCATTATTCTCATGGTAATTCTTTTCTCTACCTCACATGCAAGTCAGTGCCTCTGCTGACATTATATATCAGCATATAAACCAACTCAAGTCTTTTTTGTGCTTTAAATAAATAAAGAACTCCCCTATTGACTGTCTAAATCTCCCTGTAGTTCTTTATCTCTTTTCCCATTTATGGTCAGATGGCTAGACGTGCTAACTATACCTACTGCCTCCAGGACATTTTTCTTTCTACCAGTTTTTAAAATCTACCTGATGCTACCTGACACCTGCCTCTACTACTCTACCATGGTTTGAAGTAAGGTGAGCAAAATCCAATGTGATTGGTGTCCTTATAAGAAGAGAAAAAAGACACAGAGAGGACACAACCAGGTGAGGACACAGGTAGAATAGGACAGAGAGACAGAGACAGTAGAGACAGAGATTGGAGTGATCAGATGTAAGCCAGGAAATGTCAAAGATTGACACCTGCCCAAGAAACCAGGAAGAGGCAAGGAAGGACTGTCCTCTACAGAGCTCAGAGGGGTCCTACTTCTGCTGACACCTCAATGTGCAACATCCAGCCTCTAGACATGTGAGAAAATAAGTGGGATTGTTTTAAGTCACCCCATAGGATTCTTTTATCCCAATCAAGAAGCCTGAAAATATTCTTGTCCTTGTCTATTCTTGTCCTTTACTTTCCATAGATTCGATCCATCACTAATTTTTAAATTCCGTGTCCTGAACATCACTCATAAATATTTATTTCAGGCTGACATGAACTATTGAAGAAACCTTCTTTATCCTGTTTTCTCTAACCTCATTAATATATCCCAATCCAACTTTTCATCACTTTTCAAGAACACAAATGTGATCTTCTTGGCTAAGAATCCTACAGTACTTTCATATTTCCTTCAGGATAAAATAGAAACTTCTCCACAGATATACAAGGCTCTCTGAGATCTCACTTTGATCAGTCCAGCCTTACATCCTTCCACTTTTCACTTTGACTTTATCAATGCCCCAAAACTCCATCTTGAAGCTCCAGGAGCACCTTGCTACCTCTGCCTCTGTGTTCTGTACGGTCTGCTTTTTCTGTAAAGAGGGCTCCTTCCACTCATACCTCAAGCTCTCACCCCATCTTCCATCCAGCTTGGAGACTACCCCCTTAGAGAGGCCTTTTCTGAGTTTCCTCCAGGAGCCTCACCTCCTTTCTTTATTCCATCACCTTTGCAGCATCCACCACTAAACAAGCAATTCCAGGGCTGTCTGGGAGTTGTGGGTTGGCAGGACTGAGTTATCTTAGGAGCATTAGCTGTCTGTGGGGAGCAAGTCTGTCTCCAACTTCGCACTCCTGAGATCTATCACTAAGATGGAGCATGGTGGGAATTCGGTAAATATCAGCTGATAGTATGCATAAATTAATTAAGTGAACTACAACAGTAAGGCATTGCTTGAAAAAACTCAACATACTAGGATTTGGCTTTAACCAGATAGAGGAGAAAAGAAGGGAATGCTCGTTTATGCTGTTAGTACTTGTCAGTTTGTCATTCACACTAATTAACTAATTAATTAAATAATTTGTTCCTTTATTTACCAGACATGAGTAGTGCACACAGGATGCAACAGATCCTGTGCCTGGCACTGCAGACACAAAGAAGAAAATGTCTTTCCACAAAGAACCCAAAATTGTGATAGCACACTAATGATCATTATCATAATGTTACTTGTACATGACTAACAATTAATTGAGAATTCTTTTCAGTAAGGAGATGAGTCAGAGTTTTGGTGAAGTAAGATGGTAAGGAGAAAGTAGGGAAGCATAATTTATCTTTATAACCATCACCAATTTGTAAATGGAAAAATCACACCCAGAGAAATTAAAAAGGAATTTCAATTTTTTCCTTTGTCAAAAAAAAATTTAAGGACTCAATTTGGAATTCAGAATTCTAGGTCCTAAAATATTTCCTGTTTGATTTTCTTACATTTCTCACACACCACAGTTGCCTGGACTCCCTTTGCATTAATCAGCTTTCTGTTATTATGACAAAATACCTAGATAACCAACATTAAAAAAAAAGTTCATTTTGACAGTTTCAAATGTTTCAGCCCATGGGACCTGTGGCTCTGATATTTTGGTTCTGTGGCAGTATAGTGCCTCACAGCAGGAGCAAGTGACGGAGAAGACCTATTCACGTCATGACAGCCAAGAAGGAGTCGGGGGGAGGGGGGCAAGAAGGAAGGGACAGGCATCCCAATATCATCTTCAAGGTCATGTTTCCAAGCACCTAACTTCCTTCCATTAGGCTCCACCTCCTAATAGTTCCACGACCTCCTACTATTACCAGAGGGTGGTGACTAACACTTCAAGCATGGGCTTTCCAGAGATAATTACCCAAACCACAACAACCCCTCTCTGAACTCCCTACTGTCAACTTCTCTCCTCCAACTGTTCCTGTCCCTTGATCCTAAACTCTTGAGGCCCTTTCTTCCTCATTTCTTCTTCAGCCCCATCATCTTCCAAGCCAATGACAATAATTGGTCCTCTGCTATCTACCATGTAACCTGGAGTTCCCTAGAAATAGGAGATTGCTTCCACCATAACCCCCACTTCCTTCTAACAGTGTCGGGGGAGAGGGGAGGTTCCAGAAGAATGAAGTTGTTTTCCTTAAAAGAAAACCTTATTCTTTCATTAAATTGGACAAATATTTTCTAAGTATGTTTGGAATGATTTGTGCATATGAAGCTACTCTTTCAATTGTAAACTTTATGAAATCTGAATACAGATAAGATATTTCACATGAACAGTGCTTAGCACAAGCACTCAGAAAATAACTATTCTCGAGTTTCAATTTTTGTCCAGAGAGACAGATAATAAACAATAAACATAATAAAAAACAAATTATATACTGCACTAGAAAGTAAGTACTATAGAAAAAAACTAAAAGGAGCATTTTGGAAGAATAAATGTGAAATAAGAGGAAAAGTTTTTAGAGAGATTGCCCAATTAGTAGCCAGTAGAATACAATCTCTTTTACTATACCATGTTTCTTTAATTAATATAGATTATAAAGTCATTATGTATTAATGGTAATGTGTAATGGCTTTCAAATTGCAATAATGTTTCTAGAACACATATTCAGAATAGCTTGGGAGTATATATTCATAGGTAATTTCCAAATCTGTTCTGGTAGCAATTTTGGATTTTGACTTATCTTTA
Source organism: Sciurus vulgaris (assembly GCF_902686455.1). Taxonomy (NCBI): domain Eukaryota; kingdom Metazoa; phylum Chordata; class Mammalia; order Rodentia; family Sciuridae; genus Sciurus; species Sciurus vulgaris. The sequence goes on from NC_136465.1 coordinate 157,963,222, forward strand.
AACGTATACACATTTAATTGTAGAAAGCACAAGCATTGTTTAATAGGGAAAGCATGGAATAAATGAGAGACACTGAAGGCCCAAGTTCTTGTCTCAGTTCTGCTGTTAACCACAAGTTAGGTCTTAGACACATCATTGAGTCTTGTCTGCCTTTCAGCCAAGCATTGAGCTGGGGAAGGTTATTGCATTTAATAAAGTCTACCTAAAATGACAGGAGTATATGAAATGTCACATTCTATATTTAACTCAGAAACAAATTATTTACCCCCTTGTTAACGACCTGTTTTCTAAAGTTGTCATGAAAATGTCTAAGAGAATTTTAATTTGGTCTCCATAGCGCTCCTTACATGCAGCAGACTTATTCTGTATCCTGCTATACATAGACATGGTATCACTCTCTTTTAATTTTAAAGCATTTCCCTTCATCCACTAAGTTTTGTTACAAATTGTGAAGGGTTATAAACACTGTGCCTTTCTGGGTTTAAACTCAAGCACTAAGTATTATTACTCTAAATTGCAGGACCTCTTTCAAATCAAATATTTACATCACTGCTCTGATTATATACATCACATATTTGGCCAGAATTATGATGACTGCTTTAGGCTTCTTTCTTCCAAGTTGCAAGTCTTTTCATTTATCCCGGCTAGAAATTCTTTCTCTTAACTCTTATTCTCTTTGACTTCCACCTACCAATTGTGTACACAGGAATAAAGACAGGTTATTTCAAGTAACATCTCACCACTATCCCAGTGAATAACTCTTGCTGCCTTCCCTGAATTAGCAGCTGCCCACATGTCTCCAGAGCTCTCGAGGTTTTATTTTTCTAACCCAGATAAAGATTTAAGGGAAAAGAAAACCCTTCTAATTCATTTACCCTTAATATTGGCTATTTTAGGACCATGGCCATTCTCTTATTTCTTACCAAACAAATATTTGAAAAATTGTCCAGTAAAATAGACTTCAACCTTCTGTACAACAGTTCAGTTGGCCAAGTGACTGAGTCCATCTGGTTCCAACTGAATCTTCAGAATTTGGTCAAGTCTTATTCAGCATGTATCTTTCTTCTTATTGACCCTGGTTTGTAGGATTAAGGGATATTTCCAACATCACCTCTAAGTTCAAGAACCTAACAAGAATTGACATTATGTTCATGTTCCCTCTTTAACAGTTCCAGCAAAATCTACAACTCTTCACCCAAACTCAGAATACTGATCCAGAGACTCCTTGACCAATGTCAGAGAGAGCAGAGGGGAAGTTCTGCTGTGCTCTTGGTCTTGGCTGATGATGTAGGGAAGTAGAGATCTCCCTGTCTAAGAGGGTTGCCATTAGTCTCAAATGGTTATCACACAATTGAAATGTGACTAGTATACAAGGGAGCTGAAATTTTCATTTTATTGAAAAATAATTAAGTCAGTTACATTTAAAAAAACTTATAATTTGGCTACTAAAAAACTTTCAAGGAGCGACGTGGTATGTGACTTTCTATTGTCCACTGTTAATTTTACAAAATCTAAACAGAGATCAGTATTTCCAATCAAAATTTAGTGTCCACATTGAGATGTGTTTTAAGTGTAGAATAGAATACACTTCAGATGTCAAAAATTCAGCCTTAAAAAATGCAAAATATTTCTTCAATGATTTTATATTGATTTGATATTATAAAGGTGCCTAGAGTAAATTGGGTTAAGTAGGATATATTAGTCAAACAAATTGTACCTATTTATCTTACCTTGTTAATGTGGCCACTGAGATTTTTTAGTTACATGCATGGTCCATATTTTCACTGGACAGTCCCAATCTAGACCAAACTTGAGAGTGTGAAAAAACAGAGGCCTCTCTGTCCTGTGCAAAGCCATGAGACTAATGCTGCAGGGACTAATTTCTGTCAATCGCCTCCATGCTCCAAAATCATTCTGGGTTCTCTTTCTGCATTAACTCCATTAATAGCCATGACCATTCTGTGATGGAGATACAACTGAGGTCAACAAGGATGAAGCATCAGAATCCTGAAGTCAAGCAGTTCAGAGGTGGCTAAGCCTAGGTCCAAGAAGAGTTCTGTTTCAAAAATGATAATAGCCTTTGAACCAAACCTTTAATGTGTATTCATGGAAGCTTTTTGTGTGCTTACATATCTAATCACAGATTGATCTTGGGCTTTGCTGTTGTACCTACCTCATAAAAGGGATGGGATTTTGAACCTAAGACAATGGATGCGAAGTGCTGAGCAAAGTGACCAGCACCTGTTAAGTACTATTCCCTTTTAGACGAGGAAGTCACCAGGTGGCTGCTGTCTAATTCTATTCTCGTGGGCTGCCTCCCTTTTCAGGATACTCAGGATATGCATCACCATGGACTCACAGGCAATCTCTCAGCTTTCACTGTTGTTGTCCTATTATTTCATCTTTTGTTCTATCTACGTATTATATCCACTGCTCTGCCTTTTTCTTTACCTTTCTGATCATTTCACATGTGTAGCCAATGTTCCCTCAAATGTCAATCATCAAGTTAATCTTCAGTCAAAATGATTTCCCATTAATATTACTACTGGTGGGAAATTTTAACCGATGCCTTTTGTCCCCATTTTCTTATGTGTGGCGGGCGAGACCCGGGGCCCAGGGTTACGCCACGTGCATCTAAAGATGGCGACTGGCAGAGAGCAAATGGTGACCTGATTATGCCTGGAGAGAGGCAGGAAGCGTTTACAATTGGCTGTATGATAATCAGTTCAGCCGCCTAGCGCGTGGACAGATATACTTTACATGTATGCTCCAGCGAGTGATCGCTTGACCTTTAACAGGATTGGATGGACATATCTGGTTACAATTGCTTATGCATGAGACTGCTTATATATTGAAGGTGTTATTTGAATAAAGCGGAAGCTGCTTCATGAACCTCTGAAGTGTATGTGTCTTTTGTCCCGCTGGTCAGGCCAAAAGAGCAAGGAGCGGCGCGAGCTGCTTGGAGCAGCTGGGCAAAGAAGCCGCGGTTTTCCGTACTTATGATTACTAGCTGGGTAGTTCCTAGGAATTTGACTAATTTTTAGTTGCTTAGCACAAGCAGGCAGTACAAACTACAAAAACAAACCTCTCAGTGACTTTTCCCATCCTGTCTCCCAAATGCTGTCATCCTCTAAGGCAAGCAGGTACAAACAGGAGCCAGTGACCCTGGTCTTTATTATAGGGACTGAGTGGCAAGAACTACAGATGCCAGATGCAGCCAGCTCTCAGAAGCAGAGTGTCCACAAAGCCCAAGGACAGTTGCTCAGGGGAGCAAGCACGTGTGTGATTAGTTGGAGGTTCTCTCCTTCTGTCTTTGATCACTGGTGAATCCATTTGAGTAAAAGCAACAAAGAGGCCTTAGTGGGCCACCTTCCCTGAGAAGGGCATGGAAAAACAGTCATAAATGTCACTTTCTTTAATGGTTTTACAACTTGCAAAGCACATTCACCTACATTCATGTTCACATGCAGCTGAGGCTTATAGCTGCCTGGAGAACCACGGTGACCAGGGCCTCCTTGGCCACCTCCCAACTGGAAGCAAATTTGTCAGGAACAGAAATTGTTTCTGTTTTTCCTCACTGCAGTAATCTCAGCACTTGGTCCTGTGCCTGGTCATTTGGTAGGTGCTCAATCAATAGCTGACCAAATGAGTTTCAAGGAAGATCTAGAAAGCTGGGAGGCAGCCTAAGCACAGCCCACAGGGAACAGGGAGCCACAGGCAGTGGGGAACACACAGCACTGCTCCCCTTCCCTCCTTACCCTGGTCTCCGTTTTCCTCCTGATCAGCAATGAACCTCTTCCTTTCCAAAGGAGGGTTGATCACTTGTCCCCTCGTCTTTGTGTCTGGCCTTTTAAATGGATGAAAATGAGGTTTCAGAGAACATGAAACCTAAGCAAATACCCTATTGAGTGCGTGGGTCTGAGCAATGACAGTTGATGGGTGAGGACCTAATTACCAAGCCTGGAAACCTGGTTCTTTCCTGTGTAGGTTCAAGGTCCCTTTCGTCCTGCTGTGGAAATGCCACAGAACTGCAAAAACACATCAGAGCGAGTGAGCACCCATCTCCACACTGAGTTCATGCCAGAGCTGAACATTTGCATTAAGCTTTAAGCAAATTAAATAAAAAGGCCAAGCAAAAGGGAAGTGGGGTGGGGTCAGAACAGCTCTGAAGACCTGGCCTCCCACGGTGCTGAACACAGCACTTTTAGGGTGCAGCGGGCACTGCCTTGCTGTGAGAGACAGGAAGGACTCCTGCAAAAGGAAGGTTAAACCCCAGGAAGCAAGGAAAGGCATGAACATCTCATTTCCTTTGATTTGGTGTGATGTTAAATAAAAGCCAGCAAGAGCCAGAACACAGGACAACAGGAGAACAGGGGCGTGGTGTGTAAACCCACCTTCAGAAATTGTTGGTTAACACTTTGTAGTCAAGGCATTGCAATGTTTGGTTCTCTTTTCTTTATCCATTCTTCCATTTATCTTAACGAACCTACACCACAGTACCGGTGCTGGGTTGGCACAGGATGTAAAAGAGGACCAAGAGGCATCCCCTCAAATGGCTCACCCTATCATATGAGAATGAATGGTGTCTTCCCAAAACTCCTGCACTGAAATCCTGTCCTGTGACGTGATGGCATTAAGAGATGCAGCCTTTGGGAAGGTGCTTGGGTCATGAGAGTGGAACCCTCCTAAATGGTAGTAGTGCCCGTAAGAGATCCCAGAGGATTGCCTTGTCCCTTCCCCTACCTGAGAACACAGAGAGAAGGTGCCTTCTGCAAGCATACTAAATGGGTCAGCACCTTGATCTTGGACTTCCCAGCCTCCAGAACTGTTTAAATAAATGTCTGGTGTCATAGGTCACAAAGTTTATGGTATTTTGTTATACAGCAGCCTGAATAAACTGAACCAGTTAAAAACAAATAATTGGTCTGTAAGGCACATTTCTAATATACTTATTAGAGAGTCATTTTCTAAGGTTCCTGTAACAAGTTAGCACAAATTTGCTATCTTAAAACAACACAAATCTATTTTTTCACAGTTCTGGAGTTTAGAAGCCTGAAATCAAGATGGCAGCAGGAACATGCTTTCCACAGAGGTTCTCCAGGGAGAGTCCTCCCTTACCTTTTCCAGCCTCTGGTGGTTTCAGATCTTTCTCAGCTTGTGGTTGCACCCCTCCCATTTATACCTCTCCCTTCATGCACCTTTCCTCTCTCCATCTGTCTCTCCTCTCTGTATTGTTTATCTCCTGACACTGAAGTCAGCAATCACCCAGATAATCAAGGATAATCTCATCTCAACATCCTTAAATCAATGACATCTGCAAAGACTCTTTCCAAATAAGATTACATTCACGCACTCTAGGAGGTGGCCATACGTCTAGGGGCCTACTTTCAACCCATGAAGGTTGTATGGAAAAGTAAACAATGAATGACCCAGGAAACCTATCTGGAGGGATCACTTTTGAGTTGCATTTGAAATGACGTGTAGAAAACAAAAGAATTAGGTAGGCACATTTTAGGTAGAGAGGAGGTATCACAGCTGAAGTGTAAAGACATAAAGGTTGAGTATAGGACAACAGCAAGGCACTCAGTGGCTCTGGAGGGTAATGCTAATGAAGAAGAGCACCCAGGAGGGCCAAGTCATAGAGGCCATATGTGCCATGCTGTGGAACTTGAGTTCTCTCCTGTTGGTTAATATTTCCTGGTGAGTATGCTACAGCACATGGGTGGGTCACATTCAGAACTTGAAGGTCAAGTGTAGATCTTGTATTTTTCCACACTGAATGTGTTAGGGCCATGCATTTCATAAAGGTTGAACTTGGAGGGTGTGACATGATGCAGAGAGATGGAAAACTATTCTGACCTAAGAGCTATAACACAATGTGGTAAAACAATGTCACACCAGACGTGTGCATGTTTGCCGAGCCAATAAGTATGTCAAGAGTTTGGGGACAGCAGTGAACAATTCTATTTGGAAACCAATGTGATACTGAAGGAAAAATCTATGCTTTGAGTTTTCTGAGTATGACTTCTCAAACATCGACTCAGAATCATGCCATCTTTAGAGAAAGATTGGAAAATCACTGGTTTTAGTAACAGAGTCAAATTTTCTTTTCTTTCTTCTATCCTTCTTATTTAAGTGTTCCGCTGGGTACTTTTACCCAGGTGGGGATGAGAGGGAGATGGCTTGAGGCAGGACCAGATGTGGGGTTCATCAGGAGAGCTGTGCATTGACACAGCAAGTGAGGGCCACTCTATCAGGAGAGCAGTAGGTAGGTCATAGAGAAATGCTCTGAGAGCAAAATCGGGGATTTAATGACCAATGCAGTCCAGGTGAAAGGGAAGAAAAGAAAGGAATTCTAATTTAGGCAAAATTCAGGAGCAGATGTCTCCCCAGGCACATGGGAACATTCTTCCCTGTCACAGTCTACTCCCAGCTCCTCAGAATGGGGACGCCCACCCTCACCTCTGGGTCTTGCTACTTACTCTTCCATTGGGAATGTTGGTATTACTAAATAGGAAAATGAAGTTCAGAATGCTCCTTAGGACATAATCCCAGGTATTTTTTCTCCAAAATTACTTGTCTAACATACTACATCACCAACCCAAAATAAAACTTTCTGGGATAAATGATAGGTCTTGTACCTGTGGGCTTTAGAGTATTTGATAAGAATAGATTTGCTAAATGTAGAGAAAACTTTAATAGTGAAGAAAGAAGTTTATTTCTACTCTGAAGTAAATGAGGTACTCACCTCATGCTAGTCTAGGAGTAGCATGGTGACTCTGTGGTCTGAAGCTCTCAGGCACCAAGTTCCTCCTATCCCTGAAATTTGGTCCTCACTTCATGGTTCCAAGGTGGCTGCTAGAAATCCTGCCTCAAATCTTTCTTCCAAGCGTAAGGATGGAAGAACGAATAAAGAACAATAAGATAAATGACACCCAACAGACGGAAGGGAAGTTTAGTGGAAGCTGTTTCTTGAGACGAATGCATTCATCATGGAACGAGTGCTCACATTTCTCTCCTGCCCATGGCTAGGCAGGTCTCAGGAGAAAGCTTTGTTTGCTCCAGATGACTCTGCTCCTGCCCCTGCTTTCCCACCACTACTGGCAGGAGTAAAGAGGGGAGCCCCAGAACTCGGTGCTCCTCACCAAACCTCATGCTGCCTTTTCCTCAGCGCTCACAGTCCCCCTACCCCCATCTGCCCAGCTGTTATCTCCATGTGGGTTTCATCCCTCTTCCCACCAGTCACCACAAGAATGTCTGAATCCCAGGCCAGTCTTCATCCAAGCACTTGAGTTCGTGGTTGGCGAGACCAAACTGCCTCCCATCTCTCTCCATCCTCCTGCCTTGCTATGTTTTCCTCCTTAGCACCTGGCACCTCCTGAGATCATGCTTTCAACTTACCTGTTCCCTTCCGGTTGATTGTAAACTCCATGGGGAGGAACAGAGATGATTAGGATTGTTTTAATTTTATTCCCTGCAGGATCTCCAGAGCCCAGAGTACAGGGAGTGCTCAGTAAATGCTTGCTGAACTCATGAATCTCACTGGTCAGGACTTAGAACGTGGTGTCTAGACCCCCAAGAGAAGCTGGGGGGTGTTAACTTTATGCCAAGTGGCTGCACTTGGGAGGAGGGAAGTATAGCTGTCGTGGGAATTCGCATCCTCCATCATACAGGACACCAGCTACATGATCCTATGTCAACCTTACACAACGTCTACCTTCACGAAGATAAAACCATAGAGACGATGGGCAAAAATCTGTTCTGACACATAGGATGGAATATAGGTGACTTCAAAATTTTAATGACAGAAAACCCTGCTAGGAAAAAATATATATTTCATGAGATTTTATTGTGCGTGTACATGGGGAAACTGATGCTCAAGAAGGGAGCCTTACTCTAGGACAGTCTTAAGTGTCCAAACAAAGGCCAATTTTGTCATGTTGGGTTCTAGCAGGTGTGCCATGAAACATTTACTCCTACGGTTGGAGTTCCTCTTCTTGTTGGTTTGCCACAGAGATATCCCACGAGGGAAAGAGGAGGACATAAGTGGTCAGAAAATTCCGTATGTTTCAGATAGAGATAAAGAGTAAGAAGTGCAAACAGCTCAGAAGACATGAGAAGCCAGTACCTTTTGAGTTTGAGAATTGATGTGTCTTTGTTCAAATGATTTTTTTTTTTTTTTGCCAGAAAGAATCAATTATCTTTATTTATTTATTTTTAATTATTTATTTATTTTACAATACTCCATCAGTGACTTTTAGAGCCTGGTTAGTTCCAGACATCTTTCTGTCAGTCCAATAGCATAGTGCTTGTTGAGTGTTGCATATGTGCATTTCAAATGGCTAAGTTTCCAGGTTAATTTGTGTTAACTGATGGTCATATGCATTACTGAGAACAGATTTTTTAAAAGAAAAAAAAAAATCCCAAGAAGTTAGCTCTCCATTATTTTCCAACTCCTGTTAGAAGATCTGATGCTATAGGATGTTGATAACTTTGTTGGTGATGTATGAGGCTGAGCCAAACTCAGTTTTCTCTTCTTCAGATGTTGTGTTTAAAGAAGTGTTGACAAGCAGGATTTTTTTTAAAGTGGCACTTTCTTTTGGCAAACTATTTGACAAGTGGAACCATTATCAATTTAGAGAGAAGATGGCTTCCTGTAGCAACCCAGGCCTCCACCTTGCCCACCACAGGCATGCATAAGATCATCACCTTGGCCCTGAAGTCTGCCAGTAAGCAAGAATAGAAAACAGAGCTGCTTCCACCTTCATGCTGTGTTTTAAAGTAAGAAGCGACGGGGGACGTCTTTCTACACAGGCATCCCTGCCACCTCATCGAGGGACTTGAGGGGCACTATCACAGCATGATATCGTCCTGGCAAAGCCCTTACCCTGTTAGACTGCAATTCCTCATTAAGTTGTCTTCACCTACCTACAACTAAGTGCTCTGTGAGGGTAGGACCTGTTTCTGACTTCATTTACACATTTCCAAAACTTCCATAGACCCTGGTGCCTAGTAGATATTCAGTAAATATTATTGAATTGAACAAAATCACCTATCACAGCTTAAAAGAAAGATCTGAGGGTCTAGTGAGTGGAGGTACGAAAAAGGTCAAGATTGAAAAAGAGGGATCAGCACAGAAAAAAACTTCTTGAACAAAATCCAATAAAATTGGAATGTCTGCCCTCTGAAAATTTGGTCTTCACAATCAAGTGAACTCAGCTTATGAATAATTTTTAAATTTTTAGAAGACAGATTGACAACTCTGAGGGAGTTTGAATAGCTTAAATTATTATTGTTAAAGATGGCCCCAATGTGGGTCAGTGTCATTTCAAGCCTCACAGGAAATAGAAACATAAGTTGGTTGTCATAGAAATTAGGAAATGATTCATATTGGTAAAGAAGCTTGGTTGGAACTTGGACTTGACTACTTGACTTGCAATTCAGAATATTTTTAGTTGATGTTAAAGCCAAACTCAAAAAAGTGAAATCCTCAATCAGTTAATTGAGTGTGTAGAAGAATTTTTAATTTGATTTCATCCAAAGAATTGCTGTGATGAAATAATTGTAAGCTGTCTGGTACATTTACTTCAAATTTTCCCCCACCCCCACCCGATATAAAATCTGCTTTACGTTTTCATGACCCTTCAAACACACACACACACACACACACACACACACACACACACACACACATTCTCTCTCTCTCTCTCTCTCTCCATTCCCATCTCTGTCTCTGATTAGATTGGAGATCTGTAATTTGTCTTCTCCTAGGAAACTTGGGGTCCTTTATGGAGGGGGGGCCTTTGAATTAGAATGTTGTTGATTCCTTCAAATGTGTGAATTCTCACCTCAACTATCAGGGCTAAAGTCACGAAATGCTAAGTGGTAAGCAATAGGAGAGTGGAATAACTAAGCATTTATATTTCTGTACATAAATAAATTATGATGATCTATATATCCGTAAATATGGTGCAAAGGAGGAAATGTCAGAAGGGATCCTATGTAAACTTATAAGACATTTCACAAATATTTATCTGATGAATATTTTACCGACACTAAAATGAAACTATGAAACCAACAGCTTGATAAAGAGACTATCCTGATGGTTCATAATATAGGTGACTCAATACAGACCCTGCTTTTGGTTTATATCTACAGTTACTTCTTCTCTAAATGTCTTTCAGTGTAATAATGGGTTTGCTGAGATCATGGTGCCATACTCAGCGTTCATGTCCATTATGGGAGTCCATCTCCCCATCCACCTCATGGTTATATACCATGATGGTCTTCATTTTACCCTTGACAAATGAAGCATAGGAAGGTTAAATAACTTGATAAGTAAATGGTGAAAGCCTTCATTCAAAACCAAAGCCCTCATTCCCTCCACGAGTTTTAGAAGTACTTGTAAGATTGCTTGGCCGTTTGCAAAAGAGTATGCATTCTAAAGAGCCTTTTGTCTCTTTCCAATGACCACTCAGTTTGTAATTTTCTGATGTTTAGAGTGCTTCCCACTAGACCCCAATCCAATTTCTATCACTTTCCCCCATTGTCCTGGGTAACCATTCTAAAGATTGATTTTATGTACACATACCTTTCTGGTGATAAAAGTTCAGTTCCTTCTCTATTATCCATTTTACCTCCTTTCTTCTCTCCATTTGAAAAAAATATCTCTGATGGAAAGATTCATATTGTTTGTAACCAAAGACATTGTTCAAAAATGCATGGAATGACCCCAAGAAGAATGGAGATCAGATAAAAGTCCAGGACCTGAGTCGGACATCGAGTGATTGCATCGTCCTTCAGAAAAGAAGGCCTGTGGTAACTTACGACAGCTCCCATTTTGAATTAAACAACATTTTGAAAAGGTTACATAGAATTTTTTTATATTAGTAGCTGAATGAAAGCAGAATGATATGTGGATCCAGATTGTCCAATTACAGGTTGAATCATTGAATCTTCTGCACAATGTCACCTGACCTGCTGGATGATCCCGAATCCCTGGTTGATGACTTTTCCTCTCAAATTATCTGTAGACTAGGAAAAAAACACTAAAGCCATGATAAATGAGATATATCCTGAAAAAATGTATGATGACAAGTATCCAGAAAAGCAGTCACTTCCCAATGTGTCTTGATTGTAACAGATTGCAGTGGAATTTGAAAGATCTGGCAGGAGAGTTGACTTTGGCCCTGATCACAGTAAAAATAAAAATTAGGAAGAATGATACTCTAGTCCTCTCCTAAGAATGGAGACCACTTGTTTGAAGAAATCATATATTTTACCAACCTCAAATTGAGTTGGTAGAGTTTGAAAAGGGTGGGAATGGATTTGGAGAAATCACAGCTGAGCAGTTCATTCCATCTTGGTAGAAAGGAATCTGCCATGTTTTAAGAGATGTCACAAAAGAATTTCAAATTCCTGAGGACTCTGTAACCTGTGGTAAAAACTCTGGTACTTTCTCTCCAAAGAAGATCTCCATGGGTAATGTCATAGACTCTGCATGCTTATAAGTTTTTAAAAGTATGTTTGAAGTAAATGAAGGCAGAGAACAATATGTCTCTATTCTCTTAGTCAAAACTTTCAAAATTAAAAATTTCAATAATTTCCATGACTTTCTCTCCTTTAAGCTAAAAACTTCCAGCCCCTTCAGTTTTCTCCTCTTGGATTTTTCCTTTGTGTATTAGAAAAAGTGGATCTGAAAGCAAAATTTAGATTTAAATGCTTTAGGTTGAAGTACTTTTACAAAAATGTTCTCCATTTCAGCAAACACTATTGGTTTTTATTTATACTTGAACACCTGTGTAAACTAAGTGTTTTTTCTAAAATGGCTTAAAACTTTTACATCATAAAATGCAGATCACTTGATTAGATGATACTCAATTCAATATTTTAAAAAAGAGTTTCTGATAAAAGCAGCTTCGAATAAGCTTTCCTACACTATAACTATAAAAAAGTCCATTTGCCTATTTAGTCTACCATTGCTGAGTGAGAAAAAGATATAAATGTCATTGAAAGACAGATTATTTATTATATTTTCCCATCTGCTTACTGCATTGGTTATTTGAATCTCTTCTAGGTGTAAAATGCTTTATATTAATAAATTCAAATGGTGTCTGTTGTCTTGTACAAACACAGATGTCATTTTTGCAGCTTGAACTTGTTTAAGTACACAAAATTTTAAAAAATAAAAAAATGTAAATATGAATTTTGAATTGACAGAGACTAAAATCGCAGCAAGAATGCACAGTCCATGTTCAATTCTTAGACGTTCATGTTTAATTCAATAATACAACATTTCAACTTATCACTAAATTTCCCTCTATAAAGCATTTTAATGTTTTCGATGTATTGGCATCAAATGTAATATTATTTACAGTTCCTGTAGACTCTTATAAAGGCTTCATCTACAGAGGGCTGGATTCATAACTATCGAGAAAATTTGTTGTTTTTCCGTTGAAAGCATTGATAAACAGGTCAATTGGTCATTCATCTATTCTCAGCCTTCTGTCTCACAATAATCACAACAATGATTCTATCAGAAAATGACAAGATGGGCCGGACCATCAGCATAGCCTGAAGGTACTTTGAGGACACTGGTTTCAGCTTTTGTTTTCAAAGTAATATATAGTAATAATACTTCCTATGACTGTAGGCCAAATTTAATATGAGACACTGGCCTGGCTTGGGAATCTAGCTCCAAGCAGTCCTCTACCTATTTCTGTGAGATTCCTATTTGCCACATTTCAGTTTTTTTTTCAAGAGCCACATCCAGCAGCCAGGAAGAAATGGGAAGCATATTTGAGGACTTTGCCTCTTTCCTCCAAGGCCTTTTTGCATGCTTCAGGATCAACATCCTCATCACCATCATTATTGGGCATTTACCATATGCCACACGTGGGACCAAAATCTTTTTATTGCTCAGCCTATATGAAAACTCTATGAGATTGCTTGTATTATCATCTCCATTTAGAGCTGCAGAGAGATAGAAACCAGGCCCGAACTCTCTTGCTATTAAATGGGAGAATCAGGGATTCAACACAGGGGTCCAATGGACACACCTACCCTTATGCTATGGTGATTTTAACTATTAAAGACATGCTAACTCATTTGATCTAAGGTTCAAGGACCATTTTTGTTTGCTTCATTCGTCACCCTTTTATCACTTCTAGACACCTCTTACAAAAGCACTGACGTCAAAATTCCGAGTCTTTGGAATTGGGGGTTTTGAAATTAAAGGAAAGACAAATCCCAGTTGTCTCTTGGGTTTACTATAGGACTTGATAGGGAGTCATCCACCTTTCTGCCAGGATATTTATCAACTTGGCAACTCTAGAGGAGAAGATTTTGCCTGCAACAAATAAGATTTTCCTCAAAGGTGTGTATTAGGTTAACACTAAATGTCCCTAGAATCATTGAGATCTACTTCAGCAAATCTGAGCTTATGTAAGGAAACAGAAAAGTTCAGACTTTACCTTCAACACTGGCTGAAGCCCAGGTCAAAATGGGAACCCTCTGCGGCCACCCTCCTCAGTTGCCAGGCATTCCATATCTTCGTTCTGTACCCAAACTCTCGGTCTTCTCTAGTCCCCCAAACACAAATTGCCTCCTGCTGCAACCTTAACCAACCCTTTTGCCTTGGAAATATAATTTGTCTTATGTCCTCTTAGACCCTGCTTCATATGATTACTTGTGGAATTCCAAATTTCAGAGCTGAGCAAGAATGGAAATACCATCTCTATACTGTCTTCTTGATGCAGACAAGACACCCAGGGCTTAGGTGCATGCCCTAGATGGTCCCATGGATGAGGAGTAAGGGGAAAAGTGCCACATCCTGCCCGCTGACCTGTAGTCCAGTGCTCTTTGCACAGCACCACCCTGTCACCTCCTGTAATGTGCTGTCTACCAGTTAATGGAAAAAAATTTCATCTGCAACACAGATCCTCATGAACGTTCCACTTCCTTCCAGTTACCTTATGCATTTCATCAGGAGATGCTTTTGGAGAAGTAGTGTTAATGATTTTAAGGGGCTTCAGGCCTAAGTAATCCAGTTAGAGAAACTTCCAGGCTAAATATACTTACATTTATTGTTGATACGCATTCATGATGGCGGTTTGGTTGGGCTCAATGAAAACTGGACCAATCTAGAAAAGCTACATCTAATCAAAGAGTGAATTATGAGATAGAAAACAGGGCCCAAGGGGGACTGGGGTAGCCTACAGAATTTAGGATTACTCAGCCTGAAAACAAAGAAAAAAAACAATGAAGCTACTTTTAGAATCGCCTTCTGGTCAAATGGATTTATAATACAAAAAAAAAAAAAAAAAAAAATAGTTAACTTGCCTTCTATTCTAAGGATGCACAAGAACAAATTGGATTTAAATTGCAGCAAGATCAATGGGTGGCCCCACTGAAAGTCAATGTGATCAATCAGTTAGCCTCTAGAGGCCTTCTGTAGCCCTACCATAAGGGATGAACTTGACCTGCACAATATCAGAAGCTATCTTATTAGAGACAGTGAAGGAGAGGTATATTTTTGTGATGGTCAATTCAGGCTTTTTGCTGAAAGCAGAGGTGTATACTGCACATGATCTTGAGTTTCCTCACAATCATATTACCCTGGAGTTGATTTTGTTTGCTTTATAACTGCTGAGAAATTTTGAGGAATCACCTACCACATGCAAGCTTCTATTGTGTGAGCAATGAACCCTCTATTGTCATTGACAAAGGGATCAAATTTCATCCTGTCTCAAAAAGAGTGTCCAATTTCTGACCATAATATGGTTAAAATGGCTCTCTGCAAACAGGTTTCTAAATCAGTTTCCTTACTAGCACAATGGGGTAAAATCTGTAATTCTCCTCTTTGAATTACTCTGACTGTGCCATGAGAAGCACAAAGTCAATCTTCATTCCTACCAAAATCTGAAGGTTAAGTTTCCAGGTGAGAAGGAGGTGGCTCTGAAGCCATGATCAATCAGGGGTGTCAACCTGCCAGAAGTAACTTATCACAGTGGAGACTCTGGACATTTTAGTTGAAGCCTTCTTTTTTTCTCACTCCTGAGACTCTGACATCCAGTCACTTTTTTTTTTTTTTTTTTTCCCATTGGAAGGAAGATACAGTAAAAGTGAATTTATGATCTCCACACAATGAAGTGCCTTTTCATTACCACATTGCTGATTTCTGATATACCAGACTTCCTAGCACTTTCTTGTACCTTTTGAAAACATAATTGTTCTCAAGCTAATGGTGAGGGTCATTGGAATATGTGGGAAGCACTGATCACATTTTTCTTATTGAGACAGACTATTTCCAAGGCAAGAACAGATTCTTTCACTCTTAATTCCAAAAGTGAAAAGACCACTAGTTAATTCAACTTTTATCATCACTTTGATTTTAAAATGAAAGTCATCTTTTCAACACCTAATCCCTTATAGGTAGTCAGCAAAGCCTCTTGTCTATAGCGTTGGAAGGGTATTAAGTATTCAGACTTAGCAGACCTGGTATCTAAAAGTACCTTTCTTACTGAAAATCCAAAATTAGCAAATCTGAACTACATAAAGTGAATTTTATTTACAGTGGAGAGGAGAACAGAAAAGAGAACTGGACAGTAGAGACATTTCACTTAAGAGATGATCCTAAGCACAAAAGAGGTAAAATCATGTTTATCAAGTTTCCATACAAGTGATTGTCTTCCACGGACTGTCTGCCGTATTTTGGGTTAAATACTATGGTCTTGCTGATTATATTCTCTCAAATATATCTGACATTTTGACAGTATCTCAGTCCTCTCAGGCCACCATAACAAAAATATACATTGGGTGGCTTAAACAATAAAATATATTTCCTAAGAGAGCTGGAGGCTGGGAGTCTAAGATCCGGGTGCAGCATGATCAGTTCTGGGGAAACCTCTCTTCCTTGCTTGTAGACCCCTGCCTTCTTGCTGTGTCCGCACATGGCAGAGAGAAAAAGAGAGCAAGCTGTTGGGAGTCTCTTCTTATAAAGGCACTGATCCATCATGAAGTCCCTATCCACATGACCTCGTCATTCCCAATCACCTCCACAAGGTCTTATCTCCAAATATCATCACCTTGGGGCTTAGGACTTCAACCTATGAATTTGGAAGGACATAGCATTCAGTCCATGCCAGGCAGTAAAGGCTGTGCTTAGACAAATCTTCCTTTTGTACTTTCAGACTTTTAGAAATCTTTCAGAAACTCACCTTCTACATCCCTGGAGCTAAATATCCTCTGGCTCCTCTTGACCACATAGAATCAGTCTGTATTCTCTTCTCTGTTTTCCTCTATCAAACTGCCAGTTCTCACTTGGCCAGACTAGAAGAGAGGTTTCATGGGGTGTGGAGGTCAAAGGAGTGATCTTGCTGTGCCTTGCATCATTCCAGGGAAATAGCCTTCTTCTCATTCTTCCTGTATACCTGTCTTGTATTTCTCTCATCAGCTCTCTATGACCTGTCAAGGACAAGACCCCACACTGTTCCCAATGTCTTAGCAACTAGGGGGAAACAGAACCCAATGGTGCCTTATGACTTACAATGCTTTCGTGTACATCAACTGGTATGACCCTCAATTTTAAAGGCAACTCTTATTTCCCTTAAACAGATAAGAAAATCAAGATCAATTGAATCCCTGGACTCTTTTGCCTTCTGACCATGAAACAAAGGCAGCACAAGATGATGAACCCACGTCCTTTGGGCCAGAGGTCCAGGCCCTCCCATGACATCATAGTTATCTGTGATAGACCAGCATCATGTAGCCAGCAAGCCCAGGCCAGTGTAGTTCCAAAATGTTCTCTCCATAAGCTTTGCAATTATGACACAATACACCTTCCATTGCCCCATTATTCTTAAACGCTTTTTCAACCTAAAAGCTAGTAATTTAGTAACAAATCATAGAAAGAAATGCATAGACATACATATGTTGTTTAAGTATGGAGAATACTTGCAGGGGCTTCAGCCTTGTCCAGAATGAATGAGGGAAGTGTTAACTGTCAGAGGATGGTGCTGGTGATAAACCAATTAATTACCAATGAACTTATCTAATCAATAAACTCAAGAGCCAATACTCTTCCAAAGGAAGGGGATGCGACGAATTGAACCATGCCAGATCTAGCCTCCAACAAGAGGGAGAAGCCCATCTTCACCTTTATTTATAGATACACAGGTAAAGGGGCCCGGACCAGGAGGGGTTTCTTCTGTGAGGAACAGGATGGGGTGGAGTTAGGGAAGCCATTTGCTTAGGGAACTAGCATATCCCCAGATGCTAAGCCACTCCCCTACAGGGCCACCTACTCCCAAGAGGCTGTCAGTTCCTGGGAGACAGGCCTCTGTACCCCATGGCTCAGCCAAGTCTGATTCCTCTATGCACGAATGGCTCCCCACAAATACTAACTACCCTGCTGAGCTCCCACTACATGCTTCTCTCAATCATGGTGTACGGAGCTGTCTCCAAGGAGGGACCATTCATTTTTTGAGTCCTCAGTAGGTTCCCAGCATGAACCTGGATCTCATATGGGACTCACAAAATACCTGCCAGGTAAGTGCATGTGTTTTCAAGCTTGACAAATCCTGGTCCCAAGACTGACCATACCACTTAGCCATGTGACTGATCTTCAACTAGTTAATTTTCCTTTTAGGCCTCAGATTCCCCTTCTGCTAAAGTGGAATAGAAGTCACAGCTAGTAGTACTCCAAGTATTAAAAAAGACAACACATATGCAGGACTCAGCCCAAGAACATAGTAAACATGATCTGTTGTCTTTATGGTTGCTGTTTATTATTGAAAAATAAATAAGGGGTAGTTCTTATCTAGGAAGACTCATAGCATAATGTAAAACTGAAACAGGCTTGAATAATGCCATTACAGGCAGATTCTGGAAAGGGAAGGGAGCAGAGGGAGTAGGGCTCTCTTCCTACTAAGTCCCAAATGTCATAACTCTCTTGCCCTAAGAGCAGCATCCTGACTGATTTAAACCCCAGTAACTTTTTTCCTCAGGGAAACAGAAATCTCAGTGCATGAAAGTACGTCGGCAGAAGTGCTAAGCATATGGGGTAAAAACCCACAGCAAAAAAAAAAAAAAGAAAAAGAAAAAGAAAAGTGTAACAGCTTAGGACTCCAGCTTGATGTAGTGTTGCAATTCACAGCCTTGTCAGTCTGTTTTATAACACCATTGCTCAAATTTGTGACAAAGTCCCAGCCCCAGAATCCTGGAATGAAGAAATTTGGCATGGGGAAGATGCGTTTACATTTTCTTCATCTGAACATTTTCATTTAGATGTTTCTCGGGTCTGCGTTTCTGTATAGGCACCCCAGATCACAAGAAGGAGGTAAAAATACCCAGGCTCAGTGGGACAGGAGTTCATCTGGCTCTGAGCCCCTCCCACCTGCCGGCCTTTGGGATGCTCCCCAGCAGAGATGGAGCAGGGCACAGTTGGATTTCCAGGCACTGGAGTCGTCTTTGTTTTTCCTCCCTCAAATATTTCTCATGACTAAAGTTAGTTGAAGGAGATTCTCCACTGTTAATCCATTCACCCTTACAGAACCCTCTGAAGTGGACGCGTTCATTATTCTCAATTTACAGATAGGGAAACTGAGGCACAGGGATGCATTTACCCAAGGCCACAGAGGCAGCAAATAGGGTGTGGGTCTATAAAACCAAGCAGGCTCTGGAATCCATTCTTGATGGCTATGCTAGCATTTGGGGGGGGATCTTGGGGAGGGGCCGGTTTTCCTTTTGTGATTGCATGCCATTTATAAAACTGAGATCAGAGTAGAGACAGTGGCTGTGAGTGGGATGTGGGCCTCTGTAGGGCTACCTGACCTGTGGAATTTGAAAGTATTAATATTCCAGGGTTAATGTTCTCACAGATTATTTTGATTTTGCACATTGGTTTAAAAGGATTAGACCACCTCTATCTGGAAACAGATAGGTTTATGTATTTAAATGTTACCAAAATGTGAATTCTATTGCAAGTAGGTAGTCCTCATTTCTACTAGGTTTGTGATTTATGATCTTAAATTATAGTCTTAAGGATGTGGGAGGGAAGAGCGAACATCAGATATAGAGCATATGGCTTCTTCTTAAAACAATTTAAATTGGACTTTTTATGTAATTTTTCATCTCTCAAATCCCTTTTCACACTCAAACTGCAAAGCCAAATTCCACTTAAACCAGATTATGAGTGGACAGATATTACAGGGTTTTTTTTAGTTTCCTAACATTTCTTAGAGGGGCAAGTGGTAGATTTATTCAATGTCCTCCTTCTATCCCCATGAAATAACATATCTGAAATCAATCAGTAACTAAGAAGACAGAGACTTTTTAATTCTCTATCACATACTAAAAAAATATGTCTACACCTTGGCCAGTGGCTAGCATTTGGTAGGTACTCGATAAAGTGTTGATAAATGAATGGTTCCAGAGTGTCAAAGATGAATACAAAATGCCCCGGCTCCCAGGGGTTTATCATACAGAAGGAGTCAGTCATGCAAACCAGAAACTGAAATAAAACGTGGTAGATTCTGGAAACAATGTAGATGTATAAGCAGCATAAATGATTACCTATGGTAGCAATATTAAAAAGAGAAGCCCTTCAGAAAGAGGTTACTGTTATTTCTCTTTCATAAATTGTATTAGATGTTTTAGATTGAAAAATGGGATTTTGTTAAAAAATGTACAGATGTAATAATAAAAAGAATATCACCATCTACCCTGTTGCCTATCTTTAATTTCAGCACCCTAAAGTGATAAAAATTAAAGTCACTTCCTTATATAAGGTTTATTTGTTCCCTAATAATAACAGAGGCATATGCTACACATTTCACATTGGATTTCTACAAAACACCATAAATGTATCTCCAAAACAATAATATGTGGATGCAACCTTTTTAAAAAGCTACATAATGTTCTTGATGAATGTACTACACTATGCTCAGTGATCTGTTATAGATGGTCCACTAGGTAATAACCACGATGTTATTTGGGGGGACGTTTTTCTTTATCTTTAAAACATCCCAATACATCTGTCCTCAGATGAAAGTGCTTTTGTCTATTTGCTTCTTTCAGTAAGTTTTATTGAGGCATGGTTTATATGCAATGAAAGTTGTCCATTTTAAGCACACAGTTGGATGTTTTCACAATAATGTTTACAAAATATACATGATCATGTGATACAAAATTAAAATAAAGATTGTATCCCCCACACTCAAAGAGGTTCCTTTAATATACCTTTGCTACCCAGCCCTGAGCAACTACTAATCTGCTTTTATGACTAGATGGGGCTATTTCTAAAATTTCAAATAAATAAAAGCATACCGTTCATAGTTTTTGTTGATGACTTCCTACCTAACTTTTAGAAATCATGAACTAGTTGGGCTTGGGGGCCCACAGTTACAATCCCAGTGGCTTGGAAGGATGAGGCAGGAGGATTGTGAGTTCAAAGCCAGCCTCAGTAACAGTGAGGTGCTAAGCAACTCAGTGAGAATCTGTCTCTAATTAATATACAAACTTGGGCTGGAGATGTGGCTCAGTGGTCGAGTGTCCCAAGTTCAATCCCCGGTACCAAAAAAAAAAAAAAAGTCATAACCTAGATGTCTTCCCAAACTCTTCTACTCTTCTAATGTATGGTTTGGTTCATCGTTCTTTGAACAGAGATTTTTAAAGAGCAGTGGTTATGATTTTGCTGAAATATAACTCATCATACTTATTACTGTTTATCTTATTTCTTTTTCTTTTATTTATTTACTTATTTTTTTTACAGATTGCACTTTGATTCATTGTACACAAATGGGGTACATCATTTCATTTCTATGGTTGTGCACAATGTAGATTCAGACCATTTGTGTAATCATACATGTACGTAGGGTAATGACGTCTGTCTCATTCCACCATCTTTCATACCCCCCCTCTCATTTATCTCTACATAAAGTTCCTCCATTCTTCTCTCAACCCCCACCCCCCACCCCCATTATGTCATCATTCACTTACCAGGGAAAATATTCAACCTTTGGTTTTTTGGGGTTTGCTTATTTCACTTAGCATGATATTATCTGATTCCATCCATTTAAAAGAGATCCTACAGAGTGGGAGAAAATCTTTTCCACATGCACTTCAGATAGAGCACTTATCTACAAAATTTATAAAGAACATACAAAACCTTACACCAAAAATACAATGAATAAAATCAATAAATGGGCCAAGGAACTGGACAGACATTTTACAGAAGAAGGCATACAGGTGATTAATAAATATATGAAAGCATTCAACATCTCTAATAATTAGAGAAATGTGTCTTACTCCAGTTAGAATGGCTATCATCAAGAACACAATAATAGAGGTTGGAGTGGATGTGGGGAAAAAGGCACACTTGTACATTGCTGGTGGAGTTGCAAATTGGTGCAGCCACTCTGGAAAGCAGTGTGGAGAATCCTCAGAAAACTTGGAATGAACCAGTTATCCCGCACCTCAGTTTATATCCAAAGAACTTAAAATCATCATATTACAGTGACACAGACACATTAATGTTTATAGCAGCTCAATTCACAATAGCTAGATTGTGGAACCAACCTAGATGTCCTTCAATTGGTAAATGGAAAAAGAAACTGTGGTATATATAGACAATGGAATATTATTCAGTCATAAAGAATAATAATATTATGGTATTTATCTAATTTCTATCTCTTATTTTTTCATCAAAAAATCAACTGAACAGGCACGTGTTGGTCTATTTGCAGACGGTTCTTATGCTGATTCTATTCTCTCTTCGTTACTAGAGTAGTGTGTTGAATTCAGATGGTTTAAGAGGTCCAACTTTATTATATTGAATATTCCAATCTGCAGTACATCTCTCCATTTATTTAGATTTTTCTTTTAGCAAAGCTTTGGAGTTTTCAGGGTGCATCTTTGGCACAAATTTTGTTAAATTTGGAGAATCTTAAGTAGTTTATGTTACTGTAAATTTGTTTAGATTTTAATTCCCAATCATTCATTGCTTGTATATAGAAATACAACTGATTTTTGTATGTTGACCTTATATCCTATAAGCATGATGAGCTTAGTTAGGTTTCTTTGGTAGGTTAAAATTTTCCATATTCAAACATATGATTATATGAAAAAGATGGTGTTATATTTTTCCCAATCTATGTACCTTTTTTCTTGAATCATGGTACTGATGAAGAATTCTAGTACTACTTGAACACAATTAGTCTTATACCTACTCTAACAGGGAAAGCATTTCATGTTTTTTATCTATTAATACTTGTTTTATTATCTTTTTAGTCAGTTAATTTGGTAAATTTTTGTTCCAAAATGCTGTATCGACCTTGAATTCTTAGAATAAACCTCAGTTGGTCATGATCCATTATATATTTTATGTTGTTGGAATTGATTATATTTTTCTATAGTATTCTCTGGTCATGACCTTGGTCTAGTTTTGCATCTGGTGTTACTGCCCTCATAAATGGAATTGGGAAGTTCTCCCATGTTTCCTGTTTTCTGGAAAAATATGCAAAATTGGTATTACTTCTTCCCTAGATGCTTGATACAATTCACAGGTCAAGCTATCCAGGCCTGCAGTTTTCCTCATGGAAAGGTTTTAAATATAACTAAAATTTCCCTAATAGATACAAGGATATCCATGTTGCCTATTTTCACCTTTCTGAGCTTGGTAGTGTTTTTGTTTTTGTTTTGTTTTGTTTTGTTTTGAGGAATTTGTTTATGTTATGTCAATCTTCAACTATATTGACATGAAGTTTCTTATACTTGTCATTTATTAATCTGGAATCTGTAGTGAATCTGTAGTGCTGCTTTAGTTCTTAATGTCAGTAATTTATGCCTTCTCTGAGTTTTATTTTTTCTTTTCTTTTCTAGATTAACCTCGCTAAAATTTTATACACTAACTTGAGTTTTTCAAGCAACCGCCTTTTGGATTTATTGCTCTTCTCTATTGTTTGTCTAATTTCCATTTCATTATTTATACTCCCATCTTATTTCATTTATTCTGCTTAGTTTGGGTTGTTTTATTCTTTTTTTTTTTTCCTGATTTTTTTTTTTTTAGAGCAAAAACTTAAATCATTGTTTGAGACTTTTTCAATCTTTTCTAATGTGAGTTTTTCATGTTATAAATGTCTCACAAATGTTATAACCAAGTCTCACGAATGTTGATATTTTACATTTTAATTTTTATTCAATTCAAAATATTTTCTAATCTCTCTTGAGAATTCACTTTTGACCAGTTATTCAGAAGTGTTGTCTTTTAATCTTTATTAATTATACTTCCGATAGTTTTCTCTGGCTGACTTCTAATTTAATTCATTTTTGTCACGAAATAGATAATGTCAATCCTTTTAAATTTATTAAGGATTTGTTTTATGATCCAGAATATCATCTTCTTTTGGGTTTTTTTTTATTTTATAGAATCAATCTTCAAAGTGAGATTGCCATGTGGAAGAGTTTGTCCATTTTTATCTTTAGCAGATTTTGCCTAATTACTTTCATAAAAACACATAATTCATTCTGCTGTATTCCCATGTCATCTTCATTATAAGATGTTATCAAGCTATTCTATTTTTCTCATAAGTTTTGTGAAACACAATATTTTATTTTTTAATTTTGCATCTCCCAGAAAAAAATAAAATACTGTATTGAGGGATTTTTTTCATAAGCATATCATTCATTTACATTTCTTTTATGACTTGCTTGTTAATATTCTTTGTCCAATGCTTAATTTTAAACATAACTTATCAAGAATTTTATTGTTTTGAGTCTTGAAGTTGATATTATTTTGATGAAAATGATACATTTTTGCCCTTAATGTAGATAAAAATAATATAACCTGAGTCCCATGGCATACACCTGTAATCCCAGCAACTTGGGAGGCTGAGGCAGGAGGATTGGGAGTTCAAAGCCAGCCTCAGCAACTTAGTGGGGCCGTAAACAATTCAGTGAGACCCTGTCTCTAAATTACAAACTTAAAAAGGGGCTGAGGATGTGGCTCAGTGGTTAAGCACCCCTGGGTTCAATTCCAGGTACTACTACTACTAATAATAATAATAATGTCTACTATTTACAGAGTGTCTACAATGGGTTAGGTGCTTTACATACATTCTTCAAATAACCCCCAAAGCAACATATTTATTTATTCAAATACCATCAGTAATTGCCTGATATAGTACCTCAGCTTTCAAATGACAGTTGAGAAAACTGAACTAACTGAAGTTATTTGTTAGTTTACACAGGAAGTTAAGTGAAGAGCTGGATTTGACCCCAAGGTCTACTGCCTTCAAGACCTAGGCCCTATCAACCTTCCTTTGAATGAAGAAAAGTTCAAAATGCCATCTCTGTTTTTACTGCTACTCTGATTTTAGGCTAAAAGAAAATAATAATCCATCGTCATGTTCTGAGGTTTCAGGAGGGCCTCATTAACCAGTGTCCTGGGGTCACGTGTCCCCTTCAGTCCAGTTCGTGTCAAAGGTGAGTCTCAGACCATCTCACACTCAGCCGTTTAGTGTCAGTCCTCTTTCAAGGACAGCAGGAGCACAGCTGTCACAGAACAGATGCAAGGGGCTCAGCAAGGGTCTGAACAAGACCACTCTCAGAGTTGGGGTATCTTCTTCCCTTTCTTTTACACAAACTCAGTTCTGGTCAGTTAACGGGGTTCCTCTCTTAAAGGGAGTTGAAGCCGCTCTTGCAAAGGAAAGTTTTGTTCTAAGGTTCATGAAAGTTGCATCTATGCAGGTGGCCTTGTCTCCTGGAAGTCCTCAGATCAGGTTGTATCAAACTGCTAAGTGACACGAGGGCTAAGGCCCCATGAGATGCTCAAGTCGGCCTTTGGGCCATCAGTTAATTTTATAAAAACAATATGTCTCTTATAGCCTCCTATAACCATTTACATCAAAGCTTTGAATTTATCTCAGAATGAATAAACATAGCCACGGAATTCACTAGCCAAGAAACAATGTCATGAAATCCCAAACATTCAGAGCCACATTCTATCCTCCTGTTGTTGGCCAAAGATCATGCCTTAGTCTGTTCCATCCATAGTGTACACTGTCTCCCTCTGGGGACTCAAAATCCTAAGAACTACCATGCTAGTGCACCTCCCTCTTAGGCTAGATACCGTCTCAATAGCAAAAGTCCAGAGCATCGTCTGCAGAAACTCGGGGTCCAAAAGCCTGGGCTGATTCATGAACTACGTGATCACAGCTTCCACCACAGGCTAGGATCCGCACACAGTCAGATGAGTCACAGAAGTCAGAGAGTTGAGGAATTCCATTTGGCAGAATGGCAATAAGCAGCCCTCCAAAATGTTTTGCATGCAATTATTATTATCTTAAATTCTGAAAACAGAGAGTGAGTACAATGGATGCTTTCCCCATTATCCTTATTATCTCCATAGAATCAATTTGTGCAGAATTGTCATTTCATAGGACTGCACATTGCAAATGCTTCTAGCTACCGCTATTGCTCCCCTATTATGTGGTAGAGGCTGCCCTCTGCTCACACTGACCCCTCCACCACACTCCGTCTGCCTTGCTAACGTTAACGGGCTTCTGAACATAGACTACAGTGTCTCTAGTTGTTTGACTCCATCCAGATCTTTCATCCTAGTTAAAGATTTTTATTTCTTCTTCCAATCGTTGCTTTAAATAAGGCAGGATAAAAGATATTTCTACCTTCATGGAGCTTATATTCTTGAGGAAGCTAAATGTGGTCATTAAAAAAATGCCTTCCTCCAGCTTTGTCACTTACAAGTTGTGATTATAAATTACCTAAGCTCATCTGGGTTGCAATTACATCTAGGCTGGTTAAAAGGTAAAAATGAGGTGATAGAGTTGGAGTGTCTTAGCACAGGACTGACCTAATATATAATAAGTCCTCAATATCAGTGAGATTTATCATCATCATTATTGGTTTTTTCTTTGTTGCTGTTGTTTTTAAATTATTTATTTATTTTTTACAGACTGCATTTTGATTCATGGTACACAAATGGGGTACATCATTTCATTTCTACGGTTGTACACGATGTAGATTCATACCATTCATGTAATCATAGTGTACATAGGGTAGTGATGTCAAGATAGACATCATTATTGTTATTACAGTTCCGCTTATGCCTATTTTCAATGACCATGTGCACTCTATTTTAGAAATGCACTTTCTGTTCCCTCAACTCTGTCACTCAGATGTCACAGTCTTATTCTCTATTGTATTCTCTGTATTCTGTCGGACAAAAATGCTAACTGCTTCCTCCTATATTATCTGTGCTCAACCCCATTGTATTTTCTTTATTTTAAGCTTCCATTAATTTAAAAGGCATCTGGGATATTCTCCCAGATCTAGCTTATTCAGCCCAAACTTCCCTCTGCATATTAGAGTGAGTCCCCCTGGAGAAGTGTTGATATCTTGAGTGATCTGTGGAGATGGAAGCAGTCATGAGGATCAGCAGGGTTGACTTGCAGACAAATAGACGGTTGTGTGCATCCTGAGGCAGGATGCTAAGGAACAAATCAGCTCTGAAACACTGACTCTCTGTCACTTCCACTTCCAGGGGAGAGACGAACAGCAAAAGAGAGACCAAGAGGAAAACATGCTAATTTCAAGCATCATGTAGGTGTGCAGAGGGGTCGAGCAGTGGGGAGGCCCGAAGAGCTCTGGAGTGGAATTAGGACGTCTGGGGTTCAAGTCTTCTCTCTGACCCTATCCTGATGTGTGACCCTGAAAATATCAAGTACACTCTCACCGTGTTTATTTTCTCAACTTTAAAATCAGCCGAGGTAGCTTAAGGATTCTTGTTGCTTCTAAACTGCTGTGCTAATCTCTGCTGCATAGCTAACTTGGACTGAGAAGCCTTTATAGTAGCCCTTTTTAAGAAAATTTCCTCTCTTCTTCAACTCTAAATGGTGATAAAGAAACCCTACCTGCCAGGGCTACTGTGAAGTTCAGACTGGAAAGTACATGCTGCAGAGCACTGGCCAATGGCTAGGGCGTAGGAGATTGCTAATCCATGACATTACCTCTCCCCACCTTGAAATCAGAGCATGATCCTCTGGAGATAAAATAAACACATGAAAAATAAACCATCTTTGAAATAAAGATGGGGAAGATGAACATAGAAGCACAGTTACTCTCCAGGTGGTGGGATTATAGGTCTATCTGGTTCCTCCTTCTGCAACATAGTGGTTTGATTTGTGGCTTCTTTTTTTTAAATTTTTTTTAATTTTTAATTTTTTTAATTTATTTTTTTCAATTTTTACAGACTACATTTTGACTCATTGTACACAAAATGGGTACAACTTTTCATTTCTATGATTGTGCACGATGTAGATTCATACCATTCGTGTAATCATACATGTACATAGGGTAATGATGTCTGTCTCATTCCACCATCTTTCATACCCCTGTCCCCTCTTCCCTCTCATTTCCCTCTACATAATCTAAAGTTCCTCCATTTTTCTATCACCCCCACCCCCACCCCTCTTATGTGTCATCATTCACTTATCAGGGAAAACATTAGGCCTTTGGTTTTTGAGGATTGGCTTATTTCACTTAGCACGATATTCTCTAATTCCATCCATTTATCTGCAAATGCTATAATATTATTCTTCTTTATGGTTGGATAATATTCTATTGTGTATATATATATATATAGTTTCTTTATCCATTCATCTATTGAAGGACATCTAGGTTGGTTCCACAATCTAGCTATTGTGAATCAAGCCGCTATAAATATTGATGTGGCTGCATTACTGTAGTATGCTAATTTTAAGACCTTTGGGTATAAACCAAGGAGTGGGATAGCTGGGTCAAATGATGGGTCCATTCCAAGTTTTCTGAGGAATCTCTATATTGCTTTCCAGAGTGGCTGCACCAATTTGCAACTCCACCAGCAATGTAAAAGTGTGCCTTTTTCCCCACATCCACGCCAACATCTATTATCGTTTGTGTTCTTGATAATAGCCGTTCTTGACATTGAATCCTGGTCCTAATACCAACTCTCACTATAGACAAGTTGTATAAACTCTCTCCAAGTGGGAGTGCTAATAATACTTTCTTTTTAAGGAATTAGTTTGCATTTGTGAAGTGCATATTTAGCACTATGTAAGTATTTGTTACAGACTTTCCAAGTCTCTAACAATGGACATGCATGTTTATAATGGGAAGGACTGGGCCTGTTTTGATAAGGTAAGAATTATCACACCTAATTTAGTTACCATGCCAGGCCCTGTTCTAACCAATTTATATAGGTCAACTAATCCTCCTCGCAGTCCTGTGAGGAACTGCTGTCCTCACACTCAGGGGGCAGCTGTCCCCCATGGGGTCTCTTTAGCCCTGGCAAGGCACAGGGATGGGAGTCTGCTCGTCCTGAGATGCCACGCTTGTTGCTGACCTCTACAAGTAGCATATCTTGAAACTCATTTGCCCAGAGACTGAGCTGCTGGGGCTAAACAGGAACAAAAATGGACTTGCTTTACCTTCTTGTCCTTTTCTCTGCTGGCGCTTCCTTGGGAACCTGGTGTGCATGCTCCTGCTACTTGTCCTCTCACCCCAGGTTCTCACGTAGGGAAGGGCAGTGGGTAGATGGCCTAAAGGCTTGGTTTGGATCCTTCCCTGACTTCCATTCTGATGACGTCGAGTACATTACTTGATGAAAATCTCACATTTGTATGCAAAATTCAGTTAGTTCAGAGTCTCTGACAATTTTTACCGTAGAAAAGGAGAGAGAGAGAGAGAGAGAGAGAGAGAGAGAGAGAGAGAGAGAGATTGTCATCTGTTAAAACACTGAATACACGCCATCTGCAAAAGCTTAAGGACGATGTTTAAAATACCAACATCCATTCTAGAGTGTTGTGCTGGACTCAAGATGACAAAGGTCACTCAGAACTACCCTCCTCCCCACCCAGCCATCCTGCCCCTGGTGGTGCTATCACAGAGCCACATAGGGAAAGGCACACTGTAGAGGAGATGTTGGTATTTTAAGCATTGTTCTCCTTGAGATTTTTTGAAACAACTCATATTCAGTGTCTTAACTGATGACAATCATTCTCTCCTTTTTCATGGCAAAAATGGTCAGAAAATCTAACTGAATTTTACATGCACATTTGAGGCTTAAAACAAGCAGTCCTAAAATTCAAGGTTAGAATGTGTGACCCTTTTGATTTCCAGTAGATGGATTATGCAGTGATTTTCATTAGGCATAGTCTCTTGTGATTTACACGTCAATAAAAGCCTCCACTTGAAATTTTCAGTATCTTCTGCATATTTGTTGCTACTGAGGAATAAGAGGAGAGAGAGGGAAGCCATTTACAAGGTGATGTTTGTTTACTTATATTTATCCTTATTATCCAGAATAATCCCAACTTGAGAGTCTTCAGCCAGAGGACTATCAAATGCTATAATAAAATGCTCTTAACATTTCTTTTCTGCTTTTTCAGAAATTGCCCATTTTGACACTATTTAGAGTAATATTAGTGTTTTCAGAAAAATGCTACTAGGTGGCCTGCATATAATTTAGTCTACCACTTTAAAAATTACTCACACTTAAAGTTCAGGATCTGTTACATTTATGGCATGACTTTTTTTTGTTTCCTAAAGAATAAATAAAAAATTCAGTGAAAAACTCCAAATTTATTTTCACTGTAAGCATTTTCACCCAACCATTTTAAACTTGAAAAAGAAAAAAGGAATGCATTTGTTATTTTGACCTCTGACAGACCTATTTGCCTTGCAGGTCGCATTAGTAATTCTTCAACATCCACTAAAATTGCTGGCAGTTATGTGTGCAAGGAAACCATTTCTCATCCATTTCTTTTCCCTGAATCCTTTATGAAGGAGACATTCTAATTTTCTGGTTCAGAACATTAGCATCAATTGGAGTAACTCCTTTCAATGTCACCAGGTAAATATCCACTTGGTATAATAAGAACAACTGCAGCCTTAGGTGATACAATCCACCTGACATACGGCTGCATGTGTCGTATTAATTATTTATAAATCCTCAACCATCATGAAATACAGACATTTTGATCCCCACTTTACAGATAAGAACATCGAGGATTCTAGTAACTAAGATACCTGATTGCCGTTACAGAGGTAGCATGTTGCAGAACTTGAATTTAAAAACCAGGTTGATGATTTTTGTAATTCACATACATTAATAAGGTATTTTATAATCAAAGAATACAGAGAGCCATGCCGAAAAAAAAATGTGAGTGACATAAAAATTTCCAAAGCAAAGCTGATTCTACTTACAAGTGTCTATAATTGGAGAGAGTTGGTGGAGTAGAGTAAAAATAATTTGGTCTTTTCTAGACCCGGACTCAAAACTAGCTCCACCACTTGGCAAGTAAATGACTTTGAGAAGTTAATTCTATCTATAATGACACCTTTTAAAGTTGGGAACATTAAATTAGAGAAATCTTATCAGTATTGAGCATAATATCTGTACCTGTATGGCCTTAATAAGTGGTCTATTTCTTTGACCTCTATTTTTTCAAAAAGCAAACATGCATTTTTAGCTCCCCCCAAAATAAATATACTACAGTTGTTATCGTATGACTTCCTAATGCCACAGTTTATTGGTCACTTATCAGCAGGCATAATATTCCACCTTCTTACTGAGGATTTGCAGGAGTTTCCTCCCCTGATGCATGTGTGAGAATGCAATTCTTTTCTTACCACCAGAAAGATAAAGGCCACTTTCCTCCCTCAGATGCACAAGGTTTCTATTATGTGAAAGCAGATTGAATGCTGGTCCAACAAGATTTGGCATGGGGTCTAATAGGAAGTGAAATGGAACTGGGACTCAACATGATTTATCACAGTCATTTTTATAAATACCAAAATGGAAAACTTTTTAGGTGTCGGAATGAAAAGGTGAATTGACTATCCCATTAAAGATCAGTCAGTACATTTCACATAGGTCGTTTGAACAGAACCAAAAGGATGTTAAGAGGACGTGAAATACTGATGTCCATAGCTGCTAAATGCCGTCTGATCAACGCCCACAAACGTAATAGGATTAGGCAGCACTTGCTTGGAATGGCGGGCAGAGTTGCTTTTCTTAAAAAATCATGGGAACTTTGTTTACTGAGACCTGGAAGAAGTGACAGTGAATTTAACCCAAGTGGTCGGTGAACAAGAGGTTCAAGTGAAGGGAGAGCTTGGCAGGGCAGATAGGTACCCAGGCTGAGACCAAAGGGTGGACATTCCAGTTTTCACCCAGATGGAAAAAACCCCATGAGAAAACTATCCGAGGCAGAAGCTTCTTTCTTAGAATGGAAACAACTATTCCACTCTACTTTCTGGTCAAATTGTAATGTTCTACTGGAGGGAATTTTTAATCTTTTCACTTTCATCCCTGTTACCCAAATTGAATTTCGTAATAGCATCATTGTCATGTGTATCCCACTGGGCTCATTCTTTACTCATGGCTGACTTTAAGAAACTCCATACCATTAGGAAGTAAAATGTGTGTTCCACCTAGACATCTATGTGTTTATGCAGCTCTGTGAAGCTGCATAAACGCAGTGATCCTTGGGCCAGCTGCTCTGTATATATAATGATATTCAACCCTTCCAAATGTCTAACAGTTTACAGAGGACTTCTCGTACAAAGCAAAGAAAAGGGAGACTATATTTACTGAGTGTATACGAGGTGTGGGGTTTCACTCGTAAATGTTTCACTCGTCTTCACCATTTTCTGTAAGACAATTATCATCTGCGTTTTGCTGCTGAGAAAACCGAGATTCAGAGAGGATCAACAGCCCTTTTAAATCACACAGCTAATAAATGGCAAATTCTGGACTATAACCCAATTATTTAGAGTCTGAGCCCAGACTACAACAGGAAGGAGGTAAGTTGGAATGAGAATATATACGACATGGAAATCCAGCTAATTAATTCAGATTCCATGGGTTTAAATTGCTGTTGAAAAAATTGATTCAAGGGTATGGTAAGAAAATGTCTGCAGTCTTCTTCTTCCCCTCAACCCACCTCTGGCTGCCCTGCCCTCTTTATCTGCTCATTCCTACCTATATTCCCTCCATGAACCTGTCCTGCCATTCATATGTATTTTTCCATACGATGAGGATGATTCTATTTCTAACGTCATTTCATGGACCAGGAAACAAAGCTCAGGGACATACAGGGGAGAACCGGGCAGAGACAGTGTTAGAACTCTGATCCCTCTTCATCAGAGTACACAATAGCATAAATTTGAATGATAATATGTATTTGAACATATAAGGTCATATAAAATTTCAGCTTACTGTAAATTCCACTGCCAAAAAAGACATTTCAAAACACTGTATATTTCAGAGGTAGAATATCCAAAAATACAACCAAAACCTATAAAATGAGGAATACAGCAAAAACCAGGGAATACAAATAATTGCTGCAATAACCAAGCTGAAGTCGTGGGGTGCTAAGGGTAATTGAACTCCTTCACAAATATCTTAAAAGCAGTGACTCTGTATTGATGCTGACTAGTGATCATTTTTCTCAGGTAATATCATTGTTGCACAGAATATCATAAAGTTTAGGAACAAAGAAAATAATTCTAGAATCCTCTACAGGAAAAAAAGGTACATTTCAAGGAGAAGTAGATTTTTTTTCCCCACTTGTTTTTGCTTTATCATGGCACATTAACTTGATGAAAATTTCCCTCGTGAATATGAGGAATGGTTTTGACCCTATGTACTTGTATGTTTATTTTGATGGTTCTAAATTTAGCAAAACATTATTGTCATCATTGATTGTAGAGAATTATTCACTTGCGAGCAAGTCAATGGTTTCATGGGTTTATGGTATCATAAGGGATATTGACTGTCAAGTTTATTTACAGTAATTGATGGTTTTTTAATTGTTCTCTGTCTCTGCTCCTAAATTATGATCACTTCAGGGGAAAAAGAGAAGGCTCAAGTCAGAGGGGAAAGGGTTTCAGGTTGTGTGTACTTTAGAAGAAACAGGGTACACCTGAAGACTCTTTAGAATTGTTCTAACACTGGAAAAAGCCTACGTAGCCTTCAGTCTCCCAAGGGATGTGTCCCCACCTTCCTCGTGTGAAGTGGTTCCCTCCCTCCTCCATGTCTCCATCTAACCTAAACTTTACTGCCTTTCTCCATGGATGGCCTTCTTCCCCTACAAAGTGTCTCACACTTCCAAAAGCTTATAAAATTATGGAATATACATATGAGGCTGCGTCCACTGTTGTACTGTGAGCCCCTTAAGAATAAGAACTGTGTGCGTTTATTGACTTTGCATCCTTAGTGCCTGGCTTCGTGTGAGGACTTACACATGCTCAGTGGAAATCTGTGGAGACCCAGAATGCACAATGACCAGACCGGAGCCAGCCGGCCTGTGTTCAGCTCCTGGCCCTGACATTGACTAATGTTGAAACCTTGGCCAAATTACTAACCTCTCAATGCCTCAGTTTCCTCATTGATAAGATGGGAAAGTGATTTCCAAGGCAGCCATGAAGATTGAGTTTCTACATGTCAAGGGCTTAAAACTGAGTAATAGCAAGAATATTAGTCATGACAATGACCACTGTTGCAACCCACACCCAATTTCAGTGACTCTTCCAAATAGAAGTTCATTTCTCCAGTACTAAGGTTCCCTGCCAGCCAGCAGTTCTCCTAGTAATGACTCAGGAACTACCTCTATTTGGTATCTTCTATTTGATAATGCCATCATCTTCAAGTCATAGGATGGAAGATTCCATAGACGGAGATAGAGAGGAGAATTACATACGGAAGTTTTGCTTAAGGACCAGACCTGGCAATGGCATGCATCAGGTACCCCCAAAACCAATCACAGAACCTCACCTGGATGCTAGGGAACTGACAACAGAGTCTTCATTATGCGCACAAAGTGAATGCACAGATTTAAATAGATGTTACCTATTATTTAGTAAACAGACACTGTGAACATATAAACAGGTGGTCGTATCCAGGTAGGTTAGTTTCTATTGCTTAAGTGTTACAATTTTACTTTTAAATTCAACAATTTTCTGTACATCTCTCTGGCACCAATCTTCTGTACTTGATGGCATAAGCCTATCTGGGATGTTTAAATGGGGAGTCACAAAGGTTTACAAGGGCAGGTGACTTAAATATGCTATGTGGGTGGGATCTAGAAGGTTCTGAGGTAGCAACTGCCCCATCAAAAAAGCAGCTGCTTGCTGGGGCATCACCGTGGTAGTCAGCAGGAACACCTTCCCAAACCTGCCCGAGCCTTGTAATTTCTCAAGAAAAGCCAGAAACCAGAACTTTAATTTGAGATCTCTCAAATGTAAGAATGTTGATCATTTTTTCTCATGTTTTAAAAACACTGAGTGGATAAATATATGTTTGCCAAAGAAAGCAAAGCCTTTTTAAAGAAACACGAAGGTAGCTTTTTGGACACATTAGCTAATCCATTAAGGTGATATGTTGATGATAGTCAAGACACTGATTAAGAGCTGCTTGAAGAAGTGACGTGAAAGCAAGACCATGAGATGTGTAAGCAAACTCATCAAAGGTGGCCTTGGTCTCTGAGTTGCTCCTTCCCCAGACAGTCTGGGCTCCTTCTGCCACCACCCTTGAGTGTCTTCTCCAGGATTCTATTGGAATATGGACCTTGTTCTAGGAGGGTGGGGAACTGCATCAACTCTGGAGCCGGTCTACCCAGGTTGGCAGCCTGATTCTACAAATGAACCAGCTCCTGGTCTTCCCACTTGTAAACTGAGGATATGAGCCATACCCATCTCAAAGGAGTGCTGAGTGACATCAGTAAGCTCATAGGTATAAAGTAGTTAGAATATGTGTAGTAAATGTTCAATAAATGTTAGTCATTATTTAATTATCACCGCTATCCTACAGGCTGAGGTTGACTGGTGGGTCTCCTGTTTGCAATCCTGCTTTATGTTATGGAGACCAAGAGTCAACTCAGAAGGCATGAGCATACAATAAAACCAAGTACTGGATGCTAGACTCTGCTTCCTGGGAAGTACCTTTGCAAGGATGTAAAAACATTATTTTTCTAGACTTGAACTCAGTAGGGTTTACCACTCCTCCTGCCTCTTACCTTCTCTAATCACTGAACTATCACTGGTGTGATTGAGCTAAAATTCCCAGAAGAAAGGAGGCTTGGAGAGATTAAGCTAATTACCCAAGATCACACAACCATAAGGCAAAAGGGTAGAAAGATTGGGGTCAGCATCAGTCCCTGAAGTCAGGGGGGCCCAGACTTTCCATCCTACTGCAGTAAAACTTTATTTTGCTGAAGCAGAAATTTGAGTCTCAGGTGATTATGAGGCTAGTTTCTGAGAACAAACCCCTCAGCTAGGAAATCAGTCTAACAGAGGATTCACATTTCAATAGGCATTTGCTGTTCATGGCTCATTATTGAGGTGTGCAGAATTCCCATGACATAAGGAAAGCTTTGTTTCTTTATGACAAATGACCATACAGTGGAAGATCAAATTTTAATGACAGTTTAAAATGCTGTTAGCTCTCAGCAACAGAGCTGCCTAGGAAGTTGATGCATCTCAACTGAATTAAGAAGGTATTCATAAAGCTCTGGATGTTTCTCTCAGCAAAATCAAGGATCTACATATACACAGAGCGTATTACAAAATGATGGCCTATTAGCTCAATATGGTGATTTGGAGAAGCAGAGAGGATGTTGTTAAAAGCATGTCGATGCTGTTAAATGGAACATGGACTCTCCAATATGCATCCATTATTGGCACTCTCTATTGGAATTTTGGGTCATTGGCCTGTTAGAAAGAATAAATGAGTACAAACAATTGAGTGTCTATTTATAACATTTTGAATTCTTCCCATAGAGACCAGTTAATTTTCCTACCTTATTGCTTGAACAATGCACAGAGCCATTTGGAATATTTTGACAAAATACCTCTTTTTTATGATTTTATAAACTGATTCAAGAAAGGCATGGCCCTGCAAGAGTGTTGTCTGAGGATCAGGGACTACCTGGTTTCAGACTGAGGTCTGCCTTCTAGAGCGTGGTACCCAGACATGCCAGACACACCACTAAGAACCCTCACACACATTTCTTTCACTCTCACAATAACCCAATGCATTTTAGTAACATAATTTCATTTCCATGATTTGGGAAACTTTGGTTCAAAGAAGGTTAGTAACTCACCTAACATCATATTGCTGGAAAATGGCAGACAGGTGATTCTGATTGAAATTCGATGTTCTTCATCATTTGGGCTGCCTCATGACTTGAAGCAACTCTCAGAGCTAATTTTAAAAAAAGAGACAAGTAGCTCAGAAAAATATCCAGCCATTAAAAATTATTCCATTGTCCTCTTCTGTTCCCTGTCATGACAATGATGGAGGTGAGCATCAGTTGTTTGAAATATTCCACAACAATTCCTTGGATGGTGTTTCTAATTTTAGCTTCCGCTGGCCCCAGTTTCTTCAGGCAATGAATAATTTGCATGGCAAGTTTACTTCTGTACAAGACATTAGAGTTGAAACCAAGGACACTTGGAAGAGTTTCATAGGAAAAGTTGGTCTCCAAACTGCATTAAAACTTGCTAAGTATTCAACATTGAGGGTACACTATTGATTATGTACTTAATCTTTTTATAGTTTTCAAGTGCCTATTAAATTCTACTTCAACACAATAACCATTTATATCTCCATAATGATAATGGTAGGACAGTAAATTTTAAAAGCTCATTTGCAACTATATTTTTATTCCCGGTAAAAACCTTTGCCACTCCTAGGTCACTCTCTCTGCAGGATTTCTAAAAATATTTAAAAGCAGGGAACAGGGGAAATCCAGGATCTAGGTTTTAATCTTGTATTGGAGACTGTTCCATCCGCTCCTCTTCTTGTGGCAGTTAATGACTTAGGTTTTATCCATTTTCACCAATGAAAGATTTCACTAATGGAAAAATTTCTCTCCTATCTCACTATCAATCACTTCAACACTATTTTATCACGGTTCTTGGTGAATTCTGTAGATCACAGTTTGGCAGGATAGTTAATATTTTAGGCTTTTCAAGTCGAAAGGGACAAAACAAGAATATTACATAGGCACTTATAGACAAAGCTAGCAGTCACTTGGGCCACCTCATTTGCTTGGAATGATATCCTGGACGTGGGCGTATGCCCCAGTGACCCGGATCCTGGGATCACCTTTTCCTTCTGGAGATCCCAGATATAATTACTGACTCCAGGGCTGACATTCCACATCTTGATGCCAGCAGTTGCCAACAGTAAGTCCTTATTAGGTAGGTGAGTACCAGCACTGAGTGACCATGATATACCTCCGCACCAATCCCACCTCCCAAAACAAGGTTTCCTGTCCTCCTTATCATCTAAATGTGCGCTTCGATTGGTTTCCCCACTAGCATTTTGACCGCACACTCTACTCCAGCCACTGGGGCCTCCTGCTCATTCCTTACACCACCCAGTCACGTCCTGTCTGAGGTTCTGGTCAGTGTGCTGCCCCCCACCTGTCACTCTTTCCCCCGCCTGTCCTTGGTTCAGGCCCTTACCCACTCTGAGCATCAAGTTGTTGCTCAAATACTACCTTCTCTAAACACAGTTTAAAATTGCCTACTCCTCCCTCTAGAGCACCCTTATCCCATTTATGTCCTTATTTTGTCAGCACTTAAAGTCACCACCGTATAGTCTGCATTTTACTTTAAAATACATATATCCATCTCCCCCACCAACACTCCCGAGTAACTAAAATGAAAGCACTGGTAAGCACAGAGACTTCTTTTCCTTTTTCTTTTTTCTTTCTTTCTTTTTATCTTATTTTATATTTTTATTATTTATTTATTTTTTAATTATTTTATTTATTTATTTGTTTATTTATTTATTTTGGTCTGCTTTCTTCACTTCTGTGTCCTCAACAGTAAATAGCATATGGTCAGTTCTCAATGAGTACATTGGCTTAAATAAATGAATCTGTTTCTCTTGTCTTCTTTTCATTTATTCTTTTTTATAGAATTGTGCACACAGATCTCAAATACACAGTCTGATGAAGTTTTAGACAAATACACACCCATGTAACCCCTATTCAGGTAAAAATAAAGGGCATTTTTATCACCCTTAAAGTTCTCCTTGGCTTTTTTGTACTGTAAGTGTCCACTCCCTGGGGTAGTGTGACTTCGATCACCCACATAGAATAGTTTTTTTCTGTTTTTGAACTTCATATGAATGACATCCCATCTTTCACTCAACATGACATCTTTCTCTTTTATTTAATTGATATACAATTCACATATCATAAAATTTACCTTTTCAAAGTGCACAATTCAGTGGTTTTTAATGTGCTATCAAAGTTGTTCGACCACCATCACAGTTTAATTCTAAAACCTTTTCATTACTTCAAAAATAAACTACATAGCGGTGCATGGTGGTGAACCTCCTCTAATTCTAGCAACTAGGGAGGCTGAGGCAGGAGGACTGTTAATTCAAGGCCACCCTCAGCAACTCAGTGAGGCCCTGAGCAACTTGGTGAGACCCTATCTCATAAATAAAAAATAAAATTGGCTGGGGATGTAGCTCAGTGGTAGAGCACCTCTGGGTTCAACCCCCAATACCAAAAAAATAACTAAATAACTAAATAAACCACTTACCCAGTAGCAGTCGCTACCAATTTGGTTCTCCTCTCAGTCCCAGGCAACCATCAACTTTCCATTATTTTATTTTTCTGGATATTTCATGAAATATAATGATACGATATGTGATTTTTTGTACCTAACTTCTTTTATTTGCCAAGATGTTTTCTGGTGTTATACATGTTGCAGCATGTATCAATCGGTACTAATTTTCTTTAGTAGCTGAATTCAATGCCACTATATGGATAGATCACAAATGTTTATTCATTCTCCAACGGATGGACATTTGAATATTTCCACTTTGGGTTATAATGAATAATGCTCTTGTGAATATTTGTGTACAAGTTTTTAATGCCACTATATATTTTCAGTTTTCTCGGGAATGTATCTGAAAGGGGAAATCCTAGGTTTTATTGTAATTCTATTTTAACATTTTAAGGAACTGTCAAACTATTTTCCAAGCTACTACACCATTTTACATTCCACTAACAATATACGATGTATGAGGATCATAAGGTCTCCATATCCTTGCCCATATTCATTATTCTTTTTTACTATTGTCCCCTTAGTTGTTCTGAAATGGCCTCTCATTATTGTTCTGATTTGCATTTCCTTAATGACTAATGATGTTGACTATAATTTCATGCACATATTGTCCATTTTTGTATGTTCTTCAGAGAAATATCTATTGAAATTATTTGTTCATTTTGAACAATGGGTCTTTTCTTTAGTTACGAGTTCTTTCTGTATTGTGGATACTAGGCTGTTATCAGATACACGATTTGCTAATATTTTCTTCCACTGTATAGATTTTCTTTTCATTTTCTTGATGGTATCCTTTGAGGCACAACATTTTTTACTTTTGATTAAGTCACATTTGTATTCTCTTTTGTTGCTCTTGATGTCATGTCTAAGAAGCGATTATTCACGGTCATGAAGATTCTTGCATGTTTTCTTCTGAGTTTTATAATTTAAGCACAAATTTTAGTTTTTGCTATATTTTGAATTAATTTTTATATAGGGTGGATGGAGGGGTCTGACTTTAATATTGTGATTAAAGATGCTACCCTTAGGCAAGTCCTTTGTAGACAATATATGCACTCATTTCACTTACATG
This sequence comes from Sciurus vulgaris, assembly GCF_902686455.1. Taxonomy (NCBI): domain Eukaryota; kingdom Metazoa; phylum Chordata; class Mammalia; order Rodentia; family Sciuridae; genus Sciurus; species Sciurus vulgaris. The sequence continues at coordinate 158,002,940 of NC_136465.1, forward strand.
TATGGGGGTGATCGGTAGGTGCATGTTTAAGTGAAAATGGCCAATTTCTCAAAGCTGTTTTTACAATGTAGAGTTTCCATTTCTCCACATTCTCACTAATATTTTGGGTTATCAATTTTGTTTTAATTTCTGCTATTCTAGACAGTAGCCTCTCTATATGGTTTTAATTGGTACTTTCTTGATGATTAATGACATTAAGTACTTTTTCATGTGTCAAAAAGGAAATCTGGTAGCTTTTTTTTTTTATCAGAGGGATAAAAATCATGGCCAATTTTTAGTTGTCTTTTGATTTTTGATTTATAGAATCTTGTTTTTCTATCTACAAGTTCTTCATCAGGTAAAAGCTTTGTAAACATTTTATCTGGGGCCTTTTCATATTTTTAATGTTGTGCTTACTGAATTCAAGTTTTTAATTTGATAAAGTCCAATTTTTCTGGTTAATGCTTGTGGTTTCCTATTTAAGAAATAGTCCCTCCCTAAGGTTATGAAAATAGCCTCATATGTGTTCTTCTAAATGCTATATGAACTTTGCTTCCACCCTGAAGTTTATGATCCATCTCTAATAAATTTTCACAGGTAATACTTCATTCTTAAGATTTACTTCTCTATAGATATATCTGGTTATTTCAACACCATTTATTGAAAATCTCTTTTTCCTAATGAATGGAATTGAAGTCCTTGTAAAAAATTGATTGTATAAGAGTGATCCTATTTTTAGACTCTTCAGTTCTATTGATATCATTTTCTAGGTTTATGGCAATATGCCCATATTACACTGTCTTGCTCAGTATAATTTTATAAATCTTGATTTTGGTAAAATAAGACACAAACGTTATTATTGGCTAGTTTAGGTTATTTGCATTTCTATAAAAATTTTAGGACAGTTTTTTTTAGTTTGTATAAAAACTGTTGGATTTTAATTGGGAATCCATCCAATCTGTATATCGACTTGAGGATATCTGACATCTTAACAATATTGTTATCTATAAAGATCGCTCCATTTATTTAAAATATCTTTCATTTTCTCAACCATGTGGTAATTTTTACATTTCCATTGTAGATGTATTGTACTTCTTTAGTTAAAAGAATTCTTACGGCTTTGATACTTTCAAAAACTAATGTAAATGGTAATTTTAAATTTATTTTTAATGTGTTTATTGCTCTAAGATAAAAATGTAATTGGTTTTTGTATGTTGATTTTATATCCAGTGACTTTGTTAAATTCCCTAGTTCTAGTGATGTGTTCAAACATTCCTTCTGGTTTTCTGCTCAGGTCTACTTCTCACTTTAGTTGCAGTATTTCTATTGATTTAACATTACTTCTTTGAGTTAATCTCTACTTCACTTCTTACTTTGGATTTGCTGAGGAGAAATTGGAGCAATGTGAGAAACTAATCTAGATGAAAAGCCACACAGGGACCCAAGATATAAAACAGGCCAAATATTATTCCTGTTGAGGTTTCTTTTTCTAGTCTTATCTTTCTCATTTCTCATTGTGAACCACATAAGCCTTAAAACCCCTGACATCTTCCAGAGGTTTTGACATACATGGGAATTATTCCAGACTTCTCTTTTATCTTTCTTTTCCTCAGCTGACTCTTATTCCTAACTCCTGAGGACTGGCAGAGTGAACAATATCTTCAGGTTTTACCAAAATTTACTAGGAATGACCTAAAGAAAACATAGATATAATAAAGGGCAAAAACACAGAAAAGAGTTTCAGGTCTCCTTGAAAGACAACATGAAAAATTGAAAATGGTCTAGACTTTGGCAAGAGCTTAGATTTAAATCTCTTCTCCTCCATTTGATAGATGAGTAATCTTGAATAAAATTACCTTTGTAAATCACATTTTCTACTTTTATAATGGAGATATGTGTTGCTTCCTACAAGGACTTTGTGAAGGTTCAATAAGATGGCGCATGTAAAGCCCCTGGCCCAGCGTCAGGTGTCCTTCAGACTTGACAGATATCATGTGTATGCTTTCCTAAGAAAATAATCTGGGATTGTTATGGCTTAGATATGAGGTGTCCCCCAAAAGTTCACATATGAGTCAATGCAAAAGTGTATAGAGGTGACATGACTGGGTTCTGAGAACCTTAAACTAATCAGTATATTAACCCACTGATAGGGATTAACTGGATTGTAGCTGTAGGCAGATAAGGTATGGCTGGAGGAGGTGGGTTCCTGGGGGCATGTCTTTGGGACTTATATTTGTCCTTGTTGAACAGAGCTCCCTCACCCCCCCTACTTCCTGGGGCCATGTACCCAGATACTTCCCACCTCCACACCCTTCTGCCATAATATTCTGAGCCCCAAGGAATGGAGCAGGCCATTTGTGGACTGAGACCTCTGAAACCATGAGCCCCAATACAAACATTTCCTCCTTTAATTCTTCTCATCAGGTCTTTGGGTCAAAGCAGTGAAAAAGCTGAGATAAAATGGGGATCTTACTAAATGTGACTTGTTTCAAATATATAGTTCCTCTTTTCTTTAAAGAAAAAACCTCCATTTGCATCCTTTACCTCATCATCTTCTACCTCCCCAAAACTGCACTTAAAATTTACTTCCATGATAATTTCTGTTGTGTTTCACACTCTGGTTTTCTCATTTGAACCAGCTCTTCTTCGTTTACAAAAGGCTGAGTTTAGTCCCCACCCCACCCCCCCTCATTCTATATTATCTCTTTGGAATTCTCTTGTACTCTATCTACTCTCCTTTGCCAGTGACTCAAATTTTCATTTCTGGGCTGTGATTTCATGCATGAACTGAAGATCAGCGTTCCCTACTCGGCGTTTTTGCTGGAGTATTCCACCCACAATTTGAATTCCCTGAGACCAAAATGAAATGATCTACTTTTCCGTGCAATCTCATCTGTTCTTGAGGGATGTTAAGCTCTCTTTGTAGGATTAGTACTGAGAATGAAGGAATTAGTGGTAGCAGACCTGGAGCAAATGTCATTGTAAAGCTATCCAAATGTGTATTGTGCGAATAAGCATGGGAATGACATCATCAAAAGAAACTAACAGTGGGAACAGAGGTAAGGGGTCCAGAACAATGAGAAAGTTAGGCAGGTGAGAGTGAATTGCTCCTTCCCAGAGTCATTTCTCTAGGTGGGAATAGGCTCCATTACGTGGGAACACAAAGACAGAGCTTCTAAGAACACAAAGCCGCCATTTGCTTGTCAGAGTTCTGGGAAACGCAGCAACCAAAGTAGTTTTCTTCACCTTAATGATAGAATTGAGTGCAAGTTGATAAAATTTAGTACAAAGCTATGGTTGAGTCATAATAAGATGAATGCAGAGGCATGAGATGAAGTTTCCTTGGATGCCAGCTTAATGAAGTCAAGATTAATTGAACCAAATTTATTCTCTCAACATACCTTTATTGGGTACTTACTGTGTGCAGAGAAATAAGCTGGAGACTGGGCATACAACTGTGAATAAAAAGAAATTCATACCTCACAGTTCCTTTTTCTCATGGACAGTCTGGGGAGAGTTTTAAAATGGTAGAGAGCCAATTATAATATGGGGGTGGGATAAGATGCCAAGAAGAGGAGAGAAGTGGGCTGAGGGGACACCTAGTTATAAAACTAGGAAGTGGATAATGCACATTTGTCATGTTAAATGGTAGCCCAGAATCAGAATTTTTGAGTCCCTTTTTCAAAACTACAGGAAATTTCTAGACTTATCTATCACACTACCAGAAAACCTGCCTCCCCGGCCTCTTTTGCAATGGGACACGGGTCCTAAAATCACACCACTCAGACACACCTATGAAAGACTTTGATTTAGAATTAAATTCAAAGACATTTTGTATTATTCCATTTAACTTGGAAGAGTTAAAACCAAAGGCCCCATGTGGAACTATTTGGCCTTCAGATTGGTGCTGCACTGGTTGGAAAGTCAAGTTCTTGGCTCAGGTTTTGTGTGAATGCTGGTGGCAATCACGGTTCCAGTCAAGTAAGGTTCCTGGCTGTGGTCCACCTCTAACACCCAAGGCTAGGTGACGTAGGAAGTGGCAGTTCCCTCATTGGATGAGTCCTACAGTATGGCTTGGGGCACAATCCCTGGAAATGAGCCTTGAGCTTGATTAGCCAGCATGCTCCAAAATTTTATGAACCATGTAATATCCTTTTCTGCTTAATAAGCCAGATTTGGTTTCTACCACTTAGAATTAAAAATAACCCCAACAAATATGAAAGGCTTCCCAGAGGAAGTAATGTCTACACTGAGATGTTTAAAAGAGTGGAGTTTAGAGGAAAGGGAAAGTGTTTGGAGCAGAAGGGCATCCAGAAAAAGAGAAAGAGAGGATCCTGTGCTTAAGGGACACAATCATTACCTGGCATGGCAGATGGTGAGGAATGAAAAGGAAGATGGACCTGTTAAGCAGGGGCCTGGCCACAGGCTGGATTAAGAAACTCTGTAGCAAGACTGACTCAGCAAAGGAAAGGCATGGAGGTTGTAGTTGAAGATCTCAATGCCAAGAACTAAGAGGCTGAGACAAGCTCACTCCAACTTCATTCTCCTGTCCTGTTTGTTGCCTCCAGGACTGACATTTCCTTCATTCAGGGTTGAGTTTCATTGCCTTCATCTCCAAAAAAGAACATCTAGTGCAAGATGTCAATCATGAAATACTTTCCATCATGGACAAGAAAACTACCTGTGAGAGATTTATCCAACAGAAGAAGTAGGGAGACTTTCCATACAGCACAAAAATATTAGATTAATTACTTATTCAGTTTGTTTCAGTGGTTCTGCCCAAGGGAATCCAGTTCAGATTCCATACACACACCTTAGGTTCACTGTTTATTCCAGAAAGTAAGACAGAATGGCACCAATCACCCAATGTCAATTTGTGAGTTGGATATGAAAGATAGTTTCACATTTTTCAATGCTGTCCTCAATGTACCAAGAACCATTTGGTGTTCAAGTACCAAAGACCTTGAGAAGTACATGTTCCCAGAATATTAAGAGATTTTGTTTACAAATGGTTCTAAAATAAAATAAGATGGAGAAATTCTCAAACAGCTTATGTGTCAAAGGACTTCTTGGGATGTTAAATATGCTTTGAAATCTCCAAGAAGGAGAAAAGTACACTGCATATTCTAAATTTACTTGAAAACTATTTTGCAGAGTTTGTATCCACATAGATGACCTATACAACCCTTCTCGGATATTCTTTCTCCTTGATATGACCCATGAGTCCTGTGAAGCTGAGTCTCAGGTTAGTATTTATCTGAAAGAGAGATTGACCAATAGGAATGACTCAGGACATGTCATTTATGCCGTGACTTCCCATTTCTCTGAGATTTGCTGTCTTTTTTATGACAAAAACCTAATCCCACATATCTAATCTTTTCCTTTATCACAAGTCCATTTTGCTTCCTTTGTTTTTATTCCTAATTTCTTCCCTGTGGTATTGATTTCCTCCTACATTGTAGAGAAAAGGCTTTCATGAAGTTCCCCTAGAAAGTCTTCACTTCCCAGATTCCATCAGATTTTCACATTCTAATGGTGGATCTGACACATTTTCCAACTAAGATGCACACACTTAAAGATATCAAAAACCAAGACCTTAAGAGAAAGAACCTTTCTTAATGAGTTAATATGTGTTCAAAGGCAGATGATGTGAATTAAAAATAAGAAAGCTCAGGGACCAGAGATCTGGTATACACTAATGAGAGGAAGGCAGTGAAGAGAGAAACTTTAGCTCCTCAAAATGCTATGAATCTGCAGGTTGAAGGAAGAATCAATTTCCTGTGATTTTGCTTGTCCCATCAGGAGGAAATAAACCATATTTTCCTTGATGTCAGACACTAAACAAACAGGGCATTGCAGAACTTCCCACATTTGCTTAAAGTAGCTATTCTCAAACTTTAACCAGCCTCTGAAAAGCTCACCCAAGAGCTTTTCTAAATTCAGTTTTCCAGGTTCTACCCCAAGTGTTGGAAAATCAGTAGCTCAGGCATTTCCACCAAGTTCCCAGGTGAAGCTGACAGTGCTGTTCTGGGGAACATACTTTGAGGATCAGGCCTAGAAAATCGCAAACTAGCTCCTGGGGACCAATCTCATAGTGATGGAGGGCTTCATAGCAAAACACTAACAAGCACATATTTATTTGGCTAGAAAGACACTGGGTTCAATACCAGATATCTCACTAGCTGAGGTCCTGAAACAGTTTATTTATCCTGTCTAAGCCTCAGTGATGCCATTTCCAAAATAAGAATAGGAACTGTCGTGAAGATTAAGTAGGACAACACCTATAAGGTTCTCAACAGAGACTTCAGTACACAGTACAGCACCCCAAAAGTTATGAGCAACAAAGAATATTATTTTGTTGATTTTTCAGAAGTCTCTGGTGTTATCCTACCCCTAAACTGTAAGTGCTGAGCAAAGAGATTCTTAGTTTTGTTTTTTTTTTATATTTTTAACAGCATTTATCAAAAATCCAATACCTTACACATACTAAATCTCTAGCCCTTTAGGACATAAACCCAGAATTATTACAGAACTCATCCTGAAGTTCCTGAAGTTGTTCTACTTTGGAAATTCTTTGTAGCGTGTGGGAGGGGGTGGAGAGATGTTTTCTCCAATTGCTTCAGTGGCCTTGAAATTGGATTCCATCAGCAGCAGGAGTTAGAATTTGGAGTCCACAGGCAATGAGCCTCCTTACCCACTACTAATTGAAAAAACTATTTAGTCAAATAAGGTGGTCTCTGAGAAGAGCCCTAGATTTCTTGGGCATCCTCAGTTCTCGTATAAATAGAGTCCCTCAGAGTCTCTCCACCTGATCCAGCCCTCCCCCTCCATCAGGCTATGATCAAGCATGGTACTCTATACGCTTACCTCTTGTCTGGCAATGGGCAAGCATTTCGTGCATGCTTCATGTCTGTTTTTCTCACATCTAACCTTCTTTTTGTGGGAAGACCTGTCTATTCAGTTCCCCTCGGGGTCCCCTAGAATGGAACCTGGAACAGAGCTAACCATAGCAAATATTGAGAATCAGCCAAAATGACCAAATGCCCAGTAAACCTCAAGAGCAGAGTGAGAAAAGAAATTTGATTTCTCTTGCATGTAGCAACTGTTATATTCAATATATGTATAATATATATACATTTAAGAATAAATAATGTGACTCCTCCTGTTTTGATGATTGGATATTGGATTTTCCCACCAAGCTCAGAACTTTATTAATCCAGTCGAAGAGCCAAAATCAAGAACCTTATGTAATACAGGAATTTTTGCTTAAAATAAGGAATGAGGCTTTAGGGCTTCCGTGCAAGTCGGACAGTCCAACAGTGGTAAAGCACTTATAAAGTGTCTGGCAATAGTCACTCAGTTCAGCTATGTTTTTTTTCTCCCCGAACACTAATCCTTTTCTTCATTACTTTCTTTACACCCTCCAATATGGTTATACATGTAAATGAATTTGTGTGTCTTTGCTTCTCTTTTCTCATTTTAAATTACCTCTCCCCTTCGTCATAAATTGTATATTCAGAGTTTCATTTGTGACCAAAAATGCAATTGTTTAATTGTGCAATCTGCAATTTATAATATAATTATGCCGACCAAATTATTTCCTGGGCGGCTCAATTACTGTGATTACATTTGTTAAGTTTACAAGACACATGCTGTTATTCTCCTTTCCCTCTGGCTGGGAAATAGTTTTATTTCGCATTGAGTTCTTGGATTCGGGGTTTGGAGTGGGTATCATAATGGGGAGTGGAATTCATCACTTGTTCCTGCTGCTAGAGCCCCACTTGTGTTAATGAAGATGGGGGCAGATGCTGCAAAACCTCCCGCAAGTTTTACTGTCTTGTGTCCACTCAACACTTAGCAAGAGAGATTGATGATGGCATATTGCAAATTATCTTGCAGAACATTCCATCTCAGAAAAAAGCAGCTAACATTGATTGGATGCTTTCTGCGTGCCAGACACAGGGCTCAGCACTTGACGTACATTTACGTGGTTTTCTTCAGAACAAAGCTACGAATATCCCTGTATCTCAGTCTGGATTCCCCAAGAAGCCAGAGACTGTGACAAGGGCCTGAATGCAGGTAGTTTATTTGAGGAGGTGACCCCCAAGGAAAAAAGACTGAGGCCTAGTAAGGAAGCCACTCCAGGGGCAGGCTAGCCAGCTGGTTACCCCTCGGTGATGGGGGTTCTAATCGGCAAGGGCTGCTGTAGGCAGCTGTGCAGATAATGCCCCAGGGTTACATCTGAGACTCCAAAGGGGGGTCTTTTTCTTTTGGATCCTGTCCCTCTTGGCCAAGAAGTCGCCCCACAAGATGTCGACACCATAAGGTTCCCAGGCTTGCAGTGCTTGGAACCAATGCGTCCTGTGTCTGCCCCACTTGGCTGGAGCAGAGAAGCCCCGGGTGGTAAGACCAGCAGGGGGGGGGGGGGGCAGTTGGGAGGAACTTCCATCAATCACTCCTGGTGATCACAGGGTTCCAATTATACTGTTTCTTCTTTTGTGACATTACCGTTCCTTTAATTCATCAGCATTTTCAGAGCTTTATGTGGTTACAATTGAGACTTTAAAATGCACGTATTTAATACAAATTTGATGAGTTTGGACATACGCATATACTCCTGATGTCATCACTGCACTGGAGATAATAAACATGTCCATCACCTCCAAAAGTTGGCCTGGTTCCATCGGTGTGTGTGTGCATATGTGTGTGTGGAACAGGAACACTTAACAAGAAATATACCCTCACAAGTTTTCAAGTGCATAACACCCTCTTGTTAACTGCAGACACTACGGTTCAGAAGATCTCTAGAGCTTATAGAAATGTAACTTCATACACATTAAGCAACACCTCCTCACTCCTCCCATGCCCATCCTCTGGCAACTGCCATTCTGTTTTCTATTTCTACAGGTTTGAATACTTTAGATACCACATTTAGCTTTTTTTTTTTTTTTTTTTTTTTTCTTTTGCGGTCCTGGGGATTGAACCCAGGGCCATGTGCTCACAAGGCAAGCACTCTACCAACTGAGCTATCTCCCCAGCCCATTAGATACCACATTTAGGAGAAATCATACTTGTCTGTGATGGCTTATTCCACTTGGTATAATGTCTTCAAAGATCATTCATGTTGTCACAAATGGTAGGATTTCCTTCTTCCGAAAGCTGAACAATATTTCATTATATGTGTAGACCACAGTTTCTTTCTCCATTCGTCTGCTGACAGATATTTGGGTTGTTTCAATATCTTTACTACTGTGGATAATGCTCCAGTGAACATGGGCATGCAGATACATCTTCAAGATCTTGATTTCAATGCTTTTAGCTATATACCCAGGAGTAGAATTGCTGGATCGTATAATAATTCTATTTTTTTAACACTCGATCATTCTGTTTTACCAAGTGGATTCAAAATTTTCCATTCCCGCCAACAGTGAACAATAGTTCCAATTTGTTATGATTAGTCAACAAATATATGAAAAAAATATTCAAACAAATAAGAAATGTTTAAATTAAAACTACACTGAGATTTCATCTCACTCCAGTTGGAATGGCAATTATCAAGAATACAAGCAACAATCAATATTAACAAGGATGTGGGGTCTAAAAATTGGTACAACCACTCTGGAAAGCAGGATGGAGATTCCTCAGAAAACTTGGAATAGAACCACCATTTGACTCAGTTATTCCATTCCTCAACATATACCCAAAGGAAATCAGCATATTACAGTGATGCAGCCACATCAATGTTTATAGCAGCTCAATTCACAACAGCTAAGCCTCAGAACCAACCTAGGTGCCTTTCAGCAGGTGAATGAGTAAAGAAAATGTGGTACATATATACAATGGAATATTACTCAACCATAAAGAAGAATGAAATGATGGCATTTACTGGTAAATATGTGGTACCAGAGACTATCATGTTAAGTGAAATAAGCCAATCCCCAAAAAACCAAAGGCCAAATGTTCTCTCTGATATATAGATGCTGACTCATAATAAGTGGGGTGGGGTAAAGGAAGAATAGAAGTTCACTAGATTAGACAAAGGGGGGTAAAGGGAAGTGAGAAGGGATGGAAGTAGAGGGCAGTAGAATGAATTGGACATGACTTTCCTATGATAATATTTGAATACACAACCAGTGTAACTCCAAATCATGTACAAACACAAAAATGAGAAGTTATACTCCACGTATATATGCCAAAACACATTTTACTGTTATGTCTAAGAAAAACAAAAAACAATTTTAAAAAGAGTTCCCATTTCCACATTCTCTACAGCATCTGTTATCTTCTTTTTTCTCTAGCTATTCCAGCAATTGTGGGTGCTGTCTCACTGAGGTTTGATTTTCACTTCCCTGACACACTCTCCATATATTGGTTGGCCATTTGTATGTCTTAGGAGAAATGTCTAGCCAAGTTGCCCATGTTTTTAAATTGGGGTATTTGTTTTATTGCTGTTGAGTTATCGTGTTGCTTGTATATTTTTACTCAGCCTTTTTTTAGATATAATGGTTTGCAAATATTTTGTCCCATTCTGGGGGTTGTCTTTTCATTCCACTGATTGTTTCCTTTGCTGTGCAGAATCATTTGGTTTGTTATAGTCCCACTTTGGTGTCATATCCATGAAAACATTGCACGATACTGATGATGTGGAGATTGTCCCCCATTTTTCTAGGAGTTTAGCAGTTTCAGATTTCTGGTTAAGTCTTTAATCCATTCCAGCTGATCTTTGTGTGAATATGTAACACGGAGGTCACACGTCCTCCTTTTGCACAAAGATACCCAGTTTTCCCAACATTTGTGTTGAAGAGATTATCCTTTTCCCGTGGTGAATTCTTGGCACCCTCATTGAAGACCAATTGGCCCCATATGCATGGATTTATAGATTTATTTCTAGGCTCGCTACTCTTTTTCACTGGTCTATAGTTTTCAAATGTCTATTTTAATTACTATAGCTTCATAATATATTTGAAATCAGAAAATGTGATGCTTCCAACTTTTTTCTTTCTCAAGATTGCTTTGGTGATTCTGGGGCTTTTGTTATTTCATATGACTCTTATAACTTGTTTTTTCTATTCTGTGACTAATGTCATTAGGAGTTAATTTTTTATTTTATTTTATTTTTTTGATTCATCATACACAAATGGCATACAACCTTTCATTTCTCTGGTTGAACACAATGTAGAGTCACACCATTCATGTAATCGTACATGTACATAGGGTAATGATGTCTGTCTCATTCCATTATCTTTCCTTTCTCCCACCCCGACCCCTCCTCTCACTTTTCTCTACACAATCCAATGTTCCTCCATTCTTTGCTGACTCCCACCCCAGTTATGTATCAACATTCACTTATCAGTGAAAATATTTGGCCTTTGGTTTTTTGGGATTGGCTTATTTCACTTAGCATGATATTCTCCAACTCCATCCATTTACCTGAAAATATCATAATTTTATTTTCTTCATGGCTGTATAATATTCCATTGTGTCTACATACCACAGTTTCTTTATCCATTCATCTATTTAAGGGCATCTGTGTTGGTTCCACAATCTAGCTATTGTGAATTGAGCTGCTATGAACATTGATGTGGCCACATCACTATAGTATGCTGATTTTTAAAAATTAATTAATTTCTTTTTTTTTACAGACTGCATTTTGATTCATGGCACACAAATGGGGTACATCATTTCATTTCTGTTGTACATGATGTAGATTCACACCATTCATGTAATCATACGTGTACATAGGGTAATCATGTCTGTCTCATTCCACCACTTTTCATACCCTCTCTCCCTCTGATTTCCTTCTACATAATCTAAAGTTCCTCCATTCTTCTCTCACTTAGTATGCTGATTTTCAGTTCTGTGAGAATAGCATTGAACCCGTTGGCGGGGACCATTTCCGCCATGCTGCTTGATAAGGTCTGAGCAGGGGAAGGGCTCAGCGACGCCACCGTTCCAGGAAACTGCTGCCGTCATCTCTCCTGGGAATTGAGTGTTTTCTTGTAATTATCATACTTACAACTATGCAACTGCAAATCATATTCCCTGGATTTTTATGAAAAGAATTCAACCTCTATGAGTCTGCAGAGCTTGGGGGAGGATGAGGAATGCTTTAAAAAATGTTCCAATATCACACATAATAAGTCTGAAGGTACAGAGTTTGAGGAGTTCTCCAGAAAACTAAAGTTACAGGAACTGCTTGCTCCTATGCGGAGCACACCTGCCCCAGTTAATGCTTTACCAGTAAAACAGCCTGGCAAACAGAACAGGAGACTTGTCCCCACAGTGCAAGGACCGCCCTACTTAGCTTGCAAGATTGGGGGACGTTTGTGGTCTCCACCTAGAGGGAAACAAGCAGATAAGTGTGAAGACCCACCTCCCACAGATCCACCTCTTCCCTATACAGGAGTGTGCGATGAAAATGGTGAATATGTAATTAATATCTATGGTAAATGGACAAATGTCCAATATTTGTCCTTCCTTCAAAGGCTTGGACGTCAAGGGCCACCCTGGAAATGTAGGACTAAAGAACAAAGAAACAGCATATGCAAACAACTAGAAAAATATTATCTTAAGATCAAATGCCCTTATTGCATGTTAACTGGTTATGAGGAGTTTATACTGGCTTAGGTCTCACATGTGTATTACAATAGGTAGAGGATAAATCAATGACATAAAGAATAATAGGATAAAATTAGGTACTCACACTGATTGTTTGGCAGTAAATAACCTAACTTAGTCTTAACTGAGCTTGTTTAATAGACCTTTAAGGTTAAATCAAAAACATAATAATATGAGCTAAAGATTAAGTGCATGCTTTGCTTAGCAGTTCAGTGAATTTAGCTTAAAATAAAATAGAGACATTATGCTGACAACAGGTCTGACACCAAAGGGTATACAAAGGCCAGTAGGATGAAAAGAGGAAAATATCTTTCACTGTCATTTGCTTAGGTGAGTAGTTTCAAGAAAATAGAGTAAGTTGACCTTAATGTACCTGCTCTGTGTTAGACACCTGCTGGAAAGTGTGGCTAATGACAAATCTTGTGGTCATTTCCCTATAACTTGTATCTTGTTTAATCCTGCTTTACTTAATACTATAAAAGAAGAGCTAAAACAAATCTGAGCAGCACTTGCTTCCAGTTGCTCCAGGGGTTGGTGTCTTTCCTCTGCGCCGACTCCACCCCTCCTTCAGGGAACCCGGGAGTGGCTGGCTCTCAGTAATCCACATATTATATTGAGTAACAGGAACATTTTAAACCTTTCAATCTATGAACATGGGATGCCTTCCATTTGTTTGTGTCTTTTTAAATATCTTTTAATCAATGTTTCAAAGTTTTTGGAATATAAGCCTTTCGCCACTCTGATTACATTTATTTTTTTGAATATTTTATTCTTCTAATGTTATTGCAAATGGGTTTTTTTAAATTTCCTTTTCAGTAGTTCATTGTTAATGTATAGAAACGTATTTGTATATTGCTATCTATAGGCTATCATGTCACTTGCAAACAGAAATCATTTTATTTCTTCCTTTCGAATTTGAGTATCTTTCCTTTCTTCTTGCCTTCCTGCCTGATTGCGCCAGCTAGAGCTTACAGTACTATGTCGAACTTAACGACCTTTTTATTCCTGCAATTTAACTTTTAGTTTTTGACTGATGAGTATGATGTTAGCTGTGGATTTTTCGTATCTGGCTTTTATTAGGTTGATGTATGTTCCTTCTATACTCTGTTGAGTACTTTTATCATGAGAAGGTATCGAACTTTGCCAAACATTTCTTCATCTTTGAAATGATTGTGTAAGTCTTCGTACCCTTCGTTCTATTCACATGGTATATCACAGTTACTGGTTTGCATAGGTTGAAACATCCCTGTCTGGAGTAAACCTCATTTGATCATCGTGTATGGTCCTTTAGGTTCCAGTCAATATTCATTTCCTAGCACTACTGTAACAAATCGCCACAAGCTGGGTCACTTAAAACAATGAGAAATTCATTATTTTACAGTTCTGGAAGATAGAGCTCTGAATTAGAGCCCCAGCAGGACCATGCTCCCTCTAAAGACTTGAGGAAAGGATCATTTTCTAGATTCTGGTGGCTGGTGGCAATCCTTGGTGGCCCTTGACTGTGGCAGCAGCATGCCATCTCTGCCTTTACCTTCACATGACTGTCTTTTCTTTATGTCTGTATCTCCAACTTAAAATTTTCTTCCGTAGATACTAATTATATTGGACTTAGGTATCACCCTAATCTAATATGACCCAATATTAACTTGATTATATCTGCAAAGACCCTATTTCCAAATAAGGTTGTACCCTCAAGTCCCAGGCAGACATGACTTGCAGGGGGACACTATTCAAACCAGCACGTGGTCCCAGTTCCTCTGCTTTAGACATATGCTAAAAATATTTTTCCATACATGTTTTTCTTTCATTAATTGAACATTAAGGATAGTTCCCTAGAGGAATTGGGTGTTTATGGTCCTCTTTTAAAGAAAGCTTTTTGTTGTCTGCCTGCAGGTTTCCCAGATGTCTCACCAAGAAGACAAGTCTGATCAGGAACCACTGATCATGTTTTAGTGCTCATCCAGGCCCAGCCAGAGTTCACCTTGAACCCCCAGCAGTTGCAAGAATGATTGAAATGACTACCTAGAACAGACAGGCAGGCATTGGAGAAAAGCCCAGACTTTTACCCTGGCTACATCAATCTGAGAAAATTATTTTTTGTCAGATTCTGGTAAGTTTGGCTGCTTTAAGAAATTGACAGGAATTCCACAGGCATCATTAGACATGTCAGATTTGATTATGTTTATTTCAACCAAGGTTCTGTCCTGGTGGAGTGAAATAGATCTGGTGTTAAAAGTATTTTATGCAGCTCTGACTTGACCTTTGTATATGTTATATTTAATCCTCACAAGACTCCTATTATGATAGTATCATTTCTATTATAACAAGAAACTAAACTTCAAAAAGACCAGAAAGTTACACGAGGTAACAGCCAATTAGTACTAAAGCTGGGGATTAACACCAGGACTTTATGACTGTAGTACCTGTGATATTCTCCAATATCAAGCTGCTTAGGACCTGGTTCACAGACATCAAATGCCTTTATTTAAGGTTCACTTTCTTGCTTTCAATCATTTATATAAAGATGAACCAATATTGTAGTAGCTATAGCATTTAATAAGTCTCCTTCAATGTACCAAGTACTGTATATAAATGAAGTTGGAAGCATTTTCCCTAATATAAAGAAATCAAAAGTCAGAGAGTTTGTTTGCCCAAGTAGACCACAAAGGTTAACAAATGCTAGCAAGGATTCCACTCAATCCTGCTTACTCTTAACTCTTCTCTCAAATGCAGCACATACTGCTTCTCAAAATCAAAGTTTTAAATACAATAGAGGAACTCAACCTAAGGGCTCATTTTGAATACAGGCATTGGAGAAGACTGCAGGGTTCACTTTGAAGTAAGTCTTAAAGCACAAGCAAGATTGTGATAGTTAATGAATGGGAAGTGGACTCCAAATATTCAAGAGAATATGTATTTTACAGAGCACATACTTTGTACCAGGCACCATGCTAGTGACTGAATGAACTTGACAGCCATGATCTATGCCCTTGTGAGACTCAAGGTCCACTGGGAAAAACAGTCAATAGTCAGACAAACATACCAATCACTGAATTCATGACAAATGCTCTGAGTCCTATAAAATAAATTGTAGAACAAGAACCCTACATCACTGGGTCAGGGAAGTCCTCACAGAGGACATCCCATGAATCTGAGCATTACATTTGAGAAGGAACCAAAGTTCTAAGAGCAGAAGTGTAGGGAACATTCTTCAAGCTTATCTGACAGCAGTCACTGACACCATGATCTAAGTCAGCCAAACAGTCTGAACAGAGAAACTGAGGTCATGGTAAAGACTCGCCATGGAATGAAGGTCTTTGCAGTTGCTGAGGCTGAGTTTGAGCTGAGGGGAGGCCTCGCTCTGTCATGCATCACAGAAAGCTGTGATGTGAGCTTTCCAGCGCTGCCTTGCCTCATGCTGTGTGCAGGAGCTTGCCATTCCCCCAGTCCTTTGTCTCAGAACTGTTGCTGGGCAGAATTGCTTAGGCATGCTTGGTTTGCTCACACTACCTCGACTCTCGACTTACAGTTCACCTATAGGCTGACTCTGTTATACTTTAACAAGCTTATTAACCTGTTTGGATAATGTGTCTACATATGTCCTGTGCAACCCTAAATAAAATTAGATCCGTGCCTTCAGAGCTCGATCTCCTAAGGCTAGGTAGGGTAGGCATTGTTCATCCTCACCCTCAGCAAACCCATCTCTGAACATCTACACAGAAGGAAGATCATTTGAATCAGATGAATCTGGACAATGCTCTGGAGTGAAGAAAGACACTCTGAGTGAGGGAGTCTGGAGAATGAACTGGAGAGCAGATCAGCCAGAGCTGGGAGTCAGTGGTGGGAGAGACCTAATGGGGCCTCATAAGCCATGTTCCAGAATTGCAATTTTTTTCACAGGACAATGGGAATCCATTAAAATATTTCAGCAGAGGACAACTTATCTTCCAAAATTGTCAATCTGGTCACTATGGAAAGAAAAAAAAAATTCCTGGATGTGCCATCGTGAGGGTTGTAGAGAAGGTGAGGTGGAGAGAGAGAGAGAATTTGAGGATAGATCGTTTATGATGACAGATTGCATATGACAGGAAACCTAAGGAGAAAGGAACAAATTCAAGGAGGTGGCCCAGATTTCTGGTTTACACAATGAAGTGGAGGAAGGTGACATTATCTAAGATGGGATGCAATCAGGGTGGGGCAGATGGGCTAAGGGGGGCAACTCAATGTTGATGGATGAGAGGAAGAAAGAGATCTTCTGTTCCTTATGGTAAGTAATTTATGTGAATATAAAATGACATGCCAACTCTAAGTTAAAGACCAGTGAACTCTGTTGAATAAAAACAGGACATAGCAGCATGTGACAAATAATGAGAAATGTGGCTGAGAGAGTCCCCTCCAGCCTGAACTTCCCATGTGGCTTCCAAGACAACCCCACCCAACTCACACCTCCATTTAGCATGCTTTCCTTGGGTGTGCATCTAGGGATCAATTCTGGTGATAAAGTTTGAAAAAATCATACCAAATACAACTAAATCAAGTTCTGCATGGTGGACAAACATGTTTGACAGTAGGATAAAGAAGAGGAGGCAGAAATACCTTCTCAAAGGAAAGGGAATTTCCTATAGAACACGTGCTGGCCTTTGAAATGAGTAGCACTTGCCACAGAAAGAAGACAAAGTGCAGATAAGTGACCCAACCAACACAATTGTAGTGGAGGAAAAGTTTGAGGGATCACAGTTTCAGAGGTCTCAACCCATAGGTTCATTTCTTGGGGCTCCAGGTGAGACAGAACATCATGGCAGACGGAAGGTGGAGTGAAGTGGCTCATGTCATGATCAGGAAGCAGAGAGAGACTCCACTCTCCAGATACAAAATATATGCCCCATAGACACGACCCAATTCCCATCTCCTCCAGCCACACCTTACCACTTCAATGAATCCAATCAGGGGACACCTCACATCAAAACCATAAGTGACTATCTTAAAATTATGCCTACCACAGGTTTTTTTGGAATACAGTAAGGTAGTATATCAATCACTAGAATCAGAACGAGAAGACCCAGGCTTGAGGTTAGGTATCACCACAAAAGCATCAACTCCAGTCAAATCACTTAACCTCTTTGAGCTTCACTTATTTCTTCCATATTTTGGGAACCTAACTGCAGAGTTGTGGGCATCAGATAAGAAAACCACAAAAGTATCTTAATATGCATTTTGGTTAAGAAAGTCTGTGTGGTTCATGCTAATCTGCTTGCTGAAGATGAGTGAAATAGATTTTGACTTGAACTTGGAGAGGCTCTGTGGCATGGGTGTGGGAATCTCAGGAATGTTTTGGTTTGATTAATTGTTGCCCCAGGATTTGGAATATGAGACCAGAAACACTGATACCTCACCTCGTAAGAAGATAAAATGTATGACAACTTTGAAAGAAAAAAAAAAGAAGACTACAGACAGAAAATGGCAGCAGAGTGGTGTGCAACACACTCAGGGGACATCCGGCGGTTCTAGGAGAAGGGTTAGAGTAAAAGAGGACGCGTTTGAGGTCAGGTTGTAAGAAACCAGTGAGTGTCATTCCATTCAAACTATCGGTAGCCAAAAATGCCTCCCTTACCCACTCCCACCCCACGATGTAGAACCATTCTCCATCTCTGTCTGTCCCTCTGCCTCTGGGTCTCCCTGCGTTTCTCTCCTTTGTGCGCAGAGGTGTGCACACGTGCACACGCGCATAACTCTGTAATGCACTGTTTCATCCTCCTGTTGCAGATTCCTCCTCCTCCTCTGTACCTGGGGGGAAGAGAAGGGAGGGAGAGAAAGGTTATGCGGATAAATTGTTCCCAGACGCAGCTAAAGATAGTTCTGAACAGGCGGGTCTCCATGAAGACAGCTTTTGCAATTCAGAGCATAATTTCTTTCCCATGTTCCTCAAGACCACCTAGCTGCCCGTCTTTATCTCTTCAAATCATCGTAACGTCACTGCCAGATTGATCTTTGGGGAGAAATTAACTGTATGTCATATAATTTCCTGTTAAAAATCTTTCCTTAGATTTCCAAGCCCATCAAGGAGTTCCTGCTGTTCTCAATAACCGCAGAGCCACAGGGTAAATTGCCATGGGGAGAACAGCCCTCCTAAAATTTTTAAAAGGCACTGGGAATATACAAGAAGGGGAATTGAGTAAATAGGTTCACCTGGTGTGACTGGCCCAGCATTGATAGCTAACAGGGACATGTTTGATCGTTGCCATCCTAGTGACTTGGGATGTGGCTTGGGAGAGAATTTCCGATCAATAGTATCATTGAATATGTGTGTTGTTTTGGAAGATGGCATGTGTGAGGAAGCCCGAGACAGGTGGCTGCACTATATTTACACGGTGCTGTTCTTGTCCCTTCGTAATCACAAGTGACACCACCAGCGATAACTGCTATCTTCTGGTGCAGGTGTGAGTGAATAGACAGATTTGGAGCCCACGGTCCCCATGCACGCTGCTTGCCCATAAAGATGGGACCTTGATTTGTAACCCTTACAGTCGTTACCATCTAGAGCAGCACGGTCTGGTGCAACTTGCTATGGTGAAGGGGATGTTCCTATCTGGGCTGTCACCATGTGAGACCATGGTTACTGAACACTTGACTTGTGGCTAGTGCAACTGAGGAACTGGATTTTCATTGTATTTAATCCTAATGAATTTATTGAATGTCCACATTTTTGAGCAGCCTAATATGAGAGCAAAGAGTATCTCTACTGCCCTAATCTCCAATGCTACCATATTGTAAACCTACCAAAGTCCCCTCTCTTGGCCCCATATCTTCTCTCTCTCTCTCTCTCTCTCTCTCTCTCTCTCTCTCTCTCTCTCTCTGTGTGTGTGTGTGTGTGTGTGTGTGTGTGTGTGTGTGTGTGTGTGTGTGTGTGTGTTTCTGGCTGGCTCTATTAGCTTCCTGAGGCTGCCATAACAAATTACCACAAACCAGGAAGTGTTAAACCAACAAAAATGCATCCTCTCATAGTTGTGGAGGCCAGAAATCCAAAATCAAGTCATCAGGGTTGGTTTCTTCTGGAAACAGAGGGAGAACTTTTCCATGCCTGTATCCCAGCTTCTGGTGGTTGGTCGTAACCCCGGATGTTCTTTGACTTAGAGTTGCGTCTCTCCCATCTCTACCTCGCCTCCCCACTGCTCACTCCTCTGCCTCTGTTTCTACTTCCCAAGTCTTCCTCTCTCTTTGCTTGTAAGGACACCAACCTTAGACTTAGGGGCTACCCTACATGCATAGTAATCTCATCTGGAGATCCTCAACTTCATTGCGTCTTCAAAGGCTACATCTCCAATCAAGGTCACGTTCACAGGTACTTGGATTAGAACTTAGACATGTCTTTAGGGAGCACAGTTAAACCTACCACAGTGGTTTCTCCAGCGCCTTCTTCCATAAGCATTTCCTTTTTCACATCAAAGGTAGTGAATAGCTTCAGATTTGCCCAAGACACAGTTCACCTCCCCAAACAGTGACTCGCATGTTAATCACTGTGATGTCCAAAACCACACACAGGCCTCTTGTCCCCAACCTAATCTCCTCTTCCTGTTAAAAACACCATACCTCAAGTCAGTCAGTTATGAACATATTTAGATGCTTTCCTAATATTAGGGGTGACTCCTGTCTTGGAACCAGACCTAATTTTCGTTCTTTAAAAAAATCATCCATGGTAATGAAGTCTTGGAATAATATGAGAACATTCACAGAGTATCTCTACTTTCCTAAGTTGTTTAATCAGAAAAAATATTAAACAATACAAAGATAGTACCCGGCCTTGTTTCAGCCATCTGCCTATGAGATTTCTTCTTTTCCCAGGTGTGGGAGACCATATGGATGCTTCCTAGCACCTTTTGTGGGGAGGGGTGGCTACAGACACTGGAAGACTGTGGATCAAAGGAAGAAAGATGCCTTTCACCCCATTCCTAATTCCCCTGGGGTAGAAGCAGTTGATGAGGTAAGATGCAGCAGAACCCCATTATCTCATTTAAGATGGGTTTAACAGGCGTGATGGCTCTGTTCTTCATACGAACTCTATATTTAGTGAGCTGGCACAATTTTTAGACAGAGATTTCTCACAAGAACTTGGCAAACATTCCATGTTTCCTTTACTGCAATATGTAGAATTTATATTTCTGACAAAATTGCTCACACATCTTAGCGTAACTTGCTCAGTAGTCACACTTCGTTAGTTTTATTTTTAGTGCATGCAAAAGGAGAAATGATTAATGATAAAATGTTGGGGCAAGGGAGAGGGGAGTTTGACCATAAGTGTCCCAGAGAGCCAAGGCCTATCACGTCTTCCTTTGAGTGGGTCACAGCTCCCCCATCCAGCCTCCCACCTACCCTGTATCATAACGTGTTGATTTTTACCACAAAACACAACCTGTAAACATCAGAGCAGGCATTTGAACCTGAGTTTGTTTAACATCAATATCCACATTCTTGACCTAAGTGCAGAACCTGGCACAATGGTAGTGTTCAAAAATTGGTAGTTATTATTAGGTCTTACCAGGTAAGACCTGTTCTGTCTTGCTCCCTGGTTCAGAGGTCCTCTCCTGAGGACTTTAATGACCGTTGAATAAACTGCACTCTTCTGAAAGCCAGTGGCAGTAGTTCTGCCTGCTATTGCTGTGAAACAAATTATCCTAAGACTTAAGAGCTTAAAATATCTATTTCATTAGGCTCAAGATTTCTGTGCCAAAAATTTGGACAGGGCACAAATGGCATGGTTTGTTCCAGGGTCTTAACTGGGAAAATTCAAGACCTACTGGGCTCTCTCCATGACTGGAGAATGGAATCATCCAAAAGTGAACCTGGATGTCCAAGATGGGTTGCTAAGGAGACCACCCTGGATGAAAGCACTATTTCAGTGGAAGTCTGAACTTCTTCCTCTTCCCAGAACTCTAATATGGGTAAGGTCATCCATATGGATGCTGAAGTCACGGATGGTGATGGAAGTACTTAGAGCAAAAGGAAGCCTGTGGACCAATTGCCAAAGACTTCAGAAAAGGAATGTGAAGGCGTTACCCAGGAGGGTGGAGAACATGGCAACAACATGCAAGAGTAGAGGATGTCTGAGCCAGATGGCAGCTATTATTAGGCATAATCAGGTATAATCACAATCTGTTTCCTCTTGCCTTCTCAAAGGAGGAGGAAGGATTCTTTCTTCATAATAGTAGAGAATTAATGGTCTACCCTGGCAATAGGCATCTAGGATAATGCCATCCTTACCTCTGATCCCTGTGACATTTGGAGAATGGAGAATGACACAATTTGCTGAAAAGACTGCAGCAGAACCAGGGCCCTCTGAGGAGAGCCAGCATTTGGTTAGACAAAGAGACAAGAGTTTGGGGGGCATGGCATCAGAATCATTTACAATAGAACCCAGGTTCCAAGATTCTTATAAAGTGAGTAAGAAGGGAAGACACAAATAGCAAGTTACAAAAGACAAAAGTTAGCAGTCTAGATATGAGGTGCCCCCGAAAGCTCATGGGAGGGACAATGCAGAAGGTTTAGAGGTGAAATGATTGGGTTAGGAGAGCCTTAATGTAATCAGTGCATTAATCCTCTGACAGGAGTTACCTGCAGGCAACTGTAGGCAGGTAGGTGTGGCCGGAAGAAGTGGGTCCCTGAGGGTGTTTCTTTGGGGTATAATTTTGTCACATTCTGATTGTCATGTTCTGAGCTGCGTTCCTCCATCACACCCTTCTGCCTTGATATTCTGCTTCACCTCAGGCCAGAGCACAGATTTGGTCAGCTATGGACAGAAACCTTTGAAACAGTGAGTGACAAACACTATTTCTCCTTTATTTGTATTATTCTTGTCAGGTTTTTTGGTCACAACAACAAAAGAGCTGACTGAAACATTAGCCATGTTTACCACTGCAAGGCAAAGATGCATATGCAGATTAAAACAAAAACATGTACTGTTATCTAACAAGAAATCTCGATAGAAGTTGGTCTTGGCTCCAATGTTTATATCAATCTGTCATCTGTCATGTGTCATTGACATCTCCCTTCATGGCACAGGAATGCCCATCCCAACTCAGTGTCACCTCCTCAAACATAAGCATCTACCTTTGAAATAAAGTAGACAAAACCAAAGAGCCTTCTTCTCTCGGGCCTTTGTTTTTTATCAGAAAGGAAAACTCCCCTTGAAGTGGAAGCCATCCACTGAACTTCCTTAAATTTCCTTGTCACAGACTCATCCCTTTATCAATTATTCACAATAAATGGCTGGAATAACCAATCAGGATTCATTCATTGGGCCGAGCACAGTGTTACACAACCAGCAGAATCAGGTGAGCAAGGAGAAAGCAAAGGCTGCTGGGAAGGCGTGCAGCAGTGGCTGCTGGGAAGGCACACAACAATGTCAGTCACACCAAGGGGTGGAGCTTCAAGTGATTCACAGACAGAAGTGACCAGGAAAGCGTGAGACTTGGGAAGGCCTCAGTTTAATATGACTGGAAGGGCAGTCTTCTACCCGTAACATTTATCACTGTCATCTATTTCTTTGTTATGGTTACTTCTCCATATTTGTCTTCTCCAACTAGCCTACTGGCACATCAGTGGTGGGGCTCTTGTGTGCTTTGTCTTTCTCTTTCATATGGTCAGCAAATAAGTGAGTTTGAAAGCAATGCCCAGCACTCTTAAAATCGGTGTGGTTTTCTTTCCAAGACCAGTTTGGTTTTCTCTCAGTAGCTTCCCAAAGAGAGATGAAAAGAAGAGGCCATTGTTGTTTCTCTATTGAACACCCACCGTGTGCTTCCTGCTATTGTGGAACCTGAGGAAAATGTAAGGGCCATTGGCATAAACAACTCTTAAAAAGAACAGGCCTGCACGTGGAACCCCATGCAGCATGTTTAGCCAGAAGCAGCTGTGCCTCCTCCACGGTATTCCAGAAAGATGTGTCCGGATAATGGCCTGGATGCATTGAAACAAAAATCTACCTTTCTCTCTGTGGATAGAGCTGTAAAGAGCCAGTGGGTAACTAGAGAGGGTGATTGACAGAGTAGCACTGGAAGAAAAGGGAAGAGGGGGGAAGCTGGAAAGATTCTATTTTTGTAGCATGAAACAAACCATAAATTTAGTCATCACTTACACAGCTAAACTCTCATTATTCAAAGGAATTTTTTTAAGCTATAGACTCCATGTTTTTAAAAACCTGCTGGAGTTTCTTTCCAATTGGCCAGTTTCCTATGGGATTCAAAAGGAAGTGATCGGATAGAGTAAATGCTTGTTACATAAGAGGGTACGTGGTCTTTTCAATTTAACTAGTGTTTAAAACTTAGTATCACAGTTTCTGAAAACTATAAGCACATTAGGATGTAGAAACTATAGAACCATATAGTGTTACGGATAGAAAGGACCTTAAAGATCATCGATTCTAACCACTCTCCCAGTGTTTGTACCCCCTGTAAAGTGACCTTACTATATTATTCAATGAACTTGAGTATGTCCAATGGTGCAAAGTTCAACATCTTCCAGGAGAGCACATTCTATCTGTGGGGTCCCAGGTTTACTAAAGAGGTCTTCTGAATATAAGTACATGATGCTATGAGGCTTCCGTCTACTTCATCTGTTAGCCTACTGAGCATGTTTAGTCTTTCTTCCTCATGACAGTGCTCAAGTTTGAGAAAATAGTAACATGATCCTTCTGAATCTCTTTATGGTCACATCGATGTTAATGGGTTCTTTCTGTATTCCTAATGTATGGTGTTCACAAGATTATGGTTTGGGTATGAGGTGGTCCCCAAAAGGTCCTGTGTTAATGCAGTGCTATTCAGAAGTAAGATGATTGGATTGTGAGAGTCATAACGTAATCAGTCCCATCTTAGTGTGAATGAACTGGGAGATAACTGTAAGAAGGTGGAACATGGCTGGAGGAGGTGAATCACTGAGGGTGAGCCCTGGAAGGGTTCATTCTTCCTGTTACTTCTTCCCTGCTTCCCCCTCTCTGCTTCCTGGCTTCCATGAATAGAGCAGCACTCCTCCACCAATCCCTTCCTCCATAATGTTCTGCCTCACCTTGGACCCAGAGCAATGGACTCAGTCAACCATGGACTAATCCTCTCAAATTGTGAGCCAAAATACACTTTTTCTCCTCTAAGTTATTCTTGCTGGGTATTTTGATCACAGATGAAAAGGCGACTAATGTACCACAAATGGCCAAAGTTCTTATGTGAGCAAATAAGAAAATTTTTTTTCTCTTTTCTTGCCTCTGAAATACCATGTATTTGTGCTTATTATGTTGCTGAAGTATGCTTTGTGGCACAATTAAAGTGTGACACTATTTTGTCTCCCATTTTTCCTTTAAAATATGATCGGAGCAAGTAAAATTCCTCTCTCTAGAACAGACACAATGATATTTTCTCACTCTTAGGTAACAGATATTCCTAATGTCACATTGTCACACAAAAAATAGACTCTGTTCAGTAATTAAAACACCCAGTTCAAGGTATTAATCAAATTGCCAATTTTACCCAACATTAGATCTCAGCTAGGGTCTGCTCAAAAAATCAGGAGGCTGAGACAGATAAAAGGTGGTAACTGCAAGTGTAAACCTGTGGAAGGTGTTGGTGAGGCTGACTTCTCACCTGTGTCTCTGCCTGCCAGCTAAATTCTGACCTCCACAGAGTTGGCAAAGGTCTTGAATCACTCCCTGGCTTTGCTCCCTCTGAGACTGGGGGATGTTTTATACTAGCCTCACCCGCTTCATGTGCCTATTCCTATGTTTTTGTCGAGAATTCCAGCCCTAGTGATGTCTTTTCTGAAAAATCTCTTGCTCATAACATAACTCTCCACTTTGGCTTGTTATCTCAGCTATTGTTGTTCACGATCCTTCCTAAACCTTAGAATTCAGGATTTTCTTACACTGTCTTGCTTCTGAAGTTGTCTGTCTCTTGGGTGGATAGATTAAAGCTAGCTTTCTGCCTGTCTCTCTGTTCCGCATGGTCCTCCCTGTCTCAGTGTTGGGTGTATCAGATGCAGCCACCTCTAGCCTCAGGTGTGAGTTGGGCACCAGGTCCCCTGACTCTCAGTGGTAGTGAACATCCACTGCTGCTTTCCAGGTGGATTCATGGAAGCTCCCCTGAAGAGGCTAGAAGGGAAGGCTACAGCTTTTTCCAAAGAAATTTCCTGCCCAAATCTCCCCTGTCTCTGCACTCCAGTTTGTAGCTATCACCTTTGTAGTTCTACGTATAGCAATCTGTCGATCCTGACTTTGGTCTCTAATGTCTATGATACTAGAGTGCAAAATGAAACTGAAGTTGCAAGTGTCACATTCTAATCTATTTTAGACTCAGAAACACATAACATGAGATCTTACTTGCTATCTTCTTTCAACCCAAATCTAATCTATTCTTCACTAACACCCCTGTGGCAGACCACCAATATTCTCCAAAATCTGTCCTTCCTTCCTTTTTTTTCATATTTTTTTGTTGTTGATGAACTTTTGTTTTATTGAACTTTTGTTTTATTTATTTATATGTGGTGCTGAGAATTGAACCCAGTGCCTCACACATGCTAGGCAAGCACTCTACCACTGAGCCACAACCCCAGCCCTTCCTTCCTTCTTAAGAGAAGAGTTTAACTTGTCACATTACCTTCAGCTAGAGGATGTATTTTCTAACCTTCCTTGCTGTTGGTGTGACTCATCATTAAGTTCTCACCAATAGAAACAAACACAATGAAGAGTGTCACTCCATGCCTTTAAGAGGAAATCACAAGGTTCAATTCTGCTTAAGGTGGAGTAAGCACACCCCACAGTATCGCTCCCAGTTATTACAATTGAAAATCCTGGGAATAATAAGCAAAGGAACTCTCAGAGTGCTCTGAAAAGAAGGAGAGGACTGAGTAGGGAACTCAGGACTTGAAAGCGACCCCACAGCATTTTTGTTGTTTGTTGCTCGGTTGGTGCCTCTGATAAATGTCAATCTGGGTTCTGGGGTGGCCCAAAAATGGAACCCTAAAAGAAAGCTCCAAGAGAAGCCTATATTCTCCAACTAGAGAGGTAAGAGTGACAGTTACAAAAATTTATGCATTCAAAGGACTGTAGACTACAAAAAAGTTTTATTATATGCAAATTAAAAATAATTTTATAAAATGAAAAGGGAAATCACCTTCCCTAGACATTCTTCTTCCCACATTCTGGAACAGTGACATAAAACTGGGCCATTTTGACTATGCGGACAAGTCTAATATCCTGGAAGGTGGCCAAGCAATGGTCCATGGAGCACAACTGTCCCAGTGGTCTAGACTACCTCCAATGGAGCCAATGTACTGGAGCAACTTCACCTCAATCTTCTCCAGTCAAACCCCCAAGGCCTTGCAATATGCTATTACTGAGCTATGTCTGTCCCATGTAATGTGGGTGCAAGCCGTTGTCTAAAATTGGCCTGGAACTCAAATACTTAGTCTTACTAGGAGGGATTCTCCATCCAAACCAGCCTAGATAGTATCTGATCCAGTTTATGTCATTCAATACATTTGCCATTTCCCTTAACCAAATGTTATCTTGAAAAGTAATATTGGTAAAATCATTGGGAAAGGCATTGATTTGGACCAGGGAGAGAGCCACAGGCTACTGCAGATCACTACTGAGAGGGGGAAAGGAAAGGATGGGGAATATTTATTAAACATGGAGAACTGATTAAGACCTTTTGAGTGGAATATGTATGTAGGCTCATGGAAATCACTTTTGTTGTTAAACAAACCTTTAATCCATCTAATTATGTGAGGTCTAGCTTATTTTTCCTCATTATGCCCATAAGAAAATAATGGAAGACTTTTAATCAGTGACTTGCTAAAAGGCAAATAAACTCTGTCTGTCACTTTTCTCTGGCATTCCACTTTTCAAAAAGGAAAATCAGAAATTAAATTTAGTCCAACACAACTTGTTCTTAGTATACTGATGGTCTACAACTTACAATGGTTCAACTTACCAGTCTTTGTATTACCATCCTGAAAAATCATACCCATAAAATTCTGCTCTTCATTTTCAGCACAGTATTCAATGACTTACATGAGATATTCAACACTTTATTATAAAACTGACTTTGTTTCGGATGATCTTGCCCAACTGAAGGCTAACATAAATGTTCTGAGCCTATTTAATGTAGGCTAAGCTAAGCAGAGACATTTGGGAGATTAGGCAAATTAAATGCACTTGGACTTACAGTATTTTCAACTTAACAATGGGTTTTTAGAAATAATTCCACCATAAGTCAAGAAATCTTTGTGCTCATATTTGGCCTTGGAGGTAAACTTTCCCTAACAAGCAAACACAGATTATAATGAACAATTCTAAAATCATGTTTATAAGCAAGTGTACCAATTTGAGTTTTTTCCAATGTATGCTTTACCTTGTCCCAAAACTCAGAATATTTTAAAATCCATCATGTTCTGGTAATTTTTTTCTTTTCTTTAATTCTTTTTTTTTTTTTTTTTTTTTTTTTTTTGCGGTGCTGGGGATTGAACCCAGGGCCTTGTGCTTGTGAGGCGAGCACTCTACCAACTGAGCTATCTCCCCAGCCCTTTTCTTTAATTCTTTAACAATAATCAATAATAGCTTAGTGATTTGAGTTACAAGTTCTCAACAACCATGGAAAACACTCTTCATTCATGCACCAAAAAAACAAAAAAGGCATTTGCAATTTCTGAGATTTCTGTCTTTCAAATTCTTATCCAATAAAGGTTTCAGCTTTTTTTGTATAAGAGATGATTTATTCACTATCTCTTCCCTCTATTCATTTCACATGTACTGAGAACTTCCAATGTACCAGCATTGGTGAAAATGTTGCAGATTCAACAGAAAACCAAGCAGGCCAAAATCCCTCAAGGCATTTACATTTAATCAAATAAAAATACAATATGATAGAGTGTCAGATAGTTATCAGTTGGGTGAAGAGCAATACTTTCAGGAAGGAGAAAAATGAGCTGATACAAATGTGGATTAAAATGTTTTAAAGGAGGGTCAGGAAGGAATTCGTTGATAATAAAAAGGCTCACTTGAGCTAAGGATTGAGGGGGCAAAGGAGTGAGCAAGCCATGCAGATGTTGGGATAAGAGGGTTTCAGGCAAAGGATCAACAAGTGCTGAAGCTCCAAGATGGGAATGTGCCTGACTTGTTTGACAAATATAAGAAAGATTGTGTTGCTCAAGTGGAATAAAAGCAAGAAAGAGAATTAGGAGATGAAAACAGAAGGTAATGAGCAAAAACCACAAAGGAGAGGGTCAGTCACTAGGAAATTCTACGTGTCCCTTACCTCACTGGGAGTTTCTGAGCAACTTTAAAATATTGACACATAGTATTACTCTGCTTCCCTTCCTGAGGAGTGAGATTTTTACTTTATAGATTTATCAAATATTTTTTGAGCATCTACAAGGTGCCATTGTAGACACTGAATAAAGTTCTCGGAAAGCTTAGAATGTAACAGGAAATGAAGTTGCTATGCTTTGGATCTGGAACGTCCACAAAAGCTCATGTGTTGAAGACTGGGTCTCCACTGTGTCAATGCCTGAAGGTGAGCTTTGGGGAAGTGATGGGATGATGAGGGTTCTAACTTCATCATTGGATTAATCCATTTTATACATCATTGGATTAATCATTTGAATGGACTACTGGGAGAAGGTGGAAGTTGTAGGCAGATGGGGCATTGTTGAAGGTCACTAGGAAATGCTCACCTCTCTCTCTGCTTCCTGGTCACCATAAACTGACCACCTTTTCTCCATCATGCCTTTCTGCCATGATGTTTTGCCTTGTCTCAGGCCCAAAACAATGGAGTTGGCCGACCTGGACAGAAACCACATGCCAAAATAAACTGTTCCTCCTTTAAATTGTTATTATCAGATATTTCAAATCATAATGATGAAAATCTAATTAATCCAAAGCTTTTACAGTTCATTATGGGGATTTACCTTTACTCAAATGCAAGAAAGCAATCACGGGTTTGAGCAAAGTGGTGACTTCAGCTAACTTAGGTTTTGAAAGTATCACTCTAGCAGCCATGCTAAAAATAGATATAGTAGGACAGGAAGGAAAGAAGAAAACCACACAGAAGAATATTAAAGAAATCTAGGTAAAAGACAATGCTTCAGCCAAGATAGCAATAAAGAGACATTTTGAGACTGTTGGTGTATTTTAAAAGTAGAGCCCACAGAATGGATGTGTGTGTTGAAAGATGGAGAAAAAATTCAGGCTATTTCCAAAGTTCCAGGTCCCCTTATTTGCCACTGCAGAGACTGTAACAATAGAGTCCACCATCTTCTGAGCTAAAGATAACAGTGGATTTTAGTGAAAAATAAATAAATAAGGAGTTTTGTTTTGGACATTTTTATATTGGGAAGCTTATTATATATCCAAGTGGAGATGATATATAGGCAAAACTTGGGAGATGTTCAAGCTGGAAGCAGAAATGTGGGAATCATAAATATATAGATTAAAGTTAAAACCATGAAGCTCTATGAAGTTAGCATGGAAGTGAGTGAGGATAGAAAAGAAAGTCCTAGGACATTGAACACTCGGAGTTGAAGGAGATGAAGAGAAACCCACAGAGGCCCTGAGAAGAGCAGCCAGGGCAGAAGGAGAAGAGGAGGGTGGGGAAGAAAGAAAAAGAGAGTGAGGAAGAAAGAAAGGAAGGTATCAGAAGCCAAGTGGACAAGTGCATCATGGATGACAGACAGTTATCAGAGCTACTGCAAGGAAAAGTCAGAAGAGATTAGAGATTAGCTAAGTAAAGGTCACATGTGGCCATGGCAACAGTGTTGGCAGGGGGTCAGGGTGATGGTGGTGAGATCATGTTTGGAGGGAGTTCCAGAAAGGAATTGTAGCAGCAAGAATAAGCATTCCTTTCTGCAAAGTTTGCTCTAAAAGAAAGGAGAACAATAGTCAGAGGGAGACATGGGGTCGGGTTAAGATTTCATTTCTTTATTTTCAATTGCTTTAAAGATAGAGGAAGGAAAACTGATTGCCGACCGCCAGTGGAGCACCAGCTGCCTGCTGTTGCCTGGAGTTTCACTGTTACAGTACCTAGAGGTTTGATTACACGTGGCTGCCGCCATTTTGAGACAACAGCCAGGCCCCATAGGACCCCTGGCCAGACTGAGCCCTGTCTCTAGGAGCCCTCAGCCTGACCAATCACTCCCTGCCTCTGGGACCCTCACATGGACTGACTG
The DNA here is from genome assembly GCF_902686455.1 of Sciurus vulgaris. Lineage (NCBI taxonomy): Eukaryota > Metazoa > Chordata > Mammalia > Rodentia > Sciuridae > Sciurus > Sciurus vulgaris. Next base: position 158,033,735 of record NC_136465.1, read on the forward strand.
CTCCCTGCCACCCGGACCCCCAGACCAACTGATTGCGCCCTATCACCGGGACCGCAGACCAACTGCACCCAGCCTCCAGAACCTCACAACCACACCAAACTCCAGGACCCCTGCCTGACCAACCTCATCCCATCTCCAGGATCTCCTCAGCTAACCACGTCCACACCTTGAGCTGCAGCTCCCCATTTGCCAACATATTTGGAAGCCAGAGCAGCCATCTTGGATAATCCTGGAAACCGGAATTCCAGTCTTTAGGTGGGGCAAATCCCATCCTGAGATGCCTGCTGGAGACTTGAAGCTCAATGGCAGGTACCTCTCGTGCATCAGGCTACTGATCACTGGGAGGTTTCATTACTATATGACTGTTATACTGCAGATTCTCTTTTTTCTCCTTATTGAAAAATTTTGTTTTTATTTCTTTACTTTTCTTGCTCTCTTTTCCTTTTGTTTACCTGTTCCCTCAGAGTCTCTTTCTCCCTTTTTTGCATGCTAACATCCAATTTCTTTTGATTACACTCTCACCCTTTCTATTATCTAGAACTTCTGTATATTCTTTTCTTATCCCATTAACAGCCACATTCTACATCCCTCTGCATCCTCTTTGTCCTCCATTAGAAACTGCAGACCTTATTGCAAATCTGTTTGTTTTACTGAAGATAATATTTGAACTCATTCTGTTTATTATGACAATTTTGTTATTGTCCTCATAGGGACTATTTGGTCTAGGATTGCATAGTGTCTGAATTGGGCACTGCTAATATTGATCTCCCATTAAAGAAAAGGTTTTGGAAACCTATAGGGCCACTATAAGCCTATAGGGGGAAATCTGCAATACCCCAGATCTGCACTGCTAGAGGGGAAGATACATGAACAACATAAAAAAACAAGGGAAGAAAATGATCCAAACAAATCTAGATTCTATATTAATAGAATCCAATGACAGTATGGTAGAAGAAATGTCAGAAAAGGACTTCAGATTATACATGATTAAGATGATTCGTGAAGCAAAGGATGAGATAAGAGAGCAAATGCAGGCAATGAATGATCATACCAATAAGCTGACAGAGCAACTGCAGGAAGCAAAAGATCATTTCAACAAAGAGATAGAGATTCTCAAAAAAAACCTATGGGAAATCTTAGAAATGAAGAAGACAATAAACCAAATAAAAAACTCAATGGAAAGCACCACCAACAGACTAGACCACTTGGAAGACAGAACCTCACACAATGAAGACAAAATATTTACTCTTGAAAATAAAGTTGCCCAAACAGAGAAGATAGTAAGAAATCATGAATAGCATCTCTAAGAACTATGGGACATCATGAAAAGACCAAATTTAAGAATTATTGGGATTGAGGAAGGCACTCAGATACAAACCAAAGGAATGAACAACCTATTCAATGAAATAATATCAGAAAATTTCCCAAACCTGAAGAATGAAATGGAAAATCAAATACAAGAGGCTTACAGAACACCAAATGCACAAAATCACAACAGATTCACACCAAGGCACATTATAATGAAAATGCCTAACATTCAAAATAAAGATAGGATTTTGAAGGCCACAAGAGAAAAGCTTCAGATTACATACAGAGGGAGACCAATACGGATAGCAGCAGACTTCTCAACCCAGACTCTAAAAGCTAGAAGGGCCTGGAACAACATATTTCAAGCTCTGAAAGAACATGGTTGCCAAGCAAGAATCCTATACCCAGCAAAACTAACCTTCAGATTTGAAGATGAAATAAAATCCTTCCATGATAAACAAAAGCTAAAAGAATTTACAAATAGAAAGTCTGTGCTACAGAATGTTCTCAACAAAATATTCCATGAGGAGGAACTGAAAAACAACAATGTAGGTCAGCAAAAGGAGGAACCACCTTAGAGAAAAACCACTCAAAGGAGAAACCAAGCCAACTTAAAAACCAAAAATAAGCCCAAATGACTGGGAATATGAATCATATCTCAATAATAACCATGAATGTTAATGGCCTAAACTCATCAATCAAAAGACATAGACTGGCAGAATGAATTAAAAAGAAAGACCCAACAATATGCTGCCTGCAAGAGACTCATCTCATAGAAAAAGACATCCACAGACTAAAGGTGAAAGGATGGGAAAAAACCTACCATGCACATGGACTCAGTAAAAAAGCGGGGGTTTCATCCTTGTATCAGATAAAGTGGACTTCAAGCCAAAGTTAGTCAGAAGGGATAAAGAAGGACATTGCATACTGCTTAAGGGAACCATAAATCAGGAAGACATAATGATAGTAAATATTTATGCCCCAAACAATGGTGCATCCCTGTACATCAAACAAATCCTTCTCAATTTCAGGAATCACAAAGACCACAATACAGTAATTCTGGGTGACTTTAACGCACCGCTGTCACCACTAGATAGATCTTCCAAACAGAAACCAACCAAAGAAACCATAGAACTCAATAACACAATCAATAAAATAGACTTAATAGACATATATAGAATATTCCATCCATCAATGAGCGGATTCACTTTCTTCTCAGCAGCACATGGAACCTTCTCGAAAATAGACCATATGTTATGCCACAAAGCAGCCCTTAGGAAATGCAAAAAAATAGAGATACTGCCTTGTGTTCTATCAGATCATAATGGACTGAGAGTAGAAATCAATGACAAAATAAAATACAGAAATTACTCCAACACCTGGAGACTAAATAATACCCTATTGAATGAAACATAGATAACAGCAAACATCAGGGAGGAGATAAAAAAATTCTTAGAGGTCAATGAGAACGATGATACAACATATCAAAATCTCTGGGACACTATGAAAGTGGTACTAAGAGGAAAATCCATTGCATGGAGCGCATTCTAGAAAAGAATGAAAAGTCAACAACTAAATGACCTAACATTACAGCTCAAAGCCCTAGAAAAAGAAGAACGGAATAACAGCAAAAGTAGTAGAAGACAAGAAATAATTAAAATCAGAGCTGAAACCAAAGAAATTGAAACAAAAGAAACAATTCAAAAAATTGACAAAACAAAAAGTTGGTTCTTTGAAAAAGTAAACAAAATAGATAAACCATTAGCCACACTAACAAAGAGAAGGAGAGAGAAAACTCAAATTACTAAAATTCATGATGAAAAAGGAAATATCATGACAGACACCTGAGATACATAACATAATGAGATACATAACATAATGAGAAGCTACTTCAAAAATCTGTATTCCAACAAAATAGAAACTACTGAAGACATTGACAAATTTCTAGAGACATGTGCTCCTCCCAGACTGATCCAGGAGGACATACACAATTTAAACAGATCAATATCAAGCAATGAAATAGAAGAAGCCATTAAAAACCTACCATCCAAGAAAAGCCCAGAACCAGACGGATTCTCAGCCGAGTTCTACAAGACCTTCAAAGAAGAACTCATTCCAATACTTCTCAAAGTATTCCAGGAAATAGAAAAGGAGGGTACCCTATCAAACTCATTCTATGAAGCTAATATCACCCTCATACCCAAACCAGGAAAAGACATATCAAGGAAAGAAAATTTTAGACCAATATCCTTAATGAATATAGATGCAAAGATTCTTAACAAAATATTGGCAAACCGTATCCAAAAACATATTAAGAAAATCGTGCACCACGATCAAGTGGGGTTCATCCCTGGAATGCAAGGATGGTTTAACATTCGTAAATCAATAAACGTAATCCATCCTGTCAATAGACTTAAGGATAAGAATCATATGGTTATCTCAATTGATGCAGAAAAAGCGTTCAACAAAATACAACACCCCTTCATGCTCAAAACACTAGAAAAAATAGGGATAGTAGGAACATATCTGAACATTGTAAAAGCTATTTATGCTATGCCCATGGCCAACATCATTCTTAATGGAGAAAAACTGAAACCATTCCCTTTAAAAATGGGAACAAGACAGGGATGTCCTCTTTCACCACTTCTATTCAACATTGTCCTCTAAACTCTAGCCAGAGCAATTAGACAGACTAAAGAAATTAAAGGGATACGAATAGGAAAAGAGCAACTTAAGCTGTCACTATTTGCTGATGACATGATTCTATATTTAGAGGATGCAAAAAACTCCTCCAGAAAATGTCTAGACCTCATCAATGAATTCAGCAAAATAGCAGGCTATTAAATCAACACACATAAATCTAAAGCATTTTTATATGCAAGCAATGAAACATCTGAAAGGGAAATGAGGAAAACAACTCCATTTGCAATAGCCTCAAAAAAAAAAAATAAAATAAAATACTTGGTAATCAATCTAACCAAAGAGGTAAAAGATCTCTACAATGAAAACTACAAAACATTGAAGAAAGAAATTGAGGAAGACTTTAAAAGATGGAAAGATCTCCCATGTTCTTGGATAGGCAGAATTAGTATTGTCAAAATGGCCCTACTACCAAAAGTGTTATACAGATTCAATGCAATTCCAATTAAAATCCAATGATGTACCTTACAGAAATAGAGCAAGCAATCGTGAAATTCATCTGGAAGAATAAGAAACCCAGAATAGCTAAAGCAATCCTTAGCAGGAAGAATGAAACAGGGAGTATCGCAATACCAGAAATTCAACTATACTACAAAGCAATAGTAACAAAAACAGCATGGTATTGGCACCAAAATAGACAGGTAGATCAATGGTACAGAATAGAGGACACAGACACAAACCCAAATAAATACAATACAATTTTCTCATACTGGACAAAGGTGTCAAAAATATGCAATGGAGAAAAGATAGCCTCTTCAACAAATGGTGCTGGGAAAACTGGAAATCCATATGCAACAGAATGAAACTAAACCCCTATCTCTCACCCTGCACAAAAATCAACTCACAATGGATCAAGGACCTTGAAATCAGACCAGAGACCCTGCATCTTATAGAAGAAAAAGTAGGTCCAAATCTTCAACTTGTTGGTGTAGGATTAGACTTCCTTAACAGGACTCCCATAGCACAAGAAATAAAAGCAAGAATCAATAACTGGGACAGATTCAAACTAAATAGCTTTCTCTCAGCAAAGGAAACTATCAGCAATGCGAAGAGAGAGCCTACAGAGTGGGAGAATATCTTTGCCACTCATACTTCAGATAGCTCTAATCTCCAGAATATATAAAGAACTCAAAAAACTCTACACGAAGAATACAAATAACCCAATCAATGAATGGGCTAAGGATATGAACAGACACTTCACAGAAGAAGATATACAAGCAATCAACAAACATGAAAAAATGTTCAACATTTTTAGTAGTAAGAGAAATGCAAATCAAAACTACACTAAGATTCCATCTCACCCCAATTAGAATGGCAATTATCAAGAATACATGCAACAATAGGTGTTGGAGAGGATGTGGGGAAAAGGTACACTCATACATGGCTGGTGGGGCTGCCAATTAGTGCGGCCACTCTGGAAAGCAGTGTGGAGATTCCTTAGAAAGCTTGGAATGGAACCACCATTTGACCCAGCTATCCCACTCCTCGGCCTATACCCAAAGGACTTAAAATCAGCATACTACAGAGATACAGCCACATCAATGTTCATAGCTGCTCAATTCACAATAACCAGATTATGGAACCAACCTAGATGTCCTTCAATTGATGAATGGATAAAGAAATGGAATATTACTCAGGTATAAAGAATAATAAAATTATGGCATTTGCAGGCAAATGGATGAAATTGGAGAATATCATGCTGAGATAAGCCAATCTCAGAAAACCAAAGGATGAATGATCTCGCTGATACGCAGATGATGACACATAATGGGGGGTGGGGGGAAAGAAAGGAGGAAGGAGGGACTATATAGAGGGAAAAGAAGGGTGGGAGGGGTGGGGGGGAGGAAAAAATAACAGAATGAATCAAACTTCATTACCCCATGTAAATGTATGATTACACAAATGGTATGCTGTTACTCCATGTACAAACAGAAACAACATGTATCCCATTTGTTTACAATAAAAATTAATTTAAAAAAAAAAAAGAGGAAGAATCACAACCTCTTTTCATGATACCTGGAATGATCTAGTAGCAGATGAAAACAGTATGATTTTTGGAGGGCAAGAGGACCTGGAATGCAGTCCTTGCACAGGTCAGACAATGGTAACCTATAACGGAAGGGTTTGACTATTTATGTGAGCCTACAGGCTGAGTGTACTCTCTTCAGCCCTCATTTTTTCTAAGTAAACCACCAGGTCCCTCTTGAGTTTTCATTATTCTTTTATGTCATATATGTTGCTGCTACCTATAAACAACATTCAAAATCCACCCCAGCCCCCTCACCCCTACCTCCTGTCGATGTGGTAAGGTCAAACTATTGAGTAATTTGTATATATTAGGATTTAGTAAGCATTTTCATTGTTCAGTACTATTCTAAGAATGAAAAAAAAAAAAAAGGCAAAATGGCAAAACAAACCCAAAAAATCGTGTACTCTGTCAATCTAAATAATAGTCAGAGAGGGATTCTCCAAAGAATACGGTATTTATTTGGGGAAAGCAGAGCATTGCGATGGAATATGCCTGCCATAGTAAACTTCAGGCATATTCAAGGAGATTGAGGCAAGGGAAAGTTTCTATTAGCAAAACAGGAGAACTTTGCCTGATTAGATATAAAGTTCAGGTCTCAGAAACCCCAGATAGGAGTAGGTGTTAGCTCATCTGTGGAGGTACTGAACAAGGATCAGGTCCAGAGCACCTTGTCTGAACTGTTACAGTCTTAAAGAACATGAAAAACAAAGAACATTGCAGATAAACGGTTACAGAAATCTGCGTGCCTGTGGGACAGGCAAAGCATAAGGTGCTTGCCAAAGGAAGGAGAAGGAATTGTTGGTGGGGTTTTAGAAAGTCCTTGAGACAGTATTTGTTTTACCCAGGAGGTATGGCTTCTCCCCCTTTGTGACTTCCCAACTGTAATCGGACCAGAACAATTTTGCCTTGGTGTCAGTCACTTTCACAACTCAGAGCGTGCACTGAGATGGTGCACTTTGGGGATAGTCAGAGTGCCAGCTGACTTGTTCCCAGGGAGGACAGTTTCAGATGGTGGTGAGTCCAATGACAGGACTACCTTGCAGTTAGGGCCTGGGGGCTCACTGGGCATGGGGAGCTGAGGAGTCAGGAAAGCCTGAAACTCTTGAACTGCAACCAGAATTTTTTTCCCATTCTGGGAATGGAACCCAGGGCCTTGAGCACTGTAGGCAAGTGCTCTACCACTGAGCCCAGGTGTCGCGGGCAGTGAATAAGAGAGGAATCAAGTTTGGTTCCAACAAGTGGATTTTATTTATGCAATGCACACTCAACATTCCTAATAATAGCAAGTCACAAGTACATTGAAGATTCACTCCCTTGTTCACCTAGAGTCCAATCCCCATGGACTTACTCAGTGCAACATCTCTTAGCCAAGAAGTCAGTCAGCAAGACTGAGGGGATTCTTCTCAGCCGAAGCTTCTCTCAGCTCCTTGGATGTCTTTGGATGTCCTCAGGTGTCCCATAAGCCGGAGGCTGGGTGGCAGTCATCGCCACGGGAGAGGTGGTCAGTCATCTGGCCTCTGACAATGGTCCATCAGCAATCAGCAATAGAGTGGACAGCAGCCGGGGCAATCAAGAGACAGAGCGACATGGAGTCCTCTGGTCACGGTGCTGCTGACAGTTTGCTCCAAGGGTCCAGGGGTTTAAGTGGTGATTTTCAGCCCAGTCATGCTCTGGTCTTCACTGATAAAGACCAGAACACGAATAGACTAGGAGCCACCACTCAAATCATAGATGAAGGTTCATATCGGCATTGTTCAGGAGTGTCATCCTGCCACACAGCAAGTTTGTCACCAGGTGCCTTTCTTGATTTTAGTTTTACAAGTCCAGGCAAATACCAAATACAGCTTATTATTACTGCATAACACACAACTATAGCAATTCCTATCATTTCCTTGTCTCATTACACCAGGCAACCTGAATTTTCAGAAGGAGTCCATTGTGTGTAGGTGGACAGAGATGGGGGAGTGGAGAAAAGGTGATGCAGGGGGAACAGATGGAAGAACAATGGAATGGAATGTAGGGAGTGAGCAAGGAAGAGGGAAGTGTTGGCAGAAGTCAGAGAGCCAGACCCTGGCGGAGGGGATTCCAGGTCATGCTGAGTGCCCTGGCTGTGAGTCCTTGCTGAGCCATAAACCCAACCCCTCTTTGCATTTGAAATGATCATCTCGGGCTTTGCAGGGAAAAGGGATCCTATAAAAGAGAGTGGAAGGAAAAGAGCAATGAGACAGGAAGGGCTTGCTGGAGAACAGCCCGCCAGGGTGGGATGAGTCCTGGGTTTGTTTTCTGTTTTAGACATTAGACCAGAATGACTAGCTGATGAATTGGATGTGAAGTACAAGAGACAAGGGGGACTCAACAGGGATCCTTAAGCTTTTGGCCTGAGTCATTAGGTCAAGTTGCTGTGACAAAGACGGATAAACAGCACAGGGGACATTAGCTGAGGGGAACAGCAAACCTACAATTCCATTTTGGACTTAATTTGGAAATAACCATTACACATCAAAATTTAGAGTTATTAGCAATTAACTATAATAACTAACAAAGGATGACACTTCTGTGTCTTTTACTATGAGCCAAGCATGGCGCTAAAAACATTACAGATGTCGCATCAGCCGAGATTACCTTTAAATAGGGCTGGGTAGGCTTGCATATGGCGGGGGGAACAAAGAAGGAAGCTCAGGAATAAATCCTTAGCACACCAGCATTTACGGGTCAGATACATGCCTTTCTGCCCCAGATCCCTAGGTAAAAGTCTGAGGTTATAGGCTTTTACAAAAGAGATCCGAATTCCAAATCCTATTTGTTGACATCTGTGCAGGCAGCTGCTTACCTCCTATCTCTTGGTCTATCTTCGAAAGTCCCAGGCAGCAGTGAGAAGAATTCATGAAAATGACAGTTGTATACATGAGCCTGTCTGTTTTTTATATATATATAAAAAATTACTTCTCTACGGATGCTTCCCTTGTCTTGAGTTGCTGATTACCTGTATTTGAACCGTCATCAAAACTCTACTTTCTAGTAAGTAACCTGCTCAGTTGAGAACCAGTAAATAATTCATGTTTTCTCCACTTGGGAAATAAGGGTAGGAAGTTATGAATCCCCCCAGAAACTATAGCCAACACCATGAGTCCCAAGGGAGACTGAGGAAATCAGGGTTAGTGGTGAGCTCAGGACTACCGTCACTGCTACTGGGAAAACAACCTTAGAGTTTATTACTGATGGATCAGCAGCTGTATCTATATAGAAAAACATCTCTTGCTTCACCAATTCTAATGCACTGCATTCTTAGGACTCATTTCACAGCACTTACTTGAACTGTTCTTAATGATGTGACCCAAGTGCTTAAATGGTAGAATGCATTATCTTTTTTCCCACTATTTTATTATTTGGAGAGATCAGACTTGGGTTCTATTTATGATAAGCTCCAAGAGACTTAAAAAGGGCTTTGATTCCAAAGTATACACAGAAATTATGAAATTATTTTTTTCTTTTTTGGAGATGATGAAAGACCAATATATTTCTTTTATGTTCCAACACTTAATAGAAGTCCTTCTGAAAATTTTAAAATACCAGTTCTTCTTAATTACAAGTGAAGGCTTAAATTGGGTTTAAATAAGAGGAACCAAATGATCAGATTGGTGACAATGTAGAGTTTCTTAGAGGGTATTGTGCTGGCTTGCATCACATATGAAACTGTCATCTGTCTGTCTCTCTCGCTCATTTCTCCCTCACCATCCCTCTCCCTTTTTTATCCTTTCCAATTTCCAGCCCTTGTCCCATGACATTTCTCCCTGTGATAGCATCGTTTTCTGAGCTCTTCCCTGGAGTTGTCTCGCTGGCTTCTCACCACGGCATCCACGATGTACCCAATGGGGAAATCACACTAAAAATGAATCTGAAAGCAAGCCTTTAGTTCATCAAGGAGATAATACAAGTCAGAAAATGTCTCATATAATTCTCTGGATTCTGTCTTACAATCTGCCATAAAATAGTGAATCTCTGATTTTAAATCAGAACCTAAAATGAATCCAAGTTGTAGATATTTAAATGGAACTCTCTAGGGATTTCCCCTCCCCTATAAAATTAATCTCTTGATTTTTCTGCCTGTTTGGTATATGGATTTCAGATATGCTGATGAATTGATTTTTTTAAAAAAGGACTGTAGAAATAAACTACTGTGATATGTCTTTATTTAGGGAAACAGCTTCTAATTAGAAAACTGCTTCATTATTATTTATAACATGTATTATAAATTAGGTTTGTTCTCCAGTCTCTTATCCTAAACATTTTACAAATCCTTCTCTATATTTTAAGGTGGAAGAATAATACGCAGAACTACAACATTTTATAAAAAAAAAAAAAAAAAAAAAAACAACTGATTTCCCCATATAAAGAATCTTAAGTAAAGGTGAATATTTAAAACAGATTCAGAGGGAGAGGCTAGCATAGTCTTATACTGGTAGAAAACCCTCAAGGGCATGACTCCTTTGGAAGAAATGATCTAGAATTTGGGAATAACTAGAGGCAAAAATCCCAGTGGATGAATGTGGAATATACTTTCAGTAATCCTAAATCCTATGGGTCAGGTCTGCTCTATAGCAGAACCAATGTGACTTTACATAAATGGAGGGGTTTCCACATCTCTAGCAAGGAAGGAAACTCCTATACAGAAAACTAAGAAACTTTATCATATTTTCTCATTTAACCTATTTCATCAATTCCATTTTCCTAATGGTCTGACAGAGAATTTCTGAAACCCATGGGTGTTTTGTTCCTTAAAAAGAAAAAAAGAAAAGAAATTTGACATAAAAATAGTTCTGATAATGATACCATCATTTACCGGTGACGAGTTCTGCTTCCTCAGGTGTTGAAGTATAACATCAGAGAAGCACGCCAAGGCAAGCATATGAAGCAGGTTTTATTTAAAGGTAGTAATACAGACTTCTCCTGGGAGAAGTTCTAGAGTCCCAAGAAGTGAGTGCACCCTACGTCTTATATAGGTTAAGGTCTCTTTTGTTCTCCAGTTTTCTCCCCTCTTATCTCTCCTTCCTGCCTAGTGACTAGGCCTGGTTTTGCAGGTGAGATGCGTAAGGTGAGGAGAGAATGGGCAGGGGGAGGGCCAAAGTGATTCAACCAGGTAAGGGCCCAGGGGACATTAATTAGCAGCTCCATGCTTGCAGTCCTTGATAAGGGCAGGTAAATTTGGTAATCAGTGGGCTCCAGAGATCCTTCACATTCCATTCTCCCAGGGGCAGTCTCCAACTTCCAGAGGCAGATGGCTTTCATGGTCTCCATTTCCTCCATTTGACCTGATCCCCTATTTCTATACTAACTGCCTGTCTCCAATTCTGGCTTCAATAACCTGTTCTAATTCTCCTAAGAAAAATACTGGCATCCATCCTCTGCAGACCTAAAGGGAAGAGGAAAAGAGCGGCCACGAGGTCATGGTGACCCCAGAGGTCTTCCGGCTCCCCAGCCCCCTGTGCATGGAGCCTCTTGTCTTTGTCTCTCCCAGCACCCTGACGACCCCCGCCGCACACTCCCAACCAACTCATCTTCTGACTTCCTGTTCAGTGAATACCTTCTACTCACTCACGTGCTCCAGGAATCCAGGGGCCAGGGCTATCGTTCATCTCTCTAATGTGAGGACGCTGTATGGCACTTCCCAGTTCCCAGAACTACCTGTTGAATGAGAAAATGAACATGCTCCCAAATAGACACAGACCCTGAAGAATCTGAGAAGTCGAGAATGGAGCCACGTGAGAACGACAATACAATTACATCCTCAACACGGTAATACCAGCAACCTCCTATTAAATGCTTATTCTGAGCCTTATTACCTAACAAGGAAGAGCATACATCTGTGGTTCAGCTGCCTGCGTTTGAAGTAGTTTCTACCTTCTTCTTCAGACTTTGTGATCTTAAGCATGATATTCCAGCTCATTCTCTCTTTCTCTCTCTCTCTCTCTCTCTCCCCGAACGCTGTGTGTGTATGTGTGTGTGTGTGTGTGTGTGTGTGTGTGCACAGTCCCCTATCTACGAGGAGTCTAATAGGGGAGTCTTCTTGGGACCATTGATAAGATGAACTGAAGGAATAGCTGAGAAGAGTTAAGCAAGCATCAGGCCCTCCGTGGGTGTGAAGTATGAGCTTAGAGCTCAGAGAGCTCCTTGCAGGAATGCAGAAGAGCTGGTACTGCCACCCCCACTTTGCAAATCCCAGTCTCTTAAAGCTCAGCAGGCCCGCCTCATGTCCTAGGTCTCCCAGGAGTGACTCATGTGCTGTAGTTTTGATATGGTTTAAATGTGACTCTGAAGGTTACATATGTGAGGAGCTTGGTCTCTGCTGTGGTGGTCTGAGATGGTGTGGAACCTTTAAAAGTTGGAGTCTAGTGGGAGGTCCTAGGTTACCGGTGGCATGTCCTCAGAAAGGATTAAAGTTGTTCTCATGGGACTCCTGAGTGGGTTTTCACAGAGTATTTGTTATAAGAAAACAAGCCTGACTATTCTCTAGCCTCTGGTTTCCTGTATGGTGATGTGGTCTCTTTCTCATCTCTCTCTCTCTCTCACACACACACACACACACACAGGTACTTCTGCAATTATAGCTCCACCTGACTTGAAGTGATATAAACAAAAGGGCCCTCTTTAGAGCCAGCACTCTGCTACTGTTCAGACTTCCAGGTTTCAAAACTATGAACAAAATAACCTCTTTTCTTTATAAGTACCCAGCCTCAGGTAGTCTGTTGTAGAAATTTTTTTTTAAAAAGCACTAATACATCACAGACATGGGTTGCCTGTCTCTCCAAATGTAGCCTTTCTGCTGTGCCTCAGTGGCCTCACAGGCAGATTCTTACCAACCACTATGACCATAGTTTAGATGCATTGAATAGACAGAACAAAACCCCCAGATGGTGAAAGTGAGGTACAGCCATACTGTGGGAAATGAATCCAATGTCAAAAGGCAAAATCTGTCATGGAGCTCCTGCTTGCTGATGTGCTGGGGTCAAAATGATCACTGCTGCAGTGGTCAGTAACTCCACCCTGCCAAGGAACATTCTAACAAAAGATTTTCTCCTCCAGTGTTTAGAATTGACTAGGGACCAATTAATTACATTATCAACAAGGTACCAGTTAACTAATAGACCAGTAAAGAATCAACAAGCCTTGGTTGTATGTTATGGTTTGGATGTGAGGTGTCCCCCAAAAGCTCATGTGTGAGACAATGTAAGAAGGTTCAGAGGAGAAATGATTGGGTTTTGAGAGTCTTAACCTGATCAGTGAATTCATCCCTGATGGGATTAACTGAGTGGTAACTGGAGGTGGGTAGGGTGTGGCTGGAGGAGCTGGAATTGGGGTGTGGCTTTGGGGTATATGTATATTTGTATCTGGTGAGTGGAATCTCTCTCTCTGCTTCCTGATCACCAAGATGTAAGCTGCTTCCCTCCACCACCCTCTCCCGCCATGATGTTCAACCTCACCTTGAGCCCCAAGGAATGGAGTCCACCTTCTATTGACTAAGACATCTGAAACCCTGAACTTTTTCTCCTTTATAGTTGTGCTGGTTGGATCATTTTAATCACAGCAGCGAAATAACTGACTAAAATATTGTATTAATTAAAGTAAGGGCAGAAAAGTCTGAAAGGTAGTTATCTCCCACCCAATTAGGAAAAAGACTAGAGGGAATTAGTGAAATTTTTGCAATATAGAAATATATTCATATGCAGCTGAATCATTAAGCAACATGCCTGATAGTTCAAACTAAGAGCGTGGTTGTTTCTGTTCTTAGTCAATGTGACATTTCTCCTCCATTTGAGTCATTTCCTCTCCCAAAGTTATTATTTTGGACTGAAGGTGCAAGTACTGGGTAGTTCTTAGTGACCCAGTTCTGTGTCCAATGGGAAGATGGTGATGTTCCTTATGGAAAATTCCATGGTAATGGAGATGGTCAGCCAGGAGTGGGTTCCTGTTCTCACTCTGCATTGACTAGCATAGAAAGGGTTCTCAATCTCTCTGAGTGTCAATTTGCAAAATAATGAAGATATGACTTTATAGTGACATGAGGGAGATTAAATTAGATGATGCAAGTAATACCTAATACAAAGCAACAAGCTTTCCCTGTCGATATACTTAGTGTTTTCAGGCATCTTATTTACCAGTAATCATTACCATGAACCTACATGATGCAGATCAACAACTCCATTTATAAATGCATGTATTAGTCAAGATATATATATATATATATATATATGTGGTTGTAATAAATATATATATGATTGAAAAAAATATATATATGATTATAAAAAGAGGACTTATTATATTGGTTTACAGAATTAGAAACTGGATCGTCCCACAATGGTCATCTGCAGACTGGAGAGTCAGAAGAACCAGTAGCTGCTCAGTCCCAGAAACTGGAGCCTCAGAGGAAGAGAAACGAATGCCTTCTCACCCTGAAACTCCCTGGAGAATCCCTGGTCAGAGTCGCTTTGGCAGAGTGGAGAAACTACAGTGCAATGTCCTCAGGCAACCAAAGCACTGCTCAAGAAGAACCCAGCTTGCATCTCGCCAGCTTCCCCTTTCTCCTACCTTTTGTTCCATCCAGGGCCCCCCACCCACTGGACTGTGTCTCTTGTTTTCAGGGTGGGTATCCCCTTCAGTTTGCTGTTGCACATGCCAATCACTTCTGGAAACACCCTCATCAACATACCCAGAAGTCTCTGCACCTTAGGCATCTCTTAATTGCATCAAGTTGACGACCCAGATTAAATTCAGACAAGGTTTGCAAATTACCAAAATCTGCCTGCCTCTAAAAGTGGAAGAGCCAGGATTTGAACTCGAGACTTACTAACTTCACAGTGCTCCCAAGTCAAGGGCCCTAGGAGCAAGGGAGGTAGCATTTCCTCATAACAGAGAGAGGAGCTACCTAAATGCTTATCACACAAGCCCCTGTGCACCTGCGTCCTTCCAACGAGGATCCCTTTGTGGTTTGATCGCTCTTCCTTTCCTTGAAGAACAGCTGGGTGGGCCCCCTTGGCAAGGCCATTGCAGGAAAGCATGGCTCATGTCGAATGAATCCTTCAGTCCTTCAGCAAGCCTTTAGTAAGGATTTACCCTACATCAGCTTTCGTTCTAACTGGGGAGAGAGCAATGACAGAGCAAGTTCCCTGCCTCATAATGCTTGTGTTCTAAGCAAACAAACAAATACATAATATGATGTGTGTATCAGTCAGGATCTGGTAGGAAACAGATGGCATATTCAAAGGATTTCACCAGAAAGAGTTTAATGACTTACAAATGTCAACCGAAGATGACAAACTCGGGGACAGCAACAGCAAGACCTTATCTCCAAGCTCTCCAACCTTGGCTGAAGCAGCAGGGGGAGGAAACACACACAAAACCCAAAAGACACGAAGAAGGAACACACAACAGGAGCTTGTAGAGGAGCCAGACTACCAAACCCACAGCAGTGCGGGCAAGGGGGCAGAATATCTGGATCTCTCTAACCTCCCCCTCTTCAACCTCCTGCATTGCCTCCCATTCCCCTAAATCCAGTCAGAAGCCAAAGGCCAAAGGAGACCGAGCAGCACAATCTCTAGAGGTCAACTTCTACCAAGAAAGATTAAGAATGGATCCAGAGTCCATTTCAAGTTTTCTGAGGATTCTCCACACTACTTTCCAGAGTGGTTGCACCAATTTGTAACTCCACCAGCAATGTAAAAGTGTGCCTGCCTTTTTCCCCACATCCATGCCAACATCTATTATTGTTTGTGTTCTTGATATTAGCCATTCTAAGTGAAGTAAGATGAAATCTTAAAGTTGTTTTAATTTGCATTTCTCTTATTACTAGAGATGTTGAACACTTTTTCATATATTTATTAATCATCTATGTAATCATCTTCTTCTGTAAAGTGTCTGTCCAGTTCCTTATCCATCTATTGATTGGGTTCTTTGCATTTTTGCTGTAAAATTTTATATGTTCTTTATAAATTTTGGAGATTAGTGCTCTATCTGAAGTGCATGTGGAAAAGATTCTCTCCCACTCGGTAGGCTCTCTTTTCACATTATTGATTGTATCCTTTGCTGAAAAAAAGCTTTTTAGTTTGAATTTCTTCCCATTTATTGATTCTTGCTTTGATTTCTCGTGCTTTGGGAGTCTTGTATCCCACTCCTTGGTTTATACCCAAAGGACTTAAAATCAGCATACTACAGTAATGCAGCCACATGAATGTTTATAGCTGCTCAATTCACAATAGCTAGATTGTGGAACCAACCTAGATGCCCTTCAAAAGATGAATGGATAAAGAAACTGTGATATATAGATATAGATATAGATATAGATATAATGAAATATTATTCAGTCATCAAGAAGAATAATGTTATGTCATGTGCAGATAAATAGATGGAATTGGAGAATATCATGCTAAGTGAAGCAAGCCAATCCCAAAAAACCAAAGGCAAATGTTTTTCCAGATAAGTGGATGATGATATATAATGGGGGTGGGAAGTGGGGGTTGAGAGAAAAATGGAGGAACTTTAGATTACATAGAGGGAATTGAGAGGGAGGAGGGGTATGAAAAATGGTGGAATGAGACAGACATCATTACCCTATGTACGTGTATGATTACACGAATGGTGTGAATCTACATCGTGCACAACCATAGAAATGAAATGATGTTCCCCACTTGTGTACAATGAGCCAAAATGCAGTCTTTAAAAATAAAAAAAAAAAAAATTAAAATTAAAAAGACAATGGATTTAGCGGTGAGATGAGACTCAGAGAATGATCAGCAGTTTGGGTGATATGCATTAGAGGAAAATAAAACAGAATACATAGAAGAGGGAATGCTGATCCGGGGGAGGAGGGAAGCTGTCATTCTACAGAGGTGATCAGGAAGGGCTCCAATGACAACGTGCCCTGATGAAAAGGAGCAAGTCAGATGGGAAGATCCTTGAGGCAGAAGTATGTCTGGTGTGTCTGCTGAACAGCAAGGAGTCTGGGGAGGCAGAAGCAGGCTGTACAGAAAAGAAAATATGGGAGACAAGGTCAGAGAGGGAGCAGGAGACCAGAGCATCAGGTGCTTACAGGACATTATGCTTTTCCAATAAAAACTGGGAATTGGGAAGTTTGGGATAGTTTCAAACAGAGAAGCAATTTGATTTGTGTATCAGGTCACTAGGGCTGCTGCCTTAACATTAGACAGTGAGAAGTTAAAGCAGAAGAAAGGAGACAGGTAAGAAGAGAGTGTCCTAATCCAAGTGAGAAGTAGCAGTGGCACGGAACAGGTGAGAAGTGGGATGTATTTGAAGTTGAGTTGACAAGATTTGGGAGAATTGGCTATAGAATGATCCAGAGAAGAGCAACAGACGAATAGGAGATTTCTGACAAAGCAACAGAAGAATGGCATTACTGTAATGAGGGAGTGCTGTGGTTTCAATAGGGGGTGTCCTCCAAATGCTCACGAGTGAGGCAATGCAAGAAAGCTGAGAGGTGAAACCATCGGGTTAGGAGAGCCTTAACCTAAACAGTGCATCAACACCCTGATAGGGATTAACTGAGTGGTGGCTGCAGGCAGGTGGGGTGTGGCTGGAAGAGGTGGGTCACTGGGGGCCTGCCTTGGGGTTTATATTTTATCCATGATGAGCAGAGCACTCTCTCTCTCTCTCTCTCTCTCTCTCTCTCTCACCTTTCTGATTGTCCTGTCCTGAGTCACTTTCCTCTACCACACTCTTCTGCCATGATGTTCTGCTATACCTGGGGCCCTAAGGAATGGAGTCAGCCATCTATGGACTGAGACCTCTGGAATCATGAACCCAAAAATGAGCTTTCCTTCCTCTAAAATTATTCTTTTGGTCACAGTAACAAAAAAGTCTGACTAAAACATGAGGTAATGAAAAACAGGGGTTGAGTTTTGAACAGGTTAAGTTTGAGCAACCTAACAGGAAGTCAGTTGGAGATGTTACATAAGTAGTTATATAAAAGGGAGCCTCCTGGAGTTTAGGGGAAAGTCTAACTAGAAATACAAATCTTGAAGTGATGAGAGAATGATGACGGGAAAGAGTGCACAGGATGGCCACAGAGTCTACATCGTCTCCCATTAGTGGGTGGGTTTTAGTTTCCTACACTTTGAGCAGGACTTGTGACTTGCTCTGATCAACAGAATGAAGTAGAATAGAATGGAAGTTTTAGGCAAGTTCCAAGCCCATCCTTCAAGAGGACTTGATAATTCTATTTCTGAGGTGGTAATTCATCTAACACCATGCAGGCCTGGGTTAGCCTGCTGGAGAGTGAAAATCCGGTGGAGAGGACCCCGAATATTCAATGTCCTAGCTGGGGCTCAGGACCTGTGAGAAAGTCCAGCTGAGAGGAGCTAATCTTGGACAGACCTGGAGGTCCACCAGCTGAGCTCAGCCCAAACTGCAACTCACAGAATCAATCATAGCTAAATAACACCACGGTTACTTTAGGCCACTAAGTGTGGGAATGGTTTGTTAACAGCAATAGATAACAGATAAGCAGTATATAAAATCTTAGTTCTGAATAAAATACACGGGATAAGTGGTTCTTCATCTTGTATACTATATAAACTTATTAATGTTGTACACAAAATTTCACAAATTTTCTGGTTTAAAACAGTACATACATATTAAGTCACAGTGAGTCAGAAATTCAGCTGCAGTTAAACTAGATCCTCTGCTGAGTCTCATGGGGCTACATTTTGGGTGTCAGATGGACTGTGTTCTCATCTGGAGGTTCAACTGGGAAAGAATCCACTTTTAACCTCATCTGGCTATTGGTAGAACTCGTTTCCTTGGAGCTGCATGACCACAGACTTTGACTTTTTGCTGCCTGTTGGCTGGAGGCTGCTCTCAGGTCTTCAAGGTTGCTCACACTATCTAGGAACCACCCACAGTTCCTAAAGATCACATGTGCTAGACCGTTTTCCATTGCTATGACAAATATGTCAGATAAATAACCCAAAAGGAGGAAAAGGTTTATTTAGGCTCAGAGATTCAGAGATGTCAGTCCATGGCTGGTTGCATCCATTGTCTCTAGACCTGTGGAAGGGCAGAACATCACAGTGGGGAGCGTGTGGGGGGGCAAAGCTGCTCGCTTCATAGCAACCAGGAGGTAAATAGAGAGAGGAAGGGGGTAGGGCCCAAATATACCCTTCAAGGATGTACCCCCAATGGCCTAACTTCCTTCCCATGGGTGTCACTTCCTAAAGGTTCCATGGCCTCTGAATAGAAACACAGGCTGCTAACCAAGCCTTTAACACATGGGCCTTTAGACAACCAACCCATAACACCACTCCATGGGGTTCCCTCAACATGGGCACTTACTTTATCAAGCCCACAAGGGAAGCTTCTCACTCTAGTGTGCAAAAAATGTGTCACAGGCAATATAATGTAACCTCAGGAAGGACATCCTGCCACTCTCAGCATGTAACACAACCTAACCATGGCAGTGCTACCTTACCATCTTTGCCATATTCTATGTGTAGAAGTTACAGGCACCTCATGCTCTCAGGGAAAAGGTGTAATAAATAAGGATGTGGATGCCAAGAGGGGTATTCATGGGGACTACTACCTAGTCTGTCATGGTTCCATCTTGGAATCAACTGGGGAATTTTTAAACATCTTAATATCTAGATTCTACTCCCTCAAGATTCATCTATAATTGGTTTTGGATTGAGTCCCAGATATCATGATATTTAAAAGCCCCCCAGGAGATTCTGATATGCAACTAAGGCTAGGAATTAATGGTATGTGTCAGTCAATGTGTATATGAATCACCTGAAGGGATCTTGTTAAAATTCAAACTCTGTTTCAAAAGATTTAGGGTGGGACCTGAGAGACTGTGTTTGTAACAGGCTTCCAACTGATGCTGGTACTGCTGGTTCCCTAGGCTGCCCTTGGAGTAGCAAGATGGTAGATATGGACTAGACATCCATGGACTGAGCTGGAGGGCACATCCGTGTTAAGAGGCTGTAGAAATGAGGGAGACAGAAAAGGAGACTGAAGAGAGGTGGTTAGTAAAACAGTTATAAAAGCATCAGAGTGAAGTCCTGAAACCTAAATGAAGAAAATGTTTCTTAAGTTGTCCAATGATGCTGATGGTCAAGTAAGATGAGAGCTGGAGAAATAACCCCTGAACTTAGAACTAGAGTGGTCACTGGTCACTAATGATTCTGAAGGCAAAGTAATTATAGTGGAGTGGCTGAAGCAAAGTCTGGTAGAATTAGGATCAAAAGGGAATGTAAAGATAGAAATTGGAAAAGAGCGTGTAATTATTTTTTTTTTCAAGAAATTGTGGTTTGAAAGGGAACAGAGAAATAGTGGTAGCTGGAGGGTAAGCAGACTCAAGGGAGGATTTTGTTTTGTTTTGATTTCTTGGGCTTTTTCTTCAATGTTAAATAAAACAGATAATTTGTATGCTGGTGGAAATTATCTAGGAGCAATGAGAAAATGATAATATTGAGAGGAAGCAGGTTATGGCTGGAGCCGTGAACTTCAGTGGCAATAGAGGATGTGATTTTGACATGGGAGGAGGGGGTGGACTTAGCAGAGAGACATACCATTCAACTACTATAACCAGAAGGAAGCACAGTGTCTGGATGCAGACGTAGGTGGGAGGAAGTTTTAACGGTGGAAGCATGCACAAGGTATCTTCTGAATGTTTCTTTTCCTCAGTGTAATGGCAAGCAAGTCTCAGGAGAGAATGAAGGAAAGAAGAGGGTGTCGTAGTGTAAGGAAGAAGGGAAAGCATGGTATGAAAGGGGCTTCTCAAACTCTAGTGTGCATACAATTCACCTACAAATGGTAAATGGATAGAGTTAGAAAATATCATGCTAAGTGAAACAAGCCAAACCCGAAAAAAAACAAAAGGCCAAATGTTTTCTCTGATATGCAGATGCTAATTCACAATAAGGGAGGCAGGGCTAGGGAAGAATAGAGTTACTTTATATTAGGTAGAGGGGAGTGAACCGAGGGAAAGGGGTATGGGGGTAGGAAGGATAGTAGAGTGAAACAGACATTATGACCTCATGTACATGACCGATGTGATCCTACAATATGTACAGTGAGAAAAATGATAAATTACACCCCATTTATGTATGATCTATCAAAATGTATAAGTGCATTCTACTGTCAAGTACAACTAATTAGAACAAATTAAAAAATTAATTTAAAAAATCATGTTAAAATACAGATTCTGTAGCAAGACTCTAAAACAGGGTTTCTCAACTCTGACACTCTTGATATGTTGAACCAGATAATTGTTTATTGTGCAAGAGACTGACTTGCACATGGCAGGATGTTCCGCAATAGCCCGGCTTCTACCCATCTGAATTCGGTAGCAACCCTTTTCCACTTTTGACAATCCTAAATGTCTCCCACATTGTCAAATATCTCCCAGTGGAACATAATAAGCTTTGGGATAACCACTTCTTAAGAAAAATAGGAAATTAAATGGATAAAGGAAATGTAGTATTAGTGACTTCATAAGAAAAGGAGGAGAGGCCGGAGCTAGCATACATTCTCTCACTGTGTGTTGCCTCTCCATCATGATTGTATGGCCTTGAAATTCCAAGCCTCCAGAACAAGGAGCTCAATAAACCTCTGTTCTTTGCAAATTACCTAGACAAAGGTGTTTTTTATAGCAGCAGCACACAAATTAATGCAATCTCTCAGCCTAGGAATTGAATCTTGTGTCAAAGATACTCCTTCTCTGAAGAGAAACTACCTACCACCATCTTTCTACCACCATTTCATAACCTTTGTCCAACCCTAGGGGTAAAGTTTGGAGAGGAGCATCTGAGGCCAGGCCATCAACAGTCTTGTAGCCTAGTTCAAAGTTCGTGATCTTTATCTGAGAGCACTGGAGAGCCACTGAAATATTTTAAGCTGAGACAAGGTGGAGGGTCCATTTAATGTCATGTTGTCAGTTTGAATTTCAAAAAGACTGATGTAGATACTAGCAAATAATTATCAGTGGGGAGGTCAAAATGGATAGTGTGGTGTTGGTTAGGAGGTTATTATAATAGTAGAGGTAAGGGGTAGCATTGGCATGGGCTAGAGTATTGAAAGTGGCAGAAATGGTAAGAAACAACAAAATTCAAGTGACATCAAGGCATAAACCCAGCAAGAGATGGCAGTGTAAAAAAGAATGAAAGAGCGGGAAGTGTCAAGGATAGAGTAGTTTTGGAATATGTGATGTTCATGGAAATGGGCAACCCTGGAAGAAGAGGAGGGCTGGGGTAGGGTCGGGATAGAGCAGAAACTTGACTTTGGATATATTTTGTTGACCTTGTTTTGATGTGAACTATTTGTCCTATGGAGTAGGCAATTGACGAAACTGATCAGGAGCATAACAGAGAGGCCAGGAATAAAGGTGGAACACAGTGAGTCATATACAGTGACTATATTTTCTAAAGTCTCCATGCAAAACAGTTATTTATTTACTGACTATCCAGGGCAGATACTCCTTCCTAATTGCACATTGATCTGTTTTTTGCTATTGTCGTTGTTTGTTTGTTTGTTTGTTTGTTTTACCATGTTGAGACTTCCACTGTGCAAACCAAAGGGCCTGACCAAAGTTGCCCTCAGGTCAGCTGCGGTGGGATCCGCCTTGGGACAGGCTAGGACTTAAGCTCACCCGTGGGATGCTCTTTGCAGAGCTCACCTGCAGTCTCAGGTTGTGGATGGGGCCAGGTGGAGGTACTCAGCTCAGCAGAGGCCCAGCCAGTCTCCAGTCCAGCCTCCCCCTACTTCGCAGCCTTTGCAGTGGATTCTGGTGCTCAGCTCTTGGCTCCTCCCACTGAGTCTGGGAGCCTCATGTAATTGCTCTTTTTTTCATGTAATTGTTTTTAATTGAGCGGAATTGGTTTCTTAAAATTAAAAACCCTGACAGGTGTCTTTCCTGTTGACTTCCTCCTTATCTTTCTTTCTCTTTCTCAAATTTCCCCCCTTTCCTATGCCCCGCCCTTCATGGGACAGGCTGTACGCTACCACCGCCATCATCTCTGCAGCTCATCTTTGCCTTCGCCTTCCCTCCACGAGCCTTTGCTCTACCTCCCTGCTACCTCGCAGTCTCAAAGCATGAGTGCAAGTCTGGGAGACAGTGAAAATGCCAACTTCATGAAATCCAGAGTCCAAGGTCTGTGACCAGCTAGCACAAGTGGTTGAAACTGATGGAATGGAATTTAATTTAAAAAGATATGAATTCCTACCCCAAACAGATACTCCTTCCTAATTGCACCCTGATCTGTTTTTGAGAACAATGTGGACCTTTCCACAATGGCTTAACCAAAGGACTTGACCAGTGTTGCCTTCAACCCTACACTGCTGTGGCACCTGTTGTGGGTTTGGACAGGACTTCATTCCTGAGCTTAGTTCCTAAAATGAAGTATGGAAGATGAACAAGTAAGGGTTTAATAGCAAAATTCATTAAAAAACAAAATAACAGGAAGTAGGATTACCAGGTTAAATGCATGGACATACTTACACTAAACAGTCATTGTTTATCTAGAACTTAAGTTTAATGGGTTTTTCTATATTTTATTAATAAGCCTGGCAGCTCTACCCTATAGGTTGCGGTTGGCTGAAAGCTCAACATAGACGTTAAGACATGGGTGCTCTAAAAGCTAATTGATTTTGTAGTACAGAAATGGAAATGTTCAACATCTCTAGTAATAAGAGAAATGCAAATCAAAACTACCCTGTTTCCATCTCACCCCAATTAGAATGGCGATTATCAAGAATACATGCAACAATAGGTGTTGGCAAGGATGTGGGGAAAAAGGCACACTCATGCATTGCTGGTGGGGTTGCAAATTAGTGCAGCCACTCTGGAAAGCAGTGTGGAGATTCCTTAGAAAACTTGGAATGGAACCACCATTTGACCCAGCTATCCCACTCCTCGGCCTATACCCAAAGGACTTAAAATCAGCATACTACAGAGATACAGCCACATCAATGTTCATAGCTGCTCCATTCACAATAGCCAGACTGTGGAACCAACCTAGATGCCCTTCAGTTGATGAGTGGATAAAGAAACTGTGGTATATATATACAATGGAATATTACTCAGCCATAAAGAATAATAAAATAATGGCATTTGCAGGCAAATGGATGAAATCGGAGAATATCATGCTAAGTGAGATAAGCCAATCTCAAAAAACCAAAGGACAAATGACCTCTCTGATAAGTGGATGGTAACATATAATGGTGGATGGGAGGGAGACAAGAATGGAGGAAGGCGGAACTGTACAGAGGGAAAAGAGAGGTGGGGGGGTGGGAAAAAATAACAGAATGAATCAAACACCATTACCCTATGTAAATGTATGAGAAAACAAATGGTATGCCTCTACTTCATGTACAAACAGAGAAACAAGTTGTACCCCATTTGTTTACGAAAGAAAGAAAGAAAGAAAGAAAGAAAGAAAGAAAGAAAGAAAGAAAGAAAGAAAGAAAGAAAGAAAGAAAGAAAGAAAGAAAGAGAAAGAAAGGGAAAGATGGGGAATACAGAGAAAAAAAAATCTCAGGGTTCACTGGGCTCAGTAAGGAAAGGGATGTTCTGATGGCTTTGTGCCTTTCCAAGCCCCACTTTTGGAGAGACTCTGCCAACTCTGTCACTCTCCACAGTGGACAGTGAGAACGGAAACCTCATCTTTTCAGGAAGAGCCGAGAAAGCTGGGAAAGGAAGCCCCTGGCGGAGCATGCTGCTCAGCACCCAGGAACACCCTGATTTCTGTCTTTTCTGCCGAACCTTGTTCCCCAGGCCTCTTTCCAATTCTGTGAGCAGCCGAATAGCTCACCAAGAAATTCCCTTTCTTCTTAGATTCACCAGAGTCAATTTTCACTGCTTGCATCCAAAAATCTCAATGATACGCTTTCTTTGCCAGTATCTGAAGGGATCTTTTGCTGAAGAGAATTTTGTCATCTTTAGACGGTAAAGCTAAGACCTCGGAATGAAAATCAGATTTTTCAGCCAACATGGATAGATCTTTCTAAAACTATGAACGAGCCTGGATTGTAAAGGACTGGATGAATGACAGCCCCATGTCTGAAAAGGTTCATGAAGGAGCAGAGTGACCAACAGACAGGACAAGATTTCCCTTCTAGCTTGGAAAACATACTAGATCAGATACCTTACAATGCCTTTTTAAAATCTTACTTTGTTGAAATAAAATTTTTAAAAGTAAAAACAAAGTATCTTGAAAATTGAGCATATATGATGGTTACAGATGGAGAACAAACACCCCAGCTTGTCCTTACCCTAAATTCACAGGTGTTCTAAAATGAAACCCAGGACTCGTCAACATATAGTTTAAACCTCAATGGACTAAAATAGCTAACATTTACTGGGCCCTTTCAAAGTCTCAGACACTGCCAAGCATTTTTTATGTATTTATCTTATTTAGTCCTTTCCAAAACTTCTAAGAAGGGAGTACTATTATTAGCCCCATTTAACAGATGAAGAGAATGGAAGCACAGAGAGAGTAATTAACTTATTCAAGGTCACACAGCAAGAAGATGGAACACCGAAGATTCAAATTACAGATGTTTTGACTATCCACCCTAAACCACTAGGCAATACCGCTTTTAAGATTTTGGGACTGAAAGAAGTTTGATTTTTCAGTTCTAATCATTCCTATGGAGTTTTGTGCACCATCATTTATTTATTATGGGGCTAGTTTAAGCTTTTCTAGACTTTTGTACAATAGCATGAAATCAAATGAGTTTTATTTGTTTTTGGTGACCCTCTGTTCACAGCTTCCCCTTTAACAGGCTTTCCTTGGTTAGGATTTTTTAAAACACGTTTCACCTTCCTTCCTAAACTAGAGGTTTCAGGTGTGAGCTGGAAGGCTTAAAATCCTGCCACTTACTGGGACCAGCCTTCCTTCTCTCAGCTGGCATTCATGGCGCCTTCTTCATCTTTCCCGAGCAAAACAAGTTGGGGGCAGGAGGCTGCGTTCGTTTGCCAGGCTCCATCCGACCAGAGGAAGATGGAGGTTTCTTTCCTGCCGCACCCGGGGCCCAGGCAGCCCTGGAGACAGCAGGGACGGCGTCCGTTAATTGTCTTGGTGTTCGCGGTGACCTTTCTTGCCTCCTGTCACGGAGCGTCAGACAGGTAGGTCTGAGCCAGCAGGAGCAGTCTGACCTAATCAAGAGCTGTCCCGACCATTCCAAGGAAAGTCACCAGCTGCGCGGGCGGGGGTCAGTGGCTGGTGTGAGCCCCTGGCTGTCACCCACCCATCCTCCTGGGCTCTGTCCAGCCCTTGAATCTCGCCTGCTGTCAACTCCTTGCCACTGTTCCCTGTCCCCACATAAGAAAGCGAGTTCCTAGAGGCACAGGCCTCTAGGACCAGCCTCAGTGTTGGGGACCTAGTTCAGAATACGGGGTTGCAGAGGGGCACCCCCCTGCACTCAAGGATGCGTGGTTCCTCCCCAGACAGGTGGGCCCACCATGCGCTGGAAATTCTCCCTGATCCATCCCGACACCGCCACCCTCTCGGCTTTCTCTTTGCGAGGTGCCCAGGAACACTGTTTGCCTAACATCCCCTGTGAACTCCCCAGGCGTGGGCGGCTCTTTCATATTTTATAAAGGGCTGTGTAAGTTCAGCACTCTATAAATATAAGATGGTGAATAGCAAATTTTCCCCAGACTGAAGCCATTTCATTTTCTTCAGCAAAACAGCTCCTTTTACTTCCACGCAGAAAACCCAAAGAGGAAAATTTTCTTCGTTGCTCAGACAGCTACAAAATGTGATCACATTTTTCCCCACAGCTAATGTGCTCTTATGTATAAAATTTAAATTTGAAAGTCTGAGCAGATGGCCTATAAAGCTCTTGTTTTCCCTCTGAATTTAATTTCTTCCTGCTTATAGTAGGGTTTTTTTTTTTTTTTTTTTCTTAAATCACTTGAAAAGGAACAGTAAAATATTTCTATAAATCGTAATAATCATCTTGATGATTGTTCTCTTCAAAAGGTGTCCGGGAGGAAGACTGGACTCATCTGAGATCTTCCTTGTCCCCTCGTGTTCACAAATGACAATCAATCCCACCGAGCCTTGCTGATTGGGACCTTGTTTTGGAACTGGTGGTCATTCTTCTCTCGGCTAGGCTAAAGTTCTTCAAAAGGTCAGGGGATGAAATGACCTAAGCAGATCATCTGTATGCAGGATTACAGATGAAGCATGAGGCCCTTTTAGAAAATATTTTCAAGTACTTGAAGAGCTTTTCTTTTCATTTCATTTGGAGCCATTAATGGGCTAATTATCTTTTTACTAAAGGAAGCCCACAGGACTTCAACTTAGTGATACTTAGTTGATCATCAGTTTTGTGATTACATGTAATGAAATTATGTTGTTGTTCAACCTGCTCTCATTCAGATTCTTCCCTGATTTACTAGCATTTCCCAACCCTGAAAAGATGAAGACGGATTCAATGTGGTTTTTGATTTAATAAGGAAAGTACCCCTGGCAGGACATGTATAGATTGGTCATCCCTCTTTATTTTTTTTTTCCTATTATTTTCTGCATTTAAAGGTATCTATCTATAGTGGATAAACAGGTGAATAAAATATAGGTATTGATACCACCAACACTATTTTTCAAGTTGAATTAATTGATATCGGCCTGCCCTTAACATATGGGTACAAAAAGGGTACAAATGAAAGCCCACCTATGATATCTCCATATTTTAAAAAATGTATGCCTACTTTGAAAAATAGATCTTATTGTATAGCCCTGCTTTGGTCTAGAAAATTGAAGGCCAGGTTCAAATTTAGAACCCTTGGCTTGTGAAAGAACTACTCCCAATAGTGGCTGCACAGGGCCCACCTACACCAACCTGCTGCACACCTACCTTCCTTCCCACCCGCTCCCTACCACTCTGTGGGGTACAGGGTACCTGCATCCCCACCTCACATTTCTAAGCACCAGCTCTCCCTCTTCCCTCCCTTTTCTGCAAACAGCCACCCCTTGGCCACCCTGAGAGTCTAAGGATGCAATAACTGGCAGTGCAGTATTTCCTTGGAACAACAGACAGGAGGGCCTTCCCTTGGAAGCACATTCAGGATCTACTTCTAGATCCTGATAGGAAATTTCAGGGCCATAGATCTGACCTGGAAGATACAGAGCAGGTAAAATCTCTGCAATGTATCATGTCATGTTCAGAGTCACCTATGGATTTAGTGAACCTTGGGACGCCCTCCCCAGTAGTAAGTCTATGGCCACAGGAGGGAGGACAGCGTCCCTCTGAAGGCAGGACAGCCTCTTGTCATAGCATTATGAACCAGGCCAGCTGAACCTGTTACAAACACTTACTAGGCACTGATGAGCTGCACGTGCAAAGAATCCTATTACGTGTCTTAAGGAAGATATGCATCCGTAGACTGGTTCTCTGTCCTTAAGGAGCTTACAGTCTGGTTAGAAAAACCATAAACAGAAAATTAATTGTGCTACACAGGTAAAATCCTAGGGGCAAAGAGGAGGTAAAAGTCAAATCAATAGTTCTCAGAATCAATTAAGCACTAAGAAGTATTCAGTAAGCAAGTCTTCCTCAACCACTTGGATAAAATGTTCCCCTCCCTTTCTGCACCAGCCTTCCTGACTCCTTGAAAGAAGGCTGGCGTTATCCTAGGGAACACTCTGGAAATGAACGGGTTAAGACTTTGGCTTCCATCCCTGAACAAATCTGATGCAGGCAGGATTAGGAGCAGAAAGGTTTAGCTCCCAGTTCAGCACATTGTGTGCCAACCCATCTGCCCACATCAATGTCTATTTAAAAGTGAAGCCAGTCACACTAACCCCGTCTTCACCTGTCCTGCTGATCAACCATAGCAAGGGAGGGACAGAGAGCCCACAAGTCGGTCTGGAAAATCGAGCCTCTGTGTGGTTTCCAGTCGTGTGTCTGCTTGGAGGCACGCAGCCAGCAAAGCCATCAATCTGGCAGTTTTTTAACATTGACCCAGGATCTATTTGCTAGGCCATTTGCACCATCTGCCATGCAAATGTCCGTTAAGGAAACAGCATAAAGTTGTGGGAATAGCGGGGTTAAAATGCCATTTAGCAGGAATGCACCAGTTCCAACAGCAATTGTCCGCGGGAGAACAAAGAGGAGGGTGAGCCAAGGGCAGTAAGAAGACAACAGGCGGAGTAGACCAGGGCCCCCAGCCCTGCTGTCTCTTCCACCAAGGCTCATTTCTCCATGACACCTGCGGAGCCTTGGGTCTCACTGACAAACACACTCTGCATGTGTCCATTGACTTAAAATGCTTCGTATTATATATATGTATGTGTGTGTGTATATATATATATGAAGCCATATAATAAACATATAGGTAGCTAGAGGAGCTATGTTAAAGGGATAGAATTATATTTGTTTTACATATGTGTATATGCATATGTACACACATATGTGCATATGTATGCTGATATATATAAAAGCCCATAATATAATATTATGACATATAAATGTACTTTTTAAAGTGAGAAAATCAATACCCATTATTCCATCCCCTAATATAGATCCTTACCTTTCTGAATATCACCCTCTGGTTTTGTTCTTTGGATTAGCAATCTTGGAATCTTCTATCGAGCCCTTACAATACAGGTGGCTACATGAGCTGCTGATTATAAAATCCTCTAATGCTTACATCACCACTACAAGTTTGTTATTTTCTTCTGATTTTATATCTGCAACCGATAGGGCTCAGAGAAATATTATTTTGATAGCCCATGGACTAGCTTGTAAATGAGGGACCCAGATTCCAATCAGTTCATCCTGTTCTAATATCTATGACCTGACATGGTGGCCACTTCCCATGAGTAGGCACACTTGGTTATCATCGTTAACATCAAAGAATATAAACTATTTTGTGCTTAGCTTTGCTCAGTTAACAAAACATCATAATTTTTTCAGATTTTATAACCTTTGTGTTTATCACTTTTACTAGCTGAATAATTAGCTAATGGTTTATATGAATTTATTAATTTGTACTTGAACTGTCTTTCATGTTCTTTCTCATTAGGAGTTAATACTCTAATGAACATGTAGGCAAATGTAGTTTTGCCTCTGTTGTATTATTTCCTTAAGATACATTTCCAGGAGTAGACTGTTGGGTCACAAAGTATTACTATTTTTATGGGACTTGGTATAGATTGTCCTACTGTTTTTCAAAAGTATTCCATTGGAAGAATATGCATGTTTCAATATATAAAACTAACTGTTACTGAATGTTTCATTAAATTTTCTTCTTGATGGTTTATTAAACTTTAAATGGCATCTCAGATTTGCTTTGGCTTGTATTTTTATTCCACAGCAGCAATGGGTGGTCCCCACATCTACTTAGTTGCTGCTGTCTCTCCTGAGCCCATCTATCCCAAGATGCTTGTGTAAATAGGCTTGTGCTCTTTATGCGGATTAACCCTTTGCCTTGTTTTCTTTATTCTTGAGGAGATGTCTGCAAAGAAAATGTTAACTTGACATAGAAAATGCCAGTGACAAACTCTTCTCCGGGGTGATACCTAAAACTGAAATAATCAGGAGACAACAGCATGAGCAAGTTATTTGGAAGTTTGTGTGTAAATAACAAGAGGAACAGCTGAAAAGGCTTTAAGGAGGTAGCTTCTGGGGGCATGCATGCTGGGGGACAGGACAGAGAGCTGTTCTTTTTCACCAATCTTGCATAACTCTGACTTTTTATGTGGCAATTACAACGGATGGAAAAGATAAAATTAAATTTCTAAATTCTTCTCGACAAATGAATTGGAGGCTAACATAATGCTCTGTGCCCCTGCTTGAGAAAATCTTCCAATTAAGCTTTCTTTTCTCAAAATTAATTTATGTTTTGCATCTCCTTCCCATTGCTCATAGCTATAGGACACTAAAAGGAAGGGACACACTCTGGACAAATTTTGTGCAAGGTTGCTATCAGAGTCATGTCTTTCTGAATCCCAGATTCTCATTATTTCCTTTTCTAAGTATTTTGCATAGATTTAATTAGAGCTCCCACATTGTAGTGGGGATCCATAACAGGAGGGAGTCTCTCTCCAGAGAAAAATTGATGCTCATTAACAAAGAAAAAATGGATTAATTTTATTTTAGAAACCAAAGATTCAAATGCGTGTGAGCAGTGACCTGTCATTCTACTGCCTCTCCTATAGGAGCAAAAGAAATGACCTAAGAATTCCCCTAAGGTCAGGCAGACTTTTTACTCTGAGGCTACCTGAGCTGAATCCTTCACTCTGCCACCTTTCAGGTGTATGACCTTGGGAAAACTATTTAAACTTTGTCTCACTTTTCTTACCTGTAAAATGGATATAACAATAACACTGACTTCTTATAATTTTTATGAGAATTTCATGAGTAAATACATTTAAAAGGCTTGGAACAATGCCTGTCACAAATAGGAGTCCATATGTTTTTTGTTTTTTGATTTTTTTTGTTTTGTTTTGTTTTTTGATGAGCATTACCTTTATTTTTGTTCTCATTTTAACAGTTGATTCTAGTGCATAGGAACCTTTATCCACAATCACGCAGCAGGGCAAACTATGCATAGAGATGTGTATGAAGTTAGAAATCAGACACAGATGCTAACCGTGGCTCTGCTATTTATCTGCTGTGTGACTCTACCCAAGACACAAGTTTTCTCATTTGTATATAGGATCCCGATACCAAGTTCTTCAGATCGATTGAAAAGATCAAAGAAGATGACATGCCTAAAATTTGCCCTTCTCGGTTTTCCCATGGATTTGTTGTTCAAAAGATGCAAAGAAAGCAGGGGTACAGGAAGAATTAGAGCAGTTACCTGAGATGGTTGAATCCAAGCCATCTTGTCTTGTCCCAGTGGTGCCAATTGTAGGTGATGGGTGGCAGAGGAGTGGCAGAGGAGAGGGCCACTGAATACAAGTTCACTACTTAACATACAATCATTGTTGAACCAGATGCTGTGCTGGGAGAGAAATCAGGTCACTACCCTCAAGTTGCTGAGTGCAGAGCTACGAACAAAGACAAACATAATTAGAATACTGTGTTCTAAGTGCAAGAATAGAGCTCTGCAGATGGTTTTACAGGAGAGGTGCCTACCGCATAGGGAAGGGAGGTGTACTGGTAATCTATTGCTGTGTAACAAATTACCCCTAAAACTTGGTGGCTGAAACAGCCCTCACAGACTATTGCTTTGTCAAATAGCTACACTGAGTCCTGTATTGTATGGCTTCTTGCATTTCTGCAACCAAGGTGTTACCCATGTTCTTAGTCTCATCTGAAAGTTCTTCTGGGAACATTTCCACTTTATAAGCTTTTTAAAAGAATTCACTTCTTGCCATGCTGCAAGGCTAAGGTCCCGATTCCTCACTGTTGGCCAAAGGCAGTTCTCTGTCCCTTGCTATGTGGACTTCTCCAACATGGAAGCTTCATCAAGTCCTACAAGCTGACAGGGCAAAGGGCAGCCGGCTCATGAGACGGTTATCACAACTGTGTGTAGCGTTGCTGTGGAGGTGATGTCTGTCTTTTTGCCAATGCTTGGAAAATCCGTCTGCTCAGCCTGATCTCGAGGGGAAAGGATTATGTAAAAGCATGAGAGCTAAGAGTTAGGTACCATTAGGGATCATCTTCAAAGTCAGCCTACCCCAAAAGGTCTCCTGAGTGATTCTTGAAGCAGGAGCAGGTAGCATCAGTCTACTCAGGTGGAAAGTAGAGAGTCATCGAGAACACAGAGCAGAAAAAATAAGGGAAAAAAGATAAATAAGTTATTCTACTTTGTAAGGTGTGTTAGGAAAAGAATAGGAGAAAAGACGGGCTTCGAATAATGGGAGGAAATGAGACCATTGGAATAGATCAGAGAAGAACACAGTGAATTTTGAAGGGGAAACAGACGATTAGCTTTGCCCCTGGAGTGGTCTGAGAGACACGCTACTGATGAGGGCTATTTTCTTAAATTTATTTTGAATTGGTGAGTAGATGAGAGGTCAGAGTGACAGAAGTAGACAGCGCTCATGGGGTGAGGACCGGAGTCCTCGTGGCAGACGCAGTCTGTTTCCCTGGCTTTGGATTTTTAATTTATTTATTTGACAAAGAGACCTGTTCCCCTGGACTACACTGCGTGATGTCCATTTAATTAATTAAACTGAATGTCAATTGTTATCCTTTCCTGTCCTTTTTAATTCTTATTTTACCTTATGTTCTCATGCCCTTATTGTTTTCCTGACATGGTTATAAAGAAAATGATTGCAACAAATCACTGCCATCGTGTTGAATGTATCCACCTACAATCTGCCATTTGTACCAGTCCCCCCACCTCTTACTCAGGCACATAAGTCAACACTCTAAAGATATTTAAGGTCATTCTAATGAAGGAGAAATATTAATACATCTCTCACCTGAGCTTTGCGATTCAATTTGGTCGTTCTCTACCTCTGTGTTCCCAGTTATAAAATGGGAATAACAGGACAGGCCACCTTTATCTTTTCCACTTGACATCATATCAAAGGAGGTGATGTTGGTAAAAGCAGTTAGAAAAGTATGAATTATACCATAAAAATAGAAAGTGATTCATTCCAAACACAGTTATTGAGGACACCTAATAAGACACAGTGAAAATGTCTAACCAGAACCCAGTCCTTATGCTCTAGGGCCTTAGGAGTAGGGAGAGAAGACCCACCCTTAAAATACAGTTTCCTAAATGTGATAATGGACATTCATACAAAGGCCATTGACACTAAATTTATCACATTATAAGTGAAGTCCCACAATACCATTTAAATATATTATTAAGTTCCTTTTTTTGTGTTTTTGAGTTGAGGGTCTCACTATATTGCCCAGGCTGGCCTCATATTTTGCCATCCTCCTGCCTCAGCCTCCCAAATAACAGGGATTAGGCATGAACCCAGTTAGTACCTTTTTTGGTTTATTTTAATGTGTCATATTAGTTGACTAAGTACATGAACTCTAGAGAGAGTTCAAATCCTTATTCTAATACTCGCAGTCTAAGCTCGGGCAAGTGACTTCATCATTCTTTGCCTCTGTTGCCTCCTTTATAAAACACATAATACAGTAGTACCCACCTCATAGGAGGGTCACAAGGATCAAAACAGCTAATGTAAGTGAAGTTCTTTGAATGTGTGTGGCATATAGTAAACAAAAATACAAGCGTCTGCTTTCTTTTTTGATTTTAATTTTTAAATTAACCCACTGTAGTTATACATATGTATAGGGTATACTGTGATGTTTTTAATACATGTGTACATTGCCTAATGATCAAATCTGGGTAATTAGCATATCCATCACCTTGTACCCTTATCATTTCTCTGTGGGGAGAGCATTCTAAAACCTCTTCTATTTTGAAATATACATTATTGTTCACGATAGTCATCCCATTATGTGATAGAATAAGGCAGACCCAGAAAGGCAAATATCATGTGATCTCACTCACATGAGTGGGTGGAGCCTTGTGTGGAGCCCAAAACAACCTCTTGGAAGCTGAGAGTAGAAGAGCAGATCCTGGAGACAGGGGAGAGCAGGAAGGAGAGAGGATGGGTACAGTTACAAGCACATGGGGGACAAGTTCTAGAGTTTGCTTTGGTAACTATGAGCCAGGCCCTGTGCCAGGCCCAGAGGATGCAGCCATGAGCACAGGGTGGCCCTTGCCCTCCAGTGACTGGGAGCTTAATGATGAGTCTCCTGCTCCAATACTCACCCTATCATGGAGACCAGGGACCTGGGAGCTGTCCTCCAGACATCCCTCTTCTTCTACTCCACCGTGACTCAGCCCTCACAGTCACTAGTTCTGATTACACACATTTTTAAATATCTCGTGCCCGCTCCCTTCTCGCCAACTCCTCAGCCCCTGACCTCACCCAGCAACTCCTCTTCTCTCATCTACACCAGTGTCCTTGGGTCTGGGCACTCTCCATGCTGCTGGCAGAGTGTCAGCCTGAGGTTCAGGCCCTTCTAGTGCTTCTTCACTGCCTCCATATTCAAATCCCTTCAAAAGACCCTTCATAATCTGCTCTTTGAAGACCTCGGTTCTTCCCAGGGACACTATGGCATAACAGACTCAGAAGCCAGGCAACTTGAATCCAGATCCACCATTTATAAACAAGTTACCTGTGTTGAACTATTTTTCTTCATCTATTCATGGTGGTAATGTCCACCCCATGGGGGTTTTATAAGAATTAAATGATTTAGTACAGAGTACTCTGGAGTCAGCATGGTATAAATATTATTAAATTGCCCAGTCTTGTCTTGAGTCCATCTTTCTTTACTCCCCCATCTCATTCCAGCAACATGGAACCCTTGCTTATTCCTTACATGTTCTCTTATCTATTTGCTTCCTACTCCTATTCTTCTTAACATTTCAAGTGGCGGACAGACCTTAGGGTGAACTCCAATGGATCCTTCACCCTTTTGCTCCTTCTTTGTGTAATTCTCTCCCTGTGGGTCCAGGCAAGAACTGTAATTTACCTCTAATCAACAGAATATGTCAAAGGTGATATCGCTTTATATTTGGTTATGTTGAATAAGTCTCCGTGTTGGTAGACTGGAGACTCTCCTTGCTGATGCCATAAAGTCAAAGACCATGGAGATCACATGGGCTAAAAGCTATGGACAGATTCTAGAACCCAAGGATGGCCTCACCTGAGAGCCAGCAAAAGTCTGCAGTCCTTAGGCATACAACCACAAGAAAGCAAAAACCATCAACAACCTGAATGAGTGTGGAAGTAGATCTTTCCCTCGTCAGACCTCCAGATGAGAATGCAGCCCTC
Organism: Sciurus vulgaris; assembly: GCF_902686455.1. NCBI lineage: Eukaryota > Metazoa > Chordata > Mammalia > Rodentia > Sciuridae > Sciurus > Sciurus vulgaris. The sequence goes on from NC_136465.1 coordinate 158,069,540, forward strand.
TTGACATGTGGCGTGTGCCCTTGTGTGATCTGGAACACAGAGCCCTGCTAGCCCATGCCCAGACTCGTGACTCATGGAAACCATGAGATAATAAATGCTGATTGTGTTAAACCACTAAGTTTGTGATAATTTGTTGCATAAAGAAAATTAATGTACCCCAACCCTGATCACCTGGAAGCTCAGTCCATCTTCTGTTACTATAATTGAATACCCATGATTAGATAATTTATAAGAGAATGCTTGGCTGATGGTTCAAGCTCAGGCAGCTTGTCTATTGAGGGTCTAGTGCAGCAACCTAACCCAATGGAAAAGCAGGAGGGCAAGGAGGTCCAGGTGGAAGAGGAAAAACACTCTGCTGGACTGGACTGGCTTTGTGACAACCCATTTTCATGATAAGGGAGAAAGAGAGAGAGGGGCATTAATCTCTCTTAACAACCTGTCACCTCTTAAAGGCTCCACTTCCCAACACCACAGTGGCCATCAATTTCAATGTGAATTTTCGGGGGACATATTCACAGGACAGAGGAGGCTCTATGAAGCCTACCCTAAAGCTCCAATGCACATTGGGCTCTCTGTCCCATGCCTCAACTGTACCTCCTGTACCCTTCCATAAAGAACTAGTGACACACTATTGCTAGCACTTAGTAAGTTCTAAATCCATAAAGATGGGGCTGTATTTTATTCATCTTGAATTCTCAGTTTCTGAAGTACCAGTGGCTATTTTGAGAGAAAGAGGAAAGAAGAGAATAAAAAATAAATTGTAGAATAGCAGGGCAACTAAGTACTCAATAAATGTTTGTTGATAAGTGACTGAATGAATAGTATTTTGATTATTTTCTTCTCCGGTCTATTGAATTCTACAGAAATGTTTTCATTTCACTCTGATACGCATCTCAAATATTGAGGCTATCATCATAATAGAAGATTGAATTATCACTAACTCGGGTTGCAAGCAAAATATAAAAATAGCTTTGAGGAAAGGACTTGCCAATAAAAATATTTATATTTACTTTCATTGTTAAAAGAAAACCATAGCAGAATAAAGTTCACCTATTAGATGAATAAATGTTAAGGGTGATTTTTTTTTCACTATGCCAAGTACTTGAAATGCATGTTGAAACAGATCAAATGATAGAAAACATGGGTAAAACACAACCAGTTCAGAAAAGGTGCCATTTAACTTTAGTCAACAGGAAATAATATATATTGGCAAATTCTCAATTTCTACAACTTTATGATTTAAAAAATATTTAATTTTTTTGATAGAAGAGTGAAATGATTAATCATTCTTCTTTCTGTGGACTATTTGTCACTTTGGAGGGCATAGGGTTAGTCCAGTAGATAGCCTGTGTTGTTATTTTGTCCTTGTTGTACAGACTTAATAGTTACTTGGGGTGTGTGTGTGTGTGTGTGTGTGTTACGTTTCACTGAAGAAGAAATAAAAGCAGAAGAGATACATTTAAGTAAAAGAGTATTAAACCTGACCAAAGAATAATTTAACTACAGGTAAAGTCTAAATTTCTCCTAGTGTCTGATTTCTAAAGGTCAGGCTGCAGCAAGAAGGCAAATAATGACTCATCCGGTCGCAAAGATGGAGTGATGCACGGCTGTATGGACAGGCACAGGCTGATAACGTTTGGTGACAGCCACTGCCCTGTAGAGTTAGGCTAGTTGCTGAGAAGAATAAGGTATTAACTTGTCACAAGAACAGCAATTTCACACTGTATGTGTGTCCCACAATCTCTCAGTTAATCTATCCACTGGGTTGCTTGAGGAGATATTCCAAATGGCAAACTTGGATTGCCCAGTGCCCAGCACATAGTAGGGATGTGATAGAGTTAATTGAATTCAATCTGAATGGCTGCTCTAAAATGATTCTGTACCTTCGGGAACTGAATGCTTGCCATTAAAAATGGCATTACCTGTCACAAAATAATGTCAATGGCATTCTGACCCAACAGGCTGAACGTTGCAAGTCTAATGGTGAGAATGAGAGGGAATGTTAAATAAAATAAAAATGTATTCCTGCACCATGATGATAAGGAAAAACAAAGCATGTTAATGGTCTTTTGGACTCAAGCAAAAAAGGGGGTGGGGAGAACAAACAGGTCAATGAGTTAGGGGGGAGAAAGCAACTAACTTAATTACTGTTGGCCCTCAAACAATATGAATTTGAACTGAAAGTGTTCACTTTTATGTGGATTTTTATCTATTTTTTTGGAGATGAGACAATTTAGCAAAAAACAAATGAATCGTGTAACTTAAAACTGTCAAAAAATTTAAGAAAATGTATGTCAAGAATACATAAAATATATGTATATAATAATCTATTGCATCCTTTTGAATTAAAAGAATTATACAAACCTGTTAGAAAATGTTAAAACTTATCAATGCTTATGCACACAGACCCAGATCATACCTGGTGCCATTGGCATTTAAGAAATATAGAAACCAAAGCAAACATGCAGTATTAAATTGTAACTGCACAGAATTAACTGCAGTGCATCCCATACTGCTGTGAAAACTATTCAGCCACCTCCTGTTGCTATTGCTGTGAACTTGAGTTTGTGAGTAGCCACTTGAAATGCCATGTGACATTGATCATCTTCATGTGGGCAGTTCAACACTCCAGTAAATTACAAGTGGCCGTAAAAAGTGACCTCTTGAGAGTCTCAAATACTTTCCAGTTTTATACACATAACATACAAAATGTGTTAGTCAACTCTTGTGTTATGAGTAAGACTTCTGGCCAATAGCAGGCCATTGAGTTTGGAGAGAGACAAGTTATATTCAGATTTTCAACAGTGTGTATAGGGGGTCAGTGACCCTAACCCCCTGCATTGTCCAAGAATCAACTTCAGTTGACTTCATCAGAGCAGATACTGTTCTATATTGCTCCAAACTCTGCCGCCTCAGAGTCTTTATCACCTTGTGTCTACTACAGAACGAGAAGGATTTTATTAGTTTCCTGTTGTTGCCGTGACAAATTATCACAAGCTTAGAGATTCAAAACAAAACACATTTGTTCCCTCAAATTCTGGAGGAACTCTTAAGAACTCCCAGATCTGTCTCACTTGGGTAAAGTCAGGGTATCAGCAGGGCTGGCTCCTTCTGTCAGTTTTGAGGCAAGAATTCAGTTCTTTGCCGGGTCAGCTTCTAGTGGCCACTGGTATTCCTTGGCTTCTGGCCCATTCTTCCATCTCCCCAGCACACCCCGGACTCTTGCACTGGTTCTACTCTGAACCGTTCCCTCGAGATTTTATCAGAACAACTGCCTAACCCAGGATCATCTCCCTCCCTCAAAGTACTTCATCCCAGCTGCAGTCTCTTTTGTCATGTAAACTATACCTACATGTTCCCAAGTGTCAGGGATTAGCACATAAACCTCTTGGGAAACCACTGTCCGGCCTTCCACTAAGATTTATCCTTAAGTCTAGCTGACAGATTATGCAGAGTTAAATAAAACAGTGCAAATTCAGGATCAAAAGCAAATGCTTGGACTAAGAAAATGCCCTTTCAAGTATAAATAGGCATGTTGCTTCCATGTTGTCAGCCGGCAGTTTCTCATTCTGTTTTCTTCCCCAGGACTAGGTAGAATGCCTACATTTCTTACCCATAAATATTGCTTCCTCCCCGTCTCCATGGCGTTCCATTGCTGGGAACATAGTTTTTAGTCGGTTAGGGGTCCACGAAGTGTCCAGGGATTAGTCATTTACTGTCTTTTGCTATGAGGATGCTCTCCTAGTGACCATCCCCTAGTGATGCATCCCCTAGTGATGGGATTTTATTTCTGATCGTGCTCAACAAACTCACAGGGAATTTACCTTTATCAGCATAAAAACGTCCCCACGTCCGCTTTCTTCTGTCTGGCTTCATTTCCTCTCTCAAGCTCAGAAAACACAAAGTTCAATCAACCCCTGGATTTTATATCCTGTGACTCGTCCACATCGGGCCTTATTGTTGACAGTAGGTGGGTGAAAATCGAGAGCCAGGGAATACTGGGTTGGGCTGGGCATGATTCACTCCCTTTGGTTTATTTGGCTCCTGAAGTCATAGAGACACCTATTATCTCTCCGATATTAGACTGGACAGAGTTGCCAGCTGGAGCAGCTTGCCCTCCACCCCTGCAATGAAGTCAAGTAAGTCCGACTCTCCCCGCATCTTGTGCCCCATCAGAATATCCAAGGGCCCAGATTTTCTCTACTAAATTAGAATCTGTTTGAGTGAGCTCATTAGGCCCTGGGAGCCCAAAGATGCTCCTACACAGCAGTTTTCTCTCTCTCTCCCTCTTCTTCTGGCTTGGCACAGCCTGTCAACAGGTGTGATCAACAGTAAAGAAGCATGCAGTGCCAGGGCTCCCATTCTGGTCCAGAATGAGAACCTACGACTGAAAAGATGGCACTCACAGCCTTAGGCAGGCTGCCATGAAATCGTTGTTCCTTGGCACTGGTGCCCGTGGCGAACGTCTAGGCAACTTTTGATTGGGCACCATGCCCTCCAAACAGATGGGCATGAATGTAGGCAGGCAAGAGACCATTTATTTATATCAACTGTATTTGCTGAGGGCAGGGTTCCCAGCTGGGAACATCAAAACAGCTCTTTGTCCTGGCTGTCTGCAGCTCTTTGGAGATGGTGCAGCCTTGCAAATTCAGCTAGATTAATTTTGAAAAATAAGAACAATGTTTCTATGGACACCAGGGGACATTTTTGGCTCCTATCAATGGTTCAGAGCACAGAGCAGGCTGGGCCCAAGTCATTTTAATAAAATCTTCCATCCCTGTTTGGATTTGGTGGGAAAAAGCCAAGAAAGCTTTCCAAATCGGGCCAAAATTAGGTGAACAGAGTTAGCCCCACATGGAAGCCAGCTTTGTGAGTCCTTTTACACACAATGACAAGTGGCTTCCAAAGAAAATTCAGCTGAAGTCACCCAGACTGGGGAGCTAGGAAAGCATTGTGATTGAGCTCCACACTGCACTGTTTTCCTAAGCATCCATTAACCTTCCTGTTGTCCCTCCTGTAAGTGATGAATGGGATGGTGTGTGAGCCGAAGTGTAAGGTAGACATTAGGGTTGACTTCAATAGGGGCGTCAGTTGGATTTAATGATAAACAGATGAATAGAAAAAGAATTATTGCCTGTGTTTAAACATGAGAGCAATGACTGAGGTCTCTAAAGAGAACAACTTTAATATTAACATTAGTATTAACTCTAAAATATGTTGTTTGCCTGCAGTGCATCTGAAATCTGTCTGAAGCACTTTATGTGCAATCTTTTGATTGATTTTCACAATAGTTATGAGAAGGTATATGCTATTAGCATCATTACGCAGGTGAGTAAAGTTTAAAGGTACATGCAGCCAATTATTTCACTAACAAAAGACTTGAGGCAGGCTAACTTTATTAAGAAAAGAGGTTTATGTAGCTCACAGTTTTAGAGGTTCAAGGGCATGGCACTGGCACCAGCTCCACCCTGGTGAGGGCCGTTGGCTACCTCACATCATGATGGGAGTTTGTGCATAAGGCAGAGAGCACATGATGAAGCTGGAAGCCAGAGAGGTTAGATTCCCATAACCCCCTTCAAGGTCACCCAGTGACCTAAGGGTGCTTCACCTCCCACTGCCACATGAGGACCAAGCTCTCAGCACATGAACCTTTAGGGAAACAATGTCAAACCATAGCAAGAGACATATCTAAAGTTCCACAGCTAGTAGCTGGGACTAGCAGGGTACAAACCCAAGACTCCCTGACAGCAAAGCCCACTGTGACATCCCACTTCCTCGAGGAACACTGGAAGCTGCCATTCTATTAATGATTGGCTTGCCCAACTCGAGAAAGTTTCATACATCCGTAGCCGGTGCTTCTCAAATTTTAATGTGCTTACAAATCATCTGGGGAGGAGGTTGCCAAAATGCAGATTCTGATTCAGTAGACCGAGGAGGAGGCGTCCGAAGTTTCTGCTTTTCTAACAAGCCCATGATGCTGGCAACCAGCTGCATGAGATGCTGAGAGTAGCAAGATTTCCTGGGGAGCCCTGAGTCTCAACCTGAGCTGCACATTGAAATGATTTGGGGAGATTTTGAAAAAATACCAATGCCCACCTCGTACCCCCAGAAAGTCTGATTTATTTGTTGCACAATCATAGGGTTAGCAATTCTCTTGCTTACCAGCATTCTGCCACTTGCTTCATATGGGAATACTGAATGTTAAAAGATGTCATGGATTACATTCCACGCAGATGGAAAATGGGACAGTGGATGAAGATGTGCTGGTGAAGGGTCTTCCCAGTTTTCAGTCAGTTCGTTTTCTTGACGCTGATTATTTATAACCATGCTGGAGGCAGGCTATAGGATGGGCCTGCTACTCACACAGTCGTCTTTAACAGGAACAGCTGGAAGCAAGAACAGACTGAGATCAGCAGCACAGTTACAATCCTGTGATGTATGTTGACGGAGGTGATGAGAAATTACAATCAGAAACATCATCTTTCTACGGCATGGTTCTGATTATCATTTTTTGGTTGAGAGGATGTGAATAGAGAAACCTGGGGCCATTCGAAACTCAACCGCGTCAAACCTTTAATCAATTACACATAACAAGCAATAGTATGGATCAGGTGTTCAATGATTGCATTTATTAGAGGAGAGCAATTGATTCCGTGTTGGCAGGTATAGTGGTCATGGTACTTCGTAGGGTTTCCTGCTAAGTGTGATCAAACCAAACGGACTACAGATTATTAAATCCAAATCAATATTTTTGCTGGCAAAAGCAAAGCATTCGGTGAGGGGGGAAAAAAAGTGTCCGCTTTTCAGAAGATCTCTGCCTCATGCATTATTGATGCAAAGATGATCAGATAAAAACTGGAACTTGGCAAGCTGTCAAATAAAAAATGCAGAGTGAATCAAAAATTTATAAAACAGTATTGAGTTATTACAATTCTATTACAGATACCAGTAATCATTTTTACTGAAACAAACCCCTTATATGACTGAACAGCAGGATGTTAGGGTGCAAGGACTTAGAACTCAACTTCATTTTGAAGGAAAGATACGACAAAATTAAAAATTAAATGTAAAAAGTAAATGATTTAGTCACAGTTCAGTAGAAGATTGAATAAAAACAAAAGAGTTTCTTTTTTTTTTTTTTCGGATAATGACAGCATTTTCCTTCTCAGGCCACATTTTGCTGACTTCCTTGAAAAATTACTGGCATTAGATTCAGGGCAGGATGAATTGCTTTACAGAATCTGTAAACCTAATTTGTGCATGTGCCAAGCACACGCACCATACAAGACACTGGGGAGGAAAAATGACTTGCTGAGATATTTTGTCACTTATGGATTTTCTTTTGTAGGAAAAAAAAAAAAATCCCAACTCTACAGTTTTATTAGCTATCTCATCTTCTATAAGGCCTGTCTCCCACCTCTGCTGGGATGGAATCTCTGACAATGCCAGAAATATATTCAAAAATGGAGAGATGGCTGTCACCATTCCTAAATGTTCAGAAGATAATTGCCAACCAAAGTTAGAGCATCTTGACATAGCACGTCCCTTATCTCCCAAGCCGATTCGCCCATCCGAGATCAAATAAATAGCTACAATTATAAAATCAGAAAAGCCCCGAGACAGAGTCAGCATCAGAAAAATGACACCAAGAGATTTTGACAAAGAGGTCTGCTTTTTATGTCCTTGGCTTTTTCTTGGTGCCTAGGCAGAAAATAAAGAAGGTCTCCTGGATCTGAAAACGACTCCCAAGTTAGGTAAGTAGAGAGGACACCCAGAAATACTTGTCCTGGTCCCTAGTCTGCAAGAAACAGAACTGATTCCACTTAAATGGGTTTTAACCAAGAGCAGAAAGTGGGGAAAGCTTTGCTAGATTGGATCCCGAGGCAACGTACCTGGTGCCATGGCCAGCTAGGATGGGTGGCAACCTTCAATCAAATTTTGATAGACAACACCTTTGCACGAATTGCATATTCACCAATTAGCTTTAATATTACACATTGAACATTTCACCTGAAAATGCCAAAGCCAAGAAAACCTGCGGGATTCACCAGTTCCCACATGAAATAGCACAAAAAACTCAGAATCTCTGCAGCAACCGACAAATCATGTTGAGTCATTATTGCTTGACTTGATGCCTCTTTCACGTCACTGCGGCTTGTTTTCAGGAACACAGGGAAAATGGAAATGCAAGGGGAATTTTAATTTCCCACCTGGAACCAACTCTAAAAGGGTCCCACAACACTTGTCACAGACGAATCTCGGGTAACTGGCTATTGTACTCATCTTCTTAAGACATTGGCTAATGATGCATGGTTGGTCCACCCAGTTACTAAGCAAGGGACCTCAGCAGGGGCCATATTAAGGGTGCAAGTGAGTGGACTGTGACATGTCAAGTAAGAGCAGTTTGAAATCAGCCTGTTGTATACCCTACCTCCATTAGAGTCAAGTCCAATATATATAATTATTGAGAATTTCATGCAGAAGGGATTAGTACGAGGAGTTAGCTATATAAGCATAAACAGGGGCAGAAGCCCTTTGAGACAAAGTACAGCCCTGGTCTCTTAACTGCAAGATGCATTCTGGGAAATGTGACATTAGGTGAGTTCATCTTTGTGTGAACATTGTAGAGTGCCCTTACACAAGCCCAGACGGCATAGGTCAATCACTTTCTCTGGCCTCTTGATGCAATCAAGAGGCACAGTAAACTCAAGATGGATGAGGTTGCTGCTGCCATAACAAGGTGTACTGTTTCACAATAAACTTTTTTTTTTAAGTAGGACTGCACTCTAACAATAGAAAGTGGAGTACAGTAAATACCAAACCAGCAACATAGTCAATTATTATCAAGTATTTTGCACTGCATGCAATTGTATGAGCTATGCTTCTATGTAATTGGAAACTCGTGGGTTTGTTTAACCTGCATACCACAAACCTGTAATGTGTTGTGCTACAGTGTTACAATGGCGAGGTCACTAGATGGGAGGAGTTTTTCAGCTTCACTCTAATATACACGTGGTCCATGATCCATCACTGAAAGAAATGTTATGTGATGCATGACTGTATGCAAAACTCTCTAGGGTGAAATGCTTTCCAACTACATGCAGGAATTTGATAGGCTTAGCCAAACGCCCTGGTTCGAACTTCATTCCAGCCATTTGGATCTGCTGACTTACTCGTGTTAGGAAGTATAAAACCTCTTCGTTTCCTATCATCAGTTGAGGTGTACAATGGCTGAGAGTTGTGCGAGTAATGACTGTTTCACCACCTGGGTGCACTGGGCCATAAGGGGCCCTTTGGGATTTGCAGTAGTTCTGCTAGCAGTTCCCTTTTTGGCTGATCCTGGTACAAATGGCCACTGATTTTGAGAATGTGGTGCCTCTGCTCACTGAAGGAGCATTTCGGTTTTTGCAAAAACATCATTTGCTCTTGGACGTGTGTAGTGTTGGTGGGAGTGGAGGGGTGGGGGGAGCAGCAGAGGAGCCAAGGGACAGAGAGGATGACTGACCCTACCCTCTTCAGTACCACCGGCATGTGCTGCTGACTGTACCTCCTAATTATTGTTCAAGTCCATCGCCTTCTCTATTCCCACAGCCACTGTGTTCCTGCAGGTCACTTTATCCCTCACCTCCTAACTGGTTCCTTTCCCTTCTACCTCGGGCCCTTCCTATCCAGAAGTCTCCACAGCAGCGGTTTAACCAGGAGTTCACTGCCTCAACTGCACCCTTCCCCCCTGCTCACCAGCAGACACTTAGAAATGTGTGAGAGGGCATGCGGGTGGTCACCATAACTGGGTGGAAGTGGGGGGTGTTGGCACAAAGGGGAAGGAATCAGGGATATCGACATGCCTAGGTCCTATTGCCATGCTAACAAAGTGTCACAAATTTCGGAGCTTAAAACCGCATTCACTTACTATCTCAGTTCTGTGGGTCAGAAGTCTGACAACGCTCTAACTGGGCTAAAATCCAGGTTTCAGAGGGCTGCTCTCCTTAACTGGAGTCCCAGGGGGAGAATCCCGGTGTGAGCACATTCCGGTCGTTGGCAGAATCCGGAGCTGTGTAACTGCAGAACTGAGGTTTCCGTTCCCCAGCTGGTGGTGAGCAGGGGTCATTCTCAACCTCTAGGGACCTCCTCTGCTTCCTGCTTCAGGCCTCCCTTCACCTTCAAGGTAGTTAAGGGTTGACGGAACTCTTCTCAGGCCTTGTGTCTCCTGACTTCTCTTTTTCCACTTCTTTTGCTGACTCTTCTGTCTTCCTCTCCCCCACGTGATTAGACCGGGCACACTGGATCAGGGTAAGCCAGAAAAAGCTCCCTAAAATAAGGTAAGTAACTTTAGTTCTGTCTTCAAAGTCCCTTTTGCCACAAAAGTCCCTTCAGTTTTACGGGTGCCAGGAATTAGGACATGGATGTCTTGGGGGTCGGCGGGGGGGAGCTATATTCAGCCTAACATATCTAAAATAATCAATCTCCTCAATAAAGAAATGTTCCAACTAAAATGCTAATAGCAGCTTGCTGAGAAATACTGAGTGGGCAATCTTTCTAAAATGCAAATCTGATTGTCTCTCTCTCTTTCCTTACCATCCTTCAGGGAATCCCCATTGGCCTCAAGATAAAATCCAGGGCAAAGCCTTACTGTGCTTACAAGATTCTCTTCACAGGCTGGGGATATAGCTCAGTTGGTAGAGTCCTTGCCTTGCAAGTACCAGAGGGGTGGGGGAATCTCTTTACCTCTCTAGTTCGCACCTGGCTACTCTGTCTCTACCTCCTGGTTCTTGGCACACTGAACGATTGTCCTAATTGTTCTCTTACCTCCCATTCCCTACCAAGGCTCTTTCTTCCACCTGGGGAAACTGTTCCCAAACTTTCTCCCACCTCCCTTAACCTAAATAATCCCAACTCAACTTTCAGGTCTCACTTAAGATCTTAGTCCCTCATGAAAGCCTGCTGCAACCCCAAAGTCTGGGTTAAGAATCATTCCTAGAGGCTCCCAGAGCACCTACATGTCTCTCCACACTATTTATCACACTGCTTTGTAATTTCTTGCCTTGTCAGTTAATTTTTCCCATAAGCTCTAAGAAGGCAAGGATATTGTCTGTCTTGTTTGCCACTGTATCCGCATCACTCAGTTCACAACTGATATATCCTTAGCCTCCATAAATGTTCATTCATTACGTAAATTACTTAGTCATGTTGACTTTGATACATAGGATACAATAAATTTGGTACCAACCCCCCTACAATAGACAAATCATAACAATAGTCATGTATGTTAAGAAAGTAATCTAAAGATGTCCACATGAATTCTGAATAATTATTATTGAGCCAACCAAAGTGGATAAATAACTACTCAAAAAAGCACAGAACCACAGAGGCCAATACGAGGACCCAAGTCTCGTTGCTGATTCCCAAGACAATATCATGATACCTTTCTGAACCAACAAATAGTGACTTACATAAGTGCTCCTTAACCTATGGTAGGATTACATCCCAACAGAGGCATCATAAGTTGAAAATATCATAAATCAAAAATGCACTTAATACACCCAGACTACCAAATTTCATAGTTCAGCAACATGGAACACTGTAGAATTTGGGTCATTTGGCTTTATGATCAGGTGGCTCACTGAGATCCATGGCTTACTGTGGCTTCCCAGCACCACAAGGGTATAGTACAACATTTGGGCAGCCCAGGAAAAGATAAAAAATCAAAATTGAAAAACAGTTTCTACTGAAAAAGCATTGCTTTCACAACCATTATAAAATCAAAAACTTGTTAAGTTGAAGCATCCTAAATCAGGGACTGCCTATAGTTTATAAAGCATCATTCTATAGAGTTCTCACACCCTCACTATAAGATAAAACTATTGAACCCTTTTTTTTAAAACATGAGGATGGACACTCATCAAAGTTAAGTGACATGACTGACATCACACAATTAGTACGTAGCAAACTATATCTAAATGCCAGATATTTTAATTCCATTACTCCTCTTCTAAATCTACCTGTGAACCTAGAAGAAGTCAGAACTTGGAGAGTTGAAGAAACTATTTTGGCAATTTATTTTTGGCTACTTTATGTCATCATCTCCTACCCCTTCTACATGTACCCAATTAGTAAAGAACCTAAACCAATAAGAAATTTATTTAGGCAAAAAGGGAATTTATCCACTCATGAATTCACATTATACAATGGCAAGAAGAGAGAGAAATATGTGAATGTAAATTCTAAAAAGATAAGTGATAAATAATGGCAGTTAGCTTGAGAACTAATGTCAATTATCGTTGTGATCGGAATACCTATATGATGTAAAGCCACCTTGAGGAGCAGAGATCTTTCACCACAGTGTACCAGTCAGGACTCCATTGGTTCCATTGAGACTAGCTTCCAAGATGGCCTCCGGGAGTCTTCATCACTTGGCATTCACACGCTGCGTATGCACCTCCAGCATTAAATCAGCATTGATCTGTATGAACAATAGAATATTGAAGATGCAATGGTGTGTCGCTTTCAAGGCTGGATCATAAGACACATTTGCATCTTCCACCTTGTTCTCCTGGACCCTTTAACCTAGTGGGAGTCCTCCACCATGTTGACAGGGCACAAGCAGCTCCAAGAAGGTCTTGGGGTAGGAGGGCCACTGAAGACCCTTTACCATTAGCCAGTCCCAACTCATTCCCATGTGTCCAAGCCACCTTGAAATCAGATCCCACACCCCTGGCTAATCCTTCAGGCAGCTGGAGTTCCAATCAATATCAAAATGAATATCATTAGAAATCCCAAGTCAATGTCACCTAGTCAAGTGGCTCCTGAATTCCTGAGTTAAAGAAGCTGAGATAATAAACGCATTGTCATCCCAAGTCACTAAGTTTTGTGGTAGTTTATTATACGACAATAGATAACAATACGGGCTCCAAGTGACACAACTCCTATTTGAACTAGCTTTCGAAAAAGAGGTACTTATGAACCTATTTAACGACAGGAAGGTCTGGGTGCACTTGGCTTCAGGGAGAGCGGAATCAGGCATGACAAAGCTGTCCATCCCCTTCTTCTTTATCTCTTATCTCTGCTTCTCCCTGCACATGCTGAATTTCGTCATTCTTCCTCCACCTGTCAGGAAATATGGCCACCAACATGATCAGGCATTTATTTCACTTTCTCCCACCCCAAGTTTCAAGAGTCTGGAAAATGCTACCATGGGCCTAACATGGACTCCTTACCCTATACCAATCATTGGGGGTCATGTCTATAGGAACAGCTATAGAAATGATGAAAGCTGTCTGTTTCCATCCACACCATCTGATTAAAATGGGTGGACAGAGTTATCCTGGAAGGAACACAAGAGGTCCACTATCCACTGTATGTTTGTGTGAAAGCATGAGGGTTCGTTTACATACAAGCTCAAGGGGTTGTTCTGTGCTGATCCTATGGGGACACTTGGCATCATTGTTTTCATGGATCATTTCAGCATCTGGCCCTAAAAACAAGACTCTCTCCATGCAGGAGATCACATCAATGAGCAGTAAAATCAAAGAGAAAAAAGAAAAAAAAAAAGAACTAGCCTAAAGCAGCTCAAAATTAGAAAATAACTTTGAAAATTGCTTTCCCAAAAATCTCAGTGATGAGAGAGAGGAATTATAATAATAATTCATGATAATAGATACCTATGCATCAAGCACAAGTCAGGCACATGAGGCCTCTGGGTGCCACATAATTTGCCTCATATCACACAGCTCCCAAGATAAGGCAAACCACAGCACAGGCAGGTCACTCTGAGGAAGAAGAAGCTAAGACCTGGGAAGCCTGGGAAGCCCTAAGGACAGCAGAAGGGAAACTGTGAGTCCCACAGAAATCTTAAAGCACGAGAGACCAGAGCACACCATGTCTTTCCTGCGCCAAGCTCCTCTTGTAAACTCCCTGCAGGGTAGATCAACCTGCCTGTTTTCTGAGCCATGCAGCATAAAGAACCTAAAATCAAGAGGGAGCCTGAACAAGCTAAAAAAAAAAAAAAAAAAAAAAAAACCCTGCGTTTTTACTCCCAAGAAGTCTGCAAAGGCTTCATGGAGATCATGTATTCCAATTTGTTTAGTAAAGAGAAAAGTATGAGACTGAGAAAAGCCCATCAGCATGTCCCTTACCTTGTCATGAATTTCTAGTGAAAGCCCCACATTGGCACAGCTGAGCTTTCTACATCTAGCAAAGTGATAACCCTTATCAAAGAAGCAGAGTCTGAAGCAAAGAATGTCTTGCAGCCCCGATAAGCGTCAGGGCGCTGGGCCAGGGTAATGGACCATAGGAGATGGAGTGGGGGTCTGCCAGGCTCAGTAATTCGGCATTGTGGCTGCATTGGAAAATGTTTTAATTTACATTTTCAAGCGCAAAATATTTTCCCCTCATGCTTTGGCTAAATTAGGTAGTTAAAGTCTGTGAAGTGGCAGTAATTGGAAACAATGGATTTTATATTTGACATTTATTATTTTAGCGGAATCTGTTTTACATTTACATCAAACATCCGAGGACCCCTGCAGAAGTTTCTTTTGCTATTGCATTACCATTTAGCTCTAATAATGCCTTTGAATCCCCAATTCTCAATTATAATTATATCATTTCAGATGGAGTAAGAGGAGATGGGGTAGAGATAAACCTTCACTGGAAATCATGCCCAGTGCTTTCCTCCCCTGTGCTGAACTTTCATAAGTTGATAATTTGCTTAATATATTTTCACTCTAATTCTTTACAGTTCCCTATTCTTCTCTAATTACTTTATATATTTTGATGTTACTTCACCAAAATTCTTCTTAAGGGCAAAGGTCATGTTTCTTACCCCCATGGCTCTTGCTTTGAATCCACGCATATGAGATTCAGGAAGTGTCTGGTTGACTCTCCGGAACTGTTTAGTGTCGTCTTCTAGGAAATGGGAGCAGAACCCCGAGGAGACAGCTGGAAGGACAGAGGCAGAAAATGGCGAGTTCTCTGACCCCAGAAGTTTTCAAAAAGGAACTTAAGGACTACTTGGGAATAAAGGAAATGGGCCAGGATAAGAAGATTTGGAATCAGAAAGAACTGGGTTTGACTCCTAATCCTACACTTTACAACAGAGTGATCAGGGGTAAGTTATTGAACGTCTCTGAGTCTTGTTTCCTCATCTGGTAATAGGATGAAAAATCTACCTGTTACAAAAATTCTGAAAATGTGTTCACATAGTGGACCAGCTATGCCAAAGAACCCCCAGGATATAGATAGTCTCCCCCTGAAAGACAGTTCACTTCTTTCATTATGGAAGAAGGTCACAACATACCATGCTTGGCTTCAATGATTCAGTAAATAGAGACGGAGCAGAACTTTAAAATAAAACGCAAAGATGGCCACCAGAACTAAAAAGAGAATGGGTACCTTAGAAATCACTGGACAAACCAAAAGT
The DNA here is from genome assembly GCF_902686455.1 of Sciurus vulgaris. Taxonomy (NCBI): domain Eukaryota; kingdom Metazoa; phylum Chordata; class Mammalia; order Rodentia; family Sciuridae; genus Sciurus; species Sciurus vulgaris. The sequence continues at coordinate 158,084,955 of NC_136465.1, forward strand.
GAGAGAGAACAGAAGGGAAAAAGGAATCCTAAGGTCACAGGAACTATAAAGTAAAATAACATGACAATCTATGTTTATTCTTGCGAATTAAAGTATTGGTGCCAGAAGCTGTTTGCATTTTTACATATATGATCTCATGTAGTTCTGACAGTGTCCTAGAGGTTAGCGTTATTACGATGTCTATTTTACAGGTGAGAAAACTGAGGTTTGGGACAGTAGAAGTTTCTTGAAATTAACCTAAGATAGTAAAGTTTTTTGTGGGGTGTGTACTGGGGATTGAACCCAGGGCCTTGTGCTTGCAAGGGAAGCACTCTACCAACTGAGCTATATCCCCAGCCCCTAAGGTAGTAAATTTGAGCCCACAGTCCAACTGCAGAGCAAATACTAACCATTATACCCCCACAGCACAAGAAGAGGATATATATCTATATGTCAAGTATGCTTCCATACGCATTTATACTGGTACAAAAGAATTAGTCATAAATCACCAAAGATGTTCACCTATTTATCTCTCACTAATGAAATTATGAGTCATCTTAATTTTCTTTTTATAGTTTTCTGCGGTTTTCAAATTTTCTGCAATAAGCATATCTTTTATGGTCAAGGAAAAGCAGTAAAATTTATAGTAGATTGCCTTTCTTCTGTTATATCAAGAAGCTTAAGTTCTGATATAAAATTCTCAAGATTTTCATGGGATTTATGCTTCCTGAGGGAAAATGTTTCCAAAGTGTTATCATTTCCTCCAGTAGAGCCGGCAGTGAAATGAACGGATGAAGCTGTTTGTTTTGTTGTGTCTAGAGCTTCCTGTACAGATAAAACCAAACCAAAACCAAACAAACAAACAAAAAAACAGGATTTTAAAAATTCTTTCTAGTTGTTGATGAACCTTTATGTTATTCATTTAATTATTCATGTATTTATTTATATGTGGTGCTGAGACTTGAATCCAGTGCCTCACACATGCTAGGCAAGTGCTCTACCACTGAACCACAACATTTTTTGACAGAAGAAAATTTAAATAATTCCTCATCCAATGCTCTAATTTGACTCAAAGTACAAATTTTAAAGAGCAGTTGCTGGAAAGTTCAGTAGATAAGTTGGAGCTGTACCTCAGCAGGGTCATGAATGTCCTGTGAGAGGAATCTGACAGATCTCCCAAATCCAGAAAAAGACCCCCACTCCCAAATGTCCAGATGCAAGCGTCCCATCTGCACACACTGGCTTGGTAAGTGCCACTCATATGCTCGCGCAGTGACACACTGTCTCCCAAAATATTTTCATTCTATCAAACCACAGAAATTGCAAAAGGGGTCCATAACGTTTGGTTCAGCCCTTCTCTTTGCAGATGAGGAAACCGAGACCATCACCTCGGTAGACCAAGCTACGGCTCCTCCACTCTCCTGGATCCCTGCATGCTCCTCCCGGCTGACCAACTTGCACCCACTCCAGTCCCCCTGCTGGTCATATGCTGATCCCCCATGCACCCACTCAGGGCTTCTTATTGTTCTTAAAATAAAATGAAAAAAAAAACAATGTTCTTATCATGTCTTACAGGATCCCACATAATCTGACCCGGTCCCTCCCACATCACCTAAATTCCTCTTTCTTTCCCTCCGCTCTGGCTGCACTGTTCTACTTTTCAGACTTGCCATTTTCCCCCCCACCCAAGAATCTTTGCACATATGTTCTGTCCCTTGGCTTGCCATTCACCTGGATCATTTTCACTCAGAAGTTTTCCCAAGTCATACCCCTCCCATCCTGCAAATGCGTCTTTCCTGACACTCCACACCAGTGACGGCTTTGTTTCTGTGCCTGTGTTCCCCACGGGATTACAAATTCTCAGAGGAAGGGGTGTGTGCATCTAGCCATGAATGCCATTGCCAGCACCCGCCCAGTGCCTGACCCATCATAGGGCTCCACCAGCACTCGGATGACTAATCGAGTGAGTCACAGTGCGTCAATGACAGAGCAGAGTCAGGGCTTCACCCCATACTGTTTCTTGCACTCTGGGGGAGAAGAAAGGAATACCTGGTCTCCAACTCTGCTGTGTCTAAAATTGCGACCCATCCCCATCTTAGAAACACGCTGTTTTAGAGTCATTTTGTGGCAGTTGTGAGTCTAGTCAGTTGTGGCATTCGATGTCATCTAATCCAAGCTTCTTGTTTTACAATCAGAGAAACCAGGGTCCAGGAGGTGATGCGGTTCTCATAAGGTCACACAGCCAGGTACTGACAGAGCGAAGGCTCCAGACCCAGGCTCCAGCGCTGCCGGCTCCACACGGGGCTGCTGCCTTGTCTGTCAGTTGTAACTCAGTCCCCAGCACTCATTTTTCTCCCAGTTTTAAATTGTCAGATCTGGTCCCTCTGACTCCTCTCAAAGTCTCCCTTCTCCACCTTCCACCCTGAGTCCCCACTGAATTCCTTCGTCTTACTTAGTTTCAAAATTACTTGCTTGTGTTTGTCTCAACATGTTTCCCTGACATTCTGAACTCTCAATAAATCAACCAGTGACAAAAACACTCGCAATCCTTCCTGCATTCTCAGAACTAACCCGGGTGCTACCGGGAATAGAAGGATGATACAAATGTCCTTTTCACCCTTAAGAAACAACAAAAAATATCTATTTGAGGAAATAGAGATTACATACCTGATACCACTAGAGAGGAAGACACAGTAACAATAGTGATCAAGCTTGTAGAACCCCATCTCTGAGCGCTGCAGAAATTTGGCCAAAGAAAAATGAGGAAGGTTATAGATGGAAGGTGGGTGTTGATCTGGAACCTGAGGGAAGTGAAGAATGTGGACTGGTAGAGAAGAGAGAGGGAAAAAAAATTAAAACATCTCCCGACAAGGAAATGTATCTCAGGAAGCATCATCAATATGTTTTATAAAACACCAACTCAAATGGAGAACAGACCAGATATGGGGATGAAAAGAAAAATGAAGGTATAAAGACCAAGTTAGGGAAGTTAAAGGACAAGGTGACCTTCAAATCCCACTCTGGCCTCTCTACTGCCCAGAAGTCAATAGTTAGTAGTGAAGTTAACCCTTATTGAACTGTCTTCTAGGCATTGTTGGGGTGCTTGGCACATACTATCTCATTTATTTTCACTTAATCCTCCCAATATTCTTATAAGAGTAGGTAGCATTATCACTCTCACCTTATCATGAGGAAACTGAGATTTCGGCACAATAAATAACTTACCAAAGAAGATTCCATAGTTGGATTACATAGTGCCAGAATCTCAGTCCAAAGTCTCTGACTTTGGAGGAAAAATAAGAATAAATCAGAAGTTTCCGGTGTTGATTTTAAAACCTACATAATAACCCAGAGTATAGACTCAGAAGTCCATCCACTCTGCCTGTTGTTTATAATCTTCGGGAATTTTACTGACTTGTGCAGGAACAGAGAAAGGCAAAGGGGTCAGTTTCTTGCAACTTCACAGTATTAAAATTTCATTAGTTTGGAACCATTACTTCCAAAAGGAAATAAAATGAAGTTCTTTTTTCAAGTGTAAGTAGGTGGGTGACCCCAAGAGCGATACAAATCACCCTCCATTCTTCACCCCTGAACTTGTCTTTGCAACGTCAACGATCACGTTTTCACAAACCTGTTACCTGCGACACACGCAGGGCATGTAAATTGCAGCAAGGGAGGGGACAAGGAGGGAGGGGAAACCAGAAATCTTTTCTCCTTTTGCTGTCTAAGGATGCCGGGTCACCACCTCTCATGGCCCCTCCATCCCGGGTACTGTGTGTTAACAACAGTGACACCTCCTGGCCAAAGCAAACTCGACCTCCTGCAGGATTTCATTTTGCTCTCACCGCAAATTACTCTTGACGCTTCCTGTCGCCTCCAGGTGCAATTTTCTCTTCCTGTTCTGGAAGAACGTACGCTAACGGGGCCCATCCTCAATCTGAGAAACTCAATAACCCTGCGCTGACCTGACGGCGGAAGCTCTGCTATGCAAAGCCCCAGAGTTTCATCCTAAACACGTCAGCATGATTAGCCCAGAGACCCAGTTCACAGTCCTCCTACTTGCAACTACATTAAATATAAATAAAGCAAACTAAATACCAGCTACTGAGAAATAGTTCAATTAAATCCTACAATGAGAGCGCCTCTTGATTTTAATGTGTTTAATCCCCTGGGAAACATAGTTGGCGCATACCCTTTTTGTGGATTTTTTTTTTTTTTTTTTTTTTTTTTTTTTTTTTTGGGTCTCAGACTCTTGTACGTCATACAGCCACCTGGAGGCTAAAAGCTGTTCCTATTATTGATAACCAAAACAGGAAATAAAAAGTTTTACTTCATCTCATTTACCAAACATCCCAGGCCATAATCGCCATGGTACTTGCCTTGAGAACAATATATTGAAAACCATAGTAAGATGTTTTGTCTTAATTTGGAAAACACTGCAGCATTTTATTTATTAAGCCAGATTGCTAAAGAAGCACAATTAAAAGGGAAAGTTAGAGGATCAATCGCGGTATAGGATGCAGCACTGAGGCCAGATGCCACTTTCCTGATCTCCAATTTTTTAAATAACTAAGGGTTTTGTGTTCCCTTCTAGACAGTAAGTATTCAATGGTAAAGAGAATGAAGACTTTACCTTTGAAAACAGTCCCATCCATAATCTGCACAAGGAAACACCTTCATTTGGCCCAGGGAAGCTGTTGGGTTCACAGATTGGAAATGTCCATAAACTCTCCTCCGGTTGCACTTTTATTTTGAAGTTTCCTATGAGATGACTACACCTTTATTCTCAGATGAACATGCATCCCAAATTAATAAAAATTCAAACCCTGGATCTTATCCACATCTAATGATTCTTTGGGCAAATAAACCTTGGAGATTAGATCATGTCTTTGCTAGGCAAGAACAGAAAACATTTGTATTCGAGAGGACAGAAGTCTTTCAAACTGAACAAAAAAGGGAAAAGGAAGTCAAGTCGTGGAAATTATATTCTTGCTCCTGTTTTGTTTTATGATGAAAATTGTGGTTGGAATTTACACTCTATTCTGACACGGTGAGATTCCAAACATGGGCACTACAATAATGGTGGTAGAGGCAGTCAATATCTAAGATCTCTGCTAAAAAACACACAGGAGAGACAGACAATGGAACTTGCAGAATGTGCTTCATGATTAGAATAGTATCAAAACGACAGAGCAGAAACACGTCAGCACACAACATGCAAATAACGAACATACATTTGCACTGTGTCACATGGTGTGTTCATTTACTCAACAATGAGTAAGGCGTGTGGGGTGTTGGGAAGGAAGGGTGATCCTGCCCTCCAGGGAGGCGAGGATAAGGTGCTCGGCCATACTTACCCTGAAAATTATTCCTTGTTTTCCTGAAATTCAAATTGAAGTGGGTGTCCTCTATTTATTGAATCTGGCAATCCTAGGAAGAGGTAAATGAGCAATTTCCATATTATGTGAAGTAGTGAGTGTGACTCAGAGCTAAGTGCATAAGGACACCTCTCCAAGATACTGATTTCCATTCCTCAGGACATGGACACAGAAATAGGATTTGCAGAATCCTAAACACAGTTGATCTATGTTCAATTTTTGTAGCAGCCTCTATACTAGTTTCCACAATGGCTCTACCATTGTACACCCCAAAGGTATGCCAGAATTCCTTTGGGTCACACCCTCGACCACCCTGATGACCCGTGTGAGGTAATATCTCGTTGGAGTTTTTGTTGAGTTTCCCTGATGAATCACCTGTGGAGCACATTTTCACCTAGTTGGTGACCATTAGTATATACTCTTTGGCAAAATGTCTATTAAGGTCCTTTGCCCCATTTTAAATCAGGTTATTTGTTTTAGTTGTTGCTACATTGTTGTGTTATATATTTTAGATATTATTCCCTTATCACCTATATGATTTGTAAATATTTTCTCCCATTCCGTGCTCTTTTCCTTTTGTAGATTGTTTCCTTTGCTGTGCAGAGCTTTTTAGTTTGATGTAGTCTCATTTGTTTGTTTTTGCTTTTGTTGCCTGTGCTGAGAGAGAGAGAGAGAGACAGAGAGAGAGGGAATGTTCATTGTTGTATTAGTCACAGTAGCTAAATATGGAAATAACCTAAATGTCCATCAACAGATGAATGGATAAATAAGCTATGGTATATACATAGAATCAAGCATCATTCAGAATATAATCTTGCCATTTACAACACCACAGATGAATCTGGAGAACATTATACTAAGTGAAATAAGCCAAGCAGGGGAAGAAAATTCTGTGTGGTGTGACTTATAGGTGGAATCTCAAAAACTCAAACTCACAGAAGCTGAGAGTATAACAGTAGTTGTCAGAGACTGGGAGGTTGGAAAACGAGACGTTGATCAAAAGTTATGCTGTGGTTTGAATAATGTTTTCCCCATCAGACTTCAGGTTGAGCCTTAATTTCTCAATATGGCAGTGTTTGGAGGTGGGGGTGCCTATTGAGAAGTGTTTGGGTCATGAGGTAGAGTTCTTAAGAATGGATAAATTGCCACTCACTGCAGTGAGTGAATTCTCACTCTCATAAGACTGTATTAATTAGCTCGGGAGTAGGTTGTTACAACTAACCTAGGACTTTCCAGCCTTCAGAACTGTGGCCCCAACTAAACATCTTTTCTTTACAAATTATTCAATCTCAGGTGTTATGTTATAGCAACAGAAAATAGATTACGACAGGGTACCAACTTTCAGTTATAAGATGAATAAGTTCTGAGGATCTAATAATGTACAGCATCATGACTATAGTTAATAATGCTGTATTGTTTATTCAGAATTTAAGACAGGAGACCTTCACTGTCTTAACACCCCCACACACACATACACACACACATGACAAAATGATAACTATATGTGGTAACAGATTACTGATTGATTTGATTGTGGCAGTCTTTGCATAATGCATATCAAATCATCACATTGAACATCTTCGATATATATACTTTTTCTTTATGAATTATACCTCAATAAAAGTGGGAGAGACATAAGGAGAAACTGGTAACCCACACTTGGAAACCATGCTCTGAAAGATGAATTAGAGTTAAGAAAAGAGAAAGAAAGAAAGAAAAGATTCCAAGAGGAACCACAAAAGCAAAGAAAATTAGGAAAAAAAGAGATTGGTATGTGCCTTCTTATTGGTGTTCAGCATGAATGGGCATAGGGTGATAAGGCAGAACAAAATAGCAGAAACCATACCATAGCAACCCTCTAAAGACATGCAGGTACCACACTGAGAATCATGGAAAATTACAAAGGTTTCTAGGCAGAGATGTTGCATGGTCAGGTATAGGAAGGAAGACTATTCTGAGTAAATGGAGGGAAATGGATGGATAGTTGACAAGCTGGGACACAGGGAAACAAATTAAAATTGTTGGCCTAAGAAGACATGAAGGGAACTAAAAGCTTATCATGGGGATGTAAGAAATGGGTAAATTAGAAAGGTGCTTGTCGTACACATGGGTTAAGAGACAGGCACTGCCTTACCTGCTGGCCGCTGGATCAGCCACTCTGCGTGACCTTCAAGTGTGCCCCCATTGCTGTCCTTTTGGACAACAATTTTATGAAAAGTAAGCATTTATTAAACTCTGGGATGCACTTTTGAAAGGAGGTTCATAGAGCCAGTGTCAATCTTTGGTTCCCATTTTTCTCTTTTTTTTTTTTTTTTTCCTTTTTATTAGAGACGATAAGACATTTTCTTCAAGAAAAAAAAAAATTCCACCTGTAATAATTTGATGAAATAAACAACCAGCAGTAATAATGAATTTTAAAGTCAGCATTTCCTGGACCCCAGGTCTTTTGGAACCACCTTCACTTTTACCATAAGTTTTATATCACCGCTGCTAATTTACTTAGTATTTTATTTTAAATCAGCTGTTGCTCATGAACCTGAAGAAAAGAGAACTGTATAGTATCACTAAAAATGAAAACTAAAAGTACTTTAGTAAACACATAACTCTATCAAAAAAATCAATCAACAGGTGAATGAAGTTTTAGTTGAAATGCAGCATTGAAAACCTGATCTCACGTGAATATGTCGTTGGGAAAGAGAAGGCCATTTTTTAGTGTTTTCAGATAATTGTACTTCTTCTTTTTATTGCATCCAAACTTAACAGTTTTTACATGTGGCATATGCAATCATCAGTAAAACTTCCCTGGCATTTTCAACTCTTCATTAAACCCTGTAGGATTTTTTTTTAACATTGTGCAACAGTTATTTGGAAAATATTGACCCACACAGATATGTTAGGTATGCCAAATACTTATAGTCTATTTTACGACATCAAAAAAAATCACATTTTATTGCAATATAGTATCACAGTTGATCTCTCTCTTTTTATTTCTTCTAATTAGTTATACCCCACAGTAGAATGCACTTCCACACATCATACATAAATGGAGAACCACCCCTCCCCAGCCTCTGGGCGCCACTTTTCTGCTCTCTACTTCTATGAGATCAACTATTTAAGATTCCACTTGGAGTGAGATCATGCCGTATTTGTCTTTCCATGCCTGCTTATTTCACTTAGAATCATCCAGGTTGTTTCAAATAACTTTCATTTTTTTGTGGCTAAATAGTATCCGTTATAGAAATGATAGATGTTGAAAGTGATAGATATGTGAATTACCCTGATTTGATCATTACACACTATATCCATGTATGGGCCCCCTGAAACATGTATATTATTGTGGGTCAATTGAAAATAAAACTTAAAAAAGACTTTCACAACAGATTGAATGTGGAGAAGATATGAGAATCCAGCTGTCATATTATTCAAGACACTGAAGATTTGTAAAATTATAAGGCAATGCTGTTCTCACTATTCTTTTGAAGATATAGTTTTTTATGAAAATATTTTTCTCTTGAAAAAATATTTTTATTGACATTTTGTGTTAACCTGAGTCCATTATTGTTATTTAAATTAATTAATAAATATATTACATTTTCATAAAAAAATAACCAATCAAGAGGAGCTTATCAAGTTCTCCTTATGTGCCTTTAAAAGAAGGAATGTTCTAAGACTTAAATGACACTCTCTCCCTCCCAGGCACACTGAATCAGGGGTTCTGAGTCTTTTTCTCATCTTCCTTTTTAATAAAATTCCTGCTTGCATGCAAAAAAAAAAAAAAAGAGAGAGAGAGAGAGATGGACAAAAGAAGATTTGGTGTTCAAGTGAGTACTGGCATGGACTTACTGGAAAGGAAGGAATAAAGTATAATAAAAAACATTAATTTTTATTATGTTTTGTATCATTGCTTATTATGTCACTACTCTGTGAGCCTCCTTTTAAAAATCAACTATTGCTCATGAACCTGAATTTTTATTCGAAAAGAGAACTGTATAGCATCACTAAAAATGAAAACTAAAAATACTTTAGTAAACACATAACTCTATCAATTAAAAAAATCAATCAATAGGTGAATGAAGTTTTAGTTGAAATGCAGCATACATACATAATACATACATGCATAACAAAAATATATAACAAACTACATACATACATAAATGTAAAGTACTAAGAGATCTATGAAATAGGCATTATGATTCTTATTTTATTATTATTTTTATTTAGTTTTTAATTTTTTACAGACTGTATTTTGATTCATTGTACACAAATGGGGTACATAATTTCGTTTCTATGGTTGTGCATGAGGTAGATTCATACCATTCGTGTAATCATATGTGTACAGAGGGTAATGATGTCTGTCTCAGTCCACCATTTTTCATACCCCCCTCCCTCTAATTTCCTTCTACGTATTCTAAAGTTCCCCCATTATTCTGATTCTTATTTTATAAGTTAGGAGAATAAGATTTAGAGAGAAAAATAATTAGCTTATCAAGTTAGTAATTCCTGTGTTAAGAAGATATTCAAGTTTGGAGGAAGGCCCAGAAGCTGCACTATGATGTCCCAAAAGGAGTGGAGATATGGAAGGGGTCCACATCTGTGGGAAAGGTGCCGAGCTCCGTTTTAGACTTAAGGAGTCTCAGATGTCTCTGGATGGTATCCGAGGATAACCAAAAAGACACGTCAAGCTCTCAGCAAGAGGAATTGGTCTGAAGATAAGGGTGAAGGAGTCATTAGCCTAACAATCATCACTGAAGCTTGAGAGCATAGGGTAGATGGCGTAGAAAAGGTGCACAGAGCGAGGCCAGAAAGGACATAGGGAAGAATCCTGAGAAATCAGCACTTAAGGATCAGAGAAGGAGGAGCAGAACAGGAGAAGGTGGTGTTGAAGAAGGTAAGCACATTTGTCCAAATGTCTGTGTTCCTCTAAAATTCTGTGTTGTCATTCTAACCCTCAAAGTGATGGTATCAGGAGATAAAGCCTTTTCATGAAGGTGTGTTCCTCACGAATGGGATCAACACTCTTACAAAAGAGATATCAGAGAGTTACCCTGCCCCTCTCAACACGTGAGAACACAGTGAGGAAATAAATCATCATCTATGAGAAAGAGGACCCTTACCAGACGCTGAATTTACAGGAGTTTGATCTTACACTTTGCATCCTCAGGAGCCATTAGAATAAGTATCTGATGTTTATAAGCCACCCAGTTTATGATATTTTGTTACAGCAGCCCAAATGGACTGAGAAGTGGCAGTGCTGCTATGCACATATTCCAAAATGCGGCATAGATTTAGACCTGAGTAACGAGTTGGATGAGTTTTGGTACGCCTGCTGGAAAAGTTGATATTGCCATAAGCAGGCTGTTAAATGACAATCCTAGAGAGGGCTCAGAAGAAAAGAGCTGCAGAGAGAGTGTCAGTCTCCTTAGAGACTACCTAAGCGGTCGAGCCCAAAGTGATAAGAGAAATATGGAGATTGGAGGTCATTCTGATGAGGTCTCAAACAGAAGTGAGAGCAGTATTGGAAACTGGAGAAAAGGCAATCTACACTATGAAGTGCCAGAGAACTTGGCTGAATTGTCTTCATGTCCCAGTGCTTTGTGGAAGATAGGACTTATGAGCAATGAAACTGAATATTTGAGGAAATACCTAAGCAAAGTGTTGAAGGAGCAACTTGGCTTCTCTTGAATCCTTATAGTAATACAAGAAAAGAGAATGAATTTAAGGATGGGATTTTTAATCAAAAGGAAGCAGAACTCAAAGATTTCGAAAAGTCTCATCCTTTCTATATTACAAGGAATGAAAAGATGTGTTTCGGAGAAAAAAATGAAGGAAGTAACCAAGTGACCTTCTGATAGGGGGATTAATATAGATGGGTAGAAGCCAGATGGGTAGAAGCCAGACGGTATTCATCAAAATAATGGAAGAATGACCCTGAAATTTTAGGGAATGTCCCCATTCCATCACAGAGACAGAGTGCCATGTCCTTGGAAGCAGAATGATTTCAAGGCTCCACTCCACCCATCCTGGCATGGTGATCCTTTGGCAGCTGGTCCAAGTACAACATGCACTAAGGTGGCAGTCCCTTTTAAAGGAACAAATAATAAACATTGGTGGCAACCCTGCAGTACCATCTCCACTCGCCTGCAGAATGCACCAACTTTGGGGTATGACTACTTCCACCTAGATTGCAAAGGATGGAGACTACCCAGAACCTTGGGAATACAACCCAGGTAGAGGGTTACCTCAATGGAAGACTCACCAGAGCATCATCTCTAGAGCAATACCTAGTACATCTATGGGGGTAGGACCACCCCTGTGACCTCATATCAACAGAGTTGCCAGCCTGCTTTTCCAATCTAGGGGAGTCACAGGCATGTAACTCCAACCTATGAGAGCTGTAGCGGGGGTTGCACCAAGCCACCCAGGGAAAAGGGAGTCCAAACTCCACCCAATGAATACAGCGGACAGGATATCACGTCAAAATATATTATTCTGAAGACTTAGGATGATGTTTTGTTTGTCAAGTTGGATTTTGGACTTGCTTGCAAACTCACTCCTTTCTTTCCTGTTTCTCCCTTTTGGAATAGGAATGTCTATCCTTAATCTGCCCTACTCTTGTATTTTGGAAGCACAGAACCTGCTTGATTTCATAGGTTCACAGCTAGCGAACAACTTTCCTAAGAATGTATCATACCTTGAGACTCAGTTATATCTGGTTTAGGTGATATTTAGATGAGACTCTGGAATTTAGACTTTTGAGTTACTGCTGAAACAAATTAAAATTTGAGGCCTATTAAAATGTGATGAATTCATTTTGGACATGAAAAGGTCATGACTTGTGAGTGGGGGATGCACAGGCAGAAAGTTATGGTTTGAATGTTTGTCCTCAAAATTCCTATGTTGAAAATAACCCAGTCAATAAGTGGACCAAGGAACTGAACAGACACTTCACAGAAGAAGATATACAATTGATCAACAAATACATGAAAAAATATTCAACATCTCTAGCAATTAGAGAAATGCAAATCAAAACTACTCTAAGATTTTGTCTTACTCCATTTGGAATGGCTATTATCACGAATACAAGAAACAGTAAGTGTTGACGAGGATGTGGAAAAAGGAACACTCATACATTGCTGGTGGGAATGCAAATTGGTGCAACCATTATGGAAAGTAGTTCCTCAGAAAACTTACAATGGAACCACCATTTGACCCAGCTATCCCACTCCTCGGTTTATACCCAAAGGTCTTAAAATCAGCATACTACAGTGATATAGTCACATCAAGGTTTATAGCAGCTCAATTCACCATAGCTAAACTGTGGAACCAACCTAGATGCCCTTCAACCAATGACTAGATAAAGAAAATGTGTTATTTCTACACAATGGAATATTACTCAACCTTAGAGAAGAATGAGATTATGGCATTTGCAAGTAAATGGATGGAGCTGAAGAATATCCTGCTAAGTGAAAAAAGCCAGTCCCAAAAACCAAAGGCCAAATGTTTCCTCTGATATGTGGATGCTAATTCACAATAAGAGGCGAGTGTCTAGGGAAGAATAGAAGTACTTTGGATTAGGTAGAAGGGTGGGAGGGGAGGGGAGAGGAGGGCACATGGAGGTAGTAAGGATAGCAAAATGAATGGGACATTATTACTCTATGTGCATATACGACTACACAACCAGTGTGATTCTATACCATGTACAACCAGAAGAATGAGAAGTTATACTCCATATATATATGATATATATATATATATATATATGATGTGTCAAACTGCATTCTACTGTCAAGTATAACTAAATAGAACAAATAAAATAAAAAATAAACAGAATCAAGCACACAGCAGTGAGAGCGAGGTCCATTTCAAATAGAGCAATGAAATTATTTAGATGAAGATAATGTTTAGCAATAAAGAGGCCATTGGTGATCTTGAGTTTAGGGGTGGATGTTATTCATTTTACATCTGGAATTACAGAACTATGATTATACATACACATACAGATACATAAATAACTGATATTAATTCTAAAATTGGTGACAGGGTAGGCTATAAATAACTACTGCAAAAATGTATTAATGAAATTTCCAAATCCATTTATAAACAGGTAATAGATGAAAGATCAAGTTTCAAAAGATTTTCACAATTGATAAATATCCATTTTAAATATTTTTAGGCAGCAGCATTAAAGTAGACACCACCGATTTTTCAAAAAAAAAAAAAAAAAATTCGTAGGTTGAAATCCTAATCCCCAAGGCAAGAGTATTAGGAGACAGAGCCTGTGGGAGGAGATCAGATCACAAGGTGGAGCCTTCAGGCATGGAATCCTCATAGGAGATGTCCTGAGAGATATGCTGCCCTGTTAACAGGTGAGAACACGTTGAGAGGCGCTTCTATGAACAAGTGGGCCAGGCGTTGAATCTGCTGCTGTCTTGATCTTGGACTTCCCATCCTCAAGAACTGCCAGATTTTCTGTTATTCATAAGCTACTTGGTTTATGGTATTTTGTTCTTAATAGCCTGAATAGACTAAGGCAAGAAAAGAAACACCCCAAGATGTGGGCGGCAGCGGCATGAGTGACGTAAGGCGTGCTGGTGGGAGAGGAAATTCAGAAAGTGGTGTATTAGAAAAGCTTCCATGCTAGCTAGTTGAGGTGAAAGAGATAATTAGTACATGTGGGGTAAAGTATGCAAGCACATGAGGCGACACAGATAAAAGAGGATGAAGATAAGAGTGACGGTGTGAACGGCTCGGCTCCCCGGGTTCTCACTGGCCCAGCAGTGACGTGAGCCAAGGATGCAAGGGCACTTTGATCACATGGGGTTAAGGTTAATTCCAATTAAAGCAACTAAACAGTATTTTATTTTATTTTTTATTAAAGCACTAAACCATATGCTTTAATAAACTTTAAAAAAGACCAAACTCACCCTAATTGACCTAGTCATGGTGCAGGGAAACTCCACTCCATGCTGTTGTTATTATGAAAGACAAATGTGGACTCGGAGCCACTCTTGGTCAAGCTTGTTGTACCTTAGAGGAAAGTCTGGGGAGATTTGGGAATAGGGAGGAGAAGGCTGCTTGCTTCAGACAAAAGAGGTGCCATTGTTAGGGAAAGAGCGCAAGCTCTCGTAGAATTAAATTGAGCCCAGCTGCTGGAGAACTGGTAGCACTAACCTGTTGTTCTTCTCTTGTATTTGAAAAAATCATGAGCCCTTCTTCAATGTCCTCTTAACAGAAGAAAGGCACTCCTGCATAAAGGGGGAGACAGAAGAAGGATACCCTCTGCATCAGGGGAAATGGGAATCCTGTCCCCAGCACTGAATGGGACGATGAAGAGGTGCCTCTGCTTTGGCACTAAATAAGGAAGGAACTAAAAAGTTTCTTCTGAGCTACGTGAGCCACAACACAAACTCTGGTCTGAATTCACACCATCAGGTGGCCTTGAGAAACCTCAAGCAGAGAATTTGTTTTAAAGCAGTTTCAGGTTAGTAAGCCCAGCAATCTGCACAAAGAAGGAAACTTCAATCTTTCAGGGAAGGTGTTTGTGTCAATCCAGGCTAACAGTGATCTGAAAAGCCAGGAATTGTAAAAGATGCAAGGCTATGAGAAAAATGAACTCCAGACTCTGTGGAATAAGGTCAGGTTTTTTTTGTTTGTTTTGTTTTGTTTTGTTTTTGTTTTTTAACCCTTCTGCCAAAGGACCTGCAAAGGAACTGTGAACTTGCCCTGGTGACATGTGAGGTAGGCTTGAGATCAGAATTGAGATGGGTTACCCTGGGACCAGAGCTTAGACTGTTCTCACTGTTGTATTCCCATCCAGCAGCACCAGGCCTGCTACTGAGAGGAGGCCAGGAAGTTGGCAGCAGGGTGATGGCAGCCTTCGGGCCTGAGTTGTTCCAGTCCAGTAGAGTTCTTCTCGGGGCAGACAGCCCGCTGTGCCCCTGGGTTCCCTGCAGAGACCAGATCACACACTTCTTCCAAAAGTCAATACAAAAGGGGCTAAAAGAGTCCAGTGGGCTTAACAACTACCTCACTGCTCCTTTGTCCAAGAATAATTTTGATGGAGCCAGGGAAAAACCAGAAAAATTGTATTGGGTCGAAGATGGAAAAGAGGAGAATAATCAGGATGCCTGTAGAAACGAGCTAATAAAAAGCCCAGTTCTCAATGGGAGGACAGAGATTTTAACTCCCAAACATGGTGTTTCCTGATGACTGAAGGTCAAAATAATATGTCCCTAAAAAACCTTTTTAGGATTTCACTGGTGAGGGAACCGATTCCAAAATCAGTAGCTCTATTGACCCACAGGCTCTTAAAATATATGACTTCTTCATGAGGGTTATGCTAGGTTTTTTTTAAATTAGACCACTGAAAGTGCATAATAAACTCTTGCATGTTAAATGAGTTTATCTTTTGGGTCCAGTGTGAAAGAATGTTTAAATTTATTTAACTGGCTTTGATCCACTAACCAACAGTCATTTATAGCTTACTATCTCATTTCTATGCTGCCCAGATAATACTTTGGTTTAAAGATACCTAGAATATGTCTTAAAGTTCTGTTTGTAATCTCCAAGTGAAGAAGTAAAATAGATGTTGTCCCTGCTGTAAGGGCTATCCAACAAAATATCCTATGTTCCTAACCAGAGCAATTAGGGAAAAAAGAAAAGATAAAACAAACCCAAATCAGAAAGAAGTGAAACTATCTTTGTTCATAGATGACATGAACTTATGCATAACCTAAATTCTTTACACACACACACACTTTTAGAAATAAACTCATTCGGTTAAGTTTCAGGATTCACAATCAACATACCCAAATCAGTTGTGTTTCTAGACAATGAACTATCTGAAACAGAAATCAAGAAAACAATCCCATTTACGATAGCTACAGAGAATCAAACACTTAAGGATAAATTTAACCCAGGAAGTAAAAGATTCGTACATGAAGAAATTGAAGAAGACATTAAAAAGAAAAAGATGTCTTGTGTTCATGTATTAGAGGAACTAATGTTAAAATGCCGGTACCTCTCAATCTACAGATGCAGTGCAGTCTCTATCAAAATCCCAATGATATTTTTCACAAAATAGAAAAACAATTCTGAAATTTGTATTAAATCACAAAAGACTCAAAATAGCCAAAGCAATTTTGAGGAAAATGTACCAATCTGGAGTCATCACACTACCTAATTTCAAAATGTACTACAAAACTATAGAATCTAAACTTCATGGTAATAGCATGAAAACAAGCACATAGATCAAATGGAACAGAACAGAGTCCAGAAATAGATTCAGACCTTTATGGTCAATTGATTGTAGACAACAATGCCAGGAACATACAGAGGAAAATAAGAGTCTCTTCAATAAATGTTAGTTGCAAAACTGGATATCCCCATGCAAAATAATTAATTGGACTTTTATCTCACAACATATACAAAAATCTACTTAAAAGAAATTTAAACTTATAGTAAAACCCTGAACTGTAAAACTTCTAGAAGAAAACATAGGGAATAAGTTTCCTGACGTTGAGTCTAGGCAAGGATTCTTTTGAAGATGATCCCAAAGTACAGGTAACAAAAGCAAAAATTGACAAGCAGGATTACTTCAAATAACAAAGCTTCCACATAGCAAAGGAAACAATCAACAGAGTGAAGACAGAATCTGTGAATTGGGAGAAGATATTTGCAAATCATGCATCTGATAAAAGGTTAATATCCAAAACATGCAAGAAACTCAATAGCAAGAAAAGGATTCTTTTAAAAAATGGGAAAAGCACCTAAATTACATTTTTCCAAATTAGACATGCACATAGCCAACAGGTATTTGAAAAGAAAATATTCATTACTAATCCTCAGGGAAATACAAATTAAAATCACAATGAGACATCATCTTACCCTTATTAGAAAGGCAAAAAATAAGTGTCAATAAGGATATGGAGAAAAGAGTCCTTGTGTAATTTTTGTGGGAATGTAAATTGATACAATCATTATGCAAAGCAGTATGGAAGTTTCCTCAAAAATTAAAAATAGAATTACCATATTATCTAGCAATTCCCTACTAAGTGTATGTCCAAAGGAAATGAAATGAGCATCTTGAAGACATGTCTCCACTCCCATTTTTATTGCAGCATCATTCAAAAGACATAGAAACAACTTAAGTGTCCACCAACAGACAATTGGATAAAAAAAAAATTTGATATATATGCACCATAGAACATGGTTCAGCCATAAAGAATAAAATCTTGTCATTGGCAAAAACAGATAAACTCGGAGGATATTTTATTGAATGAAATAAGCCATACATAAAAATATGAATAGTACATGCATGATCTTATTTTTTAGTGAAATCTGAAAGAGTGGAACTCACAGAAGCCAAGAAGAGAAGGGTGGTTGCCAAGAGAATGGGGTTGGGAGAAGCAGGTAGATGTTGCTCAAAATTCACAAAGTTATGAAGGATGAGTAAGTTCCAGAGATATAAAGTAGGTCAGAATGGCTACAGTTAATGATTGTACCGTAGACTTGAACAGACTGAGAGAGTAAATCTTAAATGTTCTCAACACACAAAAATACAGTAATTAGGTACTGTGCTAGATATGTTAATTAGCTTGATAATAGTTATCATTTCTCAAATTATGCATATCTCAAAACATCATGCTGTATACCTCTAATACACATTTTTTTTTTAATTCATCATACCACAGAAAGCTGGGAAATTAATTAACTAACAATAATTTTTTTTGTAAAAGATCTCAGGGATGCTTTTACTTCCTGGGCACCAAAGGTCAGAGATCAGTGTCCCAGTCAGGGACAGGAATGCTATGGTGGGCATCTTACTGCTCTGGCTTAAGACCCAACAGGACTATTTGTGACTTTCTCTATGAGAACTTGGCAAGTGACTAAAAATGAGAACACAGCAGCCAAATCCTGGTTCAAATCCAGTGCCTACTTCCTTCCTGAGAAAGAGCATCCAGATTGTAAAACTTTTCCCTTTAGGCCAGAAATAAGAGGGAGTGATGAATTAATAATTGTCGTGTCTACAAATTTTTTGATCCACATCCCTTATATCAATATCTCTTTTTCCTTTAGTTAATTTTTTCAGAGCCTATCTTATTATTGAGACATAATATCTCTATAAAATTTGTTCTAATTAGTTACACATGACAGTAGAATGCATTTTGACACATCATACATAGATGGAGTATAATTTCTCATTCTTCTGGTTGTACATGATGTAGAATCACACCAGTCACCAGTCATGTAGTCATATATGTACATAGGGTAATAATGCCTGATTCATTCTGCTATTCTTCCTACCCCCAAACCCCCTCCCTGTCCTTCACTCTCCTCTACCTAACTTCAGAATTTTTGGTTTTTTTGGCTTATAAATGATAGAACAGGTAGCTGGGTTATAGTCCTACTAGCTTAGAAGATCATTTGAAGAAATAGAATCTTGAAATATTATGTAGATTCATTTGCCTAGCTAATGTGCTCCAGTGGTTGGATATTATGAGAGTGGCCTACTGTATTCATTTCTTATTGCCACTATAATAAATTATCATATTCTTGGTGGTTTGCAACACAGAAAGTTATTCTTCGTGGTACTGGAAGTCAGAAGTCTAAAATCTGTATTACAGCCACAATAAAGATAACTTCAGGGTCATACTATCCCCAGAGGTCTAGGGGGGAATCCATTCCTCGCCTCTTCCAGTTTTTGATGGCTACCAGTATTCCTTGGTTTATATCAGCATCACTCCAATCTATCTTGAAATCTGTCTCCCTTTCCTTTCCACATCAGCTTCTCTGTTGTGTGTGTGTCAAATCTCCCAGTGATTCTGTATCTGTAGAAGAATCCTTCTGACCCAAAGCATAACCCAAGATAATGTCCCCACTCCAAGAGTCTTAACTTAGTCACATCCATGAAGACCATTTTTTCCACATAGGGAAACATTCATGGGTTCTAGGGATTAGGATTTGACAGTCCTTTGAAGACCTACTCAGGTAGGTCATTTTTCATCCTACTTCTTATTATCCAGTACACATAAACTCACATACATGAAAGTGGAGAACAAATCCAGAATTAAAGAACAAACTACTATTCTGTTCTTTAAACTTTGTCATCAATTGGTAATACTCAGTTATCTTGGAAATTCACTTGAGAGGAATTCTTTCTTCATATAATGCTGGATGTATACTTTAAAAATTAACCAAAAAAAAAAAAAAAAAAAAAACTTCAATAGTCAGATTTCAAAGTTTGAGTCAGCATTTTGCATGAGGTTTTAGGAAGGATTCAATATGAAAATGAGAATGCAAAGAGAACCAGAATCCTCTACCACCTCTATCGGCTATCCATCCACCCTCACTTTCTGTCAATTCAGGCAGTGTTGGAAAAGAAGAGAAACAATGAAGTTGTCCAACCTTGGACTTCAGGATATCCTTAAATTCCCTATAGAAACCATGTGACCAAGTGACTGTCATTTTCTTCTGTATTGGAAAAGAACAGGAGTCCCTGGAGTAATAAAACTCAACTCAATTCAATCCACGAACCAAGAAAGGATATAGAATTGGATTCAGAGTTAAACCATATTCAGAATTTAAATATATTTTAATATCTTAAAATGTCATGTTGATGATTCATCCACACAAGACGACGTGATGGGCAAGATTAAGGGGGGAGATGGATGGGATGAAAACCATGACCTTAGAATCTGCAACACCAGAGGAACCCAAAGTGCCCCTGAACTTCAGAGGCAGAAAGGAGGCCAAGTGCTGCTGGTGAAGGCCTCCAAAGGAAGCTTTGAGTTTTGTTTTTTGGTTTATGCCTTTTACTTCAACTGTTTTCTCTCTCATTAAATATTTTCTAGTCCTATAATAGATATGTTGCTCTAAGCAGAAGTGAGCAAGAGGTATTCAACTAGAAAGCATCCAACAGAGCTGTCTCTCTCTCTCTTTCTCTCTCTCTCTCTCTTTCTCTCTCTCTCTCACACACACACACACACACACACAACACACACACACACACACACACACATGCACACATACACACACCCCTTCACAAGTAGTTGGGGGACTACATGAGGACAGTCACATGCTACACCAAGGGTGGAGTAAGTCACGAAGCTAAACTGCACCAACAGTTCTGATTCCAGCTCACCAGGGATTTGAATTGACCATGAAGAAATGACTTGTTGGATAACATCCAGAATTTTTCTTAAAATTTAATTGCAATATACCTAATATTTTGATAAAATATATATATATAACTTAAATTTCTTAGTCAAAATATTCCTCTAACCTCTTTTAAAAATTTTTTTAACTAAGTGACAAAAGTGTTCTTGTTGTAATTAACCAAGTACAAAAATATTGGGGAAACACGCCTACAGGCTTAAACTGTAATTCTATTACTAATATATTCCCTTGGCTTGCCTTTTGAACTCTGCTGCCTCTTGCCTTGCAGCTGTGTTTAATGAGTAGAGAGATTATTCAAATGAGTCCACAGCAGAACAGTATTGCTGGGGTCCTGGCCATTTTCAGCAGGATCTTCTCTTACAATCAGGGAGCAAGAACAGACCACCCTTCTTTAGTTACCTGGTCATGTAGGTGAAAAATAATTCTGTAGACACCCGATCATATCCCTAGATTGGGAAAGAAGCTACTAATGATCCTGTGACCCAGCAAAAGCACATCAGAAAAAGCCTTCAAGTTGACAAATGAGAAGGCACCTACCCTAGCCTATATTAGCTTTCAATTTGTCATTACCTGTCAGCGATGGAGACCGTTAGTGTCCAATAATGAAAACATGCAGCCTTACAAAACAGTCTATTTAAAAAAGCATATGGCATTTGCCCCAACGAACACTGAACTCGGGCATGTTGCAAATGGGCTGGCCAACATTTAATGATTTTTAGGATGTTAAAATGAGTTTCTACTCATGTTAAGATTTAAAAGTAAAAATAACTCTCTAGGGGAGAAGCCCAAGAGACAGTTACAAAGTTGCCAAGAAAATTTAATAAGAACTAATTTTGAACTGATAAGCATTCAATCCAATATGGTGGGATTAAGCAATAAGAATTCTTCCTGGGAATTTGCAGAGAGATAAGCATCTCATGAATAAGTAAATTCTGAAACAGGAGGCTATGGGGTGTTTATTGATTTTGAAATCATGTGTTTGAGAAATTGCCCTTGAGGAAAAAACTATTATGGTTGATAATATAATAGTTATATTCAGAGACAACCCACTTCTTTGGCTCATGGCAGAATAGAAAGATTACCCATCCAATACAAAGTTTATAAGCATAAGTTTGATCTGCAAAATCCATTCATTATTATAATCTTCCATTTTCTCATTTCTAGAAGTTAATTTTCAGATGTAATAAAAAAGTGAAATATAAATCATCAGGGTCTTCAACTCACTAAATACTTTTGCTACAACTGGATTTGAGGGATTATTGTTATTATTATTATTATTATTATTATTATTTTGGAAAAATGCTGTCCCTGGAGACATCTAAAGGTACTTAACCTTCATATCCTCTATCTTTGCAAACTAAAATAAAATTAAAATTTGGAAGAAAGTCCTGAGTTATTTCAACAGTTTCAAAACAGGTTTTTTTTTTTTTTTCAGTTTATCATTCGCATTAAAACAAAAAAGCAGGAACAATAAAATGTCTTTTAACAATGATGGAAACATAACCGGTTTTTTGGTAAACTCTGAGTTAGCCAGAAAATTCCAGTACAGCATTCTGTGTTTTTTTCTTAAACATTCCTCCTTAAGGATTCCCTCAGTTACTACCTTTTGTTGTTATTGTTGTTGTTATTTTGTGTGTTTGTTAATTTTGATACCTGGGATTGAACCCAGGAGTGCTTAACCACTGAGCCATATCCCCAACCCTTTTTATTTTTTTAGGTTGAGACAGGGTCTCACTGAGTTGCTCAGGGCTTTGCTAATTTGCTAAGGTTGGATTTGAACTTACAATCCTTCTGCCTCAGCCTCCCAAGACACTGGGATTACAGGTGTGTGCCACCGCACCAGGCTGCCACCTCTCTTAATTGCTATCCAACAAAAAATGAGGTGACAGAATTCAATTGAGTTGCCAGTGCAGATTCAGTTTCTAGAATACTATCTTCTCTGACAGTATTTGTGATTAATCAGTACTAGGTTCCACATGACTAGTGAGATTCCCATTCTCTCCCATGTACCTCCAGTTTCTGAGGAGGAATGAGTTCTTCTCAGGTCAATACTCCCTCTCTCTGTATTCATGGCGACCAGGAAGCAGAAAGAGAAAGGGAATAGAGACACAAGAAAGATGAACTCTTCCAGGGCACACCCCCCAGTGACCCATCTCTAACAGCCATGTCTCTTGTGCCTACAATTGCCACTCATTTAGTCCATTCAAACTAGGATAGACTGATTAGGTTATGGCTCTCATAGTCCAAATCATTTTACCTCTGGACATCCCTGCAATAACATAGGAGCTTATACCCAAACCACCATAACACTCTATCAATAGTCCTCAAATCTCATGTCCATCTCATAATGCAAAATGCATTTAGTTAATTTTCAAAATTCCCTATAGTTTTAATGTTTTCAGCATTGCCAAAAAGTCCAAGTTCAAAGTCTCATCTGAGACTCAAGGCAAACTCTTGACTGTGAGCCCATATAAAGTAAAAAATAAGTTATATATATATATATATATAACTTATATATATAATATCTATATATAACTATTATATATATTATATTATAACTATATAACTATAACTATAATAACTATATATATTATATATAATATATAATAAGTTATATATATATATATACACACACACACACACACACACATATGTATGTATATCCAATAAACAGTGGCACAGGGTAAACATTTCCACTCCAAAATGGATTAATAAGCTGGCACAGTGGCACACACCTGTAGTCCCAGTGACTCAGAAGGGTGAGACAGGGTAATCACAAGTTCAAAGCCAGCCTCAGCAATTTAGCAAGACCCTAGGCAACTTAGTGAGACCCTATCTTGAACTTAAAGATTACAAGGGTGGGGAATATGCCTAAGTGGTTAAGCACCCCTGACTTCAATCCTCAGTGCCAATAAAAACAAAACAAAACCTCTCTAGGCAACCCTGTGTGAGTAGGGCCCCCATGGTCTCTTAAAGGAGTTTTACACCCTTGAGCCTATAACAATGTGCTCTTGCACATTTTTGAGACAACCTCAAGGCATCTTTCCTATTGTCTCTATACAAAGTATGTAGCAACTCTTTATTGACTATAATCTTTATAATGATAACAAATTTCATGGCCCCAGTTTTATAGGAACTTTTCTGGTCAAATTACAAGTTTGCAAAATACTTTAGTTCTGATTTTTGCTACTGATTTTCATGGTAAACCTCGATAAAGCCTGCCAGAAAAATCCATGCAACTGACCAAATGTTGTCCTGCCTTGAAATTTCTGCCACCAGATTAATTAGTCCATACTCTTAAATTTTAGTCTCACACAAAGTGTAAGAACATGGACAAAATGTAGACAAGTTCTTTGTCAGAATTTAATATGAATGGCCTTTGTTCCTATTTCCAATAGAGCACTCATTTCCCTCTGAAACCTCATGAGCACAGTCTTTACTGTCCACATTCTTGTCTTCTGAGCTCTCACCAGAATCATCCATTAAGCTCTTCTAAGAAAATTTTAAAGATTCTGTCACTTGCATTTCTAATCTTTTCTAAAATTCTCCCACAAATCAGTCAGAAAGTCTTCTGAACTACAAGATCAGGTTAGTCACAGCAATGACCCTACTCTCAATTGCAGTTTCTGTTAATCAACTTTTTGTCACTATGACCAAAATACCATAACAAGAACAAATTAAAGAAGGAAAAGTTTATTTTGCCACACTGTTTCAGAGATTTAGCCTATTGTGGGTTGACTCATTGCTCTAGGTCCAAGGTGAGGCAGAACATCATGGCAGAAGGGCATGGTGGAAGAATGCTACTCTATTCAGGGTAGCCATGAGGCAGAGAGAAAGAGGTAGGAGATGCAGGAAAAGTGAACTCTTCCAAGAATGACCCCTAGTGACCCACCTCCAACAGCCACACAACATTTGTCTACAGTCACCACTTAGTTCATGCTAACTAGTATAGACTTATTAGGTTACAGCTCTCATAATCCAGTCATTTTACCTCTGAATATTCCTGCATTAACAAAGGAACTTTTGGTGGATACCTAATATCTAAACCATATCATCTTTACCTTCCCCCCAGCTTCTCAGCTACTGTCCTCCGAAGAACAATTGGAGGTCACCTTTTACATGAAAACCAAATGCCCCTGTCAAAGCAACTTCTTATGTCTTCACATGCTCTGAAACATTAATCTGCATAGCCAAATTTTGCCTGCTTTCTTCTGTCTCTTAAGGTTACCAAAGAGGTATCTGGATATAGTCTGATTATAAGGACATATAAACCACAGGTTTTCAGAATTTTGACTTCTTGCCTACCTCTCTGATTTCGACTCTGACTTCCAACCCTCTTTGGCAATTGCTCATTCTTCTTCTACCCAGGTCTTCTCCCTCTAGAAGTTCACTTGATTGCTTTCTTCAAATCATTCAGATCAGGCTCAGAGAAGTATGATAGAACTCCTTCTCTGTCATAGTTACTCACTGTCGCATTTCTTATGCTTTTATTTCTTGATAGTTCTCACCATCGGTATCTATTTTTTAAATTTGTTTCCTTGAATGTAAGCTCCCTGATGGCAGAGGGCCTTGTCTGTCTTGCTCATGGTTGACTCCTCAATGCCCATCATACACAGTAGGACTCAGTCAGCATGCATGGATAAAAGAAAGTTTCATAGCATCTATTAACTTACTGGCTACTTTGAGAATACAGAAGTACCTTTACATGGTCCCTTTCCTGACAGGTAGTATTCACTGAAGTACTTACTGAATGAATAAATGAAAAAAGAGTTCTTTGATTATATTCTGATGATAAATCCCTACAAATCACTGGCTTTCAGTCCTTCCTTCCTATTGGAATCATCCAGAGAGTTTGTTTTTGTTTTTGTTTTTGTTTTTTTTACGTTCTAGTGGTGCTGTGGTCCCACCCTTAGAGATTCTAATTTAATTAGTCTGGGAAGGGGCTTGGACATCAATACTCTTTTAAAGGTCCCCAGACAATTCTAATGAAAAGCCAAGGTTGAGAACCACTGCTCTAAACCCTACAGGAGAATGTCAAGTCCAAACAAAATGTTGAATTCTGAAAAAGCTTTAGGACATAGCCATTGATTTAATTCTTGAATTGCTCTTCAAGAGGAATTGTGAGCAAGTGTCTCTTTTGCAAAGGCCTGTTAAAAGAGAACACTTTGAAGAAAAATAAAAAACCCTACTTTTGTGCCATACACTGAAGGAGGTAACCTTTCAAAGCAAACATTACTTAGACCTATCTATTGTTCATAATTTCTTTGGGAAAAAATCATTTGTCCATAGCATGTACAGGTCTCACACTTTGACAGGAATACATGTTCTCTATTGTAAAGGCATTTGGTATGAAACTTAAGATATCTGGAGCCTATATGCAAAGGGATGACTTGTACCTCTCTCTCTCATGGTATTAATATGTATCAGTATGAATGGTATAAGCCAAATTCATTCAGGATTCAATAGACCTACAATGATTTAGGCAGAGAAGGTGTTTGGAAACCAGAAGAAAACCTGTCTGATTAGGAACAAAAGGAATGGGAAAATAAATAAAGGGGTTGAACACAGTCAGCTCCAGCTCTAATTTGCCTGGAGACATCCTAACACTTGCTGAAAAATAAATCGAATTTTTGCTGCATACATTCAATATTTGTTAATAAGCTGCCAGCTTGCGACTTTCTGTATTTCCTGCATAAGCAGAGTGGTGTGTGTATTGTCGGACAGGCACACTGCAGGGTCACACAGAAACAACCCTCAGTGTGTGGAGGCACAGCCTGGTCTCAAGAGAAGACTGCCCCCAACTTGCAAGTTAGGGGGAGAAAGACAGCACAGGTGAGATCCATGGGCTTCGCATATTGTCTCAGGGAGCAAAATAATGATTTTTAGAGGCAATTTGACAAGGAATTTCTACCCCGCTAGTCTGGGTTAGCGTTTCTGAATGTGATAAATAACAGGGCGCTCAGACAGCCCATTTTTTCTTTATTTTGATACCCTTACAGCAGTAATCATGCCTCTTGTCAGGTATTATAAAGATCAAGACAAATGTTCCCTATTGCTATTCTGTCAATGCAGCTCAACCCAAGCCAAAGAAAGACACCCCTGCCGGATGTGCAGAATGTACCATTTGTCTTGTCTCCATCACAGATGGGAGCACATCCTGTCCCATCACAATCCTCAGGTCAGAAAAATAAAATCCTTTGCCAACACTTTGAGGCTTGCTTTGCCTGCTCCAGAAACCAGTGCTCCTTACCCGTTTCCTTTAGTCCGACACGGAGATTTATTTTCCTTTTCTGGGACTATTGATTAAACTGCACAACATATCCATAAGGTCAAGTAGCAAAACAATCCTTTTATCAAATAAGAAGAGTTTTGACCTTACTGGGTTTTTTTTTTTTTTTTCTTTAATCAGAAGGACTCCACACAGTCATTTATTGACGGAAGCAATATTTGAAAAACATAAAATAATTTCCAAAGATGTGGTTCAGGAATCCATCTGAATATTGTTGATGCCAAAACAGATGGAGCTGGGCTTAATTGTTGAAATAAATTGCCATATGGAACAAAACACAGCTGATTATTGCATTAACACTAATGTTAATAAGTTTCATCATTCTGTTGTTATTGTAGCTACAGTTGTCACCATACTTTAATCAATAAGGGAGGACAAATTGTGGAATTCAAGACCCAACAGAGATTTCAGGGATCACCCAGGAGTTTTCCAGATGAGGACACAGAGACCTATGGAGGACGATTCATTTGTAGGAAGGGATACACCCTCTCACTTAAAATGGAAGGATTCTGAAGTTGTAGGGCACAGAGGGGAAAAACCTTCACAACAAAAAAAGCCAGATAATTCAAGGTGAAAGTATCAATACTGCAAATGAGCATGATAGAAAAATTGGTATAAAGTAGAGGAAGCAGACAGGACAGCCCAATTTGACAAGACTCTTTCATATGCTTAGCATCTCTTAGCACCAGAGGGTTGTCTATACGTTCTCTTCTTGAACTTGTGCAATGACTTCTCAATTAGCTTCTGAAACGATCTGCATATAAAATAAAATCCATGGTGAATGACAGGAAGAAAACACAAGCAAACCCCAGGAGATGGTGGGGGAAGGAAAAATGGGACATGAGAACAATGAGATATCTTCCATTTCCAGGTGTAGCGAGTGGAGTTTTTTCCTGGCCGTTTTTCTCATAACTGTTGATCCTTCCCTGGTCCTCTCTTCTCTGCAAAGTGGGAAATGAATGGGAATTGATCTGAAAAGCTATTTCAAAAGTTATTACAGGATTGTCAGTAATCCTTCTAAACCTAACCCCTGTCCCTTCTGCCACCCCTCTCCCCAACACACAAAACCCTTTGAAAAGCTAGTGTTGAAAGTCTGAAGTGAGAAAACAGTAAGCCAGTAGCCACCCCCTACCCTGCTTCAGCTCAAGGTTAGTGACCCAGAAACAAGTGAAAGGAGGCCTCCAAATTCTGTGAAAGTAATTGTACAGGTGCATTGAATGGATGCTTCATTCCACGGTTCCTGTTTCATTCGCTGCAGCAAACTTTTAAGAGATGTCCAAATCCTTTCATTTCCTCTGGTTACTACCCCTGACAGAGTCTGTTACAAGGCTTTTTTCCTATAATTTCCCTTTTATATAATTATTTCTTTTTTGTATCTTTCCCTTCTAGTCTTTCACTTCCTGGGAAGTGTGCCTAATACACATTAGGTAAAAAAGAACTGTTACTGAATAAAAGCATGAATCTAACATTTATTGCATTCCTGAGTTCTAAAAGCTGCATGAGACAGTGTGTGTATGTATTTGTGTCTCCTGTGTATTTATTTATTTATCTTTTAATTTTTTACATACTGCATTTTGATTCATTGTACACAAATGGGGTACATCATATCATTTCTATGGTTGTACGTGATGTAGATTCGTACCATTCGTGTAATCATACATGTACATAGGGTAATGATGTCTGTCTCAGTCCACCATTTTTTATATCCCACTTCCTCCCATTTCCTTGTACATAATCTAAAGTTCCCCCATTTTTCTCTCCTTCCCCACCCTCCCATCGCCATTATATATCATTCTCCACTTATCAGGGAAAACATTCAGCCTTTGGTTTTTTGGGATTGGCTTATTTCACTTATTTCTCCAATTCCATCCGTTTATTTGCAAATACCATAATATTATTATTCTTTATGACTGAATAATATTCCATTGTGTATATATACGACAGTTTCTTTATCCATTCATCTGTTGAAGGACATCTAGGTTGGTTGCACAATCTAGCTATTGTAAAGTGAGCTGCTATGCTGTGTATTTGTTAAGTATGAGTTAGCATAAGAGTCAAGCTGCTATAACAAAAAACCTGAAACTATAGGGGCATACTCAAGATGGAAGTTTATTTTTTTTCTCACATAACAGATTGATAGTAGATGGATGGTCAGGGGTGGATAAGTGAGTATGATCTGTGAAGTCATTCTTGGATCAGAGCTGGTGGATTGTCTCTGCCATCTTCGAAATATGGTTTCTATCACTGAATCTAAGGTGGTTCCATTTCCCAGCCAGACAAATGGGGAGGGGAAGAGAGCAGAGAAAAAGCAGCTTTCTCAACACATGTTTTTTTTCTGTTCATATTCTAGTGGCCAAAACTGTGTCACATGACCACACCATACCTGCAAAAGGAGCTAGAAAATTTAATCTCAAGCTGGACAGCCACATATGCCCAGACAAAACTCAAATGTGGGAATGTCATCTATTAATAAAACTGAAGAAGAAAAAATGGATAGCAAAGTGTTATTGTAAAGTTGTGCTGAGTTCTTGGCTCTTGTGTGGTGGCAGGAGATCTTAAGCAAGGCATAGTAAAAGCATAGCAAAGTTTATTAGAAGAGAAAGAAGTCTCCCAGTGAGCTCTCAAAGGAGAGAGTAGGTCATGGCAAAGAGAAGATTGGCAACTCACTTCTTCATGAGCTCAGTTTTTACTGGGGCTAAGGCGTAGTTTCCAGAGGGTCTTACCTCAGTACTACCTCCTAGCTATTGATTGACAGTTGGATAGTAATTGATTTCTAAATCCCTCTAGCATATGCCTTACTCATGAGTGTCTAAGTGAAGCCCATGGGGGTGAAAAATTATAATTATAATAAGATCAAATAATATGCTAAGAACCTAAAGGCAACTTTGATCATCCTGTCTTAAGCAGGTGGAGTTCATCTAGAACTTGGTTTGACAGACCTTGAGGCCACTGAGCTTTCCAGTCTCCTGTTGGGGTAATCTATCTTCTTTTTATCAGAATCTTGAGCAAACACTCTTCAGTTCTGTGAATAATATGTTTTTACAGGGCTTTATCTTAAGTCAGAGCAGGCCAGGATGACTTTGTGTAAGTTATTTCTTTAAAAACATATCGAGGTTTTCCAGGTAGGCTCATTCTGTAGAATAAGACCCTCATTTCCCATGTTCCCACTGCTTATGTCTACCTGTTTCCTATCACTCCCCCACCAAGAACTGGAGACCCTGAGATCTTTTACAGAAACGGTTATCCGGATCTTTCACAACCTCGTGCCAGCAAAGGTTGTAGGCTTAGGGAGCAGGAATCTCCCGTTGGTAGGACACGGATAAGGAATTTAGAATCAGGGCAGTCAGGTAAAAGTCAGGAGTGTCTGCAGAGGAATGGTCTTGGAGTAGTAATGGAATTTTGACAGCTAAGGCTGATTGAGAGGAACATAATAAGTAAAGAGGTGAGATCATAGTTGCACAGTAATAAATAAGATAGCAAAGTATGATTTTTCCACAAATAATTATTATCAGAAAGATTAGTAACTGTTTTTTACCAAGACATTTTGAAGAACCAAGAAGTCAATAGGTCTGTTGGATGAGGCTCAGTTTGACTCAGGACAAACTCGATTTTGGCGATCTTTTGTGGTAGTTATTATCAGGCACTCAGGCATAAGAACCCTTCCTTTATTATCTCCTGAGTTTATTTACTTTTCAGTAGGCTTGACAGGAGTGACTTCATCTTCATGTTGACATCTCTATTCTTACTTGTCTTTGTGAAAGTGTTTCCCTGAAGACATTGCTGATCAATTGTTCTAGTTGGGTTTTCATTGTCCCTCATTTCTGGGATGTATCTGTCCCAGTTGCTAGTCTTATTTGGTCCCATGTTAGAAGGCAAATGATTGATGTTTGGGAGTCAATATCAAAGACCCTTTTAGCCACATTTAAGCACCAAAGAGACTTGGAAGGAATGGCTCTTAAGGCAAGCTTACCTGAAGTTCATTGATAGTTTTAATCTTATCTGTTTCAGAGACGATGACTAGCATCTCAAAACATTGGACCCGATCTTTTTACTTTTTTTTTTTTTTGTACCAGGGATTGAACTCAGGGGCGCTTAACCACTGAACCACATCCACATCCCCAGCCCTTTTTAGTATTTTGTTTTATTTTGAGACAGGGTCTCTCTGACATCCCTAAATTGCTGAGGCTGACTTTGAACTCGCAGTTCTCCTCCCTCAGCGTCCCCAGTCACTGCACCCAACTTGAACCAGATCATTTTGTTAGGTCACCCAGCTTGAACCAGATCATTTTATTAGGTAGGGTGCTTCTGCAGAATTTGGAGAGGTAGGGGAGTAACAAAATTTTAAAAGGAAAAAACAAAACTAACAAGAGCAAAACAAAAACAAATTCGGTTCCTATAGTCGTTTTAATCAAGAAACAATTTTCATTTACAGTAATATCAACTTTGTCAAACACACCTGTAGAAGAACCAACATGTTTGAAAAAAAATAGGCCTACCCTTACCAGGAATCTGTATGTGAGAGCACTTGCTAGCATCTCTTCCACGAATCGGTTTGCCAATGCTTCCAAGAAGAATCAAAACTGGGGATGTGAAAGACTTAAACTGACCATGGTTAGAGTTTTGATGAGAGGTTGAAGCCCTCAATCTGTCTCTGATTTGACCAAATGCCATGATTTATGGAAATAAGATTTTGTGTTCTTTGGAGAAATGGAAATGGGTTGAGTATTAGTTGCTTTCAGTCTCACTTTTTCAGGATGCCTTCAAGTGGGAATCTGATGGGACAGACTATTGATTTCCCATGTGCAAGAGGAAGACAAATAGGGAGCCAGAGTAAGCCACCTTTCCCTTCTGCCCACTGATTATCTTGACCATGGGAAGGCATCCCCTTCCTTCATGGTCTTAGTCTCTTGTCTTTGTTGACTGGTGAGCCTCGAGGAACAAGAATCTGGGAATCTGGTGTAGCATTGTCTGTTCAGATTCTATCCCCAGCATCTCTGCCTTATTATTATTATTATTATTATTTTTTTTGCAGTGCTGGAGATTGAACCCAGGGCCTTGTGCTTGCAAGGCAAGCACTCTACCAACTGAGCTATCTCCCCAGCCCTCGTCTCTGCCTTATCTTTAAGTTTAGAAGTTTCTTGGAAACCTCTTAGGTGTTTCGAGGCATCAGAAGTTGTGAGCCTTCCTGCATCCTTCTTTCTACAGTATGTACATAAAGGCAGGGGCTTTAACCCCTTATGAAAAGAATATCCCAGAGATCTCAATGTAGGTGTCTTTGAATGCTTGAAGATTTTTCTGTTTGTTTTGTTGGTTTGGGTTTTGTTTGTTTTGTTTTGTTTTAGTAGAGAAGATATAAGGACTTTGTAGTGAGTTTTCAAATAGATTCAGGGGTATACTTGAGTGGGACAAAATTAGATAAAATTTCATAGATGATTTAAGATTCAGTTTTCTTAAGTAATCAAAAAAGTAAGAAAGAGAGCAGAAAGCCCAAGAAATTATCGTAATAAAATGCAATTTTTTTTGCTTTCTAGACCAGTTTCTATAAACTTTATCAAGAGCAGATCAATACTTTAAGAGAACCTAATCATTTTAAACATAGAAAATTAGACTTTGTTTCATATCTGCATTAAATTTTGATGTTTAGAAAACTCTTTAAATAATTTTTCTTAATTGCAGCCAGTTGACTGGATCACACATACAAGAACCTTCCATAAATTTTGTCTTCCACAATGTGGTGCAATTTACTCACACCCTCTGTGACTTACTTTATCTTCTGACTTTGCTCCTTTTCTTTTTCCATTTTGGGACAATCCAATCATTTGACTTTAGGACAAAATCTGATTTTTGCCACACAAAATCCTTCATTATCCAAAAATAATTCTTTTCTTTTCTTCCTTACCAAAAATATACCCCAGTGCTCATAACTTCCTTGACCTCCCTCTCGTTGCTACTCACTGGTTCCTTTGTGCCTTCCTTCCTTCCTTGAATTTACCATTTTGAGGCAGTCCTTACAAAGTTTCAGAATTTAGATAAATTACTCTTTTCCTTGAAGAAATAAAATAGTCTACACTTACTATTTTCCCATCAAAACACAGCTTAATTTATTTTTGCTCCTTCTATGTGGAATTAACATATTAATTAGAATTTTAACTCAGTAACTTTTGCAGTGATGAATCAGAAAGGAAGCAAATTTAAACTGTTTTTATATACCAACAATTTGTGAAAATACAATTTACAGACCTAATTACACAAATAGACAGAGATATTACTTTATAGAAGTTAAGAAGCCAAGAGTACTTGCACTTATATTTAGCAACTGATGTTTCAGCGATCTCAGTTAGAACTCTATTTCACCTCTACAATGTACATTTGTAAACTTTTAGCCCATTTATATTTGCCTAACAACAGTTATTTCTAGATTCCTTATGAAAACAGAGATACCAGACAGACATAGTTATTTAAGGCTGACGTCTTCTCCCATGACCAAGCAGGGTGGATTTCCCACAGCAATCCCATTTCTTCATGGTGGGGTTTAATGTGAAATCACACAGGTCTAAGTTTGGCAATCGCTAGCTCCCAAGCAGGGGCTGTTTTCCTATCTGTCAGATGATGCCAGTAGGAGGACATCTGTAATAGGAGGTTGAACAGAGAGGACATTTTCTTCTGAGACTCTATCTATAAGGTGTATAAAAATTACTGGTCAAAGTTTGAAAGGCTTCCTTCCCCAAATACTGTGCACAGAGATCATGAGAGTAAATGTGGGAATCATCATTCCCGAGCAGAGTGAGCTCTGTTCCCTGTCACACTGAGAGTGTAGTCGCTGCAAAGGACGAACTGGATTAGCTCAGCACAAAACATGAGACTGCACTTCTCACAGAAATGAGGGAAGGAAGAGGTTGAAGGAAGAGTCCCTGGAAACTTGGTCTCAGAATTCTGAGTCATAGGGGAGGCTATGAAGTTTGAGACTATGGAGGTGGAGGGAGAAGGTGTCTGCACTTCAGTTCTTTTAAAAAACAAACATATTTTTTAAAAGGAAGAGTAAAACCTTTGACCAAGGGGGAAAAAAAAGAGATTCAAGTTTTATTTTATTTTTAAATGAAACAAATTAAGGTCACCTGTTTAAGTCTTATAGTGACTTTGATTTTATAGACACCTTTTTCCTCTTTGGTCTCGGTCTCAAGTCGAAGAGTTAATTCACAGATGTTTACATTCCAGGGAGAATTGACTAAAATAACATACTTCCAGGTAACTTTGAATAACAAAATTATCTTAGTAAAAGCAGAAGGACAACAGAAGAGAGAAAAAAATAGAGATCCCAAAGCCGTTATGTTAACTCTGCAATTGAAGTACAGGAGCTTACATGTGGTAAGTCATAGCCAAAGAACACAGCAGAAAGAAGCACTTAGGTAAACTTACTAAGGTTGGTGCCTCAGTTTACCTCCCAAAGGGGAGTAAAGTTAGGGGAAAGGGTAGCTGGAGAAGAAGAGAGGAGGCAATCCAGACATTAAAAGATCCCCTAATTCCAGGGATTCTTGTCTCCATATCCTTAGCAAGGCCCTGAATACCCCACTTTTGGAGTACAATTTCTTGACTCCCTTAATAAAAAGAAAGTCTGAACACAAGGAACTTTTGTCTACTTACCTTCCTATTTTCAAACGAGCTCTAACTGGAAAACAGGGTTGTAACTGACACTGTCATCTTCAGGGCAGTGTTTTCTGTCCCCCTATCAATATTGTGACCAAATCATACAGCAAAAGAAAACTCAGAGTGCATCTTTCCCACAGAGATAGAGCAGGGACAGGTCAGAGACCATTTGTCTTAATCCTTTACTGTCACATAGGTAGAGGTTGAAATGTTGGGGGAGCTACAAGCATTATATTGAAATCCTTATTGCCAAAGCAGGCTGCTGAGAGATGGCAGCAAGTGAAGTGTCTAACAAGGACAATAGAAGACATTAGGGATGGGACCTGAGATTTGGAAAGAGCAGAGCAGAACCAGGATGAGGGTGTGTAAGTTGCTTCTTAAAAAACATTGAGTTGGCAGGTCCGCTCGGTCTGTAGAATTAATCCCTCATTTTCTATAGCCCCACCACTTAGGTTTACCTGGTCCCTCTCAGAAGAACTAGCTGTCTCTTCCACAGCGTGTTTTGGGAAAAGAAGGTAAAAAGAAAATACATATAAATGATTAATGGTAATATGAGCTGCATTAGTTACATTTTGCTTTCTTAAATTTAGGACTTAAAATGTTCTGTGCATGAACATTTTAGGTGGGCTCAACTGGGCTGGCTCCTCTCTGGAATGTGCCATGTTGGCTGGGCTCAATCCTGTACTCGTCAGCTGGCTGACAATGTCTTGTTCTGTGTCTGGGGGCAGCTGGCCCTTGGCAAGGAAAACAGGACCTAACCATATGTTGCTCACCCTTCACCAGGTGAGCCTGCTGGTCACATGGTGGTGGTCATAGTGCACCAAAAGCAGTAAGGGATAGCAAGGTTCTGAGCAGAAGTGCTTGTCAAGGCTCTATTTGCTTCCCATGTACTAATGTCCAAAGCAAGTCACATGGCCATGCTTAAATTAGAGAATGAAGGAAAAGATGACCCCTCCCCTGCCTCCTCTTTCTCAGTACTAGGGATTGAACTGAGGGATGATGTACCACTGAGGTACATCATCAATACTTTTTTATTTTGAGACAGGGTCTCACTAAGTTACTTAGGACCTTGCTAAGTTGCTGAGGCTGGTTTTGAACTTGTAGTTCTCCTGCCTCAGTCTCCGAAGTCACTGGGATTACAGGCATGCACCATTATACCCACCCAACTAGTTACCATTTCCTAATGGGAGTAGCTAAAAAGTCCCCTCACAAAACAGCATGCCTACGGACAGAGGAAGAATTTCTGACCATATTTGCAAATAATCATCCATGAAAACTAGACTCAAAGTATGCAAAATGTATCATAGAACATTCTTCAAAGCTTTATAAGAGAAGGTATTTTCTAAACTGTTTTCAAAATTTTGTGAAAGGAATAATTAAATGTGTATTATCTGTAGCATCCAAAAATGTATAAATCCAGGTAGAACGAACCATTTCACTCTCTAATTTAATAAAATAAAATTAACTCATTTTTAAAGTATTAGGTAATGTATTTAAAAAGTGAACTTTTTTTGAAAGCATTATGAAGACAAAATCTCACTTTCTGGTTAACAAGGGTAATGTTCTCCAGCAAGAAAACCTGTTGAACTGAGCGATTAAAATTACATTGTTCCTAAAGAAACTTGGAGAATGTTTTACACATCACCACCATTTCACCTTTCTAATTTAATTCCATAAGTCTTCACTGAGTACCTACCACATACTAAGCCCTATGGCAATTCTGTAAAGACATTAAAACACCATGCATTTGGAAATTATTGTAGATTATTTTTCTTATTTTCTTTTTCTTAATAAATTATTTATAAAGTGAGTTTGGTGAGGGTACACCCACTGTTTGGTGAGGGAACTGAGTCAGAAGAGTACTTTACTGAAGCTCGCAAAGGACACAGTGCTGACACCAAGAACAAAATCCAAATCTGCCTTTGCTGTGTTTTGTGACAGAGAAGACAAAGGAGACAGGAGGGGGTTGGAGCAGGACAATTTTATAAATGCAAAAATGAGATCATGAAGAACTGGGTGCAAGTTACAAAATTAACTTCATGTGGTTCACATAGACCTATTAGTAATAGGCTTCTCAAGGTTGTTCATCAGCATAAAATCAAGGCCCTACCACACACTCTAAGACCCTGCAAGACCTGGAAGATGTGAGGCAGCCTCCTATCACCCCTCTCCCTCTCTGTACCCAGCCTTACTGCTTTTTCTCAATAACATCTCATAACCTCAGTGTGCACCCCTTGTTCCCTCCAATAGGGCTATTTTCCTTCCAGATCTCTGGAAGCCTTTCCTCAAGTCTCAGCTCAAACATTACCTGACTAGAGCGACCCTTCCCATCATGTTCCCTCCTGCTCTTATTCTCTGTCCTCTTAACAGAGAGCTCCTAATCATCATCTGATTTGACCAACATTTACTGGCTGTGTGTATTTCTATAGCCCTTAAGGAACAGGTCTATTTTTGTTCTTTATTTTGTCTTCAACACTTAGGATAGTGTCTGACACATACTAAGTGTTCAATAAACACTTGTTGAATGGATTTTTCTTCACTGACACATATTTATATATTACATACATCCATGTACACCTATGTGTATGGAAGGATATACAGATGCATATTCATCTACATCAATGAGGAATAATTGCCAGAGTGTCGTCCTGGGCTTCATTAACAATCTCTTCTCATCAGGATATCACTGTCACTCTAAACTTTCCAGCTTTATGTTTCTACCTGATTCTGGTCTCCATATGTTACCTTGTTGCATCAGTCTTCTCTGATCAATTTCTAATGAATTCATGAACTTCACCTTCTTTTGTCATACTGGGTATAACTAATTAAACAGAATCTTCATGACCTGCAATTGCTTCAAATGCACCCTTTCAAGTAAAGAGAATTTCTGCCTTGAAATACATAGATGGTGTCTGTAATGGCTATTTGTATTGATCTAGTTGGTCCTTTTCCTATTTGATGCTACACAACCCAGACTATGATGAAAGACGATGCTCTCTGTACCACAGATGGCACATTACAAAATGCCCCCTGCAAAATCCCTGCTCCACAATGCCTATTGTAGCTGTATAATGAAGAGGTTGAATGCACCTCCCAATCTGTGTGTTTCCTGTAAGAAAAAGAAACCTTTCAGATTAATGATTACTTGGAAGCTTTTCCTTCATCAAACAAAAGCTATTTGTTGTGTGATTGTGTTCTGCCTCTAAAAATGTAACCCACTTTAAACAAATGAGAATGAAAGCTGCTGGCTTTGCAAACAGCTGACAGCCATTTAACCCTTTCATGCTTAGATAGAAGTGAGTTGTCTATAGTACTGGGGGATCACCACAGAGGGAACTGCATGGAACATAGCAAGGTCAACAGAAGGGACCACAGCAGGAAGAAAATGCTGCATTGAACAGGTCAGAGAATTTATGAGAGCAGCTATTTTCCCAGTTCTCAATTCTGAGCCCTTCTCTGGTCCTGGACAATCACTTCTCCAATTTAAAGCCCTTACTCAGACTCTTTAATTTGTTTGCAACAAAATCACTTGCCAAGTATCATTTGTCCCAACTCACAAATAGATTCATATTAACCCAACAACCTTCAACGTTTCCATTTCTGTTAGAGAAACACCCCTTAGCAAAACATTGAATCTCCTCCTGACTCCATCCTGGGCCACTCTCCCAACCTCGTCTCCCACACAACCTCGCTTAGCCTCAGCTTTTCAGTTGAGGAGAGCTGCCCGGTTGGGGCCCTCCCATTTTCCCACCCTGGCACCTGTCCTTCTAACAAGAACCTCTTCCCTTAACATCAGCTCATGTCTCAATGTCCAGGCCACAGTGGACCTAATTCATGACAACTGCTCCTTCCTCCAGGTTCCACCTGACTTTACAATGTCTCCTCTATTGAAAATGTATAGCACTCTGCTTTGTTATGGTTGTATATTTTTATCTACTACACTAAATTGCCAGCTCTTTACAAAATATATTCATCTCTGTGTCCCTTATGGGGTTTGTACTTTGTTTCAGGCATGATTTCAAATGATGCAGGTGTGTTAGTAATTTTTTTTTAATCTTCACAACTCCAGGGAGGAAGTATTTTATCCCTGTTGCACAAATTAGTAGACCAAGTAATGGCAAGTTAGGCAGTTTGTCTACCTTCCCACAGCTGGTAAGTGTTGAAACTAGTCAATCTGACTCCAGAGTCCATACACTTAAACACTATACTAAATATACATTTAAATCTATCCAAACAAAAGCATTTAAACAGTTCCAAAGACTGATAAAAATGCTCTAAAAAACAGGTGGTAGAAATAATAAGGAGGAACTCAGACTACAGCCCAGAGAAGTTAAACAGCTTACCCAAGTTTGCACAGTGAGTTACTGGCACACAAAATGATAACAGGGACTCCTGAGACTGGTGGCCTTATGGCTCCTACAGAGCAATTGGACAAGAAAAAGGAATGAGAAATGTAGTTGAGTTTCATGCAGTTGTAAGAAGTAATGAGGAATTCAGGCAAGAATGGGTCTCAAGACACTGCAAGCACTCTCCCTAATAAAATGAAATTTTAACAGATGAAATTTCTTAATCTACAAAATGCAAAAACCTCCATCCACAGACCCAAGTAAAAACATGGGCAGGATGTAAATGGGTAGAACCTGAAAAATAATAGCAAACTCTTTCTTCAGTACTTACCATGAGCTGCGTTAACATCTGATTTAATTTAATCCTCCCAAACAACATTTCTTTATTAGTGTTAGTCTCATTCTACAGAAAAGAGAACAGTCTCAGAGAAATTAGAAAACTTTCCCAAGGTCAATGAGCTGGAAAGAGGAACCACTGGAATGCAGATTCCACAGGAGTGGATTTTTTCAGAAAATACAAGTTTATTCCTTGAAACTCTACAACCGTTTTGGATTTCAGCACTCTTTAAAGGTAGTACATACCTGCCTGCCTTCTAAAGGAGAAGACTGGAAAATATTTTCATCTTTTACTTGGTCCCCAAAGTCATCATTATATATGTCCCTGTACCCTGGCTCCTTTCAAAATGGTTGCAAAGAGGCAATTACCACAGGACAAAGCCTTCTGGAAGCAGGTACCTGTAGCATCTGACCTTAAAGGAGTTCTTCACTGTTTTCTTCGTGCCTTTGCCTGATTTTATAATTTTTCAACCTTTCTTTCATCAAAGCACAGCAGCTGCTTTTTCTGACAGTTACATGTCTCCATCATCCTCACCTGTGTCTGCCATCGGCTGGGAACCACATGACAGGCATCACTAGAATTTGGTCAAAATTCAAAGTTACTGGCATTTGAGTGAGGGACTGGGATACTGCAACCCAAGTACAGTGCTTGCACCAGGAGAAGCCAGGCCTTTTCTTTTGC
This sequence comes from Sciurus vulgaris, assembly GCF_902686455.1. NCBI lineage: Eukaryota > Metazoa > Chordata > Mammalia > Rodentia > Sciuridae > Sciurus > Sciurus vulgaris. The sequence continues at coordinate 158,124,786 of NC_136465.1, forward strand.
CTGGTCAGAACCCTTTCCTTCTGCTGTGATTTTGATGAGTGAGATCTTAGACAAATGCTGAGGGTGATGCTATAGGGATTTGGGGGTCAGAGGGTGACTATATATGACCTTGTGATGACAGAATATTTTAAGGGTAAATAACAAAGCAAACTTTTAAAAAAAAATAATAATACAATATTTTAAATATTATCAGATTGTCAAAATTCAAATATTTCTTAGTCTTTACTAAATATTTAGAAATAGTCTATGGTAAGATTTAAGTGTTCAGATGTTAGACCTAGAAATATCTAAGCTATAATCTCTGTCCTCTGCTCTCTGACAATTGACTTTGGACAAGTTACTTAATTTCCCTGAGATTCCTTTTTTTTTTTTTTTCATATCTTAAATTGTAGTCGATGATAAAATCTATCTCATAAAGTATGTAAAGTGCCTGACATATAACAGCTAGCTTTAAAATCCTAATAGAGTTGAGATTATATTTTTATTACTTGAACTTAAAATATGCTTAACCTTAAAGTTATACTTATGATCTAGAATTTATAACTCATAATTTTATAGCAACAAAAAAGATCAAAGAATTCATGTTATCTCCTTAGAAACTCTGAAGCTTTCAGCATGTATTTGTATGGAGTACTTGAATGGCTTGAATTTTCCAATCAACATTTAAGCATGAATTTTATAGCTTAAATTTAGAAGTTTCTTGCTAAATAACTGTTGGATGGATGCATGGATGCATAGGTGGATAGAAAGAAATTCTTACTCTTGGACACAAAGTTAATATTTTGAAGAGATGGATTTGGGGATGGAGCTATATATAGTATGGGGGAGAAATCCATTTTTGCTAAGAAAACAATTAAATTAATTTCTAACTACATCAGAAACTTCATTGAATAGAAGAACATCAACTTGGCAATGCCCAGCTGTATCTGAGTTTAAAGTATGTAGTACCTTAGAACATGAAGCTGGAAGGCAGAAGAAAAGAGCCAGGTGGGATAAGAATGGAGATGGGGTAACCCAGAATCTGGCATAGCCATAGTTGCCGGTCCATGGGAAGGAAATTAAGTCATTTAAGACTTAGAAAGAATCCAAGGGGTAAAGCAAACTTAAAATTATTCAGGAAAACCATTACTTCCAGGTAAATTGATCTGAGCAGATCGAGCACACAGCAACCGAAAAGTCAAAAACTAGGAAACTCTCAAGATATACAAGGATAGTAATGGTGGCCCAGGGAAATCTCCATATTCCCTATGGAGCCAGGAACTGCAGCCTGAGTGGCAGAATGATTCTCCAGCCCTTGGAGAAAGGGATTGCAAAGATCTGAAAGGTTGATCCTTGGAGCCAGAGAGCCAAAGGAAATGTGCAGAGAGATATGGCTGACAAAAGAATGGGGACCAAGGCAGAAGCCCACCAGAATAAAGATGCCAGTCGAGATAAAAGAGAAAGGTTAACAAATAGCCACTGGACAGAACTGTGCCCATCCCAAAGTTTAACTGTTCAGGAGAAGATTCAAGGAAGCTATGCAGTCCAGCCCGCATGCTGGGCTGTATGTCTTTCAAATCCTCTAAATAGGGAAAGTGAGTCTGGATTTCATCCTCACTTAAAATTATCTTCAGAATCAGGACATAGCTCATGCTGGGTAAGGAGAGTGAACAGTTGTAGTGATGAGAAATTGGGAAGGCAGATGCTGACATGTGTTGGATGTGAACTTATTTTGAAAAGATCCTTGAGGAACAGGAACCAAGTCTTTGACCATTCGTACTTTGTAACCCAGGTTTGCCTAGGTCAACAATGTATGCAATCCTTAACAAAAGTCAAAAGAAGTCTATACTCATGGGTACAAATTAAATACTCCAGTTGCTACTTAATTATTAACATGTGCAACTTACTTTTTCCCTCCTGTATATTTATGAACAGAAATATTCTTCCATAGCATCTTTCTACTCAAAAATATTTTCAGGGCTGGGGTTGTGGCTTAGTGGTACAGCACTTGCCTATCATGTGTGAGGCACTGGGTTTGATCCTGAGCACCACATAAAAATAAATAAACAAAATAAAGACATTGTGTCTCTACAACTAAAAAAACAAAATTTTTTCAAAAGATTCATAAGTCAGACACAGAAAGACAAACACTATATTATCTTCCATGCAGTGGAATCTCACAGAAGCAAAGAATAGAAAGGCAGTTACCAGGAGTTGGGGGCAGGGAGGTGGAAAGATATTGATCAAAGGAAACAAATTTCAGTTAAAAGATGAGCAAATTCTAGGAATCTAATACAGAGCATGTATTAGTTAATTTAATTATGGTAATCACACAATGTATATCAAATCATCACATTGCATATTTTGATATTTTGAATATATTCAATGTTTGTTTGTCAATCTAAAAATATCTTTTTTCCCCAAGAGGGAATAAAAACATGTTCCATTGCTTCTGAACCTATCCCCTCTGTGCCCTGACTTTTTTAGAGAAAAATGCTATTTCCACAGCATTTATCTGCTAATCTTAAATCTTATTAAAAATATTTGAGCCCCTATGGATTAGCACTCTGAGCTTCTGCATAATTATCTCTTTAAAATAGTGCTAAATTGAATTAAACAAGCATTTATCTAACAACTACTATGGATATTAAGAACAAAGGATACAAAAGAGTAGGAGCTATTTGGAGCAAATATGATTGTAACAAGTTCCTTGTCCTCAAGAAGCTTCAAAACTAGTCAAATGAGCTAATAAAAATAATGAAGTAGGCTGAGGCTGGACAAAATAAATAACATAATGAAAGTACAAAAACAGGGAAATAGAAGCTATCAATTCCTCATCAAAGAATATATACTATTAATCTCAACATCACCTCCTTGTGTGCTTCCTGGAACCTCAGAGAAATTGCATTTATTCCCTTCTCTGGTACTTATTCAAGTCTCTCTGAAGGTAGTTTCTTCAACTACTATCTTTGTTGCAAGTCTCTGATCCACTAAGAGACTGAAAGCTCCTTAAAGGACTTTTGTGTTCCTGGCAAAGAGTCTTAGATATAGGAGGTACTTAATTTCTCTTGAGTTTAAAAGAAATATGTGCACCAAAAAAATGAATACTTTTTGTTTGAGGAGATAATTTTCCAAATACTTTTATTATCAAATATTCCCCCCCAAGCACCCATGATTAACATGCTAAATTAGAGATGGTTCATCTCCCACTAGTTTCAAAACAACTGCTTCAGCTATTTTTAATAAAGAAAATTACAAAATCATTATTCAATTTCCTGATACAGCAGCACTAATAATTTGGAAGAAAAATGTAAATGAATTGCTACTTTAATATATGCAATGCATAATACCTATAAATGAAATTTTGCTATATCTAGCTATAGAAAATGTTCAATAAAGTTATGACCAAATAACAAAAGCCCACTCTTAGCAAAAAGACAATAAATATGGTCATTTGGTTACTGTGTTAGATCAATATTTAAATTAATTAAGAGAATAGACAATAATGTATGTCATGTTTATTAATTTAAATGAGTTAAAATCTTAAAAAGTGGAGCCAAATCCAGAATGTGGAACACTGAAACCAATAAATGCATAATTTCCATTAAGCTATGCTCCTCTAAGGCATAGAATACAGATTTTTGAGTTAGATATTCCATTATATTTCATATATTTCCTGGGGCCAAAGCCTGGCATCTGGTTTCCACATTCAAAGTTCCTGGATCGTCCAACTTTGAAAAATGTTTCCTCAGAAAGTTTGATAAATAAAGAATTGTTGGGTAAATTGTTTTCCTCTTTATGTGACTGTGGTGGACCTCAGGCCCTAATAAATATGTATTGGAAGAAAGAAGGAAGGGAAGGAATGAGGATTTTAGGCAAGAAGGAAGAAAAGAAAGGATTTTAAGGGGGGAATGGATTCCATTTTATCCAATGGATTTAAAATTTTTTTCATCTCTGGAAAGTGTCTCAATGGAACAGTGTCCTAGGAGAAGGAGAAACATTGGAGAAAATCTACTAAATTCTTGATAAGAACTGGGAAACTCTGTGGCATTCGAGCCATGATCTACTTCCTCACTCCACAACCAGTTCAGAGCAGTACAAGGTCCGCTGTGGGCAGGTCCAGTCAAGAAGATGGACAAGAAGGAGTAAGGGAGGGAGGGAAGAAGGGTCTATGGTCTACTTTGCCCAGTGTAAGTATTCTTGGAAAGTTCTCTACCTTCACTCATTAGGGCTTCCATAACAAAGTACCATAGACTGAGTGACTTAAGCAACAGAAATTTATTATCTCACAATTCTGGGAACTGGAAGCCTGAGATCAAAGTTTTGACAGGCTTGTTTCTCCTTGGTTCTCTCTCTTACCTTGCTAACTACTGCCTTCTCTCTGTGTCTTCATGTGATCTTTTCTTCTGCATTGACCTCTGCTCTAATCCTCTCTTCTTATAAAGATGTTGGCCATTTTGGACTCAGGACTACCCCCAAAAAACCCTGTGAAGATCCACCTCTAAATACAGTCACCTTCTGAGGAACCAGAACTTAGGATAGCAATACATTTTGGGAGGGATACAGGGCAGCCCATAACATTGTCCAAAGTTAACTAAAGTGTACAATAAACATTTGCCTTCTGATGACATTTTGTGATAAATTCTTAATAAATGAAAGACTTGCTCACTGCTTTAACTTCCATGATAATTGAGGATTTATACAGAACAGTAAACTTGAGAGTTATGCTTCAATGGTTAAGCAACATTTTAATATTTGGAATATAATTCTCTTTATTTGTTGAATTTGATCCTAAAGTTGTAATTCATTTTATGGAAATATACTTTCTGTTATTGATTTTAAGAATCATATTTGCTTTAATTCTTTACCACTAAAATCTTATACACTCTGGTTCCAAATTAAATCTAAACTCTTTTTAAAACTATTGAAAGCCCTTTCAACCACCTAATAGTGGAATCCCACCAAAATGAATAACTCAGTTAAATTGAATACTTGGATATAGGGAATACATACTTTAAAAATCATGAAAGAATTATTTTAATTTCTTTTCTTATTCACTGGAAAATATATAATGCAAAAGAAAACAGTAAAGGAGGAACAAAGCATAAAAAGACATGAGGTCTATAGAAATTGAAAAGTAAAATGGAAGACAAAAATTTAAAAATTGATAATAAAATTAAGTGTGACTAAATTAAACATTCCAATGAACAAGCAGAGAGCATCAGATAAAATTTTTTAAAAACAAGATCAAGAGACTGGGAATATAGCTTGGTGTTAGAGCACTTGCTGGGCACACCTAAGGCCACAAGGCCCTGGGTTCGCTCTACAATAACCAGTGCAACAACAACAAAATACCTCACTTCATGCTGTCTATAGATACAAACAGTTCTATAAAACAGTTCAAATAAAAATGTGAAAAATGTTATTATGCAAACAAATAGTAAGAGAGCTAGAAGAATCAAACTACTATCACACAAAATATGCTTTAAAATATGTTAGTAGAGCTAGAAAGGATTATTCTAGAAAGATAAAGGAGCCAATCCACCAGGAAGAGTCCCCAAAATACACAAAGCAAAAGCTGGCAGATTGAAGGGGAAAATAGATAATCCAATAGTAATGATTGGAACCTCCAGAACTCACTTTTAATAACATATAGACCAACTAGACAGGAAATCAACAAAGACCTGGAAGATTTAAATGAAATTAAGAACAACTAGACCTAACACTCCACCTAACCAAACAATACACATTCTTCTCTAGCACATGTGAATCATTTTCTATCATAGCTCATATGATAGATCACTTTTTTAAAACTTCATTAAAAGGTGGAATAAGAACTGCTATGAACACAGAATTTCTTCCAGGGAAATGAAATATTCCAAAACAAGTTTGACATGATGTTAGAGAAGAGATAATGACACAATGTTGGAAAAATATTAGAAAACCTCAATATGGACCATGTTAGGGAGGAGACAGATGTAGCTGAGGGTTTCCTTATTTTTTTCCCATGGACAAAATTATTAACATCAGGGACTCACTCATGTAAGTTTCCTGCAGTCAAGCAACTAGTAAGAGTAACTGTTTCAATAATCATATGCTAAAAATAAATACAGTTAAAAACACTGGAAGTATATATTTTAAATAGCTGAGTTGTAAGCATGTGAATTATGCCTCAATAAATCTCTTTGAAAAAGTTTTTAAATCAATTGCAAGAATGAAGTTTTAAACCAAACTGTGCTTTCAACAGCTGAAAATGCCCCAAAAGTGATAAAAAATCTGAAAACATTGTTACAGCAATTAAAGGAATTATAGCTAGTACTATAGTTTGAATTTGGAAAACCGAAGGTCGAAGTGGAGGGGTCACCAGTAGGTGGTGCTATGAGGATGTGAATGGAACCCTTAGTAGGTGGAGTCTAGTGGGAGGAAGTTAGGTTACAGAGGAAAGGATTTTGGAATCCTGGTCACTTCCTCTCTTTTTGCTTTCTGACTGCCATAAGGTAAATAGGACTCCTCTGCCACTCACTCCCACCATGATGTTCTGTGACCCCACAGACCCAAAGCAACAGAGGCAAGCAACTGTGGACTAAAATCTCCAAAGCCATGAGGAAAATAAAACTTTCCTCTTTTTAAGTTGATTGTCTCACATATTTTGTCACAGCAACAGAAAGCTGACTCATACTGAAAATCCTTCAGGTATATGGGTATATCCAGTTTCCCCCCTCACTGATCAAGAAACCTCTTTGTGCCTCAGTGTCTTTCTTGGTTAGATGCAGTTGATAAGAATATCTATATCATAAAGTTTATGTGATTATAAAACATTAAGTACAAAAGTAATTAGACTAGTTTGATAAATATTAATTTTCAAGAAACTAGAAAACTAATTTCAATACAGCACATTTGGGGTTGTAATTGAGAAAAAAATAAAAGTCATTTTGTGTTTATACCCAGACAGAGCAAAGCTCTTCAATAATTTAATTACAGATATTAAAGTCATGACACAAAATTAAATATTACAGAAACATGAGACACAAAAAAGAATCAGCAAACAAGGAAAATGTGAGAATTGAATCTAGATCTAATTAGGGAGGAGGCAGAAGTAACTGAGGGTTTTCAGATTTCTTCACAATGAACAACAGTGTATTAACACTAGAGACTCTCCTCTGAGTTTCCTCTACCACCAAGCAACTAGTGACAGGAACTGTATAATAAGATGTGGATAGCAATTCTACATGTCCCCCACAAGTGGACTCATTTATTATCCAAGAATCTACTTTGTGTGTTTCTAAAATATTTACTCTCTCATTTTTCTACAAACAATTGAGTTGTTTGCAAGATTACATAAATAATCACAATAAGATGACATGGAAATAGGTTTTTTCAAAAATTCAGCTATAAAGACATGATTCACATTTTCCAACCTTGTCACCCTATGCCGTTGTCATAGGTAGAGCAAATCTGACTGTAGTCCTAGCCTTCTAGTAGCTACCAGAAAGGCAGGAACTTAATTTTTCACACAAGTCCAATACCCCACAGCCCTTCTCCATCATCCCTTAGACCAAACTTTTCTTGAAGCCACAGTGCACTGGCAAGATTGTGGGTGCTGGAAACACAGCACCCGGAGTGACCACTCTTCTGTGATACCCAGCTATACAGTCTTGGGCAAGTGATCTCATCTCTCCGACCCTCTCTCCGCACCTGTAAGTTGTGAATCATGTTCCTCACATAGTTCTTTCAGAGTTGTTGGGATGAAGTACGCTGTCGCCTCCGCCACAGCTGCCCAATGCCCAACTACATCTTGTATCCCTCCCTTCTTCCTCCATTTTCTTTTTTCCCTCTCCGAATTCAATCTGGATAAACTATAAATCAATCCACGAATATTTCTATACTTTGGTGGCTAACATGGTCGTCGCTTTTAAAACCGAAATGAAGGGAAGTTGGTCTACTTTGTAATTATTAAATTGAAAAGACAGCAAGGTAGCAGGTATGACCAATGCATTTCCGTTTTTACACCAATTAGTGATGAATTTCATCTTCCTGAAATCCTGAGAAGCGCGGCTCAAGCCCATCAAGAGAAAATGCTTTATGCCTTGGTTTCCACATCTACAAATTGGGAATAAATTATAATTAACCCACATGCTGAATAATACTTTTATAAGATATGTTAGAAAGTGTAAAATATTTAGAAAAAAATATAGACATACTAAAGTTCTTCTTTACCGGTCCACACACTGCACTTGGTGAGAAGTGGAATCTAAAACAATTAAGACGTCCACCCAGGTCCTCCCATCTCCCATTCACGCCCCCGCCAACTCAGGTCAGAAAAAGTTATCATCCATTCTGGAACTGCATGAGGATTTTGTTTACTCTTCGGGGGAACATCACTGTGTTAGAGCAGGAGTAATAACTCATACACATCCCAGTATTAGCATTTCTGAAATCTTCAAAGTTAAAACTAGGGAATTTATTGTAGCTTTAGGCAGAGCTGAAGGTGCCCCCACAGCAGTAATTGATGCCTCTTGAAAGCACACACAGAGAAAAATCATCTGAATTCTTTCAAGCTGTTTCTCTTCAAATTTATGAAATATTGATAGAAAAATATAAATAGGTATTAATGCTGTTTTAGTAAAGCTTCGGTCTGGTGGAGTCAGAGCATGATTTATCTCCAGCCTGCAGGATTAACACTAGAGTTGCCACTGACTTTGCATTAAGCCAGGGACATATTTCAGAAGGCTCTGTGCTCTCGGGTCATCAAGCATTGAACATCTAAGCCATGTCTGTGGAGGACACAGCTTGAAGTCCTCACCTCCTGTGTAGTTGCTCAGTCCACGATACCATGGGTCACAGGTTCTGTCCTACCCTGTTGTTATTATTTTCCCAATGCCTGCCTACATCAGTCAAAGTCTGCATGCAATTGTGAGCCTAGAAAACTCATCTGACAGAGCATAAACATGAAATCTGAGAGGTAGTTGCCATTGCTGATTCATCAGGTAAAGTCTGTTAGGACAGTGGTCCCTAATTCTCTTGGCCTTGCTTCATGATCATGGCATGGCTGCCAAAGCTCCAGCCATCATATCTTTATTTCAGGCAAAATGAAGGAAAAATGAGTCAGAATAAAGGCAGATAGTGTTGCTCGTAATATAAGAAAATGAAAGTTTTCTCATGAATCTCATAAGAGACTTCTTATTCATGTTTCCTTAGTCACAATCGTCTTACACAACTATCCATAGCTCCTAGGCATCTGAAAATATAAGTTTTTTTATCTTCTATGAAAGGAAAGAAGGGAAAAAAGTTGGAATGAACACTGAGACAGTTGACAAAATATCTAACTCACAAACTCTCAATTAATATCTGACAAATGAATGAGGTTATCAGAACTGAGTATTAGCCCACGGGAAACATAGAGGGTCAGACTTCATGACTTCTAGAAGTGCCTTAGTCAGACTGAAATTATTGTTTCCCCCAAAGACTATATGGCAAGTCAGTTAATAGAGACATCATCATGACAGAAAACTTAGTTGGGTGGGTGGCAGGAAAGAAAGAAGGAAGGAGGGGGAGGAATTTATATACATGTATAATATTTTTATTCTTTATTAATGGAGCAAAACCTTTTCGGTTATCAAGTTCATCCTCCTGAAATTATTCATCCTTCCCCACCCACCTCACCTCCTCAAATACACAATCACACACATACACACAAATACACATCACATTAAGAATACAAAAGAGCCGGGTGCAGTGGCACATGCCTGTCACCCCAGTGGCTCAGGAGGCTGAGGCCAGAGGATCATGAGTTCAAAGCCAGCCTCAGCAAAAGCGAGGCACTAAGCACCTCAGTGAGACCCTGTCTAAATAAAATACAAAATAGGGCTGGGAATGTGGCTCCGTGGTCGAGTGTCCCTGAGTTCAATCCCTGGTACCTGCCCCCAAAAAAAGAATATAAAAGAAAAAAGTGGAGGATGTTAAGGAGAGTCAACTTATCCACTGAAACCTGTGCATACTGGGAAAGGGGTACAGAATAGATATGGCGAGGATAACTATGAGTTGCAGGTCTCTCCTCCAGGGTATGGAAGACCCTGGTAACCCCTGCAGAGGTCACCTAAGAACTGATCTCCTTTCTCCAGTGCTGAACCACTGTTCCCAAAGTCATCTTATCTTCATTTCTCAAAAAGTATGTGTATGCATATACCTGCACACACACACACACACACACACACACACACACACACACACAGGCACACATGCATCCATATTGATATACGCATACGCACACCTACATCTATGATATTGCATAATAGACACATATTCCTGATTTTTAAACATGAAATAGGAGCAGAAGGCCTACGTTGACAGACAGGCATGCCCCTCCCTCCACGTGCCTCCCCATCCCAGTCGCACGCCCTAGGAGCAACCGCACTCCTTTAGCTACTTCCAGAAGTGTTCTCCCTCAGGACTGCTAAGTAACGCATCTCCAGCATCCTTTCCTGGTGTGTCCACCCACCCCTCCTGTTTCTGTGGGGGCCTTTTCTGTTTTTTGCTTTCCCTTGTTGTTTTGGTTTGGTCTTTGGTTTGGGCACTGGGGATTGAACCCCAGGTTACTCTACCCCCTGAGCTGAGTTATCAAAGCCCCGGTCTTTGGTGGGTGTTTAATCTGGGAGCGAGGCCTTACTTAAATTGGCCAGGTTGGCCATGAACTTGAGATTCTCCTGCCTCAGCCCCCCGGAAGCTGGGATTCCGGGTGCGTGCCACCACGCTCCGCCCCTCGCGATCTTCCTAAAGCACATTCTCACGTCACCTGCTGCTGCACGTGGCTGTGCAAACTGAGCTCTGCCGGCCTCCAGGCGTGGCCCTTCACTCCAGCATGGTCCAGCATGGTCCAACATGGCTGCCGGTCTTCCCCCCGACCGTGGGACCCCTGGGAGCTGCAGCGGCCTGGGCCTGACCTGCCTCGGTGGCCTCTCCAGGACCACAGCCACAGCAGTTTCAGTGTGACTGCACATGATGGTTAATTCCGTGTGTCCATGGGACTGGGCCACGGGATGGCTGGGTAGCTGGTTCGACATGGTTTCTGGCTGTGTCTGTGAGGGTGTTTTCCAAAAGAGATCAGCATTCGATCTGTGGATTGAGTAAGGCCGAGGGCCCGCCCCAGTCTGGTGGGCATCATCCAGTTCACTGAGAGCCTAAGAATAAAAGGTGGAGTGGATTCATTCCTTTCTCTCTCTCTCTCTTTCTCTGTCTCCCTCTCCCTCCCTCCCTCCCTCCCTCTTTCTCTCTTTCTCTCCCTCCCTCCTTCTCTCTTTCTCCCTCTCTCCCTCCCTCCCTCTCTCTCCCTCCCTCCCTCCCTCTCTCTCCTTTCCTTCCTCTCTCTCCCTCTCTCTCTGTCTCTCTCTCTCTCTTTCTCTCTCTGTCCCCCTCCCTCCCTCCCTCCCTCTCTCTCTCCCTCCCTCCCTCCTTCTCTCTTTCTCTCCCTCCCTCCTTCTTTCTCTCCCTCCCTCCCTCCTTCCCTCCCTCTCTCTTCTCTGTCACTCCCATCTCCCCTCTGCCTGACAGCTTGAGCTGGAACATCAATCTCCTCCTGTGCTGGGCACTCCTGATCCTCGGGCCTTCTGACTTGGGCTGCAGTCTGCACCATTGGCCTCCAGCTCTCAAGCCTTCAAACCCCTCAGCCTTCTGGATCTCCAGCTTGAAGATGGCAGGTGGTGGGACTTCTCAGCCTTCGTAATTGCATGAGCCAATCTTTATAATACATATATTCATATACTCAGAGCTGGGCGCAGCTTAGTGGTAGAGAACTTGCCTAGCATGTATGAGGCCCTGAGTTCAATCCCAAGTACCTTCTCAAGGAAAAAAAAAGAACATATATTGATATACTCTTGACTCTGGTTCTGCTTCTCTGGAGAATTCTAATACATTTTCTGGGTCTCATGCCTGAGTGGCAAACATGGTTCTGGTGCTGTAGTAAAAAACCACTCCAGAACTTGGGTACAACATTTAGGTGACATGCAGGTGATACCTCAGGTTCGGGAAGTCTCTTCTCAAGACTTTCCAATACCCAGGGACCTTGACTCACAAGAGGCAAACAGTGCTCACCATCACCGTTGGCTCATGCGCGTTGCTTGGGTGGGGGACTCTAGAAGCTCTTTCATGCGACAGCCCCAGGCTGGAAGCCATCCCCACTCTCTGTAGCAAACTCTGCCACCTGTAAGCAACTCAGGAAGGTGGAACTTGTAGAAAGGACATGTCAGAATGTGGAACATCTTCAAGGAGAGTGACCTGCTTATCTTTTTGACTGAAGCAGATCTTGCTCTGCCTCAGGGCCTAGAGGATATGGAGGAGTGGGTCTGTAATTTCAGCAACTGGGGAGGCTGAGGTAGGAGGATCACACGTTCAAGACCAACCTCGGCAAATGAGTGAGGCTCTAAGCAACTTAGTGAGACCTGTTTCAAAATTTAATTAAATTTAAAAAATAAAATAAATAAATAAATAAAAAGGGCTAGGGATGTGACTCAGTGGTTAAGCACCACGGGGTTTAAATCCTGCGTACCAAAGAAAAATAAATAAATAAATAAATATAAATTCTTCTTGCCCTATTGGAGTAAGATGAGTTTAATCTAGTTGGGTTTCATTGGTTTTATTTTTTTTTTTTTAAAGTTTATTTCTTGCCGCAGTCTCTTTGCAGGGACCCTGCTCATTTCCCAGGAAGTTGTGTCTGCTTCTATGAGGCAAGATGGGAATCTGGGGGCACACAGAGTAGCCTTTCTTCTCTCCTGTCTTCCCTCTTTCTTTTCTTTCAAATTTGTGTTTAAGACCCCCCAAATTTTTCTGCATGAACTGGGCCTCACCTGAGACCTGAAATAGGAGAAACTATCATCTCAGCAAATAAGGAGAAACTACTCACAAATGAGAAAAAACTCTGTCAGAATACACATCTCATCTTTAAAAAAAAAAAAAATTAAAATCTGTGCACTTTCCCAGGGTTATAATTTCTCAGAATCTGCTCAGCAACTCCTCAGCAAGACAAGGTTCTTTTTTTGCAATGGATTGTTCGTTGATGTAAGAACTCTAATGTTAAGTTAGCAGCAGCGTCACCAAGGAGGAGGACCCTCATAAAGGCAGCTGTGATGGTGGAGTGCATAACAGAGATGCTAGATGCACCTTCAAGCTTGGAGATCCAGGAAGTGTTGCCCACAAGGTTGGACTGGAAAACGAATTTATCTGCATGTGCTCTGCCTCAATTTATGTTTCCTTTTGTTCTCTGAAAATTCACTATTAGACATTCAGTCCTTTGCTATCCATACTGCCTACCCCTTGCATTTAACATGTCAACTATTTCTGGAAGAACTACTATATTAACTAGCTAAGAAAGCATGAGAATACCAAGAGTGAGATCAAAATGGAAGGTGAAATGTAACTAAGACCCATCCCGGTGGGTTTACCCTGGGGTGTTTTTTAATTAAGTTTCATTTTTTGCCAATGAAAAGCAATTAAAATAGAAACCTAGTAAAGGCTTCCAACACATATTTTTTTAAAGATGGAAAAAAAATGAGTATTCATGATGATATTTGATGAGGCTTTTTCATTACCAAATTTTCTTCATCCTTGTCTACAAATGTCAGCCTATAAACTGGGCCTGTTTGGTTTTGCTTTCTTTCATAGCTTCATGTGTTAAGCCCAGAAAATCTGGCCATTAGAAATTTATTTTTAAATGGATTAAGTGCTCTCCCAGGAGCAATCTTTAAACTTTTCCATCTATATTTTGATAAAACTTCACATGAAGTCAATAACAAATTAGAACATAAATATTTAAGGAGCTCGAAGATAAAATGAGAGCGTCTCTCTTTCTCTCTTTTTTATGTTGCGGGTAACGTGCCAAATAGAGAGGAATTAAGGGTCTTGGGGAACGCATCAAAAGCTTCTGCTTGTGCAAACAAGAAAAAGCAAGCAAAAGGTTACTAATCCGGGAGGCAACGGTGTCACCTTGAAGGGATGTTGCTCACTTCAGGAATCCCAAATCTCTCGCACAGCTTCTTTCTAGACATTTGTAGTAAAGGAACACGAGTACCAGTCATTTTTCCATGGGACTTTTCCCCTTCACGAGGGCAGGCGAGCTGAGTTCCTCTAGTTTCTTTAATGTACAGAAAATTCGATTTATTTTCAAAGGACAAACACCTAAAAAAGAAAAGGGCTCATCATCGCTTCAAAAGCAAATCAGATGAAATGAGAAGCAGAGTGTCCCCTATCCAAAGAAACAAAGAGGCAGTGAAATGAAAATAAACTCAGTGTATGCTAATATATGCAAAGACGATTTCAAAAAGTGATGAATTTAAACAGATAAACCCCAGAATAAGCCATCCATTTGCTAAAAGTCACTCCGAAAGACTGTTTGCCAAGATCACCTGTGCATGGAGATTGTCTATCAAGGAACGCATCTCATCAGTTCTGTGTGCTAAGATAAGATCTCATGCAAGGGAGGATTTTTCTCAGCCTTTCATGGTAATTTGAGATATTTGATTGTAAATCAGAAATGTTTGCTCTACCTAATGAACAAAAGCACTGGATTAGTCTAGCTGGTATTAAAAGTTGTTTTTGTTTACAGCATGGTTTAGACTCTAATGTTATCTGAGTACTCAGAGAACATTCTCAAATGCTGTATCGTAGGGCACGCACCACGCAAATAAGGAGGCTGGAAACGAACAAATTAGGTCTCTGTGCCTTTGAGTGAAAGGAGCTTCTCCACTCTGTTCTCTGTCTAATGGGCTAGCATGGGGGAAGGAAGGGTCCCGGAAGCTGTGGCGTGTGCTCTGATTCACTTCCATTTCATTAGGATGGGAGAAGGCACTTGGTGTCATGTCATTAGGGGTGTCCTTTCAGAGGTTTCTTAAGGATGTTTTCACCTAGCCTAAAGATAACAACAGGAGGGATGATGGAGAGAGCCCAGCGGATCTCCTCAGTCTCCATGTGAAAGCGAAATGATTCGAATCTATTCATTCATTCATTCATTCACTTATTCAATAAAGACAACCCGTGTCAGGCACTGAGCCTGATGTTGCAGAAATAATGAGCAAAAGAAACACATTCCCTGAATGCTTCCTCCATGCACACTTCAGAGCCTGCATTGTCCAACTGCAGGGAACTGAGCAAAAATGAATCTAAATGCAACAGTTTTTATATCCAACAGTCAATTATTAGGGAATTAGGAAGTGAGTGTCTGCCATACAAAAGTCAAAATGCAGGCACTACTGGAGGTGGTGATGTAGGATCAGCAAGACTAAAGATGACACAGGACTGAGTGGCAAAATCGAGATTAGAATTCAGGCTTTCGACACTGCCTGTGGTTTCTACCCCACCCCTGGGGCCACCTTCTCCCCACCACCATTTGCATCCGCTTCAGGGAAAGAGAAGGTCTAATTTTTTAATGATGGCTGTGCATATTACATCACGGTGCAGTTAATGATAAAAGCAAGACTTCAAAACACGCACCCTTTAAATAACGACGCATCAGGCTTATCGCTGATGAGATCTTTAATTATGCCAAGGCAAAACTAGAGACGGTCTAATGGGAAATACAGATTACTTGTTAAAATTATTAACAGAGCTAATGTGCTTACATTTGTTTATGTGTACTGGAATCAGCTTGAATATTTGACTGCAATGACAATATGTGTAAAGATCAATTAAAAGTCATAGAGATGAGATATTGGATTTCCAGACCCTAATAGGATTTCATCTGCGCTTGCTATATTATGTTATACAATTATAATTGAGCTTCCATCAAATCAGAGAATCTGTCACATCACCAATTTATTTTCCAAGCACTAATGAAACGTATTTCCTGTTGAGAATGCTTTTAAAAGCATAACCCTGAGGAAAAGAGGGGACATGTGGGGTAAAAGTCTTCTATTTACTTAGCCAACCTCACTAAAAACTTGGACACAAGTGAAATGGATATGATGGCTCTGGGAGGGTCCTGTGTGGTCATTTGTTCTTATTATAAAGCGCACACAAGGACTCTCCAAAGGAACCAGGACCAACGCATGTAATTCATGTGCACTTTGATCCCCATCATCAGATCGATTCTCTGCCTCTTTATTGCTGGGTAGTCAAACTAGATGCAGAGTCGATGCAATATTTTCCTCTGGATTCATATTCCCTTTTCCAGTGTTAAAATCATGCATTAACTTATAATGCAAAATTCTCTGAGAAAGAACTTAGTGAGGTAGCTTTCACTTGCTACAATGTGAATTCTTGTTTCGTTTTCTGTAGAGAAGCAAAGACGCTATCTGGAGACGAGGGTAAAACAGCTGTAAGGATGGCAAATTCTGGAATGACAGTAATGATGTTCTTTGGAAAGATTATCCCAGGAGGATAAGTGTGTGCTCCTCCTACTGACGTGAGATGGTGGAGCCCAGAGAGACACGGGCAGCCCTGAGAAGGGAATGTCATTTACATACCATATTTACTGACAGTCATAAGGGGCCCTGGCCATCACAGGATGCCCCCCTCAACAGGAAAACCCTGCCTGGCAGATTAGGACCAGACCTGCTTGAATACATTCAGGAACGGGGAGTTCACCCCATTGGGACAGCAGGCAATTATCAGAAAATTCTTCACAGGACTTGCTAATATCCGAATTCTGTACTCTGGAGCCCCAGCACTGAGTCCAGCTCCAGCGCCCTCTGCATCTGCTTAGTTCATTTTGTTGGGTCAACATTTTAATAGGTGTACTCTCAGCTGGTCACTCTTTTGAAGGGAGATAATAAAATTAAAATGTTTTAAAAGCTCTGCTATACTAAATATTTGGAAACACCTCTCCTGCTTCCTCTTTACCCTTCCTTTCCAGGCTAAACGTGCTCAGTTCGTGCAATGTTTCCTCCTACTAAGAGAGAGAGCCATAAGGTATCTTGGTCACCGCTCACATCCAGTTGGTCTCAGAGTCCTGTTGATGGTACCTCCTAAATCTCTCTTCATCTGGAGCCCTGCCCTGGTACAGGCGACTGTCAACCACCTTGTAGCTGCCACAGCAGCTTCCCTGTGTTCCTCCCTGACGTCCTTGTTCCCTGTAGACTGTTACCAGAGCTGTCTTCTCAAGGTGCGACATCCCTGCTGAAAGCCCGCAACAGCTCCCACAGTTCTGAGTGTGAAGTTCAAACTCTTCAGCATCTAATCTCTCTCCAGTCTTCCCCAGGGAAATATTAGCTCCACACATAGAAAGTTGTTCTGAATTTCTACACTAAGCCATATACTCTCTTGCCTCCAGGCCTTTGCCCAAGCTGCACCCTGTGCCTGAAACACTCACCCAAGTCTTCACCCACAGTGTCGCCTGGCTAACATGGGCTTCAAGGGTTGGCTTAGAGAGCACGTCCTCAAGGACATCTACCCTGACCCCAAAGAGGCCCAGCCATGAACTCTCCCCATCCACCCTCAATTTCCCCAGTTCAGTGTTCACGGCAGATATTTGGAAATTACAGTCAATCCTGGATATCCACAGATTTGCATCCACAGACTCAACCAACTGCCAATCAAAATATTTTTTAATTGTGTTTGTACTGAACATGTACAGACATTTTTCCTTGTCACTGTTCCCTAAACAATATAGGATAACAACTATTTACATAGCATTTACATTGTATGAGGTGTTCCAAGGAACCTAGAGAGGACTTAAAGTATACAGGCAGATGCTCATGATTATATGCAAAGGTTACAACACTATTTCACGAATGGACTTGAGAACTTATGAATCTTGGTATCTGCAGGGTGACCTGGAACCAATCCCTGGAGATACCAAGATATGGAGGGAACACTGTCCCTATTATATTGCCTCTTTCTCTCTAGAGCATGAACTCTCTGAGGGCAAAACCCATATCACTCTGGTTGCTGCTGAACTCTTGAAGCTTCACAGGCTGCCTGGCACATAGCATGTGCTGAATAAAGACTTTAAAATGAAAAAGGAGGGAAAGAAGAAAGAAGAGATTGGAAACAAGAAAATAGCATATGCCATTTAAAACATCAGCCAGAGCTCAGCAGAGCACACCAGGTGGAATCTGTTAGGAAATGTGAGAAGGTAAAACCAAACAAATCCATTCTGGGTTGGGCGATGCTGTTCCAGAAGATTCAGCATTCCAAGGAAACTTTAGTCATTCACTAGACAAGTATTTATTAGGCAGAATATTATTTCAAAAATATTGTATAAATACAGTTTAGAATTGTGCTTTAGAGCTGACTCTAATTTAATTTAGACAAGGGATTCCTTCAGGAAGACCTGATTGACCTGAACTCTTGTGAGTTTCTTGTTGAAAATGTACCACAAACATTTAAGAACTGCAAGAATTATAAGGAAGAGTATACAGGCTAATCCTAACATTGTAGTAGGATTTAGCATTTTAAGCAGGTTCTATTTAAAGGTAATAACACAGACATCTCCTGGGAGGGAGAAGGGGGCCAGGGCTGATGTTCTAAAGCCCCAAGAAGCGAGCGCACCTTACATCCTTTATAAGTTAAGGTCTCTTTTGTTCTCCAGTTCTTTCCCCCTTATCTCTCCTTCTTGCCTATGTAATTAGGCCTAGTTTTTCAGGTGAGAAGCATAAAGTGAGAAGCGAATGGGCTGGGGAAGGGCCAACATGATTCAGCCAGGTAAATCTGGTAATCAGTGGGCTCTGCAGATGCTTGACATTCCATTCTCCCAGGGGCAGTCTCCAACTTCCAGAGGCAGAAGGCTTTCATGGCCTCCATTGCCTCCATTTGACTTGATCCCCGATTTCTACACTAACTGCCTGTCCCCAATTCTGGCTTCAGTCTATGAAGCATAGAGGAGGATATATTTTGACATTTTTCTTGGTTGGCTGTTGTTATGGTTTAAATAGGAGGCATTCCCAAAATCTCATATGTGAGACAATGCAAGAAAGCTTAGAGGTGAAACAAATGAGTTAGGAGAGTCTTGACCTAATCAGTGCATCAATCCCCTGATAAGGATTAACTGAGTGGTGACTGCAGGCAATGGGGTGTGGCTGGAGGAGGTGGGTCACTGGGGGTCTGCCTTTGGGGTTTATGCTTTATTCCCGAAGAGCACTGCGCGCTCTCTCTCTCTCTCTCTCTCTCTCTCTCTCTCTCTCTTCACTTCCTGATTGTTCTGTCCTGAGCCACTTTCCTCCTTCACACTCTTCCGCCATGATATTTTGCCTTACTTGGGCCCAGAGCAACTGAGTCAGCTGTCTATGAACTGAGATGCCTGAAACTGTGAGCCCTAGATAAACTTTTCTTCCTCTAATATTGTTCTTGTCAGGTCTTCTGGTCACACTGGTAAAAAAAGCTGACTAAAACAGTTGTTATACATTAACATTCTTTTTAAGTCAAGCAAAGCCTTTTAAGGCAACTCATCAATAGCCAATTGGTTTAATTCCACTGAATCCTACTGAAAGGACAAAGAGCTTACATTTCATGTTTTGCTTATGATCCAAGCTGGTGTTTAGGGGAAATCAGGTTGAGTTCAGTTTTGGCTTCATGGCTATGGGGAGTGGGCTGGGTATCAAAACCATGGCCTCCGTTTTTATTTAATGATTTTTAACAAATACAAAAGTATAATTTTAATTACTTACACTGTCTCATTTACTTCTCAGGAGAATTGTGTGAAACATAACAAGCAATTATTATCATTTTTATTTCACAAGTAAAGAAACCTAGACCTCAATTTGAGTGGACGAAGATTAGCACTGACAAGCCCAGATTCCTTTCCAGTCACCTTCACAGCCGTAAAAGTCTCAGTGAAATCTCACGACCATTTTGAGATGCAGAAACTGAGGCAGAACATGACTGTCTTACCTCCAACGGCCATATGCTGGTTATCTTAAGCCACAGTCCATTATGTGTCACAGTTCTGGGTGCTGAGAAGTCTAAGTTCAAGGTTCCAGAGGATTCGGTGTCTGGTGAGAGAGTACACTTCCTGGCTTGTACACAGCCACTCTCTCAAGGTATAGTCGTGTGCACTTTCCTCAGGGACTGAGCTTGGAGAAAGAGAGAGTTCTCCTTCTCTACCTTTTCTTATAAAGACCCTAACCCATCAGAAGACCCAACTCCCAGGACCCAATCTAAACCTAAGTACCTCGAAGGCCTCACCTTCAAATATCATCCCATGGGGCATTACAGCATCAGCCTACAGCCATGGCTCTGCCCGAAGATGCCATGCAGGCAATAGAGAGCTCATGCTCTTGACCCCCCACTTCATAGTGGGTCCCCTAGCCAGCTCAGTGTCAGTTGCTTAGACAACATAGGAAGCTCCTCAACTCCCAGAGACTCCAGTTTGAGTCTCGGGTGTGCCCCTGAAATCCCATTTTACAAAGCTCCCTGGTGACCTTGAGTCAGGGACTAGGAATCACTGAACACCCACTGCACAGGGATGGGTCTGCTCCTGTAGGACCTCAAGGGTCCAAAGGACAGAGGACAGGGACAAGGGCAACTCTGAAGACAAACTCTGCCTTCCTCACCATTTTCCCCTGGGCTGACTCAGCTACTTCCTGTACTTTTATTGAACTACAGTTCTTTAATGTTGAATTGTCAGCAAGAATTCAAGTGTTATCTATTGAATTTCAGGAGCACTCAATTCCCCTGGCCTACACTGTTTATTTAGGTTTAGTTTACTCTTCTTTCTCTTTTAATCTATTAGCCAAAGCATTGTTAAACACATGCACACACACAGACACACCGCTGATAAATGAGGGTATTATTTATCTTTAAATTTTCCTTCCATGGCATGGACGTGGACGTGGGTAAGCTTTAATGTTTGCTGAAAATATCATACTATGCACAATTCATTGGGGGCGGGGAGAATATTGGTTACCATATTTTTATGGTAAACTTAAAATGCTGGAGTGATACTGGATACAATGTCATGGAAAATGTTCTCTGGCCTCCAATGACTTGGATGGAATCAGGATGAGGACTGTGAGATTTAATAATACCATGGTTACAACTGTAGTTTAAACTCATAAACCACAAATGCATGTCTGGACAGAAATAAAAAAGGATCTGAGTGTTACATCCTCCTAAGCAGATTCTTCCATAGAGTAATGTTGGAGAAGAGTCTAGCCCCAAGTGCTTAACTTTGCAATTCAAAAGAGTTGTGACTTAGCTTCCCTTATATAACATGGGCAGCTTTTCATTATGTTTATTTGATGCAGTGTTATTGAGGCAATATTTCATATGAATAATTCATTTCTACTCCAACTTTATCTAGCAAAGTCAAAAGCAGAATCCTAAATTTCAAAACAGATCAAAGAGTTCCTTAAATAAAATGGAAATGCCTGGAGTTTGCCTGCTCTCCGAATCTCCCTGTCTTGTCTATGCATTAAGCAAGCACTTACTATGGGCAGTCAGATACTAAAGTTATTAAATGTTCATAGTTCGCCTGCATTTTCTTTGGTCAAAATGAATTTTAGTGCCCCAGTTTTGCACTGTTTCCTCTTGTTCTTATCCACAAATTGAGTTCTATGAGAGTAAATCACATCCAAGTAATTTTTTACATATTTTTAACTTTGGTTGTGAGTGCCTGACTTTCTGAGGCCATCTCAGCCCTGATTACCTTCTGTTCCACTGGGCAGTCTGATGAGCACAGCAGGCAGGCTGTGGTGAATAAAATAGAGCAATTACATTTGGATGCTCGAGACGGCCAGCTGCCAGGGGACGCCTCACCGTAGCCTCTCTATTGTGGTTATCCTCCGTTCAGATCTTACCAAGTCATGCAAGAAAGTCGCCCTTCAAAATGATTGACATTCCAAAAATTGCCCTGGCTTTATCCACCAACGGGAGCTGCAAACAAGAGTGGAGCAGTCAGAGTGAAAAATCAAACATGGAAGGGGGGGAAAGTAGTATTCAGGATCACTGGATCACACTGGATCACACCTAAACATGCCTTTATATAGATAAATGGTTTTACGTCAATAGGGAGAAAAAAATAACTAAAAGATCTTTAAAGCCATGCAAAAAAAAATAAAACTCACTTTGTACACAACTATGCTGCATAGGACCTCAGAGGCAGTTATTAGACCATTTTACTGCCTCTGAGAAGACTATCTTTCCTGGTTGGACCAGGTGGCCAACTGGGGAAGAACCTAAGAACTAGAATTGGAAAAATCTAGCTTCAGTTCCCAGCAGGACTGCTTATTAACTGGGAGTCTTTGAGCTTATGCATTTCTAGATATCTGTGAAAGAAGAAAAATACTACCTACTTTATGAAATCTTAGAAAAATATAAAGTAGTTTACATTTGTAATGCGTCTAGTACATAGTAGAAAATGGTACCCTGAATTAAGAATTCACTCTTCAGAATCACAAAAGGATGTTCTTTTAGGGTTGTCCCCTGTTGCCTGGTCAACACTATATATTGCAGAAGAATGAGAATATCCACCCTGATAACAGAGTCCTTTTGCCACTTGGTTTCTGAGGTAAGCATGGTTTAGTTGTGGTTCCCTTTACCCCTGTGGTACTTGTTGCCAGAATGGAGGCTGGAAATACCATATACCTATTTCCCATGATCCCTTGTAGTTAAGCACGCATGAAGTTTCCTAGATGGAGATTTAAGAAAAGGAATTTCTTCCCTGATTAAAGAAAGAGGAAAACCCTTTCCTATTCTCCACCACTGTCGTGTGAGGATATCCCACCATGGACATCTTAAATCCTGAGGTAAAAGCCAAAATGGGCTCCGAACGTATTCACTGACACTGTTGAGCTACTGAGCTAACCCCAAAGTGACCTGAACTGTTTCCTTGTCTTCCCCATCAAGAGGCTCTTGCCACTTTGTGCTTGAGTAGTTGAACAGATGTATACAGATGTTATTCAACATGAGTTCTGTTTTATGAATAACACTAATTAATGTTCAGAGAGGTAGAAAACTCATTCAATAATGAGCCAAGAAGTGGCAGAGAAGGCCTGGAACCCAGATCTATGTCAAAGGCCTGGTTTCTTCAGCACACTCCTACTACACAAGTAGTTGTTATTCAGTCTGACAGAAAATAATTTAGGTACTGATGTTCCTTTTCTATCTTTCCTGAGCTGCGTCTCCCACATCTCCCAAACTTTGACCTCCCTAAGAAACCTCATGTTCTAAACCTCTCTCTTATTTGAACTTCTTCTCATCAAAATTTGTCTGTTCTGGGTTCTACTCCATAGTAGGTTAATAGGCTTTATAAGGTTAAACTAGGTAACCATTTAAGCAAATTTCTTTTAATAAGATCTTACTGTGGAGAATGCCTTCAATGGAAGTTCTCAATACTCTGGTGGACCAGAGGTGAAATGGTCCTTTTGTATCACAAGGGCAGATACTCCCTCACACACAAAGGGCTGGTTCTGCCAATAAAAGTTAGCTGGATCTGGAGCATGGCTGCAATTCATTTATTACCTAAGGAGGCATTTATTAAGCACTTCACTTCTATGCCTGCTAGACAACTAGGTATATAACACTAAACAAAACACACAAATTTCCTCCTTTCATGAAGTTTAAATTCTAGTTGAGGAGAAATAATGAATAAATATGTAATATTTCAAGTAGTGAAAAATGATATAAAGAAAAATAAAGCCGGGTAAGTTGGATAGATTGGCAGGGGTAACCATCTCATCAAGAGAGATTAGGACCCACTATATGAAGAGAAGGATATCAATGTTAGTTTAGCATCATGGCAGGAAAAAAGCAGTAGAAGGAAAGGAAAATTTGAGAGGAGAGACCAAGAAAACTAACGCTCTTTTCTTACAACATGGGAAATCAAGAAATGCTGCTAAAACTTGATTGAAGGAAAACAATGAATTTGACTCTCTGGAGTTTCAAACATGATCAATTAAGAAAAAAAAAATGTTGAGAGAAGAAAGAGTAAGAGAAGGGATTTTGTAAGTGAGCTAAATGTTAACTTTTTATTTCTAGGAGTCCATAGAAATAGCCTAATTGGCAAAATAGGTTATCTCACAAGTTTATACTCACCAATCATTGGTGACTGCCTGGGTCTCTCCTGAGTAGAACCTCACATACGAGAGCCAGCTCATAGAGGAAGTGTTCTGGGATCAATTAGGGCTCATGAAGTGTTCTGGGATCAATTAGTACTGTCTGCCACAGGTGTGCAGAAAGGGCCACGGAAACCACAGATGTCTTCTCCACTTGAAGCAACACTGTGTTATCTGGTTATGGGATACTGAGCAGCAGTGAGAAAGAGTTATACCGGAGAACAGAAAGAAAAACACAATGGCAAAGGCCTTAGTGATATGATGGAATCTTGTGCTTCTTATTTGCACTGACAACATTCTGAAATGTACCAAAGATGATAAACTGGAGAAAAGACTGACAAAAAAAAAAAGAGTTAGCTTTCTGTCTCTAAGGGTTGGGTGTCCCATTTCAAAGCCTGTCTTTCTCAAGTCTTACAGAAGAATTGTAGCCAAAGCTTCCAAGACCTGTGCTTTCCTTGGCTGGATTATATTCAGAGACTTATTTAAAATCAGTGAAATGTATGTTGGGTATTAGAACATTTGGTGGAGAAAACTTACCACTAGTCTAATAAAGCCCTTCCCTGCTGTACCAATTACCTAAACAGAGGAAGCCAAGATACCGTAGTCCCCATTGTACCATCATGCCAAATCCTGGGAACACAAACAAAGCTTGAAATCTTGTCTCTAATTAAATCATGTGGAGCCTGGTGACTCTGCTGGCCTTCTGCTCAGCAGCAAACCCTGGGAAACCCTGAGCAGGCTCCCTTGGTGGCTAATGTCTCTAATAAAGACACAACCCCAGCCTGTGTCTGTGCTCCCCAGGACTGGCACCAAATGAAGAGGACAGAAACACTTGTGGTTATCAGAGGGCACAGTTAGAGAGCTGTCTGCTCACTAAATGAAAGGTCCTGCCCTCCCCTTTCACAAAGAAGCACGCAGAGAGGTGACTATTACAAAGAGCCCTACACTAGAGCTTTGAATTACTCCCCGGATCTGATACCTTCATTTATTCACTCAACCAATATTTGTCCCAACCCTGTGTGTTGAATGGGTGACTCAGTCATTCCCACTCCAGTATCCCAGCATGCACTAGCAGCCAGAACACCTCACTCTACACTCTAATTCCAAGAGGTGTGGTTACTTCTGGCAAACAGGTTATCCCTGTACTAAAGATCCTGTTCCCTACATGGGGTGATCAGAGAAACCCTGACCCCCAAACGTCTTTCCCACTTGGTCTTTGAACCCCAGAATTCTTTTATTGTTGTTGTTGTTGTTGTTATCATTATTATTATTACATGACTGTAGAGTATACTTTGAAATATTATACATCTATAGAATAAATATAACTTGTTCCAGTTGGAATCTCATTACTGTGGTTGTACATGATGTGGTGTTACATTAGTCATCTATTTACGAATGATGATAGAAAAGATATGTCCAATTCATTGTACTGTCCCCCCTTCCTTCCTTTCATTCCCCTTTGTCTAGTCTAATGAACGTCTAATCCGCCCCTCCCTTGTTGTGGATGAGCATCCACATATCAGAGGGAACAGTCTGCCTTTGGTTTTGGGGAACTGGCTTATTTCACTTAGCATGATATTCTCCAGTTCCATCTATTTACCAACAAATGCCATAAGTTCATTCTTCTTTAGGCTGAGTAATATTCCATTGGGTATATATACCACATTTTCTTTATCCATTCATCTGTTGAAGGGCACCTAGGTTGGTTCCATAGCTTAGCTATTGGGAATTGAGCTGCTATGAACATTGATGTGACTGCCTCGCTGTAGTGTGCTGATGTTAAGTCCTTTGGGTATAAACCTAGGAGTGGGATAACTGGATCCAATGGTGGTTCCATTCCAAGTTTCCAAGACTCACTTCTTTAGGTTCTTTATTAAATTCCCCTTTAGAAATGTCTCAGCTGTTATCAGTCATTAACATCTAGCACGACATATATATTTGTCACTATGGCCAAAATATCTGATATAAACTTAAGTAAAAAGAGGAAAAGTTTATTTTAATTCATGGAATCAAAAATTTCATTCCAGCACTGGGGCTGTGGCTCAGTGGTAGAGCACTTGCTCAGCACATGTGAAGCACTGCATTCAATCCTCAGCACCACATAAAAATAAATAAATGAAATCAAGTTATTGTGTTCATCTACAAGTAAAAAAAAAAAAAATTAAAGAAATTTCATTCCATGGTTAGCCTTTGGCCTGAAGTGAGGCAGAACATCCTGGAAGAAGGGGCTGTCAGAGGAAAGCTGCTTATCTCATGACAGCCAGGAAGCAGAGAGAGAGAAAAAAAAAGAAAAGTGTCAGGGACAAAATATAGTCCCCAGGGACACCGCTTCCCAGTGACCTACTTCCTCCAACCATGTCTCATCTGCCTACCATTTCCACCACCTTCCAGTAGTCCATTCAGTTATCTGTGGATTAATCCACCAATAGGGTCAGAGCCCTCATGATCCAATCACCTTACAAGAGTCCCACCTCTGAACATGGATGCACAGGGAACCAAGTCTGCACAGGGGACACTTCATGTCCAAACCATAATAACATGTTTCAAGATGAGATACTATTGTGTGCCAAGAGCTGTGTTAGGTGTCTTATTTAGAGTCCAGGATCCTCAAAACATTCTAACAGAATCTAATCACTCACTTCTCTCTCTCTCTCTCTCTCTCTCTCTCTCACACACACACACACACACACACACACACACACACACACATACACACATCATATTCGTTAGGATCTGGAATACCCCCAAAGACTCATGTGTTGAAGGCATGGTCCTCCTGCAGCAAGGTTCAGAGGCAGGGTGGGGAAATGATTGGATCATGAGAGCTTTAAAGTCATCACTGGATTAATCCATTGATGGATTGTATTTAACAGACCTTATTGGAAGCAGAGAAAACCTGTAGGTAGTAGGACCTACCTATGACCTTGGAGGAAACAGGTGACTGGGTGCATGCCCTGGAAGAGCATATCTTATCTTCGGCCCTTTCCACCCCACCCCTCCCTCTGCTTCCCAGCTGCCATGGGCTGAGCAGTTTTTCTTCTTCCACACTCTTCCTCCATGATGCTCTTCTTCACCTTAGGCCCAAGGCAATGGAATGGACAGGTCATGGACTAAAATCTCTTTTAAGTTGCTTTTCCTCTTTTAAGTTGTTTTCTCATGAATTTGTCAGAGCAAGGGAAAATTAAAGCTGACTAACATACATACACATGTAATTTTTTGGACTCTGTACAGAAGATTGTGCTCAGCTGCTGAGCAGGTGAAGGATGGTTTGGCGTGCAGTGGATAAGGTAAATCATGTGGAGCCCTGAGCAGCATCTAATAGGAGCAATAAGATGCATACATTAAATAAACATAATATAATGGACAAAAAATTTATTGCCATGAAATAGGTACAAAATATTATGTTGGGGCTTTAGATATGCTGAAGAGAAGAAGGTTATTTCAGCCTGGTACCTAGCCTCTCATTAACATGTATTTATGGAGTAGAAAAGGATTCACTCATACCAGAAACTATGCTGGACCAAAGCCTTTAAAAGGTGAGAAAGAGCAGGATGTTGTGCATGGGATACATGTTCAGCTGAGCAGTGAAGAGGGAGTATAAACAGTTCAGTAAGGATGAGAAGCACGAAAGGGAGAAAGGAAGGTTTATAAAACTGGAAAGATCAAGAGAGATCAGATGGCAGGAGGGTTTGTCTGTTGTCCTAAAGAATTCAGACCTTATCCACAGTCAAGAGGGAGCCGTAGAAGGTTTAGAGCAAGAAATTGAAGTAATCAGGACTCTGCTTCATAAGGACTAACTTGACAACAAAGTATGGAAGCAAATAAACCAAAGATAAATCCTGTAAGAAATGACTGAGTATTCCAAGAGGAATGGGTCATGAACTGGAACATTTAACCACAGAAACGAGGAAGATAAACTGGCACTGTTGGGCCCTGAAATCGGAATATGAGCACCTCAAGCCTAAGTCCTGAGTTATATTTCTACCAAGTAGATTGCACAGTGCCCGGCACAGAATAGGCACAGATAATGTTAGAGAGTGGATAAATGAATGGATGCAGGATTCCTGGTATCTGGAGCTAGAGCATCTTTGGAATAGGTTTGAGAAAGTAGACTGTCATAGCTCCATGCTCTTTGACAGCAAGAGATGGGAGATTAGAAAACAGTTGGATCATGAAGCTTGGAGAAAGCATAAGGGGGATCTGGAAATTTGACTAGAGAAGGGAAGAAAGCAGGAAAGAACAGCAAGGACCTGCCGTAGCTGGGCCGCCTCCCAGAACAGGTTGAGCAAATTTGATAAACTTTGGTTTTGGGGGTGGCTGAGGACATTCGGGTACAAAAAAAATGTTGATAAGCATTGCATCTGGAGGAAAGCTGGGATGGGGTGCTGATTACAAAAACAGGATTAGGAGTCAGAGAGATTGCAGACAAGACTGCAGGATTTTGTTTGTACCACATCTTATCCAAGTCATATATTTGACTATTCCAGGTCTTGATTTACTCATCAGTAAGTAGATGATATAATCTTACTAGATGAACTTATTCATAGATGACAGCTGTCTACCAAAATCTCCCACTGCCCCCAAACTTGCATAGTTTGAATTCCACCAAGAGGGAAACAGCCTATCCAGACACTGCTTTCTCCAGCCCTCTAGTGGTCAGGTAATAGCTGTGTTTTGGATAGAACATGAGCAGAAATGACCTAACCATTGGTCATTCCAACTGGAATGACTTATTCCAGTTGGAATTTTTAAGGAGCAGATGAATCTTCTCAACTTACTTTTTCTCAATGAGCTGACTGCACGCAGAGGATTTCACAGGTCTTGAAGACTCAAGAGCAGGTGGAACAGCACCATGGACAGAGTCCCAGCTACCCTGGGACCTGAGCCCCATATTAAAAGTTCACATGAACAAAAAACTAAGCCTCTATGGATCCAACCGCTGAAATTTTGTGGTTTCTTTGTCATAGCAGAAGGCTTCCGCTCACACATGCAATAAAGATTATAAGAAAAATAACAGATAAAGCATAAAGCACTCTATCTCCTCATGGTAAGTACTAAATAAATGTTAGCCAGAAGCAAAAGGAAAAGGAAGAGGAGGAGGATGTGGAACTCCAGATGAGCAGTCAGCAGCTCATGGCCTCCAAGGGAGCTCTGGATTTCATGGGGCTCAGTAGCTTTTTCTCCTCTACCAGGCCTGAAGCTCAGGCTATGACCTGGTAGAGGAAAAACCACCTTTGTGTATCTTAGAAGAGGGACACTTTCATAGGACTGTGTGAATGAATGTGAGAGAGTTCATGGGCCTCCTGAATCTCTTCTTTGGACA
This sequence comes from Sciurus vulgaris, assembly GCF_902686455.1. NCBI lineage: Eukaryota > Metazoa > Chordata > Mammalia > Rodentia > Sciuridae > Sciurus > Sciurus vulgaris. Next base: position 158,154,063 of record NC_136465.1, read on the forward strand.
CTCCCCCCCGTCCCCCCCCGCCCCCCCCGTCTACACACACACTTACCCTTGGCTTGGAGTTTGTAGTTGCTAACAAGCCCTTAGGGCACACCAGGCAGGCCTCTTCCCTGTGGAATGCAGACTGATGGCCCATCCAAAGATTCCGCATCCCAGTCCTCAGAACCTGTGAATATGTCATCTTACACAAAAGGGACTTTGAAGATGTGATTAAGTAAATAATTTTGAGATAAGATTGTCCCAGATTATCCAGGCAGGACCAGTGTCAATATAAGGATCCTTTGAAGTAAACATTGGAATCAGGAGAGTCAGAGTGAGACAGGAGCTGTGATTTTGGAAGCCAAGATCAGAGAATTGAGAAGAGATTGGCAGATGTTATGGTGCTGGCTTTGAAGATGAAGAAGGGTCACTAGCCAAAGAATGCAGGAGGCCTATAGACACTGGAAAATGCAAGGAAACAGACTGACCCCTGGCCCAGCTGACAACTTGGCTTCAGCCCCACAAGACTCATTTGACATTTCCAATCTCTAGAAATATAACAAATTTGCATTGTTTTAAGTCATTAAGCATATGGTATTTTATTACAGCAGCATTTGGAAATGAATACACCTCTCTAGAACCAGACACCATAGCTTAGCTGCTGGGTTCCCCCTGACTTGACTTGCTATACTGGTTACATGGAGACAAGAAGTCCCCTGGGCTGTCAAGACTGAGTCCCTAGAGCTAAGAAGCAAGTCCCTATCCTGATGTGCAGAGCCTTTCCACAGCACAGCTGTCCAACTCTGCAATCCAGCCATTATCCATCACGGACCAAACCAACCATGACCGCGTGCTAGATAACTACTAGCTCTATTAGGCTGGGAAATGACTTTTCGGCAACCTAAAGGATTTCACAGTCATCAGATTATTAATCCATTACCGGGAAGACTTGATGCTTTTCCTTAAATTCTTCACTGGGTAGCCAATTAGGCAGAGGACATCATCAGATAATAATATTTTTATTGTAATTCCTATGTCTGCTAGAATTTGTTTCCTATGTTAAACAATACATTAAGGATGAGCTTTCTGAATCTGCTTCATGTTTTTTAAAAGATGATAATGAATACATAATGGCTCTTCAAATGGAATCAGGCCCTTTTTCTTCCCCCTTCCATTGCAAAACCAGGGGCAGCAAGGGAGGGGGAGCATTCTGGGCTGAATTATGTGCCCCCCAAAATCATTTGCCGAAATCCTAAGTCTTTGGATACAACTGTATTTGGACATCGGATTTTTAAGGAGGTAATGAAGTTAAAATGGGTCCTAATTCACTGTAATTAGTGTCACAGGATGATGTGCTAGTCAGCTTTCCATCACCATGACAAAATACATGAGATAATCAGCTTATTTTTAAAAAGTTTATTTTGGTTCAATTTTGGAGGTTGCAATCCATGACTGATTGGTCCCATTGCTGTTGGGTCTGTAGTCAGGGCAGGGAGTGCATGGTAAAGCAAAGGCTCACCTCGTGGTGGCAAGGAAGTAAAAGAGAAAGAAGGGACAGGAACTTATTGTCCCATTTCCAGGGCATATCTCCAGTGACCTAAAACCTTCAGTAGGCTGTACCTCTTTAAGGTTTCCACCACTTTCCAGTAGCTCCAGGATGATAACCAAGCCTTTAACACTCAGGCCTCTGGGGAACAGTTAAGATCAAAACTATAGCAGAAGAGGTGAGTAGAACATTGACACGCAGAGCAAGAAGACCAAGGAGGGCACATGGAGAAAACGACCCCGTGCAGCTAAAGAGAAAGGTCTCAGAGGAAAGCAACCCTGCAACACCTTGATCTTGGACTTGCAGCCTCTCTGACTATGAGAAAATAAACATATTTTTTTTATAAGCCATCAAGTGCCTGGTATTTTGTTATGGCTGCCCTCACAAACTAAAATAAGGGGCTATCTTTTTCAGCATCCCCAGAAAGTGCATTAAAGATCTAATAGGTAAATGGCCAGAATTCATGGAATACGATTTTGTTCCAAATGTAGTTAGGTTTCTTATAAAAGCTCCAAATCAATATTTTGTATTTTGTCCATTTCATTGACTTATTAGGTGAAGGAAACATCTTTTGAGTCCCTACTATATACCAGATGCTGTACTGAGCAGTTTGCATCTGTTATCTCATTTAACCCTCACAAGAGGCATTGTCTTCCCTTAAAAAAAAAGAAAACATAGATGAGGAAACTAGGCTCAAAGCAGTCAGATAACCCAGCAGAAGACACACGGATTCTTTGTGGAATTTGTATCCAGATCTACCTGGCCCTCAACTCATAGCATTCCCCCCAAATTTGCACAGTCTTTTCCCAACAGCTGCATGTTATCTTTGTACTGATGGTAAGAGGAGAGAGGAAGATCAACAGAAGCCCTGTTCGGTCCCTTTGCACTAGGGAGCTATTTCTGGGGAGAGGGTACAGACTAGACAGAAAACCATAAAAAGAAAAGCTTGCTTCGTCTGTATGTATACACAGGAAACAACAATCTGGCGGCCTACTGGGAGGGTGTGCGCATCATTTCCCCTCCCTTGGTAACGCCGCCACTGCTGCTGCTTCTGGACTGTGATAAACAAGTTGTAATATATTAGCATGAGCAGTGAGCTTCTATAGCTGGCAGAATTCCTGAGAAATGGTTTTTATGGCACCGATCTCCTTGGAGACCTTAAATAACAGCTGAAAATGTATGGTACAGAGATCACAGGGTTTATTACTTTAGTTGCAGCCTGGTGTTCTGCAATTTATAGTTTTCCTGATAAATTGGGATCTGTTCAGCGGGTGCATATTATGTAGGGTGGTAGAATTGTCTCTTCTGCATTGAAGGATTAGAAATGGGCAGATGCCTTGATTGGGTAATAAGGGCACAAGCCCAGACTGTGCTTGTCACACAGATTTTGGGCTGTGTGCTTGGGCTCATTTGAATGAGGTCTGGGCTCCCACAGTAGGACTGCACCCCTGCCTGCATCTCCCAGTGCCTTCTTGTCATCCAGGAGCCAGGCCCTGAAGTTCCTTTCTGCATGCTGTCATCAGAACCTGACTGAAGTCAATCAAATGCCTAATCTCATGGTCCCTTTGAGGAGGGCGGGAGCGACTCTACTAAAATATGTAAATAAAAATTTTACTTCAGAATCTAGCAATAAAGGGATGACTTTTTATACAGAACCTAGGAGTACATTGTTCCCAATTTTCCATGAATTAAGTTAAAATAAAATCTGCTTTTAGTGACTGGGGATATGGCTGCTCTAGATACACTTAGTCAATCTGATGTTGTTAGAAATCAGATTTTATAGGCCATCTACAAAGAACATTTGTGAGGAAATGGTGAGTTTATGTTATGTTCCTGATTTTCAGCCAGTTGACCAGAATCTGTTAGCTTTAAAAGACAGAAACTTTCATTTTAAGAAAGGAAAGGGTCATCAATTGAATTTTCTTATTGTCATTATTGTTGTTCTAATTTAAAAAAAAAAAAAAAAGTTGTTATGCAGGAACAGTAACTTTCAGCTGAAAGTCTGGTATAGATTTTAGCATTTGGACTTTGGAGTCCTTCCAGATCCCATCTGGCTATTAATCTGCAAAAAACGAAGGATTTACACAAAGGGGCTCAACTCTGAAGTGTCATTAAGTTCTACTGGGTCAATAATTCCTGAAAATGAATTAAAACAATGAAGTTCAAAAAGTTTATAGACATCGTTAGCCTGTATCTTTGGGGGAAACGAAGAAAGAAAGAAAGAAAAGAAAAGAGCTCCTGTATGAAAAATCAAAAACAATGCTGAGAAGAAACATTCAGAAAAGAACTTCAACCACTGCCCACCCCCCAAAAATCTGAGTACTTCTTTCATCTCAGAGGCAACCCAATTTTCTGCAGTGAGAAATGTCTTTCAATGCACGAGTGTGCACATTATGGCTTCCGCCTAAGAGGTCAACTTTCTTCCTAATGGGTCTTTCTAAGAGAAGCCGACACATCCTGTGTTGTCACAGGCTCCCTAGGAAGAGGTGAGCTGATGACTGAAAGGACATCCAGTCCACGAGGGAAATGCAGCAACCCAAACCTCAGTGACCCAACAGCAGTAGCTGCAGTACTCAGGGATCTCTGTTGAAGGCTCATGCCTAGCCAGGTACGAGGTCATCAGCAACCTCACGGGGTTTTCTCTAATCAAGGTTCCATCTGACTATTCTGAATAAATGGAGAGAAAACCCAGGTTGCTAACTGTCTTACCACCTACAGCAAGATTCTCAAGATGCTCCTGGGAAATACATTTTGGAAATGATTCCTCCAAATACAAAGGTCCCACAGACAGTGAGCATTCAAATAAGGGGAAAGAGGGAGATGTGGACAGACTAGGCAGAAGGATGCAGCCATTGGCCGGAAGGGGCTGTCCTAGGTGCCAGCAGGAAGACCCCCCTAGATCCCTTCATTCCCACCCAATCCCACAAGGTAAGAATAGCTACCATTATTCCCATCCTACGGGGGTTGAAGCAGGATTTGAAGTCCAGGAATCTGTCTCCACGGTGCACCTGTCAAGTTCTAGGTACAGCCTTGGGTGGGAAACCCCCAGTTGATAAAGATCTCCAACCAAGCGAGAACCAGCTTTGGGATCCCAGTACATTCATCATCAGCAACTGCCCGGAGTCCGTGTAAAAGCAAATTCAGACATCCAGACCTACTCGTGTAGTTACACAAGAAACGGCCCACAGTAAGCTCCAGCAACTTATGGGCGAATGCTAGGTGATTTATAATGGCCATTTAAACTCTGTGTGGAACGATAAAAGTGGAGCTGCTTCTTTAAAAACATCCTTTGTGATGTTTTAATAACCTTCCCACTCCTTCCTTTCCTTCCACTCCCAGTGAGCTCTCAATGGCTAATCTGTTCCTCTTGTCACTGGTCCCTTGCACTCTGAACATTTCCAATTACTGTGATGTTAAATAGATCAAAGTGGCTTTTTTTTTTTTCTTTTGGTACTAGAGAGTGAACCCACGGGCACTTAACCACTGAGCCACATCCCCAGTCCTCTCTCTCTCTTTCTCTCTCTCTCTCTCTCTCTGTCTCTCTCTCTCTTTAATGTTGAGACAGGGTCTCACTAAGCTTAGGACCTCACTAAGTTTCTGAAGCTGACCTTGAACTTGAGATCCCCCTGTTTCAGACTCCTGAGTTGTTGGGATTACAGACCTGCCCACTGCACCCAGTTAGCTACTTAATTTATGTGATCATTAGATATCAGTTTTTCACCCACACTGTCCTTCATATCTGTCTCCATCCATGTTTGATGTGGTAAAATTATAAAAATAAGGGGTTCCCCAGGTTCACACAGATGCAGCAGCACATCCAAGCTCTGGTCCTGGCATCTGTGCTGGAGAGATGTTGTGATCCTCAATCCTATCTCTCAGGACTCAAGTCATCTATCATGGTGCTTGAGGCTAAAAGTTCAAGTACATATTTTCAGCTTAAGAAGAAATTAAGAGATGCATTTCCTGGATGCCTGGACATCTGCAGCAAGAGGATTCCCCAGGCCACCAGGTTCTTTGAACTGATGGTCAAATTTATGGTAGTTGGTTCAATCCAAGAAGAGAGGTGATGGCTTTGTAGACAGCAAGAGCAAGTTTCCAAACCTGGTGGCCAACATCAAAGCCACCTTGGCTCAGGACAGAGTCCAGGGACCTTGGCTCAGTCCCCTCAGCAGATGTTTCATGACAGGAAGCACAGAAATGTCTCTTGGATACCTGCCAGGTCTTTCCCTGATGTGCTCACAGCTGCCAGGAAGTAGGCACAGATCAACGCCCTTGGTCTTTGCCTGTGTGTGAGTGGGCCCATGCAAGTGTGTGGTGTGTGTGTATGTGTGTGTGTGTGTGTGTGTGTGTGTGTGTGTGTGTGTGTGATCGAGCTTTGCACAACAGCCCTGCTCCTCTCCTGTCCCTCACTCTTCACCATCTCCTCTTATATCTCCTAATGTCTCCCTGTCTGCCATGGGCTCCCCTCTCAAGGGAAGTCTGGAAAGAGCAGATGTGTCACTGAGGGAGCCTCTCAGATTGCGACACATTTGCAGTGGTTCACAGTTCAATAAATACTGGGTGAGTTGAACAAATAATAAGCAATGCTAATAATAATACTAATAATGAGCTGCAGTGATTTAACCCAAACCACACATTTCACCCACTTCAGAGTGTAGATGGGCAGTTTATAAAATTTGATTAGCATTAAAGAATAGCAAGATTCCATTCTTCATTCATAAGACGAGTAAAATGCATAAAATGTGGATAGATCCAACACTGGCAAAGATGTGCAGAAGTGAGAGTTCCTACCCATGCTGTTGGAAGTGTGGGAACCTTGAAGGGCTCTTGTTTCAGCAGTTCCACCCCTTGGCATCATTCTCAAGAGTCACACCTGTGCCCAAGGTGCTAATGGCAGTATTGTTTGTATTAGCAAAACGTTGGAAGTGAGCCAGCTGTCCATCAACAGAGAAATGGGCAAATAAATGCCAACATAACCATGCTATGGAAGAAAGCATGGTTGCTGACAAGTGTGAAGTACACATCTCCTGGTAACATATTAATGGATCATCCACGTACACCTCACATATTTTGGGAATTGATTCTTTTTTCTGTTGGATGCCCAGTGTATTCCCAGTGATTTCGAATGGTACCTGACAACTAGCACCCACCCAATAAATATGTGTTAAATAAACGGAAGGTAAGTACAGTTTTTAACAGAATATGCACCATATGATATTTTCATTTGTGATCTTTTTTATTTAAAAAAGAAAAAAGATAGTATATATTTTCTAGGAATACACATATGCATGTTAAGGCTTAGAAAAGATTTAAGATATAAACATATAAACAAAGTAAGAATTCACTGGGGGCAGGTAGAGAGAATCAATAGGGACTTTTGCTTTAAAAGTAATTTTTACAAGGAGAATATTCACATATTAATTAATAAAATATTAATTTAAATTTTTTAATGCATGATTTAAACTATGGTGCTTGTTCCTGAGGGGAATGAAAACAATTAGGCCAGTGTCCTCTAATTTTCTCTTGTCTAGAAATAAGATAAATCCCAAAACTTGAAAGTAGAACAATCTGCAGGCGCAGAACTGGGGTCCATGAGGGTAGGAGCCAGAAGAACCACTGAAAGTTCAGAGGAGTGTCCAGAGGAATCTAGATGAGGAAGAGAAAACAATGACTCACAAAGGAATAAAGAAGAGATAGGAACTGGGGATGTAACTCAGTGATACCCGTGCCTTGCATGTGTGAGGCCCTGGGTTCAAGTCTCAGCACCACAAGAAAAAAGAAGAAGAAAAGACAAGTCAGAAAAAAAATTCTGAAGCAAGGATGGCCAACACTTGAATTTCCAACAGATGGGCTGTTTGGGCAAAAGAGCTCGTTCTGAAAGGAGAGAATTAGTTTGACTTTGGAAATTCTGACTGTGAGATATGCGACTGGAAGTATACAGTAGGCAAGGGACTATTTTTTGTGAAAACAGACCCTGAGTGGTACATAGAAGGGTAATGAAGCAATGGAATTTGAATGAGTTCTCCATTGGCAAACATTATAAGAATTAAAAGGAATTCTCCAGTCACCTCCAATTAAGGTAATGCCAAAGTTTGGTGCTCCTTTGGTGGGATCTCCGTCATGTCACTCAAAAGGTCAAACATTTGAAGACCAACGTCAATGAGTGAACTTGGACAAATGTGAGTCAACAGAAATCATCCATTAACAAATTTACTAACATGAGTCTTGTTTATATTTCTGTCATGGATGGCAATCAATTGCCTGGAGGAAGATGTCCTTAATTGGCAGGTCGTCCCTGACTGTAAGAGTTGGGGTTTGTGTGAAATGCACCAATCTTGCAGTTTCTGGAAAGAATCTCTTTCTTCTTTATGTAATATGAGACTAGTTATTGTACAGTACCACCATGAAAATTTATCCACCAAATTGCTACTTTTGACCATAATTTTTGCCTGAGGATTCCTCACTAGTAGTATTACATTGATGTCCCAAACTCTACTGAAAGGCTAGGTCTGTTCTGCTGAAGACCCTGCTTTCAGTTAAAGTGCTTCTGACCCCTGGGGTAATGCAAGCAGAGAACCAACGCTAACTCTGGAGTCAATCCAATTTTACTACCTGACCTCTTTGAACTTGCCTACATCTCTATTTCCACTTCTTTAGAATGGGGTGATAAAATCTGCCTTGCAGAGTTGTTATTATAAATAAAAGAAATGATGTATATAGATCACATGGCAGATGAGAGCCCCTGAAAAATATCAGTCCACTTCTCCCCTGTCCACAGTCTGCAGGGACAGAAGGAAACAATTCCTGAAGGATAAGGGTAAGGAAGAGGTGCTGGTCTACCACATGGGTCCGCTTCGGCTCAGAAGTCCACTCAACTCTACAGGATGCTTTGCTGACAATTAAACATTGATGATTTAGTTATCAGGATCTTGATCTTAGAGCCAAAGTGTTTCCCATGTTAAAAAAATAAAATAAAATAAAATAAAAACAAAAACCTATCTGACACTAAGAAAGGAACCATCAACTGAAGATGTCATAAATTTTGTTCCCAGAACCCTCGGTGTGAGAAGAGGAGAAATGGAAAGTGGGAGGGATATTTCCTGAGAACAGCCCTGAAGCATCCGTCTTGGGTTTGAATACTGACCCACACTGCTTCACCTCTTGCTCTCCTTGATAGGGCCTCTCAGGGCCCGTGTAGAAGAAGTAGGAAGACAAGAGGAGAGACAAGAACAGCAATCAGAGAGGGACCAGCAGCCCGGCCTGCTGTCTAGGGCACCTGCACAGCACCAGAGCACCTGGCTGCACAGTAGTGCGGCTGGGCCATCAGCGTGCTCCTCTGCGTGGTGCCAGAGACTCCAGTAGCTGCCTGAGCTGTCTGTGTATGGTTGTCAAAGGGACACAGGCACTTCAGAGGGTGGGAAATAAATCCAAGACAGGAAAGAAAAGCATTTCCTCCTCATGTACCTTCCCAAAATCTAGCCAGAAAGCAAAGCACACACCTAGTCACCCACACACTATCTCGGAACCATTGTACCAATCCCCCAGGCTTCCTTAAACGCCATTAACACAGTAAGTCCCCAGTTTCCAATTCTGTGTACATTTCAATGAAAAGGGCACAGGTACATTAAAATATATTGGAAATCATAATCTACAGCTTCTTTATGTTCTTCTATTAATTAATATCAATTAATGTTATAATTTTATTATTATATAATATGTAATTGTTGTTATAGAATTATGTTGGTATGCTATATAATTATGTTACATAACTAGTTTATGGATTATTGCATTCTATTTCATATTATATACTATATTTAAATTTTTATAGGTATTCCCTATATAAAATTATATTTAGCCAAATAACTGGTGACATGTAAGTAAATTTTGTGATGACTTTTATGTTAAGAGAACAGGTTCAGGAGCAGCCTAAATTTCATGCTTCAATCTTCCCTATGTCCCTGTAGGCATGTTGTGTAATTTCCCTGTGCCTCAGTTTCCTTAACTGTACAGTGGTGAACTTGGATAATTTTAGTACCTGCTTTATTATTGGTACCTATGTCATAAGTTTATCCTGGGGACTAAATAAGTGAATAGACACAAATCTCTAAGGAAACCAGATCCTACAAATGCACTAGCATAAATTATGCTTATAGTTAGAGCTCAATAATACCAGTTATCATTATTTTGATTGTTATTATTAATAAAAGTTTAATATCAAGATCATGAGGGATTATAAAACATTATAATCCCTGCAATCTGAGTATTACCTTCAAATCCATTTCTCATCAATTACTCCATGATCTCACTTAATTTGATGATTTAATCCTCATATTAAGATATTATTGAGAATGTGTACATATTATTCACATATGCCTTTTTATAATACTGATAAAGCATAGTGCAGTGACCACATGTCCTGAATTTTCTTGGTTAACCAGTTCTATTCTTTTTTCATGAAAGGCCTTGATTTGCTAAACGCATAACTAAATTGGATTTAATTTTGCATCACTGCAAGATTTCCAAATATATAATTTCACAAATCAAGCACAAATCTTTTGGTCCTGACTTTTCATTCCAAAAATGATTATAATGAGGATGTGTAATTTTAAAAGAATACATCCTAATGGTTTCCATGTTGGTAACAACACATCTAAGAATTACGAAAACCATGGTGAGGGGTTTTGACCTGGAGATTCACTTTGTCGCTAAGGAAAGTGGTTTGCACCCTGGTCACCAGAGTGCTTGACGCAGGGTGTAAGCAATTAGAGTACAACCTTTCTGATTCACACTAATGACCACAAGACCCAATGCACACATGATCTACTGACTTCTGCTTATTAGAGAGAATGTGAAAAGGTGAGAGGAAAAACAAACAGGCCATTTAATGTATTAAAAATATACGAAATACATCTCTGCGTTATTTGTACTTGTTTATTTTCCAGTTCAGGCTATGCATGCCAAAGGCATTCAGAAAGCCAAAGCTCTTTTAAAACCAAGTAAATTTTGTCATCCTTTCTCTTAATTAGAGTGTGGAGGGATTCACAGAAGGAGATCAAATTGGCTATATCTCAACTGGAAAACACTAGAAGCTACTTTTCGGTTTTTGAATGAGGAGACTTAGATTCTCCACTCCTGGCTCTGCCATGGACCAGCTGTATGGCTTTGGGCAAATTACACTCTTATCTTTATGACTGGGCTGGAAGACCACTGAGCTCCACTAGTGTCTGGCAGTCCAGGAATTATAAGACTGTTCAGTTTTGTTTTTAAAAACAAGTAAAAATCCTGGTACTGGGTACAGGTGTTTCAAAAGCATTCTTCTGTTGATGTTTTACCTTTGGCTGTAAGATTTAATGGGAATGCTTAGCTGCTTTACCTCTGTCCCCAAAGCTCTTATCTGGACAGAGCAAAAGAGATCACACAGAGACCCCATTGTCCACCCACGGACATAAAATCCAGCAGTAGAGCTTTGCCTTTAGAGTCTGTTCAATTCAGCTAATGCATAAATGGGTCCAACTTGGAAGTCTTCAGTGCGGGCTACAAAGGTGTTCTTAATTTCAAAAGCTGAAAGTCTCACAGAGAACAATGATAGGTTCATAAATACTTCTGGATCAAGGTATCTTAAGGTAATTTTTATGGGAACAATACAAATTCCTCTGAGAGTTTAAAAGAGAGCCATTCTGGAGTCAAGAGAAACCCCATGGAGAAGCTGGAGTTAATCATGGATTCCAAAAATGGGTCAGATATCGCCAAGTTAAAATGCCAGGGAAACCATTCCAAGAGGAAGTGTGATCATAAAGGGACAGATTCAGAAGTGGGAGGACTAGTAGTGGACTGAATAGTAGATTGAATAACCCCCAAAAGATACACCTAAGGCTTGAATACTGGTACTTCCGAATATAACCTTAGGAAGGAGTATCTTTACAGGTATAATTAAGTGAAGAATTTCAAGATCATCCTAGATTTAGGGTGGATTAAATCCAATGAAAAGTATAAAAAGACACACAGAGACAAGGAAGAGACTGAGCAACACTGCCACAAGGCACGGGACACCAACTAAGGGACTAACCAAGGGATGCCGCAGTCATCAGGAGCCGGAAGAGCAAGGAGAGATTCTCCTGGAGCCTCCAGAGGGACTGTGATCCTGCCAACAGCTGATTTTTGGACTTAGGGCTGCCATAATTGTGAGAGAATAAATTTCTGGGGGTGGGGGTGTGTTGTCTGGGTTACCCAGATTCCTTGCAATGGCCTCGAGGAAATAACACAGGGAGTGTTTTGAGGAATGGAAGCAGGGCCTCCCTGGATCTCTTTTGAATATTGTCTACTGTAGAGGAGGAGACTTAGGGAAAGAGGAGAAGAGATCATGAGAGGATCAGACGTCAATGACAGATGCAAATGAAGCCAACTCTTTGAATAGAAATGGAGAAACGAAAACGTGTGAGCCATTGTAGGTATTTTAAGACTGGGTGATTCAAGTTGTGTATGAGATGGATTTTTCAGGGGAAAAGACGAGACGGGAAACAACTGAGGAAGTTCAAGGAAAAGTAACAAGGAATTAAATCAAAGCCAGGGCAACAGAATTGAGACAGGGCCGATGTTGAACTGAGAATTTCGTGATTAGCTGGATGGGTTAGAGAGCCCAGGAGAGAAGTCCAAGTGATTCTTGTAGAAGTTCAGCTTTTAAGCTAAAGAAGAGGAACCAGTTAATGAGACCATTAATTCATCAGAGAAGGATGAGCCGGTTTGAAAAAGACAGCAAAAAAGAACCAGTGAAGTACCAAAGGAGGCAGGAGATTTGAATAGAAGGCAGCAACTAATGGTGTGTACAGGCCAAATGAGCTTAACGGAGGGAGCTTGGTGGTTAGGCGATTAGGTGGTTGGGTTGCTGGTGGGTTTTGTGAGCCCACTAACCATTGAACAACAGAATGAAAATATGAATTATAAGGGAGTTAGAAAGAAAATCAGCATGTGAAGTATAATGTACTCCTTACGATTTTTGGTTAAAGAATACTGTGTAAGACGTAACCTGAGGTAAAACACTATTACTAAAAGGTACTTCAGACTTCAATCAGGTTTCATTCTGTCAACAGGCTATCTCCAGAAATCCCCTGCTAACCTACAAATGATAGGGGAAACACTAATTCAGTGGCGTGGATGCTTTTGCCCAGATGAGCTAATTGTCGTGCAAAAGGAGCTATAATCCTAGAAGGATGCCTGAGAAACCAGAATAGTGCATGAATCTGTGTTTTCACTAGGAAAGAGATTAGGGCAAGACGAGCTTGTGCTTCAGTAGGGTGTACATTGAGGGTCCCAGAAAGTCTGGGGAGGAGAGAGGTGACATGAAACCATGGGAAAACTAGAGATAAGATGTGGGGGGGGGGGGAGGACAAAAAAAATGCACTAAATGACAACTTTGCCTACTTTGCTGTTCTGCCTAGGGACAGCCATTGCCTTGCAGGTCCTCCAGTCACTCACTGATTTGTTCTGGTAATTATCTAGCAAGTATCCTCCAAAGAGAATTCAAGGGATGGGTAATAATCTGAAAGTACACACCGCCTCTGATTTCTGGGCCTTTTCATATACTCAAGAGTATTTTTAAAGAGTTTTTGAGATGTGCAAGACAATTGCTACCAGTGCAAGAAGATTTTGTATAAAGATCCTTGCAGAACATCAGAAACAGAGGATTTCTAAGTGGGAAAGACCAGAGGTCACCCAGCTGCCTGCACAGTGCTGGTCATTAGCCAATAGGGATACTGTACAGCAAGTCCTCAACTCCTTATTTTCTCCTATTTGTTGAACACCTTCCACATTATGACCCCTACTGCACAACTGAGCAAAGAATATCCAGAAATATCAATGTACTTATAGAGAAAAATAAATAAGGGTAGAAAAATCAGGATATTGAAATGATGTCTCAACCTCTCCTCCTCCTATTCCAGGGACTCTACCTAAACCCCCAAAGATTGGTAAGAACTTATTATAACTCTAAACTGTTTTTCTCAAAATTCTACACCAAATTTGGTAGCTCAGGATCATACAGAAGAGAAAAGGTATGAAAAAATAGGTCTCCATTTTGTGGAAGACTAGACAACAGGTAAGGAGGGCTGCCTTGGTTAGTGGTAAGTTGTGAATAGAGAACACAATTTGAGTGACCACCTGTGAATTCTGGGGTTCATGGAATTGGGGCAGGGGCTCAATTTTCTGGAAACCTCAGTAAAGAAGACACTGGGGTTAACAGTAAAGATTGTGTGAGGTTAAGACCTAAACAAAGAAGGGAAACAAACATTTACCCCAACTTCAGAAATCAGAAACCTCCCTTCATTCAACAACTATATACGGACTTCCCACCATGAGGCACTCCCTGGGCTAGAAAAGCAACAAAGTCAGATGGGATAGGAAGAAGTCAAAATAGTCACCTCTCGCTACAGTAATAATTTTCAATATGACCCTACATAGTGTTTCACAAATTATGGAAAGAATTCCCCTTCAGTTTCAAAAGTGGTGAAATACAAGGGAGGTGACAGAGGATATGGAACAGATGATGGTCATGGTTCATGTAGCACCTGGAGATGAAGAAGAGTCCAGGACTCCTTAGGAATATGGTCCTCCATTGAAGAACACAGTATAGGACTTATAGTAATGAAGACTCTGAGTCCTTGTCAATGAGGACTCTTGTTATCTGGTTGCACCCATCAGATCATCTGAATGGGTAGCTCTTGTTTTTCCTGTACTCTCTCACTTTTACTAACAGACTCTCTATTTACCCTAGAAAAGCTACCTGACCTTGCTCACTCAGACAAAGCTAGCCCTGCCACAGGTAGAACCTTTCAGAATACCCATCTCCCTGGTCCCTATGACCAAAATAACCCACGTTCTCAATGGACTTTGCTATCAAAGCTCTTTCTACTAAGCTAGATAAAGAGCTTATCCAAGAGATAAAGAGAAATATGGAACTATGAAGACATTGGTGGAGCACTTGGATCCAGCCTTACTGGAAACCAGGATCCATCACTGGAACTTTAGGTTACTTGAGGGTTGGCTATTCGAATCAGGTTTTTATAATTCACAACTGCAAGAATTCTATCTAGTACAAAGGACAGCATGCTCAAGGGGCATGCTGAACCCAGCTTGGAAAAGTAACCAAGTCACAGAGTCCCACTTCCAAGTCTGCCATGTGGTGAACAATTAGAAAGAAGCTGTATTTGATGCACAGCCTCAGTCTGCTCCATTGCCAGCAACTCTGCTCAGTACTAAGCTCTTCTGTTTACTTTTATAATTTTAATGATATCTCTTAGGATTTTTTCTTGTTATAAAAGTCACATATTTTCATCATAGGGAATTTTGAAAAATATATATTACCACCACCCAGAGAAAAAGAGCATTCAACACTTTAGCATACTTCCAGCCTTTTTTTAATGTAGATGCAAACTTTTTAATTACTCTCCCCCAAATTTTAAGTGTATATAACATGAAAATTTGTCTGAGGTCAACCTCTATTTTAATACAGCACAACTTTAATGAAGGAAAATGTTTCACTCAACAGATGTTCTATAATTTGTTTATCCAGAACCCTACTGCCAAATTTTTAGGTTGTTTTCTTTTTGTGCTGGTACGTGTAATATTATAAAAATCAATTTTACATAAATATTCATCCTTGAGATACAACTCTAGAAGCAGCATAATTGCTTGTCAAAAAGTATAAGATTTTTCAAGGTTTTTGAAAGGTAACAATGGGATCTGTAAAAAGCACCCAAAGAGTTATCTTTTTTCCCTTTTCACAGCAGTAGAAAAGAAGATTCACTAGTGAGCTGCATTTGGGGGTATGTATTAGTGTTTTATTGCTGAAGTAGCAAATCACCCCAAACCTATCAGCTCTTACAGCACCCCTTCATTATCTCACAGGGAACTCTGCTTAGGCTTCACAAGGTCAGAATCAAGATGTCAGCAGACCTAGGCTTTTATCTGGATGCTCTGGAGGAGGATTCTAGTCTAGCTCCAGGCTCACTTGTGTTGTTGGGAAAATTCCATGCCTCCTCACAGTTACCAAGTAACCACTCTCCCCCGACCCCCACTCCCAATTTTCAGGCCAGCAACTAGGTCTAGTCCTTCTCACACTCTGCCACACCTCTTGAACTTCAGTCAAGAAAGTTTTGTGCTTTTAAAGGGCTCGTATGAGTAAATTGGGCCCGTGAAGATAATCTAGAAGAATCTCTATATTTTAAGGCCCATAACCTTGATTATATCTGCAAACTCCCTGTTGCCATGGAACTTACCCACAGGTTTCTGATCCTAGTGAACTCTTTTAAGGTGTCCATCCTGCCTACCAAAGAATAGACCTCAAAACTGCATTGAATAATTGCCATCTGCAGTCACCTGATGGACCATCTTTCATCCCAAGGCCGAGTTTGAGGGACAAGTTCTGTCTTCTCAAGCATAGTTTCGGAATTTGTTCTGTTCACAGATACTGCTCACACCCCAGCAAGTCACCCATTGGTCAGAAGAATTGTCCTGTGAAACTTTCCAACACAGCTTGTTGCTAGGAGACAGTGTTTCCCATTTCCTCAGGGACAGACTTTCCTGCAGATTGATATGCAGCGCTATACACTTCTAATAAACTGCCCTGTGTCATGTTCTCAGACTGTTGCCAGTCCAAAAAGGAAGCAAAAAATTAGGAATTTTACATACAAATATAGATGCATGGATGATAACCATGCCCCAAACACATGCACTAGTGTCTCATGCATATAAGTGTCTTTATGACTTACTAAGTTGGTTTTCTTTCTTTCTCCCCGCATCTAACTCATTTGTTCCTTATTAGTTTTCTGCAAAGGTTTTCTTCTCTATGGCTAATTTCGAAGGAAACAGTGTGAGAGTTTTCAGCAAAAGCAGTTTCCATGGTTACACTGAAGTCTTACTAAAAATAGTACATGATGTAATCAGCAAAACTTTAGCTACTAAAGTCACTCGACAAAATGGATCTGCATTATTGTATGAAGTTTGTTCTGCTGTTCAAGCTGTGTCTACGACACATGAAGAGACTAGTCTGTGAATTATTTTTATTGCCCTGAGATTCCAGCTACTCAGACATTTCTGTGGGTAGTTCACAAGCTGTTAAGACTCTGGAATTATTTCTAACACTGTGTGAAGGAGAGAAAGAGACAGAGGAAAGGAAGGAAGGGAAGGGGACAGGAAAGAGGTCAGTGCTTACCTCATCTTTAGGTAAACAGGGCACTCTGTGCTCCATGTCTCCCTGTGAGATAGCATCTCCCTGTCAGTCTACTGTCATGCCGCTCTGGTAGGAACGGGTCCTAATGCGCTTCTTCCACACCCTCTGAATTCCACAGTTAGCTACCTACTCCATCTTCCTCACTTTCTTGTGGGCTTTCTTTTTTCTTGACTGATTGCTTCAAGGTTTGGTAGCAGAAGGAACTACAGGTTGGTGGGGGTGGGCATGGGGGGGAACTTACTCATTTTATTATTTCTCTTCTATTATTGCTGCTGGCTCTCTTTTATAATAATGAAAGAAGAGAGCAGACACCTGAGATTAAAACAGCTTCCCTTTTGCGTCTGGAGTTCTTTGTCCTCATTGTGTTTGAACTGTCACTGGGCACAGCTGGGTCTCCATTTCTAATATCCTTTTTCCACACTTCATGTAATTAGAAAAGAGAATCAAGAATGGCATTCCCACCTGCTTCCAAAGCCATGCTCTGCACCAAGGGTGGAGGCTGGAAGGCAAAGAGAGGCGGCACGGATCATTGTTTCCCTCTCGAGCACCACTCTCATCCGGTCTGTCTAAGCGCAAAGGCGACTCCAGCCCGCAAGTCCCCCTATTTGCTATTTTTCCCACCCTGTGGTCCTCCTGGCCATTGCCTCCCTTCTCCATGCAGTGAATCAAAGCAGCCCTCTCAAAAGAAAAGTCAGAGTAGAGCCCAGATCCTTTTACTTGGTCTCCGTCTAGAAGAGCCCTAGAAATATTCCTAGTTTCCTTTTGGAACCCAACTAGCAATGCTTGCTTCTTGTGAGTTTGGGGACACAGGGAGTCCCTCTCCAAAGAAAACCATCATTTTCTTTAGAGTTGGAAGTGCTTTTGAGAACACTCTGACAATTGCATACACGGGCGAATTCTTAAATGTGTTTCTTCATCAGAGACGTCGTTAACAACTGTAGGGCCAGAGCAATTTAAAAATCTATAGATTATTGTTCGTCTGCACTAACTTTCAGTACTGCTGTCAAAACATTGACTCTTAAA
Source organism: Sciurus vulgaris (assembly GCF_902686455.1). Classification (NCBI taxonomy): domain Eukaryota; kingdom Metazoa; phylum Chordata; class Mammalia; order Rodentia; family Sciuridae; genus Sciurus; species Sciurus vulgaris. The sequence continues at coordinate 158,171,831 of NC_136465.1, forward strand.
TGACGAGCTTTAGAAGGGCACTTGGAGCTGACGTTTTTGAATGGTTTTATGACACACTCTTAAGATTCATTTGTTTCTCATTACCTTCCGTGGAACACTAACTCTTGAATATAGTCTCAGGGATGGTACCATCCCACCCAGGAACTCTGAGCCTTATACGCATGAGCAGTACGATTGGAAGATAAAGCACGTCAAGTGAGAAGGAGATATGGCACGTTGATTGGATCGTGTTCCTATAGTTTTATGTATTTATTTAGCTACTTGAAAGGAGGCATTCAGTAAAAGGATTCTCATTTTAAGTCTAATTAAAGAAATCCCTTTTACAGAGAGAAGGAGGTGAAAGGAGAAAAGATAAAATGGAGGGGGTGGGGGTGGCAGAGGTCAATGATACACAGTCATAGCCCACATGTCCTGGGCGTGCGGATGGAAAGATGAAAAGGGCTTTTTTTTTTCTAACAGGAGATATTTGTATTGAGAGCAGGTGTTTAGTAGAGAAGTCCCAAAATAGGCCTCGTGCCAGCTATGTTTACTGAGCTACTGAAGTCCCTTCAAATGTGCTGGGCACCCTCCCCAAACCCATTCCTCACCTGGAAGAGTGCCATCCCCAGATGGTGTGACCACCTCAGCAGGCTCATGTAGCCCTGGCTTCCAGCTGAGTCACCAATCAGCTGTCCCAACAGGAGAGGGGGAGCTGGGGTGGGAGGAGGGTGAGGTCAGGTAATTATCTCCCTGGATCCTTGAATATTGGATCTTCTTGGACTAGAACTAATAATTGTCCCTTCTCTCCCTCTCCTCAAGCCTGGATGTTTTTCCCAAGTCATGGAGTGTCCCTGATTACTATGCTCTCCCACATCCTCCACTCTCCTTTGTTTAAAAAAAAAAAAAAAAAAAAAAACTCTAATTATTCTAATTTGAGTGTTTCATCTTTTCTTGTTGATACTCTAAGGCCTAAATCTTTAGCAAATACACACTTGGTCACCTCATTTCTAGAGGGTTGTCTTCTATGAGAATTGAACATTCAAAAATACAACTGCTTCAGAATGTGGAGTCATGTGGAAGGATCTGAAAGCTGTCTTGCAAGAGGGACACTCAAGGTTAACTGGCAGCACCAGAAGTAAGCACAGGATGGGGCCACCGTGGACTGGAATTGGATGTGAGATACGTAGAATTGGTTAAGAGGCGAGGAAGAAAGAGTGAGGTCTTCTGTATGTCTAAAAATATTTGCTTTGTGAATAATTTATTATCAATATTAAGCCTAATTAAGCAAGTCCCATATTATTTTCCTTTTTTGTGGGGGCAAATATTTCCAACATGTTATCCCTTAAAAATAAGTTCAAAGCTTTGAGACAGACACTATGATGCCGTGTAATTGAAAATGTTGTAAATACTGACTGTGATCCCACCTACTAACGACTGAGCTCTTATTCTGCTGGAGACTCTTAACTAAGCCCTTTACCTTCGGTTGTCCTCCCAACAGTCCCTAGAAATGGGCATTGCTGTTGTTCCCATTGTTAGGAAAATAGAGTTGAGAACATCCGTGCTTACAGGCTGGAAGTAAAGAACTAGAATTCCATCCAGGATGTCTGGATCCTTGTTTTATTCATTTTCTAACTTCCTCACCCACTACCCAATGTGCACACAGCTCAGATGGCTAGAAGAAAACACCTAACTAGGCTAACTTACGTTACCTTAAGTGACCATAAGCTCGGAGATCCGAGTACCCCTGGCAAGCAATTCCCTCTCCAACTCTCCAATCTCCACTCCCGTCGCCTTGCTTGACTTCCACATCTGATTGCTTCCAAAATTCTGTCTCTATTCCTGATGTCTTCTTAAAGTCCCATTTTCATATATACAACTTCCTTTAAAACAGCTCTCCTTAGCTCTCTAATAGACAAATCTAACATGTCAAAAAATTTCTCTTGGTTTCACCTCTCCTCAAAATCTGTTCCTTCACAGGAGTCCCAGCCATCATTACCTTCTGCTTAGATTACTGCCTTTCACTGGTCCTCTCATTTCCATCCTTATGTTCTCAAGTGTATTTACTATACACTATGCAGAGTGATATTTTCAAATGCAATGAGATCACAACTTCCATGTCTCCCAGAATCAATCCCATGGGCTCCAGGCCCTGGCAGACCTGGCTGCTGCCACCTGACTGTCCTCATCTCTCACCAATGTCTGTCTCGTTCACCCATTCTAGATGTGCTGAACTTATTGCTATTTCTTTAAAATCCCAGCCTTGCTTACACCATGTCCTTGGCACTGCTGCTCCTTCTGTCTGGAATGCTCATCTCAGTTTGCTCAACAGTCATCTTCTTAGGTGCTTCTGCTAACCACTATCAAAAATTGCTATGTAATCCCTGTCTGCCATTACTCTCTCTCTCCTCACTTTCCTTATCTTCAAGGTACTTTCTACAACCTGATATTTTGTTTTGGTTTATTGTTCTTCTCCTCCACTGGAACATAGGTTCCATGTGCTCTGTCATCTCCTCAGTATCTAGAACCACGCTTCTGTAGAGGTCCTCATAAGTTCATTTGCTAATGGAGGGAAAGAAGAAGGAAGGAATGAATGAAGGAAGGAAGGAAGGAAGGAAGGAAGGAAGGAAGGAAGGAAGGAAGGAAGGAAGGAAGGAAGGAAGGAAGGAAGGGAGGGAGGGAGGGAGGGAGGGACGGAGGGAGGGAGGGAGGGAGGGAAGAAAAACAGGAATCCTATTCCATGGATCCTGTAAGTATTTTATGGATGAAATGGAGATTTTAAATAAGATGACCATAAAATTAGGAGTTCATCCTAGATTATCCAGAGTGCCCAATATAATCACCAAAGTACTTACTGAAAAGAAGATAAGAGTGGTATGAAGTGAAAAGGAAGATGAATTTTAGCAACTATTATTTGCTCCAAAGATGAAGGAAGGGGCCATGAGCCAAGAAATTCTGTGGCCTCAACAGTCTGTAAAAGGCACGGAAACAGATTCTCCCCTAGAGCATCCCGAAGGGAACATGGCCCTGGCCTCAGTTGGATTCTAGCTGATATTGCCTGTGTTGTACTTAACCTTCAGAACTGTAAGGACAGATACTTGTGTTGCTTCAAGCCACTGAGTTTGTGATAATGTGTTATAGGAGCAACAGAAAACTAAGACACCTTATACTCACGTTCTAGACTATAGACCTCTCCTGACTCTGCTATTCTCTTAGTGATTTGAAATGATTCTCTGTTAATATAATTATATATCTATATTCCTCTCTTTCTAACACACAAAGGCACACTTTCCATCTCCTACATAGCTTTTAAACATGATGTCCATGTTTTTAATGTAAAAAATAGGGGACTGAAATAAAAAAATGTATATTTCTTAGCTATGTGACTTTAGGCACTTTCCTTTTCTACAAATGTGTTTCCTTACATATAAAACTAGTTAACTGGATCCAAGACATGTAAAAGTAGGTAACTAATGCTAAATAAACCTTAGTCACCATTATTGTTAATGTATCTAATAAGACAGAAAACCAAAGTCAAGTTTGTTACAGACTCAAGAACTATAGGCTCTTGGACAATATTATACACTTTTGCAGATAGATCTAATTTTTTTGAAGTCACTAGCATTTTTGTGCTTTCAAAAATGGTTTAGCCTACCACCAAATCAAAGATTTAAGTTTGACATTCCAGTACTCTGCATTGGCAAAGGTATATAGGGAAATGGACACTCTCACATCTATTGACCTAGTGTTAGGTGGAAGCCAACTTACTTCCTCTTATTTTAACTTTTCTATATTGCTCAAATTTTATACAATTAGTATAAATTCTGTTTAACATTACAGTTAAAAATTTGTTTTTTATTTTGAACAAAACCTAAACAGTTTAGCTTCCCTGATCAAACTTTATTAATAGCTGCTTAGTCTTCTTTGGAGTGTATTTGTTGCAAAGAAGTCAATGTTCTTGTCCTCAACCCAAGGACTAGTACTTGGAATTTCCCAGGAACACACACAGAGACATGCCTGACAGCCACAGGCTGTGAATATGTACTGAGAGGTAATAAAATCTCTTGCATTTTTCCCACATAAAATAAGGTTATCATAAAACTTAGTATGGTACAAAGACCCAATGGGTCATACTGCCATGATTTTTAAAAAGTAATAAAAAGGGGCTAGACATGTGGTCCAACTGTTCAAATGAACTCACTTCTTTTGAGTAAACAAAATTTATTAGCATATGTTAGGAGGCTATTCAAGTTCTGCAGCTGCTTCCCACATTTCAAATGCGACACAGGATAGTGCTTATGACAGATTTCTGATGAGTTCTTCCAACTTTTTGGAAATTAAAAAATCACCTTTCATGACTTTCTAATATCACTGGGGAGAATGGGATTAAGGGTGTTGAACTGATTATCAGAAATTTAAAAAGAAAAAAAAGGAGTGATCTTTTTCTATTAATGGATTTATTATTTTATTCACTCATTCATTCATCCATTCTACATGTATCTGGAACAAACATTGTGCTAGGTGCAGAAAATACAGCAGTGGACAAGACAGACATGCTGGCTTCCTGACCCTTCATGTAAAAACGAAAAGAAGAATCAAAATTAAAATTTCCCTGGAAACTTTGATTTTTCATATTCTGCTGACTATATTAAGAAGAAAGGAGACCCATATAAGTTTTCCAAAAGGGGCACCATGAATATATGACAAAGTGTGTAAAAAGACACCAAGGGAAGGTGTTTTGTCCATTTATTAAATCCTTCTCTCAGTAACACATTTTTTAATGTATACTCTGTATGAGGCATTTTCTAGGTGGTAGGGATACAACAGTTAACAAAGCAGACAACAGGTCCATCCTACTGGAGCTTAACATTCTAAGGAACAGTGTTAGCTACTTACCTTTAAGAAGATGAAAAATTAACATTTAGTAAGAGAGTTCCCTCCCCCCCATTTTTACCTCCTGAAATATTGTCCTTTTATCAATGTTCAGCCCAAAGGCTACCTTAGCATTTTCCCTTCTTCTTATCCCCTTTCTATCTTGCTGGTCTGAGCTCTTTGTGCCTTATGTTTTGTTCATATTTTAAGTTCATGTTTTAAGTCATGTTTTAGGTTCATATTTAACAAAACAGTTTTGTTCCTCTCCTAAACACAGCACATCATACACAGCACAGCCACAACAAATCCTCTTTGAATTAAGCAGATGTAAAGGAGAGGATAAATACCAAAATGGTAAAGCAGATTTCTTCCTTTCCAAAAGAAAAGCTAGGTTGGATTAATATTCCTCCTGTCCTTAAGCAAGAAGTTTCAATTTACTTTCTCTATAGTAATACTGGTGTCAGTTAGATTTGACCAGTCTGTCTGAATTCAACAGAGACAAAACTAAACATCTTCCTTTGGTTTCTCTTGCTGATTTCCTAATATAATTACATGGCACTGACATCCTCCTGGTAGAATAAGTTAGAAGCTTCAGCTGTCCTTGCTTCATCAACCTCTTTATTGTTCTTTTACTTTTGATTACCCACCAACTTCTTTTTATTCTCCCCCATGAATATTACTTTAGCACTTGAATCTTTTTCCATTCCAGTCTCTGTTGCTTCTCCCTTAGCAAGCCTAAATTATCTCTTGCTTGAACCTTTGAAGAAGTATCCAACGATATTCCTGTCAACATTCTTTACCACCTCCAATCTCACCTGACATTATCTTTCAAAAAAAAAAAAAATAGGTCTCCTATCTTGTAAAAAAATCTTCAGCAAGTTTTCAAATTACACAGTTAGAAGATGTTTCATTGAGAAAGCATCCTGTGGTGACATCAGTTTGGGCGACATTGCCTTAAACACATTGAAATGGGTTTCTTTGCTGCAAGACTTCGCCGAGACTCAGTATGATGAACCTCAGAGAGGAACCAAGCATTCCCAAAATATTTTATATGAGACTATTTCATAACGGAGACCTGAGTCTGATATTGTAGGTTGGCTCACTAAGCCATGCCAACACCCATTTCTATTTTTTTTCAACTACAGAATGGAAAGGTGGAAAAAAAATAGTCATTTGCTAAGCTTTCTGGTCGTTGGTATGTCTAAGTGACAATTTCAGCAATAAGATATGGATAGAAATCCTGAAAAGCATTTCCCTTTTAGTCTTTTCACTTCTTCCTCTAAAATGAAGGTGTAATGTTGGAGGTGTGTCTACCATCACAAACTCCTGAGGAAGAGGGGCAAGCAGGAAGGTGGGGGCAGGGAGTCTGCTTCCCTAACGACATCACTGACCCAGGAACCAGGCCTGAACATCCCACAAGAACACAGAACTCGTCTATCACTTAAGCGCCTGTTTTTGAGTTTTATGCTGCTTATACTTATAGCTATATGCAATCCTAATGAATACAAACATTTTACAGACGCTAAGCACAGTTTGGGAGATACTGATATAGAAAGTAAAGTTGAAATTTTTAAGCATGGCATGCGACCCACTGTTTCCCACACATCTCCCTAATTCCAACCCTTCAATGACACCAAAATGCTTAATATTCTCTATGACTTTTGGTAATGCATATAATATGTCTGTCATTCACTAGGTCCGTCCATTCTGAGTATGAGAATCTTAACTGCAAACCTTAGTCATATTCTTCCAATTTAGATGACTGTCTTCAATAACACCTGTAAGTAGTGTTTCTTGAACTAAACTATAGCCATGTCTGCTGCTGTTAGTGACTCCACAGATCAGTACACATTTGAGAACTTCAAGGAACACATCTTCCCTTGCCTGCTCACTCTGAACATGATGCCTGCTAAAATAGCAAAGGAAAGTCTCTGTTCTCTCCTGAGTTAGAAGTTTGGTTGTTCACTCATGCTTTATAGTGATAGACCCTTGTAAGCTGAGCACGGCCTTGGAATGATGTTCTGCCACTGCCCCTATAGACATGATCTCTGAGCCCCACCCCACTGGCTGTTGTGCCATAGATTTTGCCCTACAGTTATTTTATACTTATGGGCTTTCTTTCTCAACCTGACCTGCCCTTTTCTTAATCTACCTGATAAATGACTCCCCATCTCCCCGCCAAAAAAAAAAAAAATTGAGCTGACATTTCGCCTCCCCTGAAAAACCATTCTTGCCAAATTCAAAGCTTGTTTCTTGAGCCTATTTCCTCCTGTGGTATGTTGAATATATCTTTACTGAAGCACTGACCACCAGGTAGCATGATTTTCTACTAATGACTCCCCATCCTCATAACCTGTAAATTCTTTAAAAAATGAGATCATATCCCCTTTCTATTTGGAACCCTGGCCTCTCATACAGTGTTTGATACATGCTAGATGTTCAGTAAGTGTTTAACCAATGAATAAGTAAATGACTAGGCTAATGAATGATAAATCCCTGGTTTAAAAAAAAATTGGTACTTGAAAAGACCTTAATTTGACCAGGGTTGAATTCCTTCCCTTTCCAGTGTTATGTTAGTTACCAGGAAGACTAGTGACAGGATAGAGCCTAACTCTAAACTGACTATGTAGCTTAATCAATACATATTAGGCAACACCTTATTTTCATGAAATACCTAAAAGCATATGAATTATGGTACAGTTGTTATAAAGACATAAGAAGTTTTCTCCTGCCTATCGTTAAGTTAAAATATAACTTCTAATGTTAAATGTTACTGGCAAGAACTTCACCAAAATATAATAGTACAAGTAAAATCACATCTCTTTTGTTGTTGCAAATAATCATTCAAGTCACCTCCCACCACCTAGGCAGAATGGTCAGTATTTTCCTCTCAAGATGTCCCAACTAATGGTCCAGAAATTCTAGAGAGATTACAAAAGTAAATCACTCCTCCTTTTCCAGGTGTACAGAGGATTCTGCAGGTCTCCATCACCCAATACCACTGCTTCTGCCCACTACACGGTGTCTATGTTAATGCTCATCAATCACAGTTCCATAATCCATGGGCTCACATCCTATCTGCGTGATGTCCTGCCAGTTCCTATATTCCCATTTCTTCAGTGTTCCAAGCCTATAATTCAGCAGAAAGCTTTTCAGTTCACATAGTTCCCACTTCCTAAGGTACAAGCTGGCACAAGAGCACCTCAATCCATCCCCAAAGGAATGAGACCTCAAGCACCTTGACCTCTAAACCATCCTTAGGCTTCCCAAAGGATGAGGCCTCAACTCTGCCACACAAACTACAAAAAGTCTCTTGACATTTCATTCAGACTGCTCTTCCCACAAAACTTTAAGTAGCTCTGGGTGTTTCTAAGGCACCCAAAGCTACCTTTCTAAGAAAACTAAATTCAATCATTGCAATGTGATATCCAGCCCTTGCACAGTCTGGCCCCTAAATCAACTTTGGTGACTAAAGAAGTTGAGGAGGTGGAGAAGAGAATAACGGGAGGTAGGTGAACATTTAATCGCAGGTATAACATTCCCCAGGTAAAGCCTCTAGTTATGTAATAAGGTGCATCAGGCCTTCAGAGAAACTGGGAAGACAAAAGAAAGAGAAAGAAGCATGTCAGGAGATGGTATCTGGCCAAGCAGAGGAGTCTTTTCAACAGTGCAGCATTGGTGGGCATGCACACACAAAGAAGCATTTTAACTTTGGCCAGTGTTCCTGGCTAATTGCACCATTGAACTCTCTCTGCATCTTGGGAGAGATGAAGTCAAGTCCATTGTTTAAAAACATTGACTAATATTCTCATCAGCATCTAGTTTTCCCTGCTCAAATCTGATTTAAATTGTCTAGAGATAGAGATCGTGTGGTGAGATACTGATATATATCATTATATGTGGTTTGCTTGTCAGACATTTTTGCTTGAAAAATAGAATTTTTTCAGATAATGAGATACAGAATGGACTTGCCAATATTTCACCCCCTGATAAACATTGATAATTTTGCTATCCACAAATAGAGTCATCAAGACAGATGCCCTTGGGTGATTGAAATCTCTCTGTATGAAATGTTATTTACCGGCTGAAAAGCCTTGAAAAGGAGTCTGTTTTTTAAGCCTCTCATAGGTAAGCCATCACCCAGAAGCCACAGATTGTGGATGAAGGTTCTTTTTCATCCTTTGGATAATGTTCTTCATGGTTAGCAGGACGTGCTATGCCAAAGGGGCCCTTTTCCTACAAATCTTCACAAAATAGTTCCAGAACCAAAAATTAAAATTACGACTTATGTCTCATTCTCTTTCCCTCAATCTCTCTCCATCTTTTTCTACTCCTCATTTTCTCCTTTATTTATTTTCTCGAATAATCCTATTAAGATCCTTCTCCTTTCCAGTCCATGGGCCTCTGAAATCCTATTGAAATTGACTATAAAAGTAAGAAAGAAACAAGCAGGGCCATACATTGACATTCATAGAGCTAAATCTGGCAAATGCAAAGCTCTCAGCAGACACGGGGGAGTCTCGGGGTGAATGCATCCTCTTTGAGGACTAGGACTATATCTGTGAGAGTGTGGTCTCCCCAAACCCCCTGATCTACAGTTTTACTCTCTTTCGTTTCAATATCCCATAGTCAACTGCAGTCCAAAATATTTGTTTAATTCCAGAAATAAACAATTCATAAGTTTTAGATAGTGCACTCTTCTGAGTATCATGATGAAATTCCACATGATTCCTCTCCATCCCACCCAGGACACGAATCGTCCATGCTATATACGTTACCTGCCCGTCCCTTAGCAGTCATCAGATACAATAACTGTCACTGTGTCACAGTCTTTGTGTATAGGATTCAGTACTTTCCACAGTTTCAGGCTCACACTGGGACTCTCAGAACATATCTCCAAGAAACTATGTCACCCTTTTCTTTACTACCCTAGAACACTTTCCCCACTTCCGGTACTAATTTTTTTATCTGATAAGGTTTTTTTGATTACAATAAACAGAAACTAACTCTGCTACTTTAAGCAAAAAAGCTTTTGTTTTAAAGATGTGTAAGAACTCCCAGTTGAAGGACTTGGCTTGAAAAAGTCAGAAACCAGGGAATCTCTGGGAGTCTAGTTCCAGCACCTAAGAACAAACTTTCCAATTTGCCGTCACCAGGAATAAATCAATATTTGGGATTGTTTACTATTTTTCTCATGACTGAAATTCCAAAGAGAGAATATCCAGTTGACTATGTTTTGGCCTGTGTCTACGCTTTATAAGGAAAATCGGGAAACATTGATTAAACATCCCGCCATATTGGTATCCAATAAGTAAATTATAGTTGCTTAAAGTACAACAGATGCTACAAAACAAAAAAAGGGGGAGGGAAAGGTAATGACATTGGCTGCATGTGACCTAAAGCCCTCTCAAGAGTCATTTCTCTGGCCTTCCATCAAGTACGAGACATAAAACAAGTAAGGAGCAGATACATCCTTTATTACCCACTGACTTAATTAGTGAGAGGCTCCCGCCAGCACTCACTAAGTTGTATTTTCCACGTATTTTGATGGTCTCAAAGCCTTGCAGAGCACTAGAAGAGAGGGCCCTTTAAAAATGTTTGAAACAAATGAATGAATTTTATAAAAACTATCTCAGATATTTGGCTCATTGCACTTTCCTTTCTCTTTGTCCCTTTTTATTCACCTTTCCCAAAGAGATTTACATGAGTACTATGTTGGTGGCAGGGTGGGTGATTCTATCAGATTTCCTATCATCTGATGGCAGGAGTCTGGACTGATGCTTTTTTTTTTTTTTTTTTTTAATCATTTGGTAAGCAAACTGGAGGCTCTTAAAATTTTGCTCTCAATCATTCACCACATGCAGACCACGTTCTCCATGTGCTTCCAACAGTCTCAAGATCCAGAAATCTGCTTACCAAGGAGAGAGTAACTTGGAAAACACCTTTACTGCAGCAATCCCTAAACCAGAAGAAATATCGTACAGATCTGGTATCTGAATTTGACCTTGCTCCATTAAAAAGAGAGAAAGCAAAGAATAATTATATCCTTGACAGTTCATTTAATAGTTCAAGTTTTAATTATATTTTGTCATTTGGAAAGATATACATTCCCAAGGCACATTCTCTCTACATAGCTATTAGCTGGCCTTCCAGTCACAATGAGCTTAAGTAGTCGATTATACAGTTAACAGAGGTCAGTGGATGCCATCAATGCCACTTGGCATGACCTCTGTGTTTTGACAATGCAACTTCTATTTATGTCCAGCCTTGGGCCAGGGAGGTCAAAGGAAAGCTTTATTAGATAGTCTAAGCCTTTGTCTTCTTTTTTTGTTTAAGAAAAATATTTACCAGATAATAGGTGCCTTAGTTCTCTTTGCAATTCTACTATGTGATGGGTTTTAGTAAATCAGCAGGATGAGGAAAAGGTGAAAATTTTAATAACTCCAGAGACAAAGCACTAGATTGTATCAGTACTTTTCAAACTTTAAAGTGCGCAAAGTCACCTGGAGATTTTGTTTAAAATGCAGATTCCGATTCCAGGAAGCAAGGCCTGATAGTTTGCTTCTCTAACAAGCTCCCATGCGGAGCAGCTGCACTGGTTCAAAGACCTCAATTTGAGTAGCAAGAACCTGAATAATGAGTTCTGATCCACCCAAAGCATCATACGTCTGTCTGCTTAGGACCTTCTCCTTTTTGCTAAAACTTTTTGACACATATTCCTAGCACACCCCAATTTTCCTTCAGACTTCAGACTGTGAAAATTAACAGATACAAAGAATTTCCTCTTCAATCCATCATCCCCACATTTCTTCTTCCCAAGTTTCACATCCCACCCTCTTGCATGAGCTATGAACTTGATGTTACATAATTCTAATCTGCCTCACACTTCAAATTGAATATGAACTTGCTGTTCTTCAGAGAGTGTAAGAATACTTTATTCTTTTCATGATTCCTTTTCTAATAAAGTTCTCTTCACTTCTTATGAGGACAAGGGGTACCTTCGGATATACATAAGGTGTTATTTCCTGTATTTACCAAAAAAAAAAAAAAAAAAAAAAAATTCCATGCAAGAACAGAAGGGTCAATGTGCTCCAGAACAAGAGCCAGTATGGTTAGGTGAATTATTTTTGAATTTTAACACATACCACCAAGAGCAATAGAATCTTTGTCAGCATGTCCTTGGGAGATTTCCCAAAGTCCTTCTGGGGCCAGACTAGTTAAGTTCATGACTCCTCCTGCCCTCTCAACCAGAGTGGATTGGTGGCCAGCTGCTGTTTTCCCCTCCAAAGATGATGTTTGTCACCCGACAGGGGATCAGAATTGTAATCCTTCTTAGATTCTGTTGCATTGGAATTTACTGCTTTGACCTTTGCAATGATAACGTATATTCTTTTTTTTTTTTTTTTTGAATGACTGCATGTTCCATTTCTTCAGGGGATTTGAAGTGATGGGGGCCAAGGAGGGGGGAGGGATGCTGGAGGAAGAATCTAGAGTGATGGTGATGTGGTTTCTGACCTTCTAGACCAGAGATGTGTTCGCTTGTGACTGAAGATATCCCGTGGCTATACAGATTAACATTGCAGAGGTCAAATGGCAGACCTGAATTGCAAGTTGCAAGAAACTAGGGAATTTTTCAAGTCCAACCAAGTACTGTATTGAGGACAATTGTTTCATCCATAATGGCTATTTGGCACACCATAGCTGCCCAGAATATTTTTCTCTATTTTACACCCTCTGCCCTAACAGCCACAGTGGGCTTCTCCACATGCCAGAAAAGGAGTGTAATCCATCAGGTAAGAAGTCATTCTGCATCAACAGAGATTCAGCTGTGGGCAGACATACTACCCTTAGATGCTTCACCCTCACTGGGCAACACAAACCAAGCCAGAGAGCATCAAGCCTTTAATGTGGCATAATAATTTCACACTCTCCTTGTACTTCTTTTTTTATCTCCAACCTTGCAGGGAAAAAACATCTGAATTCAGAGTCTAGAGACATTTGTCCGCAGCCACTCTAGGTCTAGCACTGTCCTGGGTCCAGAGGGGCTTTATAGGTTCCAAACCAGATGGCCACCATCACTCACAGATCTGCATTAGGACATGATTATGGGCAATTACTGAACTGGGCTTGGTAATTCTGTTAATTCTCCCACTGAAGGAAGAAAATGATTTCTGCCTCGCAGGGTATTGTGAGGTTTAAACAATAGATAGATAGATGACAGATAGATAGATAGATAGATAGATAGATAGATAGATAGATAGATAGATAGATAGATAGATAGATAATAAATACAGACTGACATCGATATAATAAAGTAAGCCATTATTATTATGAGTGTCATGTGTAATTCTTATATCATCTAGGGTAGACTTTGTTACACCCATTTTACAAATGAAGAAACAGTCTAGGAGAGATCAAGGAGGGGAATTGCATTAATTCTTAAGCCATTTGATGTGCTGGAGTTAGTAAATGCAAAGGGAAATAGAAGAGTCCCTAAAAGAAATAAAGGGCTTTGCAACAGTGATGGGTAGTCACTAGAGACCACAGAACCCCAGGCTAGGTGGTTTTCTGTAAAACCACCCTATCATTGGCCATGGGCAGCTTCTGCTACTCACTAGGGCTCAGTTAATGTGAGGAATAGGGAAAGCTGAAGGAAATTCTTATGTATTAATACCCAGGATACTACCTGCCCATCTTGATACCTGGTCCCATGTTTTCTGATGGTAAGAAGTTACTCAGGGAAACACCTAAGGTGTGTGACAATGATATTGTGTGTGACCTGAATGGGCTCTGATCTAAACTCACTTTGTTTTGTGCTTATTTTCTTCACCCTGCTCAGTATCAACTCAGAGAATGGTTATCAACTTGAGTGAGAATTTCCATACTGGCAAAATAAGTTTCAAATTGCAAAACAAGTCTTAGATGGATAATGATATCAATACACCTGCAGAAACGAGGCTATCATCCAGTTTCTCTTCCTTATCCAACAGAGAGGGGCCCATCCAGCTCCTGGTCTCTGGAGCTAAGTGCTAGGGGTGCATTGAGAATACAGGTATGGATAGGACCCTGCCCTATTCTCTCAGCCACGTAACTCATAAGGTGGGGTCCTGCCCTTCCAGGGCTGGTCCACTATTTCTCAATTCTTCTCTAAGCTTCAAACATGCAACCTGGGCCACTTGTTCTACTCCATGATACTGGTCAGCATGTGGCCCTGACTTTGGCATGACCCGGGATCCAGTCATTGTATGACTGACAACTGCTTGAACTCACTGAATTTCAGTCTACTCATCTGAAAAGTGGGGTCTATAACACATCTTCAGAAGATTGTTATGAATCTTAATGATGCTTTACATCAGGAACTGTGAACAATACCAATACGTGGTACACTTATATCCTCTGTAGTCAGACTTGTGAGCTATTAATAACAGCAAAACCATTCATATGTGTTGCAAGACACACCCAGTCTACCTTAAGGAAACTGAGATCTGTTTGAGGGATACAGGCCATATCCATCTCTGCATCCCTGTCAACCCCAAGCTCAATGCTTCATTACTAGCTTCTTAAGCAAATGACAGTATACAGGGTGACAGCAAACTCAGGTCAGGGTTAGACTGTCCAGCTTTCTAGCCTGACCTTCCACTCACAGGCTGGAGGACCTTGAACACTCTGAAAAACATCTCTGTGCTCCGTTTCCTGAAATGTAAGATACAGCTAATAACAGACCTTGGCTCTAGGAATGCCGTGGGGCTAAAGTAACATGGTGCAAAGGGCATATCACCTACCAGCCAGCACAGAGCATATGCCTCATCCTCTTAAACCCTTTCTAAATCTTGTCACGTTCTGTCACATGGAATAATACTTGCTTGGAAGTTCTAACCGGGAAATATAAATCGGGTGTTCTTCAAACCCAAAGTTAGCAGTGATCATGCATGGCTGGAGAGACCTAGAAAAGCTCAGTTATTTATTTTTTCCTGCATTAGCCCCATCACCTGTGAATTAGAAAAGCTGGGTGGCATGGTCTCCAAAGGCCACCAGTAGCTCAGGTTTCCTATGATTTTAAGACATGCCTAGAAAAGCATATGCATTTCAGATTCAGTTGTGCGGAAATCACAGTCAGAAAGAGGGGGGAAGAAGTTTGCAGTGGGGATGGGAAAGAAGAAGCATGTGAGTGACCCTCCCTTGGACAGACTGCACCCCTCCCGCAGCCAATACATCTCACACCACCCAGCATCCTCACTGCCTGGTCTGCTCATCTGAAGTATTTCAACTTACTTCACTGAAATAAGTTGAAATACTTTTCAGCCAATATGCTGAGTTCTGCGACATTATAGAAAAGCAAGACAATACATCACCTGTAAATTGAATAATGTGGCAATGTTCTGGTTTGTTGGAGTGATGCAAGAAAAAAAAAAAAAAAAAAAGACCAAGTAGAAATCAGCAGGTTATAAGCAACCACTGGTCAAGTTACATTAAAAATAAATGACTGAGTGGAGACTCCGGCCCCCTCCTGCAGAACAAAGTCCTCACACACAGAAGCAAGAACACAGGCCCTTCCACTTGGCTGTCCCCCAAGGGGCAAGGTCCGGGCACAGCTCATAATCTCCGCCTCCATCACCTTTCAGATATTGGGGGGTGGTTTTGCTTTTATTGTGATCTGAAATGATTCCATGGCTAAATTCTATTGTTGTTCTGTGGATGGTGAGTAATGAAACATTTTTAACGGCATCTTTTGGGCACCTTTTCCTTTGATTTTTCCAGCTTAATGACATTATTGGGAGGGCTTCAGGGACTGTTATGCAGATGTACTTCCTGGCGAAGTTACTGCTTCAGGAGAAGTCATTACTTTTTGTGGGCCCCACGGGCACCAGAGAGGCTGCTCCTACAAACGGCTTCCTGCGACAGTTACCTCATGAAAAATATGTTATGTGTCAAATTAACTTCGCAGTGCAGACCTCAGCTAAGCAGACCCAGGACATCTCCCTAACGGAACTTGAAAGGTACCCAGAGTTTTAATTAAAATCAAGAATGTAATCGTGCTTAGTTTACTCCTCAGAGATTATCCACAAAATAATATGAAGCTCTCGCCTTCAGTTTCTGACAGAATAAATGAAACTTGATTTGTTCGTCCCCGTAATGTTTATTACCAGGGAAACTACATTTTAATTGTTGTTGACAAATAATCTGATTTATGGGGTGCATAAAATGGAACGCAGCCTCGATAGCATGTGTCTACTTAACTTTTTCTTTGCAAAATTTTGCTTTAGGAGGCTGTACTAGCTATCTGTCATGGGTATTCTTTAGACCAAAGCATATTAAAGTAAATCACCAGATTGGATCTTGACTAGCAAAAAGAACCATCTGTCAGAAAAAGATGTGAGCAGTGGGTGAGAGAGTTGGTACTTGCCAACACAGGGAGGGCAGAAAGATCAACTGGAAGAATAGCAGTGTCCAGGGAATTCTATCCAGAAACTGGTGAGCTTTCCAGCATCCCAATCATGCATTTTTAATTCATCGCATGGCAAAAAGACAAGTCCAACACTAATTGGCACCGTAAAAGAAAATCCGCATCATCCCAGGAACCATTGAGTCGGTGGGACTTTGCATCCCTGCCCACATGGACCATTTTGTATTCTGTTTAAAGTTTCCAACTGAAACCTGACCACACAGAAGTGGTTGAGGAATCCATTTAAATCAAAGTCCGTTCAAAATTCTGGCTTAAGTAGAAAAACATTTGATGGTAAAGAGGCAGGTAACTTTTTTCCCAAACCGAGTCAGAATGCAGTAAGTACCTGGTACATACAAAGTTGATTCATATACATCTATTCAATATTTTTTTTAAATATCCAACTTGCCTTCCATGTCCATGGGCTCTGCATCTACTGACCCAAGCAGCTAAGGATAGAAAATATTCAGGAAAAAAAAATTATGTCTGTAGTAAATATGAACAGGCTTTCTCTTCTTGCCATCATTCCCTAAACAGTACTGTTTAACAATTATTTACATAGAACTTATACTGTATTAGGTATTATCAGTAATCTTAAGATGATTTAAAGTATATGGGAGGACGTGAATAAATTATATAAAAACACTTCATTGTTTTTATAAGCGACTTGAGCATCCACAGAATTTGGTATCCATGGGGGTCCTGGAACTAATTCCCTGAGGTTACAGAGGAATGATTATATGTTTATATTTTTTTCAGGCATTAATGACAGAACATATTTGCCACTGTATCAACAGTATGTTGGTTTTTGATACTGGGTATATTTTATATGTATGAATTTAGGGAAACTAGAGTAGCTTGGTTAAGTTTAAGAGAACATGTTAAAATATAAACTAGTACTTTTGAGAATTATTAAGTGAAATAACTTTAAGACCCAAAGATGTTTCTTTCCACTAGGATTGTTAAGCCTCAGTAATATACAAAATTACTGTTCTGTTCCTCCAGCTCCTTGTCCTAGAAAAAGCAAAATAGGTGTTAATGGAGGGTTCTCGCTGTCTCCAGCGTGACTGCAGGTGATTACAGACTTTGCATACTTTAGTTCCAAGATTCTTCTTGTGGCTGCATTCTCAAACTTACAACCTGACATACTTTGCTTTTTTGGCATTTTTAGCTTTTTTAGAAACTCTTTCAGGCATAATTAAATCATTTAATGTTCCTGAGTGTTATTTCCCTCCTTAGGAAATGCAATTTTGTGTCATTTCTTTCATTTGAACTCCTGTTAGTGTTTCTGCCCTAGCACGATGTACCTGTCCTTAGGAAGTTCCTACAAATATATTTCCAATACTTTGGACTTTGCAAGGTTAACTCAGTACTGCCCCCATGCAGATAGGCAGGAACAGGCCACTAGATCCCACTGGTGCACTCTCTCTGGTGCAGTCTAAAGCATTGCTGTGGGGACTCAGCATTACAACTCAGCCAAGTTCTCCATCCTTGTGAAAATCAAACCTTCCCTTTAAGTGGCCATTTGCAAGGTCCAGATAGGGAAAAAAAAAAAAAGGCTTTTCACTTGCTTTTTGAGCTGGAAATGTTTTAAATCTTTTGATAAGTCTGGAAACAAAAAGTTAAATTGTTTTGATCTGGCAACTTGTCCAAAAATGAAGCAATATCATAAACAGGTATATTGCTCTTTTAGTCTTCTTGGGCTGCTGAAACAAAATACCAGAGACTGGGTGGCTTAAACAACAGAAACTTCTTCTCTCCTGGTTCTGGAGGCTGGAGGTCCAAGATCAAGTGTTGGCTGGTGTGGTTTCTCCTGAGGTCTCTCTTTCTTTTGGCTCCCTCTGGTAAGCAGATGGCCATCTTCACACTGTGTCCTCATGTGGCCTTCTTTGTGCACCAGCATCCCTAGTGTCTCCCCTTATAAGGACATCAGTCATATTGGATTAGGGCCCCATATGACCTCCTTTAATCTTAATTACCTCTTCAAACAATCTATTTCCAAACACACCCATATTCTAAGGTACTTGGAGACAGGACTTCAACATGAATTTAGAAGGGGACACAATTCAGTCCTTAGCAGCTTTAAAAACAAATGTGCAGAGAGAGCAACCAGTAGGGTGGAAATTAATTAAATATGTCCACGATGCATAGCACCCCCCAGGCACATGAATAAAGCAAGTCCCATCCTTCAGATTTGAAGTGTTTCTGTCTGTGCCTGAATGGGCTACAATGGAAATCTGTGGAGTTCACAACCCAAGACAATATCATCCAAAAAGAGAAGGATTCAAGAAATGAGTAATCAAAGCTAAGAAAGTGTTCACAAGATGTTCCCAGTTAATCTAGCCTTAAATTCATCCAAAGCCCAGAATTAGTGCATCAGATAAATCTTGTCCCAGCAGCTGTAGCCTGTGAGCTCCTCTGAGACAGAGACTCTGTGTCATGCAAACCTCTGTGTCCCTCAAGCCCAGTAAAGGACCTGACACATTCTGGGAAATGTGAGTGGTTTGTGAGCAAAAGCAAAGCCTTTGTTAGCAGAGCAAATGAGGAGACTGTGGTGAGCCTTGTGTCCTGCTGATTTCATTATATTAGGTGGGACTATCAGGTGCTTCTCTCAAATTAGAGCTTTTTTCTGCCAGAGTGGTATTTGAAATAGAATGCGTGACAACTGTGAATAAAATGAAGAATTCACTTTAAAATTCAATTTATTCATTCCTAATGTTTACTCAGAAAGTATTTGCAGAACTTATTAAGGTATTAAAAGTTTCAGAGGGATTAACAGCCCTTTGGAATATCAGGGTCTCCGTGGAAATCATCTAAATATTTCCCCCAAACTCTCATCAAATAACAGCATACTTTCTTTTAGATGTATATCCTTTCTTAGAGAAAGGTATGGCATGCTCTTTATCCCCTTGATTCTGTATTTCTTTACAGTTGTACCAGATGGAAATTTCCAAGTTCTTGATTTTGTCTTTATTGTTCTTACTAAACACCAGCCATTCAACCAACTCACCCTGAGACAAATAACTGCTTTTAAGTAATGATCTCTAATTTTCACACATCAGCATACAGATAAAAGGAATCTTAGTTGTTTGAGATCTACCATGTTAACTTTTTAGCTGAATGACTGATGAACATGATGCAGAACCCATGAAAGAATCCAGCTTTCCCCTCTGACTCCGTTTTCTTAAAGGAATAGCTGATATAAACTTTGGCTCTACTGTCCAAGTTTCTTATATTTTTTTCTAAAAACTCAAAGCAATTTCACGTGTTCTCTTTTATCTTTACAATATCCCTATGTTAGTTGATGTCTCATCACTGTGACAAATATTGAGATAACCAATTAAAAAAGAGGAAAAGTTTATTTTGACTCAGAGTTTTAGTGGTTTTAGTTGTTCCCAGTGACCAAAGATTCCAACTAGACCTCACCTCTTAAAGGAACCACCACCTCTCAATAACACCATGGCTGGGGACCAAGTTCTTACCATATAAGCCTTTGGGGGACACTTATCCAAACCACAGCAATCCCTCTCAGGAAAACTGCCTGTGGTGCCTTCACTCTAGAAGTGGAAATACTCATACGAGGAGATGGAAAGATTTTCCTATAGCTACAGTGTGCGCCGGGCTGAGTTCACGCTTCAGGTCTTCATTGACTTTAGTTTAATGACTAAAATCAGTGGCAGAACTGATATTTTAACAGATTGGAACCTCCTTAAATGCATTTTGTGACCACTCAGTGGAACACAACCTGATGTGGCATAGATTTCAAATCAACCCTAAAAAATACTCTTCTGTGGTTCAGAATGACTTACAAAACAAAACTCTCTTGTAAGTATTGTTTTCATGATAGAAAATTATCAGACAGAGTCACATTTAGCAACCTGGATATTACAGCTGGGAGAAGTTAATAAGCCCAGCTCTGCAAGGACCTGAATAATGACTACTCCTTGGAGGACAGACATCGTTTTCTCTCACAGTAGACACATTCTGTAGGGTACACCTTAGGACTCTATCCTCAATAACCTCGAGGACACTGCCTCTAAATGAGTTTAAGTTTTGAGCCATGTCCTTAACCTAGATGCCCCTCAACAAGTGAATGAATGGATAAAGAAAATGTGCATATACACAATGAAATATTATTCAGCCCCCCAAAAGAATATGTTATCATTTGCAGCAAAATGGATTATGAAGAGTGAAATAAATCAAACACAGAAGGACAAACACTGCATGTTCTCTTCTCTACTATGTGAATATTTTTAAAAAATCTATCTGAATGTATAATAGTGATTACCAGAGGCTGGAGAGGGTGGGGAGAGGAATAGAGGGAGGCTGGAAAATGGGTACCAAAGCACATTTACATAGAAGTAGTAAGTTCTAGTGTTCTACAACACAGTGGGGTGACTCTGGTTTACAATAACCCGTTATAGAGTTCTAGAAGAGAGGAGCTCCAACTCTCCAAACACAAAGTCATGATAAGCAGATGGAAACACTAATTACCTGATTTATCAATATATGTTGTGTGCATGTATGGAAATATTGTGCTGAACCCCGTAAATATACAATTATTACATGTTAGTCAAAAGTTTTTAAAAAACAATGTTTAATGAGATGGAAATATTAAGTACTCTGATTTGATCATTACTCACTGTCCACACGTATCAAATTATTACTCTGTATCTCATAAATTTGTGCAATTAAAATAATAATAAAGAAAGTCAGAACCATGTAAGCACAGAGGCTTAGGGCTACACAGGGTGTCAAGGGACACCAGTGTTCCAGTCAATGCTCGAATCCCTCCATCATATCCCTGACCATGGGTCATTCACTCTTGGCTTCAATATTCCCAGTGCTAATAAGGGATGTTTCTCCTTTGAACATCTCTGAGTGAAGAGGGACTTCCCTACATTCCAGTGTCATACAACAAACAGGTATCTTACTGTTACTTCAAAGTATTTATTCCAGTTCCATCTTGCTTGGTCCCAAAGAACTGGTACAATCCTTTCTCTATAAAGTAATTCTTAAAGTAGTTCATGAATCTCATTCTGTCTTCTTCCAAATAATCCTAATTCCTCCAACCATCTCAATAGGACATGGGATTCAGTTCACCATATTTCTTTGTGTTCGTTTGGCTCAGTGTATCCATGTCAATATTTATTTATTTGACAGGTACATGAGTGCCTACGAATTCCACCAGTATGCCACGAATTCCACAGTGGGTCCTTGTCTTCCTGTGCGAAGCTATTAACTAAGTACCGTGCTCTGAATGTGGTCTGTGCCCCTGTAACAGACTATAAAACCTTGGTCAAGTCATTCAGCATCTTCCTGAATGAGGATCCTTCCCCACTAATATCATTTCCCATTAATCTAGACACCATGTTTCCACAAATATGACTGAAGATGACAGGAGTTTTGGTTTGGTTTTTGGTTTGGGTTTTTGTTTGTAGTCAGAAATACTTGTGGGCACCATGATAACAATCTCAAGTCTCCAGAGCTTAACTCATGAATAGTTTGGTTCTTACTCACTTCTTGGCTGCCATAGGTCACAGGTCAAGAGAAAGGACAGAGGACTGCTCTATGAAGTCTTTCATGGGCCCAGACTCTGCAACCTTCCAGAATCTCAGAGGTCCTTACAAATTCAGCCCTATGTCAAGGGAGGAGTGAAGTGTGGAGACAACACAATGCTTTTAACTACCTTGGTCCAAGGGTGACCCATCTCACTTTTTTTTGTTCCATTAGCAAAAATAACATCACAAGGAGATTGGGAAAGTTAGCCTAGATGAAAGCACAGAAAGAAGATAGAAATAGAGATCACGTTCACCACAGTAGTCTCTGCCCCAGCTTTTCCCAGCAGCTGTCACTCACTGTGGCTTAATATTAAACTCACTGTCCATTAAATCTCAAACTTCCTACCAAAAGTCACATGAATTGCTCTGTCCTGAATTTATGCAGTTGGTTTATTAGACTCAAGAGTAGAACTTTGTCCTTAGATTTATTAAATTTCTGTCTGATTTGATTCAGACCATTTGTTTTCATTTTGGTTTTGATTTTTCAACCTTATTTCTGCCATGGGTTATATTTACTGTCACTTCCAGGTTCATATCATCTGATTACATAAGCATTTCATAAAAGTGTCGTTATACTCATCAAAGACGCTAATTGAAAAAGTTAATGTACCAGGAGCAGAGGACAGAGCTCCAAGGCACACCATCAGAAACCCCGCTCCCAAGTGAGCATCCTTTATAGTCACTCATCCAATTTTGAAACCATTCATATATATTATACACAGAGATATTTATATGTGTACACATTTGCATATTTTTGCATATTTTATATAAGCTAAAATGCACTAAACTAAAATCTCTGCCTGGAAATCCAACATTCATTTACTGATTGGGCAATTATTTATTAACCTTTACTGTGGGTAATATATCTTGTTAGGCTTTTGATACGTTTCTTTTTAATCACAATTATCTGTAAGGTAGTTATGCTTATCTTAAGAAAAAGAAACCAAAATTTGGAAAGATGAAGAATTCCACTCAGGCGACGTTGTGTGGAGTCCGATTTTTAAGCTGGGGGGGTCCAAAGTCTGCTTTTCCATGGGCTCTTCACATTTTGCACCTCAGTTGATCTCTGGGATCTCAGGGGATAGGTTCAGGGGAGGAAGAGCCTGGATGGAACACATCTGGATCATTCTCCAAGGAATGTTATTGAATAATTGCTCATTGTTTCCTCAAAATCCAACCTCAAATAAATGAGCCATGGATTTCTGCATATCTGGTAGACTTTCTCCAGGCAGACTTTGACACCTTCTACTTGCTTGAAATCCTTTACTTCCTTGGCTTCAGTGATACCTCACTCAGAGGGTTTCCTTTTCCCTTTCAGGACCAGTCCTTCTTGGACTTCTCCTCTACCTAGACATTCAGTGTTGTTTCTCCTGAACGTTGGATTCTTGGCCCTCATCTTCCTTCTCGTCCATATCTGGGTTACCTCACCACATACGTTCAGGTAAGTCTCAAATGTATGTGTTCCATTTAAGACTTTGACCCAGAGCACCAGACCAAATATTCAGCTACTTCTTGAGTTTCTTATATTCAACAGACCAACAGCAGACATGAGCTTCCCCAGCAAACCTGGTCCTCTCCGGCATATCCCTGATCTCCTGACAACCCACAGCCCACACTACAGCCAAAGTAATCTTGCCAAAAATCTCACCTATTTGCATCTTCCCCTGCTTTAAGCCCCTCAGTGGTACTCCGTTGTTTCCTAACCTCCAGTCACTCCAATCTTTTCCCTGTCCCCCCTTAGGTATCCTGTTACCACCTGCCACAGGGCATTTGCACATGTCATTCATTTCGCCATTCATCCCACATTTACCTGAGTTAAATCAAGTTCCTGCCTCGCCTCAGAGTACACACCACTTCTCAAGGAAGACTAGGTCAGTTCCCTTATCTCATTCACACTTTCATGTCTCCCTCCCTTCTCTCATAAGAGTTATCACAGTCGCCACGTGACACATAAGTGATTGATTGATGAATTAATGTGTCTGTCCCCCTAGATTACAAACTCCTTTGGGGGACAAGACCTGTGACTCCATTTACCTTTTATCATCTTCCTAAGTGCCTACCTGATTTCTGTTGAATAAATGAGTGAATCATCCCACCCTCTAACTCTAATCATTGGATTTCCAGGAAACTGTCCTGATCTCATTAAAACTCAAATATCTACTCCCTTGTGAAATGGGGTCTTCAGGAGAAGTCTCTGTGAATAGGCTGGAGCCAACACTGCCCCAGCCAGCAGGAGCGTGTTCTTCTGCGTGTGTGAAGCCTGCCATACTACAGCACAGTGTGCGAGGACACATGAATGCCAAGGCTGGAATGTTTTCCAATCGTGAGCTATTAATAATTTAGCGAAATTAATTCAAAACACTTCACAGTGAAACAGAGATGAGGAGGAAATGATGCGTGCACCCATCTTCCAGTGCTGAATTAAATATGGCAAACAGTGACAGGAAAACGCCACCCAGGCTTGTTCAGAGCGCAAGTCCCCGTTTCGAATTTAATACCAATTTAATGTCTTTCTAAAGATATTAAGGAAGAAACATCAGAAACATAAATAAAAATATTTGCTTTACCCAGGTGAATGGTTCTGCATGGTAACAGTTGTTTGTCAGGGTTCAGGAAAGGAAAGAAAAGTGAGGGAGATTTCTTTTCTTCCACATGAAGCGGTGATCTAGTTAAAGTAAAGCTTTCAGTGGTCATTATTATTAGTAGGAGTCATCCCTAGGAGAAAAAAAGTAAGGCAGACAATCCTGAAAGCATGGAATTGGCCCCTACCCAGATGATCCTACCCCCGAACAGTGAGGGGAAGCAGGGGCCATTAGGGAGGCAGGTGATCCAGCACTATGCACTATGCACAGCTCCCCATAGGAAGTTCACTAGAGAGAAAAGCCAGGCGAATCCATTTCCCCAGACACAAAGAGTAAAGGAGAAAGACAGTGGGCAGGCTGCCATCGCTGTCCACAAGGAGGAACGGGAAGAGAAAACAAGCGTGCAGCAGCTAACAGGTAACTCACATCCATGAGGAGCCCCGGGTGCTAAGTCGTGGATCCCAATCATCGGGCATCGCATGAGGGCTTGTTAAATGCAGATGCCTGGAGTCCTGACCCAGTAGGGGGAATGGACCCAGGAATTCGCACATCCACCGTGTTCTCAGGGGCTGCTGCTGCTGCTCTGGGGACCACCCTTCAGAGCCCCGTGCAAAGCTTCTGACAGTAAGGAGTGCTTCCCTGGTGCCTGCCACTACTGTGCTGAGGGGTTGACATGCATCACCTCATTCCGCCTTTGGAAAGACACTGTGAAGAAGGAGGAAACGCCCCATCTTACACTGAAAAGACTCACTGAAGGGTGAGGAAAGAGGTGCTGGCCAACCCCATAACAGAAAGCTCCGCCTACAGCAGGGAAAACCCCACAAAGGCTATGGTGCCTATGGCTGAACACGCAGCAGGAAAGTCCTGGAAAAGGGAGTTAAAATTGCAGGCACCAACTTGATGGCTGTGCCAAGCCCATCATTAAGTAAAGAGAAAAGGAATTAAAAAGACGGAGGGCCACGCTAGTGTCACATTATGGATAAAGGACTGACCATGAATGAGCAATGGTTAAAATTCCCAAGAGGCGTCAAGGGCCTGAAGGAAAGAAGGGGACAATCAAAATAGAAAAGAATTGGAATGGATAATAAGCGTTCAGGACCTGAAAAACACCGTCAAGGACCCAAGCAGGAGCCAGGGACAGCAATAGAGGTTGCAGAGGCACCAAGAACTCCTATATATGGACTGTCCCCACATTATCCTATTTTGCCTTCCAAAGAAGTCTGCATCCTAGAGGAGAGGTAGCAGTCGGGAGAGCAGCTTTGGAGTTTAACATCCTCTGCCTGAATGACAACAGTTCCAGACACCTCCTATAACTTAACTCCTCATCTGTTTAATGGAGCTCATAACTCCTATCTCAAAGAGTTGTAAGAATTAAATGAGATAATGTATGTAAAGCACTTAATACCTAGGGCATCGTACTAGCTCGGAATAGCCTGGCTCTTTTATTATTATTGCTATTGTTGCTTTGTTATTATCATCGTTAATAGTATCGTCCTCGAGGGAGAAGCAGTTATTTCAAAGGAAAAATATAACAGCCTAGATTATCTTCAGTGTGAAGTTCACGTGTTTTCCTCCTGTTAATCAAAAGCTTGGCAGTTTGGGTCACGCAGTTTCTAATGACACAGGTGCTCCCTGATAGAATTAGCAAAAAAAAAAAAAGTAAAATAAAATAAAGCAGCATTTGGTGCCCTACTTTTCTCCAGCATGGTTTACATGTTCTCCTAATTAAATTTTTTTAGTAAACTCAGTTCCACAGCCGTGCTGGGCTCACTGGGATGCACTATAGAATGATTCACAGCATCGATAGAAACTTCTCCGCTCGGAGTGCCAAATTCCTTGCTGTAGGTGCAATATCAGGATTCATTTATTATTTCACTCTCACTTAATTAATTCTATTGCCAGGTACCTGTTGGTGATGAGAAGAATCTGTTGACAATGCTGAACAAAGTTTTAAGCCAAATAGTTTTAATAACCTGTTCCCTCTTGATGGTCTGTCACTTTTGATTAAACTTCAGGAGGATTTATGACTGTCTTTCCTCCATGTCTGTAACCTTTAAGGGGTGTCTGATACAAAGCAAAGGCCATGGGTTCCTTGGATCCTCATCCTAATAAATATGTTAGACAGCAGACCCTGAACCTGCGGCTGCTTCTCACCCTGGCTTTACCCGCCCCCAACCCTGCTTATTCTTTTTTTTTTTTTATAGCAATTCCCAACAAGGATAAAAATGAACATCAATAGAATTAATGGTTTAATCTCACAAGAGAAAGGGGAGCGTTTACGATGTCTCACTGGGGAAAGGGGATTTCTGTCTTTGCTGAGGACCCAAACATGTCTGCCAAGGAGAAATACGGTGTCCAGTCTCCCATTGAAGTGCCACAGGAATGGATTGGTGGTGGCTACTGGCTTGACAGGTGCAATAAATATTAATTAGTGCACTTGGCTACAGAGGGAGTAATGATATACACTGCTTCTCTGAAGCGTTAAATTGTAGCGTTAGTCTTGATGAAACCTCATCTTCTCCATCAGGGGCAGGAAAACATTTTGAGTTACACGCATCCCTGTATCGGCAAAGGAACACAGGTTTACCTCTTGTTAGGAATTACAGGTGCTAAAAGGAGGGGCTGAGACTGCTGGGGAGGGGGCACTCGGCAGTCCCTGTGCCATTACTGTGTTTTCTCATTAGCATTTCAGGTGGCACAAACCAACTGCTAAAATGCTGGCTGTTGTTAGGGGATAAAGCTGAAACGTTTTCCTATTGTCAAGACATTTGATTACATTGGAAATGCATTTGAAAACTCCTTGTCTACAACAGCCCCCAGGAATATACATTCACTATTAGAGGAACTGTGCTTACTAGATTGAGTGAGTTGGTAGCTGGATGGAGTTGGACTGAATTATTGGGATGTCCGCCGGTGTTGGTGGGTAAGTGCCTCTAACAGCCTGGGAACAGGAGATGTTTGCATTTGGCAACTGAAGATAAATTGCCCTTAAAATTCAGCTCGGATCAGAAACAAACAAACTACACAAGGAAGCCGTGATAAGCAAATTAACATTAGCACTGGTTTTAGGCTTACGACAAAACACATTTTGAAATGGGTCTGTTTAGTTGTTTACACCTGAAGTTACAGCAAAACAACAGCATTTTACCAAGAAAAGAGGCTCTAATTAAATACTGATATTTTCCAAATCCTTAATTATAATGGCTTACAGTTCTGCCTACGGGCTTCTCTAGGAGCTAATTTGCTGGAATATTACCATTTACACTTTTTCATTTGTCGAAGATCTTGCTCTCTTGCGAATTGCCTTTTTGAGTCTGTTGTAACTTCACTTGGCAGTCTCTTTCTGGGAATGCTTCCTACCCCCTGTATAGGAAAGACTAGCCAGAAACTTGGCAAACAAAGTTTCATTCTGGGTGGAATTCTTTCCCCTCCTGCATGGCTTAAATGTGTTGATATCTGTTTCTGTACCGCAGCTGCAAAGAAATGGGTTTTGGCAATGCGGATACACGCTCGTTTCTTACTCTCTCCTGGAGCCCTGGGTTCTAGCAACAAATCTCCAAGCTCCTGTTTCTGGCTACAATGAGCCTAGGGAAGCAGCACTTGATGAACACTGAAGTATGAGCTAATGATGAGGTAGCCGAGTCAGCGGCTGCCTGGGGACTGGGGCTTGACCGTTTCTAGAAAGTACGCCAGGCCATCTCCCAGGACACAGAGAGCTGCAGTCTGCAGTCAGTGGGGCATGCGGTTCCCCTATTTCCTCCTCCCCTCCAACACTTCCACCTGCTTGACTAGAGAGGAGCAGAGTCCATCTTCCCTGCCAGGACCTTGGAAAAGGCTCGCTACTGCCTGGAATTGGGCTCTACAAATACAACCTTCTGCATCTCCTGCCTACAAGGTTCTTAAACAGAGATCACTGTGCTGGGCAGCCAGCAAGGTGGGGACGAATAGGAACCAGATCTCTAGAACTTTATCTTTGGCGAGGTGGACCAACAGGTAAATGAATTGGCCGTTGGGATAAGAGCAGATGTATTTTTTCTGTAGTCTCAAGCGAAAATGCACCTCTCTATAATCACCTGGATGAGAAGGTTTATCTAGCTGTTGTGAAGCAATTTGTAGAAGTAGCTAAGTTTCTGTCATCAAAATGCAGATGATTTGTATTTTTTTATTGTTTCCAGTCCTGAGGTTTGAACCCAGGGGCCTCGCACATGCTAAACAAGTGCTCTGCCTATGTGCTACATCCCCAGCACCTTAAGGCAGCTGAGCTCCTGAAAGGACTGGAGGGTGGATGCTGTGACCACATTAACCCATGCTGCCTACTGGGGTTCCTCCCATGTTTCCTACCAGACTTTGAAAAACTTCAAAATTCAATGCTGTAAACAGAAGTCAAGGTATATTCAAGGTAAAACCAGGTGATGACATTCAGCTATATCTGTCTCCTGAAAATTAATAACTCACCAACTTAATGTTGAGAAAAGTGTACCAAAAAGTAAGCAAGCTTTGATTCTTCTCTCTGAGCTCCTGAGGTTCTTAAAATTCTGTTTCATATATGAAGTGTCATATCTGCCTTGGACCAGGACTAGGACCTATTAATCCTAATAATGGGAATTATTAAGCTTCCTGTAAACACAGTTAAGAGTCAAATAGAAAAACATCTATTTATATGCAATTATGGTTTGGCCCCCAAGAACAGGAAGTCCCAGTTCAAATCTCTAAAACTAAATATCTTGAAAGTATGCCCGAATAAGGGGTATTTGAAATAAAAATGCCAATGGAATTTGGAACCAGACAGATCTGGGTTTAAATATGGATTAGCCAAGAGATGTATGATCTCAGTTAAGACACTAGAATTCTTTTTGGGGGAGCTGGGGTGGCAGTCTGGGAATTGAACTCAGGGGCACTCAGCCACTGAGTCACATCCGCAGCCCTATTTTGTTGCTTAGCACCTCGCTTTTGCTGAGGTTGGCTTTGAACTCTCCTGTCTCAGCCTCCTGAGCCGCTGGGATTATAGGCATGTGCCACTGTGCTTGGCCAGACACTTGAACTCTTGAATCCTCAACTCCCTCATCCACAAATGGACTGTACTTCCCTGTAAGCACTATTAGGAGGACCACACGAGATTATGCTTGTAATGTTGGCAGGGTGCTTAGTGCTAATAAATAGTTGTTATGCATAGCCGTTACAGGGTAATAGTAATTACTATAATTATTGCCATTAAATTAAATTCCAAAATCTTTACTATGACCTGCGTCGTCAGATTCTCTCCACAGTTATCATACTGTTAGGCAGAATTATGCCCATCAAGATTCCACGCCCCAATGCCTGAGACTGTAAAACTCTTGCAATCTCACATCCGTGAATATATTACAGAGAATGTGTTTAAGGGGCTAACCAATTGGCTTTGGAAATAGAGGCTCCTGGATGACTCAGGTGGACCCAATATAACCACACAAGCCCTTCAGAGCAAAAGCAGGCAAGGCCATCAGGGTCTCAAAACCTGAGGGATTGCACCTGCTGTTGCTGCCTTAAAGACAGAGGAAACCAAAGGAGAGTGTGAGAAGAAATGATTTCAGCTAATGGGGGACCACTGAGGACACCCAGCCCCAGATGGGAACCATACTGGGTGATGTCTTCATTTTGGCCTTTGGAAGCCCTAAGCAGAGATCCTACTTGTGGCCAGACTTCTGACCCATAGATGCTATGAGCTAATAGTAGGTATGGTTTTAGGCAACTAAGTTTGTGGTGATTTGTTATGGCAGTAATAGAAAACTACTACAGCCCCTGCCAAAGCACACTTTTGAACATGCTGTGTTCTTTGCACCTCAGGACCTTTGCACACATTTCTCTTGCTGTCTCTTTCTCCAACTCTTCATCCTGCTAACACTTCTTCACCCTGTTTGGGTCAGCTCAGTTTCACCTTTTGATAGCCATGGTCCTTGAATTTCTTCTTTAAAATGGGCCCCTGCCTGAGTTCGTCTATTTCAGCTCACTGTGCCTCTTTCCATTTCTCTTATTTTGTACTGATCTTTTTCCTTGCTTATTTCCCGCTAGGTGGCTCTAAGGGTAGCATATACCAGGATTCAACAAAAAGTTAGTGAATGATCCTGAATTTGTGCTTTACCTCACTCAATCCTTGTCATATGGTTATTATCCACATTTTACAGAGGGAGAAGCAAAGGAATTAAGGAACATTCCCAAGATCAGACCAGCCCCTCAGTCATTGAGCCTGAGCCCAACCCAAAAGTTTATGGTCTCAATCTCTGAGTTTCTACCAGTGGGAAAACACCAGCATCAGAGCAGGCCTGCAGACAGTGTGCCCCCCAGCTCAGCTATTTGGACTTTCTAAATTGTAACAGATCCTTAAATTCAAAATTATGTCTTAATCTCACCAATTGAGGCATAGTTTCTGTAGTAGTATCCTAGAGTTGCTGTAACAAAGTGTCACAAACTGGGTGACTTAAGAAACAGAACTGGTCTCACAGTTCTGGGGGTGTGCTATTTGCACACCTTGAAAATCTCCTTCTGAAATCTTTCTTCTAGAGGAGGATCTGCCACTTCTCCCAGCTCCCGGAGATTTGCTGCCTTCCTTGGCACTCCTTAGCTTGTAGACACATCTCATCCAGCCCGGTCTCCATTGCTGCCTGACCTTCTTCTTCCTATGTCTGGGTCTCTTTTCTTCTTCTAAGGACACCATTCATACTGAACCAAGGGTTCAGTCT
The DNA here is from genome assembly GCF_902686455.1 of Sciurus vulgaris. Classification (NCBI taxonomy): domain Eukaryota; kingdom Metazoa; phylum Chordata; class Mammalia; order Rodentia; family Sciuridae; genus Sciurus; species Sciurus vulgaris. Next base: position 158,202,981 of record NC_136465.1, read on the forward strand.
ACTCCAGCATGACCTCATCTTCACTCACCAATGTCATGACCCTATTTCCAAATAAGTTCACAATTGCAGAAACTGGGGGACACAGTTCAACCCCTTGCAGTCTCCAGACTCCAACACATGGTTTGCATGTTCAGCAGAAGGAGGTGCGTTCACTCCCTTCACGTTGGTCCTGTTCCTCTCTCTGCTGATGTGTGGCATCTCATTACCCAGGTAGACCACAGCGGCTAAGGTCAGAGGCCGCCACTGCTGCTGTGGTGGCTGCGACAGGAGGGAGCAATTAGAGAAAAGGCTTGTTTGTGAAATCCAAGCTCTGTGCCCTCATTACCTTCTCCCTCACTTCCTGCTTCCTTCTTGTTCCCGGCCAGGGCTCTCGGGTGGTCATTACAGGAAAAGCACACCACAGCACGTGTGACTCTGCAAGTGTGATTGCTTCCTTGAACGTTTGATTTTGCAAAGCACATGTTCGCAAAAGCATCTGCACGAATCTGGTTTCTTGGTGGTTCTAACTGGAGACAAAAATAGAAACGTGGACAGCAACCACTAAAATTAATGGAGCCAGATTATTAAAACACTAAAATACCTGCTCCTGACGCTGCAGCTAGTCTCAACTCATATATGTTTTATTGTACTAGCAAGACACCATTGCACAGCTTGAGATGTGACTTTGAGGTCACTAAACACAGGGAATTCTCCAACTGTTCCAAAGCTACTGCAGGGTAATTTGTGTGGAGCCTGCATATCTGAAAGAAAAAAAAAAAAAAAAAAAAAACTGTGTTTTAAAATTAGCTGGTCAAAATTCTCCAATAATAGAAAATGCAAGATGAAACCAATTAAATATGCTTAAAGAGTATCTACTGTTTATTGGGACTGGAACAAAGGATCTCTGACTTTTTGGTAAAATTAGCACTTGAGCTGACTGTTCCCACTCATCTCAGCCTCCCTCCAGGCCCTCTCCCCACCAAAAGGAAAGAAGTAAGATTAAAATGCTATAATATCTGAGTCCTGGCATTCTGGTTGGAGTGTCCAAAATAACACTAAGACCACAAGTTAGTTACATTGAGTGAGTATGCACTGGCACTGGCAAATGACAAAGGTCTCTGCCCTGTTGTGAGAATTAACTCTTAAGTGTCTGGAGTGTGTGTGGGGGGCGGTTTCCGGGGAAGGGAAGAGGGTGGCCAAGGTAACAAGAGGGAACTGGGGGAACATGGCCACGGTCATGTAACAACAGGTGCATGGTACCAGTGTGAAACAGGAAAAGACAGCCCTGTACACTTAGGTTCCCCAACGCACCTCTAACGCAATCATCTGTAGACATCATTTACCAAGAAGGATATGGGTAGATCTTTTCTTTGAGTAAGATGGGAATTCTCCCAGCTGTCCCTTCCTACACCCCCCATGGTCCTTCAAGCCACTAAGCTGTGGTCTTATCCAACCTGGACCTTGGCTGTGCCCGGGGAAGAGAGTCTCACTGAGTTACAGGTCTGTGTCCCTAGATACTTAACCCTCCACGCCCCAAATCTGTTGCTATCCCAGCTATTTCCATCTCAAGTCACAGCATTTCCTACAGGAAGCAAATATATTCAAAGACAGTCATATGAGCAGATTTTCTGCTCAATAGACAGTGCTTGCTTAAAACCTCACTTTAGGTGTCCCCTAGGTAATTTCTCATTCCTTCCTGTGATGTTGCTGTCACAGGTCAAAACAGAATAATGGTTAATTCCTGTAGTGGGGAAAGAACAATTGGAAAATCCATAAACCCTTTCTGCTTAGTTTTGAGGAAGCAAACTAATAGCCATGAAAATAATCCATATTCTCCAATCAGTGTTGACAAAATCAACCTCCAACCTCAAGTTTAAATAATATCTGAATTTCCAATTTTTCTTATGAACATCGATGATCTTGGGAAGATGACTCCCGTTCACTCAGATCACCACCGTGCCCACCCTCTTGACCCATTTCTCTTACCTGCCTGGCTCCTTTGGGCATTACAGCTTCTGACCCTTGAATTTATCTGTCTATCGTCAAGGCCAATTTCCTTCTGTAAAGAAAGGCCTATCTATTGATTAAAAGTTTTCAGAACATTAACCTGAATTTCCTTTGGTCACTGCATGTGAAATTCAATACTCAAACTATCCCAAAACATCTTCGATTGCTATTCACATCAGATGTATTTACTTAATCGAGCAATTAACTTTGACAATAGAAAACCAAAAAGAAATGAAGTTCGTGAACATACTTGTTTTTGCCTAGATGATGCCATTCAGTCTCCAAGTGCAGATATGCAGCAAACATTGTGCCAATTCTGGTACCAAGAGGTTGGAGATAGGAATGTCTAAAGTTTCAGAAACCTCAAAGGGGCAGAAGGCAGGGCTGGCTGAGAAATACTAAAAGAGTTTATTAAATGTCTGCTGGGTTCACAATGTTCTACTAGGCAGGCCATGAATCAATAACTGGTTTTTAAGGCCAAGGTGATACTGCGATGTTTCATAAATAAGAAAAACAAATTCACTGTGTGTTGTGGTTTGATTGTGTTCCCCCCAAATTCAGGTGTTGGAAACATAATCCCCAAATTCATATGTTGATGGTATTTAGGGGGTGGACCTTCGAGAGGTAATTAGGGTGAGACAGGTCAAGAAGGTGGGGTCCCCATAATGGAATTAATAGTGTTATGAAGAGAGGAAGAGAGATTTGAGCTGGCATGCTTCCTCACACAGTATGATGCCCTCTGTCATTTTGTGACCCAACTAGAAGGCCCTCACCAGATGTGGCCCCTCAACCTTGGGCTTCCCAGCGTCTAGAGTTGTAAGAAATAAACTTATTTTCTGTATAAGTAACCTGGTCTGTGGCACTGTGTTATGGCAACACAAAACAAACCAAGACACTGTGTTTTCAAAAGCTTATTTAAAGATTCATAGACTGTCAAATACACATGCATAGATTCTGAAAAAAAATTTTTTTTAAAGTTAATTGCTTTCACCTCTGCATGGAAACAACAATCAATGCTGCCTATGGAGTTTTCTCTACAAAACTTGATTTGGGTTTTCGAAAAAGAAAAAGGTGGTTGAGCCAAAAGACGATACAGGTTTTACAGTTGTCTACATTAAAGGAGGAAGGAAGACTTTGCTACAATCCACTTGACATGCTCTCATCTCCATGTTGCTTTCTCTAAATAGCTACTCTGTCTCTAACCTGGAGGGAAGATGTCCTTCCCAAATCTTAGATCCAGCATATGTCCTTCCCTTGGGGAGTCACAGCCGTAAACTGGACCTGAAGTCACTGACTGCTTTTTCTCTAAACATAGGTTCAAGGACACTTAATCTCTAAACATAAGACTTGAAAGAAACTCCTCAGAATAAGCGCTGATTTTTAAGCATCTATAGAATTAGCCTTTTCTTTCACAGTTAAGCACACAGTCTTGACTGAAACAGATGTTCTCACTAAGCCTAAAGGAATGGCAAAATAAATAAACAAGAACAAAGACATTTTTATTCTAGTTGTTTTGATACAGATTGGAAAGGAATGAGTTGGGAGACACTTATATTCCTTACTGTGTGGTAGAGTAGGTGCTAGATACTGGGGATATAAAAATGCAGTCCGGGACTTTAAGGGATTCAGTCCAGCCGGAGAGTCAGACATAATAAATGCTGCAATAAAAGCATATACAAAGTGCTAGGGGTGTATTTCAGAAAGAAGCATAGTGAATGTATCAGTTAGCTAATGCTGCATGACAAAGCACCCAAACTTGGACTCAAAACATCAACCATTTTTGTTTTTCATAAATCTAAGAGTCCTTTGAATGATCCTGCCAATCTCAACTTGGCTCAGTTATGTATCTGCAGTCAGATGTAGGATGACGAGGCCAACATACCCTTGATTGGGTCACCTACATGGACTTGGCTCTCTATTCCAGAGTCTCATTTTCCAGCAGGAGTCTCTGGGCATGTTCTGAGAAAAAAAATGCAAATGCTGGGAGGGGTAGGGAAGCAGACGTTGACACAGGCCTCTGCTTGCATCAAGCTCCTTACTGTCCCATTGTTCAAAGTAAGCCAAAGGCTAAACCTGGTGTCAGTTTGAGAAGAAGCCATCAAATCCCAGGACATAGGACATAGACACAGGGAAGTCATCTGATTAGGGTCATTAATGCAGTCACTCTACCACAGTGAGGAGGACTGTCTTCATAGGATGAAGAAATTTTTACTACATACAGACAGGAAAAGAGTCCAGGAGTAAGAGGAACAGAAAAAGCTTCTTTATGTAAAGAACTGATTGGAAGAAAGAGGGACCAGAAGCTGGGAGACCAGGTAGGAGCTCCTGCAGTTCACAAGCAAGGGCAGGATGAGGCTTGAGCGATGGTGGTAGCTGCAGCAACGGCACAAGGGGAGGAGTTGAGAGGTCTCTCCAGAGCTGAATCTCGGAGTGAATGGCTGTCCTAGTGGGAAAGAGAAGGATCGAATTCCACCTGAAGTGCGGGTGTTGGGTATCTGAGCGGATGACAGGTCGGTCAGGAGAGAGGCAAGCTTGGGGCAAGCAGAAATGATGGGCTTTGGTTTTAACATGTTGGTTTAGAGGTTCCTGCGAGTGAGGACGAACAGTCTGCCATATAAAGAATATTTCCAAAGACTAATGACCAACTGCTGAGGGCAGCTGTGGTAAATTGGAAGGAACCATGAATATGGAACTATAACGGCTGGAGTCTCAGCTCTTCCCTTATTAACTGTGTGAAAGTAGGAGGAAACAGCAGAGGAGAAAATATAGCCACACAGGGGGTCACCAGTTGCTCATTTGCTGAGGGTTTCAAATTCTTGTCTGTGCCCACATCACCCCGTCCATTTTTAAAAAAATAAATCAGCTGTGCCTACAAAATTCTCAGGGTTTGGGGGCAAACTATGCATCCAGAGGGACATGCATTTCATCTACAGGTTTCTTAAACGATTTAGCATTGTTTTGTAATATCTTTGAGTTCTGTTCAGATGAGCTACTGCTGTAATTTTTTTCTCTAAACCTTTATGTTACTGTAATTTTAAAAATAGCCTTAACTATTTTGCATTAATTATATTAGGACTCATTTTTTACATTCTTATTTCATCAGCAAAACGACTCAAATAACTTTTAGATCTGATTTCTAAAAGGTTACTGAGTAAACATGATTTGATTGGATTTGGATGTTACAAAGTTTTCCAAAGAAACACATGTACAATATTATGTTGAGAATGTATGGAAAAGCGGAGGGTCAGTATACCAGACGTTGACTTCGCAGAGCACCTTCAGGAACACATCTACTAAAAAATTTGGGTTAAGTCTGGGGCAAAGAAAGTACAGAATTAATTAGTCTTTGGAGCAACCAAGTCTAGGCAGACCAGTCAGATTCCTGGATGAGATTGACATTGAACTGGATTTGAGGAAACAGAGACATGGATTGAAGGACAGTGAGAAGACACAGAAAAATTTGCAAAGAAGACGATTCATTATGTGCAATATGACATCAGTTTGCAACTGGAATAGAGTTGAGTGAAGGCAGATTCCTGAGGCCATGGAAGGCTCCCCAAACCCACAGACAAATGGCACCGACTTGACATTTATGGTTTTCCTCGACCTGTCCCTTATCTCTCCAAACTTCTCCCCCTACCCCAGTCATACGGGTCTACCTCATTATCCCCCCAGCACCCCACACCTCAGAATTAGGTTTGGCATCAGCCAGGCTGTGGGAGGCAGGCCTTCGAGAATTTGGTTCTCAACACTGGCTGTGCATTAGTGCCACCTGGGAAGTTTTGTCAGCCTCGTTTGTTTTTAATATATCTGTCCTCCTCCTCCAAGAGAGCGAGGACAGATATATTAAATTCCTTGGCATCAGAGTCTGAGTCTAATGTAAGTCTGTGGAGACAACAGCGAGGAAAATCGACATTTGTTTTGAGGGTGATTTTAATGAGTCCAATAATGATTGACACCTCCCTACAGAAACACGATACACAGGTCACAGAAAGAGTCACACATTTCTCCTCCAGGTGGCAGATTAATGACTTTTTGAAAACTGCCACCTTCAAGAGGCTGCAAGAAGTATCATAGCCAGATACCAGCCAAGAATAAAAGTTAATGATTCCCTTCCAGTCTTTCCACATCTCGCACAGAGGCACGCTGGAGTTGTGACTCAGTTTCATTTGCTGTAGGGCCATGTTCCAGAGAAGGGACTGGAGGCTTCTGCCCCCTATTTAAAGGCACTTGCATGAGGATGGTCTTGTAAGTGGGACAAAACAGCCACATGATCTGCATGGAGGTGGCAGCCAGTTGTTTACAGGAGTTGCTGGGGAGACAAAATTCAGAGGTGAAGGCAAGGACAGCCCTCCCAGTTGAAGGAGGGAGTTGCTGAGTGTCCCAAAGCCAACCCCCAGGTTCCATGATTGGCTAGAAGAACTCACAGAACTCAGGAAATCTGTTATGCTCCATGTGATGTTAATTTTAGCAAGAGGACCTAGGTTGTAGCCAGCAGAGGTCAAAGGCAGATGGGACAGGGTTCAGGAGAGAACAGCACAAACTTCCAGTTGTCCTCTCCTCGTGGGGTCATAAGGACACTTAGCTTTCCTGGAAACAATAAAGTCATACATAGAGTACTGCCAGCCAGAGAAGCTCACCCAACCTTCGAGTTCAGAGTTTCACTGGGAGGTCAGTCCTGCAGGCAAGGAGCACAGGAAGCATGTTTGTGACTGATCTTAGTCACCCAGTCTGCGACACCTCCAGAGATCACACTGATACTGTGTGGCCCAACCTCCTCCCCATAAATCACTCTAGTGGTAGTGGTATAAACCATCTGGTATGGTTGGTTCAAGGTCCAGGTAAGAAAAGACACTCTCATCCAGTAGGATATTCCAAGGCCTTGGAGGTTATCTCCCAAGACCTAATCATGGGCCAGACCTTCCTTTGGATGTTCCTCCGACCTGCTGAACAGAGCTAGGAGACTTGGGAAATACTCTCAGGGCTATCTATACACAGGAAAATCCTGGTCGTCTTTCCACAAAGGTGAGGGAGCTCTGCTCAGGAGTCCCACATCCTTATTCTTACAGTGAAGGCCAAAACTGAAGTCCGCTCATGAAGATCTTTGAGTTCTTCACTTTGTGTCTAAGAAAGCACAATACTTTGCCATCCTACATGTCGTATTAGAAGAGAGCAATGCACATGTGAGGAAATGGGGGTGAAAACCCACATCTTTCAGCATGTTCTGGGTTAATTAGCCTTCTGTTAAACACCTTAAAAAGTCAAGAAACAGCCTTTAGCCTTGAAATGGTCATTAGCCTTCAATATTTTCTGTCCATCTTCCATGTACTTGGCTATTACATATTTGTTTAAAATATGTAGAAATATCAGGCTGAACTTTTGTGGGTACTCAAATGCAAGCCAAAACGTCTCAATACTATACACCTAAAAAGAGACAAATGCAATACCCCTCTGATGACACCTGTCTGTGAAATTCTGTTTTGTTTTTGGTTTTTAATCCAAAACTCTAAAGACCTTTAGCTGTCTTTTGCTGCCTGCTTTAAAGTATTTGCAAGTTAAATCCAGGTTGATTTCTTGGCATCTGTATTTAATACCTTCACCAAAAGACCACAGCAGTTTCTAGATATGCTAACAATTCTTTCTTTTTATGGGCAGAGAGGAAAATGATCTGTCACACTCCCAGACCTGTACAAAGATGCAGATTTTGCTTTGAACCTGGATTCTCCCACACCGTAAGCCCATGCCAAAATTGTACAGGTGTACACCACATGAACAGATGAACAAGTGTGATTACAAGAGCTCTCAGGATCTGCCTGGGCCAGTGATGCATTTCTCCCAAAGTGAACTCATGCATCATGGTGTACTTGAGGTATTAATTTACTCACTAGCAAAAAGCTACTTAAACCTCTAAGCTTATATCCTATATGGGGATTTTTTTTTTTAAAGAAAGGAAAGAAGTTAAAGGATACTATGAGCTGACAAGGCAGGGGTGTCATAGTGTGCTCTGCATGAAAGGAGCACAGAGCCCATGAGAAGCATGATAGCACCATCACTTTGAACTGGAAATGTCTTGTTACTTGGGAAGCATAAAGGTTATTTAATGTGACTCTTGTAATAGGTTTGTTGAAAGCCAAAGAAAATAATAATGATGTGGTTTTTAAAAATAAATATGAAAAGGATGCTCTCCATTCCAGATCCTGAATATTCTTTAAGAGATTCTCTTTGTATAGCCCTTACCCTCCTTCTCAGTAATACCTATGCTCTGGCTTCCTCCATCTCCTCCCTACTTTGCAAACTCCTAGTACTACTCTTTCATTCTCCCTTCAATCCCTGATATATTTGATACATGGCTTTCAGTGCCCATTCATTCAATCCCTGTCCCTGTGAGGCATAAATTCAAGTAGGGCGAAACAGATTATTAGCATCTATATTAAGTATGTTAAAAGATGATGAGCACTACAGAGCAAAATGAAACAAGGTGAATAGGATGAGGAAGTGCCAGAGAGCTGAACCTAAACTTTCCTGTCCTGTGTTTCTCCTGTTTTAATTTGTACTTCCTGGCTATTCTGCAGTGCTGATTTGGGTCAATTTGTTGCTGGGATAAGGCAAGTCCTGCTCCTTTCTCCCTTGCCTTCCCACTAGTATGTACAACATGCCAATGGCAATATTTCAATGGAAGCTTCATACCTATTATTTCTTTCAATCCTCAAAATAACATATGTGAAGAAAAGTCTCAGGAAAATAAATAACTTGGTTAAGATTAAATAACTACCAAATGAGAAAACAGGAATCTTGCCCCCTGGTTCTCTGAAATCAAATCACATGGACATTTGTATGCCTTCTATTGAGTGCTGACACACCCACTGTTTGATACTCAATAGGAAAACTAGAGGTATCCATACTAAACCAAGTAGAGGAGAGAAAAGGCTCAAGAAAATTGCCAGAAGATTATTCACGAGGGCAATAGGCAAATGGTTTCAGTGCCTACAGGTGGCACTCGAGCAATCATTCAATGAGTTCTTATTGCAGGTCTGTCATGCACTGGGCATAGGTGCTAAGTGGTGTGAGTCATCATCTACTTTGCCTGCAAATAAGATACATTAGAGTCAAATCTACATACAGGAGCAAGGTGGAGAATAAGTGTTTTAAATTGGAACAGGATATCTTATTAATAATTGTCTCTTAGGTCTATTAACTTCAATAGGGATCTAGAGACAAGTCACTAATACGTAGGGAGGAAGAAGAACTACAGAACACAGAAAAGTGTAAATAAACTAAATTTAGAACTGAGAGCAGAATATCGTGTTAAATCAGGGAAAGTATGCATCAGCACTTAATGGTGAGTTCAGTAGGGTGAAGAAAAGCAATAGCATTCATCACTGTTTGTTCCCCTAGAAAACCTTAAAGAGATGTGTCACGGGAAAGAGCTATGGTGCTATGCATGGATCCAGCCCCAGGCTTAATAGTCTCCAATCCTAACTCCATCACTTAGCACTTTTGTGACCTTTATCTATAGGATGGAGTTAATCCTTACCCAGCAGGGTTAGAATTGCATAAGGTCACCCATGTGAATGTGGCAGCAAGTGGGTCATTTTGTCAGGGCTCTTGGGATAGCAGGGAGCAGAAATGCAACTCAAAAGGTTATTTATTAGCTCACATGAATAAAAAGTGCAAGGCCAATGCTCTAGATAGGTCTAGAGGCAAGAACTCAACTAATGTCCCCAGGACCCCAGCTCTCTCCATCTCTATGTTCTCATTTGCATGAACTTTGTTCTCAGATTGGCGCAAATGGCAACTGGAAGCTCCAAACTCAAATTCTCACAGTTGCAGAACCTTTTCATCGTTCCTCCTCCTAAAGCCCTAAAAGGACTTTCCTTGGCCTATATTGGGTCACAGGGTTACCTCTGAACCAGGAATATAGACAAGAAAATTCAGTGTTCTGATTTGGCTGATTTGAGTCACAGGCCTTGTTTTGGCCAAAAATAAAGTCAACCTGAACAGATCTACACACTCTGAAGGAGAGAAAGGTAATGTCCCCGAGAAAACTCAGGATGCCATTGTAAAGAAGGAGAGTTTAGTTTGCAAAAGCAAACTAACACCACCAGTATATGGTTTCAATTAGTATTTGTTACATCCAGCTCTGTTGGATTGTGTATTATGTCTCTGAATAGATCGAAAACGAAATAGAGAACATAACTCCTGTGTTAACCATGCTTTCTAAATAATGTTTCTTCTGCAGGAAAATGTAATAATAATCATACTGCTTTCTCTGAACACAGAGAGCCCACTTAGCCTTGTGCTTCAGAAAAAAAAAAAAATCATTGCTATGAAAAATGCATTTCTTGCTTGGTTCATGAGCTGGAAAGAGAATATTGGAATATTAATATTTAGTGCATGCACCTAGCAATGACCCTGTATGCATAACTATGCCTTAGCATCTCCATTTATACCTACATCAAGGAAAAAAATTAAATTAGGATATACTGCTGTGAAGAGATGAAATGAAACACCAGACATATATTAAACTTAAAGAATAGAAATGAACCCACAACACAAGAAAATTTGGAACCCCACATACTCTGCTTCCCTTAATATGGATCTCTGCACTTTCCTGTCTGTTTCTATTGACTGGTTGTGAACTTGGTGATATGTAAAATTAATAGCATTTTTACCTTTTGCTTTGCCTAAAGTATTTGATAAAGCAAGTTCCTCCCAGCTTAAATTCACCAGCCTCCTTTTTCTACCATTGAATTCTTCTTTCATTACAGTCATGATACTAGAAGGGTTGTCGGCACTCTTTCTACTTTCTCACCTTGTCCCCCGACCCCATTGACCCGCAAGTCTGTGAAGAACTAGTTTCCACCTCTACCACATGGACCCTGTGCTCACTAATGAGCTTTCTCCAAGTTTAACAGATCTTTTCCAGTCCTTGCCTATCCAACTTGTTTGTAGCATTCTTTACTTCCGAAATTTCTCCTTCCTCCAGTCCCATTTCACAAGTCTCTCCCAATCTTTTCTCGACTTGTGTGAATGCTCCACTTTAGTTTCCATGACACCGGACCTTGAAATGTGCTTTGTCCGGGTTGTTTCTTACAGTCTTCATTCTCCTCTAGTAGGATGCTTCCTTTGCTGATGATCCCAAATCTTGACTTTGAAGTCCAAACCCCTATCTCCAGTGGACTGTCCCATGGTTATATGAACAACAGAACAGGAAAAGAATCCTGGGAAATGGTCATATTAAAAGATGTGTGGAGGAAAAAGAACCATAGGGAAGGGCCAAGTTGTAAAGTGAAAACCAGGGCTGGGTGGTATTCTGATAGCCAAAGCAAAAGACCTTTTGAAAAAAAAGAGGGCATAAAAGGGTTACAGCAAGATTGAGTGAAATAAAGACTGAATATCGCCTTGTAAATTACCAGAAGTTCTGTCGTGATCTTGACAAGAGACATCACGGTGGTTAGAACAGAAGACAGAATAATGGATTAAGGAGTAAAAGAAGTAGGAAGTGGATCTAAAGAACACGAACCATTCTTTTAAGAACTGGACTGAGGGCTGGGGGATAGCTAAATGTAGATTAGGGGTCCAGGAGTGTTGGTCGATGTGGTTATTGAATCATGGGTGGTTGTTTTTAAGGAGTTGAAGCTGTGTGTTGGGGAGCATTGTATCAGAAAGTTTAAATCTAGGAATTGGAGAGGGGAGAGAGGATACTAATAGCAGATAAAGTGCCACCACCAATATTGTGTTCCATCAAAACATGCACTGGCAAGAGATTCTCCCCTCCACTTCTCATGCCCTGGGTAACCCGTCACTGGGTCCGGGTTAAGCTTTTCTATTTTGCCTTGCACTCAAATGCTCTCCCTAAGATTTGTGTTTTGGTCAGCTTTTTTGCTGCTGTGACTAAAAGAACCAGACCAGCAAACTATAGAGGAGGAAGTTTATTTGAGGGCTCACGGTTTCAGAGGTCTTAGTCCATAGAAAGCCATCCATTCCTTAGGGCTCAAGGTGAGACAGGACATCATGGCAGAAGAGTGTGGCTGAGGGAAGCAGCTCACATCATCAGGAAGCAGACAGAGACAGAGAGAGAGTGAGAGAGAGAGAGAAAGAGAGAGAGAGACTTCATTCTCCAGATATAAAATATATAACCCATAGCCATACCCCACCACTTCAGTTAATCTCATCAGGAATTAATTCACTGATTGGGTTAAGACTCTCACAACCCAATCATTTCTCCTCTGAACCTTCCTGTGTTGTCTCACATGTGAGCTTTTGGGGGACACCTCACAGCCAAACCATAACAGTCTGATTTCATCTCTCCAAAATTACATTGTACCCAATTACTTCCTACAAATGCTGCTGGGAGACTTTCTTTGCCACTTTTGCTTGTTAAACACTAGCCATTTCTGAAGACCTAGTTCAAGTTCCATTTCCTTTTGGTTTTCCCCCAACTAACTTGGTTCTGAGCAATTACACCATTTATAGAACTTCTGTAGCATTTATATGATTCTTAATTTTTCCTGATTTGCATGATTATTTAGTAACCATGTGCATGTTCCTGCTCCCTAAATCAGCTATAAAAGTACAAAAGACTTTAATCCTTCAACATCTAGGAGAATCCCCAGTTTAAACTGCAGGTCTCTTGTATTAGAGCCAACTGCAATAGACTAATCTTGATCTTGAGTGCATTAGGAAAAGTGTATGAAGCTCACTGGTGACCCTGTGAGAATGATCGATAGGTGGAATAAGAAGCAGGAGCCAAAAGAGACATGAGACACAGAAGAGAGCTAAAGAGCATACACAATCCTAAAAGGGTCCAGAGTCATTCAATAAATATTTATTGAGCAGCTACTACAAACAGAGCACCACCTTAGGCATGAATGACACAGCAGTGACAAGTAGAACTGGTCCCAGCCCTCATGGCCTCATGGAGCTTACCGTCCAGAAGAGCAGAAACATCTTAAACATGCAATTTCAAACGTAATGAATGGGGATGGGAAGGACAGAGCCCTGGGAGAGAACATTCCATCCTCTATATTCCTTGTGACTCGAGGGACCCGGGACACAGAGGCACTCCCTGTCTCAGAGGAGGGAAGGAGAAAACACAGAAAGGAAAGGAAAACAGAAAAGAGAAGAGACATAATTATGAGTCTAAATACCTCATCCACATACTCTGGTTTCCCTTCAGATCATATAAATCTTTCAGCTATTCCTAAACACCTCTTCTATCATTGATGGTATGGATTAAAACTGCAAAGTTAAAAACAGGTTCAATTCATACTTTCACAGATGGGTGTTTATTAAGTCTCCACGTGTAAGGTACTGAGATGGGGAGGCAGGTCTCATTTCTGCCTCAGGAAGCCTCTGGTCAAATAGTGCTATTTATTTACTTTTTATTTCCGGGGAGATACACAACTGCATATGATTTTAGATTGTGATGAAAATAAAAACAGGTTTGAGAACTCAATGATTCTTCCTGCTCCTCACAGATCCTGGATCTCAGTTCCCAAGGCTGAGGTCCCGGGCCTTAGCAGTACCATCGTTGGGAGCTGGCTGCTTACAGTAAGGTGAGTTTGTTCAAAGGAATAAATGAAGCAGATGAATCAGAACCACTCGCTAACTTCAGATTTTCTGTGTGTGAAGCAAAGTGGTATACTTCTCTCTTGTTTCCAGAAACGACCAGGTCTGAGATACTTGCTGAATATGCAAGTCCTGAGAAAGAAGAGGATTCTAGGTTAGAGACACCTCCACTCGAGCAGCCATTGGGCTGGAGCCTGTCAACATAGCAAACACAGCAACATAGCAAACCCCATCCTGGATCAGGTTATTTGCCATTTTAATGCAGCAATACAACCACAAGATTACAAAGTTAAATTTATGTAAATCGTGTTTTGGAAATTAGTGGAGCAAGACTGTGGGGGCCGTTTGTACTCAGTCTGCTAAGGGAAGGACCCATCTCACCCACCAAAAATCAAAGGAAGGAAACGTTTTTTGTTGCATTTCCTTTGGTCTCTTCTGAAGATGTAAAGGATTCCATTAAGAATTTTCTCCCGGAAAGGCTTTGATTTGGAAGGGATGGGGAGAAGAGAGAAGACTGTGTTCACCCATTGTTAAAGAGGCCACCCCGGGAGCTGCGGAATGTTCCCTTTGGTTTATTGTCTATCCCGGCAAAGCTGGTGGTATTCTCGTTCCCTGCTGACTAATCTATCAAACCACCACTGTTTCCAAGAAACCGTGGGCTACTCAGGCAATCCTTAGGAGAATGATGTTCCCGCATCATGAATCTAACATTCGTTTTCGTAGATGGCAGCATGACTAATGAGGACGCCTCGCATTTCTATAACAATTTACGGCTTCCTGGCCACTTTCACATTCATCATCTCATTTGATTCTCCTGACAACCCTGTGAGGTCTGGAGGGCAGGAATTATGGTCCTTATATTTCAAATAAGGAAAAGGCACTCGAGGCTCAGAGGGGATGTCACCTCCCCGACCCAGAAATGGTGAACTCATGACTAACGCGGACCTTCCGACATTGATTAGAGTGTTCTCTCCATAAACAACTTCCCAAAAATTTGTTCTGAAGAACCGAGGTCTTGAGAGGTACACCAGGAAAACAATCATCGCACATCATCAGTCCCTTGTACCAGTTGAGCTTCAGAGCTATTCTAGATGTTCTAAGCAGAAAAGAAATTTCATCTATGGGAAATTTGGTGATTACCACCTTTTTTGGAAAGGTGAGAGAGAGGAGCAGAAGCTAGAGGCTGCCCCAGGCTATTTAGTTCAAGGGCTCCCTCCCTACAGCCACTGTCACTTGACAAAGCCAAAACTGCCTGTAAACAATGACTTCTTACCAATATCAACAACAGCAGGAAAATTGTCTGCATCTGACTTTCACTTTCCAAATTTTATGTGTGTGTAATTGACAGAACAGAATTCTCATCCAAAACCTAAGTGGTAAGGGAATCTGAGGAATGCAGTTTTGAGGTGCGGTGGGGTCAGGAGTGCCAATCATCATCTCTATCATACCCCTTTTAAAAATGCATAGTGTTCATTAACATACTCAGGCTATTAAAAAAATCCTGCAGTAACGGGAACTATTAAACTTTAACCTTGCTAAATTCAGCTTTTCCCAAAATTATTTGACCATGGAACTCTTGAAGCTGCACCACAGCAAGCTGGAGGCAGCCATAATGCCGCAATCACACATGTGCACCAATATGTCAATCAGGCAGCCAATAGACATAAAATCAGGGAGCATCTGCTGTGGGCCTGTGATAGCACTGGGGCAGCTACCATCCAACAAACATGTGAGACAAAATCCTTTTCCTTGGGGTGATTAAGAAAAACACCCATAGGCTTAGGCCCCAGAAAATTAAGACACCAGAGTGGATGCTAATTGACAAACGCATTGGAATCTCGTAACTGCAGCAGTGTGGGAATCATCCTCCAGCATTGAGGGTCAAGTCCAGCCACTGGAGTGCTTTTGAACAACGGAGCATTAGGTGAGTGGAGCACGTAGTGTTGACAGACCTTACCACTCTACTGTCTCATGTGGGCCCAAATCACAAAACGATACTTCCTTCTGCAGACATAGAAGGTATTCGATTCTGACCCACCATTGGTAGACACATGCAGGCCGGGAAGACTGTGGAAAAGGTGGAATTTGAACTGAGCTGTAAAGGCTGAGTGGAACAGCATCCTCAGCTGTATTTCTCCTGGGCTTCAGAGAGTATTCATGTTAGAAGGCACAACTGGTTCAAGGGTAAGCCCTAAATCAGTTGTCTGGGCTTTGCCGAGTACTCTGTAAATGTGCCTCTTTGAGGTAGAGAATTTTCTAATAAGATAGCAAGCCTACTATAGGGAATAGTGAGTAATTAGGAAGATATATGAGGTAGGTCTCAACTGTGATTTAAGGGAGAGAGTGAATCTTTCCCTAAATCAAAGAAGGTGCAGGGAAACCCAATGTACCCCTCTTGGTGAATCAAAAAGAAAGAATATGTGATAGATACATAATGGTTATTGTGTCACATGAATAAGGAAATCTTTTCTGCATTCAGACTCAGATTTTAAGAAGCCAAAGTAAAATACTTAAAATATAACTCCTCATGCACCCAAATTTGGAAAACTTATCCTATAACAATTTCAGATTTTTCTTTCTTTCCCCCTGCTTTCTCGTATTGAGGGAATCCTACACTTGTCGTCTATTTTTTAAAAAACAAAAACATTTTCAAGGAAAAAAAAGTGCCTTTTCAGGCATTCTTAAAAACCTAAAGGATCATTAATTAGGATTTATGAAAACGAAGATTTTTTTTAAATTCAGTAGCATTATTACCCAGGGCCATAAGAACAGGCATGGGGGAACTAAAGAGAAATTAGGATGAATGAAAAACCCTTAAATACAATCTCTTCATATACTATTTTCAAAGAAATCACCATGGAATGGGAAACTATTTCCTATAAAAATTTTCTAGCTGTTTTTTTTTTTTTTTTTTTAATCCTAAGCATTACCAGGGAGGTGAAGGAACTGTTTGAAAACCAACTGGGTCATCCACGGTCTTCAAAATGAATAGTTAGCATATGTATTGAAACACACACACACACACACACACACACACACACACACACACACACACACATTGATTCTTCACCTGTTTCCTGGAAGATGAAGCCCTTGTCAATGGCAGTAGTCATCCCTGAGGCACTTAGCAACTGAAGGGACGATTGGGTGCAGAATGAGGAGCTCTTGCTTCCTGGGCCCACGTGCAGAAAAGCAAACAACGATGCTCCTCAAATGCCAGCTCTTCATTCATTCCAAAAATAGCTGTTGGCCAGTAGCTCTGCACCAGTCCAGGAGGCAAGCCCTGGGGACAAGATGGCGTACAGGAGAGAGGTGCTCCTGCCATCAGGAGTTCACTCTCCAGGGCGGGAGGCAGACAAGAAGGAAATCATCAAATGAGCACCCCATGTTAAATGATGGAGAATTATGGGAGGAGGAGAATTCTACAGGGAAAGGGTTTGGGGGTGGCCTCTCTGAGGCATGAACTCTTGGGCTAAGGTCTGGAAGGACTGAGTGTTCCAAGAGGAAACCACTGGTTGGAAGTGAGTGCCATCGTGGGAAAGAACTCAACTGTAATCAGGGGCCTAACGTGAAGCCATGTGAGTGAAGCTGATACAGGGGATGGGGAGGCCAGCAAGGGGTCCCCACAAGGGAGGACTTTGACTGCACCCTGGGAGTGATGGGAAGCCACTGGAAAGCTCCATGGTAGTCAGCTAGGCTGCCATAACAAAATACCATAAACTGGGTGACCTAAAGAACACGCATTCACCATTCTGGAGGCCAGGAAGTCCAAAAAGTTCCCACCGATTTTGTTCATGAGAGGGCCCTCTTCCTGGCTTGTAGAATGTGCCTTCTCACTGTATGCTCACAGGGCCTCTCCCTGCTGCAAGTGGGGGGTGGGGAGAGAAAGAGAGAGAGAGAGAGAGAGAGAGAGAGAGAGAGAGAGAGAGAGAGAGAGAGAGGAGAGCACACCAGCACCCTGCTGCCTCTTCTCAGAAGGTCACTGATAGTCTCAGATGAGGCCCTACCATATGACTTCATGGACTTCAGTTACCTCCATAAAGACCCTATTTCCAAACAGTCATGGTGGACTTTAGAGCTTCAACATATGGATGTTAGAGGGACACAAACATTCAGTCTAGAAAAGGCTTACAGCAGAGAAATGACATCATCTGACCATTTGACTTCATTTTTCAAATGTCACTTTGACTTCTATGTGGAAGACTGCTCATAGGAAAAAGAGAAATCGAGAGACCTGTCATTCCCAACAGAGAGAACATCGACATAGGCCAAGTTGGAGGACTGTTGCAGAGGGAAAATACGTGGAAAAGAATTAGTGACCCAGCTTAAAAGAATTGTTAATATTTGAAGAAAAGGAATAAATAAGGTTTTGCTATTAAGAAAGAAAATTGGAGTAATGACTCTAAAGTGCCTTTTTTTTCAAACAATATTAGTAAGTGTCTAAGACAGACAGCCTGTGCAGGTCCCTGTATGGCAATGTTGTAGAACTGTGTGGATCATTAGCCTGCTTTCTTGTTTTATCCGTGTGATTCATAGTCTTGGGGAGATCCAGGAAGGTTCCAAGGTTCAGTTAAGATAGGCTATTAAATACACAAATGCTTATTGGAATATGTATTAGGTTCCTATTGCTGTGTAACAAATTATCACAAAATTAACATCTTTGGCGAGGATGTGGGGAAAAAGGTACACTTATACATTGCTGGTGGGGTTGCAAATTAGTGCAGCCACTCGGGAAAGCAGTGTGGAGATTCCTCAGAAAGCTTGGAATGGAACCACCATTTGACCCAGCTATCCCACTCCTTGGCCTCTACCCAAAGGACTTTCAAATTCAGCATACTACAGTGATGCAGCCTCATCAATGTTCATAGCTGTTCAATTCACAATAGCCAGATTGTGGAACCAAACTAGATGTCCTTCAATTGATGAATGAATAAAGAAACTGTGGTATATATATACAATGGAATATTACTCAGCTATAAAAAATAATAAAATTATGGCATTTACAGGCAAATGGATGAAATTGGAGAATATCATGCTAAGTGAGATAAGCCAATCTCAGAAAACCAAAGGACGTATGATCTTGCTGATAAGTGGATGATGACACATAATGGGGGGTGGGAGGGGGGCAAGAATGGAGGAAGGAGGAACTGTATAGAGGGAAAAGAGGGGTGGGAGGGGTTGGGGGAAGGAAAAAATAACAGAATGAATCAAACACCATTACCCTATGTAAATGTATGATTACATAAATGGCATGCCTCTACTTCATGTACAAACAGAAACAACATGTATCCTATTTGTTTACAAGAAAAATAAATTTTTAAAAAATTAGCATCTTAAAACAACATCTGTTTATTTTTCCCCCACTTCTGTAGATCAGAACTCCAGGTGTGGTTCAGCCAGATCCTCTGCTCAGAGTCTCACAGGTAGAATCATGGTGTCAACTGGGCAAAGATCCTTTCTGAAGATTAGGGCTCTCATTTAAACTCATGGTTGCTGGTAGAATTCAGTTCCTGACAGTTGTAGAACAGAGAGTTCTGGTCTTCTGTTGGGTGACAGTGGGGGGCCACATTCAGTCCCACTTTTAGGGTTCACCAAGTTATGTCAGACCCAGTCAGTGATTTCCCTTTTGGCTCCCTCAGCTCATTGGAGACCTTGATTACCTCTGCAAAGGTTTCATTGTTCTTTTGCTCATTTTTTGCCATATGACATGACATAAGCTCGGAAGTGATATTTCATTTTTGTCATAGGTTCTACCCACACTGGACAGGAAGGAACTATGCAGGGGTCATAATTCTGTCTACCAAAAAATCATTGAGTAAAGATTTCATGTTATCACAATCTCATGCCATGCAATTCTCCACCACGGACCCTGTAACTCAAAAGTTATGAAGGTTGAAACTTAAAAGTGATCAATGTTATATGGAAAAAAATCCATTTTACAACAGTCCTGCTTGGAAAAGGCTCAGCTTCTTGGCTCCATCCCAAGGCTGCTTCAAGTCATCTCAATGTCGCCTTTATTGCCTTGCTTCAGAAGCTGTCCTTGGAGTCTATCTTCTTCCAATTTGGGTTCTTTTCTAGAGATCTCTGCTTTCTAACTTCTATATGTCCTTCAGTGAGGCTCACAAATACATCTGCCTATAGAAAGGGACACTCCCTTTTCCTAAGCACGACAGAGCTAGATCAGGCAACCTGAGCAGCCAGCATTTAGATGACCGTGGGTCTCACCCAGAGTGCTTGGAGAAATCTACAAAGCCCTGAGATAGGAAAGGTGGCAGAAGATAAAGTAGAAGGTCCAGAACAGTATTTAAAGAAGGTGATCTTGGATAGGATGTGTGAGGTAAGGAGCCAAGAGACCGATTTTTTTCTCAATTTTCTATCAAAATTGTTGCAATTGAAATTCAGTTTCCACACCATGGGACTAAGAGATGGATGACCTTTCCACCCCAGTCATGTGACTTTATCCCAGCAGGCACTGTTTAATGACAGTGCTCTTCATATCTCTTGGTAGCTTGGTGTTATGGCTCAGAAAAGGATACCCCACAGATATGGGGCTGACGCACTCAGAGGCCTTAGAACCTACACCGAAGTCAAGATCCCCTGGCCTTCCCTTGCTTCTCCTCCTCCCAGTGTGGAGAGATGTTTTCTGCGAATTCCCCTTATGTCCCCAACCAGATCTGCCACGAGGAATACGGTTGCCTTCAGTCTTCTACTCAGATCTCATTAACCAGGGGAGACTAAACTCAATGTATAGGAAGAAACTCGGACGTCTGTCAACAGACCTGAACAGACTTTGATCACACCCCACTTTCCTCTACACAGTCCCATACAGAATCATTTACAATCCAGTGTCTGTTTTGCAGTCTGGCAAACTTTGTCCCAGGCCATTGTGTGTTCTCTTGACCCAGAGAGTTATTAAAAATAATTTACCATTCCCCTGACATTCCCCATCCTCCCTACAGAGAACAAAGTCGGGGGGAGGCATATGGGTTTCTGAACCATGTCAGGCAGATGGTTAACCACATTCCTGTGACTTTCCCCTGCCATAATTTCCCTCCTTTTGTATATCAAACAGTATATGCCTTTTCTCCTATTTTGTCTATTTTCAGTTCATTCCAGTGAATCTTCAGAGAGCAGAGGGAAAATTTCCCTCACCCCTCACACTGATGATACCAATTCCACAGACCCTGAACAGGATGCTCTGCCACCATCTTGCCCTCTTTATTAGCAGGGGCAGATGTCCTGTATTTTCTAGTCTCATCATATTTTAATTCTAACATGACTTCCAAAAACATGTTTATATCTCACTCCCCAAAAAACCCTGAACTCTGATTTTGTTTGTTTGTTTGTTTGTTTGTTTGTTTGAGATGGTGTCTTGCTATGTTATCCAGGCTGAACTCAAATTCCTGGGCTCAGGTGATCCTCCTGCCTCAGCCTCCTAAGTAGTAGTCCACCGATGCATACCTGAACATTTTATGCAATGCCATCTATCTTCAATTTCTACAAATATTTGTTGAGGGCCTCCTATGTGTCACCTGAGAATGCAAAATTGAACATCACAGACAAGGTCCTGTTCTCACGGAGCTTACACTTTAAAGGGAAGAGATTAAAAAATAAACACGTAAACACACATACAAGAATAAATTCAAATCATGGTAAGTGCTGGAAGGAAACCAAAACCTGGTGGAAAGAGAAGGACTCTTAGAGGAGATAACACTTGAGCAAACACCTCAGTGCTGAGGAGGGACCAGCTGCGGGGAGACCCACCCGGAGCCGAGAAGGCGGACATAGGGAAGCACTTCTGCAGAGGTGATGGAGGCTTCTGAGAACCCGGCAGCGGAGCAACAGAAAGCAGTCACGGTGTGCACAGCTCAGGGAATGACGCAGAGTGAGGAAGTCCCAGACTTGGCAGAGCCAGATCACAAGGATCGTTTAAATGATAGGACAAAGATGTTTAATTTTAGTTCCTAAATTATATTAAAATTACCTCTAGTATCATCTCCCCTCAAACTGTTTTCGGTAAATTTCCCATATTGCCACAAAATGTTACCTCCACTCTGTTGATCACTTGGCACAAACTTTAGGATTGGAATTCTTATACTCTTTGGCCTGGATGGGAAATTATGTCAAATCTCCCCTCAGAGTGTCCTTTTTTCTCTCGTTCTTTCCCAGCCCCAACATGACCTCTCCACTCCAGATCTTCCCCACCTCTTGTCTGGACAGGTGCAGTAGCATCTTCTTCTTTCCTTTTTTTTTTTTTTTTTTTTTTTTTTTTTTTTTGCGGTGCTGGGGACCGAACCCAGGGCCTTGTGCATGCAAGGCAAGCACTCTACCAACTGAGCTATCTCCCCAGCCCCTGCAGTAGCATCTTAACTGGTCCTACTGTTTTTATCTCCCCTTGATCCAGTCCTTCCTGCAACCCCATTTAATATCATGATTATTATCTTAAAAAATCATCTTCACAATGTTATTTCCCCATCGATCACCATTCAGTGGATACCTGTGATTCAAAGCATGAATCCAACATCCTTGATAGAGAAGCCAGAATTCAGGGTCGTAAGTCCATCCGTATTGAGCTTAATGTACGTTCAGACCTTCTCTGTATATGCTGTCTTCTTCTCCCCCTTAAACAGCTTGCTCACTTTCTCCTTGACTTCTGTCACACTGTTCTCTGGGTATGGGATGCCCTTTCTTTACACATCAAAAATCTATTCAACAGAATCTGGTTGACATTCAGCTCTTTTCTGCTTCCCAATGTCCAGAAGAGCAGTTCTCAAAGTGTGGTGCTGGGGGTCCTGCAAAGTCCTTCTTCTCTAATGATAACTGTTTTGCCAGATTTCCCCCATATACTTTAACCAAAGCAACGCACCCCAGCAGAGAGAATGCGGAAGACAATAGTAAATAGGACATTAAGGAGATATGCAAAAATATCAAATACCACTCTTCTCATTCAGTGCCAAATAAAAACAAAAACCAGATTTAGAGGAGAGATTTTATTCAGAAAAACGATTATAATAAAGAAAATGTTTTGACCTGAGGACCTGTGAGTGTCACAAAATCAAAGAAAGAAAGACTTTTCATATGCAGTGCGCCCTCCCTTATCTGTGAGTGACAGCTTCCTGTGGTACATTATCTGTGGTGGATTCTAGAAACCAGAGTACAGAACACCATGTATAGAGTTGTTCCTAAAAATACATATCTAAGATAAAGTTCCATTTATAAGTTAGACTCTGTGAGAGATTAACCATAAATAATAAAATAGAACAATTATAATGATATGCTGTGATAAAAGTGCTAGCATTGGGGGATATTATTCAGAAAAATAAGGGTTATTCAAATACCAGCACTGCGACGCCTCCACAGTTGATCCCAAAACCAAGATGGCTACTGAGGGACTAACAGGCGGGTGGTGTCACTGGGCAAAGGATGACTCACCTGCTCTACAGAAGGAGCAGGAGAGGGCAGGAAATCATCATGCCACTCAGAATAGCTTGTGATCAAAGCTTGTAAATTGCTTATTTCTGGAATTCTCCATTTAATATTTTTGGAGCGTGGTTCAACAAGAGTAACTGAAACTACAAAAAGCAAAATCTCGGTTAAAGGAGGATCACCGCACCGGAAGGGGTGAGCAGGGATGGCAGGAACTGTGCAGGGGAGGAGGGCAAGCAGGTGCAGTGAGCAGGTGGGAAAATCAGTGTCTCAACAAGAGCTGCTCCTTTATGTGTTTCCTGCGTCTCAGAGTGCGTCGTTATGTGGAGACGATCTGCCCCTCAGTATTGCATTCCTTGCTCAACCCTGAGGGTCAAGTCAGAGGGGAGGTACCAAGTGGGAGGAGAGAAGCCTGATTAAAATTTGGTCACGCCAAAGACAATTGTGAGAATTTGGTCCCCCCAAAAAATGTATAGTTGTTTTTCATTATTATTTTGAAGTAGATGAATACATATTTTTTAATGTCTCTAGATTAAATTTTATCTGGTAAATGTCAAAAGATATAACTCCCATAAATAAAAATTCAGGGAGGTTCTTAATAATTTTTAAGAACATAAAAGAATCAGGAGACCAAAATGTTCAAGAACGAGTGCTCCAGATTTCTCCATCATAGAACGGTGACAAGACGTAGAAACTTGTTCATTCAGTCCTTTCATTGCACCGATGACTTGGGATGTAAGGTGGCCAGTTGACCGCTCAAGATCCCAGTTCACAAAAGCCATCGCTGAGATTAAAGTACTGATCTAACCCTGTGTTTACCTCACTATCGCGTTTCCATTTTTTCAGATGAGTGTGTCTGTGTGTGTCCAACATTCAAGACTACATCTTTGCCTTGTATCTCTTGCACATACTTTACAACACCTGACTTCGTTTGTCCCTAATAATCACACGAGTGCTCAAAATTCTTGTTGGATGACAGGAAGGACCAGGGGAGAAAAGAAGGAAGGAAGGAAACCTTCATGACCCACAGCCCTTGAGGTCATTGCAGAAGTCCAACAATTCCACTCTATTAATCTCTTGGTAGCTTTTGTTGGTAGCTATTTCCAGGCTCTGGGGATGCACAAATATAATGTAAAAAAAAACTCCCAAACTCTTCATGGAAAGTTTACTCTGCAACCTGAGAATACAAAGGCAGGCCCACAGATGCACTATGGCCTATCACTATCCTGACAGGCAGAGCCCAGCCCACAGGGACCCCAGCAGGAAGTCACCAACGCCTTGCTCTGTCCCACTCTGTTCCCACACCCTCCATGGCTTCACAGACTCTTCAGTCCTGGGTTGGTTCTACCAGACCAGAGGGCAGAGGAGGACAGAGCTCTGCTCAACACAGACAGGAGTGCAGTTGGGAGGGATGGAGCAGAGGACAAGGAGGAGACCCATTCAGGAAAACAGATGGCAACTTCTAGAACAGCCTGCTTTTAAAAAACAAAAGAAACAAGAGACCAATTGATCTTCTAAGAAAAAGAGAAGAAGAGCTAGGAAATATTGGGGAAAACTATCATTTCTTGACAAAGGAAAATCAACTTTGCCATATGTTAAGGACATATTCTTTCATAGGGTTTTACTTAAATTTTTTTTCTGAAATCCCAAGAAAATCATCCAGACCTTGAATTCTGAAATGAGGATATAAAGGGAGGGGTCTGTGGGTGGAGTGATATTAGCTTAACTCCAATTGTTGATCACTTGGGGACACTAATGAGGGCTTCGGGGCACAACCATGGTGTGTAGGAGGTGATACCATAGTCATTTGTTTTCCTGAGTCGATCTCTGACAGCTTAATTTGGCCAGAGATCAATTAATCCTGTTTAGGGTGCTAGGAAGCTACATAGAGCTTGCGACCCTGACCCATGTGTCCACTCCCTTCATTTCATTCATAAGAATTCTAAAAACTACCCCAATCCCCTCCATCCACTCTTCAACGCTGGAACCACTGAAGAGCACAGACAAAGAGACTGCCCAGGAGCAGATGGCACCAAAGAGGACAAGCATTGCTAGGGTGCCCCACCGGGCAGGGAGGGACAAGGGAAGTGCCTCTGAGCCTCTCCACCAGCCTCCCTCCACTGCCTCTCACTGGTTCAAAGCACACAAAAGCAACTTGGCCCCAGGGCCTGGGAAGCATGCTCCGTTTTGCATGAGAAGAGTGGAGAACGGATTTGAGAAGGAACTGGAAAATGACCAGCATGTCCACCAGCCCTTGGAAGTCTCTTCCCAGTGGGGCGCCTGGCTTTGACTCTTGCCATTCTTTCTCTCTATTGAGGTCTCTTTAAATGAATTCTTACCACTTCCCTCTGTCTACCTTTCAGCAGTTTTTTTATGGCTTCTATTGCTCAGAAAATAAAAATCTAAACTTCCTACCAGGGCCGGCAGGGCCCCGCGTGTCCTAGCTCTGCCGATCTTCTCAGCTCATTTCAAATCACTCTCCCCTCAGTCACCATGCTCCAACCCCAAGAGCTGACTTGCACCCCCTCCCATTTGTCGACTACCGGGCTCTCACACCTGTCCTCCCATCTGTCTGGAAAGATCTATTCCCCTGCTTTGACTAAATACTTCTCGTCCTACAGGTTTCAGCTTAAATGTCATTTGTTGAAAAAGGCAAAAGGCTTTCCTAAGAAGCCTCTTTCCCATTTCAATCCGATGCAACTTTTGTGGTCTTAATCACTTTTGTACTTCTCTTTCATGACACTTAACATAATTTATAGGTATATTTACTCATGTCTTTTGGTTTTTTTTTTTTTTAACATTTTCTCTCCACCTGTCTGGAGACTCAGCAAAGATAGGAACTTTGCTAAAGATGTTGGCTGTGGTACCAGCTGCACTGTGCCCAGCCCACACAGGGGCCGGTTAAGGACTGGTCAAAGGTGGGAGAGAAGGCTCATGGGATAGGACCACATCACAGATTCAGACGCTTTCCCAAAGTCCACCCAGCTTCTTTCTGCCCCTTCATTTAGTCACCCAAAACTAACCATCTTTGAATGCAGTCTTCCCAAAGTTAAATAGATTTGCAAATCTGCCATCACTAAATCCAGCATCAAAGACATATTTTTTTTTTACTTCTGTGTTCAGAAGGACAAAAAGTTCCTTGTGTCCTTTGGAGAATAACTCTTGCTGAGAAAACAGGAGAACCCTGAAGCTGCCGGTTACCTTTTCCTGACGACGTGTGAAAAAACATCCCCCCTTTCATTTCTAGTCAGCATCGAGGTTTGTCCTTAGTTTGTGTGTGTGACTGTGATTCTGTCATGCTTTGTAATGTTCATTTAATAACATAAGGATATCACCGTGTGTTTATATTACTCACAAAAGACCATACCATTCTCTCTGGATGTGAGGCACATTTTTTTAAAAAGCTCTTTTAAATGGGTTTTGTTTTCCGCACAGGAAAGGCTACTGGTATAATACAAGTCAAGGACACATTTGTGGTTGTAACCACGGCCCCTCCTTGTGGCAGAACAAGAGCAATGACTCCAAACACCGTCTATTATTTCACCAGCAAACTAACAAGAGCAGAAGACCCAGGCAATCTTTGTCTGGAATTTTAGCCATGGACTTGACACTTTTCCCATGAGTTCTTTACCATGTTACCCAAAGCATTTTCTTAGCGGAGCGGCCCTCGAGTCTTTAATTCCAGCTCGTTATTTCTCCTCTAACAGACCTAAGTGTGTTATTAATAACAACAACCAAAAAAATTAAGTATGGTGTGCACACTAATCTAAAATTTTGAGTTGGCAATTAGTTGGAGCGAAATGCAATTAGATGTGTTCCTTCAAGTCCTAATTTACATGCTGGAAAACATGGGCAGCCTTCACGAGTAATTGCAAAAATAAGCCCTGCTTTCTGTGTTTGTGTACAAATACAAAGCTCCCCAGCACACCTGCCTTTGCCTAAATAGAATAGAATCCCAGGAGTCTTCCTGCTTTATGATCACTGAGATATACAGCAGAAAAGGATCTGATCAGACTGGAGGTGAAAATATGTTTTCTCTCTACTGCAGAAGCTTGGAATTAATTGGCATTGACTTTACCCGTGGAGAGCCAGGGTGTACAAACTAAGTCTGACAGAATCTCCATGTAACCCCATGAGGTGAATTAAGGCTCTTCAGAGTTCCAGCACCCCATTTTTGTGCACTCAAGAGTAGTAGTTAATGCAATCCAATCTATTAAGCACTTCACGAGCATCTGCCTATACAGGATTGCTTGGTGTCCTGGAGGGGACAAATTTAATGAGATCCTATTGACATCTTCAAGAGGTTAGAGTCTAGTGGAGGAGATAAGGCACAGACACAAACACCACATGGGCGGGCCGCACTGGACACTGGGTGGTTGTGTCGACCATAACCCTCCTGGTGGCTGTACCTCCGTGTCCCCTGAGGATGAGATGTGGGGGTGTCTTTTCTACTCTATCAACACCCTAAAGGGGAATCAAGTTTCGGCTCAGAATCCAATCGAGAAGCTACTCTTGTAAAGCGAGGACGTGTTACTCTTGTAACATGAAGGACTCTGGATGAAGAAAACAACATCTCAGTACAGATGGGAGATCAAAATGATAAGGTACACGTAGAAAGACTCCAAGACCCAGTAGAACTTGGATGATACAAAGAAGAATTAAAAAACACCGGATATAGAACCGAAACCTCCCGTGGGCCACTCCATTAAGCATTTTGTCAATTTCTTAGGAGAAAATTGGGCGGCATCAGACCCCATGCGTCATGTATAATTCTTTGTTTATAAATAATTCTGTCTGCTAATTCTCATTCCACAGCATGAGTTCAGTCATTTGTATCCCATATTGTTTTGAAAATAAGTTCAGGCAGCTAACGTTTTATAATCTCCATAAAGTCCCAAGATAAAGAGTCCCTTTTAGATATCATCACATACTTAGAAAGCTAAACTCCGGGGGCCCAGTGCAGTGGAAAGGAGAGCTTGCAAAATGATACCAGCACCCAAATGGCTGAGGATGGGTGGGAGGATGGGAAGACAGACAGGTATTCCTGGCAAGGGTGAGGTGCATCTGAAGGTGTAAAGGTAGGAAAGCACCTGGCCATGCACCTTGCAGGAAAGAAAACAAGAAAGACTTTGCCATTTACATTCTCATTTGTAAAATCTTTGCTTTTCCTCTGTATGAGGAATATTCAGAAGATGAAGACTGTAAAGCACGTTCTTCCCCATGACAGACAATGAGATTCTTAACAGAGCCATCTCTGCACTAGGCAGGAAATGTCCATGTGTGCAGAGTTACTGGGTTTGGAAGGATTTCAGAAAGAATAGCTCTCTGCTCAAGTCACCTTAAATACGTCTCTAATGGGAGAGAGAGCTCTCATTTCACAATTAGCAATAGTGTTTTAAAAGCCAATGCTGTTTGAAGACGCCTCAGAATGACTCTTACTGTCATGGAAGTGTAGATGACATCATTTTCTACCTATTCCTGTCTGGCCAGTTTAACTGTAGAAGGAAGGAGACCCAAAATGAGACTTCAGGCCTCACCCAGAGACTAAAGTAAAGTACAGGGTTGAGTTAGGAAATAATCAGAGAGAAGAAGGTTCTAAAGAAGTTCTGGGAGAAGGAATAGTGTGACCAATTTTACACTTAATGGGAAACGATCCTAGACCCAGATGGTATCCCCAAAGGCCTGATTGTTGGGGCCAGGAAAATTCAGACACTGAATTTTGGTTGAGCTCTCCGATGATCCTGAGCTCCCCTCTGAGACATCCAAAGACCTCAAGATGGTTGGTACGTTTCTCCTTGTCATTTCAAGTTTTCACAGGATCTTTTTAGTCCTGAAAAGATAGACCAAAACAATGGACTACCGAGCAATTAAAGGAGAACCTCGTTTTGAAACATGGGGCTTGTTTTCATGTCTATTTTTAAATATTCTAAGGTTAAAAAATATTGTCAGAATGCAAAGAGAGTCACTTTGTCAAGCTCTCTCCAAAAATAAATAATACATGAATTAATTAGAATAAATCTTAAAATTCCACAAGTTATGAGGCAGGGTATCTTGCACCCCTGATACCAAGAACCATGACAAAAGACTCAGCCAGAACCCAAACTTGCACAAAGGCCACCAAAAATAAATAAATTTAAAATATAGATACAGATATATATCTGTATCTATGTGTGTGATATATATCTATCTATGTGAGATATATCACACAAACTCACCACAGGGACATCTGCCCTGATCTGGAACCACCCCTGTTTTTAATCCTTCTAACCGAGGATTATTGTTTCAAGAGAGCTTAAGTGATCTTCCTCATTTCACCTTCAAAACCTGCCCCACACCTCAACCTCTCTGAGCACACTCGGTTTACTCTGGCATTCATATCCCAATTGCAATGCTTTGCGATTCCCAAACAAACACCTCTCTCTGACTGTTATTTAGGTTGACAAAAGGTAATGCGTGCTGGGGTTTGGAGGAGGGAGAGCTGCCACAGAAATGAAGAAATGAAAGGCCCCTGCTTAATGTCATCACAGGAGGGCCTTCTAAAAAAGAGGGACAACCAAGGAAGGTTCACTTGCTACAGGAGAGGGAATATAGGCTGGTAAAAATGAGAGCTGCTGTTCTAAAGGGAGCATCTCTAAGTGGAAAGGGGAGTGTGAGAGCTGTCAACTGCAGTCCCACACTCTGCAGGAGATGGAAGGAGGGATCACAGGTGATTAGAAATGTTTTGAGCCAGCTGACTCTCCCAGGTAAGGTCAAGCTTCGCAAGAAGACCCCTGCCAGACGATCGCTCCTGCTTTGATCTGCGCTCAGTGAGCAGCTGGCCTCCTGACCCTTTATCAAAAGCGCGAGTGAGTGGATGAAAAGACAAAGTAGAAGACAGTAGTTAAGAAGTATCTGGGTGTCCCCGGTTAATTGCATTAAGTCTCACTGGTCTGTGTGTGCATTGTGTGGGGTGCTTTCTTTCTTTGTATATGGGCCCTCTCAGGCACAGAGCATAGGCCAGGGAGCCCCCCACATCCTTCATCAGTGATCAGGAGATTTACTTATTTCTAGACATCAACCTTATTGTTACACTGTGACCATATACTCTTATGTTCCCTGCAGGGAACAACACTTAATAATGACCAACTATCCTAACAGGATGATTTCCTGCTTTGTTTTAAATTAATTCAAGTCAACAAGCAGGTAAGAAATAGCAGGAGCCTGAATCAGGGTAATGGTTTAAACAAGAGATGGATAATTTTTTAAATATAGAAGTTAGACTCCACAGGGCTTGGTGTTTCATTGGATTTGGTTGAAGACTAGGGTCTGTGATTCTGGTGACAGAATAGACTTAAATGCAGAGCTCAAGGCATCCAAGGGACACTGTGTTTGTAAAGAAAGATCAAGCTCTGCTGTAGCAACGAATTGCCCCAAAATCTCAATGACTTAAACTTTTATTCCTAGCTCTCTCGTTGTAGCCCAGTGCTGTTCGGACGGCCCTCCTGGGAAGCTCCTTTGCAAGGAGGGACTCAGGATCTAGGATCCTCCCACATCCTGAGTCTCCCATTGTGGAGACCTTGGCTTCCAGCTTGTAACATGGATGCATGTCCTCCCACCCCCACCAACTCAGGGCAAGGGCTCATTCATTTGGTTCCAAACTAAATGCAGGAGGGGTTAGAAAATATATTCCTCCTGTGTTCCCAGGTAGAGGAACAGGTGAGATAAGCATCTAGCCCATGTCCCACGCAAATATCCAAACGAAAATAGACAGCCAGTTGCTGAATGTACCCTGCAAGGGGATCACTCAAAGCCGGGATGTAGAGATGGTCAACTACTTAAACCCAGAAAAATGCGGGAGTTCTACCAAGAAGAACTCGTACAGAACAAAAGAAGAGAAATCTGAGGAACACCAACTTTGAAAGGGTCAGAGAGGGAAGGATCACTGGGAAAGATGGCAACTGTGGAAATTCACAGGGACAAGAAAGGAAACATAGGATGTTGAATGAAGAAATTCTCCCCCAGGAATTAAGGGATGGATTCAGTATCCACTGAAGAGAAGCTGGTTGGCAAGGAACTAACCACATTTACAGAGCCGGAAATGTGAGCTCATTCTGGGAGAGTTTCTACTCCTTCTGAGTGACAGAGCTATTCTGAGATTTAGGGTTTGGGTGCTAGGACAATAGAATTTCTAGGATCTCTCAGTGGATTAATAGAAACAGCCCCAGGATAGTGAGAAAACACCTACAGAACTGTTGGCATCTGTATAAAGGAAGGTGAACTGGACTAGGAGCCACATGAAGTGAGAACTCATTCTGGTTTTATGTGACCACTGTGAGGTCCCTTAGTCCCTCTGGGTGTCAGTCTCCAAATCTAATTGTGGGGACATCACTTCCAACCATAGCAAGGATGGGTGGGATTCAGAGTGCTCACTGTGCCCCAGATCCTGTGCTAAATCCTTTTCCTAGATTATCTCATTTATTCAATCCTACTCATTTCATTTCTAGGAAGGGGACAATGAAAGAACCTCCATTTCACAGATGGGAAAACCGAGGCTGGGATAAATTAAGTAAGTAGCCCAGAGTTGTACATCTAGATAAAAATGTGAAATACAGGAACTGGAAGATAGAAATCCAGGCCAAGGAAGGTCTGGACACCCAATGCTCCAAACTTTCTGCATTGATTCAGTAAATATGAGTGTTTCAGAGATATCAACCCTGCCCCGTAGAGCATTTAAACAAAAAGACAGGATGCCACCAGTCTTTGCCCACCCGTGCCCAGGCCAGAGGCTGATCAGGAACTCCACTGCCTGAAACACACACTTCCAGGCTCAAAGTGGGAGAAATTTCAAGTCCAGAAACTAAAGGGCCCTCGATGCATTTGAAAAACTACTTTTCCATTTTTGAGAAGGTGATTCCCCCATCTTTGTTAGCTGAGCAGTTTAGTAATTAGGTTCTTTATCACTTTGTCAAAATGGAGCAAGAAGAGCTAAACAAAGCTAGACTCCAATGACCTGTATTCCATCAATATGAAGAAAATGAAAAAGGTGACCCAATTTTCAAATCCCTCTCAAGGTAAAGAGCTCAATCCTTTCACACACAAAGAAAAAGTGTTTTTCTTTTAAATCTATCATGTACCAGCTTACATTCTTATTATAAGAAACCATAGAACTTAATGGAGTCTACAGGAGTACCAATATGATCGTGTAATGCCAAGTTTCAGAGAGATGCTACGAGATCACAATAAACTGGCTTACAATTTTACTTTTTAATTTCAATTTAAGTACATTCCTTCTTCCCTTATCATTGTCAGTAAAATTAAATTGTCTTTTCCAATTAGAATAAAATCAAAATGTTTGCTGTTGAGCCCCTCTGAGCTCTCTATAAATCTCCTTTAACAGGTAAAATAAAAGCTGTCTCTGGCACCCTATCAGTCTCCAACAGTGTTATTACACATTGTACACAATAAAAGGATGGTGGCTTTTTTTTTTAATTTTCAAAGCCTAACTCCAGAAAAGATGTCTTAATAAAGATGAGTTTTTTCCATGTTACCACCATTAAACTTAGGAAGCCCATATCTTCACCAACCCCCTGGGGTCTAACCCAGTGCTGGGTTGCAGAATGCACTCAATAGTAAGTTGCTGAGTGACTGGAGTAGATAAGGTTATGTTATTTACCAAGAACACAGCAGCAAGCAAAACATCTAAGCCAAACCTATCAAGAAGTTTGCATTTTCAGAGAGAGGGATAGGAAATATAAACAAATAAGTGCAGTAATTTATTCTGGCAAGAAATCATAGTTTAGTCTACTCTTCCTCTTTAAAAAAAAAAAAAAAGTGTCCTTATTTATACCATTGGAAGTCATCTTTAACTGAACAACTTCTGTAAGAATGAATATGGTATGATAAGAGTAGGCAACCAACCAAAACATTTTATCTACTCAAGTTTGGTTATTCACCTCCATCATTCCAGCTATTCCTGTTATTTTTTAAATATTTTAAAATTATTTTTTATTCTCTCCATTGTAGATGGACACAATACCTTTATTTGATTTATTTATTTTTCTGTGGTGCTGAGGACTGAACCCAGTGCCCCACACCTGGGAAGCAAGTGCTGTACCACTGAGCCACAACCCCAGCCTGCATCCTGTTATTTTAATAAGCAGATGTCCACATTGCCCCGCCTCCAACAAAGGCATTACTAGAACAGCCTGGAAATGTTTAAATGTTGCTAGTTCATCATACAAGTGTAGGGAATTTTCCAGGATGAGACTTAATTGCAACTATTCTACAGGGAAGAAACTAAAGCTTAATGTCACCTGGGTCTCTACATGCAAAACTGCCCTGGTATGTATAGGAACCGGCTCAGTTGGCTGTATGCAGGCCCAGCGCCAAGTGTCTTGCACACACAGTCTAACTTGTTCTGTGCAGCTAAAATACAGTGGTCATAAGGCAAAATTAAAACAAACGCCAGTCTGTCTTGGATGTCCAGTCTCCTCCTCTACCTTGCCATGTTAGGCTCTCACGATCATTCTGTGTCAGGGTTTGCATGGGAAAATGGAAGCCACACCAAGGATCTCATTGTACATTACATTTTAATTCTGGAATTAGGTGTTTCCAAAGTTATTGGAGGGGTTTCAAAATGGTAAGCAATAAACTCAACTAGAATACCAAAGGGAAAATACTATTTGAGGAAAAAAATAGGTTTGGGTTTTGAAATTTCATTTAATTTTCAAATGCAGACTAAATAAAGTAGGCCTTAACATTCTCTAAGAACAAAATTTTTCTGTCACAACGTCTACTCAAAATCTCTTCCCCTTTCTCAGGAATTCTGGCATCCAAAGCAAATTTATCTGTTGTTGTTGTTGTTTTTCCTGTTTAGATAGATTTTCTCCAAATTTCAAAATAAGAAATTTTGTCATAGATAAATGTTTTAAACTTTTGGAGGAAATTCCAGTTTTAAGTTATTCTCTGTACCTGTATAGAGTGATAATATTTAATACATTTAACTAAAATTTGCCAATTTATTAGGAAAAATGGAGACTGTTTTCATTTTAATATGCTTGTTTTCCATAAATTATGAAGTTAAATGTTCCCTGTGTTCATTAATTGCCTTTACTTATTCTTTGTGAATTATCAGTTATACCTTCACCATTTACATTTTAAAGTAAAGTTATAATTTAAGACTTGTTTGGTAAGTGAGCAAAGTTTTCACAATACCATGAAAAATATGTACTATGAAAATATCATTTGGAATTTTAAAATAGAAGAAGAAAAGTTAATATCCAGCAGTGAGAGGACTGCTTTCAGCAGAAGAAACCACCGAAGGTCACAGATAATGCAATCATTAATCCCAGCCCATGTCTTTTGTTGCCGTCTTCGGTAGGTGACATACTGGTGACTAAAGCACCTGTCTTCACACATACACACACATGCACGCACACGCAGGCACACACAACCTTTCTAGGTTCCAGGAATCTGTGACCTGCTTAAGGATCAAAGGTAGCACCATTATTCATTATAACAACAATAGAGCTACAGTCCATCTCTCACATTTAAGAATTTAACAAAATCATTCCATAAAGAAATTTACGCAGAGTCACTCTATTACTTTAAAAAAAAACATTGCAGGGAAAATTTTTAACTATAATAAATAAAATACGGCATTGCCCCTCTACATTCCTAGCACCAATACCTGTTCTATTTCTTTATTTTTTATTTGTAAAAAAGTAGTTGGTTTCTAATTCTCTTTGAAGCTCTGCCACGCTGGCATTCCCTGCCATTGCAAACACTGATGTCAGTCTTGTGTTTCCAGAGAGCTCAGAAAATCCTGCTCTCTCTTTGGAGGGTACTTGGCCCCCACTGGCTGAGACTGGCCACTGCCACAGCTGGAGAAGCAAAGCCTCCTGTAGGGGCTTTTATGCTCCCCCTGCCTTTTCCTAAATCAAAATATAGGAGATGACATCTGTGCACCTCCTCTTCTTAGCACCTTGGCTACTTATTGTCCCCAGAAGGATTGGTTGCTCATTAAGCAGAAGATTGGTTTTACACCTGTCACTTTTTTTTTTTTTTTTCTATTTTCCTTGCTTTGTGAAGATTGGTATACAAAAGGGTGCACTCTTTCTCTGCTTAAATAGATTCAGGATTTATTTCCAAAGGACAGGAACCTAGTAGACCATCCCTCTAGGACAGTGGTACTTTGACACTTTGATTTAGGTCCTATTTTGACAGGGAAAGCTGCCCCATGGC
The DNA here is from genome assembly GCF_902686455.1 of Sciurus vulgaris. Classification (NCBI taxonomy): domain Eukaryota; kingdom Metazoa; phylum Chordata; class Mammalia; order Rodentia; family Sciuridae; genus Sciurus; species Sciurus vulgaris. The sequence continues at coordinate 158,238,186 of NC_136465.1, forward strand.
CTTCCTATCTTTACCACATTCACAAAAGGAACAATGAAAATTAGGAATTAGAGTTAAACCAAATGCATTAAAAATGACAATACTATAAGAATTTTCCAAAATAACCAATGAAAGTAAAACCTAAAAATGAGAAGATTTTCCTATTTAGTCCCTTACGTAGCTAGAGCTACTGAACACCAAGATCCATCCAAGACCATATTGATGAGGCACTGATAAGAAAAAAATGTTGTTCCTACTTTCAGAAATTCCACTCAGTTGCTTATGCATACATACTTTGTAGCAATGCTAAACATCATGTAACTACAAGAGGGTATTATTATTTCAAGCAGAAGAAACAAATTCTGGATAATTTCAGCCATAATTACCCAGCGTGAGGGAGAGAATTTATTGAAAGGGGAATCAAAGAGAAGCCAATGTGTTTTGGAAAGAATAAGAACCAGGCAAGGTTGGAGATAAGCAGGAGGAGGGGAGGGACAGAATGTTTAGAGAGCCACCATCCAGGGGATAGCATGTAGCCATTTTGTTTTGATACAGTCTGCTAAGAATAACATTTCAGGACCAACCTGAGCTGCTTTTGCAACACCACCTATGGCACCAAAAACATGGGGTCTGTCCTCATGCCAACTGATTCTTCACTCTCCAGACGTCAACTGGGTGTCTTGTAATTCGACTAAATTCTGACACTAACTCCTCAGAATTAGCATAGACCCCAGAGGTCAAGAGCTCAGTCCCACAAGACTGCCTGCATTTCAGATGCCAATCACAAATCTGGGCTATTTGTACTTGTGACTAACCACTACACAGTCAGACCTCCTTCTCAATTTTGATAATTTGCTAGAAAGTCTTACAGAACTCAGGAAAGCACTTCACCTGGTCTTACCAGTTTATTAGAAAGAATACAACTCAGAAACAACCAAATGGAAAAGATGCCTTGGACAGAGATGGGGAGGTAAAGTAGCCATGGATCTCCCACGACCTCTCTGGGTACACCACACTCCCAGCACCACCAGATCACCAACACAGAAGTTCTCCAAATCCTGTCATGCAAGGGGTTTTACGAAGGTTCCTTTACATATGCATAATTGGCTAAATCATTTAAATCATTGACCACTGGTGGATAATTCAATCTCTAGCCCCTTTCCAGATTCACAGGGTAGGACTAAAGAGTTCACATGTGATCACATAGTTCTAGCAACCAACCTCCATCGGTATGTGGCTATACTTGCCGCCATGTTTTACAGCAACCTGGACTATGGAGGAGCCTCAAGTAATATGATGCCCCTTAACCACTCAATTCACAGTTTATTTGTAACTCTTAGGAACACAGTGCTATGGAATGAATTGCTTCCCCCTAAAGATCATGTTTTGAAGTGGACCATAACCCCCATTGGGACTATAGTCAAAGATAGAGCCCTTATGAATGTAATTAAGATGAAATGAGATCATATGGATGGGGTCCTAATCCAATAGGCGTTCTTACCAGAAGAGGAAGAGACATCAGCAGTGCACAGAGGAAAGATCATGGGAAGACAGAGAAAGAAGACAGCCATTTGCCAGCTAGCCAAGAGAACCCAGGAGAAACCAACCCCAAGATCTTCATCTTGGGCTTCCAACCTCCAGAACTTTGAGAAAATTAATTCAGTTGTTAATTAAGACACTCAGTCTGTGGCATTTTTATGGCACCTCTAGGAGACTAACATACCTTTGGAATTTTTTTTAATGAAGTCTATGGACTTGTGTGTCATTTTCAACAAAAATCGAGGGGAGACAAGCCTCTTCAGATCATACCATGGTGCCTACAGTCCACCATGCCTTGAAGAACTGCTCCAAAAGAGCTTGTTGAGCCAAGTATACTTCATGCTGGCAACTATTCCAAACTTGCATCTAATTTTTTAAACCTCAGTGCATCTCAAACATTTTAAACAAGATAGACTGAGAACAATCATCACCAAAATCTTTGTACTAGTCAGCTTCCCATCAGGATAACAAAATGTCTGAGATAGTCAACTTATAAAGAGAAAAGGTTTACTTTGGCTTGTATTTTTAGATATTCCAGTGCATGATCAGTTGGTCCATTACTTTAGGCCTATAGCAAGGCAGCACATCATGGCAGGAGCATGTGGTAGAGCAAAACCACTCACCCCATGACCAGAAAGCAAAAGGTAGGAAGAAGGGGCCAGGGTCCCACTACCTGCTTCAAGGGCACACCAACGATGACAGGTCCCCAGTAGGCTCCACCTCTCAAAGTTTCCACCACCTCCCTATAGTGCCACCCTGAGGTCCAAGCCTTTAAGACATGGCCCTTTGGGACACAAACCATAGCAGTCATTTTTCTCAAAGATACTCCCAGACTTAGTCCAAGTGCAAAATAGTCACTGATTTAATTCCACTTAGCAAACAAACAATAAATGTCACTGAATGCCAGGGGCAAAACTGGCCTCCAATAATGCAGAGACAAATGATATTCAGTCTCTGATCAAGAAACTCAACAGGGAACAGAGGAGAAAATGAGAAAGCAAATGTTAAAATTCAGTATGATAATATTTATGGAAGGTTTTACCACAACATGTTTTTCAAATTCAAGTACAAAATTCACGGGGTAAACATGATTCATAGTCCTCCAACACCAATCATATTAGAAAACTTGGGTATTAGAACTATATTATTTAACCAGCAAAGAACATTCATTTTATAATGTTGTCTACAACACAAAATTCAAGTTCAGATGGAAGGCCTCTGGGAGGTTCACTTTGTCTTCTGTTTTGGGGCTACTTGGGAAGAAAGTTTGAAAACCAATGAGAGGGACCAAAAATCTTTATTCCTTCCTCCCACCCCGCACCTCCTTCTCTCTTTACTGAAAATATAAAATGTGTGTTTCTATTCTTGTGTTTATTAATAGTTTTATGCTTCTTAGTCTTTGTAGAGTTAATGAGTATAATACCAAGTTGGTTTTTAATGATGTTACCCTCAATTGATTTTTTTTCTATGATTCAATGTCCCTTGAAAGAAAAACTAAATAAGTCCCCTTGCCTACCACATTAAGATCCCCAAAAGAATATTAAAAATATATGTGCAGATGATGAACATTCAAATCCCATTGAAAATCTGCAGAAACTTCTTTGCAGAATTTAGTTTTAAATAGAGAGAAATCCTTTCAATATAGGAGATGTCTTTCTTATTTATAAAGATACATATCTAAGAAGCAAAACACTCTCCAAGATAAAATGCATTTGGCTAGCATTTGAATAGAGACTATCTGTACAAGCCAAGGCCAAGTAGAAAATTACTAAAAAGGAAATGACTAACAGAATTTACTATCTGAAGTCCATACTTTTATCATATGTATAAAATACCTCTTCAAAGTACATATTAAACTAGATCAAATTTAAAATAGTTTCTTCTGAAACAAAGAACTTTCTAAAAAAATAAAAGACACCAGACTGAGCAAGGGAGAGCTCTTTTTTTTTTTTTCTATATTGAGAGAGAGATTTCTCCCTTTGTGCATAAACCCTTACTGATCTCATGACATTCTATATTTCTAAGTCTGAAATCTATCAGTAGGCATATATTTATGAAGTGTCAGTTGGGTACAGCAGCTGATTCTAAGAACCAAGGGGAAACAAGAAGAGCAAGAGAAGACATCATATCCTATAAAAGATCCATTTGAAAGGATAAGTCTTACCCTTTGCTTCTTAGTGTCTCTAATAGCAAAATTCTTTTAACAGTGCCTCTGCATCAGATCAAGAACTTTGACATTCAATAGAAAGTGAATTAACCGAGCGTCAGAGAGCCAATCAAGACAAACTTAAATAAGCCAACAGTTGGCATGATCTCAACCCCAAACTTCCTTCCAAAGATAATTTCATTGCCAAATTAATTTAAAAAAAAAAATTATCACTGCCTTGGTCACTTTTTTGTTGCTGTAACAAATACCTGATGTTTAGTACTGTATAAAGAAAAGAGGTTTATTTGGCTCATGGTTCCAGGGTTTGGAAGCTTCAGATAGCATGGCGCTGGTGTTCTGGCCAGGGACCCTTGTTGTGCCACAATATGGCATCAAAGCTGAACGAGAAACAGCTCTGTGCAGAAGGGAATGTACTTGAGTGAGAAAGAAAGATACTGGGGAAAGTTGACCCTTTTTGTAACAAACCACTCTCATGGGAACTAAACCCTTCCTGCCAGACCAAATCCACTTGCAGGAGACAGCACTGATCATGGAGTCCCATGACCTAATCACCTCCCAATAGGCCCCGCCTCTTACAGGTTTACAGACCTCAGCACCACCACACTGGGGACCAGACCTCCAGCACATCAGTCCCTGAGGGACATACCACATCCAAAACATAGCAATCATACAGTTTATGCTTTTATAAGCTACACATTATTTATTAAATTAACCAGCAAATTGTTCCAAGAACTCTCCTTCGTTTGTAAAGCAGCAATGAGAGTAGTTTCTGTCTTTATATTATTCGTATTTGTGATTCTTATTTTCATTTTTATTTGTTATTTCCTCGGCCCGCTTTTCCAGCATCATCTGACATTTTCTTTCTACCATTGAGTTTTAGAAATACCAAAGAATGTCAACATCATAACAAAGGATGTAAACACTCTGAAAAACACAAAGAAAAAAACAGAAACTGAAAATATGATTCCTTAAAAAATGAACCCAATACACTGAGGCACCATTTAACCATATGCCATAGACAATGGGAATTTTCTTGCTTTGTTGCACACCAGTAATTATGTATTGGGCCTCTTTTCAAAAAAAATTACTGCATAAAAATCCCTAAATATATTAATGTTTCAATCTTTTTAGACTCATTTGATGTGAAAACAATAAGTTATTTTACAAAGGCTTTTTGGTATATATGTTGTGTTGCTTGTCTGTTTTGTACAAAGTAAGGGATATTATAGATTTCAGAGTGGAACCAAGCATGATAGGGAAGCATCACAGAGAAGGGAAACAAGAAAGGAACCATGAGTTTTAAGGATAGATGTTTATATTTGGGTTGGTGTGTTCTTATGACATATTACTTCATGAAAGATTCTCATAGGAAACAAGATGTATTTGGAGAGGAGATGTCATAACCTCAACAACCCATAAACTGTGATGTGGCAAACTTCCATTCTTGAATGACATGGTTCTTTCCGCCTATCCATAATGTTAAGTCATTTTTTTTGTACAATGTCAGGATAAAGTTAGTGCCTTGTATAGCAGCCAACCCTACTAACAGACCCTCAAATCACCACTTGTAATGGGAGTAGAAGGAATATTAAGAATCTAGTAGTGTGCCAAACCATAAGATTTTTTTTAATCAGAATTCAATATCTTTCTGTGAAAACATCTACCTCTTCTCTTCTCTTCTTGTCTACCTCTTCTTGTCTGTGTCATTTCTTATGACAGTGCCATGAAGCCTGACTGTCAGGATTTGATTTGGCTTAGTCAGGATCATTGGTAGGTAAAATTGGATAAGTTACTCAACCTCAAAGGGTTTTTGTGAAGAGTAAATATAATACAACATGCACAATACTTACTGTATGGATGTGACTCAGTAAATGTTACAGAAACAGACAAGTGGAGAGAGATAGGTGAGGAGTAAGAGAAAGATATCTAATTTGGAGCATTTTCCCTCTTTCTCTAGTCAATATTTATGTTTTAAACAAGTTTATATTATGTGAACTCACACATGTGTTGCCACATTTGTGAAGTCATTGTTTAAATTTGGGGAATTTAATTTAAAACCTTTGAAGGGTGAGAGATAGGGGTTAATTTCATTCTGTTGCATATGGTTTTCCAGTTTTCCCAGCACCATTTGTTGAAGAGGCTATCTTTTCTCCATTGCATATTTTTGGCACCTTTGTATGAGAAAATTGTATTTATTTGGGTTTGTGTCCGTGTCCTCTATTCTGTACCATTGATCTACCTGTCTATTTTGGTACCAATACCATGCCGTTTTTGTTACTATTGCTTTGTAGTATAGTTGAAGATCTGGTATTGCGATACCCCTGCTTCGCTGTTTTTACTGAGGATTGCTTTAGCTATTCTGGGTTTCTTATTCTTCCAGATGAATTTCATAATAGCTTGCTCTATTTCTGTAAGGTACATCATTGGGATTTTAATTGGAATTGCATTGAATCTGTATAGCACTTTAGGTAGTATGGCCATTTTGACAGTATTAATTCTGCCTATCCAAGAACATGGGAGATCTTTCCATCTTCTAAGGTTTTCTTTAATTTCTTTCTTTAGTGTTCTGTAGTTCTTATTGTAGAGGTCTTTCACCTCTTTTGTGAGACTGATTCCCAAGTATTTTATTTTTTTCGATGCTATTGTGAATGGTGTAGTTTTCCTAATTTCTCTTTCTGAAGATTCATCACTTATGTATAAAAATGCATTGGATTTATGAGCATTGATCTTATAACCTGCTACTTTACTGAATTCACTTATGAGTTCTAAGAGTTTTCTGGTGGAATTTCCAGGTTCCTCTAAATATATAATCACGTCATCAGCAAACAGGGATAGTTTGAGTTTTTCTTTTCCAATTCGTATCCCTTTAATTTCTTTGGTTTGTCTCATTGCTCTGGCTAGAGTCTCAAGAACGATGTTGAATAGAAGTGGTGAAAGATATGCAACAGAATGAAATTAAACCCCTATCTCTCACTCTGCTCAAAAATCAACTCAAAATGGATCAAGGACCTCGGAATCAGACCAGAGACCCTGCATCTTATAGAAGAAAAAGTAGGTCCAGATCTTCAACTTGTTGGCTTAGGATCAGACTTCCTTAACAGGACTCCCATAGCACAAGAAATAAAAGCAAGAATCAACAACTGGGATAGATTCAAACTAAAAAGCTTTCTCTCAGCAAAGGAAGCTATCAGTAATGTGAAGAGAGAGCCTACAGAGTGGGAGAATATCTTTGCCACTCATACTTCAGATAGAGCGCTAATTTCCAGAATCTATAAAGAACTCAGAAAACTCTACACCAAGAATACAAATAATCCAATTGACAAATGGGCTAAGGAAATGAACAGACACTTCACAGAAGAAGATCTACAAGCAATCAACAAACATATGGAAAAATGTTCATCATCTCTAGTAATAAGAGAAATGCAAATCAAAACTACACTAAGATTCCATCTCACCCCAATTAGAATGGCGATTATCAAGAACACAAGCAACAACAGGTGTTGGCGAGGATGTGGGGATAAAGGTACACTCATACATTGCTGGTGGGGTTGCAAATTAGTGCAGCCACTCTGGAAAGCAGTATGGAGATTCCTCAGAAAGCTTGGAATGGAACCACCATTTGACCCAGCTATCCCACTCCTTGGCCTATACCCAAAGGACTTAAAATCAGCATACTACAGAGATACAGCTACATCAATATTCATAGCTGCTCAATTCACCATAGCCAGATTGTGGAACCAACCTAGATGCCCTTCAGTTGATGAATGGATAAAGAAACTGTGGCATATATATACAATAGAATATTACTCTGCCATGAAGAATGATAAAATTATGGCATTTGCAGGCAAATGGATGAAATTGGAGAATATCATGCTAAGTGAGATAAGCCAATCTCAAAAAAACTAAAGGACGAATGATCTCGCTGATAAGCAGATGAGGACATATAATGGGGGGTAAGAGGGGTTAGCGTTAGGGTTAGGGTTAAGTTTAGAGTTAGGGATAAGGAGGGTGGTAAGAATGGAGGAATGAAGGACTGCATAGAGGGAAAAGAGGGGTGGGAGGGGTGAGGGGGAAGGGAAAAAATAACAGAATGAATCAAACAACATTGCCCTATGTAAATTTATGACTTTTAATTTAAAAAAATAAATTAATTAATTAATTTAAAAAAAAAAACTTTGAAGAATTGGTTAGTTGACTAACTATGCCTGAAAGTCCTGTTGAGTGAAAATGCTGTCCAATGATCTTCTCTTTATTCTTTGATTAGACAGTCTCATTTTACAAGTCAAATCATACAATTTGAAATCAGCATCTTGCATTGTTCTGTATATTTGTTTTTCAAATCATAATCAATTTTGGTTCAGGTAGGTTCCTAGCAGCAATATTGATGAAGTTTCAGTGTGTTAGATGTATCAGGAATACACAATTTTGTAGAATTTAAAACAAAAATATCTAAACGTTCAGGCTTCTTTTTCCAGTCATTGTAAAATAATTGGTACCAGATTTGCTTCCTGCCAAAGACAACTCTAAAACTGGACAAAGTATTTATGGAAAGCATTTGAGACATTGAACAGCAGACACTACAGGCTATCTTCTTTAAAAGAAAGTAATCACATAAAGTGAGGCCAAGTAGACCTTGGAAGTCTTACTGAACTGAGGAAGCAACAAGTGGAGCAGGGTACTGGAAAGTCAGAGCTGCACAGATAAAATGAGGCCTGAAGGACTTATGGGTGTTCACTCGGGGTTCTTGACCAAGCCCTAGATTGTACAGGTAAAAATTTTAAGGTCCAGGAGAGATTGCCTATCAGGAGCTGAGACATTATTTCAAAGGAGATCAGTTAAAGGTAATTTCTGAATGGAGAAAATATATCACACAGGACTGGTGAGGTCAAATCAATTAGTTTGCTTAATACCCTCGGGCATGACAGTAGAAAGGTCATGCATTAGGAGTAACCAGTGGACCACAGAATAAGGACCACATGTAAAGGCAAAGTTCAAAACTAATAGATTTAACTTAACAAAGAACAAAACCAACCCTGGTAGGACTGAAAGGATTGACCAGTAATTTAACTGTATGCCAGAACAAAGCTCCATATCTACTAAATGACATTGCAACCAAGACTCCCTAAAATGTATCACCTTCAAGGCTTGGTATAAAAATTAAGCCTAACTAAACATGCAAGAAAGCAGAAAAATGTTGCCCAGAATCAAGAAAAATCATGCAACTAATAGAAATAGATCCCATAATATCCCAGTTGTTACCAGTCAAGAAATGTAAAGAAACTATTATAAATATATTCAAGGACTTAAAGGAAAACATGGTTATAATGAATGAAAAGATGAAGAATCTCTATAGAAATGTAAAATATATTTTAAAAAACAGATTGTAGAAGTGAAAAGTACAATATCAAAATGAAAATTTCACTATGTAGGCTTAAAAGAAAATTGGAGTTGAAGGAAAAGTTCATGAACTTGAATAAGAGTCAGTGGAATTTGTCTAATCTGAAGGACAGAAATTTGATAAAGAGTGCCTAAGAGACTCAGTTAGCTGTAGAGCAATATCAAACAGTCTGTTGTATACTCTATTCAAGTCCCAGAAGGAAAAAAGAGAGCAAATGGTGATTAAAAAATATTTATTTTTTGAAAAAATTAGTGAGTCAGAATTTACCAAGTGGATCAAAAACATCTACTTACAGATATAAGAAACTCAGATTTTAGTATTTGAATACCCTTTGAGCCTCTTCCTGTTTCTAGTACCACTAAGATTCAATTAGCTTTATTTAAACTTTTCCTTATTATCTTAGTATTTAATGTTACTTTAAAAAAAAATGGTACTAATAGAATAACTCCAATATATTTAAAATTGGAGAAAACTCCAAAATATATTTAGTCTTTTTTTCCAATACTTTAAGAAAAAATTTCTCCTTATAAACCATAAATTACTGTACAAATATAAACTCTTGGAGTTTCTGTGACTCCCTACTATCAGTATTCAGAATCCACCGTACTGCAACCATGAAATACAAAATTACTTCAAAGTTGACCTTCTTTAAGGTAATCACAGTGAGAAAAACAGCCTCCCCATGCCGCACATCTGCAGCAAACTGGGAATAAAAAAACTCCCTCCCGTCTTCCTTCTACACACTCGTTTTAAGAAACCTCTCTTCTCCCTTAAAAATAAAATTTTTCAACAAAATGCATCTTATTCCCCCCACTCCACAAAAAGAATAAAACTTGTCTAAAAGTGCCTTTAAATTTCATATATAATTAGAGGTATGCAGAGTCCAGTTCCACCTGGAATTATGAAAATTTTACTTCATTCTTTCAAAAGCCCTGAGGCAAATATCTAACTCATGTATTAGTTAATAACAAAGAAGAATTTGTCCATCCCGAAAGCCTGGTTCTGACCACAACAGACACTGCCTTTCTAAGAACACTAACAAAGCACGATTTTCATTCCAATTATAAAATTTACTACACTACCAAATGTTTATGTGTTAAGCTAAGTTTTTAATGACTTCTTTCCTAACCCATTCCATTGAAGTATGGTTGTACCAACAAACCTAAAGGATATTCTGAAGCTACTTAGGCACAATAAAATTTCACAAACCCAGTGAGATCTGAAACAGACGAGTTACATTATCCACTCACAAATTAAAAGACAATAAGGACCTCACGTGTCCTCAGTTGCCTGAGTTCCTCCCTAACAGAGCAAGTGGGAAGGCGGAGTACCTTAGTAACAGAGCATCTCTTAAAATTGCCAGTATACATCTTTTTTGGATTGAACTCGGGGGCACTTGACCACTGAGCCATGTCCCCAGCCTATTTTTTATTTTATTTAGAGACAGGGTCTCACTGAGTTGCTTAGCTCCTCATTTTTTGCTGAGGCTGGCTTTGAACTCCCGATCCTCCTGCCTCAGCCTCCCAAGCTGCTAGGATTACAGGCATCAGTATACATCTTCTTAGCACCACATTCATCCTTTTTGCTGTATTTTTCACATTTTAGTTTGGCCTCTATTTGTGGTTAATGATAAAGCCTTTCCCACTTGCTAGATTATACACTCTGTGCTTGACTTTTCTCACCATTGTACCCCCAACAGGAAGCACAGTGCCTGGTACCTGGCCAGCACTTGGGTAATATTTGTGCAATGAATGAATGCAGCCCACTCAGCAAGTTCTCCAGAGTTCTTTCCTTCATTGAATACATCCATAAATTCCTTGGGTCTCCACCATGACTCCTCCACTCAGAGATAAAGCTATTTCATGTCAGCAAATGATCCAAGGAATACAGGAGGTAAGCAATTCAGAAAGCACTTTCGCTGGTATTTCACCTTATATATTCAGCATTATTGTAACCCCCATGCTATGACTGGAACAAAGGTGTCGGCTCCAAACTGCGTGCTGAAACTTTACCCCATCATGATGGTGTTGAGTGGGGTCTTTTAGGGAAGCAATTAAGTAATGAGGGCCATGCCCTCGGAAATGATCTAGTGCCTTATAAAAGGACAGAAAGGAAGTAGTTTGGGCTCTTTTGGCCTTTTCATCCCTCCTACCATGTAAGGAAACAGCATTCTAGGCACCTGCTTAGAAAAAGGAACCAGGGCCCTCACCAGACACTAAGCCTGCCAGCACCTTGTTCTTGGATTTCCCAGACTCCAAACCATGTGAGATGAATTTTTATTGCTTATAAATTATCCAGCTTCAGGTATTTTATCAGCATCAATGAACCATGACACCCATTTTAGATATAAGGACTGAGGCTGAGAGAGGTAAAAGTCTTTTAACACAGTCCTAACTGGAAGTCCAGTCTCACAGCATTCTGGTGCTTCCAATTCATGGCTTTAGCACTCTCTGCCTGACATCACAACTGTGTTGGGTTGTGGAGAAGCATTAAGATCAGTGACCAGGGCTCATGGAAGGAAGGGAAGTTTCCTGTGGCAGATCTCTAAAGTGAAGCCACGACTGGTTGCTGACTGCTGGGTTTGCCTGGATAGGCTGTGTTAGGGAAGAGAATAGACTTGACATTTGAGAAACAAGAGTGAACCATGCATCTAGAACCAAAGGGTTTCCTTGCTTTCAAAATTCATTTAAACTTTCATACTGACTATCATTTTTTAATATTCATTAATTAGAGGAAACCCTTCCAGTATTCTTTCTCTTGAACTCCAGGATTATCCTAAACCAGGGCAAGGTAGATAAAACTTCATCATGTCTGGCTGAGTGTTAGAGATGTCAGGAGCATGTTCCTGGAATTTGCTAGACTATGCACTACCTTGCTTCCTTAATATGCTCGTGTAATTGTTGTACAAATTATTGATCCTGAAAGATTTATATTCTCTGCAATTTCTCATTGATTAGTTCAGAGTTGATTTCATTGAAAGCTAAACAAGGACCTTCAGGAATTGGAGAAGCACAAAATGAATGCAATTCTGAATTTAGTTTTCTCTGCTGACCTTGTGTGGTAACTTTGCAAGCATTCTTAAGTGGAACAGCCCAAGTATCAACACAAAGATGGGAAGCTTCTGGCAATTTTATAAAAGATTTTTAAGTTCAATAATAAAAGTTTATTGGAAGCACCTCTGATTTTCTCTTCCTGCCCTTTTTTTATGGGTTTGGTTGTTTTGCTAAATTAGGTTTGCGGTTCACCTGCTTTGTTATAGCACAGCATTAATGAGGTCAAAATGTCAGGCTCCATCTCTGTAGTGACAAACTGTGCCCTTAACCTCAGGGAGCTTCCCTGGTTGATGAAAGCAGGGAGAATATTTGAATGCACACAACTTCGTCTCACAAAACTGGATAAACAGTTTCAAGGCTGCAACTGAGATTGGCATCCCCTTCATTTATACAAACAGCAAAATTTCCCCCTTCTCTTAAAAGAGAAAAACATGCAAGATATTATTTATGTCATAGAAGAAATAAGGTGTTTGCTAAAAAAACAAAGTTGAAGGTCTAAAATGAATGATGGAGAACCTGTATTTGTCATCACTATAATCAAAATACCTGACAAGAACAACTTAAAGGAGAAAAAATTTATTTGGCTCACGGTTCTAGAGGTTTAGTCCATGATCAGCTGTCTCCATTGCTTTTGGGCCCAAGGTAAGGCAGAACATCATGGCAGAAGAGCATGAAGAGGTGCACTGCTTTGCTCCTGGCGGCCTGGAAGCAGAGAGAGAGAGGGGAAGGGGCTGCAGAGAAAAACCCTTCAAGGGCACACCCCAGTGACCCGCCTCCTCCAGACACACTCCAGTTGCTCACAGCTACCAGTTAGTCCATTCATATTGGGATGCCCTGATTAGGTTATGGCTCTGGTCATCCAATCCTTTCACCTCCTGCCTCAGCAACGAGTTTTGGGGGGACACCTCAGATCCAAACCATGACGGAGGCATACAACAATTTTAAGAACGGAAATTTTTCAGTTATTTGAATAGAGATGCCCCAGTGATTACTTGCAACCGTGTGCTAAAGAGTCCAGATTGCACATTGAGTAATTAAAATTTGATTAATTCTTATCAGGTTAGCAAAGGGTGGCCCCCCAAACAAATTGACAGTGCACCTGAACATTAAATTTAATTTGTCACTTTGCACATTTCACTGGCTCCATTGTAATAAACTTAGAAGCACATTTGCCCCTCTGTCTTCTTTCATACCAGTTCTCCCTATGCCACGTACATTAGGTAAATACTAAAACATAGATTGGACCAAGTACTTTTAAATGTCTTTCATTTGAGACGATCACAATGAAATAATTGTGATTCAAGATATCAATACTGATTCTTGGCAGTTGCTACCAGCAGAAAATAATAAAATGTGAATGAAAAAAAAATCACTGTTTAAACAGCAATACTTCTGATAATTAGCAGATATATTGGGGGGGGAAATATGGAGAGGGGAAAAGCCTGAAAAGGGAAAAAAAGGATTTAAATTTAAATAGGATTTCTTTTCATGATTCCCTCATTGTGCAAAAGTCCATCTTTAATTCATATTACAGTGAGTAATTTGTAATGCTGTGTCAAAATAGATATGCAAAAAGGATATGCATTTGAATTTTAAATCTGATCCCTAAGTTTGAATTTAATATAGCACCCTAACTGAGTCCTGTATACGGAATAGGAATTTTGAATCTGTTTTGAATGTCACAAGGATCAGCAATCATGCATAGTGTTATCATTGTTCATTATCTATCATGACTTGTGAAAAGAACATGAAATGACATTAATCATTATTTTCTACTAATAATAATACACTTTCAATGCAAATTTTACCATTTTCTAAATATCTAGCAGAAGGAAATTCTTCTCCTTCATCACCCCCACAAACCACCCCCTCTCTTTTATTCTTGATTTGCAACTGAGCGCTCTGGTGCCTGGTTCATGTCAGAATGCACTGCCCCGAAGGGAAGATTTAGACCTTCAGACATTAAAGAAAAATTGAACTCCTGACCCCATGCCCAAATACCTAGAATCAAAAACTCCTGGGACCCCAGGAGACCTCTACAGTCACTTAATCCAGTCCCTCGTTTGTCAGTTGAGGAAATAAAGGCCCGGCTCAAGGTCACCCAGCTGGTTGTTTAAGGGCACATAGGGAAACAAAAACCAGGGCTCCTGACTTCAAGTGGAGGCTTCTTCCCAATGCAAAGCAAAGGCTTTGGGATCAACCAGACCTGAGTTGTAATCCTGATTCTGCCGATTTCTTGCTTTAATTGCTTCATCTGAAAAATGGGTAAATTAACAGTGCATACTTCAGCATGTCACCGTGAGGATTATATAATATAACGCACACACAGTCCTTAGCCCTAGTCCTGGAAAAAGGAAATAACAAATATTAACTACAGATATGTTTACTAACCCATGTTGCCTAAACAAGCTTATTTTCCCACATAAGTTACTTATGTCTCCTTCTTCCCCTCTACCACCAAGGAAAAAAAATTGGATAAGTAGCCCAGAACCCAGAGTGAAGTAAGATGTCCCTCCTCCTATGGGTTAGTCAGGGGTGAGGGACAGATTGGGCGAGCTATTGCTTAACTGGAGAAGTCCAGTTTTTCCAGACCAGGACTAGAAAAGTTGCCTAAGCAGCATTAAGTTCTGGTCAGAGCTGGAATATGGGGATCATGTGGCAGTTGTCAATTTAAAAAGAATTTCAAACCATCACTAAATATGGAGACGGGTGGAGACAAGTATATATACCAGAATTTTCTCAGTGAGAACACAGGACAGCATGTACTGAATGATTTGAGAAGCCATTGGGAAGTGTGATTCCATGGTGCAGGGGCTGGGGGGAGATCCAGTGTTGCTGTATTGGCCAGGACTTTTGAGGTCACATAATCTGTCCTCATAATCAGACACTTCTAAGAGTGGTTAATAATTATGCTTGGACAATGGATATAAACCAGGACTGGTCCAAAAGAAACAAGGACCTATGCCCACCCTAGTTTCAGTTTAGAAGTTAAATCAAACTAGCTCAAGCTAAAGGGCATTTATTGGTGCCAGTGTCTGAAAGTCTAGTTGTAGCTGTGGCTTCAAGGATGCCTGGACCTAGTGATGTCACCAAGACTCAGTCTCCTCTCACCCCAGCTCTCTTCCCTGCCTTTCCCTCTGTAGGCTTCTCACCCAAGCAGACCTTAGCCAGTCGGCAGCTCCGCTCACCTCCAGGCTCCCGACTTACATCCAAGCAACTTCAGCTTCTTCTTCCCAAGGGTTTCCTTGATCCAGTATGGCCACAAACCTCTCCTTGACCTAGAAGCTGAAGTCATGAAGTGACTGAGTGACCAAATCCAAATGGAAGGCCAGTTCCAAATTAGGGAAAGAGGAGGGGAACCGTCATGCATCCAAACCATGAACCTCGCTTAGACAAGGGATGATTTCCCAGAGGAAAAGCAAGGCCTGCGTTGCCAAGGAGAACGATGCTATTAGCAAACTGACGATTGTTCCCCCAATTCCAGGATATTCCTTTTGATCACAGTAATACTTAGAATGATAAATAAATAGAAGACCTATAGAGTA
Source organism: Sciurus vulgaris (assembly GCF_902686455.1). NCBI lineage: Eukaryota > Metazoa > Chordata > Mammalia > Rodentia > Sciuridae > Sciurus > Sciurus vulgaris. The sequence continues at coordinate 158,253,867 of NC_136465.1, forward strand.
GAGGAAGAGGAACATGAGGAAAAAGGAGGGAAGGAAAAGCAGAAGTACTGGGGAATGAAATGGAGCCCATTATACCATGTATGACTATGTTAAAATGAACTCCCCTGCTATGTGTAACTATGAGTTAATAAAAACATTATAAAACTTTTTTTAAAGTAATACTTAGCATTTTTTGCAGGATCCCTTTGTGCCATTCACCAATCTCTATGAATTATCCTGATTAAACTTCAAAACAATCCTTGAAGTCAGATACTAGTATTAGATGCATATTATAGAAGAGGTGGTTGACATATATAGAGAAGAGTGGCAGAATACGCCACCCCAAAACATGCCAGTGTGGCGTGAGGACTACTTTAAGCTAGAGGCACTTGAAAAACAGCAGCTACGAAAGTAATATCTGCCCTCCCTGTACCAAGAGAAAAGAAATAGTCTTGTCGCCAGAGACAGGAAGTCTCTGAGAAAAATCTGCATAGACAGAACTTGCTAAAATAGCTGTCCTCTTCCTTTGGCCCCCTGACCCCCACCCCACACATTTTAGTTATATTTCCACAATTGGCACTCTCTGTTCAGAGTGCTATATGTAAGAATTCAGTTTTGCTACTTCCTGGGGTCTTCATTTTTGCAGGAGGGGACCCATCTATATGTAAAATCTGTATGTTTTTCTCCTATTAACCTATCTTACCTCAGGGTGACTCTCAGGTTCATCGAGGTGGAAGTAAAGATTTGTCTCCCTTTTCAATGGAAATTAAGGAACTCCTCTAAGGTCACAAGCTAGTATGCAAAAAAGTTTGAGATCTGAAACCAGGCAGTTGTATTCCAGAGCCCGTGCTTAGATCTAAGCCGACGTGGCAGCTCCTGTAAAGCGTGGTGAGCACGTTTGAAGCCACAGTCAGATCTCTTTGAACAGCAGAGGGGCTCAGAGCTGCCACCAAGGGTCCTCCTCTCCCAACATTCCCTTGGCTGTAAATAAATGTTGAATAAATTTTTGATATTACCATTGTGAAGCTTTCCCCCCAAATTCTCCTTTCCATATTATCAACTTCCCAAGACACGTGCGTGTCTTGGTCCAACTCTGAGAGAGAAGAAAGAACACAGAGCCTGTCAAGAAAAGCATCCTCTCTATTGATTTACAGCCCCTGAGTCCTGATACAAATTACCTAAACACTTGACAGGATCCTGAGGCCCTGAAGTCAGCCAACTTCTCAAGATAATGGAAGCCGGAAGCAGCTTTATCTGTCTGGCATCATCTGTTATCTGTAAAATCCCAGCAGAGAAATCACGCAGCACCACGGAGAGGGTATATAGTGGAACCCACGGATTCACGATGTCTTCCATTGAAAAATAATAACCAAAATTCAACCTCAGAGAGTGGAGGAGGAAAAAAGATGGGAGATGTTCGCACAGACTATGTTTTTATAGTGAAGAATTCCTAATTACGTTTATGCAAAAAGCACTTTGAAGATTACAGAAATAATCCAGTTGTGTTGATGCAGAGCCTCACTTGGTGACTTTTAATGCTAGTATATTTAAATACATTTGGCCATGTTTACTTGCACATTCTTAAATTAGACCTGAATAACTAGCTGATAGATACATAGTACAAAACAGCTTGTTTGTAACAGGAAAATTGTCCAATCTATCTTCCTTTATAACTGAACCTCAACAGCCTTGATTTATTGGTGTGGTTCAGGAAATTTGTCCCACATAGAGTTATAGGGAATCACTTTCATTTGTATGCTAACTGCTTTTGATTTTTTTAAGCATCATCGGTGGCCTTGGTGATTGATTTTCAGTCTAGCTAAACCAGTTCATGTTATACATATTCCCCAGTAGGAAAGAGATTAGCTTAGCAGACAGTACACTTCACAGCACAAAGAAAGTTCTGGTTATTCCATTGGAATTTAAAGTTTCCAAAGAATAGGGCACATGAGCAAGATTTCTGGAAGGAAAGATCATAATAATGACCAAAGAAAGATGACATTTCTTTAATAAAATGATGTGTATATTTATAATAAAAGTACATATAACAGCGAAACCATTAGTCAAGAATTTAGGGGTCAAGACTCCGGGTTTGAATCCTGATATCACCAACAACCGATTATGTGACCCTAGACAACTTAACACGTGTGAACTTGTTTCCACACCTAAAAACCAGAGCCACTAACAATATCAACAACATTGAGTAGTTAGGATTAAATTAGATGATGTGTGTAGAAAATACTTAGCATGGTTATTGACTTATGGGAAGTCTCTAATAAATGTTAGTTACTGTTATCTCAGAGTTTCTATGGAAATAAACACAAATATACCTCTCTGGACACCAAATATCTAGTAACTTCAGGAGAATGAAATACAGAATCACCCAAGTGAGGTCAACAAATCCCACTTAGTCCATCATGATTTGTCTGTGCATGGGCTAAAGCTTGTTCTTTTGATTATGTTCAACCTACATTTTTCACAATGTCCCAGGTCAGGTATGAGGTTAGGACCATTATTCTAAGATGCTTTCAATAAGTACAACAGTAAATTCTCATTTATTTCAGACTCTTCCTTTCTGACCCATATAAATGAGGCCTTTCTTTGTCCTTCACATGGCCAATATCCCTTGCCACCCACACCACCATCAAGTCTCCCCAAAAGATATTACTAGTTGTAATTGGAAAATCCAAAGATGGGCTTCAAACCTCACTTGAGGCAGGTACGAAGCAGCCTATCCTTGTCCTCTAGCCTCCAGAGAAAGAATGTAGTGGAAGCTCTTTTGTGATTTACAGTTTGTCAACCCACGGTTCCAGGCCAACATCCATGCTCTTTTCTGTGATGACAACCACTGTAATTTCTTTGGGGAAGTTTCTCTACCCCATGGCATTCGGTGACAATGAGGCTGTCAATTAAGGTGCCCTCCTTGGTCTGAACAAAGAATAGACAAGACCTGAATTCATTTGCTGCGGATGCTAAAACAAATGACCACAAAGCAACAAAAACTTATTCTCTCACAGCTTAGGAAGACATAAGTCCAAAATCAAGCTGTCAGCAGGATTGGTTCTTTCTGGAGGCTCTGACAGAGAAATATATGTTGTGCTTTGGATCTGGAAAGTCCCCCAAGGCTTGTGTTGAAAGCTTGGTCCCAATGCAGCAGGTGCAGAAGTGGGGTTTGGGGAGAGGGATGGGCTCATGATGGCTTGACTTCATCTGTGAATCAATCCACTGACGGTCAAATGGACAGACTACTGGGAGGTGGGACCTGGTTGGAAGAAGCAAGTCAGAGGGGTTGTCCCCTGGAGGGATTTATCTTCTCTCCCCGCCTTACTCCTCTCTCTTGCTCTGGCTGTCACTCTCTGCTTTCTGGCTGCCTGGAGTTGGGCAGCTTCCTTCAGCCATGCCCTTTCACCATGATGTTCTTCCTCACCTCAGGCCCAGAGCAAAGGAGACAGCCAACCATAGACCAAATCTTCTCAAACCATGAGCCAAAATAAACTTTTTCTCCTTTAAGCCATGTCTGTCAGGTATTTTAGTCACAACAACAAAAAACTAACCAGTACACTATCCCATGTCTAGCTTTCAACTTACGATGATTGCCATTAACAAGATCACTCCAATATCTGCCTCCTGGTCCAGCCTCTTTTCCATATCTCTGTGTCTCCTCCTTTTCTGTCTCTTATAAGGATACTGTCATCAGATGTAGGGTACAACTAATTCAGTATGCTTTCATCTCAATCCTTTAAAATGTAATTGTATCTGCAAAGACATTTATTCCAAATAAGATCACATTCTGAGGTTCCAGGTGGGCATGAATTTTGAGGGGACACTCTTCAACCCATCTCATAACCTAAAATAAGCCAATCCAGCTTTTTTCGCTGGAAAACCAAAAGAACTGAAACTATCCACAACACATTCATCCCACAAGCAAAATCCTGAAGACAATAGCCAATGGTTCCTATGATCTACATCCCAGAAACTTCTCTTGTTCCTACTTTGCATGGCCAAGCTATTAAGAGGCTCCTTTAATTCAGAGCTTTACCCAGTGTCCTGCCAATAAATTGCTGTGTAGCCTAACCAGCTGGAATCAGATGCCACTACTAGAAAACCCAAGAGTCTAAATTCGAGGCTAGATTGTCTGAGTCACCCAAGTTCTGAAAGTAGAAATAAAAACGACATAAACTCAAGTCCTGATTTCTTTCCACTTTCCACTAGCTATGTATTCCTTTGGCCACAACTTCTCCATACACCTAACTTGGGAGTTTTATTTCTGTAAACTTCACTTGCTCCATGTAGTAATTTTTCTAGAATTGCCTAAAAGTTTATCCAAGTGTGTAGGTGATAGTTCTTGGCATCTTTCCAAATCCTGAAAATGCTGACAGACTGACTAAACTATGAAGTTATCTTCTAATTCTAGGGCAGACTAATTAAACCGCACACGTTGACATTTTTGGCTAAAAAATGATAACTACACTAATTAGCCAGTTAGAAAATGTTCATATCTCATTGTGCCAAATGAGAGGGGATTCCTTATAATTGTTCCTACAGGATTGCAAGTGACTGTCCAGGACACAATTTAATTGCCAGAAACATCCTTACCTTCCAAGTTCCATCCCCCATTTAAGAGTTCCCACCGGGACAGCAAGGAGGAGTCACGGCTAGATCTGCTCCCTAGATGCCTGGCTCATTACACTGCATTCCAAAGCTTTTAGGAACATAATGAGTTTCTCGAAAGTGAGAGGAATGTGGCCTCTGGCCACCTGTAGGATCCTACACTGTCTCAGGACACTAGGAAGTCAAAATCCTAACAAACTGATACAAAGAATGAACAGTTAAAATACTGCCAACCTATGAAGACACCCTAGAAGCTACACTGCATGGGTATAAAGAAGATTGGCACTTTCTGAAGTGCGTTTATTTAGCAAAAATCCCTAAGGATTTATTAAATGTCAGGCAGTGAGATTAAAATGTCAGCATATGGCAGAGAGGTCAAAATAGAATTAATAACATCGAAGCAAATGACTTGATTAGATACAGTTTAAGAAATCTTTTGTGGACCTGCTATGTGCCAGCAAGGTATAGGCCATACCAAGGACTCAATTATGAGCAACAAGAGGCTCTGGCCTCAAAGAGTTTACAATCCAGAAAGGATGGTAAATGAAAGTAAATCCCAGAAATGCAAAGGATAAAAAGTAAGTGCTTTAAGAATATCAAAAGAAAAAGCTAGAGGAAAAAGGATTACATTAGCTATAGGGAGATCAGGGAAAGCTGTCAGAATAAGTAAAAGCAGGCAGGAATAGCCCTTGAGTGACGGATGCCTGTACATAGAAAAGATCAACCTGTTAGAGAATCCACCCAAGCAAATGCTGAGAGACAGGAAAACCCAGGGTACTGAGAGGACAGAGATGCCTTTAATCTTTCTAAAGATGCAGGGCTCAGTCCAGAAGTAACTGTGGTAGAAGAGCAGATTGGAGCTGCCCCAAAGAGGAACAAAGGCAAACACAAGATGGCTTTGACCCCTGGAGGGTGGGGGGAGTTGTGGAATGTTTTCTTACAAAGAAATCCATTCAGAATCAGCTTTCGAAGAATTAATCTGGAGGCAATTTGAATGATAAACAAGAGTCAGAGAGATCAACCAGTTGGGAGTTTTAAGCAGAAGTGTTTAGAGAGAAAACTAGAAGAAGGACACGCGTGCAAGAGAGAGGACAATGGACAAAGCACTCGATTCTGGTCACCTGTCAGAATCCCAGGAGTAACTTTTTCAAAATCCGAATCCCAGGTTCCACTCCAGACCAATTACATCAGAGCCTTCGTGGTAAGATCCAGGCACTGTCATGTTTGGAAGCGCCTGAAGGTGATTCCAATAGGCAGACAGCTTTTAGATTCTCTCTTAAAGGTGTAGTTAGGGACCAGCTGCCTCTGCATCACCTGAGATGTGTAAGAAATGCTGGCTATCAGACCACTCTGTTCAGAATATGCATATTAAATAGACCAACCACCTGGATGAATTCCTTTGGGTGTGCTTCTGGGACTGTCTCAGATGCTACAGCTGCAACCTACACCCAGGTGAAGTCAAATTTGAGCCCACAGACCACAGTTGAGAGCATCTTCGAAATGCAAATTCTGGGATGTTACCCAGAATTCCTGAATTACAGAACTTGGGGCGGAACCCAACAATCTGTATTAGCATCTTCTCGATGTTTCTGGTATGAATTCTAGTTTGAGAACCACTGGTCTAAAGCATTCCCAGGTGATATTGAAGCTTCTGGTAAAGGAACCACAGAAAAGAAGAAAAAGTTATCCTAGATGATCCTCTTAAACCCTGGAACTGGGTAACACAAGGAAGCGCTGGCCCCAACCCACTGTGCTCTGCAAGTAGGTAAGACTGCTTTGAGTTGCCACAGCAGCAGGTGTGAAAAGAGATAATAATGAAACCTGCCATTTCAAATACCACAGGTCATCTGGAAATAGCTGCCCACGGTTAGTATGGGTGCCTAAGGTGACTTTAACTCAAATACCACCCGAGTGTTGAATTATTACACAGCCTCCTGGTCCAACCATCTGTGTCTGCTCCTCAGACTTCTTAACTGAGTCTGACCAGATTCCCCCAGGTCTCCTGGGAGTAGAGGCAAGACTTAACCTTAACTCAACTGAACCTTACCCCTGGAAGCTTCAGCACACACCCCATGGAGTGGGGCTCTGCCTCCACAGGCTTCTGGTTTGCTGTTCTTCTTCCCATGTCTGAACATCTGGAGGTACTCCAGGTGCACATAAAATGCCACTTTGCACACTCTGTAACAGTCCCACCATGCTGGCCAGGATAGTCAGAGAAACACAGGACACTCGGGAGAGAGGGTCTGCTCTCTTCCTGAGACCCAGTTCCCACCCCTTTATTCCACTTCCTAGTATTGGTCCTCATCCCCATTCTGTATACCTGTGCTGCTTCACAGGTCTCAAGAACAACTCCAGAAAAACAATTCAACTATTCCTCAAAACCAAGTGACTCAGCAATCCCACTCCTGGCATATACACAGAAGAATGGAAAAGAGAGATTCAAACAGGCACTTGTATACCAATATTCACTGAGCAAAATTCACAGTAGCCAAAAGGTGGAAACAACCAAAATGTCCATTGAAAGATGAATAAGTAAACCAAATGTGGGGCACACGCGCGCGCGCACGCGCACACACACACACACACACACACACACACTGGAATATATTTAACCTTTAAAATCAAGAAATTCTGTTACATACTATATCATGAATGAACTTTGAAAACATCATGCTAAAATAGATCAGACACAAAAGGATGATGTATGAAGAAGTTAAAATGGGCAGACGCATAAGAACAAAGGGTAGATCAGATGTTTTCATCAGCTTTTCACCGCTGTGACCAAAAGACCTGACAAGAACAATATAGAAAAGGAAAAATTTATTTGAGACTCACAGTTTCAGAGGTCTCGGTCCATAGACAGCCAAGTTCATTGCTCTGGGCCCAAGTGAGGCAGAACATCATGGCAGAAGGGCATGGTGGAGGAAAGCAGCTCAGGACATGGCACCAGGAAGCAGAAAAGAGAGCTCTATTCTCACCAGGGACACCCCCAGTGCTCAAAGGCACACCCCCATTGATCTACCTAGTCTAGTCAGACTCTACCTGCCTACAGTTACCACCCAGTTAACATTTATCAGTGATTAGGTTACGACTTTCTTAACCTAATCATTTTACCTCTTAATCTTCTTGCACGTCTCACACATGAGCTTTTGGGGAACATATAATATCTAAACCACAACATCAGAGATTATCAAGGGCTGGGGAAATTAGTGCTTGATAGTTAAGAGTTTCTGTCTGGGGTGATGAAAAGTTTTAGAAATGAGTAACAGTGATAGTTGTACAACATTGTAAAAGTAATTAATGTTGGTAAATTATACATTTAAAATAGTTAACATGGCAAATTTTATTATATGTATTTTTTTCTACAATTAAAAAAAAAAAAACCTTCTTCCTTCCCTGTTAGCTCGGGTTTCTGAGCCTCCTACTCTTGGTTCCTGGCTCTACACCTTATTTCTAGGACTTCCCATCATCCCAAATGGTACACCCTGGGTTCCAACCTAAATTCACACTGACACCAAGGAAACCAGCATCTTTACTGTACCCAGATAATTCAAATCAGAACACTTGGCCTTTGACTCCAGTTCTGTCCCTTCTTCTTATGCGGGACCAAGTTCCACCTGCCAAGAATGCTGCACTGTCTACTTCACCCCAAACAATCCCAAATCAGTATAAGCTCTTTACCTCACCTTCCTGGAAGGTTCACAGCACTCAGAATTCCAGCTTTGTGACATTTTCAAAAAGATTCACATTCAACAAACCAAACCTTCCAAGATCAGGAGCAAAATGTCCATTTCAAACAGGATTAGGACATTCTTTACTGCCCAGAACCTATAAGAACATAAGGCCTTCACTTCACAACCTCTCCCCGAAACCAGGAGGGTCCAGCTAAATGTTTGGTACAATAGCAAATTGTTCAGGGCAGATTTTTCAAAGTAATCCAAAATCCCTGAGTCCCTCTACATGAATTCTTTACTGCGGTGACTTAATTTCATGTTTTTTAGTTTTAAGGAAAAGGGATTTGGATAAGTGTTCTAATACAGTAATTAGCAGTTATAGTAATAGCATTGATTTCTCATTATGTTGTCCCATTATTCTAATTATATTTCTCTTTAAACAATTTTTCAGACTGTAATCTTCTACAAAGATGAGCCTGATACCCTGAATAACCTCCCCTCTCCATTGTGCACCCTAAATTGGTAATGAATCATGTGCTATTTAACCTCACATCACACGTTTTTAAAAATCACTTCAAAGAACCCTGGGTAAATATCCTCTCTTGGCAATTACCTCTAGGACCCAGAAACAACATTGAAGTTATCAAAGCAAGCGGTCATTTGACAGGGCTCTCTACACAAATGGCTCCTTGATGTCCCATTAAGATGTTTGAAACCCCATCCTTGAAGAGCCCTTTGGGGAGATTTTGGGGTGTTTTCAGTCTTTGAAAGTTACTTGAAAGAATTAAACCATAGTAGCAACAACTTGGAAAGAAAAACCCTTACCAAGAGCCTGTAATATGTACCAGATACTCTGGATTAAGGTTAACCTTTAGATGCTTCTTATTTTATGTTTCAAGCACCAGTGTGAATATCTTGCATAAACTGACTCACTGAAGAATCTCTCCAAACCTCTGTGAGATAGATGATATCATGACCCCCATTTTACAGATGAGAAAACAGAATCTCGTTCATCACCTAAAAAATGAGCCAGGATTTAAACCCAAGCAGTCCTGCTCCAGAATCTGTGCTCTTACCTTCTACTCTTCTGTTCTCTGATATCTAATTCTTATTAAATCATCTCCTAAGGCAGGTATTTTTTACCTTTTTGACAGATGAAGATGTTGATGGGAAGAGAGGTTAAATAACTTAAAGACATATGACTAGTAAGCAGCCCAGTTAAGATGTAAATCCAGGTGTATCTAACTCTAAGAGACTAGATCCTTCCCTTCTGTCAAAGAGAATATATCACAATATCCAAGCATGATGACTGTGCAGGAGAATGGTATGGTTTTTGTCAAAATGTGTGAGACAATGCAAGAATTTTCAGAGGTGAAATGATGTGATTATGAGAACTGTAACCTAATCAGTAGATGAATCCTCTGATATGGATTAACTGGGCAGTAGCCTTACTGTAGGGTATGACTGGAGAAGGTAAGTCACTGGAGGGTATGGCTGGAGAAGGTAGGTCACTGGAGGCGTGCCTTTGGCGTTTATATTCTGTCCCTGGTAAGTGGAACTCTCTCTGCTTCCTGGTGGTCATGCCCTGAGCTATTTTCCTTCTTCCTGCTCTTCTGCTTCTTCCAGGCTGTAATGCTAAATTACAGCATTAATAGTGCTTTGATGCTCCTTGCTAAATTCTATATTTTGACACTGTCTCACCTTGGGCCTCGAGCAATGGAGTCAGCCATCTATGTACTTAGATCTCTGAAACCAAGAAACAAAATAAACTTTTCCTCTTCCACGTTGTTCTCAGGTTCTTTTGTCACCATGACACAAAGCTGACTAAAACAGAATAAGTTCTAAACAACTGAGAAAGGGGAAAAAATGAGATCAGTCACATGATCTAATAACTAAGGGAAAGAATATCAGGTAGGTATGGCAGAGCCTACTAGCTGATCAACCAAACTATTTCCTGTTCCTCCTAGGCTTTTAGACGGCATTTCCCAGCATCCCTTGTAGTTAGATATGACCAAGTGATTCAGTGCTGGCCAGTGGAATGTGGAAAGAAAATCTTGTACCACAGTCCTGCATCTTTCTTTCCCCCATGCCCCAGTTTAATGGGGAGACTCTAAAAACCCAGAAGAGGGAGGAGCCACAAGGGTGAAGGAGTCTGGGTTTCCAAATGAGCACTATGGCAGACTGTCCAACTAAGAACATACTTAAAAAAATCATGGTGGCAAGAAGTAAACTTGTACCATTTGAAGTCACAGACATGTATGTTTTTCTCTTAAGAATAACTAGTGCTAGATTAGCTAATATAATGTAGGAGCCAAATGTGAAACTATCTAAAAATGTAAAATATGTGGCACCAATTTATAATAAGAAGAGAAATAGATAACTCAAGCTAGAAAGCTGGAGATCATGTGATTTTCGGCCACAAAATGTTTGGTAAAATTGTACCTGCAATAACTTGGAAAGCAAGTCCCATGCCTATTCACTTTTATTCTGAATGAAATGGGTCATCATTGGAGGTTTTGAGTAGCAGAGTGATATATCTGACCTGATTAGAAGAATCACGCTGGCCAATGTGTTGAGACTAGGCCAGGAGTCAATAGTGGAAGTTGGATAGTTGCCAGGCTATTGTCACTGACCCCAAAGAGCAAATCCTTGAGTTAAAAAGTCTCTCCTTTTTTACTCTCCAGTGATGCTTGGTTCTCCTGAAGAATGTGCCTCAGACAGCAGACCAGGCAACGGTATTACCACTGGTCCTGAGAATACTATTGTTTCTGATCAATGATTGATTTTAAAGACAATTTGAATACAGAGAAAGGATATATATCACAGTATCAAAATTTTGGGTCTTTGTTAAAACTTCCTTGCACATGTTTTTATATATTTGCAATAAAGGAAAATTCCAAAGACGTCCAGTCTATTTCAAGGACTCAAATACCCAGTTTTATTGCCTACGGAATTGTAGCTTCTCAAAAATGTGGATGCCTGAAGATATAAATGATTTTCAGGGGACTCCCAGTTGCCACTAGGGCTGAATGGTTTCTGCTTAGCGTCCTTGGGATAGACATACACAGCTCAATTCCATCACTGAAACTCCCCAGGGCGTAAACACAGGTCCATAAAGCTGGGTAGTAGGAAAAATCACCTTTAATGCTTCTTCAGGAACATATTTAACATCTTTCTGTTCCACCCCTCAAGGAATTCCAGAAAAGATGTCCAGACATGCTACATCCATTTGCCAGTTACAAATGACTACATCAAGTTTATTACATGTGTCCTGCTGCTGATATCACATGCCAGTAAAATCCTAAGCAATTCACAGAGCCAAGAGTAGACTATTTGAAAGATGATGAAGAAGTAAGAATTCTATCAAACTGTGTTTAACCTTCACTTGTGCTCAAATTCCAATTTAGCTAGTAGTTAGAAACCACTTCAAGCGCTTGCTTAATTTGGGGCACCTGGGTGGCACCTTGTTCCCGATCTTTGTCATTGCTGATCGTGACACCTTAGTTCAAGCTTTTGAAAAAAAAAATTTTTTTTCTTAACTTGGATAGGTGGCCAGGGAGAAACAGTTTTCCTCAGCTAGGGAGAGAACGGACTCCGATCGGAGTCAGTTTGCAGACACCATGCACTCTCGTCAAGGATGAAATGACCCCTTGAAGATGCTGAGAAGGAAAGAGCAAAGCAGGACACCCACTGTTTCCCTGTTTGCTGAGCGTCGTTCAAAGGTAGAGTTAGTTGTTATTGAAATAACTTAAACTGTAGAGAAAATATCAAAATAAGCCTATTACGCTAGAACCCAACCATTACAGCCAAGGAAATAATACAATAAATCCTTTGAAATGAAGAAATATAGCAAGAGGCACTTGAAAACTGAGAGATATTTTGTCACTAAATTACAGCATTAATAGCGCTTTGATGCTCCTTGTGAAATTCTATATTTTTGACACTCAAAATGAGCATTAGGAAAATCATACTTATTTCATACAACTCATTAGCAGAAGGGAAGAAAATAAGATGATATTTCAGAACCATAAATCTCCTTTGTAACTAACTGTGACTCTGAGAATCCTGGAAGAGGGAAGCGAAATGAAAGGGAAAGATGATCCTAAACGGCGTTCAGAACGGTGGGTGTACATGAGCTATTATCTCATCAGCAGAAGATCAGTCCTTTTGGAAAACTAAATATGAGACTGATGCTGGCAATACTCCTTCTCTGGTAATTATAGGAAACTAAGAATCACCGAAGAAGTGATTTCTTTTTTCATTATCCGCAGGACCCTGATGTCATTCCAACATACATGCAGTCTTTCCTTCTATTCTCCAAATCTTCTTCTCTACAGATAAGCCCATTTATCCCAACTAATGAAATACCACTTGAATTTACTCTGCTTAATAATAGCAACAAACTCAAAAGATCCGAAGGAAACTGGATGCTCACAGGTGCTCAGCTCCGTGGGCAAGGCCCAGCTGATCTCTTAACGCTTGCCTGGTATTCTAGATGTTTCTTTACCCAGCTGCATTTTAATTTATTAAAGGAAGCTGAAGTCATGACTTAGCAATAACATGGCAGAGTCGGAGTATTAAACCAAAATGCAAATCTGGAAGTACATCTCCAGTGAGATGTGGCGAGCTCATTTTTCTTCGTCTCATTTCTCATTCAGTCTCTTCGGTTTGGGACAGCATTTATGTGGCAGGTGGTCCAGTTTAAACTTCATTTTATTGTTCAGAAGCTACTCCCACATTATTAGTAAACCTGAAGGCCTAATTCTGAAATTGGTAGGCTTAGAGACATATGTAAGCATGAGAGAATGTTTCTCTGCACATCCATGGTGTGCGAAGCAGGGAGATGTGTGTATTATTCCAAAACCCCCTCTTTAGTCTGTGCACAAAAGCAACATGTGGGTTTCGGAGTTCCCTGTGCTTTCAGATAGATGCAATGGGCCTGTCTCTTCTGTCTTAATTTTTCATTTTAATACTGCATAATTCTACCATCAGCTGCAGATGGAAGACCTTCTGAGGGCAAGAGTGGTCTCAGTTTGTGTTCTCCAAATCAACGCCTAATGCAAGGTCATGGGTATTTGGTAGGTGATCTGGGGAAATACCAAGAGCAAATGGGAAGAGAGAGGGAAGAACGAAGACAGGCAAGGATGGTTTAGTGGGGAACCTGCTGTGGGTAACTGGGACTACTTGCACTTCTGACTGGCCCTGTGTTCTAACATGCTGCAGTAACCAGAGAACACCCCAGGGCAGAGAGACACACAAAAGGGAGTCAGTAGGTAAAGGAACTGAGTTACCAAAAACATCAAAGGACTGTGGTTGGAGACAGCCCCTAAATGCCACACAACAGGTGCAAGGCAATGCTGACTTGGATTTGAAGCCTGGCTTCCTCCGTCTCACTGTGCAACTTAGACAAGGCCCTCCAGACTTCTAAGCCTCTCTGCAGAATTCTCTAAGATGGGGTTTGTTATGCTGATCTCTAGGGGTAAAAATAAGCATTCAGTAATGATGTGTTATTGCATGTAAACTCCTAACATAGGACTCAGCACACAATAGGTGCTCAATTAACCCTCATTTTAGTCTGATGATTATAATCTTCATGAACTTACTGCACAATAAATGTACCCACACCACTGTACCTCCTCACAGAATGGGGCAGAGCTCTCCATGCTCCGTCACACCCTGTGATGGGTGGGCTAGGACAGGAGGCAGCAGGACTCTTCCGCCCGACCGCATCGCTGCTCAGCACGTTTCTCAGGCATGGCACATTTCAGGACTTCGTGTGCTGGACCTGGGCAAGCAATTCCCTGAGAAACCACAGCTACAGAGCAGAATGTGCCACAGGAAAATGATTCTATACATTCATCTCTCTATCTATCTATCTCTCGACATCATTTTTTTTTTGCTTTGTTTTGTTTTAAAATATTTTTATCAGTGCAGTGTAATTATATATAATAGTGGGGTTTGTTTTGACATAATCATACGTGAATGGAATATAATTTGCTCCCTTTCAGTCCCGGGCTTCCTGCTTCTCTCTGCCTCCCTCCCTTGTTCCCCTTCCTCTCCTCTCCTGGTCCCTTTGTATTGATGTATTTTTTTTAATTGGTATTTATAGATATGCATAAAGGTGGAATTCACTGTGGTATACTCATAACTATACATAGCATAATTTCGTCAGTTTTACTCTGCTGTTTCTCCCTCCCCCTTAACTCACCAGAATCCCTTGATACATTCAAAAGAAAAAATGCCACAGGATAAAAACTATGGGCCACAGATATTGATGTTACATCTAACAGAGATCCTGGCTCCGATTTCTTTTAACGTTCAAGCTGAGACCCTCTCTTGCCTCTGCCCCTCTGGCAAAGCTCCAGATCTCTTGGGCTAAAGAGGCCCCAGCCCTAATCACATGAGCAGCCTTGGTCCCAATTCCTAGAACATTGTCTCTATAAAATGAAAAAACACATAAGAGTTGCTGTCCTCAAATAGTCCTCATCATTTACTATATGAAAGGGATACTACTGGTAAGTTCTGTAAATGTCTGTTGGTTTTATTATCATGCTTCACTTTTGGTAGCCTATTCTTTGTTTTTCCCTCTCTGTTTAAAAAAAAAAAAAAATGGTAGAAAAAAAGTAGGGAAGGTGACTCTTTAGCAAAACCATGTCTCCACATATCAGAATTCTACTGCCCTCCGCAATGTGCCCAGAAAGCCCTCCTTTCCATAGTCCATGGGGAGCCATGGTCCTTGTTCCCACTTGTGTAGGTGGCTAAATCATCTCTTAACTACTTCTTCCAGATCTGTACTTCAAAATAAGGTTTCAGAGAAGAATCAGCAATGTGAGCAATATGCTGTCCTCTACCGTTGTGTGAATGGTACTCCACACATTTTGGAGGGCGTGCGGTTGCAGGAAGAGGAGGACAGAGTACAGAGAATGAAGTGTCCGGTCATCCGGGCCTTTATCTTGTGGTTATTTGTGTACATTGGACGGATCGTCTTTCATTACTCGGGTACATGAAGAGCATGCTTGCCTCTACTTCCTAGTTCACTTAGGAAGAGCGAGGCAAAGTACTTTTCCTCGGGCCCTCAACTGCAAAAGGAAATGAATGGTTAAAGAAAATCTGTGGGCTTGGTGAATTTTCATATCTCATCCTGATGTGGCTGCATGTCTGAGTGGCAGGCTGGGTTATAAATAGTTGATGCCCTGGTCTGATGTTGCAGTGTCTAATGAATTGTTGCCTCCATAAACTTTTTATGTGTTGCACTGTAGAAGCGAACCAATTAAAAAGTTTTGCCAATTTGAATCCTCGGCATAAAGTATCCTCTGCAAAGAGATAAATGTCTTTGATGCCTTCGAATGCTTGGCGAACGAAAACTTAATTCAAATTGGCTTTGTAATATCTTTAAATATACATTTCGTGTGATGTTTTACTCTCACATTTATATTAAGTGAGTATTTTGGACATCATTAAATGAAAACAATTTACTGAATTCTTTGGCTCCACCACACCCCCAATTTGTAAAATAAAATTCCAGAGCAGACTTTTTAATTTGTTTCAAGTCTTCCTTTTATTAGATTTGTTTGTATCTCTAACTGTTCCATTCTGACCTCCCTTGGCATCATTTTGAAGAATGCTTTGAGAGAGAGAAAAAAAAAAAAGCTGATAGTTACGTTTCATGGAAGCCAAAGTTCTTCTTGCAAATTAAAATTACATTCCACTTTGCTGAACACTAAGAAAATCAGCTTTGGAAAATTACCTCAGCCCTAAAGATGGGGCTGCCACTTACCAGTCAAGCCCTGTTCTTCTGAGGCGCATCTGTGAGCAAACACGCTTGGCTCTGACTCACACTGGACTAAACCAAATCTCATTAATGGACTTGGCCTAAAGAAGCACTTGAAAAGACAACTCCTCATGTTCTACAGAATGGGAAATGTCACACAAAGTCAGAACAAGGCGGAACTTTTGGACAAGCACTTCCATCTTAGGAATGGCATCCTCTTCCCAAAAGTAGTTTCAAAATGTGTCAAAGCTGGTCTTCCAACTCTCCGAGCCCTTGATTTGGATTACTGACAAGCCATTTTGAAGATGAGAGTCTGAAGGAAGAAGAAAGCAAAGAAGGTGGCAGCAGGCGGGTGCCAGGGAGGAAAGGGACAGCAACTGTGTGGGTTACCCACCCGGCAGAGGCCCTGGAGTTACCAGCCCTGCCTTCCCGGGCTTGCGGTCTGGAGAGGAGGCAGACCTCTCTAGACAAAAGGGGTTATGAAGCAGGAAAGGAGCGAGCCACAGAGCTCTAAAGCCAGCTTTCGGCATGAAAATCTTAGAGGATAAACATTGAACTGAGGATTGGAAAATGAGTGACTTGAGAAGACAAATGTGGGAAGACGTCAGGCTGAGCGGACGGTGACTGTATATTTAGTATTGCAGGAGCAGGAGTCCAGGAGGCTGCAGGGAAGAGGGGAGGCCAGGCAGGTAGCACGGCACTGCTTCAGGAAGGACCCCGAGTGCCTTGAAAAGAAACTTGGATTTGGTTCTGTAGTCATCTAGAGCCAGTTGCGATGCCAGGTAGGGGAATCGACGGTTATGCCTGGTTACGTCTGGTTACGTCTGGTTACGTCAGGCACCACACAAGAACATTTGGTCAACAGCAGACTTCATATGTGATGGCGGTGTCCTGTGATTAGAGTGGAGCTCCAAAATTCTTATGAGTGACATCATCCTGGTGGCCACGGGGTGGACAACACATTGCTTACAGGTTGGTACTAATGGTCACGTAAACACATCTGCACTGCCAATCACGTGAAAGTATAGCATGTATGACAATGTAAAGTACATAATACTTGATAATGAAAATAAACAACTACGTGTGTAGTTTTCATCATAATATTTATTTATTTTAGTACCAGGAATTCAAACCCAGGGACAGTGAACCCCTGAACCACATCCCCAGACCTTTTTATTTTTTTATTTTGAGACAGGGTCTCACTCAGTTGCGTAGGGCCTCACTGAGTTGCTGAGGCTGACCTTGAATTTGCAGTCCTCCTGCCTCAGCCTCCCAAGCCACTGGGATTACAGGTGTGCACCACTGTGCCCAGCTTTATTGTAATTTTAGAGTGTACTTCTTCTACTTATAAAAGAGTTCACTGTAAAATCGCATGCCAGGCTTTGCCAGCAATAGCCTCATCCATCTCCCATGTACCACATCTCTCGATTACATATTTTCTCTCATGCTTGCTGCAGATCAACACACTACACCATTGTACATATGTATGTCTGGTTTGTGTGTGTGTGTGTGCACTTACACTTTACATGCACACACTGCATACCACCTAGGTGTGTGTAAGTGCACTCTACGAAGTTCACAGAACAATGCAATCGCCTACCCACACCTAGGGATACTAGGCTGTGTCTGAAAAAATCTCTGCTCACAGCATAAAGGAGAGATTTGGGAGGTTTGAGAGCCACAAGCACACGGTCAGAGAGCCCTCTGGGAAGGACGGAGTCCCTGCCACAGAGAGAACCATGTGCTCACTCCACAGGGTCACATTTGTCACCGTTCCTCAATAAAGGGTAAAGGCAAGACGCTTAACCTGGAGCACTAAAAACAGGCCTTGCGAGGGGTCAATTGTACTAAGTTAAGGCTCTCTAACCATGCAGTTTAAATCTGAAAATAAATTACAGAATTGAGGCTCTCCACGTAGAGAGGATGAATTTCTTAAGTCAAGTTTTTGGTAAGTTCTAGACAGCCGTGAGTCAAAGATTCAACTCCCCGACCCCCTCGCAGTACACCCAGATTCCAGGTAGCTAATTAAGGACATCCACATGCTTTAACTTCAGTGCTGTGTTGTTCCCGATAGATTTAACCTTCCCGTCATCTTAGACCTTGAATTCAGTCCTCCTGAACATGCTTAAAATGGTGAACTCTGGATTTCCTTCCCTGAACAGACCTAATTATCCAGGTACTGTCTTGCCTGTATCCAACCTCAACTTTTCAGTTCAGTTTGCTTTGTGAGCATCTTTAGCAAGACAAGTGAGGAGATGAAGCTCAAGCCAGTACCTGCCCCTATTTATCTCGCTGAAAGGTTACAGAACTGAAGGAAAGTTTAGCAACTCCACGCCAGTTAGGCCTGGGGATGTGGCCCAGTAGGAGTGGGTTTGCCTAGCGTGCACCCAATACCCTCGGTTTGATCCCCAGCTTCACACACCCAAGTTAAGACACTCTATGGCAGTTAGCATAAATGTTACATTGACCAGTGTTATGCAGATTAGTCACGTGTCCAGTAACACAAGTCCTAGGACACTGGGCACATCACATGCAGTGGCTCCGTAGAAGCAGAAGTTCCTCATGAACAGCAGAGTTGGAATTTCAGCCCAAATGTTCCTAAAGCCATGAGGCACCACTGGGCCCTTCTGCCATCTCAGAAGCAAGACTCCTTCCTAATTCAGCTTTGGCTTTCGTTGAGGAATAGAACTTTCATCAAAAATGTGCCCAAAGAATGAGTTCAGATTTTCCAGGTGTGTCCCCACTCCCAAGTTCCCGATGTTTGGGAACATACCGAGCTTTTTGATGCTCATATTTTTCATGTTTTTTTCCCCAGAAGTCTTTTTCAGTTTTTCTAGGTAATAAGTCAATTTCGATACCACTTTCTTATTTAAAGAGTTGGGCTTTGTGTGTGTTATGCCAGTTAAATATTCCATCTCCTTATAACTAAATATAAAAACCAATAAATGGAGGTATGAATTTTCACAATTTCACATGAGACTGCATCTGCCTTTGGTTTCATCAATTTATATGTGGTTATTTCTTATCATAAATAGGTTTTGAGCTGTCAGGATGATCCTTTTCTTCACACATTTCCCAGACAAAATTTTGCACAGAGCTATCTATACCCCCAAGAAGCATGAAAAATATAGGTTTCCTGACAAGGAAGAAAACATGATAATTGATGACTGAGATAGGCTGCCCTTCTCTGGAGGGTTTTAATTACCACCTTTCATTTACATAACACTTGAAGCTCTTCCAAAAGCTTTCAGGTACATTATCACATTTGTTCTTCAACACAACCCTGCAAGGAGAGACAGAGCAAGTATTACTTTCGAGAATAAGCTACTAAAACAGAGAGAGGTGAAGTGATTTGACAAGGTCATACAGCTTGTTAAGGCTGAAGCTTGGGCAGGAATCAGGATGATAACTCCGCCTTCCATGGAGGCAGCTGAAAAGATCTGGGTTGGATCCTTTCAAAGGTCTAAGGAGTATGAGCTGATGGAAAAAAAAATAGTCTTTTAGTTTCTTTTACGATCACTTATCATCTTTCCATTGGACATATCAAAAAAAAAAATTATGGTTTTGTGGGAAAGAGAGAAGAAGAGTCCGTTGGCTTTGGAGTCAACTCAACTACTTGCTGTCCTGGAGATGTGAGGCTTCATTTTCCTTAGCTATAAAAAAGGATAATATTTCATTGTGTATATACGCCACAGTTTCTTTATCCATTCATCTGTTGAAGGGAAGCTAGGTTGGTTCCACAATCTACCTATTGTGAATTGAGCTGCTGTGAACATTGATGTGGCTGCATCACTGTAGTATGCTGATTTTAAGTCCTTCAGGTATAAACCAAGGAGTGGGATAACTGGGTCAAAAGGTGGGTCCATTCCAAGTGTTCTGAGGATTCCCCACACTGCTTTCCAGAGTGGCTGCACCAATTTGCAACTCCACCAGCAATGTTAAAGTGTGCCTTTATCCCCACATTCATGCCAACGCCTATCGTTGTTTGTGTTCTTGGTAATAACCATTCTAATTGGAGTAAGATGAAACCTTAGAGTTATTTTAATTTGCATTTCTCTATTTACTAGAGATGAACACATTTTCATATATTTATTAATCACCTTTATATCTTCTCCTGTAAAGTGTCTGTCCAACTCCTTGGCCCATTTATTCAGCCATAAAGAAGAAGAATATTATGGTATTTGCAGATAAATGGATGGAATTGGCAAATATCAAGCTAAGTGAAATAAGCCAATTCCAAAAAACCAAAGGCCGAATGTTTTCCCTGATAAGTGAATGATGATAAATAATTGGGGTTGGGAGCTGGGGGTGAGAGAAGAATGGAGGAACTTTAGATTATGTAGAGGGAAATGAGAGGGAGGAGGGGGTGGGGGGTAAGAAAGATGGTGGAATGAGACAGGCATGGTTACCCTATGTACATGTATGATTATACGAATGGTGTGAATCTACCTCATGAACAACCATGGAAATGCAAAGATCCCATTTGTGTACAATGAATCAAAATGCAGTCTGTAAAAATAAAATGAATGATTTAAAAAAAAAAAAGATAATAATAGTACCTATCTCATGGAGTGGTGAGGGTTAGAAGGAGTAGTGCATGTAGAACACAGAGCACCATGCCCAGCGCATAGTAAGTGCTCAATAAATGATCGCTGCTATTTGTGGGGACATCATTGTCTTCTTGTTCTTCTTCATCACCATCATCATCATCATCATCATCATCATCATGAATGCAATTCTCAACTCAGTGGGTAATAAGCTCCACATATCACCAACCTGTCACTTGGGGGTTCTATTGGCCCTTTTTCTTTTCTGGTCCTGACTCAAATAATGAGGTATGCAATTTCATTGACTGGGTGTGCTAATTAGAAGCTTTTTAAAGATTTCTCCTGCCCATTGAGGCCACTAAATAATCTCCACATGGGTCAAGCTCTGTAATCACCCCGTTGCCTGATTGATTGTGTTAAGTCAGCAGCTACAGCCATGATGGAAGATCTATGGCCAACAGGACGAAGAGTCTAAAGAACCAAAATCAAGCTCGCCTTGATTCTTTCATTACACCCGAAACTCAACTTTTATCTATATCATAATTAAATAATATGACATTTTCTTTAACCAGCATCCTACCCATTTTTAAATACATCTTTTATTAGACGGTAGAGCTTATAAAATATTCATCAACACAAGCTACTGTGGGCTTTTTTTTTTTTTTTTTTTTTTTCCTGCTGACCTAACCTCAGAGCTGCTCAAGTGGAAATTAGATTTTTTTGTTGCTGTTGCTAACTCGCTGAAACTGTCTGCCTTTGCTAGATTTCCTAAGGACCAGGGAAAAAGTAATTTTGTAGGATTAATAAGGGCAGCGTACATTCTTATTCCAAAAAGACACACACAAAGGGGACAGAAATGCCAGTCAGTGAGAATAATTGATATCGTCACACCACGTTCTGCCTAAGCTCATTGTGTTTTGAACAGGTGCACGGGTTCTTTGAATCCCTGTGGAGAAGGCCTTGGGTGTCTCTCACGTCTTACCTTGAAGGAAGGAAGACTTTGGGGAACCTTGTGAAATGTAAGAAGCTTGTGATGTTCGTCAGCTAAAACAGTCATCGGATTGAACTTGCAAAGAGAACAGGAAAGGAGACTTTGTGGCTTCGTAGATTTTGCTCCTTCTTACAGAAAGGAAACCTCCTAACTGTCGTTGATCTGTCCTGTGCTGTGCCTATATTCTCTGCGTCCTCCCCCCCACTCCCCTTCCCTTTATACTTTCTCCTAATTAAAAAAGTTCAAGTTTCTACCAGATCATTGCAAGTCTGTTCTTCTGTGGCCCTTACAGTGCAGAGACCTCAATATCCCATGTCTTAACTCATCGTCCTGGTTTTGAGGTAAACTTGGCTTCAGACTTTCTGGGACCCTTTTGTGAAAATGTCCAACAAAACACTTAAAATAGACTAGAACCCTCAACTTCATCAAGCAAGCCTCTGACTCCTCTATGAAGAGAAGCAACGGTGTGCCCCCCACACACGCGTGGTGACAAATCCAAATTTAGTTTCCCTGTTTTAATAAGATTTAATAAGAAAATCAGCCTCAGCATTTACCTCACTGAAGGGAAGTTACTTTGAAAAACACCGAAGAGAGCTTAAGGTCTCTCCTCTATGCTAACATGGTCTATAGCAACATTTTCTTGCAAAGAAATGTGTTTCCTGTCCAAACACTAATTTCACAATAACTGAAATTTATCATATTGATTATGGAGAAAATTGAACCGTGTGAAATGAAAATGTAATACAGAATTATCCTGACGGTTACGTTTTCTCTTTGTGGCTTATGGTCTTCAGGGGCACATACTAATAATTTGCCTGAAATTGTTCTATCTCTGGAGTTACCTTAGCAACAGGATAGTGTCAAAGAGTGATATTTCCACTGGCGTACTTTCCATTTGACAAGAATGTTTATCTTGGCTTCAAGAGAAAATGGAAGTGGTGGTAACAGCCATGCCCTTTTGGGAAAGCCTGACTTTCTCTCTTCAGCTCTCTATTCTAATGTTGTCTTCGCTTTGGAATCTTCAGAAATGGAGAGAAGTCAGTGGTTTCCATTTGCTAAGCTACACCCTTTGGGAGCCTCAGGTTCATTACAGTGGGTGGAAAATGCAGATCCCTCCAAGCATAAGCTCAGTTTTGTCACTGTTGGCAACCTAAAGTGATTGAGCATGTGCTGATCAGGCCCTACGGCTGCCTGAGTGGGGCTGAGGAGAGAACCCCTCTCCTAACAAAAATCCAGAATTGGAGGACTATTCATACTCTGCAAGACCCTTGAACTTGACACGTCTGTCTGGCCCATGATGTCTTAAGATCTGCCCCACACCCTGCAGCTGATAGTCCCAACACTCGAGAGGAAATTCCAACATTCTGCCCCCAGAAGAATGTGGTGATTGGAAACAAGTGGAAGATGCTAAGCAGAGAGTTGGCTGTCTGCCTCTTTTTCCATTAGGCTCAGTAAATAGGCTCCTCCCCACCCCACTTCATTTTTAAATGCTGTGCTAGAGATCTATGTACTATATTCACTATGGTCTTTACCATACTTTTCACATGTAACATTTCCGAGTTCTCCAACTGCCTAAAAATCAATGTGTACGTTGACTTCAGTATTTCTTTCTTTTCTAAAGTGCTGCTGTTAAATCAAGGAGTGCCTTACAATCTCCATCACCTTAAAATCACTGAAATCAGATCCTCTTCCGGCTAACTTCAGAGCCATCTGGATCAACACTCAAAGATCTGCTCATCTCCAGGATTTTGATGGCCTCCACCAGCCCATGAGGAAGCCACTCGATCACTCTGTCAATTCAGTCTCACTTTGGGGCTCTGTGGCCAGTCCTGCTCCCTCCACCCTCCAAATCTCAGCGAATACAGTCCTCCTTCCATGCCTCACTGAGCTCTGGTCCCCTTTCCCTTGCCAGTGTCCCCCCTCACCCCCGGCCTGTACGTGGTTCTCGAATGTCAGTAAACGCACGTCATCTCTGCTGAGTCAGTCCAGTGTCACGGGTTGCGCCTGGGCGTTTTAGGCATGAAAAACCGAGATCTTCCGTGAACTTCCTTGCACTTATTTTTGACATCTTGTTTTTACTTTAAATTGAGATGATATGGGCAGATTATAATCACTTCAACCTCGTGACCTCTTAAAAACGCAAGGCTTGCCCCCATATTTTGCCTTTTGCCAGATCTTCATGACACACAGAGCTCTTGGCCTCCTGGGTCACTCGCCAACACACACGGCCTGGCCACGCTGCCCTGGCTGACCTCCAGCTTGGACTTCCTTCTGTTTCTTTCTGGTGATCACTGCCCTGTCCTTTGCCACACTGGATTCCCAGGACTATGGGCAGCTGTGCTTATGATTTCACAGTAGGTTGAGAGAAGTAGCTCAGTTTGGGTTCAAAAGCACTGATGTAATGTCACGGGATTGGGATCATCCCTGGGCTGGCTGCTAAATTTCTCTGAACTGTTATCTCATCTACAAAATGAGCCCAGTGAAAGTACCTTTCATGAGCATTATAGGAAAATTAAATTAAAATGTATGTAAATAGCTGAGCACAGTTTCTATCATACGAAACAGTCTATCATCACTAGCAATTATTAACAATTATTATTAAGCGACTCGTGCAAACACGGAAGAGTAAGAGGGGGACAAGATTCTAAACACTAATTTTCCTTGCTGGGTTTTCAGAGCTGACCTAGTCATATTGATCTGCTGCCCAGAATAGGAAGTCCTCATGATTGGACATCTGTGATGATATGACACACGTGGATTTGGGAAGGGCAAGCTTTGGGACCCCCTTCCCTCGATCAGGAGGAAAGCTGCCATCTGAGACAGCAATTAAGCTCACCTCATATTGGCCAAACTGAGGAAAGAGAGGAAACGTGGATCCATTGGAGGAAAACAGAAAGAGGCTTGTGTTGGTCCTGCTCGATCCGCTGGCCCCGGTGCCTTGGGCCTGTGGCAGGCAGCACATCCCAGCAAGGAACACGTGGCGCAGCAGGGCCACTCACCTCGTGGCTAGAGAGGGATGGTCAGAGTCCCCCAGTCTCCTCCAGGGCACTCCCCCATGGCCTAAGGACCTCTCCTGGGCCCCACCTGCCAAAGGTCCCACCACCTCCCAACAGCATCATTCTGGGGACCAAGCCTCTAACACACAGGCCTCTGGGGACGTTCAACATCCACACTACAGCATGACTCAAGAAACCAAAACGGTCTAACCCTCTGTGCTATACAAATGAAGGAGTCAAGCATTATGGAAGCCAGTGAGTCCCTGCTATGGTTTGCCCCCTCCAGGACTCAGGTGAAGTTTAATCCCCAGGCGCAGTATTAAGCCAGAGGGAGCTATATTCAACTTTGGAGTTTAGAGGCACTTCGGGTTAGGTGAGAGCCTCAGAGTGGGGCCTCTATGATTGGACACTGGCAGCTCTGTGAGAAGAGGAAGAGAGACCATGTACACACATGTTCCCTGTCTTACCACAGGATGCCTGAACTCTTTGGGATTCTGCTAGCGAGAAGGCCATTAGCAGGTGCAACCCATTTTCCTTGGACCAAAATCAACCTCTTTTCTTTAAAACTTACCCAGTCTGTGGTGGTGTGTTTCAGCAATGAAAAATGGGTTAGCACAGTCCTCTGCTACTCAAAGTGCTAAAGCTAGATGCTCTGGAGCAATTAAGAACTGAAGGCCTGATCATCAAGCTTCTTTCCAACACTGAGATTCTAATGCTTAGGAATCAAAAAACTCCTCAAAGTCCATTCATTCATTCAACATTAACTATCAAAGAATACACAATTCCAAATGGTGTTTTGGTGTGGAAAAGAAAAAAAAAAAAAAGCCCTTTTTAAAATTATTTTTTATTTTTATATTTTTTACAGACTGCATTTTGATTCATTGTACACAAATGGGGTACATCATTTCATTTCTACAGTTGCACATGATGCAGATTCATACCATTCGTGTAATCATACATGTACATAGGATAACGATGCCTGTCTCAGTCCACCATTTTTCATACCCTCCCATTTCCTTCTACATAATCTAAAGTTCCTCCATTCTTCTCTCACTCCCCATCCCCCACCCCCATTATATGTCATCATCCACTTATCAGGGAAAACATTCGACCTTTGGTTTTCTGGGATTGGCTTATTTCACTTAGCGTGATATTCTCAATTCCATCCATTTATCTGCAAATGCCATAATATTATTCTTCTTTATGGCTGAATAATATTCCATTGTGTCTACATACCACAGTTTCTTTATCCGTTCCTCTGTTGAAGGGCATCTAGGTTGGTTCCACAATCTGGCTATTGTGAATTGAGCTGCTATAAACATCGATATGGCTGTGTTTAGTAGTATGCTAATTATAAGTCCTTTGGGTATAAACAGAGGAGTAGGATAACTGGATCAAAAGGTGGATCCATTCCAAGTCTTCTGAGGATTCTCCACACTGCTTTCCACAGTAAAAGCCTTTTTTTGTAAACCACAGCATTTTGTTGCTCTATCGAACACCAGATGTTAAAATATGATTTGTAGAGTGTTGTTAACAGGGCTTTCCTCTGGATGACCAAAGAATAAAAAAAACCTTTTAAGTTCATTGTTCATTTATTTATTTCCAAAGTGATTGACAATAAATTTAATTTATGAACTACAACTGCTTTCTGTGCTAGTCTTGTTTAAGGCTTTCCATCATTAGCTCAGTCAGATACGCTTCACAAAATTTGATGTCTATACAGAATCTTTAGGTGGATAAAGACAGAATCCATTGTAAAACAGCTTAACGAGGGGATCAGATATTTTTACATTGCAGAGCAGGTGATAGACAGAGGAGAGAAATAGTTAAATTTAATCCTACCTGAGTCTTTCTCCTTAGTTAACTGTCAGCTGACAGGACTTTTTGTTTCGTTCATTGGGTCATAAACAGCTTCCAC
Organism: Sciurus vulgaris; assembly: GCF_902686455.1. Lineage (NCBI taxonomy): Eukaryota > Metazoa > Chordata > Mammalia > Rodentia > Sciuridae > Sciurus > Sciurus vulgaris. The sequence continues at coordinate 158,280,354 of NC_136465.1, forward strand.
AGAGAACAAGGAAAGATTTTCAGCACATTTCCCTAAAACAAAGTACTTTCATGGCTAAAAGATTTGCACTGTAGCTTCCTTTCACTGAAAGCTGATTCCATTATTAGAAAGGATCATCGGATTTTTCATTTCATGTTTTCCTTATTCAAAGAATGGATTTGTAGCTGAGGCTGTTCCTGTCCTCCTGAGACGTCTCTCCCCTTCCTTAAAAAATATTAGAATCTCACACATAGGAGTTTGTGGGACTGAACCCAACTACTATGTGTAAACATAAGGCTCTAATAAAAATATGTATGTATTAAAATCTCTGGGCTTTATTTGCATCTTTGGCCATGAAAAATGAGACTCCCTGCCCAGTCTTCCTCGCAACTGGGATCACGTGACTAATTCTGCCTAATGGGAGAAGATGGTGTGTGCATCTTCCAGTTTGCACCTTCTAGAAAGGCTTCATGCCCACATTGTCCCCTTCTCTTTTAGCCACAGGTTAGAATGCCAGGAGTTAGAGCAGCCATCTTAGTCACAAGAAAGGAAGTTCCTACAGTGACCTGGAGGCCCTGCTTGATCCCAGCTTGCATGATGTCCCCAACCGCAGCTACAACTCGTCTCCCACTGGTGACCTCTTTGCTACTCCCAGACACACTAGATGAGTTGTGGTCATAGGGCCTTTGTACTTGCTGAATAGTCTTTCTCCATAGCCATATGGCTCACTCCCTCATTCTCCTCAGTCTTTAGTCAGACAGACCGATGAGGCCTTGGTTGCTAAGTAAAGAGGAAGATGATCATCAGATAATTTTCCCAACAAAAAGTAGCAAGTGAGGGAGGCTGGAGGAAAATACCCCAGGGCAGGCCGGTTTCTGAAGGATGAAGAATTCTTACGGAGGGAAGGTGGAGAAGGAGCAATGTTCCAGGCCAAGGGGACAGCATGGGTCAAGTTCCTGGGATGGAGGATTGGGTGGCAAATCCTCCTGGGAGAAACGGGAGACTCCCACTGGCTGGAGCACACAGTGGGAGCTTGCTGTCTAAAAGCACTAAGGAATTGTGACTTTTCCTCAGCAACAACGCAAGCCCAAGAAGCTTTGGAGAAGGTCGGCAACCTGAACGCTATCTACCTCCTGGCCTCCTCTCCGGAACCTGAGTGACTTCCTTCAGCAGAGCTGCGTCCCCAGAGGAGGTAAGGCCGAGTTCCATTACCACTCTTCTATTCATTGCCTCACAAATGAGTCGAAAGAACTCGCCCGGAGACGATGGGTTGCAAATGCAAACAACGTGGAATTATAATAACATAAACAGGATGAAACAATGCAAACCAGTTGGGCCCCCCGTGGAGAAATACTCCCCAAACTCCTTTCGGAATTGTCTTTATGGAAATTTCATAAAATTTGCCATTATTAAAACTGAGTAGCAATTATTTCTCTCTTTGGTTCATCGGTTGTGGGAGGAAAAATTAATTGTGTTCTCCTTCTCTTCTGGAGTTCATCAGATGACAAAGAGTCCAGGAGGATTGACAGGACGGGGACTCTGTGGAGGAAGAGGAGGCAGGAGAACTGGCGGGGGCGTTGTCACAGATGTGGCTTGGGAGGGGAAGTGGTTAAGAGAGTGGTAGTGGCAGATGTGGCCGCTGCTAACAAGTGTGCTCAGAAAGCCCAAGTCATTACGGTATGTTGACATAACATTTGCCGGCTTCACGGGGCCCATCATTGTAAATTAGATTTAATATTGATCAGGCTGCTCACAATCGGGGCCAGGAGAAAATTGGACACAGAGTTCTTCGTCAAAATTGGCTCTTCAGATTCTTCTTTCTAATTAACATAGAAGAACAGAAATCCAGAGCCTGTCTGGCTGACCCAGCAGGGCCTAACTGCTTTCCTGGTCCCTGGGGGTGGTGAGAGGTGACAGCAGTTCCCACCGCTTTTCTATTTTCTCTCCCAGGTTGGTTCGGCTGTGTGGCAGGAGAGGGGAGAGGCAAGGTGAGAGGGGGACTGTGGCGAACAGGGTGGGGGGCTTCGGAGTGCAGATGGTGTCGGTTCTCGCCCAGTCTTCACCTCAGAGAGCTGAGAAACATTTTTAATAAATTTGGTTTGGTTTGCCTTTAGGTTGGTTTTTACAAGAAGCATGCAAAAAAAAATTTTTTTTAAGTTTTCTCAGGGTTGGAAGGTTTGGAAAAGTTGCCAAATTCCCATGACTCCAGATCCAGGTTGACCCTGGAGGCAATGAGGAGGACAGACATGGGTTCGAATCCAGGCTTCACCTCTTGGTGCTATCTGACCTTAGGCAAAGGACTTATCTCTGAACTTCAATCATCTCTTCTATAAAATCCAAATAATTCTGCCTTCCTCAAAGCATCGCTGTAAAGATTTAAGTAGACTAATGGGCTTCTTATATATTCAGCAAATATCGGCTAAATCTCTCAGTGCTATTATATGCTTATTCTTATCACTATTATGATACCCTTTGTTCTATTAAATTATGATATTAATACAACTAATAAAAAGAGAACATCATAACTTTTTTCTTTTCTTTCTTTTTTTTTTTTTTTTTTTTTTAGTGCTAAGGGTTGAAACCAGGGCTTGTGAATAGCACACACTCTTACCACTGAGCTGCACCCGCAGATCTAATTTTTTACTTTAAAAACAGTAACTTTTCAAGACAATTCCAACGCAAGTGTCAGAAAGTGGCTCCAAAGCCATTGTGGACTTCTATGTTTCTCTGTACCAACTCCAGCCCCAATCCAGAGGCCTTGAACTTCAAGTTTTGCTTTTATGTTCCTTCCCTGTGAGCTTTCGTTGAACCTAATAGTTCTCAATGCTGACCCCGACCACTCATGGACTTCCCAAGCAGGAATCAGAGATCATGTCTTATTTATCTTTGTATCTCTGACACCTTTCAAAGCACTCGTCTCATAAAAGAGGCCTAGAACCAGGGTGAGATGAGTGAGTCTCCTTGGACGTAAAATCTAGGAAGGCAATCACCCTCCGGCACCAACTGTGCTTTCGTGACCCTGAGAGTAAGCAGCTCCTTAAATCTCATGCCCTATGACCCCTACCTGCCTCACCTGGTCCTGGCTCGGCTAAGAATAGACGCCTCACCAAGATGACAGTAATAAAGGAAAGATGGAAGAAAAGAACTACACAGCTGTTCTCTTACCAAACCCTCACTACTACTGCTACCTTTGCTGGCCTGGACATGCCTGGAAGGGAACGATTTTGAAACCAGAAAGATTTTAGGAATCTGCTTTACCAAAAATCGATGCCAAAAAAAAATAACCATTTTAAAAAACCTGAACAGCAATTTCAGGTTTATCTCACCTGAAAAAGAATTCTTTCTCTTAGCTTCCTAGAGCTATTGGCCTTCAGAATTAATTGCAAAACTCAAATGTAAGGAGAAACATCTGCTGACCTTAAGTAAAAGGTTAACCAGGCAACTGAAAGAAACAGATCCCAGGGCTCAGCTTCCCGCTTATTAATTTACAAACCCTGCTTCTCCCTGCTCCCTCTAACGATTTCCAGGAAGAGTGAATCAGGTCTATGTTCCTGTGGGACTTTACTGTCTCCCAGAACCATGTCTTGCACAATAGACACCTTTGTGTAGGAAAAGAAAAATGATAAGTATATATATTATTTATTTATATGTATTTTATATATCTAATATATTTGTATATATGTATATATATTTATATTTCCCTTTAACTGTAACATATTTAATTCCACTCTCTTTTTTCATCTCTAATAACTTCCTTCCTTTGGACCCATAAGTCCACTAGTTCATCCCTACCGTTATCCATTTTAGTGGACTTATCCATGCTTGGACACCAAACAGCAACTATGAAGTTTATTTTTGGAGTAGGGTCATGCATTAAATTTTTTAAAATATTTTATTGTAAACAATACATGCAATAAAGTACATACACATATAAAAGCATCTAGACAATGACAAACCGCAAAAATCTCAACCATTTACCATTCATTTATTATGTACCAAACTTTCTTTCATTTCATCCCACTACTCTTTAACAGTTTTACCAACATAAAATGGGCTGTGTGAGCTTGATATGCTTTTCCATTATCTTCTTTACATTTGAAGGCACGCATTGCAGTATTACTGATTCCTAATACTCTGAGGAAGCCCAGAGTCTGGCTTAGCCATACACAGGCTTGAATATCTGTTATTTTTAACTACCCAGGACCTATCCCCTCATTTCTGAAAACAACACCCCAGTTTGCTTTTGTAACCCAGCTCTCTCAAGCCCTGTGCCCTGGATGGAACTGATCCTTCTGTGGTTTCCAAGATGGTTTTGGCTCCTAGGTCTGGCCAACCAGAGAAGTGTCCTATCTTCCTACCCTTTGTGGTTGGCCAAGGGCAGGCATGCAGCTGAAACCAGGATGTGGGTCTGCGTTGCCAGATCATTAGCTGGGATTGTTTTTCTACCCAGGATGGTGATAAGCTGGGAGGTGCCCAGTGGCAACTTTGCCATCATGCAGAAGGGGCCCTGCCTGCAGATGGCAGCCTGGGAGCTAGGAGAGAAAGACTTCTGAACACCTTGTGTGCACTTCTGGAGTCCAGGAGGCAGACTTTCATTAAGCAATTTATTTTTACTTAAGCCCATGTATGACGTATGAGACACTCATCCACAATCATGACTGAAGCAAAGATTCAATCCTCTGGAGAGAAGAGACTTCTGTACTATCCCAACACCATGGCCCACGCCCGTTACTGACTCTATCTCTCCACCGATCAGTCAGGCGTGCACCAGGCCATCCGTCCAAACTGACCCCAGACCAGCTTCTGCATATGTCCACGTGAATTAGCCCTAAGTCTGTGGGGGTGAGGTAGAGCAGCTTCCGTCCCTTTTCACAGAAAGAAAACCAAAGCCCAGAAACCATTGGGTTTTTGATGATTCCCTCCTGATGGGCCTGACCTGCACACAGAAACTAAGTTTTTCAGCCTCCCATTAAATACTTGAGTGGCAAGAGCGGGGTCCCAAATACAGGGGTGTTTTATTTCACGCTCCAGAATGGCGGGGATTAGGTGAGCGGCACCTTCACACCCAGGAGCTGCAGAGGCTAATGAAAGCTGAAATGAGCCAGGCTCGGCCTGCTGGGCATGGGGAAATGGATGGACGTGGGAGAGGGCTGCGGCGGGGAGCCTCTCCCAGGCAGCCATCTCTAATTGTATGAGCAATAATGCCGGCACAGTGTGGGGCCGAAGGCTTGGCAGAAGTCTAATGTTGCCTAAGTGAGACTGCACTGAGTTTTTAGACTTCTCACTTGATCAATAAGACCCGAATGGTCCAAGGACAGGGGAGACTGAAATGGCATTTACATGAATCTTCAGCCCATAGAGCAGATATGGTCAGAAAGTTCCAGAAGCCCGTGATCACTGAGTGCACCACTGCACTCCTAAGGACCTGCAGGCAGACTCAGCTCAGCCTTCTAGGCTCTATTTATCAGACTTCTGGTTCTACTTAGGTCTTTCTCTAAATGTGCATCTTTTTTCTTTGCTTCTTCCAACCAAGGCATCTCCTGCCGAACAGGGTTGGTGAGAAGCGATGCTGGAGCGAGTAACATGTTTTTAATGATGTGAAACAAAGCTTTAATCACCATAGTTATTTACAAAATAATGTCTTCCTTACATTGGGTTTAATAGCACTTTGTCCACCGCTTTCATCAAAACAACTACCCATCTGACTTATTGGGAGATTATATGAAATGTCAGAAGATCTCCCCAGACTCATAAACTGCTTCCTCGCCAATCAGGATTTTAATTTTGGATGGGGAAATAATAAATACAATAATTATTGAACACTGTGACATTAACTGATAAAGAAACTCGCTTCCCTTGAATTGTCAATTTCACATTGGCATAAAAAATAGATTAGTGACAATTTAATCCCACATCTGGTGACCTTTAAGTAATGCTGTTAACACACCACAGCTTTGTCACTAGAATGTCATCAGCCTTCGCTCGAAGAGAAATGATACCTCAACTCTTCATCTTAGAACTGTCTCTAATGTCTGCTAATGTTTAGTATCTGGTAGCAAATCTAAAGGGGTCTAAAAGATCCAGATGCCAGGAAATCTTGCCAGCAGCAATTTTTTAAATAATCCTATCATCATTTACCATGTGAGAGAAAAGATTAGGTAGCGTCAAGAACTCACAAAACCATAATATGCTTTGTATCCATGGGGACATCTGCTCACTGCTAGACTCCCTCGGTACCAGCACTGAAGGGCCATTTGGCCAAGTCCACCAGATTTTAAAAGCATGTCCCTTTCTACTCAGCCCTTGGACTGCTCATTGCCACATTGTTTGTAATATCTGACATATCAAAAATTGTGAGCCACTTTAATTTCCACAAAAGAAGAGTGATTAAATAAATTGATACATCTGTGTAATGGCAAATCACGCACACACGAAATAGAATAGTCTGTCAAGTGCACTGACATGGCAATTCCTTCCTGCCATGCTGTAAACAGAAGAAAACAGCTACAGAACCGCCCTTAGATTTTTAATCTGTGAATGGAGCCGGTCCTAACAGCACCAGGCTGGTGGAGGTGTTGGAGGGATGGAATGAATTCATGGACGCAGAGGATCCCAAACCAGGCTGCCCCAGCAACTCCCTCACATCACCAAGTCTACTCTCTCTGCTGGATGATCCTCATGACATGAAAAGAAAGAGAGAACAAGAGGTCCTCATAACCCCACCTCCCCGTCCCTCCACCCACCCACCCCCGTCTCCTCTTGGCCCCTTTTCTTCTTTTGTCTATACTCGTTGGATTAGTCAGGGTTCTCTAGAGGAATCAACAGGAAGTACGATTATAAAAGGGGGTTTATTAGATTGGCTTCACGACCAGAAGCTGGATAGTCCACAATGGCCATCTGCAGCTAGCGAGCTGAAAGAACCGGTAGTTATGCAGTCCAAGAGGTGGAAGCCCCAGAACAAGAAGGATCAACAGTGCCACCCTAGTCTGAGACCAATGCTACTGGAAACTACCTAGAGAATCACTGACAGAGTCCGCTTTGGAAGAGTGAAGAAGCGAGAGTCTGCTATCCTCAGACGATCGCAGCAGCAATCAAGAACCCATTCAAGAAGAGCCAAGCGTGCATCTGCATGAGTTTCCTTGTTCTTCCAGCTTTTATTCCATCCTGTTGGGCGGTGCTGCCCATGCTTAGGGAGGGGCTCCACTTCAGTTCCTATCCCACACGCCAATCATTCTGAGACATGCCCTCATGGACACACCCAGAAGCCTCTTAATCATTGGCATCTCTTAATCCAATCAAGTCGACAGTTCACATTAACAGTTGCACTCATTGATGTCAGCTCCCCCCTGAAGCCCGCGTGGTTCCAGATTTCAGCTTGTGGTCCCCTTCCTCACTTCCTCTCCACTCCTCCATTGGCCTGTGAGCCAGCTCTTCCTCCTCATCCCACCTGACCATCAAGATTCCACCTAAGGATGGCCCCTTCCTCCTCCACACACATTCCCCAGGACCCCACACCTTCCTGGCTCTTCTTCTGCCTCACTGCCTGCTCCTCCTGGCTTTGCATGCACCAGCTCTTCTCCCTGCTTGGGTGTTGAGTGCCCTGGACTCCATCCTCAGGTAACCCCATCCAGTCTCAGAGTCTCAGAATACCATGGGTAAACCCATGATGCCCACACAGACCCCTCCGTCCCTGGACTCTGTTCCAAATTCTCAACTTCCCTTGGATGCCTCATGGATTTCCAATCTCGACACGTCTAAACATGACCCAGAGAGTCCCCCGAGTGCTCTTTCGCCCTAGCTTGTCTTTTCCTGTTCTGATGGCAATTCCACACTTCCGGTTTTTCAAGTCAAACCTTGGTTTGGAGTTATCCAGGTCTCCTTTCCTTCCTGAGCACTCCACGTCTGATCTGTCAGGAAACATTGCTGGGCTCCTGTCTCACTCTGATCAGAATCCAACACCTGAATGACTCATGCTTCCACCATTTGTCAAGCCCCCATGACTGCAGCCTCCTGCTAACAGGTGCCTCCTGCTTCTCCCTTTCCTTCCAAAAGTCTGTTCTCAAGGCAACAGTTAGAATGATCTTTTCAAGTATAATTCAGGTCAGGTCTCTCCTGATACCAAAACCTTACAGCCACTTCCCATTTTATTCAGCAGTCCTTCTCTTGCTATTCCTTAATCAAGCAGCAATCTCAGGGCCTTTGCAAAGACCATTCCCTCTGCCTGGAACACTTTTCCCCAGATACCCACAGCCCATTTCCTTACCAACTTCAGATTTTTGTTCAGATACCCCCTTCTCAATAAGGCCCATCCTGATCACTGTAGGTCAAATAATAAAATGTTGTCCTCCAGGAACTTTTAAGGCAACTTTCTTTGCTGCTCTTTTTCCTTCTTCCTTAGCTCTTAATATCTTTAATCAACTGCACAACTTACTTCTCTGCCATGTCAGATGTTTATTGTCTGCATCCCTCCTTCCTACTAGAATATAAACACCACCAGAGTAGGGATTTTTTTGTCTGTTTTCCTCACTGATGTATCCCAAGACTATTGAATGGAACCTGGCACATGGTAGATCCTCAATAAACATTTACTGAACAGGTGACTGAGTGGACATAAAAGGTCAGTTATAATTTCTCAAGCACTGATCTCATAAGCATTAAGCTAAATACATTGCCTGTGTTATCTCATTCAATTTTTTGGTGGGGAGCAGGTGCTGGGGATTGAACTCAGGGGTACTCCACCACTGAGCCACATCCCCAGCCCCATTTTGTATTTTATTTAAAGACAGGGTCTCACTGAGTTGCTTAGCACCTCACCATTGCTGAGGCTGGCTTTGAACTTGCGATCCTCCTGCCTCAGCCTCCCCAGTCGCTGGGATTACAGGCATGCCCCACCGTGCCCGGCTTCATTTAACTCTTACATCAATGGTAGGGTCAGAAGAACAGGAAAGGCAGATGCTAGGACTGGGAAGTAAGATGTTGTAATTCCCACTCTCTAATTGAAGGAAACTGTAAACCAGAAGGTTTAATAACTCACCGGGTCACATTCTAGTAAGTGGCAGAATGAATGAGGGGAGGCAGAAGAGGGTCATGTGAGCCTGTCCACCTGCCACTCTACCCTGCTGCTCCTCCTAATGAGCCCAACCAGTAGAAACCCACATTGCTACTCAACCTCTTGCTCCATCTTTTTTTGGATTTCTGAAACAACTATTTAGAGGAAGGCCAATAAAATGAGCAGTGCCTTAACTTTTTGTAACTTTGCAGTGTGGTTCTAGGTGAAATGAGGGAGGAAGTCACAAGCCTTTACATTTTCTTCAAGCTTTGTGACTTTATTGTTAAGTGCCAAATAACCTTTTGCTTCTGGGAGTGGTGGTTTGGTTTGTTTATTTCTGCTTTAAGGGACTATATCTCTCCCTTTGGCCCAACTTATTAGCTTTAGTCATAAACAGCAGTCTGTGAAACATGAGGGTTTTTTATGAGAGAGTTAATTCTAGTTTGGAGCTCCTTGATATTTTGGAAAATTTTTAATGTCAGCGCATTTACTTTTGTATCTATGAATACTATTTTGTCTGGGAGGCTCCTCTTCTATGTACGAGATTAATATTAGGGCCTTGCTGAAAAGACTGTCTTAAATTTAATATTATAGGCAAAAATAATAATTTTTTTCCTCCATAAATGAAACAAGCTCTGGTTTTCTGTTTGACTGGTAAAGTAATCAGCACTTGGGTGATAAAATTCAATTCAAATGTTTTAAAAGAAAATGCTCTCACAGATTCTTTAGAGCTTTTCAAGGGTCAGTGATGTTAATGTTAAACCTGCACCTAAGGATACTGATCTGAACACCTGGCTTCATTCTCTCCCTGCAGACATGGGTGGAGCACCCATATCTTTCTGAGTCCATTCACTTCCTTACATGCCAGCTTGATTTTTGATGCCAGCCTCTGCATCCCTTGTCTGAGAATCCTCTTTGGCTTTCTGAGCCTCTTCTGCCTTAGCACACAAGATGGAAGTGTCAGGAAATCTATCCCTAGGAGCAGCCTTCAAGGAAAGGAGAGGTACACACTGATCCCAGCTCCCTCACTGCATAAGGGGCGGGTCTCACTGGCTCCCGTGTGGCCCGCTGATAAATGTGTCCTTTATTATCTGCCTTCCTTTCCCGCTCAATTCTCCTCTCTCTAGCCACTGTTTCCTGGAATCACCTCCCAAGCAATCTACTCTCAGCCGGGCATGTTGGCGCACACCTTAAATCCCAGTGACTCAGGAGGCTGAGGCAGGAGGATCACAAGTTCAAAGCCAGCCTCAGCAACTTAGTGAGACCCTAAGCAACTTAACAAACCCCTATCTCAAAATTAAAAAAAAAAAAAAAAAAAAAATTAAAGGCTAGGGATGTGTGTCGGTGGTTAAGCACCCCTGGGTTCAATCCCGGGTACCAAAACCAAAAACCAGAACAAGCAAACAAAAAAACAAGTACTCTACCTGCATTCCTAGAAGATCAGAAATGTTCCTGTGATATAAAATCCCCACCGTGGCTGATTTCAGGTTGGCCACCTAACATCAGGTTGCTGGCTCCTGTGAGCTGCTGGAAGCCACATCCAGCACAGCCCTGCAGATGTGTCAGAGTTATACTGTGGATAACAAGTATTGCTGGACCTTCCCAGAAGACCCAGAGTCTGGTCAACCAATACCTAGTGACAATACCCAGTGAATGCTCAGAAAATATAGATGTGAGTGGCAGAAAAATTAAGAATTAAACCTGCCCACCCACTCAGCATCAAACATCTGCACGTGCACACACAAACACACACACACACACACACATATACACAGGCACGTGCGCTCACACACACTCTTTCTTCCCAGGGTGGATGGGAGTGCATTTGAATAAGGTGTATCAGACACTACACATATAGCACATTTGTATAAAGCTAACTTATCCACGAAGAGTCAACCAACCTCTTCATGCAATTCCTAGCCCTTGGTCCATGGTTCTTGTTTTCTTTTGTCTCTGACCACTCCTGCACCTCCCTGCACTATTGCCCTTTAGCAAGACCACCCTTGGTATTCCTGATACCAGAAGACACCGTATTTTGCACAGGTTGAATTTCTAAATCACGTAAAAGACCCCCTGTCTGAGAAGTGTCCTTTCCTCCCCCTTGATCTCTCTCTTGGATGAAATGTTCTCCCACCCCAGAGCACTCTGATGGTAAATGACTGTCCCCTTTCCTTGTGCCACCTGAGGACTGCTCAAAAGCTCCATCCTTGTTATCCCTCCATCCAGACTTCGGGCTTTCTGCCTCGATCACCCAGATTTCTTCCACATCCTTTACCCCAGCACCTCAGCCACCTAAGATAATACCCCTGATCCCATCACTTAAATCCCCCTTCTTCCAGAATTAGCTAAAGGCCTTTGCAGTGACTTGGTGGGTGGCTCTGGGTTCAGCTTTGCAAGGACAGGACTTCTGAGCTGAACCTTTAAGTCTTGCTTCCTCCTTACAGCCCACCACACCCCTCCCCCTCCCCCACCCCACTTTCTTGCTCCATGCCCATCCCCAGCAGTCTGCAGTGCAAATAACAATCATCTCTCACGGAATCGGCACAAATGAAGTCTGACACTTACGACTTTAAAGCATTTTTTATAGTACGGCAAATCCCATTACCGTGCAACAAAGAACAGCTAATTGTTAAGAATTAATAATGAGAAATAAGTATAGATAATGGTTGAGCTGACACTGTCATATTTTAGTACAATATGTTCTGAAATATTTGCTCCTTTGGGTTGTGAATGTGCTATTTTTGTCCCTAATAGGCCAATAGAAGCCTAGTGGAAACGAGAAGTTTTCTCAAGGAAAGTTACGCAGTCTGAGATTCCTCTGATAAGGAGAAGGGGTCAATGTGCCTGTAGTTTCTGTGCTTCATTAAAATTCTGCTTCCGTACTGTATAATGTGAGTAATATTAATTTTCTAAACATTCATGTACAGCAGCTGCTAACTAATTTCCATAACCGTGTTCCTATTCTACAGGCATCTTAAAAGAGGAAAAGAGATGGCTGCTGACTGTCTGACAAAATGAATGCCTCATCCTAACCCAACTCTGAACCAAAGGATGGAAGACATCAGGAGTCTGGGATCCACAGAGCCGCCTGAGTCTCCAGGGCTGGTGTACCTGGCATGATCCATGGGTAGCATCCTTCCTCTAAATGTTTTCCTGATGGCCCCGTTTGGGTATCCCGGACAAGCTCATCAGTGGGGCCTTTCTGAAGTCCATCATATCAGTTATAGCTGCCTCCCCTCCCCTCCTGGTCCCTGCCACTGAAGTCCCAGCAAGACAGATGCAGTTAAACCTGCCCAACGTGTTCAGGGAGGTCGGCCTGCCTGGGAAACGGTGGCCCTCTTGTGTTTCAGAGGCTTATTCTGGGGCCTCCTTCGCCAACCCCTCCTCCAGAAAACACTGAGATGCCCAGGCTCACGGTCAGAATGTGATCCCTGATGCCGAACTTAGATGTTTGCTCAGGCTGGACTTCTCCTTCTGTCCTCTGCCCAAATGACCTTGAGCACTATTAAATCTCTCTTCCATTCTCTCCAGCAGTTCTGCCATTTGGGGGTATTTTCCAACTTTGCATTCATCTGCCTTGGTAATGCATCCACTTTTCCTTCATATCCTGACCCCAACTGGTCTCTACAATTTTAGCTTCCACTCCTCCTTCCCAAGTGCCCAGCAATCCCACCATACCAGTCTACTGGCCACTTCCCCAAGTGACCCATGTCAAACAACTCCACCAAGTCTTGGCTGAAGCTGTTATCTCTAGCTGGATAACTCACCCCTTCCAGAATTTTACTGTCCACCCTTCTCTAATTCTATGAACAAAGTTAAGCACTTCAGTTTTCAGACATTCTAGCCTTTGTCCAAGCCTACCATCTTGATTCTTGCCTTGTGTTGGTTTGTTAGTTGGTGATGAGCACTCAATGAATCTTTATCAAATGCGATTCACCTTCAAAATGCACCTCCACACGGATGTGAAAAAAAAAAAATTGGGACAATTTTGTCAACTTATATATTCCCCTAACTAGAATCATCTCAGGAACAGAAAGGATGTGGACACTTTCAGGCCTGGTCCAAAAACATCCTGCACAATTCACCCTAGTTTTCATTGGTTGGCTGGTTAGATGCAGAAGATCCAGTGGAGAGCTCTTAGGCACTGGAAGAAGAGTGGATGACTACAAACAGGATGTAAGTGTGACTTGAACAAGAAATAAAGCTTAGTTGTGTTGGAAAGGAAAAAGAAAAAAAAAAGAATCAGCTCAGGTAAAGCTAAGCAGTCTCTGTTTCTATTCTGCAGGTACTCCCTACAAAACATGGCTACTGTCTGCTGATCACTTACCATTTGTATAGATTAGTGTGTTTATAAGTCAGAGTTCTCCAGAGGAATAGATCCAGCAGGACACAGGTATATATACCTAGAAAAAGATTTATTATAAGTAATGACTAACACTGAGAAATCCCAGAATCTGCCCTCTACGAGCTGGTGACCCAGGAGTGTGTGGTTCCTGTCTGAGTGTGAACATCTCAGAACCAGGAGAATCAATGATGTAAGTTCCAGTTCCACTCCAAACATCTGAGAACCTGGAGCTTCAATGACATAAGTCCAAGTGCAAGGGCAGGAGAAGACATCGTCCCTATTCTAGCAGTCAGGCAGACAGAGAATCCCTTTTCTATCACTTTGTTGCCCTAGTGAGGCCTTCAACAGACTGGATGAGACCCACCCACATTGAGGACTGCAATCTGCTTTACTAAGTCTCCTGATTCAAATGCTTATCTCATCTGTAAACATCCTCACAGATTAAATATGCAAAAATAATGTTTAACCACATATCTGAGCACCCCATGATTCAATTGCATTGACGCATAAAATTAATCACAAGTAAATTAAGTAGGTCGATGTTAATTCTCACCAACAGTCCTACAAAATGTGTACTATGTCTCCAAATTATAGATTCTGTGCTGAAGAACCAGTGAGGTGAAGCCTCTTGGCTTAAACTACACAACTAGCAAGGGACAGAGCAGGAACTCAAGCCCAAGTCTGGAAACCTCCAAAGCATCTCCCATCCCACCTAAGGACATTGACACGATTGACACAAAAACAGGAGTGTCACAGCGCAGTTTTTAAAAAGCCAAGAGAAGGGGCAGCTCCTCTGTACATCCTTCTCCCCAGCCCACTTGCCATTCGACCTGCTTCTCTGGGGAGTGTGGACAGAGTTGCAAAAGTCCGACCTCCATAAATAAACATTGCATGAGTATCGGTGACACGGAAAGGTTATAACTGATTTTCCTACGAGCTCAGCAGGACCCCAGGGAGAGTGGCGTCCATGTTCACAGTTGCCATCTTTCCCGGGGTGCCCCTCTCCTCTGCCTTTCTAACTCCTCCACCCACTTTGACCCTGAGGTTCTTCTTCCGCTCTCTCTGTCATTGTGTGATCATTCCTTCCCTTTTTCGTATGATAAAGCTCAAGAAGCCAGTCCCCAGAGTCACTGCCTTTTCAAACTGTCAAAATTGTCCAAGATTCAAAATTGAAACAATAAGCAAAAAATGAATGCCACCCAAAAGTGAAAATTCCACCTGCAAAAATAGTCAGAAATGCAAAAGGACGGTCCTCTGGTCTGCTGCCACTGAAGGTTCTATGACTAACACAATTTACCTTTCCTCTAAATGCAGTGCCGGCCTCAACACATACTAATGCCATCGGCAGGGGTGTTTGTACACTCTCTCCCCAGGAAGTCAACTAAGTAACTGAAGACAAGTTAATATTAGCATCAGAGGTTCAAGTTCATCAAGAGTCACGAGACTAGGTCCTAAGTAATAAAAGTAAGAGATGTGCTTCATAATGACTTGGAGAAATCTCTACCCAAATGGGATGTTAACTGAGGGGTGGTGTAATATTTTATTTTTTAATTGACTACCATTTTTGAATGCATAGAACTTAAACACTCATCAAAGCACACTTAGCATATAAGTGGGAAAGCACCAAGAGCTGAAGACTGGGGGTTCCTGAGCACCTAGATAGATCCAAAGATCAGTTACTCCCTTAGCCAAGAGGTGTCTAGGGACAGAAGGACCAACTTCAAGTAGACTATGAATGGAAACATCCAGGGATTCTGGAAAGAATGTCTTCAACCCCAAAATTTCCCTCAGTCACTGGCATAGAGTAGACACAACGTACATTCACTGAATGGATAAATGAATTTTGAAAGTAAAAGGAAGATAAAATTATTAAGAATATAAAACAGTAATACTACTTCAGTAATATTTTTCACTTTTCAAAATCTTGCTGTAAAAGTTATTAAGGCTTCATGAATACCTGGATGGAAGCAACATCAATATGACAATTGAATATGGTCTTTAAATTCCATTCAATAAAAGACTTTTGAGAATTGTCTGTGTCCCCTTGGCTGACCATTAGCCTTTAGAGCATACCAAGGTAAAATGGAGGTGGGTCCTGCCATCCCGAGGACCATCTGGTGACAGTCCTTTGAGTAGACAAAGCAGTAATCTATCTTGCATGACTTAAGGGACAGCCCCCATCCAACACTATGTCCCCATTACCCCTCACAGGGCCTTAAATTACACCATGACAGATTAATTCCTTCAGGTCCTAAAGGTTAATTGAATCTCTTAGCAAAGGTCAAATACTCCTGTGATGAGCACCTTCTTAAGCCATTATCACCTAAGATTGGACACAAGCCTTAGATCACAGCTGGCAGACAGATGGGATGGAGGAGCAATGGCGGGAGAGGCTTTGAGACTGAAGAAGTAGAGAAAGGAGGCACCTAAGCACAGGACTAATTGACTTCTGTCCCTTTCCCCCACTTTCCCATGTCCTAGCCTATTGAGAAAGGTGCAGAAAGTTTCCATCAGCATCCTCCCACGTATTCTCTGAAATGTTTCTTTCAGGTCCTCAGAGCTGGTCTTTAGACCCAACACCTGCCTTCTCTACCATGCCTCTGGGCCCTGGCCCAGTGCTAATAATAACAGTCAGCACTCCATGGTACTTAGTTTGGGTCAGCTCATATCCTAAGAGCTTTACAAGAACCATCTCAATTAACACTCCCAACCATTCTGTTCCTATTGTACAGGTGAGAAAATTGAGGGGGTCAGAGAAATTAAGCAAGTCATTGGCTTTAAACCTCAGAGTCAGGATTTGCATTTATTGAAGTCTGACTCCAGAGCCCAAATTCTTAAGCTCAACACTATAATGCTAATAATGACCTATAACTCAGGTTGAAATCATTGTAGTAGCTCTATTAGGCTGATCCAAGAAGCAATGATCCTATCCTAATCTGGGTTGAAGGTCCAGTTCAACTCTGGAATTTTGGTCCTTAGGATTCTCAGGTTTGTAATAGAGTTAATAAAAATCTACTTCATAGGGTGAGATGAGTAAATGCAGGAAGTGTTTGGCACATATATAGTAAGCTATCAGCTATAAACTTGCCGTGTGCAATGTCTGTTCTGGTGATGCTTCTGTTGGCCCCTAGGGGGCACCCAAGCCTCCACTTCCTGCCTAGGATGATATCTAGTTGATGGTGGTTCTCCATCTGACTAAACCTTCAAATCTCCTAGGGATGAATACGCACAGAATACATACATACACATATGTACAAGGACCTGGACATCAGTTTTTGAAAGCCTCCCAAGTGACTCTGATGTTCAGCAGTGTTGAAAGTCATTGCAAATAAAGAACTGCTAGACAGAGCTAGGGCCAAGACTTCTTTTTAGAGGAGATGCATAGAAAACAGATGCTTAAGTACAGATTAAAAGTTCTAGCCATAGAGCTCTAGGTTTGGATTCTGTTCTTTGGAATCCTTTGTTTTAGATTCTCCCTCTTTTTAGAAACTCTTCCGGTTTATTACTTTATAAACATCTGGTTTAGTCAGCTTTTCTTCTGCTGTGACTAAAAGATCTGACCAGAACAACTTTAAGGAGGAAAGGTTTATTTGAGGGCTCATGGTTTCAGAGGTCTTAGTCCATAAAAGGCCAGCTCCATTCCTTGGGGTTTGAGGTGAGGCAGGACATCATGGTGGAAGAGCATGGCAAAGGGAAGCAGCTCACATGATGATCAGAAGGCAGAGAGAGAGAGACTCCACACTCCAGATACAAAGTATATACCCCCTAGCCACGCCCCCGGTGCACCTCTCCAGCCACAACTCACCTGCCTCCAGTTACCACTCTGTTAATCCCAGCAGGGATCAATCCACTGATTAGGTTAATGCTATAACCTGATTGTGACCCAATCATTTCTCCTCTGAACCTTCTTGCATTATCTCCCACTGAGCTTTTGGGGGACACCTCACATCCAAATCATAACAAAGTCCTAGCCAAACTCTAGCCCCTGGCCTCTGAGCTTGGCTCTGCCTTCAGTGGCCCATGACAAGAGTCCCTGAGATGAGGCCCTGATTACTAGCAGGACATATCCCCATGGTTGGCCCAGTCTTCACCAGCCATGGTTACAGACTGTTGCAGACCAATGATGCTGTTCCTTCTTCCCTGTGGCTGACCCTCCAGCATCAGCCTGGCACACAGAGCAGATGTCCCACATCACCCCAACAACATGACAAGAACCAGCTTGGTCTTGCTTCCAGTAAAGTCCCCTTTAAAACACAGGCTGAAACAAGACTCTGGGCATCAGGGTCTCTGTCCCAAAAAATTAAAAAACAAAATAAAATACCTATTAGACTGCTGATGACTATTTCTGGCTGATTACAGAGTCACAATTGCAAATCCTGTCCTTGCCTTGTCAGTTCAACTGGCAAAGCCATCAGCCTGCCCTAGACAGGCCCACTGCCCTGTGGCAAGCTGGATTCAAATGTCCCCTCTCCTGCTCCCCTCCAGATTCCTCAGCTCCTCACTCATTACCTTCCCCAGCTATGAAAGACCCACAGAGAAAAGCATGCTCGCTCCCCCGAGCTGGGAATCTGAACAGTTAATAAATGATCTGGATGCAAAGAAGACCCTCACGTCTATTGTTTTCAGAAGAGGTGAAATGTCCCCATTTACTGACCCACTTGTCACTCAAAGGGGACTGAGCACAGATTCGCCAAACTTGGCAGCATTTCACTCTGATACGGAAAACAAACATGATAAATTTCTCCTCCAGAGATAATTTTGGTGATGCGTATAGGCCACAGAAAATGAGGATGTTATGACTTTAGTGCTGTGATAATATATGGCAGTAATTATATTAACAAGGGAAATTACATCCCTCTTCAGCAATTTCAGCTCACACCACCCACATGAATAGTGGGCAGCCGCAAAGATGCTGAAACAGTGCTAGTAAAATACGGGGAACAATATGTGCTGAATTTAGAACCTACTTTAATCACTTTTTTAAAATGTATTGAGCTCCTACTATGCACCAGGCACCATGGGTCACCATGCTGTCACAGTGGGGAGCATAAAGATGAATCAGACATGGCCCCCAACCGTAAGGGGCTTCCTGGGTCTTTGTATTACCGAGGAGGAAGGGGACAGGGGAAAGGTATGGAGAGAGTTCTGTGAAGACGGAGGAGGGGAAGCTGATCACTTCTAGAGGAAACCAAGATGCGGCTCCATCTGGCCCAGAAAGCAATCAGACACTCAGGAGGTGCCCAATAAGCAGCACTCCACAGCTCTCCCGCTTCCAGATAAACAGCAGACAATTAACACTGGAAATCCTGCCCACTGACCTGGCCCCAGAGACCATCCACCAGAATGCTGCATAGCTGGATGGCCATGAAAGCAAATCTCATATTCCATAACTTCAGAAACACCTTCTGAGAATCCTTTTGACAAGAACTTATAAATGTGTGGCTTAATGGACTATAAATAGGGATTAAATGCATGAACAAAACTCCATAATTCATTCTGAAGTTTTATTGGAACCAAATTTCAGATACTTGTTCTGCTCATTTGTATATGTGTGTGTGTGTGTGTGTGTGTGTACATCATTAGAGATTGAACCCAGGACTTGGCACATGCTGGGAAAGTTCTACCACTGAGCTACAACCCCAGCCCTTTTTATTTTATTTTGAAACAGGGTCTTACTAAATTTTCCATGTTTACCTCAAATTTGTGATTCTCCTGCCCCAGCCTCCTGAGCTACTGGAATTACAAGCATGCACCACGTCTCACTGGTTCTGCTCAGTTTTACCAGCTTGATCAGATTTTTTTCTGTTCCTCTCATGTGCAAGAAAACTTAAGGAATTCCAAGAGAAATGAGAATCAGGACAGGACCTAAATGGACTTAGAATCTCAAAGAGGAGAGAGACACATAAATAATCAAATCAACATGGTCTGGGGGAATGAGTATTTGGTTTGGAATCAGATATCATTGGGCTACATTCCTACTTTTCAGCCTATCTGTTCTGAGACTTAAAGAAAAGAATTCTTGACTCTGTCTAGATTAACTTTTCTTTATCTGTAAAATGTTCACATCATAGGGCTATGATTAAGATGAAATGATATAACATCATGGAAGCATTTTGTCTAATCTCTACAAATGTCTAATAAATCTGTTGATTGTCAGGAAGTGGAATTATCATTAAAAAAATTTTTAAAACATGTAGTTAGCCAGAAAGAGATCATCTTGCATGCAGTTGGAGGGCCTGGGAAGGGTTCATGAAGAAGGTATCGTTTGGACCAGGACCTAAGAGAACAGTCAGCTAAGGACGGGTCAGCATATGGACCACCTTGACTTGGAGACATGAGTTGATCAAGGCTGTGCTGAGAGATGACATTGGGTTTTTAGAAGGCTAAAAGTACTTGGCCTACTGATTCACTCTCAGTGAATCAGACATTTAATTCACATACACCCCAAAATATCACACCATGTAAGCCAAATGTTCATTGGTACCCAGGGCAAAGAACACTGGACAAGACAAAGAAGAGAAATTCTCCCAGGACACAGAAAAAGGAAAACTTCAAAAGGCTAGTGTAACATTTATGTCATAATATTTTTAAAAATCCAAGCAAAAGACCAATCCTTCCTACAAATACTGATGCAAAAATTCTGTAACACATTGAGAAACAGAATTCAGAATGTATCAGAGGAATAAAACATCATAACCTAATGGATTTTACCCCGGTATTACAAAGAATACTAGGGTTAAGTATTAAGAAACCTATTTATAAAATTCACTTTATTGGAGCAGATAAAAAGAGAATATTACTATCTCCACGGGTGCTAAAAAGTCCTTTGGTAAAATGCAATCTGTATTCCCAATTTTAAAAGAAAAAATTATGAAATATTAATGGATACCTCATTAATATGATAAATATATAAACACATATCAATGCAAAAGTTAATATCACAATTAATAGAGAAATACTAGCAGATTTTTATCAAAGTTAGGAACAAATTCACTTGTGCTATAGTATTTCTTATAACACTGGAGCATCTGACTAACCAATGCATTCAGGTAACTAAAATAAAGGAGAGATTAAAAATTGTAAAAGTATCATGATTGCCTAGAAACCCAAGAAAATCAACTGAGAAATTATTAAAAACACTAAGAGAATTCAATAAGGCAGTGCCACTAACAGTAATGCATGAAATCAGTAGCCTTCATGCACACACATAGCAATTAGAAGAAATAATGGAATGGATGACCTTTATTTACAAAAGCAAATATATATATATATATATATATATATATATATATGCATATATATGTATATATGTATTTTTTTGAAATACCTATGTATGACCCTTATAAGAAATATGCAGGAGGCATGCAAAAGAGCATTAAAATGCTTTTTTTTTAAAAAGTTCAACAAGAAATTATTTAAGCTAATGGAAAGGAATACCACATTCTTAAATCCTTACCATCACAGAAATAATTCTCATTTAACTTAATTTAAACATTTATACAAACCAAATATCTACCAAGGGAACTTTTTTGGAACTAAAATGATTTAAAGTTCAAAGGGAAAAATAAGGAAGAATATTAAGAAATTCTGGAGAGAAAAAAAAAAAAAAGAAAATTATGTTGTAAGATTAGCCCTACCAAATATCAAAATGTAAAATAAAACTGTATGAATTAAATAGCATGGTACAAACACATAATATGAATATGCAAATAAGAAAAACGAACAGACAAAAAGACCTGAAAAAAGACCCAAATGCATATTGAAGTTAATATACACTAAAAATATTTCAAATGAGTGGGAAAAGATAAAATATTCAATAAATACTATTAGGACAACGAAATATCCATCAGAGAAAAACACTACATTTTTCAATCACAATTTTTCACAAAAATACATCCCAAAATACATCAAATATTTAAAAGTGAAATATAAATTAAAGAACTTACATTAAAGAATTAAATAGATAACATTAAAGAATTAGAAGACCAGGCAGAGTGGTACATGCCTGTAATCCCAGCAGCTCAGGAGTTTGAGGCAGGAGGATCACATTCGAATGGAGAAAGTCTTTCCAAGTATTATTTTTTTAGAACTTCAAAGCTCAAAAATAAATGACTAAAAAGTATGACTACAGATCAGGCACAGTGGTGCATGCCTGTAATCCCAGGGGCTCAGGAGGCTGAAGAAGAAGGGTGGAGAGTTCAAAACCAACCTCAGCAACTTAGCAAGGCCCTGAGCAACTCAGTGAGACCCTGTCTATAATAAAATACAAAAAAGGACTGGAGAAGTGGCTCAGTGGTTAAGTGCCCCTGGGTTCAATCCCTGGTACCAAAAAAGGAAAAAGAAAAATTTGACTACATAAAATATTTTAAATCTCTTTAAGAACAAAAACCAAAGTAAAAAAGAAAGATCCTGAGAAAAACTTTTACAACCCATAACAAAAGGAGTTTTCTAATATATAAAAAGCATCTGGGAATGAATAAGAAAAAGATAGAAAAATGGGCAAAAGATATGAACAGTTTACCAGATGGAGAACAATAAAAAATGTAAATACATGAAAAACTGTTTACCTTACCCAGATAATAGAAATGTAAATTAAACAAGATATTCTTTTTCATCTGACAGATTGACTAAGATCTGGACTATTTCGTAAGGTACAAGAATGTGGGCAACAATTTTTCTCCTGCATTTCTAGTAGAGTTGTAAATTGCCACAAACACTAAGGAGAACAATTTGGTAATATCCATTAAAATTAAAATGTCTATATTCTTTGATACAATTTCAAGGAAACTAATCCTGCATACACTATAAATAAAAATATATACATTCAGGGTTACTCCCTACGGTATGACATGGGCAAAAGAAGTTCCTTTTGACTGATTGACAGAGTCCTGTTTCTGACACACAAAATGAATTTATTAAAGAGCAGGTGGCATCTTTGTCATGGAGGATCTGCCACTCAGCAAAATATAGTACAAATTTAACCCTGAACATACACTCACATGCCCAATATTGCTCATGTCCCAGGGAAAAACTTCTCCGCATTTTTTTTTACCTATGTCTTCAAAATGAAAGACAACTCTGTCCAAATACTGTAGAAACTTGTGGGTTGAGCCACCGCAGGTCAGCAATGACCACTGCTTCTGACAGCAGGAAAAATGTAAGCTACCGAAGTTTTTTGTAAGAACAAAGGCAAATGCACAAACTTGCTAGGATTTCCTGCTGAGTAGCAGGGCTGCAGTAGATTCTTCCATTCTTTCTTTACAATAAAGCTCATACATTTCATTGCTTTGTGTTTTGGGTGTTTTTTAAATTTTATTTTAGTGTTCAAATTATGATGGTACCATAGCCGTTGCTGAATCATGGTTGTGGAGCATTATCTAAAATAAATAATTAATATTACTTCAACATTACTCCTAATTTTAACATGGTATGACTCCTTACAATTTGGCCACTGGGTGGATGTCGAACCCCAGAACCAAACAGCTTTACAATTATGTTTAGCAATATTTCATTCCAATTAAAATATTTTAGTAATATAAAACTATTACTTAATACTTTAATTAAGATATTAAATGAGGTTTAATTAAATTTCAAATAAAAATATGTAAGAAACAACTCATTTAAATTTTTCTATATTCAATCATTAAAATTTTTCTTTTGCCTTCATACTTAGATTGTTCTTTTAAAAGAAAAACAACTTTTTGAAGACATAAAAAAGTAAATTTTAATTAATCAGTGGTTTACATTTATATTAACTTACAATTTAATAAAGATTTATGCAGTTTGTACACTTAAGATACAGTTACATTTGTTACCTGAAATCATTACTGTAATAGAATGCAATTAAATGAAAATCTTACTATAATAAATAAGTAGTTTTGCTAAAAATGAAGGTAGGAAAAATAAATTTTATAGAATGCATATAACAAATTATGAATTATATGCTTTATTTTATTATTAATCCAAATATTGGTCCTTTATTACCAGACATTACTTTCTTAATTTTCAGTTATATATAAAAAAATAGCTTTATGCACATTTTTCCACTTCTTGTGATACAAATGTATTTGTCAGGGTAAAGGGACAGTACAGATCTTAGTTAACAGTTTGTAAGTTTGATTTATAACTTTTAAATTGTTCGGCATATTGTGTGGGAAGCCCTTTGCACCTTTTCCCTGAGCCCCACAATTGTTACAGAAGGGTTTCTGTGCAGCACTAGGTAAAACAGACAAAATTCTGCCAGATCCTACATGTCCATTTACATGGCCCTGGTTCAATACACTATGTGTAAAAACTTAATTTTGGCTACTATAAAAATATCATAAACTGAGTAGCTTAAACAACATTTATTTCTCACAATTCCAGAGGCTGGAAAGTCAAAGATCAAGATGTCTGGAAGGAGCCCTCTTCCAGGTTTACAGATGTCCATCTTCAGTTCATAACCTCGAATGGCAGAGAGCAGAGCAAGAGCAAGTTCTTGGTCTCTCATGAGGGCACTAACCCCATTGGTGAGGGGTCCATCCTCATGACCTGATCGCCTCCTCAAGAACCCCTCTTGGCATCACATTGAGGGTCAGGATTTCAATGTGTGGGGGGCAGGGTGGGCTTCTTATACTTAATCACATTCTATCATACACACGGTGTGGTTCGTTCAAGATAAAGAAAATATCGTTTTCTCTAATTGATAGATTAAAATCCTGTGGAAATTTATGTCACCAGTGCTATATTTTGTTCATACTCCATAACCCACACAACTGTTATAAAAACTTGTTCATGGTTGATTGTTTACATTGCTCCGGGGAAGACCGCTCTGCTTTCTGTGCAAGAGACAGTAGATTCGCTTCTCTAAATCAGTGATGGCCTCCATGAATGTCATGTCATTCACCAGAGTCAAGTTTGGGGCCATTTCCAAACTCACACTTTCTGGAGAGAAAGAGGAAATATATTTTGCCTTCTCTATCATTTATTTTCTCATCTTCTGTGCTTGGTAATAAACTGTTACATAATTGTAATAAAATGTAATAGGTTTGCCTGAAATTTTTTCTCTTTGGTGATGAAATGTACAAAAAAAAAAAAAAATCCTTTCCTTGCTTTTAATTTTTTTCTTTATAATCCTCTTTCCTCTGCCTTTTGATTAAGACTTCTTTTAAAATCGCATTATCACATTTTTCTTAATTCCGTAATCTTTTCAACTCTCGTCCTTCATAGACTGGGCTTTTGTATCCTTTTATTTTCAAGTCCTTTTCACGTTCCCTCCCCTTTGTTTTATTTCCATGGGAGCTTTTATTGTCATCTTAGTCTTTATTTTTAGGCCTGACCTACCAGCAAGGAAATGAAAAGGGAAAATACAGCAATGTCACTGCAGTGGAAGTGGCAGACAGGTGCAGAAGAGGAAAACATTTGAAAAGAAAGAGACTGGGCTAGGACCGATTTTTTTTTTTTTTTTTTGTCTCCAAGGTATAATACTTTGGAAGATGAAAAAATAATGACATTTACACAGGCACCTGAAAATATGAAAATGTGGCTCACCCAATGTGGAAACCCTGAGAAGACAGTTTCCTTTAATTAGAATCTTGGTTCGATGTCCAACGGACTGAGTCATATTTACTTTGAAGGCGTGAGCGAGAGGGTTGCCCTGTAGGAGGCCAACTTGACAAATTAACTCTGTCTCTCTCTTGAAACCAACTCCCTTGTAAGCGAAATTCAGAATTCTGCTTGAAGTTTGTTAATGTTGATTTAGATGAAGCAAACCCAGACTCCTGAAAGTTATCTATTCAATAAATCAGTAAGAATGGCCAGGGTATGACTCTCAGGCAGAAAGATCAACGATCAATATTAGAAATTTTGACAAATAGCTGCTCCCATCTCTATTTAATAGGCATTTTCATGTTCCAGTCTGGCTGTTTACTCGCCCTCTTTGCTGGTTTGATTTATCTTTTACCTGTCTGTCTCCCCACAGGCTTCGCCTCACTCTTGAGTCCATCTATAATTCCACCCCAGCTATCCCATAACCCTGAGAGCAGCCACAGATCAAAAATGGACAATTAAAATAAGAAATGGATCTTCTTGAATGGAAGCATGCATATTTTATAAAGTTTTTTGTTGCCTTTGCAGCGAACCACACAAAATTTGGAAATTCATCTTGCAAAAGCTTGAAGAGTGTGTGTGTGAGTGTGTACCTGTGTGAGTGTGTGACTGTGCATGCATGAGTGTGTGTACCTCTACATCTGCAGACGTGCCGTGAGAAGCCAGAGGGGAAGAAAATAGGTAAATCATTATTATCTACCCGGCATTAAATGTCTAGCTCTTTGCAAACATGTATGACTACATTTTTCATTTAAAAAATGAAACTCTGAGGATTAGGTGTATGTGGTCAATGCAAATGACTTTCCCTTTGCCCTAAACTCCTTTTTTCATCTACTCCTTCTCCTTCCCTCATCTGCCAACTTTCACCCTCATTTTGCTTTTTCCTGTCTGATATTGCCTACATGTTCTGTTCTGTTCAGTTTAATTTATCCAAATGTCATACCCAATAAGTTGCTGAATTTCTACTCCATTCCTGCTGAATTATTGTATTACTTTTAAATAACTTGCATCTGCTCTTCATTCTCCCATCTGCTTCTCTTCCTCTCTGCTTGCTCATCATGAGGCCTGGCTGCACTCAGGGACGGTGGCCAAGTCCTGGCTCAGTTACTTCACCATGCTGGACTCCCTGCTTTTTCCTTTTTAAGCCACTGACACAAAGTTAGTCATCCTTTCTGAGTCTCTGGGAAGAAAGCTGGCCGCAGGCAAATGTGCGAAGTAGGTCTATAAGGGTGTGGCCACCCAGACTCTCAGACTTTTTCATTCACTCTGTCACTCTCCTGCAAGGGTCCCCCATACTCTAGACTGTCTGGATCTTTCCTTTCAACCTCCATCCTTCAAAAGTTTCACCCCCAGGGTCGCTTTTCCCATTGCCGTCATATTTAGGAGAAATCTGGTAGGAAAATTCCACCGAAATGACAATAAAAACTTAATATTTCATCCTCCATGGAATGAGCTTCAAGATTTATGTTTCTGTATTCTGTTGATAATACAGGCATGTGCGGCAGCACCGGAAAAGTAATCAGCTGTAACCGATTTGAAGCAATTTGAAACAGAGTTGGCTGCTCTCTTAAATGCTAGAGTTTGATGGAATTTGGTGGCATTTTTTAAAAAGAAAGGAAACTAACCTTTCCCGAGTTTTTATTATGTGCCAGAAACAAGCTTAATTTCACCCTTTCTTTTAACCAATGAAAAGTAGGATACTTGCCCACAGTTAAAAAAAAAAAAAAAAAGCACCTGCCTGTTAAAAAGAGAGGTGGGCTTCGGACCACTCTGATAGAACCAGCAGCGGAGCCAAATGCCTTGGCCACTACCCCGTCCTACTGCTGGGACCAGAGCCATCGGACATTAACTTTCCTCTGTTTTGAATTTCCAAGCATCCAAGACACATTAAGTAAGCACTATTTTAGGAGTCAAGACCAAAGAGTAGAAGTGAGAAATATCTTGAAGCAGGTGGGTAACTGTTCCCAGCACAGAGAGCCTAGGCCAGGTGGGTGACTTCAGAAGGCTCCGACGGGACGCTTACTTGTTCGGAGGTCTTGTGGTTGGTGCCATGGAAGCTCTCAGCCCTGACACCAAAGATGCTGTGGGGGCTCTCGTTCTAAAACAGGATACAGGCTTTGAGAGGGACAAACTTGAAGCAGGATAACCTCTGGGAATCTCGTTGTTAGCAGGGCAGGGGTTGATAGTGGACTCACATAAGACAAGGGAGAGGGGCAAACTACACTTAGGCGGTTCTGTGGGTGGATCTGTGATCACTTGGACAAGAACAGGAGAGAGAAAAAGAAATTCGAGATGTATATTTTCCCTATGTGCTGTTCCCCAGTTCCACATTCTTTCCTTTTTTATTTCAAATAAAATTAGTATATTAAACTGAATGCCTTAGAGCAGATTTCCAAGTAGAATTTGTGTTTGGGGCTGGCAAGATTATGCCTCACATGACCCATGATCCATTTGGCAAACATAATTTTTGACCGGAAACACGTTGCATCTCACACAACTCAGGTGAAATACTGCCCTAAGAAAGGACTAGAATCCTAACTTTTATTTGGAAAATTGCTTTTCCTATCTCAAGAGGTATTCCTAACAGAGACAGTCTTTGTAATCCTTGGTTATGTGTACTGCAATTTGATTTAAGAAATCGTTTGAAAGACAAATATTTCCATAGTAAATATTCCCAATTGCCATCTTTGGAAGGGGTAATTTGATCAGTGGTACTGTGTTGAATTGCATTATAATTGGTTTCTTCAAATAATGCCTATTACCCACATTAAAAAAAGAAGAAGAAATCATAACCTAACGTCTAGATAATCTGCTAAGAAATCCTGATAGCAGGATGGGGTTAAACAAGTTTTTATGGAGAGAGAACCAGGAGTGATGAGCTCTCAAGTTTTGATGTTTATTAAAGAGTTTATTGGAATCTCATAGAGCAGTAACAAATGACCTAATAAAACAAATAAGATTAAGCAGTCCCAGTAAACAAAATTATAATAAAACTCCAGAAGAGTTGAAGCAAACCATTTTTATTTCTTTAATTCCCACAAAAAATTATATTAATATTTCCAAATCTTATAAGGGGTTTTGGAATTAGGAACCTGTTTAAGCATGGACATAACTGCTTGAGTCATGATTCATGTTATTCATGAATTCATTTATTGGACTCTTTAGCCCTATTAGCAAACTTTTTAAAGGAGAAATAACTTTTCCTGGCATCGCATAAAGGAGAAAACAGTGAGAGCTAATCAGCAAACAATTGGTGAGTGTTGGCACGATTTCATTGGAAAATGAACACAAAGTAAACAAACTTAAGTTGAAGAGAGGTAGTGAATGGGCTTGGTTGAGTTGCGGGGTGAAAAACAACTTCCTAAAGGGAGAGATGCTTGTCGAAGAAAGTTATCAGACCCCAGGAGATGCTGCCTACAGCCTCCTTCTCTGCAGATCTTTCTAAAAGGAATAGAAGACTGCAAAGCAAACAGAGGGCAGGCAGGGCCAGACACCTCAGGATTTCCAGATCTGACGTGGCCCAGGAGCCATGATGACTGTGTCCTCGGTCACAGAGCAGCCAGCCTGAAAGAGACAGATGGACAGGAGTGACAGTGTAGACTCACCTCATACAACTGCAGATAGCTCAGGTGGGCTTCTCTGTGCACAGAGAAAATGAGCGCCAAATACTCCATGACACTTTGAGGTTTATGGGAAGTTCCTCAGAGTCTAGGAGGTGGTAATAGTACTAAGGGATACTGAGGGTTTTTTTAATTTTTTTGTTTGTTCTTTTTAGTTATACATAGCAATAGAAGGTATTTTGGCATATTACACATACAAGGAGTATAACGTCCCATGCTTGTGGGTGTACATGACGAGGAGCTACACTGGTTGTATATTCATATATGAACATCGGAAAGTTATATCTGATTCATTCTGCTCTTTCCCATTCCCATCGCCTGTCCCTTCCCTTTCTTCCCCTTTGTCTAATCCGACTTCCATTGAACTTCTAGTCTTCCCTCCCCCTGCCATATTGCATGTTAGCATCCACATGTCAGAGAGAACATTTGACCTTTGATTTGGGGGGACTGGCTTATTTCACTTAGCATGATGGCCTCCAGTTCCATCCGTTTACCAGCAAATACCATAATTTCATTCTTCTTTATGTATATGTGCCACATTTTCTTTATCCATTCATCTGTTGAAGGGCACCTAGGTTGGTTCCATAGGTAAGCTATTGTTGAATTGAGCTGCTTTAAACATTGATGTGGCTGCATCACGGTAGTACGCTGATTTTAAGTCCTTTGGATATATACTGAGGAGCGAGATAACTGGGTCAAATGGTGGGTCCATTCCATGTTTTCTGAGGAATCTCCATAGTGCTTTCCGGAGTGATTGCACCACTTTGCTGTCCCACCAGCAATGTGATACTGAGTTTCTGCCACCCTGGTACAGCAGACTTGACACTAAGACAAGGTTGGGACATAGACAAAGCCAGTTCTACTTCTTGCCCACATAAATAGTGGCCTTGGACTCATACCTGTTACATGTGGGAATTTTTGCACAAACATATCTGCACGAAGGATTTAGGGCCAAATTATTTCAAGTTTCTCAGCCAAATGTGCAAAATGAGGCAGCTTCTGGAAGCCACTGTTAATTTCAGAACAATGGAGAGACTCTGGTGAGAGAGTTTAAAAGACTGCAACAGAATGTTTTCAGCCTCCTGGGTGGCTATGTGCAAGGTGGTGGAAACGAAGAAGACCAGGTGTTTCAGCCTGGTAACAGACCAAGGAAATATACTGAAACCCAGGAAGATACTCGGAAAAGCAGCAGCACCAATGGTAATTTATAAAGGCCTCATCTGTAACCCTGGATATATGACCCTCTTTCTGGTAGGGAAAGGGTTTTA
The DNA here is from genome assembly GCF_902686455.1 of Sciurus vulgaris. Lineage (NCBI taxonomy): Eukaryota > Metazoa > Chordata > Mammalia > Rodentia > Sciuridae > Sciurus > Sciurus vulgaris. The sequence goes on from NC_136465.1 coordinate 158,310,201, forward strand.
TAGATGGCATGTTTGCAATACATCGCCCCAATTATACACACACACACACACACACACACACACACACCCCTACCCCCAGGGAGCTGTCATTAGGAGGTGGTGCCTCCAGGAGATAATTAGGTTTGTTTGAGCTCATGAGGATGAAGCCCCATAATGAGGGCAGTGTCCTTCACCATGTGAGGGTAGAGAGAAAGCAGCCATCTGTAAATTAAGAGACAGCCCTCACCAGAGCCTGGCCAAGCTGGGATCTCAGGCTTCCAGCCTCCAGAACTGTCATTTAAGCCCCACAACCTACATCATTATGTCATAGACTTGAGTTGAAGAGAGGAAGTAGGTTTGGTTGCATTACCAAAAAAAATCATTGAGGGCCAATGGCAATGCCAGGGGTGGAGACACACAGGGCCGGCAGTGTGGCAGATAAAGACTTAGACTGAGGTTCCTAACCACTATCCAGACTCTGAGTTTTGAATTTTATCTCTGGGTCTCCCGGCACCCAAAAGACATGAGAAATGTGAGTAAATTACATGATTCACAGAGTTTTTAAAAAAGCAACACATACCAGTTCTTCCAGACACCAACAAAAAATTAAAGAAATATATCATTTTTGTCCTTATTCCATGGATACTGCTCAAAAGACACGATGTTTCCGATGACAAAAACCCTTCCTTTTCTTTTTTTCCTCCAGAAAATAGAGGCAAGATTTCCATGGCTTTTTCTCGCTTACGCTCTTAATAAAACCTTAGCTTTTAATAAGGTTTGCTGTTTATGAACCCATCTTTTCTGTTTATGTTTTCTGCTAGAATAAGTCCTGTGACTTGCAACAGAGTCCAACTTCCTAGCAGTGCAGCACATCTCAGGGCTTTACAAATGTGCGCGTAATGGTCAGGGTGAGAGGGTGCTGACCTAACCAGTAGTCAGCCCAGGCTGCTATAACGAAATGCCACAGGTGGTGTGGCTTAAGCCAACAAACATCTCTCACAGTTCTGGAGGCTGGGAAGTTCAAGACCAAGGTGCCAGCAGGCTCACTTCTGGCGACGGCTCTTTCTGGCTTGTAGATGGCTGCCTTCTTGCTGTATCCTCACATGATGAAAAGAAGAATTCTGGTGTCCCTCCCTTTTCTTCTAAGGGCACTAATGCCACCCTAGGGCCCCACTCCTGTGACATCATCTATACCTAACTACCCCCAAAGGACTCACCTCCTAATACCATCACATGGGAGTTAAGGTTTCAACATATCAATTTGCAGGCAATGTAAACATGCAATTCATCATATGATCTAACTCGAATTATCAATAAAACTTAAAATATAAGGTCTTCCAAGTAGAAGGCTTCATAGAATACACTAAACAGGAGCTTAGCTTATCTGCAATTTCTTCTCTGCCTATGTGGGAAGGTTTTCTTATTTGACATGAAGGTTATGAAAGTCTCCCTCCATTCTTAGGTTTTCTTTCTAATGATGGATTGTCTCTTCATTTACAAAATAAGATTTGTTGAATCTGGATAAAAGTATCTAAATGCCTTAGTAATAAAGGCCAATGACTAGCAATGGAAAGTATAAAAGAATTCATTTTCAAACTTAGGTTAATTACACAGCCCAAATGCCAACTAATCAGAATGGATATCAGCTGTAAACCAATGCTCTGGTCATCTGGGCATGTGCCAGGGATGTATCTGGGAGCTACCAAGGGATTTAAAGCCCAAAGGACTTAAGAGCAGTGTGTCAAGTAACGCTGAACCAAGCACTCCCTCCCATACTGTAACGTATGTTAAGGACAGTAATTGTATTTTATCCATTGATATCACTCCTACTGCCCAGGGCAGCATCTGGTAAATTGTAGGGAGTGGATAAATAAATATATAAATAAATAAATAAATAAATATGCTCTTATTCACATACGGCTTTCACAGAGTGGCAGCTACAAGAATATATTTATGGTAAAGTCTTTATTTAGGTAAAATTTGATTTTTTACTATTGAAACCACCTAGACAACAAGTTTATATATGTAATTTGAAAGTCAAAAGGGCATTCCAATTTTCCCAGTACAATTAAGTGTTCGGACTAATGAGGCAGTGACAATATTTCCTTTATATGAACAACCTTTCAATGATACAGGACAGTGGCATCTAATGACTGCTACCAACACAAAATCACTGGGTGGCCAGCTCCTATTTTATTCGGTGAGGTTAGCAATTATTCTGTAACACTTAATTTCCTGTTCCTAATGCTTTCCCCAAAGCACTTAAGCATGATGGCCTTATGAATATAGTTATTAGTGGAACCACATTCGGTGTTTGGATTCTTTGGGAAATCTGATAAAGATAATATTCCTCCAAAGGTTACTGTCCAGAAAAGAAGTCATTTTATCAGCAGGCCTGGGTTTCAGCCAGCTGTCATTAAGAGTGTCTCGTTAGCCAGTGAAGGACTTTGTAGCTGGGTCAGGGCTGTGGAAGTCTGGGGCAAGGTTGCTAAGGTAACGAATCTGTCCAAAGATTTCTCTCCGCATCAACCTTTCATCTTGTTAAATTTATATAAGCAAAGCACTGTGAGAAGAATGCTAATATACCAAATGACAGAAACAATTGCACAAAGATATTTCTAGGCTTAATAGGTATGCGTTTAAGCGCCTTTCTAAAGATATAACAATATGTGTGGGTTTAGAGCTATGCAAGGAAATGACTTAAGTCATCCTAGGTCCATCGACTGTTTACATTAGCATGTGAAATACAAAGCAGAATTCAATTCAACAATACACATTGATCAAGTGGCTGCTTGGTACCTGAATTCATTTTTTCAGTGTAATACCTGGGTCTGAGAATTAAATTCTAAAGGAAGTAAAGCTTAGCATGACTTCTAAAGAGTCCAAATTCAGTAAGGTAGAATAAATCCAATTATCCTGTTAGGAAGTGATGGCAAAGTGGAGTGTACCTTAAAATAGGCAGGCTATAAGACTAAGGGGGTTATGGCAGAAAGATGCAAGAACCAACTTAACAAGTTCCATCTGGCATAAGAAGGGACAATTTGAACATCAAAAAGAATAATGGCAGCAATGAATTGACTCATAGTAAATGTATAAAAATCAGTGAGTTCATAATGTTAAAAAAAATTCATTGGTCACTACCAGAGGTTACTAAGGCCATCAACTCATTATGGCAACACAACAAATTATGGGAAAGAATGAAGCCTATGTCTTTCTTTCCTACCTGAATTATATTTCTTTAAAACCAAAGAGTAGATGAAGTTAAGTTTTTAAATTTTTCTCAGAAAATAACATAATTTAAAAATTACCATTTTGCAACTCCTAATGAAAAAATGGATGTAGCCAACCTAGAGCGATAAAAGCCCAAACCATGAAAGGCAATGGAGGGGAGGAACTTAATGATAGAAAAATTATGGTGACAACTCTGAACTCACTCATCGATCACAGCATCACTAAAGATGGGACGATTAGACATGAGGTGCCCCCGATATGATACATTTGCACACAAGGCCTATGAAAAACATATGCCCCCAAAATATTGAACCTGCATCTAACTAACCTTCTAGTTCTAACTGCAAAGAATAGAGGAGGCAGTTAAACACCACCACAATCCAGAAATTGGGACACTTTAAAGACAAATGAGCCATTTTCTCCAATAGATCAATAGTATGAAAGGAAAGCAGGAAGGGAACTGTCTTAGAATAAGAGTTTTAACAGACAGAGCAATCACATTCAGAGGGTGGACCGCATAGGTGAGAAAATTAGAAAAAACATACTATATCTGAAATTTACATGATACAAAATCGTCATTTGTGTTAGGTAAGATAAAAATCACCAGTCATGTTTGAAAGGTTTTTAAAATCAGAGACACATACTGAAGTATGTAAAGATGAAGTTCAAAGGTGGCGAAGATTCCCTGAAAACATCAGAAGACAGACAGAGAGAAGTTGATTAAAATGAGGTTGGCAAAATATTTTAAATGGTGGAAGCTCTGAAAACAAAACACCCGTGAAAAGCTGTGACTTGGATTATAGGGCTGAAGCGACTTGACTCGTATTTTTAAAAGCTTTGATATTGAGAGAACTAGTAGGACCTGTCTCCTGCTTATGTAAAATATTTTTACTTCTAACAAGAGTCTGTGTTGAGTAGAATCGGCTGAACTGCCAAATTTAAAAGTTTATATTTATCTTGGCCTTTATTCTGAAAGAAGTCAACACGTCAGTTTCCAAGGAAGTCTGAACTCTAAAACTTGTCCTTATCTGAAAATATGAACAAAGGAAGAACTGGATATGTCGAAAGACGTGGTCCTCAGATGAGGTTCAATTATTTGGCAAATTCAGAAGGGCACGCTGTCTCATGAGTGGCAGTTACTTCTAAGGATCCTGGGTTTTCTGCTACTTTGGGCTCCTACCAAGCAATCAAGCTGCTTCTTTACCATGCCAGACATTCAAGTTTCTACGATACAGGAAAAGGAAAAGTGAAAAACCAGAAGGACATGACCACTCTTTCTATCAAGATAAACTGAAAATTGCAAAATAAATACTCATGAATTATTATGTGCAAACAAAAGAGCTGTTGAATAATTATGTTATTTACTCTAGTGGTGCCAGGCTAGCTCAGGCACAGGTAAGGGCTGCAGAGTCAAGATCCCAGACTCCGGGAATTGGGTGAAAGCAGGTTTGTGGTGAGCAGCCTGCAAACTCGTTTATTGAAGGAACAAGTATATATTTTTTAAGTTTCTTGCCCAATCACAATGTGCCACGGGGCATCAGATCACCAGGCTCCTATACAGTTTCCCTTGGTAACACTAGGTCAACTTGGGGCAGTCGTTTACATTCCTAGGTGGCCAGAGCAGAATGCTCCTCTCTGCAAGTTTACATACTTGAGACATTAACTGCTGCAAGCCAAGAACTAGGATTCCTCCCAACAATTTACAATGTGACAGTGATAACATATAAAGAGTTCTTACAAATCAATAAAAAGATGAACACCCTAATTGAAAAGATGGCAAAGTATACAAAATCAGTGAAGAGAAATATGTGGCCAATAACAAATCATTTTTTCTGGTGTTTGTTTTGTTTTTGTCTGTAGTTAGGTTTCTTTTTATTATACCTTTTATTTTGCAATACTGGGGATAGAATGCAGGGTTGTAGGCAAGTGCTCTGCCACTGAACTACATTCCCAGACTATAAAATTATTTTATATTTTAAAAATCAATCTAGAAAATAATCAATGAAAGCAAATTAAGACAAGCAAATACCATTTTGTCTATCAAATTGGCAAATGTTTTCAATGATAAAAAAACAGTATTGACTTTTTTCTCAGAAGCAGTAATAAAAAATTGGTTCAACATTTCCAAAGGTCAACTTGACAAACTATATTAAAATCATTATCTCTGAACTAATAATTCAACTTCCTGGAATTGATCCAAAGGAAATAATCATAGATATGGACAAAGGTTTAGGTAGAAAAAGTTCATCTCAGTATTGTTTATAATAGTAAAAATTGAAAATAATCTAGATTTCTTTTTTTTTTTTTTTTTTAATAATCTAGATTTCTGATGACCATAATTGGTCAAATAAATGATACAAACATGAAATAGAAGACCACGTTGCCAATAGATCTAACCCAAACAAATATGCAATGATTCAGAGATAGGAGTACATTATACTAAGTTAAAAAAAAGGGCTATTAAAGTAATTTGTATTATTTCTGCTTATGGAAATATGTACAAAATATTTATCAAAAAAAAACACTTCAAAATGGGAATATATGTTCTCATTAGTTAACATAATTATAGTCATTTTATTTTCCTTTTTATTTGTCAGCATCCTTTAAAGTTTTTTACAGTGAATAGGTAAGGATAAGAGCTCTATTTTTTAAGATTGAGCGAAAAAACTTTCTAAGCACGAACTTCCACTACTCCGACTGTGCTCAATTGTTCTTTTACTCAATCTGGGTTTATTGTACCCTACTTCCTCACTGATGGAACATAGAGGGAAGGTTCAGCCCTACCATTTCTACCTGCTGGCTTCACCAAGAGCCCTGGAAAGGAGACCTACTGGTAGCTGGCAACTAAGTGTGAAAAGCCTTTATCACTCAAGTGGCTATACTTAGCATTTCATTGCAGTACCAACCCCTCTGTCTTTACCCCCTTGGATAAAACTAAAATTCCACCAATGTGGCACCCCATGCCTTTCTCTTTCATGTAGGTGGTCCCCAATCAGAAATATCCTGCCCCGGAAAGACTCATCCACATCTAACCTGACTTCCATTCCAATAAATGTTTAATCTCCTGGTTACAATTTTTCCATAACCTTAGGCTCCTATTTCCAGGGACAATCTCTTATTACTTTTTAGCTGTATCCATTTGGGACTCTTAAAAGCATGTCATCTTTTTACCCCTTCAGTAAATCTGTTCAACTATTAAGGACTGATAAATATTTTTTAAACAGAAAATGCTTGTTTTTCCATTGGCAGTTACCCTATTTCCAAAGTAAGGCATAGTTTTTCAACTCCTACCCTTGTGATAAAAATGTGATGAAAGTCATTAAAATTAAGTTGGACGTTGCACGAAGCAGATTAAGGAAGTTGAATCACTGCCTTCTGGTATCTTAAAATTTCAGACAAATCACTCACATCTGCATAACACATGATCATACAATGTCATAACCCCTGTTTGAATGCCTACTAAGAGCCAGGAACATTCCTTCCACTCAAGTCCTAGGAGGACAAATCTGAACAGACATGGACACCAGTAGAGGAACTCAAGGAATTGAGGAGCTCATGAATGAGTGACATAACTTGGAAGCAAGCAATACAATCCAGTGGAAGCGTGGGTAGGACAACATGGGGACAACTAGTCACTTGACATTCACAAAAGGAGAGTTTCTCAAATGACATGTTCCTCCAGGTGTTAGTAGGTAATAGCATGCACGCACACTTACACACACACACTGTTTTCTATAACCTGGAGCAGACTAGGCCGAACTGAGTTCGACACACTTCTTTGTTGTATGACTTATCAGGGCTTCTCCTATCCAATGTTCATTTTGAATTTCCAAGGACAAATTTCAGAAGATAGTGAGTAGGGTTTTCCTGAGCTCGTTTGACCATGAAACCCTTTCATGATGCTGAGGAGATTTGGAGTTTATAAAGTGCAACTCCATAACATGTAATTTTACATGCCCAAGACAGTGCGCCTCTTATGAGGAGGAACCAGAGGTATCTGTGGGATCAGGGAATGGGAATGTATCTTACTCATTTTCTTATCGCCAGAGGCCAGCACAATATTCAACACACAAAAGATGCTTAGTCAATGGTTGGTGAAGTCATGACCGAATGAACATTTTCATCTGCACCCCCAAAACCTGGGGGGACACCTGAAGCATGTGGTATCCTCATTTTACAGGAAAGAAACTGCCAGTCAGGGACATTTAAGTGACTCAGCCATGATCATAGAGCAAGCTAGTGATACCACTGGGATTGGAAACAAGATCTACTCTCAAGTCCAATGCCCCTTTCCAGTACTAATATGACCACACAGCCCAGATTCCCTGGCTTGTCTTAATTTTAGATATCCTGTTCCACATTTAACCCAGACCAGGTAACATTCTGGTGTTTTATTTGCAAAATAGTCTCCATAGCTACAACTTTTTGTGTTTTATAGACACAAAGAAGGTGAGTATCTCACATATCGGTTTTAACCCTGTTATAACTAACCCATGACTTTTCCATAAACGTGTGTTCAGCATACTTATATTCTGCTTATAAGTAATGGTGAGTTTCCAATTTAATATGAACATTGTTGCTTTTGCTATAACAAGACCTTATTCTTTTATTATTCTGTCAGCCTGTTTTTCAGCTTCAGAGACAAGGACTTGTTGACGAGATTTATAATTCTTAACATCCATGGAAGCAGCTGAGGGAAGGCACCCCTGAGAGGGGGCTGCAGGCCCCTCATCAACACCACAGACCCAGCCCTCTGCAGCCGTTCCTCAGCCAACAAGCCTGGTGCCCCCCGAAACTACATGTCAGGAAAATGTCCAAACAAAGATGAGACCAAGATGGAGCAACAAATGTACTGACTCGAGAAGTCCCCTAAGCCACCCGGGCTTCATGAGGGTAATGACAACATGTGGACTATTTGTCTAGCCACACAAGCTCCTGGTTATCACTGGTCCCTTTGTAAGGAGGACAGAGTTCCCTGTCAGAATGCCCTTGGTTCTGAAGTCAGAGACCCACAGAGTTAGAATTCTGCCTGTAAATTGGCCAAGTAAATCTATCTCTGTGAACCTCCATCTACCTGAAGGGAATGATAATTTCAGCATCTTTACGGGATTTTTGTGGTTTACAAGAGATAAAAGGATTAAATGCTTACCAGAAGACTTAGAACATGATGAAAGCTCAATATTGTATAACTAGTATTATTTTGTTATATTATTAATTGTGCTATCATAACATGTAACCCACAGTAGGCTATGTCATTATTCTCAAGGACTGAATGTGACATGCTCATTTTCAGTAAGTGCTTTGTCTTCTTCATAGAGTCCCCAGTTCAAGAACCTGGCCAGGAATCAATAGAAGAACTGAAGTAAGTCGATCCTGTGTGGTCCAGCTGTCACTTGTGGCGAGCCAATGGGCAGAACCTTGGCAGTAGCCTCCTTAGAGGACACTGTCCCCACCAAGGCTTAGTTCTGAATGGAAATCCCAAAGGATAAATAAATACCAGTCCAAATGACTGAGCCTCCAAATAGATCAGAGACAGCATAGTTGGAATAAAGTAAATGACCTCTCTTTGGTTAATTCCTCTAAGCAAAGATCATCTTGCTCTTCCAACACCATTAGGAGATGAGGAATTGGGCCATTTCTTGGGCTAGGATCATCACTCAGGATTCCCAAACCACAAGACTTTGTCTTACCTTAACATAACACTATTCTTTTATTTTAGTTTCCTTATCTGAATAGAAATCCCTGGCATTTTTTTAAATGAAGATAACAGGTGGATGAGTATAGCTTTGATCAATCAGCGCATGATTCCAGCTGGATCTCTTACATCTCAGCCGTGTGTTGACTAATAAGCACCCCTTCCTGTCACATGCAATGGCTTGTGTGCCTCGCAGAGTTATTTGCAAGTTAATATATATTAAAATCACATGTGCCCACACACATTACTTCTGTGCGTCGGGGGAACCTCAAGAGATAATACATCCATCTTCATTTGTGACAGTGTATGCACCCATAGTTCATAAATGGTGATAAATGAATTGTCATACCATCCCAGTGGAATAATACACTTATCCCCTATTCTTGCCATATTAATACAAGTTCATTTCAGCACCAGTCAAATCTTTAAAATGAGTGATCCAACATTGGCCTCCTATTGGTTACCACAGAAGAATGCTAATTTCCCCTCTCCACACTCAGTATCATTTGTTTGGTATGTAAATCAACAGCAGAATAAGAGGGATGAAAAAAAAGTAATAATGATTTCAACTCGTTATGCCTCTTTGATATGCTAAGACAAATGGTGATGGAAAATGCTTACTTTGGTTTATATTTCAGTAAATCCAGAAAGACACAGCCCTGGGCATCTGACCCACCCTAATACAGGGACCAACGGCAGGGAGGAAGGACAGTTAGGGGAAGGAGCTCAGGCTGATGAATGTGTCTCTGCACCATTTTTAAAGCAGTCTAATTGATGTGTTTATCACTTTAGCATCTGTCTCGTATTAAGCGATTATTCATTAATAATCGTCATCCTTATCTTGTTTTCTCAGCCAACTCCCAGTTTTTCAGGTGCTGAGGGTAGTTTGTAACTTCACCCTTCAAGAATATGGAGTGCCTCTCGGGCATTTCACGACTCTCAGGCACTGATGGCTGCCAGGAGGCACTGAATCTCAAGGCAGGCAGGGAGTAGAGAAGTCCCAGGCCCCAAGTTGCTCACCCATCACCTCCTCCACTTCTCTCCACCTCCCCACCTCTCTCCCCAGCCTCACCCTCCCTTCAGGCCCTGAAAGCTTTTCAGCCTGTTTGGCTGGCAAAATAAAATTTAGGACTAAAAAAATAGATGACAAATGACTCACATGAAGAGTTGCATTAAAAGTGAATCTTGCCAACTAGTTCTCACTAGGAAAGATGACTCCGCACGAATGGTGTCCAAATTTTTCCAATCATACACTTTATGGGTAATAAAAAATAAATAAATAAAACCTACACCAAATATATTGATAAATTCTATATGTAGAGGACAGCCCTAACAACATGCGTTCATTTAAGCAAATACCAAAAAGAAGATGAGTATGAAATTCTCTTTTGCTTTTTCCTTTTTTTTTTTTTTTTTCTTTTCACGAGCACTGAAGACCGTAACCCATTTAAGCCACTCCCTTTCATGAGCATTCCCCAGATCCAGAATGATCCAGAATGTGCCACTTAGGTGACATTCTTTATGGTGACATCTTGTGCAGGAGATCCATGGACACACTCTTCCTTGGTCAGAGCTCTGCAGACCCTGCAAATCCCTGCAAGGCATTTTGTTTAGTCCTTATTTACCTGGGGTTGGCCCTCTAAGGCGACATTCTATTTTTGCTAAGCATAGGAGCAAAACTTACAGAGAAAACAAGAGTCAAACATTCTGAAACTAGATACGCATTAAAAATGAATGCCTTCTCAATCACCCCGCTCTGTGGGACTAACAGGTGGCCCTGGGAAGCAGCCAGGACCCACTTCAGGCTTCAGTCAAACCAAACAAAGAGCAGGTGAGGCTTCTCAAAGGGCTGGTCTCCAGGGTCGCTGTCTGCACAACTCTCAGAGAAGGGAAGGCTGGAGGGAGACACTGAACTGACAGCGTCAGTGATTTATAATCTCTCATTCCCATAAAATGACTCTCGTTATTCTTGGGAGCTTAGATCTGAAGCGAGCTGTAATGGGCCACTGGGCTAAAAATGAAGTGCAGATTTATTTCTATAATCACCACCAGCCAAGCCCTTCCCTGGGAAATAACTAAGTTGGCTTTTAAAGTGCTGGAATACCTTTAGAATGCTTAAGATTTATCTTTGGGATTGAGTGCTTGTGTTGCCCTGGGAAATTCTAACTATTTGAGTTGTAGATGCCCCCTCAGTATACTGGGGAGTGTTGGAAAGACAACAGGGCGGTTAAAACTCTGCCTCCCTTTCACACACAGCTCTCAAAAAATTCCTGTGCCTAAGAGATGTTGAGTAAACAGCCATCACAAACACGTCCAACACCGGGCTGGCAGACTCCCTGATCAAGCTGCTGTCCAGGAGACTGAAAACATTCAGCCTCCATGCAAACTTAACCTTTGGAATTGAACTTGATTCATGGTAGTCTAATAACCCTACACTCACAGGTCTTGGTCACCTGGGACGGAGGTGGGTGCTTCCCTTGCTGTTCAGAGAGTCATTGGACCCAGAGAACATTCTAAAATAATGGAACAGCCATAAATCTCAAGAGTTAGAGTAAGGGATGCATACAGAAAAGTAAAAACAATTAAATAAATAGAAACCACAGGATCCTTAGCGTGATTCTAGTTCACAGTACATTATATAATACTGCCCTTGCTTTGACAAACAGGTAAGCAAGCAGCCACTGCTGTTCTAACACCTCTTAGCAGATGTATAACTCATAACAAGTTCATTGCCTGCACAAATGCAAATATCCTTTGCCTGACTTCCTTCTGCTTCGTCTTTAATGAATCTTCCCAACTTTTGACTTTGTACAGTAATGACGTGTACATTGGGCAGTCTCTGGAACTGAAAAGTACACCTCTATTTGTGGAATTACCATTACTTTCAGAGCATAATCCCAAAATCAGAGGATTTTAAAACTAAAAAGATTCTAGGGGAGCATTTGCACCCCATTTTTTGACAAAAACATTGAAACCCAGTGAGGAAAAAAAATGAGTTGCACGAGGTCCCCTAGGCAGTTAGTGCAGAGCTGGGGGTAAAATCCTATCTCCCTTGATACCGCCTTAAAATACTTTAAAGCATTAAGGTCCCTAAGGAATGAGAGAAGAAGAAAGACATTTCTTTGCTTTGAGTGGGTCACAGGGCTGAGCGGGTCAGAAACCGTTCCCAACATCTCGACATTCGCCTGCAATAAGATAGACTGCCGGTGTTTGTGCAAAAATGGCCTCTCCTCTCACTGGCCAATTAATTTTTTTAATGATTTATGAAGATTCTCAAAGAAAATACTCTTCCTGCACGAGGAATTAATATGCTGAACTTAAAATATTTGCACTAATTACTAAAGGTCAAAATGGGATTGTGCAGAGGTATTAATCAGAGGGCCCAGGGGAATGGGACAAAGAGTGCGAAGGTCTGATCGAAATATTGAAGAGGGTGTGCCTTGTTGCTTCTGCGATGGCAAACCGCAGCAAGGACATGCTGGGGCTCCAATGACAATTAGCAAACAATGGCTATCACATCAAAACCCCTCAAGGGCTCGGAAGGCGCTTTCAGAGAAGCTCCAAAGGCCATTATTAACATGGGAAATAAGGTTCTTCCTGTCTGGTCCGATTGTTCTCTTTCCACCTTTTTTTAAATATATATATATATATATATTTTTTTTTTTTTTTTTTAGTTGTCGATGGAACTTTACTTTATTTATCTATTTATATGCAGTGCTGAGGATGAAACCCAGCACCCCACACTTGCCAGGCAAGCGCGCTGCCACTGAGCCACAACTCCAGCCCAGCACCTTTGTTTCCTTCCTATCCATCCACACTGGCCACCCTTCAGTCCCTCACAGCTGATAGCCACTAGAACTACCCACTGTTTATCCTGCCAGGAACACGTCTTCCCCTGACGACCTCACTCGTCCCTCTCATCTGGACAAACCCTAGTGTCTTCTAGGTCTCACTAGGTACCTGTGCTCCACAGCGGGAAGTGGCACAGCCCTCCCCACGACCTCACCGTTCACTCCATCTGCAGTTTGTCCTGGGGCTTGGTAGCTTTTCCCACTAATGGGTTACAGAATAATTCCCCAGCCTTTCAATTTGAGTTCAGCCGCCAGCCTCGTGACTTTCTTTGGCCAGTAGAACTTTCTCTTTCCTCCTAAGGGACCACTGATAAGCCTGAACTTGTAATGCTGGGCTGAGGGATTTTCCAAGAAGCCCTTCTTGTCGTTACCCCTGGGCAGCTTGAGGAACTTCTTGCATCAGTACATTTGTTGCTCCATCTTGGTCTCATCTCTGTCTAGACGCTCTCCTGGCATGCAGTCCTGAGGCAAAAGTAATGATGTGCTGGTTCTAAGCAAAGGCCTTGAGAGGTGTCGTGTATTTCCATTTGCTGCCTCTGCCATTGCTGTAAGAACACACCTGGGCTCGCCTGGTGCTCAGGAGGACAATGAGAGCATCCAGAGTAGAGTGAACCAGGTGAGCTTCATCAACCAAGCCTGGACCAGACCAGCTGTTCCCCAGACAAGTGCAGCAGAGGTCCCCAGAGCCCATCCACACACACCCGAGAAAGTATGACTGTTGTTTCAAGCCCCAAATTTGGGTTTGATTCATTAAACAGCAATAGTATTCTTCCCATCGTAGACAGACCTTATTTAAACCCCTGGCTTCATTGCCTTTCTCTTGAGATCTCTATACTCCAAAATAATTGAAACTGTGCCTATCTTACTCACCATATGATTTCAAGTTTAAGCCCAATCTTATGGCGCACACTAACTCTCCATTAAATCAGTGACTGTTGAGTGATTACCTTGTCATTGTAACACATTTTCTCCAGCGTCTCTCTCTAGCCCTGACAGCAAACTGCCCACCCATCCTTTCAAAGCCTCCCACGGTAGGCACAGCACTTTAACCTGATGACAATTCCACCAAGCAGATTATGCTTATTTGATCACATCCTAGACAGAACAATTATGAATATGAGGGCCTATTTTGCTCACCTATTATTGTTTTTCTCATTGTGGTTTCATAGTCAGTGCTAAACAGATGGATGAGCATTTACAAATGAAGCTTCTTCTTACATTTGGCATTATATTCTCTGTTCCTCCAAATCTCTCCAACCTGTATAAATTAAATTCAAAGTCATTCTTTGAATACATGCAAACCTGTTAGGAATTAAGATCCTATTCTGCTATAAATGGTTATTGGAAACCTGAATACAGTCGTGAAAATCGCACTTAAATAGTCATCGAAGAGCCCATAGAATGCACCTCTTTCCACGTGGTGCTTTGGAAAAGAGCTGCAGAAAGTTTAACAGCCCTTGTTAATCCCTTGTGCTTTACTTCACATCCGGGCTCTGGATTTACCCTGAAGATTCATACTTGACAGGTTTTTGACACTGTTAAGGACTCAGTTCCCATGAACCAAGAGAAATATGGAGATTTGATTTTGCCATCTTTTTATCTTTTTTTTTTTTTTGAGCTATTAGAAATTTTTTATTCATGTCTTTTATTGACTCTGAAAATTATTTTGAACATTTATCTTCACTAGTTCTCATTGTTTAGTAATTTTGCACTGTGCTATACATTTATGATGATGTTACACTGTGAATACTTAAAGTCATTCAGCTGGACACTCATTGAGCCTATCTTTGCTGCTGTGTGATCCCAAAGTCCTCCATCTTTGTGCCATTTAAGATAAGGGAAAACTAGATAAGCTTGAGAGAAACACCACTGGTCCCTTCCAGTGAGGCCTTGTCTTTCTTTCTCTTCCATAATCTATACTCCATCCATGGTCTGCCTCCCATAGGAGAGGGGAGTACAATGCACCTTTTGTGCTAGAATAGTCCAACCAGCCCCAGCCATGAGCATAAGACCCTCCTGATACAGTCACCAGTGCCGGATACAAGCTGAAGGGCGAAATCGTGAGGAGACCGCGCCGCGAGCCAGCTCCCTCCTTCAGACGGCAACCCTCCCTTACCGTTGTTGGAAAGGGAGGTCTTGTTTCTGAGAACCACTGTTGCAAGACCTAGAATCTAACAAAAAGTTACAAAAAATAATAATAAGATCTTCCTGGAATCTATTTTTGAGGCTGAAGAAGAGGGAAAAACTCCCCCTCCTGGAGAAGCACCAACAGCTCTTGAAGTCTCTGAGCTCTTCCTTCAAAAGGTCAATGAGACCATGAAGAGCTTCTGCCCCGGGGAATGAACACGTCCCACCCGCTCAGTGCTGTCCAGCTGGGGGCCCAGTGACCAGCCTGCTCCTGAATCACCTTGGACCTTGTAGACATGATTCAGATGATACTGTTCTAACGTCTGTATTTTAGACAAGGCCCCTAGTAATTCAGACGGAGGTGGGATGTGGACAGTGCCTTAGAAATGCCTCATCTCTGTCCTTGAAGCAAAATAAAGTACATGCAAAAGGAAACTTCCCATCCCCGAGACACCCCATGACTCTTTCGTGGAAGCAGGAAATGACAGTGACATCAATTTCATAGTGTAAGTGTGAAGATTAGACTAGATAAGGCATGCAAACTCTCAGAAATTTTCCTGGCCTGCGGAAGGGTCTTAATAAATGTTACCTATTTTTTTTTTTTTTTTTTTTTTTTTTTTTTTTTTTTTTTTTTTTTTTTGCGGTGCTGGGAATCGAACCCAGGGCTTTGTGCTTGCAAGGCAAGCACTCTACCGACTGAGCCCACCACTCTATCTCCCCAGCCCACCGATTATTATTATTATGAAGGCTTTTATGCGCGTTTGATTCCTGAGGCACAGATCACCCTCTTCTTCCAGCCACGTCATGAGAAGGGAAGAGAGTTGGACTTGAAGTGAGATCTGGTTCTCCCTCTGGGTCAGATGCCTTTTCTCCTTCCTTTGCCTCGTGAACTCCTGCTTTTTCAGATTCCTCAAACGATGCCTCTTCGAAGCAGCAGCCTCTGTAGGAAGCTCCTCCCGCCTTGGGGTTGGTGAGCACCCCTGCCTAGCCTCCACCACAGGGCTCCTTACAGCCACTGGAATTCTCCGTTGCCTGGTCTGTGACTGACTCAGAGCAGGGCTCATTATTTCTTTAAATAGATACTTCTGGGTATCGACCTGCACATCCTGGTTGCTCAGTACCACACCTGGGACCTAGAGGTGCTTGGTAAGTATTTGTGGAACAGGGCAGGAAAAGAAAGGGACCCTTAAACTAGAATGACTGGGCAGGGTAATGGGTGTAACCACAAAAAGAAGTGGAAAATTTGAAAGTCCCAAATAGGGAAGCCAATATCTGTGTCCAGAACCTAAAGGAGGGCATAGATCAAGCAAGATATCATCATACAGGTGATTAAGAGTGGTTAAGAGTGGGGACTCTGAGGCCAGTCTTCTTGAGCTTGTATCTAGACTCTACAGGTTGGTTACCAGCTGTGTGACCTTGAGCAACTTAGCGACATCTCTGAGCCTCAACACTGCTAACCTTACAGGATTCATGTGAAGGTTAAATGAAAAAGTAACAGCAGGAACTATGTGCTTGGTACTTAGTGAAGTGTTTAATAAATGTTAACTACTTTTGTTTTTGTTGTTACCGATGGTATAAATGACAGGTTTTGAAGTCAGACAGACTGGAGTTTATATCCATGTTCTACTACTTAATAGTCTTCATGGTCTTGGAAAAGTGGTTACATTTTAAAATCTTCAGTTTCCTCATCTAGAATGCAGCATAATACTTGCATCGGAATAATAACAGGTCTTTAAAAGGTGAGTACCATCAGAGGACCACACACTGTTGCCCATCGGGTTCTCCAGAAAGGATCCTAGCATTAAGGCAATGGCCACACAAAGGTCCCAGGGGGGATGGGACAGAGGACAGAACCCAGACAGAATCTGGAGCAGTATCATGGACTCGGGCCAAAGAAATGGTGTCAAAGTTCTGTTGAAAGAGTCCTGATTGCCTCGGACCCCGCCTGGGACATGGGGACAGGAACCTGTAGGTGAAGGCCACCACCCAGTGTGAGGTGGGACCCTTCGGGGACCTGCCATCCTGGCCCATGCCCCAGGTAAGGAATTCCTCGCGCTCCCACAGTTGATGGTAGAACCCCTACCTTGTTCTCAATTTCAAAGTGTGTGCCTGGGATTCAGTGCCCTGCGTTTCTTGGGCACCCTGCTCCCGGCATTTGTAAGGAATCCAACCATGTTCATCGCCTTGACCCCGGTGGTCGGACCACACTGACACGAGGCTAGTGGCTCTAAAAAAGTCTCAGTCCCAACACTTGGGGTCTTAGGCCTCCATGTAATTCTTGGGTCAACACTTGCTTGTATTATTTCTTTCGCTCTAAGAATTTTGGAATGATCTCCCTCCTACGACAAAGTAAACTGGTCTCAAGTCACCCATCTTAGACCACAGAGGACCACACGCCTAAGAGAAAGGTCAGACTGCCTCATGTCCCCTTCCCACCTCCACCCGCTGCTCCCCCATCCAAATTCGCTGGTAACAAATCGACCGCTGCACATGGTTTTTTTTTTTTTTTTTTTTTTTTTTACAAAGTTTTGAAGTCAGATTTCCCAGAGAAGAGGGAGGAGAGGCAAACACAGTGCTTCATAATCTCATATACATATATACATACACACCAAGAAAACTCAGTTCCTGTTAGTGAAGTCGATCTCTATGTGTTTGAGAAAACCCAATTTGCAGCCCGGGAAAAGTGATATTTATTTGAAGAAGCTCATTGCCGAAAGTGAATCATAAATCTGCTGGCTGTTGAGACTTCAAGGCAGGAAGCGCGGAGGCAATTATTAGTCTGAATGTTCCACTGACAATATGAAATCTTTGTCTTTCAAAGCATTTGTTTAAGTAAGAAAAAGTTTACCCAGTCTGGAGAACGTTCTATTGTGGGAAATGAAACTTCTGAAACCTCCAAAGCTTATTTATATATTTGCTAGGCTTCTCTCTGCCAACTTTCCCCTCTCCCAGAGCGTCCGTTAATGCTAAGAAAAGCCTCTGAAAAGCACACATTATAAGCAGAGAAAAATCTTAATGAATGTAATATATTTGGCAAATCTGTTTTATCTACCGAGGAGATTTCCTTCCTCTATCCATCAGGCATCTCTCTCTCTCTCTCTCTCTCTCTCTCTGTTTCCCTCCTTGCTTCATCCTTTGTCCTATGGAGTTTATTTCTCCATCCTCCCAAAAAATAAAAAATAAAAATAAAAATCGGAATTCATTCTCCCGAATTTTGTTCTCTTGCTGTCATTTCGTAGTACTTCCTAATACTCAGTTTTCTTCCTTTTGGGAAACCATAGGGGAAGAGGAAGATCATGTGGCCCTATTTTAGCTTCCTTCCCTAGTCTAACCAGGTAGCCAGTGCAAAGCCAGCTTTCTGACCATGCAAACATGGCCTGTGGGCTTTACCAAGGGTCCTCGGCCAACGTACAAGCCAAGCTCACAACCCCTTCCCAGCATGCCCCTCCCCTGAGCTGGTGCCTGCTCAAGAATTATTAAGCCATCCATACAGGCCTGAAGAGCCTGTCAGCTCGCAGATGGAGAAAGAAAAATGGAAATCATACAAGGTATTCCAAGTCCAAATTCAAAAGAGGAGGAGTTATCTGGAGGATGTCCTCCTAACACTAGGGGTTAAGTGAGAGCTGAGTGTGTTACCACATTTTGTTCATAATTCAATTCTCCTTCCTATTAAGCTGAGCTACCCAGGAGCACCCTTGTGACCAGAGATTCTTTCAACGCCTTGCTAATCAGAGCACAGGACCCAGGCCAGCAGCAGACTGCCTGAATCAGACACTTCATTTCAACAAGATCTCCAGGTGGCTTGCACACACACCAGGGCTGGCAGCTCGGTGAACGCCAAGTGCATCAGAGGCACCCGGAGTCCAGGTTGGAGAAGTTCCGCAGCACCTGCTGCCTCTGCTGCTTCCACTCTGCACCCTCTGCAGGGAGGTTCCCAGCTCTGGGGAGTCACCAGGCTCCCCCCAGCCTCTTCCCATCTCTAATTGCCTGGTCTCTCCCTCTACTGGCTGGCTTCCCTGGACTGCTAGAGTCTCCGTCTCAGTAAGTGCAGGTGAGACTCTGCGTGGGCCGGCTGGGCTCTTCCCTCCTGCCGGGCAGCCTGCCGGGCCCTGTGTGAGCTGATCACAGAGACTGATGACTTGACATTTACAGTTCCTTTCCCAGGGAGGAACATAAGACATTTCACAAAAGCTGCACATAATCCTCCTCAATCCCCTGTAGGCTGGGGGGAAAGAGATGCGTTTTAAAATAATCCCATTTCAGTCATCCCAGCTCCATGATAGTCTCTCCCCTTCTCCCATAGAAGGAAAACAAAGGCACAGGGTCCCTGGGGGAAGCGTGTGGGCAAGTGCATTTGCTAGTTCTGAGTTTAAGGAAAGGCCTCGGCTGGAAACTTCCAGAACAACTTCAGGCTCGTCGAAGGATTTCTTCTGACCCTTTAACATCAGGCACTTATTTAGGCATCCCATTCTCACCCACCTGGAGCCCTGACTCCCCTCAGGAGCCCAGAACCCCACGCACCCCTATTCCCAGGGTGCAAAGACAAGAGACCAGGTGGAATGAGTGCGACTCTTGGGCCTTGTCTCAGCCTCCAGCTCAAAATCCAAACCCAAACCACGTCATCAGCCTTCAGCCGCGATCTCTGCCCTGGGGTTCTGAGCACTCCTCCAGATACCTATCATGCATCTCCGTTCTCTTCCTGTCTATTCTTCACATTTCCGAGAAGCCCCCAAGGCAGGCCATTATCTTGGAATCACGAGCTTCCCCTTGCCAGTCTTTCAGATGGACAAGAATTCTCATGGCAGCAGTGACTGGCTGGTTCAAACTAGTGAAAATCTCAGACGTCAAGGGTTCTACTCAGTGTACTATACTTCTGTTCCCCTGAACCACCTGGCATATTCCCCAGAGGCCTCGGCTCATCTGCCAGACATGCAGCACTTTATGTGGGTCAGTGAGGAACGTAGGATATGGATGTTTCCAGAGGGCTGTCATCTCCTAGGGGTCATCGTTGAGTATTTGCACCTCCTCCTACTGGCACTTATAAGTGACATTGTTGAGAACAGGGTGATATCTGTGCAGCTAGCTGTCTTAACTACCAGGATGCAGGCAGTTGCGACTGCTCCCTCAAAAGCCAATACAGCGCAAACAGGACTGCTGGGCCCCCATGCTTATCGAGGTTGTTAAGAAATATTTGCCTGAGAAATGTGCAGCTGCCTAGAAACCTTATCTATCAAGGACAGGGGGGCCTAACTGCAACTCATCTCCTGCACAGTTCACCCCTTCCCTCCTCCCTTCTTCCTCTAGGACCATTCAGTTCTGGTGGGACCCAATGAGAATCAAATAGATTGGCAGGACCCAACCAGAGGAGGACTAATGTTTAGCTGTTCAAATGTTAACCAATTAAAAAGAACACTGTAAAACTGTTTGCCTTTCATTATAAAAGCCTGCTGAACAAAGGCTCAGGGCCTCTTAGCGTCACTGGTTACCGAGTGCGCGGAGGACCAGGCTCGAGCTTGCTAATAAATGACTCTTTGTTGCTTGCATTGATCGTGGTCTCTGGTGGTCTTTGTGGGGTCTCGAGCCGCTGGGCACAACAACATCAGAGTATATGCTTCCGGACAAGCAGCATCGGGCCTAGGGTTTTAAAATTGCTTCCAGAAACAAAAAGAGAGAGATGCAATCTCCTTTTCTTCCTGTATTTTTATTGGTGCATTAAAATTACATATAATAGTGGGATTCATTGTTACGTATTCATATAAGCACATGATATAACAATAAATTTAGTCAATATTCTTCCTCAATATTTCCCTTTTCCTTCCTCTCTCCCCATGGCTCCTTTCCTGAATTGGTCTCCCTTCCATTTTCATGACATCCCCCTAAGTTTTCTTCTCCTTTTCCTTCTCTAGCTTCCACATATGAGGAAAAAACATAACAACCCTTTGACCTTCTGAGTTTGGTTTATGTCCTTTTCCTGCAAATGTCATAATTTCATTCTTCTTTATGGATGAATAAAACTCGGTTGTGTAGAAAGACCACCTTTTCTTAATCATTCATCTGTTGGTGGACACCTAGGCCAGTTCCTAGCCAATAGTTTGGCTCTTGTGAATCGTGCTGCTATAAACAAGGGCATGCTTGCATCACTGTAGTATGATGACTTTAATTCTTTAGGATAAATACCAAGGAGAAATGTAGCCGGGTCATGTGATGGTTCCATGCCTGGTCTTTTGAGAAGCCTTCACACTGATTTTCATTCTCATTTACAATCCCACCAACAGATGCACTCTCCCTCTACCTTAGCGTGGCCTCGGACACAGTTCCATGCTGGCCTCCTGCCAGTGCAGGAATGAGGGGGGAAAAAATAGCACAGGGAAGAAGCAGGTCTTGCCAGTCTTTGAGAGAACATCTGAGCCTCCTTAAAAACATAGCTGCGCCCCCTGCACCCATGGCTGAGCTAGCTAGCATTTGGAGAACTCTGGGCCCCTGCTTCTCTCATGATCCTACAGATTTTTCTGGAAGAGTCCTAAAATGGAAAGTCCTCTCTCACAATGCATTGTCTAACACACTCTTTGAATCTACCAAAAAGAACAAAATCTAAGGCTGTGCTTTGGGCTAGTCTTAATTCTCTCTATAGTGGAAAGCTAGCAGATTGGAAGATATACCATCTTAGATTGTTGGTATTTCAGTTTGTGCAACCAGTATTTGCTTTCCCTTGGAAGTCTTTGGGGACACTGTACTGAATACCAAAAGTATGGATTGCAGTCTGAGACATGAGATCTCAACACACTGTTATAGTTTGGATCTGAAACATCCCCCAAAGACTTATGTGCTGAAATCTTCATCCCCAAGTGCAGTAATGTCAAAGGGGGATCTTCAGGAAGGTAATTGGATCATGAGGACTCTGACCTCATCAGTGGATTCATAGTTTGATAGTGTTATTGGAAGGCAGCGAAAACTGTAGCAGTTGGAACCTACTTGGAGGAAGTAGGGTACTCAAGGTGTGCCCTGGGAGGGTATTTCTTGTCCCCAGGCCCTCCTTGCCCTCTGCTTCCCAGTTGTCATGAGTTGAGCAGATTTCTCTGCCATGCCCTTCCTCCAGATGTTCTGCCTCAGCTCAGACCCAATGTAATGGAGACAGCTCACCATGAACCAAAGCAAATCTTTCCTCCTTTAAGTTATTCTTCTCAGGCATTTTGTCACAGCAATGAAAAGCTGACTAACACATCCACTAAAGCCAAAGACACTTTATTGCTTAGAAATCATCCTCCACTTAGAGTTTTATTCAAAGAAATATAGCCAAATATAAATAAGGAGCAATGAATATCTTGAGTGAAATCTATTGAAAATTGTCCAAAGAGATCCCACTCATAGCACAGAACAAAACTGATTGAAACCAGCTTTTTGACCACTTTCTATCTACACAAATATCTCATACCATGTGTGTCTGTATTCAGATGCATCACACCTGACCCCAAAGACACCTTTCTGTCTCCCCCAAGATTCCCAAGTGTCTCAAACTCAACTTATCAAGATTTCCTCAGTCCCCCTTCCTGGTGTCTCCCCACCTGATAAATTTCTCTTGTCTGTAGTTCTCTGATATTTTCAATATAAACCTGGACCGCTCTCCCAATTTCCCCGTAGCCCCACAATCCGTCCATGACTGGGCCTGGGAACCTGCCTGGACAGACCTGTGTATCCTGGGAGAGGTGAGAGGGTGGACTGCTTCTCCTCAGCAAGCAGAGCAGGGGAGACATCAGGATATGTAAATGGGAGTCTTTCCCTGTCAGGAGGGACCTGCCTAATAAGTACTAACTGAACCCCAATGTGACATATATCAATAAAACCAGCATGCCCCCTCATCAAGGAACTCACAGTCTACAGGGGAGAGCAGGGATCCAATCATTGAATAATTACCATTATGACAATGACTACAGCCACCAGCAGGTGTCCCTTAAGATGTCATTAAAGTGGTCACATCCAATTCCACATCCAGGGGCAAGTCCAGAGTCCTCTATGAGACGTCTGCGAAATTCTGGAGAGATGAAGATGAGGAAGGCGAGTGTCTCTTCCTGCCTCTGCTGAGCTTCTGTTCTCTGCTCAATGCACGCCTGACGTCTGTGCTTTATCTCCCCCATTCCCCGCTCAAGCAACGAGGGAACAAAGCCCATGATGTGTATCAACACTTCGGCGGAAGTTTTCTAGGTCACAGCCAAAGAGTTACATCCCTGCATGAGACAGCACATAACTTAAAAGTACCTACCAGTCACATCTTATCTTGAAAGTCCTCCGGGTCAGGGTCACGCAGCGATTTCTCACTGGACGCCCTACTCTGACTGGCCCTTGGTCTTTGACAGTCTTGCTAGTTCACACCATACGTGCATGGGCACAGAGTGTCCTAGTTCAGTTGTGCCTTGATATTCAAGGCGGATTGGTTCCGGGACACCAACACCCCCAGGATAGCAAAATCCACATACCCTCAAGTACCTGGCGTAAAAGTGTTTGCACATGACCTACTGGCATGGTCCTGTATACTCTGCATCATCCCTAGATTATTACAATACATGATAAAATGTTAATCTTCTGTAAACAATTGCTACACCATATTGTTTAATGAACAATGACAAGGAAAAAGTATTAAATATTCATTTCAGGTTCAAAGTTTTTCAGGTATTTTCAGTCCACCATTGATTGAATCTGAGGATGCCGGCCTCCTGGATATGGAAGGCCAATTATGATTCCAAATTTCCCTCAGCCTGTTATGCACAGAAATCCAGCTCCCTCCATCCCTTATGCCTAAACTCAATCCCAGCCCACCCTGCGATATGAAAACCTCAGGCACTCAGATGAGCCAAAGAGCTAGCCGTAAGTTAAAAAGCAAAAAGAACCACAAACATACGGGCTTTCCTCTAATAGGACTCATTGTCCTTTATGAAGTGACAAAAAGACTTATGCCAATGCCGAGAGGTATCAGACTTGTCCCTATCTGTATAATAAGGAGATTAGATCAAATACTCGTCAAGGTCTCCTAGACTGTAAGTTTGAATGAACAGGGACAGCGTCTTCCTGCTCTCTAGTACCATGCACAATGCTTTCTCAACAAATAAATGGTTTTTGAATAATTTATTAAAATCCCTTTCAGTGCTAACGTTCTTGTGATCCTTTAATATTTGCATTTTTTTTAGTTTACACAAAGGCAATTTATTAATAGAAAACAATCATTTAAGGAATCTTGGCCACAGATGGTGACTATGGCAACCCCACTTTCTGCAGATGCTGTCGGAAGGGACGTGGTAACATGCTCAGTCCCCCTGACCTTCATATCCCAGGAGGCAGGGACTTTGAGGGCTCACTTGACCCAGGTCTGGGGGTCTTCGTCCTATGCCCTCCTGGGGCCTAGAGTGCAGGGCACTGCAACCCAGCTCCTTGAACCTCTGGGCCGTGTGCCCAGAAGCAGCATGGCAGCCTGCGGCAAGGGTCCCTTTCAAGAGGGCTTCACCTTCATCCCATCAGTCACAACGGCAGACACCTCCTTGCCTGAAACATCAGTGACATGGACACACATGTCATTGAGGGACACCAAGAGGTGGCCAACACCGAATACCCTCTCTCCCTCAGCCACCTGGGGTCTGAGCCTGAGGACCTGCTCTTCCTTCCCCTTGGGAGACGCCACTTCCCTTCTGCCCAGGTTCCTCCCTGAAGCAAGACAGCTCCCTCTAGACCAGGCATGAGCTGGATCCTGGAGGACCAGATGCAGATGGGCCAGAGGCGTGCCTCTCACCTGGCACTTGGCTCCCCTTCTGCCAAGACCCCAGTCCAGAGCCTCCAGCCCTGCAGGGCCTCCTTGCTACAAAATGCCCTGCAATTCTTTTATCTAGTTTAATTTTTCTTATTATACTTTCCTCATGTTTGAAGAAAGTCAAAAATTAAAGCATTATGGAGTTGGACATGGTAGCACATGCCTATAATCCCAGCAACTCGGGAGTTTGAGGCAGGAGGATGGCAAGTTGGAGGCCAGCCTCAACAACCTAGAAAGACCCTGTATCAAAAATAAAAATAAAAAGGGCTGGGGATATAGCTCAGTGGTATAGCACCCCTGGATTCAACTCCTGGTACTGCAAAAGTAAATGAATAAAACTAAAAGCATTAAGGCATAGAAGGTCAAGTGCCACATGATCTCACTCACATGTGGAATCTAAAAAAAGCTGATCTCACAGGGGTTGAGAGTAGAACGGTGGTTACTAGTTTTTTGTTTTGTTTTGTTTTGTTTTTTGCGGTACTGGGGATCGAACTCAGGGCCTTGTGCTTGCAAGGCAAGTACTCTACCAGCTGAGCTATCTCCCCAGCCCAGAACAGTGGTTACTAGTGACTGGGGAGGGTAGGAGGGAGGAATAGGGAAAGGTCCCTCAGTAGGTACCAAGTTATAATTAGAGAGCACAAAGTTCTGGGGTGCCACATTGCCTGTAGGATGACTGCAGAAAACAAGAATATTCTGTATATTTCAAAAAGTTACAAGAAAGGATTTCGAATGTTTTCTCCATACACAATGATGAACGTTTGCAGAGGTAGACGTGTTTAACCTGACTTAAGCATTACAACATATAACATGTGTCAAAACATGACCTTGTACCCCAGAGAAATAAAATGTTTATGTTTTTATGTATCAGTTAAAAATAAATTAAAAATTTAAAAAGCTTAAGCATTAAATCTGTTTTATGTGGGTATCTGTCAGAATTATTTTAGACCTGAGTAACTGAAGAACCAACTCAAAATGGCTTACACGATAAGGAAGTTTATCATCTCACAGAACACACTATCCAAAGATGAGGTTATTTCAGGGTTAAACAATTCAGCAACTCAGGTCCTCAACTCTGGTTCTTGTTCAGGTTCTCAAGAACATCCTCTCATGGCTGCAAAATAGCTGCAACTGCACCAGATATCATATCCACACACAGTAAAGTCCTTTTTCTGGATGCTTCATAAGGAACAAAAATAAACTGCCCAGAAGCTGCTTCACAGACTTTGCCTCACATTTCACTGGCCACAGTTACCTACGTGCTCATCCTAAGTCAATCAATGACAAGGGAACTGGAATATCCATGCTGCCTAAGACTAATCGGGATCCAACTCTTGAAGCTGGGACCCCAAAGTCCTTGAAAGAGGCCGAGTTCCCTGAAGAATACAAGGGTTCTGTTAGAAAGATAAAGAAGGGTCTGCTAAGTAGTTAACCAACACTATGTGCCTGAATTACAATCTCATTTTGTTAAAGCCATTCCAAACATGATAAGAATCACTTGTAACTGGGAACTAATTCCAAATGAAAGGAAGGTTGTTAAGAGGAGATCACTGATTAACAGAAAGTTGCCCAATATTGATGCGGTAATCTCCCTTTCTACAAACCTCCAAGAATGTTCTCTAGCCAAAGTAATTGAGAGTTTTAAAAATAAAGATTGTACAAAATCACTTTGATGATTTAAGGTCCCTGTTCTAGTTGAAAACTTTTCAGAGGAAACTATCTTCACCCCCTAGGAAACAAATAAGAACCAAATGCAATGGATGGACTGCATTGGACTCTAAGAAGCCGATGTTTTCTTTTTAATATCCTATAACCCACCATCTTAGAAATGGTTATTATTCGGGGGAAGCTTCCCTTCTGGATACCAAAAGAGAGCACGTCGGTGCTTGTCATTAACGGCTGCGATTCCATCAGAGAGACTCCGAGGCTACCCATGGCTTCAACCTCTGATCAGGTCCTGGAGTTTCAAACACAAAGACAATACACCCTTTCTCTATTTCTGCTGCAATAATGAATCAAAGACTTGTGGAGGTGACAATCTCTAATCTAAACTACTTCCACTAACACAGGACTTTTATGGACTTCAGATACTCTCTGATTCTCCATAGAAGAGAAACACCTTTTTGCGGGGGAGGGGGGTTACTGGGGATCGAACCCAGGGCCTTGTGCTTCCAAGGCAAGCACTCTACCAACTGAGCTATCTCCCCCAGCCCCTGAGAAACACCTTTCTAATTTAAATGTTGGTATCATCCTCTGTAATGAGACAAGGAAATGATAGGAATTGCTATAGTTGTTTGTTATGCAGTAATAATAAGCTGTATTTGATATTTGACTGGGCTTGTAAAACTAAAATCACAAAGGCACCTGGTGACAAACTTGCTGTGTGGCACGATGACACTCCTGAACAATGCTGATATGAACCTTCATCTATGATTTGAGTGGTGGCTCCTAGTCTAGTCGTGTTCTGGTCTTTATCAGTGAAGACCAGAGCATGACTGGGCTGAAAATCACCACTTAAACCCCTGGACCCTTGGAGCAAACTGTCAGCAGCACCGCGACCAGAGGACTCCACGTCGCTCTGTCTCTTGACTGCCCCGGCTGCTGTCCACTCTATTGCTGATTGCTGATGGACCATTGTCAGAGGCCAGATGACTGACCACCTCTCCCGTGGCGATGACTGCCACCCAGCCTCCGGCTTATCAGACACCTGAGGACATCCAAAGGCATCCGAGGAGCTGAGAGAGGTTATGGCTGATGAATCCCCTCGTTCTTGCTGACTGACTTCTTGGCTAAGAGACGTTGCACTGAGTAAGTCCATGGGGATGGGACTCTAGGTGAACGAGGGAGTGAATCTTCAATGTACTTGTGACTTGCTATTATTAGGAATGTTGAGTGTGCATTGGGTGAATAAGACCCACTTGTTGGAACCAAACCTGATTCCTCTCTTACTGCTCACGACATCTTCCCTTTGGATTTTTTTTTTTTTTTTTTTTTTTTTTTTTTTCAGAAAGAGCAGAAAATGTAAAGTCTTCCTACTTGCTTGCCAAATAGCACAGCCTATTGGCACCCAAATGACCGTCAGCAGAGTCCCAGTTGCTCCCATCTGCTTGTGGAGTCCCCTTGACCATCAGTCAGGTGCACTGAAGAGGTCTTTGTGAGGCAGAAGGCAACAAAAGTCACCTGCGTTTTGTTTACTCTAATTTGTACACAAGATATAATTTGCCACACCGCGGGTCTCTTGCTCAAAAAGATTCAAAACAACAAAAGAGAAAATAATCACTACTATTCTGAGAGGGAGATAAGGGATAGGAAATCTAGCTGTGATCAGCTGGGAATTACAGTAAATCTATACCAAGGAGCAAAGTTTTTGTTTTTTTTTTTGTTTTTTTTTTTTTTAGCGGAGAACAATACCTTAGAGTTTATCTAATGTGACCCCTCTCGTTTCGTAGACAAAGAAATGAGGCCGGGGGCCTTGGAGTTAACTCGGCCAGTTGGAGACCTGAGACTTCCTCAAATGCAACCAGACCATCAGTAAAGGAATATAAAAGGTGCAAAGGCTCAAAGCAAACGAGAACAGGAAAGGAGACCACAGAGGGAGGGACAAGTGACGGTCACCCACTTGGCAGACAGAGAAAGCCAAAAACAAGTGCATGCAGAGGGAAAAGCACACGCCACCAGCTCCAGGGAGACGGGGTGGCTGATCCCAGGTACCTCTGAGGGGCTGAGAGGTCATAAGGTATTGAGAATTAAGACCCAAACGTGGCCGCAAACCCGGATGAGAGCTGGGAAGGCCCCTGGGTCCTCTTCCCAAGTCCCCCATCCAAGACAAGGCTCAGCCTCCAACTTGTTAGAAGGTTTCTAGTTTCTTCTTTTTTTTTTTATTCAATTTTTTTTATTTTTACAGACTGCATTTTGATTCATTGTACACAATTTTTCATTTCAACTTTTCATTTCTATGGTTGTGCACAGAGTAGATTCACACCATTCGTGTAATCACACATGTACAAAGGGTAATACTCTCATTCCACCATCTTTCCTTCCCCCACCCCCTCCCATTCCATTTTCCTCTACACCATTCAAAGTTCCTTCGTTCTTCTCTTCCTCCCACCACACTCCCTCATTATGTATCGTCATCCACTTATCAAAGAAAACATTCGACCTTTGGTGTTTTGGACTTGGCCTATCTCACTTAGCATGATAGTTTCCAGCTTCATCCATTTGCCAGCAAATGCCATAATTTTATTCTTCTTTATGGTTGAGTAATATTCCAGTGTGTATATATATCACAGTTTCTTTATACGCTCATCAATTGAAGGACATCTAGGTTGGTTCCACAATCTGGTTATGGTGAATTGAGCAGCTATGAACATTGATGTGGCTGTATCTCTGTAGTATGCTGATTTTAAGTCCTTTGGGTATAGGCCAAGGAGTGGGATAGCTGGGCCAAAAGGTGGTTCCATTCCAAGTTTCCTGAGGAATGTCCACACTGCTTTCCAGAGTGGCTGCAGCAATTTGCAACTCCACCAGCAATGACAGAGGAAAGGGCGAGGCGTAGCCAGGGACCTGTACCAAGTTAATGATGGTGATGATGATGACAGCAGTAGGTCACTTATTGAACTCATCATGTTTCACAAGGTAAGCACCCTATCTGCATTAATCCATTCGTTCCTAACAAAAGTCCTATAAAGTAGGTACTCCTCTTTCTACAGATGAAGAGACGAACCGCACAGTATGTCACAAGAGACACAGCATACCCTGGAAATTAGCCGGTTACTTTAGAGTGATTTTTAACCACTGTGCCAGGGATTCTCTCATGCCCTGGTTCTGGTCTCCAGAAAGCTTATCATCAGTTGTAAGCTCTAAAGCAGTAAGTGCCTGCTCAAAGTCACTCAGTCAGATCCACCCGGCAGCTTTCACTCAACCTTCTAGAATCTTATAGTTAAATATGAACAGTCAATCAAGGAAAAAATGTATTTGTGCAAACTAATGTGGAAAACAACGTCTCCAAAACAAATGGGGAAAAGGGAAATTCAAGAAAATAGAAACAATCTAGCTATTGTGAATTGAGCTGCTATAAACATTGATGTGACTGATGGCCTTCAATAGATAAATGGATAAAGAAACTGTGGTGTATATACACAATGGAATATTATTCAGTCATAAAGAAGAATAAAATTATGGCATTTGCAGGTAAATGGATGGAATTTGAGAATACCATGCTAAGTGAAATAAGCCAATCCCCAAAAACCAAAGGCTGAATGTTTTCCCTGATAAGTGGATGATGATATATAATGGGGGTGGGGGCTGGGGGGTGAGAGAAGAATGAAGGAATTTCAGATTATGTAGAGGAAATGAGAGGGAGAGGGTATGAAAAATGGTGGATGAGACAGACATCATTACCCTGTGTACATGCATGATTACACAAATGGTATGAATCTACATAGTGCACAATCATAGAAACAAAATGATGTACCCCATTTGTGTACAATGAATCAAAATGCAGTCTGTAAAAATTTTTTTAAATAAATTAATTAATTAAAAAAGAAAATAGAAACAATAAACATGCAGATATAAAAAGAAACCAGAATATTCTTAGAGTAATAAGAAACATTGTATCCTAGAAAAAAATTACATGATGTTAAATTTATTTTTGCAGGGAAGATGATACTGGGGATTGAACCCAAGGGTGCTCTAGCATCCTAAACTCTTTTTATTTTGTATTTTGAGAAAGGTTCTTGCTAAATTGCTGAGGTTGGCTTCAAACTTGCTATCCTCCTGCCTCAGCCTCCTTGCTGAGATTATAGGCATGTGTCACTGTGGTCAATGGCATGATGCTATCTTAAAATGAAGAAATATATACGTACTAACAAAACTGAGAGTTTTTTTTAATTACACCAGAAACATAAAAATATTTTCAGGGGATCAAAAGTCAAAATGGAAGAAATTAGAAAATAAATAAGTAGAGAAGAAAAGTAACGTGATTGCATAATCAATCTAAAATTCCGGCATCTTATTATTAGGAGTTTCAAAAAAAAATAAAAGCAAAAAAAAAAAAGGCATGGGAGGAAATTGTCAAAGACATAATACATAGAAAATTCTCAGAATTGGAAAAAAAAAAAAAAAAGAGCCTGTTGGGTGTCCAGCATGATGAATGGCAAAAACAACTCCAAGATGCATCATTATAAACTTTTAGAATATCAAGGATGTAGGAAACATTCAAACAAACTTTGGAGGGGGAAAAAGTGCACAAAGGACCAGGAACCAAAATGACATTGGACTTCTCAAGAGGAACTCTAAAAGTTAGTAGGTCAGCGGTATCTTCAAAATTCTGAGAAGAAAGAAATTTGCAAACTAGTGCTTGCTATTAGTCCATCTCTCCTGCTCTGTCTTGCCCTGTCCTGCCAAATCTAGCTTGCAACCTGCTTCAAATTAGGAAGAAATCAAGTAATTTCTCAAGGGCCCATGGATTGGTCACACTGATTGGTCAGGACGGCAGCACTGGCCAGTGCTAGGATCCCATACCAGCGGCCCACTGTATGCTTTGAAGACAGTCCTTGCTGCTCCACCACCATGACTCATTTTTAAAATGGATGTGTTTCCTTCTCTTCCTCTCTCCCTGCTCCTCCCTAAACTCTCCCCATCTCTAATCTCAGGGGAAACAGGATTACCCTTCTTTCCCATTTTAGGCAGATTTACCTGTCCTTGAGCGCCCACCCACCATAGGAGAGAAATAATCCAGACTTGGGGGACGGCACCAGAAGATCTCAGAAATGACCCTCTCCTGAATTAACAAGTGAATTACGACTCCAACTGAGAACACATGGAAGGTGGCCTTTGAGGCACCTCTTTAAAACCCCCTGATCCTGTGATGAACAGAATCACACCCTCTGGGACAGGAGCCCCCTATGCTTCTCTCTTACTTGCAAAGCAATGAAGCTTCTTTTTCCTTCTTCTCAAAACCGTGTTCTCGTTATTGGATTGGCATCGGGGACAGCCACCAAGCTTTCAGTAACTGAAAGCTTCAGGCTGAGATGGCCATTCTGGGAATCCAACCTGGGAGACTTCTCAGGGGTCCGTCCTAAGAGTCTCCAGCAGACTAGACTTTTCTACCTTTATGACAGGTTTTCAAAATCTGATGTTTAGGCTATTGGTGTCAAAACCAGTTGCCACAAATTCAGTGGATATAACAGTACAAACTTATATCTCATGCTGCCATCGATCAGAAGTCCAGGTAGACTTGTCTGGTGCCTCTACTCTCGGTCTCCAAAGGCTGAAATCAAGGTGTCTGCCAACCTGGGCTCCTATCTGGAGGATCTGGGGAAGAACCTGCTTCCAGGCTCATTTTGGGCAGGATCCTGGTCGTGGTAGATGCAGGATTGAGGTTCCCACCTCTTTGCAGACTAGCAGGCAGGAATCTCTCAGCTCACTGAGGTCCCTCTCTGTTTGTATTAAGCCCATCAACAGCACAAGTCTTTCTCACACGCAGAATCTCACTGAGTTCTCCTTTTGCCGCAGGTCTTCTGCCTCCTGACGGAGCATATCCTTTGTTTTTTAAGGGCTTATGTGATTAGATTGGATCTACCCAGAAAATCCAGGGTGCTCTCCCTATTTTAAAGTCTATAACCCTAAATACATCTGTGAAGTCCCTTTCACTATGTTATATAACATATTCACAGGTGCTGGTATTAAGGCATGAACAATGTGGGGTCTTGGGGGAACCATCTGGCTTCCACAATTTCTAAAGAAAAATGCATTTTATTATAACAACAGATAAATCTAATGAGTCTCTGGCCCCTCACATTAGAATAGGAAAATCTGCACTTTTGTCTGTATCTGATAAGAACAGACGTTCCAAATACAACAATTAATTGAGGGTTTCCTATATGGGAAACACTGCTAAATCTTGAGAATCCCAAAATGATTAGGACACATCGTGCACTCCCAAGATATTCACAATCTAGTGGAGGGGACAGAAAAACAAATATTGTGATACATAAAAAGCAATGCAAGCCAAACTCAAGGATTTTTTTTTTTTTTTTTTTTTTTTTTTTTTTGGTACCAGGGATGGAATTCAGGGGCACTTTACCACTGAGCCACATCCCCAGTCCTGTTTTATATTTTATTTAGAGACCGGGTTCTCACTGAGTTGCTTAGCACTTCACCATTGCTGAGGCTGGCCTTGAACTCCCAATCCTCCTGTCTCAGCCTCCCGAGCTGCTGGGATTACAGGCGTGCGCTACCGTGCCCTGCTTCAAGGACTTTTTTAAAGCACATTAGTGGGGCACTCTGGCACTAGTTTTGTATCACTGTGACCAAAATACCTGGTAAGAACAACTTAAAGGAGGAAAAGATTATTTTGGTTCATGATTTCAGAGGTCAACATGATTCCATTGCTCTAGACCTAAGGTGAGACAGAGCATCATGGCAGAAGGGCATGGTGGGAAAAACTCAGTTTATGGAAGTTGGGAAATAGAGAGTGGGGGGTGGGGCAGGAAGAGATCAGAGACAAATAGAGCCCAAGGCTATGCCCCCAGTAACCTAGTTTTTCCCCCATTCACCTGCTCTTATCACCCAGTAATTCCTTCAAAGTATTAATCCATGAAATCCACTGGTGAAGGTATAGCCCTCAAATCCAATCATTTCACCTCTGAACATTCCTGCTTTGCCTACCACATGAGTCTGGGGGCAGGGAATATTTCAAATCCAAACCATAACAGGCACCAACCCAGCCCTGAGAATGGGAGAAGTTTCTTGAAGCATATAACTCTGAATTAAATCTTCAAGGATAAGCAAGTATTAACCAGGAAGAGCCATGGGGATTGGGAAGTCTGGGGGCAGGGCAGAAAATTATACTTAAACACAAATACACACACACACACACACACACACACACACATTTAAAAAATTACAAATGAGAGAATGGAATACAGGGAGTCTTTGCTTTCAAGTAAACCTTGTAGGATTTTCTGGACAGAATTCCCAGAGAATACCGTGAATATTAAAGGAAACTACATCTATTCTAATAATATCGTAGCATTTTGCAAGTTGAGCTTCCCTAATCCAAAAATCCAAACTCCAAAATGTTCCAAAAGTGAAATTTTGGAGGTCCCAATGTGATAGCACAAGTGGAGAATTCCACACCTGACCTCATATGACAGGTCACTGTCAAAATGTGGACATTAAAAATATTGTATATTCATGCTACGTGTATAGAGTGTACGTGGAACATCAGTGGATTTCCTGTTTACCTTTGGGTACCATGCTCAAGCATCTTATTTTTTTTATTATTTTTTTGTGGTGCTGGGGATTGAACCCAGGGCCTTATGCTTGGGAGGCAAGCATTCTACCAACTGAGCTACATCCCCAGCCTCCATGCATCTTATTATGTGTGTGAAAATCTCCAAAAAAAAAAAATGTTTTTTGAACATTCAGAATTTGAAACCCCTCTGGTCTTGAGCACTTCAGATAAGGGATCGCCAACTTGTATATTCATACATAGTTCTAATATTTTGTAACATTTGCATACTTGTCATTTTATATTTTATCAGCCCTGTGAGTTATAAAGAACAAACATTGTTATTCTCATTTGCGGACGTGAAATACAGAGTTCAGAGAGAATTGGGGACTTTATCAGAGGCGACCCACCTGTCTATCATCTTGGTGCTCAGATCAGAAACCTGGCCATCCCACGCTGGTTAGAAAGTCAGGTAGTTACTTCAATGCACTGTGCTGCCTCTACCTCCTAAGTTCTGTTCAGATTTAGTTCTTTGCTTCGTTTTTCAAATGCATCATATATAATTATGGATGGCTGAACTCTCAGGGAAGAGACTGATTGATTCCTTCTTTTTGCCTTTGAGTTGACCACACAAGAAAAGGAGCAAATTGTACTCTTACTCAGACATTATTGCTTTGTTGATTTTCATGTTTCCTAAAATGAATAATTTTTGTTGGTGGTGTTTCACCACGGTCATTAAAAGAAACAGAAGATCTGATTTGCAGAAATGTTGGGATTGTCCAGGGAAGCTGCTTGGAGGGCGCGTGGGCTATTGATATTCTCTTCTCAAGCTGGAAACTCGTCTCTGGGGATCAGTGAGAAACGTGAAATCGCAACAGAGACTGGAAAACAAATTGATGGAGTCAGAGACGGCCGCAGACCGCAAATAGCTTTTCACACTGTTGCCGTTTTGGTGCAGATTTTTACTTTAGTTTTGCAAATTGATGGGGGGGGGGGGCGGCAGGATCTAGTTTTATTTCAGCATTTTACTTCGCAGTTAAAGACCAAAGAATAGGTTTCCACACTCAAAATGGTTCCTTTTGGTTGCTCTGTTAAAAATCACAAAGTGCCTTGATTCCCCCCCCCCCCCAAAAAGAGGCACTAATGTTACCTTACAATCTTGGAAGCAAATTCAAAGGGGGATGTGTGACTTTCTTTGTACGGAGGTTTAATATTTTCATAAAGATCCTCTCTTCGGGTCCTCAAGCATTTGCCTTTCATTTTGTTTTATTGAATTAGGCTGCAGAGCACTCAGGCATGAAGCGCTTTGTCATCTCTAACCAGGCTTACATTGATTCCACACATCTATAGCCCACTCTGGGTTTATTAATCTATACATCTATTCCACGGAAAAAGAGAACTCTCTAATTTATTATGTAAAAGGATAAGCCACCTCCACAGCCCATTTGCATGCAGGTATGCTTAAAAGTAGATTTTTTTCTCAGACTAGAGCTGGCTTCTTTGGCAGCATTAAATCAAGGGAAAAATGAAATTATACTGTGATTTTTCATGGTGGATTGTACTACAACCATGACAAAAGCAGGCCAACATCTTGACTTTTATTTCTTTAAACACACACATTTTAATATAAAGACTAGCAGACCAATATAAGCAGGACTCTGCATGTATGTACCCTCAAAAATGCAAATTTTTTACACTATTAATTCACCACCTGCTATTCATTTGGGTCACATTGCCCACAGCCAAACCAGAAGATTTGCTGGGATGGTGAAAGACTTTATCAAATCAGGCACAAACTTATTTTCTTCCTTAATGTCACTCCTCCCAAATATTCAAGACTAAAATGTATAAAACAGGCAACAAAATAATCAAGAATTTCAGAGTCAGAAGACCTTACCTGTTGTTCATGACCCGTCGCCCGTTAACCTTTCTTTGGTGTTCTTGCATTTGAAGCAGGATAACTAATTAAGGTGGACCGCAGGCCCTTTCCGTAGCCACAGAAGTTATTCTGTATCTTTTTAAGTTTCTCTACCACATTTTAATTCAGAGGGATTTTCTCTACTAAGACGGAGAGGGGCCTGGTGCGGTGGTGCATGCCTGTAATCTCAGCAGCAACGGAGGCTAAGGCAGGAGGATCGCGAGTTCAAAGCCAGCCTCAGCAAAAACAAAGCACTAAGCAAATCAGTGAAACCCTGTCTCCAAAGGAAATACAAAATAGGGGCTGGGGATATGGATCAGTGGTTGAGTGCTCCTGAGTTCAATCCCCGGTAACCACCCCCACCCCCCAAAATAAATAGAAGAAGGAGAAGATCTGGTTCCACTCTGCAAATACTTGTTGCAATGAACTGAAATTTTTGAAACCTTAACCCCTAATGAGATGGTATTAGGAGATGAGGCCTTTTGAAGAGGACTAGGGTGGAATACTCATGAGTTGGATTTGTGCCCTTATGAAAGGGACTCCGGAACACTCCATTACCCTCCTTCCACCATACGAGGTTATGACAAGACAGCCACTTATGAGCCAGAAAAAAAGCAGACCCTTGATAGACACCAAACCTTCTGAAACCCTGAACTTGAACCTCCCCACCACCAGACTGTAAGGAATAAACCTTTGCTGTTTAAGCCACCCAGCCTGCGGTCATTTGTTACAGCAGCGTTCCTGTCCAACTCCTTGGTGCCAGGCACTAGTCTGGGAGCTGGGGGTATGGTGAGGAGCAACTCAGGTGAGATCCCCACTGTCATGGACAGTGAACACATGAATAAAATTCCAAGGCGTAAGTGCAATGAAGGAAATGCCTAAAGACACTGGCTGACATGGCGAGGGATAGGCAGCGAAGACCTAAGCTGAGACCTGAATGATCAAGTCAACCAAATGAATTTAGGGGAAAAGTAATGTCAGCAAGACAACAGATGTGCCAGAGCCTGAGTGGATGAGACTGGAGACTGGTTCACTCCAGCTGGAACAAGGTGATTCACCTCCAGTCCCTGAGCCTATCTTCAGTAAAAACCTTACATTTCCATCCTGAGTTCAGTCTAGTGGGAAAGACAGGGAAACGGTTACAGTACAGTGTGTTCAGTGCCTTGAGAGCAGCGTGCTCTGGGACAGGAGAGGAGGATGGGAGGGCTGGTAGGACCAGTCTCAAATTAGGTGCCAGGCAATGCGGATTCTCATCCTGGACCTGTTCTTAGCAAGATCCCTGTAGAGTAAAATTTATTCTTATTCACACACTCAGCCAATGGATCAACACTCAGTACTATAATATTCCAGGGCACTGTGCGAGGTGCAGGGCGTCTAAATTAGTTAGGGTGCTTTGGGTGGCTAGTAACAGAAACTTAACTCAAAAATCTGAAAGTGGTTTAAACAAAAGGAATTAACCTCAGGCGCCGACTTCAAATACGGGAGGGTAGTCAGAGGAAGCATCCCCCTCTCCCTCTCTCTCCCCTTCCTCACCCTCTGTTTACTGTCTGTTGTCTTCAGTTGATGGAAGTCCAGTGGATAAAGAGATTCTCCCTTTGAACAGTTGCAGCAAATGTCCCAAAGATGACTGGTGACCTGTAGTCACAGTCCCATTCCTAGAACCAGCGGTCTGGCCAAGGATGCAGTTAACCTACCTGAGCCAGGGGGATGGAGATGGGAGAGAGGATGGTCCTCCAGGAAGCAGCATGTGTGTGTGACCTGAGCAGGAAAAGGCCACAAATGTCCACTGCAGGACATGAGCCCAGGCCACAGAACTCAGCACCCTGGAGAAGGAACTGATTACCGCCCCCTCGATCATCACAGCATACTGAGACAGACTCCCTGAGGCTGTGGCTGCCTCTCTGGTGTCTTCAGCCCTCACCTGTGTTGTGTATAGGAATTGTCTTTCTTTCCTGTGTGTCTCCTTCCCTGCATTTCTCAGATTCTCTTCCAGGTGCACACTGGGATTCCACCTCCCTGCTGCCTCCTCTCCTCTGACTCTTCCCTCATTCTGTGGAGGAAACGTCTTCCCGCCAGTACTCCTCCACCTCTCCCTGTCTTGCTCACACTCCTTCTCTAGGGTCATGTGATCTAACCAGGGAGATTATGTTGGTTAAAATCAAGAATCTTAATCTTCCAAATGTGGTGTATATATACAATGGAATATTACTCAGCCATAAAGAATAATGAGATTATGGCATTTGCCTGTAAACAGATGGAATCAGCAACTATCGTGTTAAGGGAAATAAGCCAGTCCCCAAAATATAATGTCCAAATGCTGTCTCTGATATGTGGATGCTGACACATAATAAGATGGCAGCAGGGAGGTGGGGGCTGAAGAATAGAAATTATTTGGATTAGACAAAGGGGAATGAAGGGAAGGGAGAGGATAGGGGAATAGGAAAGAATAGAATGAGTCAGACCTAACTTTCCTATGTGCATGTATGAATACAAGACCAGCGAAACACCACAGCATGTACAACCACAAGAATGGAATCCTGATTAGAATGAGTTATACTCCATGTACGTGTAATAATCAAAATACACTCCACCACCAAGTATTTCTAAAAAGAACTAATTTTAAAAGAATTCTATGCTTCCTTGAATTTTTCAAAGAGGCAAGTTGAAATCACAACCATGTCATCCTGTCTCCCAGTCACAAGCTTGATTAGGGGCTTTTGACTTTCCCTATACCTACAGCATGTGGAGATGAAGGATTGCTCTGGTCACCATATCTAGCCATCATCCTCAAGCTCAGAAATATCAAACTCCAATTGGAAATGGGCCTCCAATTGTAGATAACCTTGCTTGCATTTCACACGTAATTAAGTTTTTCCTACTCTTTGCAATTGAGTTCCATCTCTCAGTTCGATTCCTTTAATTGGTCCCACATCTTGAAGAAGCTCTGTTCACCAGTTGGTACTTGATACGTCCCGGGGGTCTTCGTTGCTAACAGAGATGCTGCTGTCTCTAAGTCTGCTTTATAGAGGGATGTGTATCTGTCCCTAATTGCTTTTATTTCTAATGGGAATTTGATGAGGAAAGTTCTCATATTTTCTAAAACATTCATTGTAAAATAAATCCCTGTCCCAGAATTGTGTTTCAGACCTTCAGCTGTTTTACAATAGGTGGGTTGGGGTATGTGCTTTGTCCATCCTCATATTGTTGAATATAAAAAATCAATAATGCCACCACTCTGTACATTCATCTAATGTAATAATCAATATCAATACCTTTCCTGATATTTACTTAATACAATAATCAATAACAATCCTGTTTGTTTATTTGATGCCATTGATCAGGGTAGAAGACCAAGTCTATGTGCTTTATCTACCCTGCG
This sequence comes from Sciurus vulgaris, assembly GCF_902686455.1. Classification (NCBI taxonomy): domain Eukaryota; kingdom Metazoa; phylum Chordata; class Mammalia; order Rodentia; family Sciuridae; genus Sciurus; species Sciurus vulgaris. The sequence goes on from NC_136465.1 coordinate 158,349,406, forward strand.
TATATGCAGACTGGACTATGCACCCCTAACTTGTCCCCTCTTTTTCTGCTCCCCACTCCCCACACCTAAACAGAACCTCCTTCCTCTCCTTGCTCTGGAGGGCGATGGTCAATATATCATCCTTTTGGGGAGGCAGCCTATACTACTTGACCCTCTGTCTACATCATTCCAGGTACTGTGAGGGAAGCAAAGAAAAATGCAATTATATAATTACACATGAAACTGCGATATGATTTAGCCCTACACTTGATACGGTAAAACTAGCTGCTGCAACTGAGAAGTCCCACGATTCTGGTGGGTGAATACCTGAAAGTTTGGTTGCTTCCCATCCAACAGTATCATATGGTTATTCCTGGTGCTTCAGAGACCTAAGTTCCTTCCATACAGAGGAAACTCACAATGCTCTGTATTCAGCCAGCATACAGGAAAAGAGCATAGGTACCTTGGACAGATGGTTTAATAAGTCAAACCTGGAAGCAGCATTCATCACTGCTGCCTTTATTTCTTCAGCCGGAGTAACTCAGTCTCATGGTCACATTTGATTGCAAGGCAAAACAAGCTGAGAACATGGTTTGGATGTGAGGTGTCCCCCCAAAAGCTCACGTGTGAGGCAATGCAGGAAGATTCAGAGGAGAAATGATTGGGTTGTGAGAGCCTTAACCCAATCAGTGAATTAATCCCCTGATAGGGATTAACTGAGTGGTAACTGAAGTGTGCCCAGAGGAGACTGGAATTGGGCATGGCTTTGGTATATATTTTGTATCTGGAGAGTGAAGTCTCTCTCTCTTTCTCTCTCTCCCCTTCCTGATGATGCAAGCTGCTTCCCTCTGCCATGCTCTTCCGCCATGATGTTCTGCCTCACCTCGAGCCCTGAGGAATGGAGCCGACCTTCTATGGACTGAGACCTCTGAAACCATGAGCCCTCAAATAAACCTTTCCTCCTTTACAGTTGTGCCAATCCGGTCATTTAGTCACAGCAGCAAAATAGCAGACTAAAACACCCAGTAAAGAGGAATGGATTGGAACAGTGAGTCCCTGCCACTATCCCTTCCTTGAATTGCTTAGGGTTTGAAGAAGACAAGATGAAGGACTAAACACATAATGAGAAAAGCGAGATCACTCGGGGTTGGATGAGTCCATGGAGACTTTCCCAGAAGAGACTTTTAAAATGAGTGAACTATGGAGGTAAACATGAAGAGCCATCTCAAGAGGTAAAACAATATAGTGTAAGCAAAATCAGAGCTGGAGAGTGGCAAAGGAATCTAAGGAGACCGTCATGACCATGGCACAGAGTCTATGCCAGGAAGCACATAACCGTACACCTGGCGAAGAAGACCAGGATGAGACGCCTGGCTAGGATTACTGACCGCCACTGTGAACATATACTTGCATTACAATGGAATCCCTCAGTCCCTCCAAAGAGCCCAGGGCACTTTACTACCTTTTTCTAAGTGATCTCTAAATCTTATCAGACATTTCAAGTTCAAGTGTAAAATGTTAGCATTGCCTGGAGGATGTCCCTCACTAATTTTGAGTTTCTCAAAGAACAAGTGAAAAACAAATATCCAATTCTAAGAGGCCACTATTAACCTAAGTAACCATCTCCCTTGCAAATTAAATCACAAGTCTGTGTGATACAACAAAGCTAAAAAGTCAATAAGAAGAGAATGCTCCAGTTAGGACATATAGGTATATAGGACATATGGGTAATTAAACACCTGGAACCAAGGACCCAGATTTATAGCAAAATCAAAATGGAAATAAAAGTCAATCATTCTCGAATTGGTACAACCTCTAAAAACCCACATCTTTAGGGGGACCACAGCTCTAATCAAATCTGCCTGACAAATTAGGACATTTCTAAAGGTTAATTCACACGTGGTCCCAGTGGAAGTCCTTTGGGGGTATAGGTTTCTGGATCTTTTTGGAAGGACTCTCTGGTTACCATGGGAACACATCTCTGCCTCCACCTGTTCTGATATTCCAGTGTGCTCCAAGACCCACCTGGTTGAAATGAGAACTACATCGACTCCACAGTATTTTGTCCTACTTCATATAGAACACTAATCAAGGCAGTCCTGTCCCCCGTAGCACTTTTAGGGCAATGACTATTGGCTTTTAGGGGATTTTGAATTCTACTAAAAACTCGAAGGAAGCTATGGTTCTCTCCTAGCTCCTGCCCTCCAGAAAAATTCATAGGCCTAAAAAAGATGTTTCAGTGATGTACAAAGGAGGCATTCCTGAGAACCTCTTATAATGTAAAACTCCTATTTTTCAGCATCGATTTTCCTTAGGAACAGTGTGAACGCCTATGGAGCAGCACAACACACTGGGGAAGAATATCTGCTTCCTGTACCAACTCGAATTTCCCCACATTACAGGTGAGGAAAATGGTGCATGGACAGTTTAAGCAGCTTGCCATCATCATCCACCTCCAGGAATTAGCTGCGTGGGCCTGGAATCCATGGAGTCTACCTCCAAGGGTCTTGGACACACACACAGCCAAGGTGAGATACTGCCTCCACTCTCGATTCCTGTTCTAGACACACACACACACACACACACACACACACACACCTTTTCTGTCTACTTTCAAATACTTGGGCAGAGTGGGACCATATACCTGCCTCCTCTCTCCTGAACCCAAACCAGGCTACTTGGTTTCTTCTGCTGCTAATTATTAAACCATCAATATGGAAGTCCCATTATTTTTCTATTTTTAACCTCCCTGAGCTTCAGGCCATACCTCAAAACAAAGTCCTTCTGGACCCGATGTTTTACACTCTCCAGATACCAGCCCATGAACATCAGCCTTCCTTCTCTTAATATATTGCAACTCTGGATTTGCTAAGATCTGCCATAGACATCCCACAGTTGGGGAAAGAAAGACTACAATCAAAGCTCTTTTAGTCCAAGTTGATAAAGGTCTACTTTAGTTTTCAACTTAAATGTACTATTTTACCTGAAGCTAAAGCTCAAGGTCATATACCACATTAAATCAGGAGACAAATATTTTGATTGATTTATTTTCTAAAATTTTAAATCTAATAACTCATGCTTCATTAAGTTGACCAGCATATAATTCACTATAAACCCAAATATTGTTTAATACTTTCTACACTTAATCCAGATGCATAGATGTTAAATGATATATTCATTGAGTTCCCCACCTCTCCAGAGAGGTATTGAAGCAGATAGGCACCTTTATTTAATTCCACACTGTATATCAAGCTCCAACCCCAAGGGAAGATTTGAGATAATTTTCACCCTATCAGTACCTCTTTTCTCACTTCCCAACCTACTAAAAATAAACACCTAAGTAAAAAAGCTATTACAATATTTAGTACAATTTAGCCTATCCCTACACTATTTCAAATAAACATACAAATCTGGTAAAAAGCATTGTGTTTGCTCCACAAATTGCAAATGCAACTTTAAAACAGACTCCCTAACAGGCTCTAGCCATCCTCCAGAAAGAAATATTGAAGCTTCCTTTAGTGCCAAACACTCTCCATATTGACTCTATGGCTTACGTACACATTTTTCAGACCTGAAAGTTTTAGATGTGGGACCTGAGTTCACACAATTTAAATAGAGTGAGACTTTTGTAACCATGCAACTAACACTAACAACCTGTTCAGAACCACTGAAAAACATGAATCCCTAGCAAAGACATAGGTAAATGCACCCAACAGAAATTCCTCCTCAACTCACAGTACAAACAAATCTCCCCCAGAGACGAAGCCAACTGAAGATGAGCTCATAATCCAAAATTGTAAAACACATAGGGAAACCCACATTCCTGAGAAAGCAAACACATGTAGGGGGATTTATAGCCGGGAAAATTTAAGATAATCATGATCTAAAATGAAATTTTCCAAATAAGTAAGTTAGACATGTTCTACAAGCTAAAGGAAGGAAAAATATTATCAAGACAAGGCCAATATGGTAGGAGAAAAGACATACACACCTGAAAAAGAAAAAGGAAAAACAAAATAAGACCAAATTTCTCAAAATTAAAATTGCTATGGACTGAATGCTTGCTTCCCCCTAAAATCCAATGGTGAGATCCTAACTTCCAAAGTGGTGGTATCATGAAGTAGAACATGTGAATGGTGACAGGACTAACGCCATGGTAACAAAGGCTGAGAAAGCAACTTATTCCCTGTGCCGTGTGAGGACACAGTAGAAAGACAGGATTTGAAACAGGAAGTAAGCCCTCGCCAGTTACCAAGTACAGGAAGTAAGCCCTCATTTACCTATACCTTAATCTTGGATTTCCCAGCCTCTGGAGCTGTAAGAAATAAATTTCTGTTGTTTATGAGCCACCTGGCTTATAGTATTTTGCTATACCAGTCCACAAAGTTACGATAAGATCCATAGACATTGGAATAATCCATTGGTGGCTTAAATAATACATTAGGAATAACTAAAAAAGAGAATCAGTGGTTGCGAAGGTAGAGGGCTAAGGCAATCACCCCAAATATGGAAAAAAATAATTAAGACATATAAAGGATAGAAGGAAAGGCATTAGCATAGATATAATAGAGATTTCAGGAAAAGAAAAAAGGTACTTGGGAATGGTGAAATGTTTTCAAAAATAAAAGCATGAGTCATTTGATATTAAAGGGAGTTCTTATGAAAAAAAAACTTTTTTAACTAATGCAAAAAAAAAACTACAGTGAAACTGTAGAGAAACAAAATCAGAGACAACTTTTAAAGCTACATAGGAGAAAAAAATAATTCTTAAAGCTACATAGGAGAAATGACCATTTACACACACACACACACACACAAACAGAAATCAGGCTGACAACAGACTCATCAGCTGCAGAAACAGATGCCAGAAGACAAAGGAAAATATCCTCAATGCTCTCAGTAAAACAACTGTCAAACTCGAATTCCCTAACCTGTAAAATTAATATTCAAGAGATGAGAGTAAAGTAAGGGTTTCCAGACATACAAAGAATAAGAGACTTTGCTATTCATACACCACCTCCCGCCTCCCCAGGAAAGAACCACTAAACACAACTTCAGCCAAAATCAAAGCAGCAGAGATGGAGTGGGCTGTAGGAAGTAATGGTGAGGAAGACTCAATTTTGGATTGCAGAAGTAAACAGATATAGACTCTAAAAAGCAATAACCATAGTAACTAATTTCAAAGGGTTATTTAATAACACAATACAACCAACATAAAAGAATAATAATAACATAGAAAATAGGGTGGTGTTCAGAGGAAAACTAAAGCATTCTAAATTTCTGGCTTTTTTTTTTTTTTTTCAGGAAAATTATAGGTGGAAAAACAGATGGATTTACAAATGGGGAAATATAGTTAAGAATTCTTTTTGCTGAAGAATTTCCTGACAATAAGGTTATCCTCTCCTCAAACAAAATTACTATCAATCACTTTAAAGGCACTTTTCAAATATTTTCCTCCCATGGGAACCGATTAGCATTTCTCAAGAAGTTGAAAGAGAATCGCTTATGTCCAGAGATGAGGAAAGCTAACCTGTTTCCTCCTTACATGGTGCTGAACCAGTTCACACAGAATTAATTGTGCTATTCAGCTTCCAGCATTAATGTTTGTTTTTACCAGTGATCCAAACTCTGAAATCCCTCATCAAAATAAATAAATTATCTCAGCAATTCATGCACTTTACAAATTAAAAAGGAAAATATGTATTTGCCTTCAGAACTGAAACTCCGAGCCAGATGTGGTGGTGCATGCCTGAAATCACAACAACTCAAGAGGCTGAGGCAGGAGGATTGAGAGTTCAAAGCCAGCCTCAGGAACTTAGTGAGACCCGAAGCAACTTAGTGAAACACTGACTCAAAATAAAAAATAAAAAAAGAGGACTGGGGATGTGGCTCAGTGGTAAAGCACCCCTGGTACACACACACACACACACACACACACACACAGCTGAAAGTCCCCCCCCAAAAAAAAAACCTCAAAAATGCTATCTCTCTGGGAGATTGAAGCAAGATCACTTGAGCCCAGGAGTTTAAGGCTAGACTGGACAGCAGAGGAAGATACGTCTCAAAAAAGTTAAAAAAAAAAAAAAAAAAAAAAAAGACATGTATTAAATTCACCTTTAAAAAGTTCCCAAGGACTCCTTTCACAACTACCTAGGAGGCACAATCTATTGCAATAATAATTAATTATTATTTATGAACTAAAAAATTCATCAGTATCAGCACTGCCCTATCACAAGGAAGTCACCTGGGAAAGTCACAACTTGCAGAGTCTCCTCTCACCTGGAAAAAAAAACTGCGTATCTGTCAAATGACATTCTAGGGGTTTATTGCCCTAACTAGACATTACTGCCTCAAGGAATCATTTGTACTTGAATACAAGTCGCTAAAAACTTAATTTTGCTCTTCTTCTTGGTGCTTTTGAGAGACTAAATTGCAATTCACAAAGACAATTATTAAGGTCTGAATAGGAAGTGTTTAAATTAAAAATATCATGTTCGAATTCAAGAATTGTCATAATTGGTCCATTAAACAGCAGCGTTGAATCAGGGTCTATATTTTTATTTGCTTCATTACTTAAAGCTAAATGGCAGTTATTAGCTATATTACAGTGGTTTAAAATTCTATGGTTTACATTGTTGATGTTGAAAGTTAGCTTTGTATTGACTCACTGACAATTCCTTCTATTCATTTAATATTGATTAAATGAGAGATGGTGGTTTGGCTGAATTCTCTGCTTTTGTATCAATTTTTTTTTTTTTTTTAAGGAAAGTTGGAAACAATCCAATGAGGAAAATGATTTTATTAGTCAAGACAGAATGGATTCTGAGCAATCACAATCTCAACATCTCGACCACACTAGGGTTTATTTTTTCCCTATGTAACATATCTGTTGCCAGTTGGCTGTGATCTGCTCCATCATCTCTGGGACCTAGAATGATGGGACACCTCTCCCTGGGACAACACAGTCTCCATAGAGGGAGGCAAACAACATCGGAAAACCAGGAGATGCCACTGTAAGCTGGTGGGAGGTGCCATACACCACCTCTGCTCTTATTTGATTGGTCAAAGCAAATGTCATGACTGAGACTGAGCTCAAGGGGCAAGAAATGTATAATTCTCTTGCAGGTAGAGACCCAAAAAGGAAGGACTCACAGAAAAACATATGGGTACAGTTGTACACACACACTAGTGACCATGACAATACTTTTCATAAACATGAGGGATCACCTCCACGCATGGCTTGTTTTCCAGGGGAATTTTTTTCTCTATTTCTTCTTGGAAGAAAAAAAAATGTGATCTTCATTCAAGAAAAAAAAAAAAATAGATAAGTGAAACTTGCGGACTTGAAATGTTAAAAATAACAAAGAATAAAAACTGTGATCGCCCACTCAAAAGCAAATTTTGGTTTAGGATTAGAAAAACTCAGTTGCACCCAGACTCACTAGTCAACAAGGAATGAGAAGAAATAGAATGTCCATTGTAATGGAGAATGTTGAAATTTGATCATTTATGAAAAAGAAATTTTTCAGGGAAACCTTCTAAAGGAATCTCAGTGAAAGTTTACATTTCAATTTCATTTTGCATAAGGGGTGGAGAATATCTTTAAGAGGCAGAAGCTTAAAAAGTGAAGATTTAACTAATTTTGACAATTTAACACTGCCAAAATCAATCACCACCCCAGGCATTCTTATGATTTGTATTTCAAATTGTGGAAGAGTTTAGAAAGCTAAGAGCATTTATTTTAAGTCATAAAAAATGCTTTAATGATGTGGATTATTGTTAAAAAAAAAAAAAAAAAAAAAACTAAATTCTCAAGCAAATTACTGAGACTTGCCCCTTTTGTTTTCATTCAAGAAAGTAAATTTTATTCCATAAGTTCTTGCTATCATTAGAGCAGGGTCACAAATGAGAAGCCACACTCTTGCTTTGTTTAGATGTCAATAATACTTTGCCGTAAGTAGCTTTGGAAAAGTGGTGACCACTGAGACCCCAACCATTTTATGACTACATGACAAATCTCAAACTACATGGACTTCAGCCCGAGAGGGTTTCCTAATTTTCAGATTCAAAAGAATATATGGAAATTTTTAGCACTGCAATCACAATAAAGAGCAGCAATTAAAATAAGTTCAAATGTGTAGCTCACCCTTGAGCTACACATTTGCACATTCAATCCAACAGGGAATGAACTCTTAAGGTTCCTTCATTCAATAACCGTTGTTTGAATCCTGTTAATAAGCAATTCTGTTTATTCTTCTAGGAAATGTAACATCAGCCACATTCACTTTTCTTAGAGTCCATCCTGTAAATTGGTAGTTTTATAGGATTTAATTGATGGTTACATGACATATGGATAATCAAATAATTTGGGGGAAGACTGAGTTAAAGAAAGTAAGTTTCTTTACTGAAAAATTCTCAAAGCTATTTTAAAAAATCAACACACATGAAGGATCACCAAGACAGAGCCGTAGCATGCAGTATCTCCAAAACTATTGGACTACTGAACCCTTCTTTTTATTTTCTGAGTACAAGTAGGATTGTTGTTCCATGGAAGACTTTGGAAAGTGCTGAATTAGACTCTTCCAGATAATGTTTATATTAGTAATTACTGTCAGTATATTCTAAAATTGACGCTTTAGTTAACAACATCTGTTAAAATTATTAAATGACTCCGTTTAGTCAGAAAATGACTAATTAGGCAGTAATGGCCATTACATAGCTGATTCAACCATGATACTGCAGATTTCTTTATTCTTCATCTTTTTAAGACTTTTTATTGTCACATCATAATTATACATAATATTGTGATTCATTTTGCCATATTGATATGTGTGCTTAAAGTAATTTGATCAATCTCATCCCCTAGTATCTTCCCTCCTCCCTCCTCCATCTGCTCACTCTACTGAGCCCTCAATCCCTTCTATCATCGTTATTATTATCATTATTTTAATTATGAATATGCTTTTATATATATATATTATACATATGTATATATATGCAAGTTCATGGTGGTATATTTGTATATAGATAAGACATAATTTGGTAGATTTTGTTCATTCCCCAGAACTTCCTACCTCCCCCTTGATTCCCTTCCTCTACTCTATTGGTCTCCCTACTGTTTTCAAGAGATTTCTCTTTCTCTCTTTTTTTCTTCTTCTTCATTTGCTGTTGCTGCTGCTGCTGCTTCTCCTTCTTCTCCTCCTCCTCCTCCTCCTCCTCCACTTCCTCCTCATCCTCCTCATCCTCCTCCTTCTTCTTTTTCTTCTTCTCCTTCTTCTTCTAAAAGACATTTAATTCTTGACTTTCTGAGTCTGGATTATTTCACTTAGCAAGATGTTCTCCAGTCCTATCCATCTATCGGCAAAAGACACAATTCCATGTTTTTATATGGCTGAGTAAAACTCCATTCTGTGTGTATGCCACATCTTCTTTATCCAGTCACCTATTGACAGGCACCTAGGCTGGTTCCAGAACTTGGCTATTGTGAATTTCACTGCTATAAACATTGGTATGCATTTATCACTACTACAGTATACAAATTTTAGTTCTTTTGGATAAATACCACGGAGTAGGATAACTGGGTCATATGGTGATTCCATTCCTACTCTTTTGAGGAACCTCCATAATGCTTTCCAAATTGGTTGTAACCATTTGCAGTCCCACCCACAATGTATAAGTATACCTTTTTCCCCATATTCTCATCCAAAATTATTGTTATTTGTTTTCTTGATGACTGTCATTCTAACAAACAAGATGAAATTTCAGTGTAGTTTTGACTTGTATTTCTCTGATTGCTGAGGATGATGAACATTTTTTCATATATCTGTTGGTGATTTGAGAAATCTGCTTAGTTCATTTGCCCATTTATTGATTGAGTTATCTGTTTTTAAGTGTTGTTTTTGAGGTTTTTATATGTTCTGTATATTAATTCTCTGTCAGAAGCGTAGCTGGCAAAGATTTTCTCTCATTCTGTAGGTTCTCTCTTTATTTGCTCTTAATTATTTCCTTTGATGTGCAGAAACTTTTGAATTTGATGACATCCCACTTATTGATTCTTGATTTTATTTCTTGAGCTTTAGGAGTCTTATGAAGGAAGTTGGAGCCTACACCAATATGTTTGAGTGTTGACATTCCTTTCTTCTAACAGTTGCAGTTTTTACGGTCTAATTCCTATGTCTCTGATCCACTTTGAGCTGATTTTTGTGCAGGGTAAGAGAGAGGGATTTAGTTTCATTCTTCTGCATATTGGTATCCTGTTTTCCCAGCACCATTTGTTAAAGAGAATTTCTTTTCTCCAGTGTATGTTTTGGGTATCTTTCTCAAGGATAAGATGACCATACATGGATTTGTCTCATTGTCTTCTATTTTATTCCACTGGTTTTACATCAAATTTAAAGAACTTTTTGATGACAATGTGATCAATTACTCCATTATCAGGAATTTATAAACAGAGAGGGAGGGAAAGAGAAGGAAAAATTAATCAGGGAACACTCTCATTCCCCCTATTGTATTTTACCATCATATCACATTGACATGGTCATGCTAATCCAGTCTCAGGGCTCCTGTCAATGACACTGAAATCATATACATCATGAAAAGGAGCAGCAGTTTGTCCAGAAAACTAATCCATCTAGAGCAGGGGTTGCCCCCATTTTGTGAGAAGGAACCAATCTGGATTACTCTTCAAGGGGCACATGTGGGGGTCCTCTCTGCCACACCCCGTGTGGAGGAGGATGTTCGCGATTTTTCTATTACCCAAAAAACATATCTACTCAATGAACACACAAGAACCAATACTTCTTTTATGAGAGGGGGCGTGATGGGTCTGGCCATACCAGCTCTGACCTCTTACAACAACAACTTACCCAACTCTCCTTTATTTATGATATACAGGTAAAGGGAGCCAGGACTGGGAGGAGCTTCTTCTGTGATGGACAGGATAGGGTGGAGTTAGAGAAGCCATTCTCTTAGGGGGAAAATTCCAGAAGGGGGACAGGGAACCACTCCCATGCAGCGCCACATGCTTCCCAGCAGTTCCTAGAAGCCAGGCCTCTGCCACCCATGGCTCAACCTAGTTCAATTCTGCTAAATAAGAATGGCTCCCCACAGGCACAGGAGTCAATGGGCTTGAGATGCTGACAGTGAAGAACATAAAGCTGACCAGAGTCCTCCTAGCTCAGTTGGAGAGAGGTAACAGATGTCAGGTATCTTGCATTCCTTACCAGTGGGTGGTATGGCATCAAAGAAAGGTACCTGATCCTGCGTCTCTAATTAATGATGTCATGAGATTATCCCAGTATGTTGGCTACCAACCCAAAACACCTTGTCCATGAGGCATACCCTCGCTAACCCATTAATACTGCAGTGGAGGCCTTCCCCGTACTGCCAACTATCCTACCACTGAATTCCTACTGCGTTAGTCTGTGGTTTTCTACAACTTGTGTTGCCTCCTAACACAGTGTTTAATTGTATTGTCAGTTGCCCCCTACTAATTTAAGCTACACTATGTTTGCACAAATATTTATGGAATGAATGAAGAAAACTAAATGCTCCTAACTGTGGTTCCAGGAAAGTTTCCTTGAAAGCACTTCATTCCTGCTCAGACCTAACAGTAAGAATCATGCTCATCCCAGCCACAGGACCTTTGCACCCATTATTCCTCTGTTTTTGAATGCTCTCTTCTCCGTAGACAACCACACGGCTCACAACATCGCCTCCTTCAAATTTTTGCTCAGGTGGCACCTTGTCAGGGAAATCTTCCCAAACCACCATAGAGAATCCTGAAAACTTGTCCCCGGCCTGTCTCCACTGTGTGTGTGTTGTCTCTTACCCTGCTCCGTGACCTTCTTTCTTTTCATACTTAAATTGCTTATATTATGTGTTAGTTACTTAGGTTTCTTGTCTGTCTTCCCTACTGAATTCTTTTAAAGAATCTTTAGGAGAGCAGAAAAGTTTTATGATTTTTCTTTGCTTTTCATCCTCAAGCCCTGGAATAATACCTCGCATAGAGTGAGTGCTCAACGAATATGTGTTGAATTAATTGAAAACTGTGTTAAAACAATGGATTTGAGGTGGGGATGTAGCTCAGTGGTAGAGCACTTGCTTAGTGTACATGAGGAGGGAGTTTGATCCCCAGCACTGAAAAAAAAAATGGACTTTTGTTACACAGACTGGATTTTGATGCTAGCTCTACTGTGCAATGGTACCAGTGTAATTTTGGTAAATTTTGGAAGCTCTCTGAGCCCCAGTTTCTCCATCTTTGAAATGAGGGTAACAATATATAATTCACAAAATGCTGTGCCTTATACATCCGACAAGTGGAGGCCATCAATATCCTAGGTGGAACTTTTAGAAACAGAAGATAGGAAGAAATGGCCAGGCATACACTTGGGAAGTGGATTAGTGTTATGTTGGCAGACGGGAAATGGAGAAAGCATCCACTCAAATGCCCAAGCATGTCTAAGATGTACCCATAAAACAAATATTAAGGGTAAAAATGGATATAATGTAACCCAAGTGATTTCCTACACAGTTGATTTGATGAATAATGCAGACAACAGTAATTAAAGCAGCTGACCAATCTGACGCTTTGAAGGTAAAAGTTGCTTTATAGGCTTTACAAGGTATTTTCAGTATGCTCTATGAAGTATTTTTTTCTAATAAATACCTCAGAATCAATGCCTCTGCTATTTCAAGGTTGCTCAGGTTACCTCCATTTTATGAATTCGAGAATGTCATTATTGACTTTGCACTTGACATTCTTCCCTGAGTCTGTTAGACTGGCCTTGGCAGCAAGGAGAGTCCATATGGTGCCCATCCATATGGATGGGCTGGCTGGATTTTAGAATCTTATTCCCCATTGATGTTACTGTTGTGTGAACAGAATAACTTCTATTTAAGAGTAGAAGATGTGAGAGCCAGCCTTGGATATCGTGTCAGTTAGAAAATGAGCTCAACTGTGAGTAGCAGAGACCTGAAGACAGGGCTTAAATTAGTTGTGGTATGTTGACTCCTTGACCCCCTCATAGACAGTCATCTCTCTTCTCTGTCACCTTTGAGTTGTGGCTTCCTTCCTCAAAGATCCTCATATGCACAAAGGGGCTGCTGCAAGTTAGACGGCAGTCGGTCACTCTAGGTAGGAAGAAAGGAAAAGAGAAGAAACAAAGGGAGCAGGCCAACGAAGTCTTTGTTTATTTTTAAGACCTACCAGAAGACCCGCCTGGTAACTTCTGCTTGCATTTCCCTGGCTAGAATCTAGTCATATTCACCTCCCATCCTCCAGATCAGTTGGGAAATCAAGTGGTTTTTAGCTCAGTGTGATGCTACTCCAGTAAAATCAAGGTTCTGAATAAGGAAAACGGGGGTAAGGAATATTGAGTAGTGATTTAGCAGCCTCCTGTCCAGATAGATACATAATTTTCTGCAATGAACAGAAGAGTCAAAAAGGAAAGATTGTCATCGATTGCTAATGACTGTGTAGCTACCTTTGCACCAACTAGAAATTAAATCCTTTGTTTATTTCTCCAAATGGTGGTATAGAGAAATCAGGTCTTGTTTTGTTTTGCTGGGGTACCCAGGATTGAACTCAGGGGCACTCAGCCACTGTGCTACATCCCCAGTCCCATCTTGTATTTTATTTAGAGTCAGGGTCTCACTGAGTTGCTGAGATTGGCTTTGAATTCGTGATCCTCCTAACTCAGCCTCCCAGGCCACTGGGATTACAGGCATGCACCACCACGCATGGCTGAACTCAGGGTTTTTTAGACAATCTTTAGACTGATGTCTACTCCGCTGCAACTCCAGTTCAGCTTTTGCCAATTGTCTCCTTGGCTGGCTGTGCAGGTGATTCCAGCTCTTCCTCACTGGGCGCTGCAGGAGGAAGCACTTCTCAGAACCCCATCATTAGGATCATGACTGCCGCCACAGTGCTTCTGGATCAGAAGCCCCCTTGTGTGACCAAGAACCCTGCCTGTCTCCTACCGCTACACAATACAGGCTATAAATTTGATATTTTGTTTTGCACTTAGAAAACTCTCTAAGAATACTTTCGGCACTCATTAGCTCTTTCAGGTCACCAGGGAGTGATCTGGATACATTTCACCCTCGCCAACAATTTCTGTGGGTACGATTCCAAGGACTCATTTACTTAATGGTCCCTCAGTTGCCTGGAAGAGTTCTACAGCTTCAGAAAGTGCCTGACTTCCTCTCCTGCAGCGCTCCATCCACTCAGATCTGGCTCCCAAAAACCGAATTTCTTTTGTTGGTAATTATTTTCTCACACTGTTTGAGGAGTAGGACTGCATGAGAGTCAAAAACTTGTTCTGAGGTCCAAGTGCCTAGCTCCTGGGGGCGGAGCCATGAAGGATACACGTGGATGCACACTCACGCGCACACTCACGCCTTTCCCTCTCTTCCACTGCCAACCCTTTCCTTTTGTGCTCTCTCAACAAACTGGAGCCCATACCCACTCTGCAAAAGATAAGCATTTAATTTTTGGCCTGACTTCTTTTCCTCCTTCACGGATACGGCTCTGTGGGGCTTTCAACTTGTCAGATATAATCTGTTCTGGCCGCACAGCCCTGAGACAACGACAGCCACAGAATCTGTGGTGTCAGATGAAAATGGCGTAGAATGCAAATGCGAAGCCATCGCCAGGGTGCTGAACATGAGGTTCTCCCTCCCCGGGAAGGAATGAACAAGATGACAGACCCGAAAGGAGCAGTGGCAGCAAATGACACGAGCCTCCTTGGACAGAGACAGAGCCTCAGCTGGCCGTAGTGCACAATTTTCAGAGGCTGTGTGTCCTCACGTCTCTCTTGTCACCCCCGCTGAGACGTTTTGGAAAGACCAGGGAGGATGGTATAAAAAATGGTGGAATGAGACAGACATCATGAGCCCATGTACATGTATGATTACACGAATGGTGTGACTCTACATCGTGCACAACCATAGAAACGAAATGATGTGCCCCATTTGTGTACCGTGAATCAAAAATACAGTCTGTAAAAAAAAATTAAAAGATAAATTACAAAAAAGAAAAAGAAGACCAGGTCGCCCTTCACCAGGATCTGCTGATTCAGACAGACAGCGAAGCCAGGGTGGCTTTGGTGAACACTCTCTGGGATGAAATGAGTTCCCCTGTGGTCTGCTGCCCTGTTACTGTTAAACTGAAACTAGAGGAGCTGGGAGTTACTAAGAGATTGTCACATTGCTGCGGGAAGAATTTACACAATTGGCACCCTCGGGCAAGTAGTGCTGAATCTGTCAGTATTCAGGACTGGGTAATTTTTTCAGCTATTTCTTCATTCCAGCCCAAATGGAGCACAGCCATCTCTCTGCACTTTCAGAGTGAGCATCTGCAGTACAGCCAGTTCTGAGGAAGGGCAGAGATTGGCGTGGGTTCAAGGAAGGGCCGAGCCCAGGGGCGAATCTAGAAAACAGGCAAGCTGCCAGCACCGGGACTATGGGTAGCTCCAGGTAGAGACAGGAAAAGACCCTGGAAGGTGAGACAAGACAAGGGTGGCAGTGAGGCAATCTCCCTAGAAACTGGCAGTCTAGGCTCTGAAACTTGCTGTGCAGTCCATCAGTGGAGTGCCCATCAGAGGTCAGCGCAGGGCAGAATTGAGGGCAGCACATACTTTGCTCGATTCACCTTTCCCTTTTGCTGCAATCAGATAATCGACATCCGCAGTCCCAACTGAAAGGGCAGAGGGACCTGTGAAGGAAGCCAGCGTGGGAAAGAAAACAGCAGCAGGGTAGCAAAGAGGAGACACCGTGGGGAAGCGAACCTGGGCAGGGTAGCTATCTGAAAGTCTTCCAGTTCCCAAGACGACTGGCGGTTATTCCTTCCCTTGAGTTCTCTGAGATCCCTGCATCTTTATTGCCTGACCTGGAAGCCCTGACCCTGCAGTCCCCCGTTGCTATAATGGGCCAGCAGCTCCAGACAGATTTTTTGGATTACAGAGAATAGAAACTCACTCAAGCCACCGAAAGGGAGAGTGAATTTTCATAAATTTTCCACGAACTGGGTCTAGAACCAGGGAAATGACTCTCTCGCTCAGAGCCTGCCATCTCTCTCTGATGCTGTCTCTGCCCTCTTTGTCTCCGCTCCATCTTCCTCTTTAGATCGACCGGTTTGTTCTTCCCTATCATTCTGCATAGTTTTCTTCTATTTCAAAGATTCTGCTCCTTCATATTTTGCTTCTCCTTAACTTCAGCCTGCTGTGACCCGTCATGGCCTTACCTTACCCCATAGCTTCTTGTTACAGATTCCTTCTGTTTCAGATCCCACTGAGAGCTATAGTTTCCAGTTCAGCTTCAAAAGAGAGAATATGATTAGCCCTGCTCATCCTTTTGCACCAGGTCACAGGCTGCTGGCCAGCTTCTGATTTGACTATTCTTGGATCAAAGTCCATCTCTTGTACAACCAGCTCCAGCCAGTAGTGCAGGGTCACATAGTATCAAACCCAGCAATCCAGGCCTGCCTATTTAGAAGAGGCTGTGAGCATGACAGACGCTTTGGTCAACACATTTCTTATGAAAACCTCTCTTTGCTATAAAATCCTGTAAATACTATCCTTTGGCAAGGGGAGAAGGGGAGAGATTGTCCTCTGTTTTTCCAAGAAACAGTTAACTATGTGATAAAGCAATCAATCTATCTTGTAATATTAACAAGTATGTTATAATTTTATTTCCTTTTGCTTTTCAGAAGTTTCCAAATGTTCCGTAGGTAATCTACCATATTTTTACAATTGGAAATATGGCAAAAGTATTAAGAAAAAATAGTATCATTTTATGTGACAAATGTATTTTTGAGCATCAACTGTGTACCATGCTCTATGCTAGACACTCTAAATACAGCAGTGAATGGAAAGGGACTGCTCACCATGGAACATGAGTAAGCACATCATTTTCAGCCAAATCAGGATGCTTTTGAAAGTGAAAAGGGTGCTACTAGTAATCAGACTAGGACTAAACTGAGACCCTGCTGAGTAAACCTGGGCATATGGTCAATGTTTCCATTTATGTTTGCTGGCTGACACTTGAGCATCCTGTGTATTTGAACCAAGGATCACAAGACATAAGGCCTTAACTCTCCCCTTAAACATTAATTTCTAAAATCTAGAAATTCAGAGGATTTGCCAGACAAGACTTTGCAAGCAGAGAGGCCCTTAACAGAGTCCCTTCAATCTCAGCATCCTCATTCAACCTCTAGAAAACATCCAGGGTCTCAGTTCAACCAGGAAGGGCAAAGGAAGGAAAGAGTAAGGTGGCGGTCAGAGGGGACACTAATTTTATTGAGCTTCCCCTGTGCACCAGCTACAGGGCTGGGTGCTTTCCATATGCAATCAAAATTAATCTCATGACAACTCCATAATATGGGAGTTATTGTACCCATTCTGCTGATGAAGAAACTGAGGCCCAGGCAACATGTTAACTGTTGGAACTAAAATTTGATCCCAACTCTAGCTAACTCCACTGCATCAAGTCACCTCTCAAAAAATTAAATTTGAGAACTTAAGACACTGAAACATTGAAATTCCTACTTTTCCTTTTAAAATAAATGTGAATAGTTATAGGTCTGCCCTTTAAAAAGTCAAGTTATAGTGGTCATTTCTTCTATATTATCAGCTTCTCAGCCTACCCCAAGCAGAAAGGAAGAAAATGAGTTTAACTGGAACTGCTTTTTGGAACATTTCTCATGGTCCTCAGGTAGGTGGGTATCTGAATTTGCCATGTAATTTGAAAATGAGATTTTTAAAGGCAATTAAAGGAAAACATCTGAAGAGCTCTGTTAGCCCAGGGAGAAAATGCTCAAACTGCTGAAAGGCATTTGCAACTAATTTCCCATCAGTTGAGGCAAAGAAGAGTCATTCTATTGATACCAGATTGGTTAATTAGAGTGATATGTCAAATTCTGTTTTGACAAATAACATCACAACTCAAATCTCTGTTCACTTTAATGGGATTTGATCTGCATCAACTTTTTCAAAGCATGAAAGTGGAGAAAAGTAGATTTTGCTGGGAGGGTTTTGTTATGTTTGTTTGGGCTTTTCCAATAGTGATATCTATACGTGTTGCCAAAGGAAAAGCACTTTGAATCAAAAAGTCACAGGGGGGAAAAAAAGACTCTTGAAACAAAATCACCTCTAAGATATTTTTTCACTACCCTCTGTTACCAAAATTCATTTACAAACTAACATTAAAAGAATGTCAAAAACATAAAAACAGCATCAAAAATCATAGTGCATCTGCAATTCATTTCATCTCTGCTTCAAATCCCAATTGCGCATTTTGGACTAAATGTCTTCCGAGGGCCGCATTAAAGAAGTTGCGATCGGAAGACCCTTCTGAAATAGAAAATCTCTTTTTATCCTGAGGTCTTCCGTGAAACAAAAGAGTTTCATATTTTGGAAGTGCGGAAATTAAAGTTCACCTTTGTGTCCTTATGTACTTAAAATTTGAGCTATGAGGAGATGGAAGAATAGAGTTTGATGAGGAATGGAACTTTCTCTAAGATGTGAAGGTTTGGGTTCAGTACACAAATAGAATAGGTAATTTCATTTAACATAAGAAGAAAACAAAATCCCTTTGTCCCAAATAAGTAAATGATATATCTATTCCAGAACTTTCACTGTTCTTTACCTTTAGATCTCACGCTGCAATTCAAACCCATGTTTTAAAATACTCAGGGTCTTTATTCTCCTTCAGTTTCTTCCATTAGCAGGGAAATACAATCTTCTTTCATGTTGTGTAGCTGATAACAGAAACTGGCTAGCAGAAGAATGCCCCACTGAATTCACAGTCGGCGGCTTTGCAGAGCTGAATTGTCTTGAAATAAATGCAACTACTTATTGTCTCACTGAATTATGGATTTTAGAAAACTGTTTAATAAGGAAGAAAACACTTAAGACAGCTTCTATTGAATTTTGCATACACAGAAAACTAACATGTACCAGAAACTGATAACAGATTTTGTTGGAAAAGTTAAATTGTAATTTCATGATAGTTTAGAAACTTAGATATCTGCACAGGGACAAATCCCATAATTACCTACATGTTAGTAATCTTGGAAGTGTAATTATATTTTTAAGTGGTCAAATCTTTCTTTGCCTGCTACTTTAGATTAAAAACTTACTCCTACCTCTGTGTCCTTTATTTAGCTCCTGGGGTCTACAGAAAATAATAACCTTCCGAATGCGTGCCACTACTTCTCCTTCAGTTGCTCAATTGTTCAGGAAACTGGGTTGTCATCAGAACCTGATTATAAGTCTCTCAGCTGATGGTGAAACTCTTAAGACTTGTTTCTTGGACTGGGGTCGTGGCTCAGTGGTAGAGCGCTTGCCTAGCATGTGTGAGGCACTGGGTTCGATTCTCAGCACCACATAAAATAAATGAATGAATGAATAAATTTAAAAAAAAAAAAAAAAAAAGACTTGTTTCTTAAAATATACTCTGCCTTATATCTCCCAGGGCCCTTAGTACAGTCACAGGCACAATGCAGGCCCTTAGGAAATGTTTAGTAATTGATTTGAACTTACGCTGTAAACCTGACCCATGGGAATTCTGATGTCTATTTGTTGTTTCTTAATTGTTCATACTTTCAGGTTTGCTGATAGCCCATCAAAGAGCAGCCATTCTGCTAAATGATCGGAATGAACCTGAGATATTCTCTGCTCTGCAGCAGCTTTCATCCGGGGAGAAGGAAATGAATAAATAAACTACAAATTGGCAATATTGTTCAGTGACACCAAATGTGATAGAAGTGTAACAGAGAAGCACCTGCTAACTAGGAGGAGGATTCAGAGCCTGGCAGAAGGTGATGTCTGAGCTGAGATGGTAGTATGAGTTGTAGACAGAGAAAGAAAAGGAGGTCCAGTCTCCCAAGGTCAAGAGTTTGGAGGAAAACCATGTATTATGGAATTGCAAAACAATTCTGTAAGACTGGGGGATTGAGTATACAGTAAGCAAGAGCAAGAGGACACAGTGACCCTGAATCCAGTGGAAACTTTGAGACCTTTAGGCACCTGCTAACTTTTTTTTTTGGACTGGGGATTGAACCAAGGGGTGCTTTCCCACTGAGCTACATCCCCAGTCCTTTTTATTTCTTTATTTTGAGACAAGGTCTCACTAAATTGCTTAGGGTCTCGCTTCTTTGCCGAGGCTGGCTTTGACCTTGCAATCCCCCTGCCTCAGCCTCCCAAGCCACTGGGATGACAGGCCTACACCATGCGAAACAGCTAACTCAATCTGTACAGACAAGTTTGCAAGACAAAGTTTTGATGCATCTGTGTTCTTTTCCATTGCAAAGAATTTGAATTTCTCCTACTCCCCAACACGGGATCACTGCTAAGATGAAGATAAACCAAAGAGGTTATGCTTTCAATTTGGGTTAAATAATTCAGCATTTCTTCTTTTCAATAGTTTGAGCATATGGACACAAACACATCATAGATTCCTTTTCCTGCTTCCATTCTTTCTTCTTTTTCCTTCCTTAATCCTTGCTAGATCTGATCTCATATCATCCATGAAAGTGGTAGTGGGAAGGAAAGAATAAGGGGAGAATAGGTATGAGAGGATATTAATTTTAAAAAGATAATTGTGGCCAGTTCTTTACAGGAGTATTCCTTTCTGAGTCCCCAACTTATTAAGAAATAATTAAATCTTTCTGTCTTGTATGCTACTCTACCTAGAACTAACCTTGCCAGATCATAAAACATAAACAATATTGCTTTTCGATCAAACTAGATATATCTACAACAGAAGTTTCCTGTAGAGTAAATAAAATGATCTAACCTTTCTTGTGAGCAATTTCATAAAACATAGCCAAGACTTCAAAATTTTTTATACTTCTTATGCCAATTTTTTTTACTTCTAGAAAGTTATCCTTAAGGGATAAGTAAGGGCTTTCACAAAGCTTTGACTAAACATCGTTGTGTTCTGACCATCATCAGGATGAACATTATTTATGGCTAACCACTGCCATCATGGCTAGTTTCAAGCACCAACATGAAGTTACTGAGTGTGGAGTTGGAAAGAGGGACACACACACACCCCACTTCACTCACCAGCCCACTAGACAAAATTACTCACATGGCTTTGCCTGTCTGCAAAGGGATCCAGAAGGAAAAAAACTGGATATTGGTGGGCACAGTAATGTTCTCCACAACACCCAATCCTTGGGCTTCTTCTTTCCTACCTGGCAAATCCATCATGGAATCTTCTTTTAAAAAAAAAAAATCATCCTCTCCCTACAAGAAATGCTACCACTAGCTTCAAATTAAGTATTTATTCTCACCTATTATATGTAGAATACACAGAGATCTTACAAACTAACAAAATTATTTCTGAGTGATAGGTTTGGAAATTTTTATTTCCTTTCTATTAATTCTCATTTTCTAACCTTTCCACAATAAATATGGATTGGCTTTTGTAATACCAAAAATCTTTTTTGTTTTTTGTTTTTTTCTTTTTGCTGTGCTGGGGATTTGAACCCAGGGCTTGTGCTTGACAGGCAAGCCCTCTACAAACTGAGCTATATCCTCAGCCCCAAAAATCATTTTTATGTTTAAAATGTGTGCATATATATATTAAATCCATATGGCTAGACACATATGAATGCTTTCCTTACATAATTTTCCATGCTGCAAACTCTTCTTATTTTGATTCCAAGATAAACCAGAAGGCAGAATAAAGAAAACTTTGGTTATTGACTTTGTGGCACCCAGGGCCATCTTCCTTTACAGTTCTCTCCATCTTGTCCTAAACACTTTACTTGGCACTGCCTGGCAAAGCTAATCCGGGCATTCTTATACCTTCCCCTTTACTCCAGTCAAATGCTGTAGCCGCTAGATCACTGTGCCTCAGGCAAAACTAATTAATGTTCTCTAAACTCCTCCTGTGGCCACCAATTAATATCCAAAATGTGGAAATATGGAAATTATTCAAGGGAAATTTTTTTTCTGATTTCCTCCATCAAATTGTCTGAAGAGGAAAAATGTCTTCATGAAAAAAAAATTAGTAGTTCAACTCTTTGATTTTCATTTTTCATCTCATTTCCATGATCAGAAATTTCATCCTCAGAATACAGAAGAAGGGTTTTCCCCATCTATGAAAACCTAAGGGTTGAAAGGACTTGCTCAACCAGAAAAAAAAAAGAAAAAGAAAAACCTAAATGAAATGTGTGGGACCATACCTATAAGGCTTCAAACACATAGAAGGTATTCTTTCTATATCTCAGGGCATCTAATGTTGCCGCTGTGCTTACTGTGCACAAGTTTCCAGTGAGAGAGGCCAATTGTGCACACACGTCTATTCATTTGGACGCTGTCCTTCAACACAATGCATTTGTGATTGATCATCTTCAGCACTGGAATAATAAAGATTCACATCTATATCTTTAACCTGGGATAAGTTTAATTGCATCTCTCTTAATTGTCAACTTGCATCCCAGCTCTCTTTCAAAGGGGATGCTGAACTAGCAAAGGCAGAAATCCAAAGTATGCTGTCGAGAATGCAAACTAAAGCAAGAGGATGAATTCAAACAGTTTATAAGATGTTTGACAGGACTCTATTGCCACCGCAGTATCCCCCTACCTTTCAGGTAATCATATCCCAGCTCTGGGTGTTCTGTCAGATAATGGAGGAATATTCATTGAATTGAAAGGAGTTGGAGTACAACATTAGATTACAACTTTTATATACAGGAGAAGTACATCATAGCAAGGCCTTTTCTTCTTTTTATCTGCTTCCCCTTTCCCTTCAGGCAAAAATATAAATGAAAAATACCTTCTACCTTCAATCAAATACCAAAGATAAAATGCCGATTGCTTGCCTGACTGCTTACAATGGAGGTATAACAAATGTTAATCTATTTCTGCAGCCAACAGAGAGGGGAGGCCGGAAAGGAGAGAAGGGGATTAGAAGAGCTTTTCCTTGGTGGCATTTTTGAGACTTCAAAATGCTCTTAGAAGCTACTTAACAACAAAATCAGTTGATCCCATTGTTGTGGCTCCGAATTCTGTTTCTGTGTACAGCAGCCGAACAGGAAGCCTCAGGGGCTGGAGTGGCCCTAATGCACGCCCATGGATATAACCAAAAGCTTTTAATTAGAGTGCTTTCAAGAAGTCTCACAAAAATCCTCGAGCCTGCCATAAGACCTGTGTCCCCCTGGTGCCAGGCCCCCCTAGGGGAAAATCAAAGCCCAGATCTCCAGGCTCTATCCCACCAAGTGTAATTCTGGAACTCCAGCTCTGCCCCCTTCCGCTGACCCACCCCCACTCTGCTTTCAACTCCATGGCGGAGTGACTGAAGGAGACCCTCTCCCTTCTTCTTCCTGGAGTCTGACAGCTCCCAATGGTGCTGCCACATTCTCTGGGTTCACTCCTTTGTCACAGCCTCTAGTGCCCAGCCACGATTATTAACACCCGCTGGGGCAACCCTGATCCAGCTCCATGCTCACCTCCAGCCCAGTAGCTGCTGAGGAGGAGAACAAGGAGGAAGGTGGAGAGGAGTACCCTGCCTCCCTTCCTGCCATGGCTAATTTTACATGTCAACTTATCTGGGTCAGGGTTCCCAGCAGCTTGTTCTAACATCAATCTGCATGTTCCCGTGAAGGTGCTTTTTAGATTGATTCCTATTTAAATCAGTCCATTTTGAGTAAAGCAGATTATTACCCTCCATATTGTGGGTGGTACTCATCCAATCAGCTGAAGTTTCCCCAAGAGACAGGAATTCTGTTCCACGTTGCCTTTGGACTCAAGACTGCAATATCAATACTTGCTGGAATTTCTAGCCTGCTGGCCTGCCCTGCAGAGTTCTCATTTAACAGCACCTATACTCACAGGAGACAACTCCTTAAAATAAGTATCTCTCTAGGTAGATAAACCTCTCTCTCTCTCTCTCCCTCTCCCCGCCCCCCCCCCCATCTCTCTCTCCCCTCGCCTCTGTTATGGGGCGCAACTTCAGAACAGACCAATCACCACTGAGAAGTCCAAATTCGAGAGTCTTTATTAAGCTGGCCAGCTGACTGTCTCACAGAATGCCCCAAAAAATGGCTATTGGGAGAACAGCCCCAACCACAGGGTTGTAGGGGTTCTTATACCAAAAATCACATTAATCATAAGTGTCTGTTGCTATGATTCAAAATTACACATTAACATCATTGGATCATGGACAGAGGAGGACGTGGGTCAAAATGACCCTTACCTAGGTACAAACTAAAGAATGGTTACTAACATCCAGACAATCACTGTTCATATGGTACATTGTTTAGGAGCAATAGGAATCAAAAGAGAGCAATTCTTTACTACATAGGAGTTGCCATTGTATATTATTAAACATGTCACACCATGTAACTGATGATGGGCACAGAGGCAGGGTGTTCCCATGGGAGAAGCTTATTTTCTACATAACATGGAGTCTCAGAGCAAAATGGAGTCTGTTTAGTCATTTCCCTTAGAGTCTGGCCTATAAAATTCTCATGGAGTCAGATCTGTCAGCCCATCACAGCCTCCTCCCTCTCCCTCTCTCAGGTAAGGAGAGAGAGATATACAGATCCTATTGCTCCTTTTGGAGAACTCAGAGGAAGGCAATTCCTCCTCCAGAGCTTTCCCTTCCTAGTGGGATCCTGGATAAGGTCTAAAAAGCAAACTATTAACTCGCCTCCCAGCCCCTTCCATGAAGGGATCATTCATCCCTTGAGGTTGTTGGGTACCAATCACCTGACTCCACTCCAGCAGGCTTTGGGCTTTCACATTGACTGCATCCTAAGATTTAGAAGGAAATCGGTAGCAAGCAACCCCTGCCTTCTCCCCACACTCTGCCTTAGACCCAGGCACCAGGGGACTTTGGCTCTTCTCCCAGTCCAAGGCAACACACTGTCTCCCTCTCCATACTTCGTCGCGGTCCCCGAGGAGAAATCACTCTTGCGAGCAGTGAGAACGTGTCATCCAGCCCACCATGGAGCCCGTTGGTAGGCATCTCTGGACAAACCTCTGTATCTACCATCTGTACAGTTCATGGCGTTGAGGTTTTCCTCAGGGTTGCAGAGAGATGAGAGATCCCCTGCTGGAATTACAAGAGGAGCCCGTGCATGATTCCACCCTCCGCTTCCCACAAAGCAGCAGTTTAGACGAGAGAACGGTCCCAGGCATAAACGCTGGTGTCATCTTCTACAGTCTTCATTAGTAATTCAGAGGCACGACCCCAAACCAGGATGGAAACAGTTTGGAGGGCCACGCCCCTTCCAGGTGACTGTAATGCCACCCACGCTCTCTCAAGGCCACTGCGATCTATTGTATTACCCTTCATCTTCATGGATCAATTGGTTCCATGGACCCATTTTACATATTCTTTGTTCCTATTCTTTCTTGGCCATTTTTTTTTTTTCTTTCTTTCTTCGGTCTTCCAATATGCACTTGATCTGAATTATTCTAATAACTGTGTTTTCTTTCTAATTTGCATTTGCTCTATAAGCCAAACCACAACGTATTTCAGCTCCATTCACTATCTTCTGGGGTTGTTTGGGTTGGGTTTTTTTGTTTTGTTTTGTTTTGTTTTTTTCCCCTCTGATACCATGCATTCATGGACAATACAGGAACACTTGAATTGCAAATAGCCAATTGGCCTATCTACCTCATCTGTATTTATCATTTTTATTCATAAATACAGGGCACCAAATTTCCTGGGAAATCAGCTCTGCTACTCCCAAGGTACAAGAAAGAAAGAATTCCTGAGAGCTTTAGAGGTATTGTTGTACTAACTGAGAAACAACCAGCTACAACCTCTCCACTGAGGTCTAAGACTCAGTTAATTACCACTGCTTAATTAATCCAAGAGACTCTCTCACTGAATGCCCAGCTATGTTGTGAAAATCATCACTAACTAACCCAAAGGTCTTTCAGAAGCCAGAAGATCAGCCCTTCGGTCTGTAGAGGCAGATTCCATTCCTCCCTCTGGTTTCCTCTGGTTCCCTGAAAAGCTGATTACCCCTAAGGAGAAAGGCAAGAAAAAGAATTCTGAACCACAGAGCTTCACACAGAAATGAGACTGTCCCTAGAGAGTGAGCCACACTTCTTAGAGAAGGCAAAGCAGCCCATGAATCACAAAACAGAAAGATTTATAGGTAGCTAGCAAGTATGCTGACCCCAGAAGGAAAAGGTAGTCCAGGTAATTACCCAGGTGAAATGTGTGGAAGTTCCTGAGGAGGTTAAAAGTAGAGTCTACTGTACAGCAATGAAAAACTGTTGTGGAGAATGCGAGAGCTGGCCTGAATTCACATTCTGGCCCATATGGAATATGTCACCTTCCTGAATTTAGGCCTCAAGTGTCTTCCTCTGTAAAATGGGAGTACTTCACAGGATTGTATGAACTAATAATCTTCCAATAACCTAAATAAAATACTTAACTAAATGTGCACCGCATGGTAAATGTTCTATGGGTGTTGTAACTGGTCATGTACGAGGGACCCCATTAGAACTCATCCCATGCACCTTCCACATCTAAAGCAGTCACACCATCGAAGACAGTCTTGGGTTTTAAGAAATTTTTCAAAGTCTGGACAAAAAAAAAAAAAAAAAAAAAAAAAAAAAAATCTAAAGGAACTGAGGGCAGGAGCAGCACTTTTATCTGAGGTCAAGGTAAGAAATTTGAAAAATAAAAGGGGGATGAGAGTCCAGGAAGTGAACAGCAGCATTACTGGATGAGGTGGGAGGATGGGGTCAGTGGATGCAGTCTGGCCCCCGAATAGCTAAGGTCTCAGAACACCAGACACATGACTGGGGCTAAGGCTGGTTGGTACCCAGGAGAGCCCAGGGCCCATCAACAGGAGAATGAATAAATAACTGGTGCTGTTTTTACATAATGGATACATAATGATACTCATGTTAGTAATGAAGTATTAAATTCTAAGCACACAATGCACATATGAATTGCAAAGACATCATTATCGAAGAAAGTCAAGTACAAGATTATGTACTCATGATTCCACATATACAAATAAGAGGAACCAGAACAGAGGTCGTCTCTGAGAACAGGAGACAGGAAGTGGACAGTAAAGAGGGCAAAGGAATTTTGTAAGTGATGGAAATAACCTGTATCTTATTTTGGTGGTGGTTTGTCAAAAGTCATTGAACAGAAATATTAAGGTACAATAAAACAGTGTGTGTGTTATTGTATCTTAATAATAATTATTAATAATAATGTTATTTTTTTGTTCTTTTTTCTTTTTTTTATTATTCAAACAAATGGAATACATATTGTTTCTCTATTTGTACATGGAGCCAAGGCATACCATTTGTGTAATCATAAATTTACATAGGGCAATGTTGTTTGATTCATTCTGTTATTTTTTTCCCTTCCCCCTCACCCCTCCCACCCCTCCCACCCCTCTTTACCCTCTATACAGTCCTTCCTTCCTCCATTCTTACCACCCTCCTTATCCCTATCCCTAAACCTAACCCTAACCCTAACGCTAATCCCTCCTACCCCCCATTATATGTCCTCATCCGCTTATCAGCAAGATCATTCGTCCTTTAGTTTTTTGAGATTGGCTTATCTCACTTAGCATGATATTCTCCAATTTCATCCATTTGCCTGCAAATGCCATAATTTTATCATTCTTCATGGCGGAGTAATATTCCATTGTATAGATATGCCAGTTTCTTTATCCATTCATCAACTGAAGGGCATCTAGGTTGGTTCCACAATCTGGCTATGGTGAATTGAGCAGCTATGAACATTGATTTGGCTGTATCTCTGTAGTATGCTGATTTTAAGTCCTTTGGGAATAGGCCAAGGAGTGGGATAGCTGGGTCAAACGGTGGTTCCATTCCAAGCTTTCTGAGGTATCTCCATATTGCTTTCCAGAGTGGCTGCACTAATTTGCAACCCCACCAGCAATGTATGAGTGCACCTTTTTCTCCACATCCTCGCCAACACCTATTGTTGTTTGTGTTCTTGATAATTGCCATTCTAATTGGGGTGAGATGAAATCTTAGTGTAGTTTTGATTTGCATTTCTCTTATTACTAGAGATGATGAACATTTTTTCATATATCTGTTGATTGCTTCTGCATCTTCTTCTGTGAAGTGTCTGTTCATTTCCTTAGCCCATTTGTCGATTGGATTATTTGTATTCTTGGTGTAGAGTTTTCTGAGTTCTTTATAGATTCTGGAAATTAGTGCTCTATCTGAAGTATGAGTGGCAAAGATATTCTCCCACTCTGTAGGCTCTCTCTTCACATTACTGATAGCTTCCTTTGCTGAGAGAAAGCTTTTTAGTTTGAATCTATCCCAGTGGTTGATTCTTGCTTTTATTTCTTGTGCTATGGGAGTCCTGTTAAGGAAGTCTGATCCTAAGCCAACAAGTTGAAGGTTTGGACCTACTTCTTCTTCTATAAGATGCAGGGTCTCTGGTCTGATTCTGAGGTCCTTGATCCATTTTGAGTTGATTTTTGTGCAGGGTGAGAGATAGGGGTTTAATTTCATTCTGTTGCATATGGTTTTCCAGTTTTCCCAGCACCATTTGTTGAAGAGGCTATCTTTTCTCCATTGCATATTTTTGGCACCTTTGTCTAGTATGAGAAAATTGTATTTATTTGGGTTTGTGTCCGTGTCCTCTATTCTGTACCATTGATCTACCTGTCTATTTTGGTACCAATATCATGCCGTTTTTGTTACTATTGCTTTGTAATAGAGTTGAAGATCTGGTATTGCGATACCCCCTGCTTCGCTCTTTCTACTGAGGATTGCTTTAGTTATTCTGGGTTTCTTATTCTTCCAGATGAATTTCATGATTGCTTGCTCTATTTCTGTAAGGTACACCATTGGGATTTTAATTGGAATTGCACTGAATCTGTATAGCACTTTAGGTAGTATGGCCAATAATGTTATTTTTAACAATAGAGCAAAATAAAGATATTTCAGATAAGCAAAGCCCAGTTTTGAAAGAATATTTCCTTCCTGTGCCCGTATACAAATATGCCACAATGAATCCCACTATCACGTATAATTATAATGCAACAATAGAAAATAAATAAATAAAAATCTGTTTGGTCACTAAAAAGAAAATAGAAGAAAGGATGAAAGGATGTTTCTCAGCAAGAAGAAAATTAAACATACAAGGTAGAAATGAGAGTGAAGAACAAAGAAACAAAGTATTTACCATATAAAATAATATCAGAGTACTGACTGATCTCGTGTGTGTGTGTGTGTGTGTGTGTGTGTGTGTGTGTGTGTGAATGTTTTAAAAGTGGGAATTGAAAACTATACAATAATAACAAAATAATAAGTTAGGGGCCACTTATTCGTGAAAAGATCAGGAAATGGTTAATTTAGGCTTTTTGAGGTCAACTAAACATGCAAGAAAAGGAATAAAAGCACCTATGAAGTAAAGGTGATATGGGAAGGTAAAGAAGAATAAAGAAAATTCAGCCAATCCAATAGACACCACACACACACACACACACACACACACACACACACACACACACAGGGAGAGAGGAGGATCGAAGATATGAGTGATAAGTATAAGGTTCAAAGTAAAATGGCAAAAATATATAGAGCTATCAGTAATCATAATAAATAGTCACAGACTAAACTCGCCACTCTTACACTGATTTTTAAATATGTAAAATCTCCAATTACATACTGCTTATAAGAGACACACTTAAAACATAATGTCAAAAAAGTAGAAAGAGAAGTGAAAATTCCATTATAGGAAAATGGTAACCAAAGTAAAATTCCTGCAGTTATACTACATCACACAAAAATAGGTTTAAGGCAGAAAACACTATGTAATAATAAAATGAACAATTTGTCAGAGAAATATCTTGAACCTGTATTAACTTAACACTGTACCCTAAAAATACATAAAGCAAAAACAAAAACTCAAAGAAAAAGAGAACAAATTCATAATCATTCGGGGAAGATTTTAAAATCTTGCAAGAACTGCTGAATAAAATTAATAAGGAAATAAACAGGGAAACATCACAAGTAATAAACTTCCCCCAAACAGACTGTAACTTATATCCTATATCAAAAATTAAAGAATGCATTTTGCTCTCAAGAATACATAAAAAAAACTTTACCAAAAATTGACTGAAGACTTCCCTCCAAAGAAAGATTCAATAAATTCAAAACATTCTGTAACGTACAGACCACATTTTGGGACAAAAGTATTATAAAATTAGACCTCAATAGTTTCCAAATAGCCATCAGAACCATGTATGTTAGAAAATAGAAATTTTAAGTATCATGTGTATAATTCATGGGACCACAAATAAATCATAAAGATAATGATCAATATTTGGACCTAAATGACAATAAAATTATGGCATATCAGATTTGATGGTTGCAACTCAATCAGTACTTAGGAACAATTGTGGCCTTAAATTCATGTTAGTTAAGAAGAAAAATCAAAGTGTAACAAACTTCATCTTCTAATTCAAAGTTACAAAAGTTACAAAAACAGTAAAATTAAATAAATCCCTAGAAGAAAGGACATGGAAAATATAAAAGCAGAAATGCATCACACAGTAACAAAGAACAAAATAAAAAATGGTCAATAGAACCAAAGATTAAGTTTTTGCAGAAATCAAAATCAAGCCAATTCTCTGGCAAGAATGAGTAAGAACAAGGTACAAATTATCCATATTAGATATTTTAAAACTTGCATAATTACAGATATATTAGAAATTTAAGCATCTTAAGAAAATACTGATGTCAAATCCTAAAAAGTTGTATATTTTTTAAAAAAAGAAAAATGTTGAATTACCAAACATTTCTCAGAATAAATTTTTTAAAGCCTGAATAGATTCATGATTATTAAAGAAGTTAAGTCAGTAATTAAAAATCTATGCTAATCCCCATCTCCAAAAAAGGACTGAAATTATTGGCTGATATATTCCAAACCTCCAAATAACAAGAATTTCCTAACTTATGCAGACTGCCACCAAGTACACAGAAAGGGGAAAAACTCCTTCTCTTTTTATATGAGGCTAATGTGATCTTAGTGCCCAGAACTTGGAAAAGGTAAGGTTAGAAAACTGCAGGCCAAGTTTACTCCTGAATATAGACACAAGAGTCTTAAATAATTGATTAGCAACCAAATACAATAAGTGTTTAAAAATAAATACCCCGTGACGAAGCAAGGCCTACTCTAGAGTGCAAAGATGACTTAATATTAGAAAATCAAGTCAGGTAATACTTCACCCTGATAGAAAAAAAGAAAAAAGAAGAAGAAAACCCCTGCCACAATCTCAAAAATGTGGAAAAAGAATAGATGAAATTCAATATCCACTTATTATAAAATCTCTTAGCAAGCAGGACTAGAGAAATTTCTTTACTTGATAAAAGGCAACTACCAAAAGCCTTCTGCAAATATCACACTAGATAGTGAAATGTTGAAGCACTCCATTCTAAGATGTGAGGATGTCCTTTCTGACCACTTACACTCACCATTTTTCTGGAAGTCGCAGCTAAAATAAAAAAGACCAGAAGAAAGAAAAAAAAAAATGAGATGTAAAGATTAGACAAGAAGAATCAAAACTGTATTCAGTGTTGTTTACACAGAAAAATCTATGAGAATCTATAAAGAAACTATTAAAAGCAATAAGACGTTGGTGGATATAAAATCATACCCAAAAATCAATAA
Organism: Sciurus vulgaris; assembly: GCF_902686455.1. NCBI lineage: Eukaryota > Metazoa > Chordata > Mammalia > Rodentia > Sciuridae > Sciurus > Sciurus vulgaris. Next base: position 158,381,038 of record NC_136465.1, read on the forward strand.
CGTCTCTCTATGCCAGCAACAACCAATTAAAAAACATAATTTAAAAATTGTCACAGTCACAAGTAGCAACAAAAATATAAGGTACAAAGGAATGCAGCTGGCAAACAATGTGCATTAATATTATGGAAACAATATAGAACTTTATTGAAGGATGTAAATTTTAGAACCTGGAAATAAATGGGAAAATGCAGCATGTGTAGGAGTAAGAAAGACAGTATTTTATAGATGACAGTTCTTTCTAAATTAATCTATAGAGTCAATGTGTTCCAGTCCAATCTGCCTCAGTTGTCCATAGACCTCGTCAAGCTGATGCTAAAATTCCAATAGAACAACAAAGAGCAAAGAATATTCACGACAGATTTGAAAAAGAATAATGACAGAGAATTCAGCCTCAAAGATACCAAGATGTATTATAAAGTTGCATCATAGAACGAGGTGAGACAGTAACAAGTGAAACCCATAGAAAGCCTGGAAACAGTCCTGGGTTTATGTTCAGGAGCTTAGTTTATGGCGAAAGATGTCTTGAGGATTTAGTGGGAAATGCACGGTCTATTTTTTCCCAATATCTTTCCCAACATTTTTTATAATATCTCTGGCAAAATCTTAGCCGGCCATGGTGGCACATGCCTTTAATCCCAGCAACTCAGGAGGCTGAGGCAGGAGGATCACAAGTTCGAAGGCAGCCTCAGCAACTTTGCAAGGCCCTAAGCAACTCAGTGAGACCCTGTCTCAAAATAAAAAACAAAAAGGGCTGGGGATGTGGCTCAATGGTTAAGTGCCACTAGGTTCAATCCCCAGTACCCCCCCCCCACAAAAAAAACACTTAAAAATAATAAGTCTATTAGTACAAAATGTTTGCAAGAATGTGGGAAATGCAAATTCACATGAGCCCAGCAGGAGGATAAACTGTTTGAGCACTTTGGAGAGCAATTCTGCAATACCTAGTACACTTAAAACTGAGCTTCACCACGGGGCAGTTACACTCTTAAATATCTATCCAGAAGAAGCCAAGCTCTCACCAAGATGGTTAATAAAATGGGGTTTCTTCATAAAATTAATGCCTTAAGCTATTATAATAAATTAAATCTTAATAAAATATTGACTGATAAAAACAAAGGACAAATGATGTGTACAGTATATACAGGTTTGCCACTTATGTAAATTTTTTTATAATCTTATTTTTATTTTTACAGACTGCATTTTGATTTAATGTACACAAATGGGGTATGGCTTTTCATTTCTATGGTTGTACACAATGTAATCATACATGAACATAGGGTAATGATGTCTGTCTCAGTCTACTATCTTTCCTTCCCCACCCCTCCCACCCCATATTCCTCTACACCATCCAAAGCTCCTCCATTCTTCTCTTGCCCCCACTACCACCCCCTCCCCTCATTACGTATCATCATCCACTTATCAGAGAAAACATTTAACCCCTCATGTTTGGGGCTTGGCTTATTTCACTTAGCATGATATTCTCCAACTCCATTCATTTACCAGCAAATGCCATAATTTTCTTTTTCTTTATGGCTGAGTAATATTCCATTGTGCATGTATGTATGTGTGTATATATATATATATATATATATATATATATATATATATATATATATCACAGTTTCTTTATCCATTCATCAATTGAAGGGTTATGTAAATTTTTTAAGACATAAAACAACACTACTTGGTTAGTAAAAAGAGAAAAAAAGAACATGGGAATGCTATTCACTCACTTTATGAATTCTTTTTGTTTTGTTTGTTTGTTTGTTTGTTTGTTTTCTGTCATTTCCTTGAAAGGTCTGAGGTAAAGACACAAAATGTCATCCCTGGCAAATCTAGGTGATGGTATGTGAGTGTCTGAAGAGTGATTTCCTGTGCTTGCTGGTATGCTTGACATGGATGAAACTAACTCACTGTGTCTTCAGAAATGGGAGCCTTCTCTGCCTTGAGGAATGGGGAGGACACCTCTGGATTGGCATCCTATGACCTAATTTCAGGGTAAGTTCATCAGAAGGAGCGAGGAAAGGTGGGAGGGGCTTTGCCATGTCTGCAGTTTTCTCAATTCATGGCGCCATCTTCTAAGGTAGCATGTCCTGAACCCCGTCACTCTCTTAATAAAGTTGCTTCTCTAGAAGTAGCTAGCTTCTCTAACGTCTCACTAGGTCAACTAGGTCACAGAGATGTGACACCAGGACTGGATCAAACCAGAGGACCTTTGTATGGTTCCTGGTCCAACTACATCAGGACCACCTGGGAACTTTCTAGAAATGAAAACCTCAGTGCCATCTCACACCTCCTCAATCAGAAACTCTAGGGGTATATTTTTGAACAAGATGGTGGGTATATTTTTGAACAAGATGGTGGGTATATGTGGGTATATTTTTGAACAAGATATTCGGATCATTCTGATGACACAAGAGTTTGAAAATGACTATGTTTGAATAATCAGGACCTCCCCTAAAGCTGGGGTCAGTTAGCCAAGGGCTGGGGAGTGGGGGAGAGGGTCAGATATCTCCCACAAAATTAAGATGATTTTATGAAAAAGGTAAGGGATGGTAGGTAAGCATCCAAATGTGCATTCATGTTCCTTGAGCACTAACTATAAACCAGCCTCGGGTTAACTATTTTGCATACATTATGCAACAACTTTACAGGGTAGGTAGTATTTTTACATGCTTAATAGCTGCAGAAATTGAAAGGCAGAGCTCACATAACTCACCCAATGTCGTATGACTAACCGGTGTTGAAACCTGCAGTTCCCTTAAAGTGTCTGACTCCAGGGGACTGCACAGATTTTAGTCTGTTTGGTTTTCAAAGTTTCTCTTTTTGCAAAATTGGGGGAAGCAGCCCCTGATCTGTGGTGACTCCCTCACCTGGAGGAAGCCAATTGCCCTTGGTGGCATCTGCCACTTGCCTCTCCCTGACTCACTTTACAGATTAGGAAACTGAGGCCAAGAGAAGCCAAAACACTTCCTAAAGCCAGGGACTCCATCTGCACTATGACCAGAATGTGAAATCCTATTTTCTTAGTTAAGATTTATGAGCTCTGTGAAAGGAACATCTGTCTTAGTATTTAGATAAATGTGCTTCTTTTTTACATTCATTTAATTTGTTTTTCAATCTGGATTTTTAAGCAATTAAGATAGTAGCAGTTTCTTGACTTGAGTAGAAACTGTTGAAGAGAAAAGATCTTAAATGACCAGTTTTCACTCAGAGAGGATAGGTCCTTTCATTGTTTCATTCTAAAAATATATATATATAAAATGCCATCTGTGATTGTGGTAGCAGATGTTTTAGCCTCATATTCGACTCCATGGGGATGAACCTACTTAAAAAAAATTGGAAATCAATGTCAAATCAGGTGATGGAGAAAGCCATCTTCCCTTGTTGTGGGGCATAAACACTCTTTCCATCAGTATTGACCTGGTATCAGACAAGCATCCATGCTTCTAGGGCAAGCAACGAGATCCTTCAAGTCCTCTTAGCCTGACAAAGACTGTCCTGGCTTTGAAAAACAAAATCTATATATTTCTTTCTAAAACTTTTACTTGGGACAATAGTCAGAAGACTTCTATTTCTTTGGTCAAATTGACTGAAAGACTCCATATGGAATATCTACTTCATTTTCTCTAATTGCTGTTCTGAAATTCCTAAACTAACGAAGGAGTGGCAAGTAGTCAGAACAATTAGCCACAGAAAAGGCCAGTATGACTTTTTCTCAAACTGTCACGGTAAGAGACAGGAAAAACCAAAGGGTTCTTCCTACTCTCACACACTGAATGCAGCATAGATGTTCCTCTGGCCAGCTCTGTGGCCACACTCCAAGCAATGCAGCCACCAACTAGATGTCTCATAATTTAATGAACCTATGATTATCCACCTGGAGAGCATCAGATCCCACGGGTTGAAAGCTTGGTACCACATAACACTTCTATGCCAGTCACCAGTCCCAGGTTGTGCCACCTGTGCTTCTGATCTCCTGGCTATAAATCAGGTATCCCCCAACCCCCCTCCTCAGGTTCCATTAATTTGCTAGAGTAACTCACAAAACTCAGGGCAACATTTTCCTTTCTTTTATTCATTTATTCTAAAGGATAGTACAAAGGACATAGATGAACTGCCAGATGGAAGATGTTTGAGTCAGCTTTTTCATAGTTGTGACCAAAAGACCTGACAAGAACAATGTCGAGGAGGAAAAGTTTATTTTGGCTAATGATTTCAGAGGTCTCAGTCCACAGATAGCCAACTCCATAGCTCTAGGCCCGAGAGACTGAACATCTTGGCAGAGAAATCATCTCAGGACATGAAAATCAGAAAGCAGACAGAAAGCTCTGCTCACCAGGGACAAAATAAAACCACAAACAGTAACCTATCTCCCAGTCACACCCTTCCTGCCTTCAGTTACCACCAAGTTAATCACTATTAGTGGATTAATTCACTGATTGGGTTACAATTCTCATCTTCTAATCATTTCACCTCTGAACCTTTTTGCTTCGCTTCACACATGAGCTCTTGAGGGATCTTTCACATCTAAACCATAACAGAAGAGATGCAGAGGAAAAGGCATGGGAGAGGGGCCCGAGTATGCATGTCCTCTCTGGGCACTCCCTCCTCCAGACCCCCACATATTCAGCCATCCTTGTCCTTGAAGGTTTTTATGGAGACTCCATTACAACTGCATGATTGGTTAAATCGGTGGCTATTGGTGATCAACCCAACCTTCAGCCCCTCTCCCCTCCCTGGATGTAGAAAGGTGAGCTGAGATTTCTAATGCTCTAATCCTGCCTTGCTCTTTCCAGAAACCACTTCCTGTCCTGAAGTTAGTGGGCAGTCTTCTCGTTAGCACACAAAAGACACTCATCACTCTGGAGTTCCAAGGGTTTTAGGAGCTTTGTGTAACCTCAGGCAGAGACCAAATATGTATTTATTATATCTCAATAATCCTCTTCAATTCGGGTAACTAATTTACCACTGGACCATATTCTAGCTTTATGACAGATGTCTTTTCCCACCTCGTGGTGTAGCCTGAATGGCCAGTTCACCCCTCCCTTACCATGGCCTCATCATGGGAAGAATGTATTTCCTGACCTTAAGGTTGGACTCCACTATGTGGCTTGATTTCACCAGTAGATGGAAGAAAAGAAGCAATGGTCCAACTTGAATATTTTTGTTTCCTTTCTTGCTCCTCTGCTATCACTATGAGAACCTGACCCACAGGATGACTTTTCCAGGGAGGATGAGAAACATATGGAGCCAATTAAGCCTCGATCTATAGTGAGAAGCAGAGCCATCCCAGACCTACAACTTGAATACCCAGCTGAGTCCAGTCCAACTGAGCCAATCTCTGACCTTCACATTCATCAGCTAAAATTTCATGCAGCATTGTTGTAATAATAATTAAAACACTGTTCTTTTTAGAAGAAAATTAGATATTCCATGCATAGGATGAGCCTATATAAAATGTACTTGCTTTTGAAACAAATATACAGAATGTGGTCAAATTCATAAACTTGTCCCCTTTGGAGGTTACACATTTACTTTTCAAATCTTCTTTTTTCCAAACTAGTTTAGGGAAATGCTTTTAGGAATTGCTTTCTAAATCAATAGCACAGATTTTTGGATTGTCAACCCAAATAACCATCAAACAAAGATTCTCCCAAGAATAATGATGTGCATTTGGGGATACAACAGCATTGCATATGCTACAAGCATATTCAAAGCGGGTGAAGCAAGGAGAAATTTTTTAAAGGAGAAAATGAAGAGGGTTACATAAGATATTTTGAAACAATAGTGCTTGGCCGCAAGAATTAATAACAAGAGTTGAACCAGGTTGAACAGACCTTTTGTAGCTCTGCAAATGTCCTTGCAGAAGTATTTCTTGTGTAAAGTTATGGTGGCCTCTGTGCAGTGCTGTGGTTCTGGCAGTGTCCTTTGCAATAGTGGCTATCACTCAATCGTGCATGGGAAGCCATCCTTTATATCCTCTTGACTTTGCTTTATGTATTTTGTTAAGGTTGACACAAGCAACTCCATGTTGATTCTGACAACTTTCACAGGATTATTCTCAGTAAAAAAAAAAAATAGATATATATGTATATACATATATAGTCATTATTTGAAAGATCTTTAATTTTCTAAATCTAAAACACATTAAGGGATATTTGGATTTCTTAAAAATCAACCAGAATTATTTTCAATTTTTCTTTTTTTTTTTTTTCAGAAAGTCTATAAAATCAAAATCAAATGGTTCACCTTCAAATTCACACCCACACGGCTCATTTGTTCTGTATAATCAATTTCCTTTTTTTTTTTTTCTCCAATCCATATGCTTTATTCAGTTGCCTCAAAAGTTCTTTCCCATGCTGTTGGGCTTCTTGTCATTAAGTTTGCAATGTGAAACTTGAATTGAAAATAAATGTTTGGTATCAATGTGAATCATTTTTGTAACATCTCTGGCCACATGACTTTCACGTAAATTTTATTTCATTTAGGCCAATTATAACTTCTAGAATGTGCACAATAATTGCCATTCGATATCTCTATGTTTCCTCTGAAACAAAGTCTTGAGTTGGAAGACCATGGTAGAAAAATTCATGAATCAGAAGAATTAGGATTAGAAAGCATGATCCAGAACTATAAAAGTCAAGAAGATTGATGGGTGGCTCAGTTACATGTCTCTATGGTATAATATATATTTGATGGAATTTTAAGCAAAAGGATTCTCTACTTTAATCCAGTTCCACCTGGCGTATTTCATGAGTTACACTATCCCGTGTATATGGAGTTTTAACCTGTGCAATCTGACTTTTGTGTTTTGCTCTGTCAAAAGCATTACTTTCCTTCAACACAAAAATGTTGAAGCTGATGAAAATTTTGATGTCAATGAAAATCTAGAACATGGATGGGGTCCAAGGTCTACCACACCACATGTTTAGTGCCACTCAGCAGCAGTGTCCTCCAGACCACGTGTTGTTGTTGTTAAATTCATATAAAAATCAGGAAAAGGCAAAGTACAGCTTTTTGGTGTTGACAACTCTCAGCTTTTAGTGTTACCATTTCTTGGTATTACCAGCTCAGCCTCGGGCTGTTCTGCTCAGTTTGAGATAGAAATCTCAGTTTGAGATAGAAAAAGCAATACCATCCCAAAGCAGCTTTATTGGGGCTTATGCTGGAGCACAAGGGTGGTAAGGGCCAGGATGGGTTCCCTGCCAACGGTTCCGCTGAGAACAGGAGTACAGCTTATAGAGTCAAAAAGGTGGGTTCAAGCAGGCGCAGTCAGCTGTTGCACAAAACCACAGAATGTCTGCACCACTTTGTCAGTTCTTTGCTCTTGGTTCCAGGATTTGCACTTGACTAGCAATCTGTTCAAGCGCGTTGAGTCCACGCGCACTGGGTTTACAAGAGATGGTGGAGGTGCGCACTACTGCCACTTCAGGAGGCTACAGAAAAATCTCTTGGCAAGCCCAGAGGGCCACCCTTACTGGGTCCAGCAGCGGTTTTACATAGCAGTCATTAGCAGTAGGAGCTGCAGCAGTTGCTCTTGTAGCTGCAGAAGTGGCAGGAGAGATACTGGTGTCTGCCAGTTATCTTCCAAACTACAGCCAAGACTAGACACCAAGCTGGCACCCAGCAGACAGATACCAGGACCCTGATTCTGATCCCTGCTCTATCACCACTGTATCCTACAGGCCGGATGTCACCAACCAGCTGCACTCCAAAAGAGTGGAATTCTTCCATAAAACAACCCTTGTCCAAAAATTAAAAAATGATCAAATTGCATCTTCGGGGATGAAAGGGGCCCCTCTGTTCTATCTCATGTGACCTTAATTCTGTGCAAACACTTGCAAAAAAAATTTGCCTCCAGTTCCAAGGAATGATACTAATGCCTAAAGATGAGTCATAATCAACAAAAATGACAAGCTGTATTTCACAAAATTAGTTCATTTAGCACCCAGTAAAACATCTGCTTGTGAAAATGAATTTGTGATAAACTTTTCTACATAATTAAATGTTTTCTTTTTAAGTCAATTTCTTTAAAAATGTGTCTTATTGTTTTTATAATTGTGGTATATACTGGCAAACTTGTTTCCTTTCTTTAATTTGCTATTTGATCATAAACATATAACTATATATGTTTAATAAGTATATTATATTTCAGAATTAAAGGCATCACATTTGAAGTTGGATATTTAGCTAAGGGATTTTTTTGGAATAAATAATACTGAAAGGAACATATGTATATGTGAATTTTCCCTTTCATATTAGTTATTTGTGAAAGATTGCTAGATATAAAGCTACTGGATCAACAATTAGATCCACAGAAATGTTCATAGTGTGGTTTCCATAGAAATTGTACATAGTGAGGTGCTGCTTTCTAGAAGGTGATGTTTATTTGTTGGAGTAAAAGAATACCAATGTCATCACAATTTTACAAGTATTAGATGATATCATTTGTAAATCATTTTTGTTGATAAAATAAGCAACAAAATTACCTCTATGTTTTCAAAGCTAGCATTTATCTGATTACAAGCTGCACTGTATATTTTCTCATTATTTGCTTGTTTTATGTCACATGCTTGTTTATGAGTCATCCTTTCATGATTTTTTTTTTTAATCCCAGCCCTGCCCCCTGGGCACTGTGTTGTCTCCTGGCCCGAGGCCACTCACTGGGAGCTCCAGCCATAGGCAATATCCCAACTTTCTTTTTTCTAGTTTTATACTTAGCAAAGAAATGACATCAGCTAAAGAATCAGAGACTAACCATTTTAAAAAATAAAAATAAATAAAGAGAAAGAAGCTGAGCAGTGTAGAGAAAGAGGAATAGGGGGAGGGAGGGAAGGAAGGAGGGAAAGAAGAAACACTGAGGACTGAAGTGAAGCAAATTAAATTCCATGCATGCATGATTATGTCAAAATGAACCCCACTATTATGAGCAACTCTAATGCACTAATTAAAATATTTTAAAATGAATGACTTAACGTTATGACTCCGGAGTGTTTCAGCCAACAAGACAAGAGTTTGAAAATACCTGCCATCCGAAAGGAGCAGGGGGAGAGAGGAGGGAGGGAAAAGGGGAATACTGAGGAATGATATTGGCCAAGTTATATTGTTATATTGTGTTCATGTACAAATATGTAACGACAAAGCCCACCATTATGTACAATTATAATGCTCCAATAAAAATATGGGAAGCCAGATGGGGTGGGGCATGCCTGTAATCCTAGTAGCTCAGGAGGCTGAGGCAGAAAAAGCACAGGTTGGAAGCCAGCCTCAGCAGCTTAGCAAGGCTGTAGGCAACCTAGTGAGGCCCTGTCTCAAAATAACAAACAAAAAGTGCTGGGGATGCTGGTTCAGTGGTTGAGCACCCTTGGGTTCAATCCCCAGTATCAAATAAAAATAAAAGGGACAAAAAACATCAGTGACTTGCTGCGGGAGAGGGAAAGACAAGTCTCAAAAAATAATGAAGAAACTATAAAAAATCATCAGTCTTTGCTACTAAATACAGTGAAGATGTTTCTCTATCATGTCCTTTGAAAATTTCCAGTTGAGGCACTAAAGGAGAAACTGTGTTAAGAACATCGACTATGCTAGACCTAATTAAGGAACTGGAATCTAAACAACTTTTATGAAGAAGAGAGAAGCACAAGAGTTTTTGAAGCTACTCAAAACTGAAACTGGAACTAATGGGCAAAGCCTAAAAGCTATTGCTGAACTTGAAGTCTGCAGCAAGAACAGGCCGTGGGGTTCCATGCACTCCATGGACCCTCAAACGGAGAAGACCCTGTTGAGAACAATGACAAGGATTCTTAGGGGCCACATGGTGTCATGTTTAAGGGCAGGAAGATTTGGTTTTGATGAATATGCCCTTCTAGTTGAGTGGCCTTGAAAAAATGACTACTTTTCTCACCCTCAATTCCACACATGTAAACTAAAGGGACATGTAGGGGGAAAACAGTACCCCCCCAAAGGGTCTTAGTTGGAATTGATCACTGTTGCCAAAACAATCAATTAACAAGAGAGAAATAAATAAGTTTATTAACAGGAATATTTCATATATACATGGGAGACACACAGAGAATGAGCAGTTCTCAAAGAGGGGTCTTTGAATTCCAGCTTCCATAGCACCTTCAACAACAAAAAAGTAAATTTTCAGAAAAGTTACGAAGTGAGGGAGAAACTAGCTCCCTAGGGGAAGAAACTTAAAGAAAGGCAAATTCCTGGCAGATGAAGGTTAGTTAACAACGCCTGTGAAAGTCGATCCTGCTAGTGCTTTAAGTAGATTCCTCATGGCGAGGCTCCGAGGCTGAGCAAGAAGGAAGTTCGCCCTCGCTGGTTAAACTTAGTTCTTCCTGGTAGAGAGCAGAGGCAGGGTACCTGGTCTTTGTAAATCTATGTACTGCTTTAGGTAAATGGAGGAAGGACAGAGAACTTTCCTGAATCCGCTGCTCCTTGTCTTCATCTCAACTGGCCTTCATGTTTTGGGCTGCCATATTCCTATCTCCCACAGAATTTGAAAGGCTTATTCTGTATGAGTTTCTATATGAGAGAACATATAGAAGCTGCTCCACTCAGTGCCCAGCTGGAGACAGCCCTCGGTAAATCTAGGCAATTATAAAATTATTTGTTTGTAAAAGAAATTCAAACAAGAATGACATCTTAGGAGTTCTCTGAAGGCCTAAATCTGAGAACAGGGATATATCAAAAGGCATATTTGCCAAGTCTGCCTTTGTACTTTTGCCCCAATAACCCTCCTGTTATGGGGTGGATGTGAGGTATCTCCCAAAAGCTCATGTGTGAGATAACTCAAGGTTTAGAGGAGAGATGATTGGGTTATGGGAGCCTTAACCCAATCCGTGAATTAATCACCCAATGGGATTAATTGAGCCGTAATTGAAGGCAAGTGGGGTGTTGCTGCAGGTGGGAATTGGGGGCGTGACTTTGGGTTATATATTTGTATCTGTCGAGTAGAGTCTCTTTCTCTGCTTCCTGATCACCGTGTGAGCTGCTTCCCTCTGCCACCCTCTTCTGCCATGATGTTCTGCCTCACCTTGAGCCCCAAGGAATGGAGCTGGCTGTCTATGGACTGAGAATGTGAGCTCTGAAATAACTTTGCCTCCTCTAAAATTGTTTTTGTCAGGTCTTTTAGTCACAGCAGTGAAAAAGCTGACTAAAATCCCTCTCTGCACATATCACGCAGCAACCAATAGCCAGTAAGAGCACATCCATGAAAAAAAAAAAAGAGCACATCCATGCAACTTGAGGTGATTCTCAGAGCCTGTCTTGAATTTCACAATGAGTTATGATTTCTCATTAATATATTAATGTAAATTTAGTAATAGTATGTTTAATACTAGTTGCTTTTTAAAATCTTGATTATCTGCCAAGTGCTACTGGGCCAGACCCTGATGATATACTGCAATAGCACTCTGATGAACATTATTATTACAATGTAGTTGAATGAAGGATTCTTTTAACAGCTGACATCAGTGGGTCCCTTTGGAGGGAACTGCCTTGTCTAGAAGCCACTTCCATAAAAGACAGATCATATACACCCTTCTCCTTTCTGCCGCTTGAAGCATGGAATGATTTCTAGGACTCCCTTTGGGGAGATGAGGAACTGTACCCTAGTGATAGGGAAGGAGAAACCAGTGGCAACCAGAATGTCACATGGCTGGAGCCACTATGTCAGCCTTTATTGAGAAAGGGGGACAAAAAATTTAAAACTCTCTTTCAAGCTAATATCCTCAAGTCTCTGCCAATCACAGCTAATTTTAATCCTAACTGGTAGAAGAAGACATGAAATTTACCTAAAGTCCTACGTAGGGTCAAAAAAATAGCTCAAATCTGGGCCACTACTATTTTAACGATGAGGAAACACACACTTGATGAGGTTAAGTGATCTGCCCAAGGCCAGATAAGTGGCAGAACCAGAATTTTAGCCAAGGTTTACCTGACATAAAGCCTGCATTCTTTTTCTCACCCTGAAACCCTTTCTCCTGATCCCTGTCTCCCTCCCCTCTCAGCAAGTCTGTCGTTTCTCTGTTCCCTTCTCCCAAGGGCAGTCAGCCAGGAGACCCAGAAGAAAGCTGACCTCTTCCCCAATCCAGTTGAGACCAGCTCCCTTGGTTCTGTCCTGCTGGATCTCCTCAATAATGGGGAGTTAGACAAGAATTCAGCTATACTTTCCATAAGGCATTCATTAAAGTTAGGCACACATGCATTTTTTTTTTTCTTTCAGGTTGAGTCACGGTGAGATTCAAGAGAATTTCTAAATATATGAGGATAATACATTCAAATCAGGTATGAAAGGAGACTAGAGGTGTTCAGGGTATGTCCTTCAACCTCCTGAGATTGATATCAGGGGAAAACATGCCCTTTCACAGAGGATTCCGAATGCCACTGTGAAAGAGAAAATGCTAAGCTACCTTGACCCTTTTGGCATTTCTTTGGATCAAGTTTAATAAATTCTTTCTTAAAATAATTTTTTTTCCATTATGAAAGTAGTTCGTGTTCATTATAGAATACGTGTAAAATGAAGGAGTCTAACCCAATAAGAATCTCTACTAATATTAATATAAACAGTCTCTTTGCTTCGTAACTTTTGTAAAAATAAAAAACACATAGAATGGTTATTTTAAAAAAACTATTTATTTATTTATTTATTTATTGCAAGTTATAGATGCAAATTGCAACAAAAAAAAATGGGAAATAGGAAGAAGTATGAAAAAATAAAATCACCCAGAATGTCAATACCCAGAGAAAATTAATGATGTACATTTTGGTGTTTATCCTAGGAGCTTTCTTGCGATATATTTTTACACCCTTGAGATCAAACTGTAGAGACTAAATTTTAAGTAAATTCAACACTGAAACACCCAGGTTCTATAAAGAAAATGCTTCAAAGAGTCTTTCCCTGGTAACTTGGTATCTAAGGTCATTAATATGAATTTTAAAGAAGCAGAAAATCATAGCACAAGTTCTTCAGCAAAGAAAATGTCTAATGGCATGCTCTTTGCAACTCTGAGTTTACCGAAGAAAAAATGTTTTGTTTAGCAAGTTTTCTGGCACAATATCCTGAGCATATAGTTTTGTGATTCTTAGTAAGCTTTGCAAAGTAACACCAATTATTATTTCAAGTGGTTTTCAAACATAGCATCCTTCTAAATTACGGTGGGAAGAATGTGCCCCCCCCAAAAAAAAATTTCTGATACTGTAAAAAGAGCAAAAAACAGAAAATGAAGAGTGAGAGACCCACTTCTTCCCTTTTCACATCAACCACTTGATTTTTGTTCTCACCTTTTCCCTACTAATACATCTGCTGTCTTCATTTACAGGGGATGCAACTTCTTGCTACATCTATGATTCTTCTTGCCCCCTTTCTGCTCCCACAGTTTTCTAGCGACTGCATCTTCCTTTTTTAAATAGATTTTTTATTTTTAATTGGCATACAGGGACTGCCTTTTCTGAACAGATTAAGACAGATGGAAGAGGCGGCGTCTCTCACACTGAGAAGCCACACAAAGGTGCAACAGAAACCCTGGTCCAAGGATCCTTAGAGTTCCACAACTCTGGAATTATATCCATGATTAAATGAGTTCCCCCAAAATCCACACCACTACTGCATACCCTGTAGGGTCAGCCCATTATAATTGTAATGCACGAAAGCCCTACATTTCAACTTCAGAGCAGTGTCTTGTTTGAAGAGGCAGAGCCCAGGAGTTTTTTAATCTTCTTTCTTGTTTCTTTTAAATATTAAAGGGTATCCACAGCTACTTGTTAAAATTCCCAGGAGTGCCTCTTTGGTATTCCCAAAAAATTCCTCTTGCTCTCATTCTTGCCTCCCATCCCTAACAGCCTGGTGCCTCGATGGCCTCTTTCCTCCTCCATCTCCAGGAACAAGCAACTGGCTCCCCTCTCTCCCACTAGACTTGGGATTCTGTCATTGTTCTAGGCTTCTATTTTCCTCATCAGAAACCTAATGTGTCCAGTCCTATCTTGGGAGAGAGGAGTTAAGAGGACAAAGGGCAGATGAAAGAAAGCTAGAGTTTTGGTTTTCACCCCAACATATAGCATGGGGCAGGATCGAATAGTCTTGGAGGAATGAGATGTTGGAGGTGTATGGGGAGGAAACTCAAGGTCACAACCCAAAGCATGACGCCTCCAGGAACTCAGTAGGGTGCACAGCCTTGTCTCGCCCATGCCACTCCCCTCAAATTCTAGAACAGGAGACCGGATTGAGGGGCACTGAAGAGAAAGCCTAGTCTGTGTCCAAGTTCACGGGGACAGCATCTGAGAACACATATCACCCTGGAGACATGACACTGTCAACCCTCATCAACACTCCCTACCCCACCTCCTCCCAGCTGCCACTGGTCACCAGTTAGCTGGGTACAATTTACTATCTTTTTTTCTGTTTGAAGAAATATTTCATATGTGAAAAAATATAAAGTGAGAATAGATTAATTCTTAACAGATAGCTGAGTGTTTCAGAGACTTTTTATAATTTTATTTTTGTTGCACCAATAAGACATCCTCATGGTTCAAATTATAAAAGATAAATAAGGATGTATAATAAAAAAAAAAAAAAACACTGTTACCCAGGCATCCAGTTCCCTACCCCCAGAGGCCACCTTGTTTGAAATATTTTTTAAGAAACAAAACATTACAGACACAGCTAAGGTTTCTTTTTCCCCATTCTCCTTCCATGCTCCCTAGAGGCAGCCATTATCATGAATTTGATGCATGTTTCCAAAACCTTTTTATGACTTTTACATACATATGCATGTATCTCTGAACAAGAGAAGGTTGTAATGTGTGCTTTTTGTAGTTTACATCAATAGAATCATACCTTTTAGTGCCACTCCATGCTGCCAGTCTGTTTCTTTTAACTGTTATATGGTATTCTATTGAATGACTCTATTGTGTTTTATCCACCCATTTTCCCATTCTTTCCCATTTCTCCTATTTTTTTTTTAACCAATGTTACCACTTTGATGTTTTCTAAATTAAAATAACTTTTAGGCCCATTTTTCCCAAGATGAACCTATAAATTCTAAATAATCCAATCAAAATCTTATAGGAGGTTTTTCAAGATGGTGGAATAGAAGAGGTCATTTTCCTGGCTGCTCTGTAGCACGAAAAAAAGCAGATAGGCAGCTTCTCAGCAAGGTGGGTAAACAAAAAAAGGTGGAGGGAGGACTTTACTGGAATAAAACTGTACATTCAGAGTAGATCAGGGTCTCAGGAGGTTAGATATAATAAGTAAGAAATCCCCAGTGGCTGAGCCAGAAGCACCACCCAGAGTGATCCCTCCATAAGTAAAGTGGAGGAATAAGGGAATTAAAGGAACTGACATTTTTAGGAGGCCTGAGGCATGTCTGGATATGTAGCATTTAGAGAGCAAGGACATTGCCTGACTAAACTAAAAGGCACACTGCACAATATCCTTGTGCAGGAAAGAAGCTGCCATCTCTCTAGGTGCTGTGTGGAGGACAAAGGAAGGAACTATTTTGCAGCCACCACATGGAGGCCAGCAGTTGAGGGGGTCGATTCCTGGCAAACTGAGTTTGACCCAAAATATAGTCCCAATAAACACACACTGCATGACATAGAGTGTGTCTAAATGACCAGGATAAACTCAAACATGGAGAGAGGTTCACACAGGGAACAACTGGTGGTAGAAACCCACCTGGCTCTACCCCTCACCCTCCAATCCGACTGCTTGCAGGACCAGCCAGGAGAGACACATCTGACCAGGAACTCGGAAGGGCAGGGGTGAGAAATTGAGCTTGGAGACTGAACACAAGACCAGGAAATGTGGGGTACACATGTTTCCTGGGTCACCACCACAAACATGAGGACTAAGAATTGGCTCCCCCAGCACACAAGTGGAACCCAGGGGAGATTTCTGGGGTACAGTCTTCCAGGGTGGACTGCAATTACTGTGCCCTGAAGATATGCTGATTTAAAATTTCCAGACCAATTGGCATTCAGTGAAGAGTCTGGAGCCCTCCTAAGCCTAAACCCTGAATCTAGGAATTCTGCCTATGTGATTATATATCTCACTCCAGCAATCTGGAGGGTGGAACATCACACTCCAGATGACCCCACCTCAAACTGCTGAGAAGAGAAGCTGAGAATATTTTGAACTCCAACAGAAAAAATTCTTTAACTTTTTTCATTGAGATTTTTTTCTCTATTTTTTTCTTTTATCTTTTTTCCTTTCTCTTTTTCTTTTCTCTGTTTAATTGTGACCTTAATATTACATGGACATTTATACATACACATATTTAATTTTTTTTCTCATTTTTGAAACCAATTGTTTTTCAGGGATCAGTTATTTGAGGAATAGGATATTTGATTAGTACATTTTAGTTTTGTTTGGTATTCTTTTATTTTTAATTTTTTAAAATTTTTATTTTATATTTTTTCTCTTACTTGTTTCCCTTGATTCTCTTACTCTCTTTTAGTTCATTAACAGACAATCTCTACTGTTCTCTGTTTCACTCTCCCTTTAATTTTTACTTCTATCTTCTCTCCTCCTCCCTCATAATCATCACATCCTATATCACTTCTGTTCTCTCCCTGTCCACCATCTGAAATTGTGAACAGTTTGCAAACTTGCAGTTTTTGTTGTAGGAAATAGCTGATCATATCATTTCTGTTTATTTGATAATTAACATTGTAGACATTATAGTAAGAACTATTTGGTTTAATGCTGCATATTGTTTGCATTGGTTGTTATTATTTGTCACCCCCTAAACACTGAGGTACTAGAAACCTTCAGGGACATTATAAGTCCACAGGATAGAAACGCTACTCAGATCCATAATGTTAGATGGGTAGACACACTAACAACATGAAAAGTCAAAGGAATAAGTCACCCCAATCAAACCAAAATACTCCAATATCAGGATCCATTGACACCACAGTGAAGAAATGTCAGAGAAGTTTAGACTGTACATAGTTAAACTGATCTGTGAAGTAAAGGATGGCATAAGAAATGAAATCAGAGAGAAAATACAGGAAGCAAAAGGTCACTTCAATAAAGAGACAGAGATTCTGAGGGAAAAAAACAGAAATTCTTAAAATAAATGAATCAATAAATTAAAAATTCAATTGAAAGCATCACCAACAGACTAGACACTTGGAAGAAAGGTTCAGGCAATGAAGACAACAACATAATCTTTAAAATGAAGTTGACCATGAAGAAAAGATATTAAGGGACCATGAACAGAACTTTCAAGAAATATGGAATAACCTGAAAAGACCAAATTAAAGATATACTGGGATAGATGAAGGCTCAGAGATACAAATGAAAGGAATGCACAATCTTTTCAATAAAATATCAGAAAATTTCCTAAACCTAAATAAGGAAATGGAATATCATTTACAGGAGGCTTACAGAACTCTAGGTATACAAAATAACAACAGACCCACACCAAGGCACATTATTTGAAAATACTTAAAACACAGAATAAAGATAGAATTTCAAAGGCTGCCACAGAAAAAAAATGACAGATAGCATTTAGAGGGAAACCAAGTCAGATCTCAGCTATCTCTCAAATTAGACCTCAAAGCTAGGAGGTGTTGGAATAATACACACCAAGTTCTGAAGAAAATGTATGATAGTCAAGAATACTATACCCAGCAAAATTAAGCTTCAGAATGAAAGTTTTATTTCAGATGAAATAAAAACCTTTCATGAAAAACAAAAGTTAAAAGAATTCACAACTAGAAAGCCTGCACTACAGAACATTCTCAATATGATATTTCATGAAGAAAAAATGAAAAAGTGAAAACCAGCAAAGGGAGTAACTACACTAAAAGAACAGAGAATCAATTGGAGAAAAAAATCCAAATTAAAAACCAGAAATAAAGAAAAAGACTGGGAATAAAAATCATATCTCAATAATAACATTGAACATTAAGGGTCTAAACTCATCAATCAAAAGACACAGACTGGCAGATTGAATTAGAAAAGAAGACCCAACAATATGCTGTCTCAAAAAAATTCACCTCATAAGCAAAGACATTCACAGACTGAAAGTAAAAGGATGAGAAAAAATATATCACTCACATGGATTGTGTAAAGAAACAGGGGTTTCTAGCCTTATATCAGATAAAGTGGACTTCAAATCAAAGTTAATCAGAAGGGACAAAGAAGGACATTTAATGCTGCTTAAGGGAATCATACACTTACAAGACATAACAATCATAAATATTTATGCCCCAAACAATGGAGCATCTACATACATCAAACAAACCCTTCTCAATTTCAAAAATCAAATAGACCACAACACAATAATACAGGGTGACTTTAACACACCTCTCTCACCACTGGATAAATCCTCTAAACAAAAACTAAATAAAGAAGCTATAGAACTAAAAAATACAATTAATAATTTAGACTTACAGACATATATAGAATATTTCATGGATCTTTTTCTAAAATAGTCTATAACTTTGACCACAAAGCAACTCTTAGCAAATACAAAAAGTAGATATAATACCTTGCATCCTACTGGATCATAATGAAATTAAAATAGAAATCAATGATAAAATTAAAAATAGAAGCTACTCTAACACCTGGAAACTAAATAATATGCTATTGAATGACAAATGGCTAGCAGAAGAAATCAGGGAAGAAATAAAATAATACTTATAGGTAAATGAAAACACCAATACAATATATCAAAATCTCTGGGACACTATGAAGGCAGTGCTAAGAGGAAAGTTCCCTTGCACTGAGCTCATTCATTAAAAGAACAGAAAATACCCACATAAATGCCTAATGTTACTTCTAAATGCCCTAGCAAAAGAAGAAAAAATCAACACCAAAAGCAGATGACAGGTGATAAAATCAGAGCTGAAATCAATGAAACTGAAACAAAAGAAACAATCCAAAAAAAATCAACAAAACAAAAAATTGGTTCTTTGAAAAAACTCTATAAAATTGATAAACCTTAGGCAAGCTAAGAAAGAGGAAGAGAAAATTCAAATTATTAAAATTCATGGTGAAAAAGGAAATGTTATAATGGACACTACTGAAATACAGATGATAATTAGAACTTATTTTGGAAATTCATACTTTAATAAAATTGAAAATCTTGAAGACATTGAAAAATTTCTACAGACATATGATCTACCCAAATTGAATCAGGAGTACATAGAATATTTAAGCAGATCAATTTCAAGCAATTAAATTGAAGACACCAAGAAAGAAAAGCCCAGAACTAGATGGATTCTCAGCTGAGTTCTACCAGACTGTCAAAGAAGAACTAACACCAATCCTCCTCAATTATTCCATGAAAGAGAAAAGGAGGGAAGCCTTTGAAATTCATTCTATGAAGGGGGTTGTGGCTCAGTGGTAAAGTCCTTGCCTAGCATGCATGAGGCACTGGGTTCGATTCTCAGCACCACATATAAATAAATGAAACTCATTCTATGAAGTAGTGTCACCCTGATACCAAAACCAGACAAAGACACATCAAGGAAAGAAAATTTCAGACAATATGTCTGGTGAACATAGATGCAAAAAATCTTAATAAAACACTGGCAAATCGCATACAAAAACATTTATTAAAAAGATAGTGCACCATGATCAAGTAGGGTTCATCCCAGGGATGCAAGGTTGGTTTAACACATGAAAATCAATAAACATAACTCATTACATCAATAGACTTAAAGACAAGAATCACACAAATAGATGTGATTCTTAATAGATGCAGAAAAAGCATTTGACAAAATATAGCATCCATTCATGTTCACAACACTAGAAAAACTAGGGATAGTAAGACATACCTCAACATTATAAAGGCTATCTATGGTAAACCCAAGGCAAACATTATTCTAAATGGAGAAAAATTGAAAGCATTCCCTCTGAAAACTGGAACAAGATAAGGATGCCCTCTTTCACCACTTCTATTCAACATATTCCTGGAAACACTAGCCAAAAAATTAGACAGAAGAAAGAAAGGGATATGAATAGGAAAAGAAGAACTCAAACTATCCCTATTTCCTGATGACATGATATTTTATTTAGAAGACCCAGAAAAACTCCATCAGAAAACTTCTAGATCTCATAAATGAATTGGGCAAAGTATCAGGATATGAAATTAATTCCCAGGGCTGGGGTTGTGGCTCAGTGGTAGAGCACTCACCTAGTGTGTGTGAGACACTGGGTTCAATTCCCAATACCACATATAAATAAATAAAGGTCCATCAACAACTAAAAAAAAATTAAAGAATAGAATAAAATTAACACTCATAAATCAATCGTGTTCCTAGATATCAGTGATAATCAATTAAAAGAGAAATTAGGAAAATTATCCCATTCACAATAGCCTCAAAGAAAATAAAATATTTGGGAATCAATCTAAAAAAAGAGGTGAAAGACTTCTACAATGAAAACTACAGAACACTAAAGAAAGAAATTGAAGAAGACCTTAGAAGATGGAAAGATCTGGATAAATCCTCTAAACAAAAACTAAATAAAGAAGCTATAGAACTAAAAAATACAATTAATACAATATGCCTGGTGAACATAGATGCAAAAAATCTTAATGAAACACTTAATAAAAGGCACCCTCATGTTCTTGGATAGGCAGAACTAATATTGTCAAAATGTCCATACTACCAAAAAGCACTGTACAGATTTAATGCGATTCCTATTAAAATTCTAATGATGTTCTTCATAGAAATAGAAAAAACAGTCATGAAATTCATTTGGACAAATAAGAGACCCAGAATAGCAAAGCAATCCTTAGCAAGAAAAGTGAAGCAGAAGGCATCACAATACCAGACATTAACTTATACTACAGAGCTATAGTAACAAAATGGTATTGACACCAAAAACGACGTGAAGATCAATGGTACAGAACAGAAAACACAGAGACAAACTCACATAAATATAGTTATCTCATACTAGATAAAGGCACCAGAAACATATATTGGAGAAAAGATGGTCTCTTCAACAAATGGTACTGGGAAAACTGGAAATATATATGTAATAAAATGAAATTAGACCCCATCTCTTACCCTGCACAAAATTCAACTCAAAGTGGATCAAGGACCTAGGCATTAGACCACAGCCCCTGAGCCTAGAGGAAGAAAAAGTAGGCCCAAATTTCCATCATGTCAGCCTAAAAACCAAATTTCTCAACAAGACTCCTAAAGCACAAGAAATAAAATCAAGAATCAATAAATCATATAGTATCCAACTAAAAAGGTTCTTCACAACAAAGGAAACAATGAAGAATATGAAGAGAGAACCTACAGAATGGGAGAAAATCTTTGCCACATGCACCTCAGATAGAGCATTAATCTCCCGGATATATGGAGAACTCAAAAAACTTAATACCAAAAAAAAACAAAAAAACAAAAAACAAAAAACAAATAACCCAATCAATAAATGGGCAAAGGAACTGAACAGACACTTCACAGAAGAAATACAAATGGTCAACAAATAGATGAAAAAATGTTCAACATCACTAGCAATTAGAGAAATGCAAATTAAAGCTACACTAAGATTTCATCTCACTTCAGTCAGAATGGCAATTATCAAGAATATAAGTAACAATAAATGTTGGCAAGGAAGTGGAGGAAAAGGCACCCTCATACATTGCTGGTGGGACTGCAAATTGGTGCAACCACTCTGGAAAGCATTATGGAGATTCCTCAGAAAACTTGGAATGGAACTACCATTTGACCCAGTTACCCTATTCTGTGGCATATACCCAAAGGACTTAAATTCAGCATACTACAGGGATGCATCCACATCAATGTTTATAGCAGCTCAATTCACAATGGCTAAACTATGGAACCAACCTATAGATGGTTCCATAGTTGAATGGGTAAAGAAAATATGGTACATATACACAATGGAATATTTTTCAGTCATAAAGAAAAATGAAATTTTGGCATTTGCTGGTAAATGGTTGGAACTGGAGAATAGCATGCTAAGTGAAATAAGTCAATTCCCAAAGACCAAAGGCCAAACGTTCTCTCTGATTTGCAAATGCTGACTCACAATAGGTTGGGGTAGAGGGGAGTGGAGGTTCATTGGATTAGACAGGGGGAAATAGCAGGGGATAAAGGAGGGATGGAAATGTGAAAAACCATAGAATGAATCAGACATAAATTTTCTATATTCATATATGGATACACCACCAGTGTAACTCCACAGCATGTACAACCACAAAAATGGGAAGTTATACTCCATATATGTATGATATGTCAAAATATATTCTACTGTCATGTATAACTAAAAAGAACACATTAAAAAAAAAACTTACAGCATAATTTTTGAAAATTGACCTGCTTTTCCTAATGTTCACCTGAAGAAGAAAAAAAGAGCCAAATATTTCTTGGGAAGAAACTCAGGGAAACTTGCCTTGTAGTGTTATAATCTTCATTTAATCAGTGCATTATCCAAGGGAGAGGCAGGATCTCGGAAAGAAAAGTGGCTCCTGTTCCCTGGAGTTTGCAATGTCTTGAAGTGATGCTGAAAATACTGCAGCAGCCATCTTGCTGCCGGCTTGAGCATGGAGCCAGCACGTCAAAATTCAAACAAGGAGAATCCAGAGAAATTGAGATAGACCCTGAAATACCACATGCGGAACCAGCCCTACCTCTGCATTTGTAATTTACATAATTAATAACCATGGTTGTATAAGTTCATTCAAAGGCATGAGGAAGGCAAGAAGGACTGTCCTATCTGCAGTCAAAAACATGCTGAGTCAGTGAGACAGTGTCCTATAACAATGTCTTATTTAATCAACCCTCAGTTGTTGAATTGTTAAGTGCTTTTCAAATTTCTTGTATTCCTTCCCAAAGAAAATGTTGCATGGAATTTTCTTCTTGCTAAATAATGGATGGAAGAACCTTACCACTAACTTCTTACTATGAAGCCTATTATTTTCTTATTATAAATTCCTAAATAATTCCTATGCAGGTGGTATGACTTAACCCAGCATATGGAAAAAACAGGTTTATCTGAGTACAACATAACCAATTCTAATGTAATAGAGAAAAATATGGAAATTCTAAATATTCTCTGAGTCCTAGCCCATACCCAACGTCTGTCTCACTATCTTGGGAGGGTCAAAACATCTGCTTGCCTTAGAACACGAGGCCTCTACCATATTTACTATCAGCAGAATAACAACAGTAATGATAACTGTTGAGATTTGTTGATCATTTATACTGCGCAACACGGTATTCGTGCATTATCTCTTAATCTTTATAGCAATCCTCTTAAGGAGATACTGTTATCAGTTCCATTTTACAAATAATGAAATGAGGCTTAGGGAGAGTTGGTGACTTATCCAGGGTCACGCTGCTACATGCATGAATAAGCAAAGATCCCAGCCTGGTTTGTCTTACTGCTCCCAATCCTGCTTCTCAGATGTGTCCAGAAAGGGAGCTGTACTTCTGGATCTCTCCATCTAGTTTCCTACCTCTGTCAAGTGCTCTCTCCTTGTGCAGGAGAAAGTCCCTCCCGTGAACTTGCCCCATCCATCACCACAGTGACCCTTCGTTCTATTTCAGAACTAAGCATAACCCTCAGCAAGTGCCACCAAAGGCCACACTCAAGAGCTCCTGTAGCAGACACTCTTGTTGCCTCTGCAGCATCTGTGGCTCCCTCTTCTCCTGAGCCCCTCAAGCTTAAAAATTATTCCTCTTTTTCTTTTGGTGGAGTTGACCTCAATCTCTCTAGCTATTGAAATTTCTCTTTGACATGCTGGGTGCTGGTCCTCAGACCTCTAAGACAAAGATGATCTCTTACAAGAGGTGAACAAGACCTGGGGTCCAGAGGGAAGCCAGCTTTGGGGTGGAGATGTCATGGCCATGAATGGAAGACTGAGCAAAGACGGGAGGGAAGGTCTGTTTCCTTGAGCCCGTCACTAATACCCTGGATCAAGTCTTACCAAAATCCACTTTCCCTCCCAACTTATCAAATGCATAAGCTAATCAACATTCTCTATCCTTCAGGCGTTTGGGTTAGAGTCTTTGCTAATTGCAATCTAAAGTGTCCTAGCGGGTACACTTTCTCTCTGGAACTTTCTTGCACAACACCTGGATCACAGTCTCATGGCAATAGCAAAGTTAACACTTACATAGCACCTAATATATGCCAGGTATTGTCCTAAACACTTTATCCATTTTGGTTCATTTAACTCTCATAACAATCCTATGAGCTAATGTTTAGGGGTTTTAAACCCATTTTTTAAATGAGGATATTAAGATACAAGAGAAGTTTAAATGTCTTTGCCAAAGCTAACAGATGGCACAGCTGAGGATCAAACCCAGTTGGTCCCTCAGTTTCCAAAATTCTTGCTCTTACCCATCAGCTTGCCACTCACCACGGTTGTCCTAGGTCCCCTCATTAAGGGAGTCCAATAGCATATTGTCTTGGGAAGTTGGAAGTGGGAATATGCAAGTATTTACCTACCATTTATTTTTTAGGGAACCTGAAAGTACAGGTGTTGGTTTTCATGATCCCAAAATCCAGTTGAGAATTTGACTGTGTCTATCTCCTAAGCTACTGATGAAACTTCTGCCAGGTTATTTCTCAGCTGCTGACAGTTGTTGTCTAGGCTGGGTCGATATTTTTATGTCTACTCATAATCCTGCGTGTCAAGATCACTGAAAAATAAATGCCAGTAGTTTTTCCTCTGTGTTCTAGCTTCTGCTTTGATGTTAGACACAAAGTCTGAAGTCTATCTCCCCAGTATTGTGTGTAAAGAATTCAAGAATTGCAAATTTATATGCAACGTATTCACATAAACATGGAAGAATCCACCATCGTCCTTTTGAAGCCCAGCAATGTGTCATCTTCACCTGACTGAAGTGGCTGTAAAAGCATCAACCAATGACACTTGGGTTTCAGATTCTGCCTTTATCTCCATTCCAAGTACTCTGAAAATTGGACATTAAAAAAAAAAAAGTGCTACAAAAATTCTCTTTTCTATCAGGAACTGGTAATTTTTAATTAATAATACTGTTCAACATAACTGAAGAAGTACCATTTTTTTTTTTTATCTCTCCCACTCTTTGGGCTATTTGTTGATTTGTTCTTTTTTTTCTTTATATTCTTCATATTTATTTGTTCAACCACAGCTACTAGGAATACCATGAAAAAGGGGTTAACAAGCAAATAAAAAAAAATAAATGTGGACAGCATCTCTAAGTTCAAAAGACCAGCTGATGGAAGATCACAGTTGGAGGGGTGGGGAGAGGGCAGGGGGAAGGAAAGATAATAGAATGAGACAAACATCATTACCCTATGTACATGTATGATTACACAGGCGGTGTGATGCTACTTCATGTCCAGCCAGAGAAAGGAAAGCTATACCCCATTTGTGTACAATGAATCAAAAAATAATTTTTAAAAAAAGATACAACTGTAAATCCGAGATGAGATGTTTGATTATCTACATTTCTAAGTGAACCAGAAATCTTTCCTGGCAGCCAGGGAGAAAAAAAAGAGAGGGAGAGAGAGGGAAAGGGAGAGAGATTCTCAATATTCTTGCCCTTTGCAAATGATTATCAGAGTGGTCTGTGAGATTAATCCAAGTCCTCCCTTGGGTCCAGATCTTTGATGGGAGCACTTGAGTAGGCTTTCTAATGGTTTAGAATTAACTTTGTTTATCTGAACAACATAATTGACTGTTGCAATTGCTCCTGTAGGCTAGAGACATGATCTCTTCTCATTTCGAGAGTGATTGGCCAGAAACAGAACCAAATACAGCATTTCTGGAAGACAGAGGAAAGTCACTGGCTCACCAAAATCTATAATTTAGCAACAAATGTACATGCAGTTCTACTTTTTTGCTTAAGAATATATGCCAATGATGGTTCATGTTATGCACCAACTTGATGGAGTTAAGAGATGCCCTTATTGCCAGGAAAACATTATTTCTGTGTGTGTCTGTAAGAGTTTCTCTAGAAGAGACTAGCATTCAGATTGGTAAGCTAAGTAAAGAGCACCCTCACCAGTTCAGGTGGACTCAATCAATACATTGAAGTCCTGGCAGGAAAAAAAAAAAGAGGGAAGGAAGGGTAAATTTGCTCTCTGCTTGAGCTGAAAACATCCCTCTTCTTCCCCCACACATCAGTGCTCCTGATTCTTGGATCTTCAGACTCAAGCCAGGTCTTACCCTATTAGCTGTCCTGGTTCTTAGGCCTTCAGGCTTGGACCAGACCTACACCACTGACTTTCCAGTTCTCCAGCTTTCAGTCAGCAGATCATGGGACTTCTCAGCCTCCGTAATTGCATAAGCCAACCCCTCATAACAAATCTTTTTCTAAATATTTCTAAAAATCCATCAGTTCTATTTCTCTGGAGAACCCTGACTAATGCAATACCCCATTTAAAATGAAGCTGGAATCCATCTGCCAAACATGGATTTATTTTGTACCATGGGATGGTGGTGGGGGGAACAAAACCCAAAACACCACTTCTCAGAAGCTTCCTTTATTTTTCACTGTCTTAACACAGGCAAAACATAAATGAGAAATAATGTAAGACCAGTTTTTGAATGCCTACTAAATGTTAACTTCTGAATAGATACATTTGTATCTTGAAAATAGAGGTTGGAAAATGAAGGCTTGCAAAGTGGTAGTCATCCCATTTTAAAGAGGAGGGAAATAAGGAAACTTGAGTTCTACTACAGTGAGTAAAGAAGCTCAAAATACTTTTATTTGATGCGCTTTCTCCTATCATGCTGGATCTTTAAAAGAGTCAAAAAACAAATATCCATTCTGATGGGCACTTGATAAAAATGACTTCAGGACAATGACTTCAGGACAATGGACAAACCAGTAAGTATGACTAGATTTCCAGTTTGGGGTTGTTTTCTCCCTCCTTAGACAGCCAGAGGAGGTGGGCATAGACAAAAAATTGGAATTACCCCACCTAAAATTTCTGCATTGCATACATTGGTGCCACAGCTACTAGGAATGTAACTAGTGTCACAAAAAGAGTTGAAGGAGACTTCATACTGAAAATATAATTATTCAAAATGAGAGACTGATAAGTCTGCAATCCATACATCAGCCTCAGATATGTGCAATACAGGCCAGACTGGAACACCAAAACTCATAACACAGATCCATGATACCAACAGAGGAAAGGGTCCATACAGGACCAGAACCTTCTCCTGGGGTATTATATTAACACCTTAATCTGGAGGGATTTGTAGAAAATACTAGCTCAAGATTATGGTGCTATATTCATTGGTATAATGCGTTTTTTTTTTTTCAGGTTAATGTTATGTAAATTATATCATCTTTTTCTTAGTGTAAGTTCAGCCATTCCCAAATAAAACTGGTGCTCTTTAGAGTTCCATGTTAAAAGAACCACTCCAAATAAGAGAGGAATTCTAGAAAAGGGCTCTGCTTCTCCTGCAGCCTCTCATCCTGTCCTTTGAGCATCTGGCACATAAACAGCATAAACACCTCCTCCAGACCAGGCTTTATTTCTGTTTGACTTCCTGGATAAGTTTCATTACATATTAAATAAGTAGTATGTTTAAACCTATAGTGCTGAATATAAGACTTACAAAGACATTTTCACTAACAGAGAGATGTTTGAAAGCTCAATTCTTCCATAGATAAATCAGAGATTAAAACATGTGCCTTTACATTATTCTTCCAAGGCTTTGTAAAGATTGGATAGAAATATACAGGAATGTATACATGTCAGAGATCATTTCATACCAGGAATGACTAAATGGCAGAAAAAGATTCCAGATTTTTCTAAATGCCTCCTTTCAGAAAATCTTTAATAATTGGTATGTATACAATCCTGGGTTTTACTTTATAGAAAATGTGTCCATTCCGAGGCCAGCTATGGATATATCCACCCCACACTTCTCATCGATTTTTTTTTTTTTTTTTGACACATTGTCATGAGTCCCTTGTACACCTTCAGAGTGTAAGCTTTGGAGAGAGAGGCTTTGTTTTGTTTTATGCAAAACCTTTGACTCCTATAATGTGCAGTTCACACCTTTGGTGTCAGATAAATGACAAGTAATCATTGTTCAAGGCTATAACACATTCTGATGTGAAGTTTTATAACAGTCCCTGCTTTCCTTGAACTGCTAAAATCATTAAATTTATGACATTGGTGGATTAGTAGAACTGTATGCCTTCGCTCTATTTACTTAATTTTTGAATTGACTGGAACGTGCTTTTAATGTGGAAATCATATTAGGGTGTTCAAATATCTTGTGTGCTGAACAAGATTATTAGCTGTAGGAACCAAATGGGATTTTATCCATTGTCATCGTCCTCTGTTTCCTTGACATGTTCATCCCATCTACCAGCAACCCAAATTTGATGTCAGAATCTGCTCCAAAATGCCAACGACATGGTTGATAATTGCAAAGCTAACGTCTATGAATAATAAAATTGTAAACAAGCAAAGCACCATCAAAAATTCAAGATGATTATTTTTTAATGATTATATTTCTTCCTGTGATAGTATTGTCTTTCTCAAGACTGAATTCTAGTCAATTTCTGAGTCCGAGTGTCATGAAGGCAGAAGCAATATTTTTACCATCAATCTAATAGTAATGCCTGTCTTGGAAAGTAGCATGTGGCGTAAGAGGAAAGGATCCCTCCCTCATTCTTCATCTTCCCTCAAACATTTTCAAGTTAATCACATAAAGAGTGCAGGAGGAATGAAATGCCCTTTGCTGCCAGTGCGATGGCATTCAAGGGTAGAAAAGACAGAATTCAGGTTCCTGTCCTGTCATTGATCTGTTGGTCTTATTTACATGCGCTTTAAAGTGTATCTCATTTGGCGTTTACCCTAGAACCAGGACATGTTAGAGACCACCTGGTAGTCTAATCTCTGCAGGTTCAGATGAAGAAACCACTGCCCACTAAGCTTAAGGGCCAGCCAGAGTCATCCTCTCTGACTTCCTGTGGCCTGTCTCAAGTTCAGTTCCACCCCTATACTACCTGGTATGTCTCCAAACTCACCTTCAGAGTCACCTTCTCGGTTCCAACTACTTGCCCTCACCCTAGTGGAACTCCACAGCCCAACTCTCTACCAACGTGTCACATTGTCCTTTATCTCACTGCCCTCAACTCCAACAGCAGGACAGTTTCCCTGTATTTGCCAATACATTGCAGAAATTCTGGAAATGTAAATGCCACGTTATCCAGCAACACCTATCTTGCATTAATGCTTTTTATGTCCCAGATGCTGTAACACGTGTGCTGCAAACACTCTTACATGTAATCCTCCCAGCCCTCTGAGATTGGGATCACCATGCAGATTGGAATAATGAAGGTCAGGGGCATAATTAACTGGCTTAAGGTCACACAGCTGGTAAATGACACAACCAGAATGTGAACCTATTTATATCTGGTACTCTTAGCCACTGTGCTCACTGCCTGTCATTTCCTCCTGAAGAATTCGGTCACTCGTTCAACACACGTTTCTATGTGCCAGACACTTTGCTGGAAGGGCTGGAAATGAAAAGAACAAGTTGGAGCATCTGGGGCAATGCTGAGACTCGAGACCCTGAGCTATTATTCCCCAGGGAGTGAAGAGGGTCCCTGAGCCCACTCACACCATGAGGCTAATCCAGGCAATAATACATCAGACCTGCTCTCAAGAGGACATTCTTCTAAGCCTTCATATACTCAGGTGGCTCTACAAGTTCCATGTATTTCTTTCTGAATTTCCTTGCAGCCCTAGCTGGTATTCCCCAGCCGGCCTTCTCCGGCTGGGTCTGGAAGTCTGGGGAGAGCATGGCTGTGCTCCCTGCATACCTAGACAGGATGCTCAGCATCATGCAACTCTTCTCAGACACTCACACTCTGGACTTTATAAATCACTCATATTTGCAGAATTCAGTTCTCTAGCTGTTTCTCCACCCCTTCCCTCACTCCCCTGCTGCTAGGCAATAGCCAAGAGCCGTTCCTGCCCCTGCGTTTGAACGATGGGCTCAGGTTTGCCTTCTTAAATGACTTCTGCTGTCAGCTCATTAGGGGTGTCCCTCTCCCCCAGGTTGGGGGTTTGCTCTTTTGGTACTTTGCTCAGCCAATTTTTGGAAGGTGGGGTTGCAGCTTATCAGTCTGCATTCTAGGCATTTGGCACTTGCCTTTGGAGGTATTTCATCTACCATATGCTGCTTCTACTGCCTCCTGGTCTCCTTGGATTCGTTAAGTGCTTTGTAATGAGAGATACAAGACAGTCGGGGTTGAGGGTAGGGTTATTCGCCTTGGTTCTGATTCCTCTTTTGAGTTTCCATTCGTCCTAAGTGGGTTTGTGGAGCTTGGAAAAAACAGCAATCAAAGCAACTAAGTATCCATGAGATACTAGCAAAGCAAAACAGTTAAACCCTACAAAGATGAATTGTGGGGGGGAAAAAAATCAGATGATTTACTTATAGCAAGAAATTAAAAAGTCAAATAGAAAAGGGACAGTGAAGTGTGAGAAGGAAATGCTGACAGCTAAATTACCCTTCAAGTAAAAACAGATAATCCTCCTGCCTAGACGGAAGGGCATTCATGCCAGAGCTGGAATTTTAATTCCAACAGCCCTATATGGGCCTCCGGATCATTATTCTCCTTCCTGTGTTCAGTTAACAGTTCTTTCTTCGTTGCAACAAATGTTTGGGTACATTCAGCCAGAGGCTTGTTAGATGATGAACATATTTCCACAAAGCAGAAAAAATAAATATGATATGGTTGTTGCCTATTTCAAGAACCCCATATGGCTGCTTTTAGACGGGGGCTGTCCCCCTCTGGAGATCAGCTTCCCATTTGAAAGGGTGTTCAGCACGTCCTGAGACCAGCTTTATAAATCAATTACAAAATTTAAATCACATTCTGTCACTCACTTCAGTCACGTAAGAAAAGAAAGAGGGAATATTTTAATGACTTCCGAAACATCCATACGCGTAAAAGCTAAAACTAGCAAATATTCGTATTCTTTCTTGGCAGACATTCTGGTAATTAAGGTAAACTACTAATAACCCTTTTTGGAGTGCAGGATAGATTGTTCCCAAACATATTGAGAGGAATCATATTGAGCAGCTTGAAGCCCAGACAGATCCTTCGAGAGAACCCTGCCAAGAACAGAATCTCCCACAAGGAAAACACAGGCCTGCAGAAATCAAAACCCCCTGAGTCTGTCCCAGGGTTTAAATCTGCCTGCATCCTTTATGATCACTTGCTTGTGTCCCAATTCTGCCCAAAAGTTGATGTTCAGTTGACCAAGCCTTTCTTAAAGCAGTAGTTTTGATGACTACATTTGCCAAAGAGTCTTGAGCAGCATCTGGCAAATTTTGCTATAAAGGACTGGATAATCAATATTTTCAACTTTGCCAGCTATACAGTCCCTGTAGCAACTATCAATTCTGCAATTGTAGTGAGGACCAGCCACAGATAATAGTAAGCAAGAGAGTAGCACTGTGTTCTCATCACACTCTGTTTATAAAACAGGTGCTGGGTCCTGTTGAGCACAGGGGCTGTGGTTCCCTCATCTCTGCTCTTGAGGATAAGATAATCAGGGATGACAGAGCCAGCCAGCCACTCGCTCTCCCCAGGAAGTCTCTGCCAGACTTCCTGGTACCTGACATGAACTGTATAGCCCAGGGAAGATGAGCTCAGCCTATGGGGAAAACAACCCATTTTGGAAGTCTAGACTTCCTCAGCCCTCCGACAACAATGACACATCCCAGAGTTATTTAGGCTCTTGCTCATTTGCAATGAGTCACTGCTCGATTTGCAAGATTCCCTGTTTCAATGAAAATATCAAAAGCCCACTAATATTAGTCACAGCAAGAAGCTGCCCCTAAAACTGAGAGAGGAAATTACTTTGCAGTTTTAATTTCAGACAATGAACTAAAATGACTATTTACCAAATGGTTTTTAATGCTGCCTTTGGTACTAACACAAAGGAGAATGATGGCTCTCAACTCATGTTAGAGCCATACTCCATAGTAGAACTTGTTCTGGAGTCTGGAATTGAGAGACTTGGCCAGGTGCGCCATATACAGAAGGAAGGGGCGTGAGCTTTGCACTCAGCTGGGCCTGGGTTCTGAGCCCGTTACTTCCTCTCCATGATACCCAGACAAATCATGAACCTCTCTGAGTTACGTCTCTGTTTGCAAAATAGTTCAATAAGCCCTGCCTGACTCTCTACCTCAAGAAGTGGTTGACCAGGAACTAGGGTGCTGGGGACAGAGGGCTCTGATTAGATAATGGCTAAGGATTCGCTTTATCTGATGTACAGTTTTCCTCACACAGGGAGGGTTATAATTTTGGAGACCGATACTAGCACTGGACTCGAGAGCGCTGACTGAGTGCCACCCCTCGGCTTTCACTGCCTGATGTGCTCCTCTAGTGACATCCTCAAGGATGAAGTCACCTGTTGAAAACCCACCCAGTGTTCTGGAGTAAGTTCACTGAGGAGCATCCTGATGATCGAACCCAGATAGTAAGATATATTGGAACTCTGTCCTCCTATGCCACTTCCAATCTTCAGCTTTCAGGGCAGAAACCACAGAATAAACCCAGATAGATATACAGACCAGCAAATGATGCAGACTCTGTGAGAGAGGGCTCTCTTCCCTCATTCCAAACTGTCCTGTCTTCTTGTCATACTTTCTACCTTAAAATCTGCAGAAAAATGACATACCCCACTATCCTTGGTGGTGCACCCTTCCATAGATCAACCCTTCTGTCCATAAGAAGACTTTTCTTCTCAACTCAAGATGTCCCTTCTCTAAGCTGTTCTCCCTCTCTCCTGATTTTATCAGTGCTCAAAAAATTAATTAATTTTCCACCATGGTGTTGTGTCTTTACAGTAGTCAGAGGCAATTGGTTGATCTGAGATAGGCTGAAATGGCATTTAGCAAAACCATCCTATGGAAGAGAACATTTCATTTAAAGCAGGGAGAAGTGGGGATACCAGTCCTGATGCCAGTTGATAAAGCTAAATATTGTCAAGGTATTTGTATCTTACCCATTTCTATTATTGATGTAACGCCCAATCAAAATTCCAACTTTAGGGAAGAGAGGTTTATTTTCATATTCCTTGACAAGACTGCTCTAAAGCTTATATGGATGAATAAACAGATGAAACCAGCTAAGGAAAGAAAGCCTGTTAGAGAGAAGGATGAGTAGATACATGTTTGCCTTACACCCCTCATTTTAAAACTGTGATACTCACATGGAAAATAAAAATGAATGCCCAATCGATGGAAATAGCTTCACACTGAAATACAGTCCAGTGTATTTGTGGTAAAGGATAAAGGATTGATGATAAAGGTAAACGGATAAAGAAAGGTAAAAGATAAAGAGCTCCCTCGTCCCTTCTACTACATGAGCACGCTGGGGGAGGTTGGCCTCTGTTAACCAGGAGGAGGACGCTCACCTGACACTGAATCTGCCAGCACTTTGCTCTTGGACTTCCAACCTCCAGAACCTGGAGAAATGCCCTGTTATTATAAACCACCCCATCTCGGGGGTTACACCAACCCAAATGGACCCTCCACCCTTACCAATACTGTATTACCTATTCTGAGGAAGAAATGTCGATGCATGTTCCAGAAACACAACTAAAAGTACATGTTGTAGTTTACTTGTGTACTTGTCTCCCTCTCCCACAAGTTTGCAGCCAACCAAGCTGTAAACTAAGAAACAAAGGCCCAAAGAGCTTGAGAGAGATGCCCAAGGTCCCAAGTCTGTAAGTATTCTTTATAGCCCAGAAGTCCCTGGTGGGTGATGTTCTTAGAATGAGGACAGGATAACTTCTCTAAAAGACTTGAAAAATCTTCTTCCAGTTATTAACCCACTTGCTAATATAAATAAAGAAGTCACTCCTACACATAGGTGGGCACACACGCATATGTCGAGTGTGCACACACACACACACACGGTGTTTCTAAATAGAAGGTTTAATTTGGAAGCACACTGCCATTAGTTAAATGATCCTGCAACCACGAGGCACACATCTCTCCCTTATCTCCCTTTGGTTAAATGTTTTGAAATGAGTTTCAAATGGGGTTGGCTCTAATGACATCTCTTCATTTCACCTTGTTTCTGCAGATGCCATTTGTGGAAATGTTTTATGATTCTGTTAATTACCTACATCAAGAGGTTATTTTATTGTTTCTGGGAAGTAGAGTTATAAATGTAAATATTCTGAGGCAGCAAATTTCTTCAGCAAACTAAAATTAGGAGCTCTCGCTATATGATTGGTGTGTACACTTAATTTTGCATTGTTCTAGTAATTAATATCCTAAAATATTTTTCAGACACAAGTCTATATAGGGACAAATGGAGGCAGATGCTCTGCTTTAAAAGCAGAATATCCAAAAGATATGCACTTTGGCAGTTGATATCTTTAACTTTTCTGGGCCTCAGTTTCCTCATCTCCAAAGTGAGAGAGGACAACACTGGCTTTCTCCTGGTGATGCTGTAAGGTTAAATTGGTTATTGCATAAAAATATATGACAGTTATAAATGTATAAGTGCTGTCTTCTGATTGAGTGCCGAGGAATTCTGTCACAATGATGGACAGCTAAAAATCTAAGTTCTGGAGCTGTGTTTCTTATGTGTTAATTCCAACATTACCAGTTATTAGCTGTGTTACCTTGGGTGAGCTGCTTGAACCCCTGTGCCTCAGTTTCTTTGTCTATAAAATGGGTAACAAAAGTGCCTGTTTCATGATAGTGTGAAGATAGAGACAGTCCATCACACTGGCTTAGAACAGAAATGGGCCCATTGTCCTGTGAATAATGAATGTTAGCTGTAAACAGGTGTGCGTTTGTCACAGAAACACTCACTTTTGTGCCTTTATGACCTGACAGTGTGGAAATCAGGCTGATTTCCTTTGTTTATTTCACTTACCGCAATCTGGTTGGACCCTTCCCATCTCATTTTTTCTTCTGCTGTGTTTCTTGAAATGGAATATAAACACCTTAATTATGAATAAAAATGGAATGTTTCTCTCCTCGGTGTCAATAAAAATGATTTTTTTTCCCTGAGGAAAAAATACTCTTTCGTCCTCCTGGCAAATCCGGACGTCAGGGTCTTGCTGTGCTCAGCATGAGAGACTTGGCACTTGCTAAGAACTGCAATGTGTATGCGCCTCAGCAGCTCTGGGCACAGTGAGGGGCCCTGCACCTTGGACAGGCGTAGGAGCAGCTCAATATGCTAACACAGCCCAAGGCCCACTGCAGAGCCTTACAAAACTGAGAGAACAGCCTCTCAGTCCATGGCCACCAAGATGCTGCTTTGCATGGAAACATGTCCTCACCCCACCGTGGGAAAGATGGCTCAAGTCCAGCAGAGGGGAAAAGCCTAGATTTGGAGCTCATCTACCTCGGTTCAAATCCCAACTCTACAATTATAAAACAGCATGACTGAGGAGAGGTTCTTCACCCTCTCTGAGCTTGAGTCTCAGCATCCATAAAGTGGGAGTAAAATTACCAACCTCAGAGGAATTGTAAAACATCAATGAGATGGCGCTTTTGCCAGTAGCTGGCACATAGGAACTGTGGTTACGGCTTCCCAAACCTCAGCACTAATGTATCTGGACCATTCCACACATGACTTGTCTAAGAGCAATGAAAGAAATGGAGACTCCAAAACAGAGCTTGCTCTGCATCTCGCCTCCAGCTCTTTGGAGTACAGAAGCAACTGACTCTTTCAGTCCCACGGGGCCTCACATATTCAGATCTCCAGTCAATTTAGGCTGCAGGGCACAGACAGAAGGCAGAACCTTCCTTAGCACAACTCAGTTACCTTTCATCTGGCCCAATTTCCTTCTCTCAGAAGTTTGCTAAAAATGTCAAGAAGCAACCAACACACATCATTATTCTGACCTTTTCAACCATTTCCCCTGGAGGTGCAAGCCCAGGGGACATAGGGTCTCACTTCCAAGGCTGTTGCAAGCAATAGTTGACAAACGTTTCACCACATCATAAGAAGGGTCACCAACTTCCCAGCCTGTGGTCTCTTCCTACTGTTTTCCAACACACGGCTCCTGCCTGGAAAGCCGAGATCACATATTCTGCTGGAGAGGGACTCCACAGCACAGTTTCATGTCTAGTTTCA
Organism: Sciurus vulgaris; assembly: GCF_902686455.1. NCBI lineage: Eukaryota > Metazoa > Chordata > Mammalia > Rodentia > Sciuridae > Sciurus > Sciurus vulgaris. The sequence goes on from NC_136465.1 coordinate 158,417,128, forward strand.
AGTCCATATTAGAAAAAATTGGGGTTTCAGCAGCTCTCACAGAAGAGAAACTGAAATGAACCAAAGGCTCCAGAGGTAGACTGCCCGGGTTGCAATCCAGACCCCACTGTTACTACTGCACGACTGTGGACACTCTGCTTCAGTGCACTGAGCCTCAGTTTCTTCATCTGTAAAATGGAGATGGTGATCGCCGTAGCCTGTTATTGGACTGCTGTGAATAATAAATGAATCAATGCATGTAAAGTACTTGGTGACAGGCATGTAGCAATAAATGTTAGATCTTGTTACCACTAAACACCTGGTATGTGCTGGGCATTGCTTGTGGAAAGATGATGAATAACAGGTTGTACATTGTCCCCAGCCTCATGGGGTTTACAGCATAGGAGCACAAGTATGAAGGACATAATTCCATAGGTCGTGGTTTATACAGCAAGAATGATGAAGGCTATGAAGGACACGGTTCTTAATTATTTGCATCCGTGGTAAATGAGAGTCTATGAACTGGAGGGCTCATTGACATTATGCTCTTATGTTATGAATGAGGCAACATTCATAACATTCTATGTGGAAAGCAAATCTAGAAAAAGCCAGTTGTGCTCACTCGTTCCACTTCATCCAGTGCTTTAAAGGAACTTGCATTTCCACATCTATACAGCGGCAAGGTGATACTGTAACTCAAAACAGCCTTAACAATCAGACTGCCTGGGTTTAAATTCAGGCTCTATCACTGATCAACTTTGTGACCTTGGTATGTTTCTCCAACTCCCTTTGCTTTAGTTTTCTCACCTTTAAAATGGGCATAATAGTTCACCATGCTATGAAGAGGGTTCAATTAGTTGATGCTTATAAATTACTCAGAACAGATCAAAACACAAAGTGAATACTGAGTTGCAGTTTTATTATCATCTCTTTTGAATTTCTCAACAGATTCACAGGAAAGGTAGTTATTGCCTCCATTTTACAGATGAGAAAACTGAGAGGCTTCAAGGACTAACCTAATAATCTGCAAAACTGGAGTTCAAACCCAGGTCTCCTTGATCCATACCCATTGTTCTTTCCCTTACACCAATGCATTCTCAACTGGGGGGCGCGTGGAAACAGATGTTCTCTTTGAAAAGTCAATATGTAAAGGGCATAGGGGGAAATGTTTCTAAAAGAGGGAGGATATTTTGGCAGACAGCTGAGCAAAGTAGCAAAAGAAAGATAAAAGAAGCCAAAGGTTTTATTTTAAAAGATAAATGAATAGCAAACTAGCTGGCTTAGAATGAGAGAGGTTAAGAATATTTTCCTACATAATTAAATCTCTGAAGATTTGGTTAGAGCACCATAGTTTACACCAGATTAAAACAAAAGATCGCATTAGCAATTGCACAAGCTTATACACAGTGCTTTACCCACGAAGCAATTATTAACAAGTCAATTTTAGAGAATGTTCAAACTGTTACTGTAAGATGAAAGAAACAGGACATTTAGGGGGATAGTGTTTAAATCGAATCAGTTTGAGATCGGGATCATGTTCTTTCAACTATCCAGTTTTTGTTCTTGAAAACAAAATTTACTATAATTGAAAAGCTTTTGTGAATTCAGGTACGATGCGGTCCATTCTAATTAGCAAGTCATCCTAATTCCCTCCGAAGCGTGTGGAGACCGTGGCTGTCTAATGTCATGCCATTATTTTCCATCATGGCCCCAGCGACAATTCTGATGTCAGAAAGTTGAACAACAGGAGAGAGTTGTTTGTAAATCCAGACCACATGAAGAGGACAGAAGTTTCTAGAATCCACCTTATCCATTCAATAAGCTTATCACCTGATGTCAGTCTCGTCCCATTGAAATGGAATAAAGAATGGAAAGTTTTGTGCATACACAAAACCCACTGGTGAACTAGCTGTTCTGGGAGAATATTCTGGTCAGCCCACACCCCATCATTATGCTTTCAACCGTGTTTGCCACAAGAGGCAGAATATTCCAGCCGCTGTCAGAGCCCTCAAAGACACTTCATAACATCCAGTTCAACAGATAACAAGTCACAAAGACACCATTCTTTGCAAATGACAATGAATTTTTCATCTCGGGCTTTTGATGTGTCAGGACAGATATTTAGAAGGAAAAGCCTTTATTATTCCTAATCAAAGAAAAGAGGCTTTTTTTAAAAAAGCAAAATTTATCAGGAGTTTCTTTGGGACAAACTGTGTGACCTGGGGCTTTGTTCCTGGAGAAGAGATGTCTTTGAGGACAATAGAAACTGCAACAGGATCATCTGATTGTCCCCTTCCCCGTGGGCTCAAGGCAGCCACTTACCAATGGGCTCCAACCCTGCTGTGGAGGTAGTGATGAAAACAGTCCATCACCTCACATTTACTTGGCACTGTGTGGTTCCCCTGGGTATCATTTATCTGCCCTGGGCTTTGTAGGCACTGCCGTTCTGCTTGTTAATGACATTAACAGGAGGACAGTCTCTGCTATGAGCGATGGCCATTTTCTCAAACACACTTGGTCTGGTCCAGATTCACTAAGTGATACACATTCAAAGAGTCCTTTAAAACGAACTGCTATTCGTACCAATTTTGACTTTTAAAAAGAACTGAAATGGAAATACTCGTGTGTTTGTATGTATGTGTGTGTGTGTTTGTGTGTGTGTGTGTAAAAGTGTGTGCTCGCATAATGTGCGCTGCATCCTGTGAGTCCTGTTTACTGCTTATGCATCCGACACTTTAATGCACATGACTTTTCTAGGGAAGCCAGGTCAGAGCTCAGGGCAGCCCACACAGCCTGCGTCTCAGATGAAGCCTACCTCCATAAGCTCTGGCCACACTCAATTTTTCCAGCTGCCGGCCTCAAAGATTCGGTGAAAATAAAAACCTCCGAAGCATTTCGGTTCAGCAACACTCACTTGTGACATGTTCACTTTAATGACACAGTAATGTCATGCCCCTTGGTGTGCCGTTTTATTGTGAGGCTTAATCAAAGGCAAAGGGAAATAAAGATGTCTGGCCTGAGCGCAGGTGCTTCTTTGTCCGAGTGTGTTCCTGGGGGCAGAAGAGCGGGCACAGGCATGGGGGTCTGTGCACAAAGCCTGGGCTTCCCAGGTTCTTGGCCGTTGTTTTTCTGGGAGTCCAGAGGTTTGCTCTGAGATCGTGTGTGCTTGGTATCATCCTATATAGCCCCAGGATTTAAAAAAAAGAGAGAGAGAGAATGAGAAAGAATTTGGTAGGAAGCTTCTGCAAGGTTCTTGTGTGATGTGTGTGATGTGTATATGTGGGTATGCACTTGTGGTGTGTGTATTTAAGGGGAGTATTCATGGCCTGTGTGTGTGCATGGGGAATTGCTGGGGTGTGTGCATGATGTATGCTTTCATGTGTGTTGCCTGTGTGTAATGTTTGGGTGTGTATGTTGTATATCCACACATGTGATATGGGTATATGTTCACAGCTTGTGTGTGTGATATGTGTATTTGCACATGATATTTGTGCTTGCATACAGTAGTATGTGTGCATTTGGTGACTGTGTACAATGCACTCACATGCCTGTATACAGCCAGTCCTTTCTGTCTATAGCTTCTGCATCCATGTATTCAACCACCATCACAGATGGAAAATAGTCAAAAAAACACATCTGTACTGAACACATATAGATGTTTTTCTTATCATTCCCCCAACCCATACATTATAGCAACTATTTATGTGTCATTTACATTGTATTGGGTATTGTAAGTAATTAAGAGAGGATTTAAAGTCTACTGGGAGATATTTGTAGGTCATATGCAAATACCATGCCATTTTATATTAGGTACTTGAGTATCCATGGATTTTGGTATCAAAAAGGGAACAAAACTTCTGCAGATACTAAGGAAAGACTATGCATATGTTTGGCAGAGTTCTTTATAGACCCTGGGTTTCAAATGTGTTCACTGGATAGAAGTATCATATATTTGCAGGAACATACCTATCAGGGCTGGTTTTGGCCCTATACATTGAGTTAGGGCCAACTACAGCTATTCAAGAGAAAAAGACAAGAACATTTAACTTGAGCCAAACACACAGAAGTCACTCAGTTTGGTAAAGTGTTTGAAAAAGAAAGGAGGAATGAAGAAGGTTTCAAAGAATCTCAAAATTAGGATTCTTACCTTGACATAAATGTTGGGATTTAAGGGATGCTGCTAATCAATCATACCTCCTCCCTTAAAGGTTCCAAACCTTTTGACAAGATAGATCCAGATGTACAGAGCTGAAATGATCAACTTTATTTCCAGTCTCCCTTAAGAACTTGCATTGATCTGTGACAGAAGTGACTTGCCAACCAGAAAGCCAGGCCTCCCCTGGATCTAGAGGGCTGAGCAGTTCTGCCAAGGTCAGATACGGAGGGACAGGGCACGGGCAGGTGCCAAGGACCGGCTGCTGGGAGAAAGGCCTCAGAGGGGCTGGGCTCTCACAAACTGACTTTTCTCTCAGCCAAGGTCGGGACGGAAGAAAGAACGAGTTTTCTTCCTGAGTCTTCCATTCCTCCAAAGGCAGAAGTTCCTACCTTAGGGACTAAGACAGGAAAAGCAAAGAACAAGGGGAGAGGGGGTGCAGAGGGACAGGCAAGCCTGTGTTTCTGCTGGAGTTGGTGTGATACCCATGTCCTTGCTCCCAGGGCCTCCCTGACTCACACAGCCTGCTGGTTCTTCGTAGCCTCTCTGCGGTGCCGACTTCTCTTCATGGCTATCATTGCTTCTAGACGTTCTTCCGACTTTTGTCACCACCTCCATTGCGTTCCTACACTCCAGTCTTGAATCCTCCTTCCAGTCCAGGATATACATAATTGCCCATTTAGGCTCCCTACAATTTTCTCATCATATAGAAATCCCCTGGTCTGGCATATGCAAACACATCCAACTGTCACCCTAGATGATTGAGCCCAAACTCTTTATCCAATTCATCACCGTCTTCCTCCACCTGGGCCCTTTCCAAATGTATCTCTACATCCCCCCAAATCCTCTTCTAACAAATCCAGAAACATCCATGCGTACCACCATCTCTCTCCTTTTACAACTAATGTCACATCTTAAATAAGTTAAGATGTGAGAAGAATGTGACCTTCCTCTGTCCCAAAGAGCAGACCGCAGAAGTGAAGGCCACCCCACCCCCTTGCCTTTCCACCTGTCAGGGGCCTCATGTTTCTGCGGTACAGACACCTGGCCTCACAACTTGACTCTGGTTATTAAAGCAATGCTAGTCTGGTTCAGTACCGCACCAAACACAAACTACAGAAACAGAAGAGGGACTGCATCCAAAGGAGCAGCAATCTAGGCCAACTCTGCAGGGAAAAGAGACTGTGCAGGCCTGAAGACAAACTGCTCGCACATCACAGGATGGACACAGAGAGACACTTTATTATCTATTTAAGGGAATTTAAAGAGTAAAACCTGACTCCCCATAAGTTGATGTCTATGTGCTCCTCTTTTTTTTTTTTTTGGGGGGGGGGGGCAGTGCTGGGGATCGAACCCAGGGCCTTGTGCTTACAAGGCAAGCACTCTACTGACTGAGCTATCTCCCCAGCCCCTGTGTTCCTCTTTTGATTGCAGATATGACACTGCCAATGTGCTCCAAGTGCCCAACCTGTGACAATAATGAATCTTCATCACTGAATTCTTTAAAAAGACCCCAAAGTTAAGGTGCCAAGGAAAAATATCTGCATATTCGATCCACCTGCTCTTCCTTGATATTGCAGATCAAATGCCTATTCCTCTTCAGTGACTTTGAAACAAACAGAGCTTTGGAGCCAGCCAGACAGGGATTCAAATCTAGCGCTACAACTAGCAAAGTGATTTTGAGTGGCAAGTTGACATTGAGCCTTGCTTTCTAGTGCCATCAAATAGAAATAGTGAACACACCTTAGAGGAACAGAATGAAACAAAATAACCAATAGATGGCATCTCTAACAAGGCAGGCAACTACAGTCCTGCATCACTTAGCAATGCAGATATGTTGTGATGAAAATATTATCAGGCGATTGCATCGTTAACATCACAGACTACATCTACACAAACCCAAACGGCCTAGCTACTGCACACCTGACTGGACAATATGTAGGTATTTGGTATCGCTTATTGCTTCTAGAATCATGATGAGCAAAATAACACAAGATTAAATCAAACACAAGAGAAAACGAAGCCTTCAAGAGAAACGGTGAACACAAGATATGAGGCCGCCACCAGTGTAACATAGCCTACTGTTTTACAACACACTTTTATTTTAATAAGTAAAAAGAGCACACTCTAAAATAAGGACAACAAAGTATAGGCTAGTTGTAGCATAAACTAGTCACATAGTCATTTGTTAGCATAGTCAAGTATTACATACTGCACATAATTGTACGTGCTATTCTTTTTTATCATTGTCAGCACCCCGGGTTCGTTAACACCACTACCACCACTGATATGCGAGTCATGCTTCAAACTATAGTGTCATGATGGCTACAGTGTCACCAGCTCCATTATAATCTTATGGGACCACCATTGAACGCATGGTCTGTTGTTGACGGATACATTGTTATGCAGTACATGACTGTATTGATTTTCATTTAATGTCCTTTCCTCTGTACACCATTGTGCTTTGCCAGTGTTGCTGACATGGTCCTTATACACTTCCTAGTGATATCTGGATGAGCATCCTTCTCCTCTGCCAGGAGCTTCTCAAGGACAAGGATTTTTTCCACCTATGTGAGCTTTTATTTCATGCTGGGGTCTGTAGTAGGCTCTCTACATACACTATCTCATTTAGTCCTCATGAACACCAATAATTACCCCCATTTAAAACATGAGAAAATTGAGCTTTGGAGGGTTCAAGAAACTTGCCCCTTTCACAGAGGTGCAAACAACAGACCTGGTCTCTGCACCCATGTGACTCCAAATCCAAGTCCAGATTCTTAATCACTTTCCTGTTCTGGAACCAAAGATAACCGACCCATCTTCCTGTCAGCCCTCCAGTACACCCTAGCAAATGAGGGGCATAAACAAACATTTAACAAGTGGATAGTACACTAAGGGATTCTGGTTTCATATATATGAATATCTGTTTTCCTTGAGGTTCAGAACCATACCTGAGACATGACCGCAAGGGCATAAGTAATTTTCCAGAAAAGGACTCCAAGTTTACTAGCTTCCTGTTTCATAGAGGTGCATTCATGAAATAAAAGCATGGTTTATATCCCAAGGAGATTCTCCCGAAGGTCCTGAGGGAAGATGTTCACTGCAGCATCATTTGTAGAGGCAGGAAATTGGAGTATCATCCCTGGGAGAGCAGAGAGGCAAAATTCAATCAATGTTCACCCTGGGGTACAGCAATCAGAAGAATGGATCCTAAGCGAACAGAGTGACATGGGTGCTTCTTAAAGGCAAAGAAGCAAAATGATACCAAGTTCAGTGCTATTTACACAAATCTATCTGCAGAAATTAAAAATGCATACATGAAAGCACAGTACACATTTCAGTGGTATGGTAGGTGAATAAGAGCTCAACTTCCCAGTTCAAATTCCAGCTTGGTTGCTTAACAGCTGTATGACCACAGACAAGTTACTTATCTTTCTATGCCTCAGTTCTTTCATCCATTAAATGGGTATAATAAAGGTAATTGAATCATAAAGTTGTTATGAGAATAACAAACACATAAAAGTATATAAAGGGCTTAGAACAGAGTCTGGCACATAGTAAGTTCTATATGTTATTTTTATTATTAGATATTGTAAATGCAAAGAAAATATACACAGTAAACGTTGTATAAACATTCATAAGGAATGGGAATGGAGATGAGATTCAGAAGAATGAATAAATAAATTAAAGGAATCTCATAAATAACAGTGATAACTAATTTACCATAAACTCAGAAATACTGCTAATTCAGTCACCTTTGGTTAGTGCTTTTTAAAAAATCACTGGAATTTACTGGTCAAGGTGTTATCATCCACTTGCCTTACTGAGTTGGAGAGTCATTTGCAAGTCACATTTGTGACAAGTCAACTATTCAAAGTTTAAAAGACTTACTATAAAATTAGGATTCATTCATACTTTAAAAAGGATACAACAAAGCTCACTCTGCCCCAATACCCATTCTCAGCCAACCACGACACTGAGTAAAAAGTTAACAAGCACTTATTAGATACTTGCTTACTGTACGCAAGACACAGAAATGGCTACAGTGAAGAAAGAGGAAGTCATTAACCTACACTTTTAAAACACACAATACAAAATTGAAGGGCAAATCGAGTGGTACCAGCTGTAACTTTTGAGGCGGCAGCAGCACTGGGAAGCTTGCCTTCGCAGAGGAAGTGGGAAGCAGAGCTGGCCCCACCGAGGCTTGAACAACTTCTGTCGGCTTTCCTTACTCAGTGGTGACCAAGATGCACCGGAAGGAAGACCAGGCAGCACAATTCCAACCACCTCAGCCGGCAGGCCTCTCCAGGCTGGACGCTGCAAGCTCTCTGGGACTACAGTTAGGATGGGCCCATTCCCTAGAAGGTGAGGGAGCAACTGCACTGTGGACAGAGGTAGACATGAAGGAAATTTTCCATCCATTTTCCTTCAGATCACATGATTTCATTCTTTATGACTGAGTGAAACTCCGTTGTGTACATAGACCACATTTTCTTTATCCAGTCATCTGTTGGCAGACACCCAGGCTGGCTACATAACTTGGCTATTGTGAACCCTGCATCTGTAAACATGGGTAAGTGTATATCACCATAGCATGATGACTTTAATCCTTTAGGATAAATGCCGAGGTGTGGTATAGCTGGGTCCTATGGGTCCTAGGTTTCCATGCCTAGTCTTTTGAGGAAGCTCCAAACTGATTTCCACAGTGGCTAGACTGATTTACATTCCGACAGTGTAAAACTGTTCTTGCTTTCCCCACACCCTCACATTTATCATGACTTGTATTCTTTTTTGTCCCCGCATTTTTTATTAGTGCATTATAGTTGTACATATCAATGGGATTTGTTGTTACATATTCAGACATGCACGAAATATGACAATATAATCTGGCAGATATCACGCCAGCACTTCTCCCCTCCGTCCCCACCTCCATTCCTTGGTCCCTTTTCTCTGCTGATCTCCCCTTTGATTTTTAGGAGATTCACCCCTCCACCTTTCTTGTCCTTTTTCCTCTCTAACTTCCACATGTGAAAGAAAACATACGACCCTTAACTCTGTGAGTTTGACTTACTTTGCTTAACGTGGTGGTCTCTAGTTCCATCCATTTTCATGCAAATAACATTTGTTTTTTCTTTATGGCTGAATAAAACTCCTTGGGTATATATACCATATTTTCTATATCCATTCACCCACCGAAGGATACTCAGGCTGATTCTATAGTTGGCCTATTGTGAATTGTGCTACTATAAACATAGATACGTATATATCACTGTAGTAAGATCCTCTACTTCTTCAAAGTAAATACTGAGAGGTGGTATATCTGGGTCAAATAGTGATTCCATGCCTAGTCTTTCAAGGAGCCTCCACACTGATTTCCATAGTGGTTGTACTAGTTTACAGCCCCACTAACGGTGTAAACATGTTCCTTTTTCTCCACATCCTCTCTATAATTTATTATTATTTGTATTCTTGATGACTGCCATTCTGACTGGTGTGAGATGAAATCTCAGTGTGGTTTTGATTGGCATTTCCCTGTTGAACATTTTTCAAACATTCATTGGCCATTTGTACTTCTTTTGAACAATGTCTGTTTAATTGGTTTACCCATGTATTGATTGGGTGATTTATTTTTTTGGTTTGTTTTTGTTTCATTTTCGGTGTTAAGTTTTTAAAGTTCTTCACATAGTCTGGTTATCAATCTTCTGTCAAAAGAGTAGCTGGCAAATATTTTCTCCCATTCTATAGACTCTCTTCTTGCTCTTGTCTTCTTTGCTGTGCAGGAACTTTTTAATTTGATGCCATCCCATTTATTAATTATTGATATTATTTCCTGAGTTTTAAGGGTCCTGTTGAGGAAGTTGTTGTCTGTGACTATATGTAGGAGTGTTGACTCCTGTGTTTTCTTCTAGTAGTTATAAAGTTTCTGAACTTTGGGGCTGGGGTTGTGGCTCAGTGGTAGAGCGCTTGCCTAGAATGTGTGAGGCACTGGGTTTGATTCTCATCACCACATGTAAATAAAATAAAGGTCCATTGACAACTAAAAAAAAATTTTTTTTTAAGTTTCTGAACTTTGAAACAATATTTGTACAGGAAAGAGATAGGAATCTAGTCTCATTCTTCTACATATAGCTATCCAGTTTTCCCAGCACCAGTTGTTAAAAACTTTCTTTTCTCCAATGTATGTTTTGTCAAGGATCAGATGACTGCAACTGAATAGGTTTGTCTCTGTGACTTCTATTTTTTGCCACTGGTCTACGTGTCTGTTTTAAGGTCAGTACTGTGCTGGTTTTGTGACTATAGCTGCGGAGTATAATTTGAAACTAGGGATTGGGATGCCTCCACCATTGCTCCTTTTGCTCAGAATTGCTTTGGCTATTCTGGGTCTTTTGTTCCTCCATATGAATTTTAGAAGTTTTTTGTTTTTTTTTTTTTTTCCTAGTTCTGTAAAGAATGTCATTGGTGTTTTTATGGAGCCAAACTGGATCTATAGGTCACTTTTGGTAATATGGCCACTTTAACAATATTAATTCTGCCTATTCATGCACAAGGGAAGTCTTTCATCTTCTAGCGTCTTCTTTTTTCTTTATTCAGAGTTCTATAATTTTTGTTGTAGATATATTTCATCTCTTTGGTTAAATTTACTCCTGGGAGGGTTGGTATGCTTTTCAACTTGTTATTTTTTGAATCTAATGTGAATGGAATTATTTTCCTGATTCCTTTTTCAGCAGATTCATTATTGGCATATGGAAAAGCTAACTAATTGTTGTTGAATCTTATCAAATCATTAACCTTACTTTTCTTTTTTTTTTTTTTTTTTTTTGGGGGGGTGCTGGGGATCGAACCCAGGGCCTTGTGCTTACAAGGCAAGCACTCTACCGACTGAGCTATCTCCCCAGCCCCTTATCAAATCATTAAAAGTGAACTATCAGGAAGAAGATATGATTATACTGCAAGCATGATCCTGATTTTTCTTTTAATTTTTTTATAGTTGTAGATGGACAGAAACCCTTTATTTGTTTATTTTTATGTGGTGCTAAAGATCGAACCCTGTGCCTAACACATGCTAGGCAAAGCGCTCTGCCACTGAGCTACAGCCCCAGTTCCCTGATTTTTAAAATTCATGCTAGCACAAAAATCAAATGCACAAGTATGATTTTTCACTTGTCTACAAATTGTCCAAAAACCCAGTGTAAAGAGTAGCACCAATGTTCCACCACTACTATTATCAGGATTCTTAGCAATTCCAAACTGTCATGGCCAAATCGACATAGAAGTCTGGAATACCACAACCTACACGTGCTGACACTATCTATATTTTTTTTTTCATCAGTGAATAATATGAAAGCAAAACTTTGATGTGGCCAGCCTTCCTATTGGAACCCAGTGAGCTTGTTTTCCTTCCTTAACTTGATGGACTAGCATTCTTTGAAGTGAATTCTTACGAGGAACTCATATTCCTTTTGGGTCCTGAATTTGTCTCTTCAAATGGGTATATCAACATGCCTTTCAATGGGTATATCAACATTTAAACAATTTTTCATATTCAATGTTTCTTATAAGTGTCTAAAGCCAAAACAACAGTGGCTTTGGAAACATAGTAGTCATTCTCCCTCCATAGCCAGCAGTAGTCCAGTGCTGACATGGTAGCTCCATAGTCATCCGGGACCCAGGCTTCCCCATCCTCAAATGAGACCTGTGTCTTGGGGTCCCAGTGACTGCTCCTTGCAGTTCCAGCCATGACATCAACATTCCAGGCATCAGAGGAGGAGAAGGAAGAGATTCCATCATCTCTCCTTAAAGAAATATATGGTCGTTTGCAGATTCCACTTCCTCTACAGCCAGTTATCCACATGGCCTCATCTCCCTCAAAGGAGGCTGGAAAATGTCATTGTCATTCCAAGCAGCCATGGCCCATATAAAATGAGGGATTCTGTTACAATTGAAGAAAAGAAAAATGGATTTGAAGGATAATCAGCAGCCTCCACCACACTATTTCTGCATAAAACAATGTTTCATTTTTTACACACCTTCCTTCCCCACCTTGGGATAACTATTCCAGTCTCCTGAATTCCCAAACATTACTATCACTTGGAGAATGAAAACGGAAATTCATATCAGAATATTTCCAGTTTTCAAGAAATATTTGGCTTCATGTTGATAATTTCACATTTGTTATCTCATTCAATTCTCTCAACAAGGCTTTAGCCTCACTAGGGGAAATTGAGATTCACAGCATCGATATGTGAAATGGGAACATTTAAACTTAGAGCCCCCTCCCCGTTTTCTCCACTATGAGGTATATTCAGTGAAATTCTTCTCCTCCTTAGAAATTATGGACTTCCCTTACTCAACTCTCCCCACAACCAAGATCATTTTACTGAAGCACTTGTAAAAAATATATATATATATATATATATATTTGATTCCATCACTCATCTATGGAAAGGTGATTACCAACATTCTCTACGCAAACCCAGGAGTTCCCAAATGTTTCCATTCTTACTTTGAGTCATGAATTCATGTTCTTCCTGCCCCATCATTAGCTAGATGTTTTATTTCAGCATGTGCTCTCCAGAAGTACAGCATAACATTATCACTTGATCTTGTGCCACATTACATTGGAATGGATTCACTTGGCTTCCACCCCAGAATAACACCCAACTTTCAGGATGCAATCCAGCAATCCTCCCTTCCTCTCAATTGTGGAGTATGTATCATCTGTGACACTGGAATTTCAAGGCAATTGAATTTATAGTTATAGAAGAAGGTATTTATTGAGTATTTAATAGGTACCAATGGTGTGGAAATGATCTGTGGTAGAATGGATTGCTAAAATTATTATTCTCCCCATTTTGCAGATGAAAACACAGAACCTTAGAAAGACCAACTTGCTCTAGTTCTCGTAATTAAAATGTAGAAGAGCTGGGACTGGACCTTGCTTGTCTTGGAGCAGATAGCTCTATTGTCAACCAGCCCACTATGAACCAGGAACTTGCTGCTGAGGTATTGGCAACATATCGGGTCTATGAGGGTCACCTGAGGGATTGCAGTTCAGTGGAGTAAACAAAAATGTGCTTTCATTTGTACTGCACTATGACAATTGCTAGGACTAATGAGACTCAGTCATTAAGGGTGCCAAGAAGAGTGGGTCATTCCACACCAGAATATAAGCTCTTGTGTTGTCTCCTATAGTTTTTGTATATGGCCTATCTCTCTACATAGGGACTGTAATGGTTAATTTGAATAGTCAACTTGATTGGATTAAGAGACGCCAATGAATAAGAGGCCTATGGGTGTGTCCGTGAGGTCGTGTCTAGGAATGACTGGCATGTGGGACAGTGAACTGAAGTAAAGACCCTCCCTAATCGTGGGCAGCACCACCCAATAGGATGGTGGCTTGGATGGAATAAAGACTGGAAGAAGGAAGCACATGCAGATGCAAGTCCGGCTCTTCTTGAACAGGTTCTTGATTGCTACCTGTATTGTCTGAGGATATCGGACTCTCGCTTCTTTACTCTTCCAAAGCGGACTCTGCCAGTGATTCTCCAGGTAGTTTCTAGAAGCCTTGGTCTCAGACTAGGGGAGCACTGTTGATCCTTCTTGTTCTGGGGCTTCTGCATCTTAGACTGCTCAGCTGCTGGTTCTTCCATCTCTCCAGCTGCACACAGCCATAGTGGACTACCCAGCTTCTGTTCGTGCAAACCAATCTAATAAGTCCCCTTTTTATAATCATACTTTCTGTTGATTCTGTTCCTATAGAGAACACTGACTAAAACAAATCAAGGCTCTTATGTCTATTTCCTTAGTGCGTAACACAATTCTTTTTTTTTTTTTTTTCTTCTTCTTTTTTTTTATTGTAAACAAATGGGATACATGTTGTTTCTCTGTACATGGCGTAAGGGCATACCATTTGTGTAATCATAAATTTACATAGAGTAATGTTGTTTGATTCATTGTTATTTTTTCCCTTCCCCCCACCCCCGTAACACAATTCTTGACACACAATAAGTGTCCATGAAGTGGTATATACCATAGAACCAGCTCTGCACAGTCAGAGTGAAGAGCAGACATCCTGACCTATAAAACCATCTAGGACCAAATCCACACTTTTGAGCCAAGGTGTTACCTGACCAGATTTGCTCTAGTTTCATTTTTCACTTCATAGTATTTGAAGACACTTGAACTAGTTGGATGTGAAAAATTCAAGAGTGAGGAACAGCTGGACTGTTTTTAACCCTAGGCAATTTCTGGCAGGAACAGACTTGGGTCATGTGACAGAAGCAGCAGTCAGTCACAAGACAGAAGAATTCTGAACAGTGGGGGAACTCTGTAGTGCTTAGGACTACAGTTGTTTCTTTCCTTAAAATGCTTGGCAAATGTCTCAAAATCCTCTCTCCAGTTGCAGAAGTGAAGGCATTACCCAATGACCTAAGTGACATTTGAGAAAACCAGGGGACAGGTCACAGCAATAGCAAATTGGAACAGAAATAGCTAAAGCTATAGAAATATAAATTGATCAATTGATGAAGTCATAGCACTGTAAATCTCTAGTGTGTGCAATTTCAGACCGAATTCTATGTAGTTGGGATGTCAATCTGAATATTAAAGAGAAAAAAAACAGACTTGTAAAACACGAGCCCATGGAAAGCAGTTGGTGTGGGACAGGAAAGAAAATCGGCATAGTCCAGAGAAAATGCATGATGACCAGTGTGGAAATAAAGAAAGAACAATTAAATGAAAATGCACTAAGGTGCTTTCTTCAGTACTTGTTATATAGCAAGAGAGTCAGCCACTGTCACTTGTATTTGGCAGAGACTCAAAGACAAACAGGAATGGAAATGCATTCTAGTAGAAAACGAAAGGCTTCAGGTATATCAACTGGAGGTTTGTGGGCCTGGGGAAGTTGGTGGTAGGGCATTCTATGTGACTTTTTAGGGGTGTGTGCTAGTCAGCTGTCCTTCACTATGACAAAATACCTGAGAAAAACAACTCATAGAAGGAAAGTTTTATTTTGGATCATGATTTCAGAGATTTCAGTCCAAAGTCACTTGATCCCATTGCTGTGGGCTTGTGGTGAGTTAGGGAGGCAGGGAGTACCTTGTGGAGTAAAAGGCTCACATCAGGGTGGCCAGCAAGGGGAGAGAGGGGGGAGGGCCATGGACAAGATATACCCTTCAGGGACACACCTCCCCCATGACCTACTTCCTCCAGTGCAATGCTACCACCTCCCAACAGAGCCACCAGCAGAGGGTCAGGCCTGAAGCACCTGAGTCCTTGGGAGACATTCCAGATCTTAACTATAACAGGATGTATATTTGGCTTTCCCTGATTCGTCTTAAAATTGGAAACAGGAACAAAAATTAGTGAAGCTGTCAGTGATTAATCAAGTCTTAGCCATTTGAGGCCAATTGCTACAGTGTTTGGCTTCCTGGGTTGGTTGCTAGAGATAGCGATCTGACTTCCTGCAAGTCTGACTCAGAGATAGCAGGCTGGCTTCCTAGGCTGCTTCCTGTAAACACTGAATCTGTTTCCTGGGCTGGTTGCTACAGATTGTGAATCAGAGTTCTATTTTTATATATGGCCTGGCCTTTGTCCTTTTGTATATTCAGAGTCTCACCAGAGCAACACGTTTTAGGAAAATCTAATGTAGTACTGAAGTCAATATACCGCGAGCAGGCCCAGCTGCTCCAACCACCTTCTACTAAATGTGTCTTGCACCAAATTTCTTAACTTCTTTAACCCTCAGTTTCCTCATCTGTTAAGTGGAGATACAACATAAATGTTTGATGAGGCTCACATAGCAAAGTGTCAGTCCTGGAACATGGGGAGTGGCCAATCCATGTTATCTGTTATTAGCATGATCATTAGGAGTATCTTTTTAACATGACTTAATCCAAGAACATAATTATACAAAGGGAATAAAGTTCCAAAGGACACCATTCCAAGAAAAAAAAATCATATGGAAAGGTTTACGAGACCATAAAGAATATATTGAGTATTCTGTGTGATAATGAAAAGATTAATTGGAAAAAGAAAGTGAATTCCCCAGTCCAAGAGAAGGATACCACCAGAAAATATCCTTACTATCCTTTAATATCCTTAATATCTTATGTTTGATTTATAACTAATCTTCCTGAGAGTACATTTATTCCAGAGAGAGTTATATGGCAGCAATGTGGAAAAAAAATATAAGGGAAGTTAAAAGAGTTTGCAAACTTGTGAGATACAGCAAAAAGAAAAAAAAAAGAAGAAGAAAAGAATCATGACATCCTCAGAGACAGGCACTATAATTATGTCTATTTTATAGCCAATAAAATTGAGGCAGAACAAGTACAGAAATCTAATAGTCACAGTCAGGAGTCAAGGGAAAAGTTTTGCAGCAAATAGAAATTTGCTACAAAAAAAAAAAAAATAGAGGGTGGATAGTTCTCTTAAGAGCACACCACAGGGCTGGGCATATAGCTCAGTTGGTAGAGTGCTTGCCTTGCAAGCACAATGCCCTGGGTTCAATCCCAGCACCAAAAAGAAAAAAAAAAGGGAAAAAAAGCACACAACAGAACAATAGATACTTAGGTACAAATGAACCGAGAGGGTGTATGTGACCAAATCACTTATAAACTCCAAGTTACATGTTCAGAAATTCCCAACATTATGAACACCTGGCATTTTCTATTTTAGCACTTAAGGATCCATTGCATTTCATTATACTTTCTTTCTGTATTTTGTAAGTTTATCTGAAGGGTTACTCACTTTCCTATTGGAGAAGATGCCTGAAAGAGGCAAATTCTCCTGTTTTCAACAGCACCAAACTTGTGGCCCTGGCCCCCAAAATCCCAAGAACCTTGCCAAAGCAGCTCAGGCTGAGTCAGGCTTCAGTTCAAAAAGCCTCAGTTAGTAAGAAAAGAAGCAAAACATCCACTAAAAATGTTTGCTCCATTTAACGAAGCACTTTGTACCTTCTGGAATGTACAAGTTGTTAATAAATTGCATTTCTTTTTTTATAGAGTACATTCCTAGTGCGGTGTTTTGGTTTGTGTTTTATGATAGGTGCTACAGTTTCAGGGTTTGAATATGGGTTTCATTAATCCTTAATTTGTGCCTCTAGCAGAAAGGATTGAACCTTCTAGACTTGGTTCATAGTGCCCTCTCCTGGAAGAAATGATGTCTCCTAATTTGCAAAGCTTAGAGATAATGCAGGAGACGCTAAAGGACAAGGGAAGCTCTGCAGGCTCTGCACCTCCCCTGGGGACACAGAGAGGGGTCGCACAGGCCCAGGTGGTCTAAACCTAGGCCCAGCCCTACCCCACTGAAGGGTGAGAGAGCCCAGAGTCCTGTGGCAATATGTACATTTTTTTAAATAGCTGAAGGGAGAAAGGATATGGTCAACTGTCTGGTTTCAGGATCTAACCAGAAATCTAAACCCCCGAGAATGAGTTAGATGGATGAGTTTAGTCTCACGAGATTGGTGCAAGAAGTCAAACAGAACCTTGGCAGCGTAGAGGGGGAAAAAAAGAATCTCACATACTTAATACTTATTCTGTGTACTGGAAGTTAGATGGTCTTCGTCTCTTAAATTTATTGGGCTTCCATCAAAGCAACTGAGTTGTGAAACATTCCAATGGCAGCTGCTGGATGTTTTTGGAAGAAGTGTTAATCTAGAAATGCTGGACTTCTCTAAAAGAAGGGAAAGAATGTGTCGTCATTGGTGCCAGTTCACCCATTTTTCCAGTTCTCCTACGAAGGAGGACCTTCTGAACCCCTGTGAAGTCAGGCATGGCCATGTGGCTCACTGCAGCCAATGAAATGTAAGAGGAGGTTGAACCTTAAAGAATCTATGCAACACTCACCACATTCCCCTTCCCACCACAGGGTGGGCAAACTACAGCAGACAAATCCAACCCACTGCCACTTTGTAAATGAAGTTTTATGAGAACACAGTCATGATCATTCCTTTACACCTGTGGCCATTCTCAAGCTACTTGGCACAATTCAATAGCTACAACCTATGGTCAGCAAAGCCATAAAAATATTTACTCTCTGACTCTACAGAAAAAAAATTACCTTCTTTTTTTCTAGATGGTGGGGACCTCTGAGAGAAAATGCCATGAAGCACGGTCATGTGGAACATGAAAGGCCTGTAGCATAAGAATTAGACAAGCCTTCACTGAATTATGCTACTGAGATTTCCCCGATCCTTGATACTGGGAAGTGAACCCAGTGGGGTCGACCCGTGAGCCATATCCCAGTTCCTTTTTGTATTTTATTTTGAGAGAGGGTCTTGCTAAGTAACCAAGGCTGGTCTTGAACCTGAATCCTCCTGCTTCAGCCTCCCGAGTCACTGGATTACAGGTGCATGCCACCGTGCCCAGCATCAGAGCTTTTGCTGCCTCGACATGCTGGAACCCCTCCTGACAGGACACAGCGTCAAGAAGGATGTCTGAGAGAACTACAAGAGGAGAGAGTATATGCAGAATCTCAAAATACCTTCAAAGAGGCTCTCCAAACATTAGTGATGGAAAATATGCAAATTCAATGTCACAGACATTGTTCTTTTACCAGGTGGGGAATAAATACGATCCCCACATGCAAATGAAGCTATTTATCGGTTAAGCCAGACAAAGATGTGATATCCCCCATCCAAACTCAAAATGGATTAATTTCCGTATCTAAGGAAGGAAGACCAGCCAGCTTTAATCAGACACAGGTTTGTTTTAAGAGAAAGGTGAAGAGACTCATTACAGCGGATCCCAGGCACACATTGATGATTCCCAAACTTGGACCAACTCTCATAAAACTCGAGAGGAACATACTTCCCGTTGCCCTCCACGCCTCTGAATCCTTGAGCCACAGGCAGCACCTGATTTGTGACCTTCAGCTGTCTGCCAGCCCTGTGAATCATTTCCTCCTAATAAAGCCTTAAAATTGTCATCATTTTCTTTACTTCAACGTTTCGAAAGCAACGTTATAGATTGATCCACCACTGGTTCAGCTATTTTACAACTTTCCCCAGCTGGCTAAGAAGAAAGTCGTGTAAATAAATGCAGTCTTCCAGGACATTTTAAATGGTAGCAATCAAAGCTGCAAAAGGAAGGAGAGGGGCAGGGAGGGAAAGAAAAGACTGGATATACCAGGCTATGGGCCACATATGTCACCCCTAGGGGACCAGGGTAAAGCTTTTGCCAGGGTCCTTGGATTGAATGTTGTAACCACATAATAGCTAGCTGGGAGCTTGCAGGAAAAGAAGTATCTCCTCCCTTGTTCCCATCAGCCTTGACAAACAACTGGCTAAACCAAGTAGCCACAGAGGTATGGCCCCAGGGAGAATGCTGGGGACTGAGGAGGTGTGGCTCCCCACTGACCCTTTCACAGTTAAAGGTGGTTCCACTGGACACAAATCTACACAAGGTCACTGCAGATCGAGGACTCTGTGCAGAAAAGCAACTGCTGACCTAGGAATCAATTCAACTGAAACTAGGGGTGGAGTCGAGACGGGGCAGGAGTGATGTGCTCAATCTCAGGGATCGGTCCCCAGGCATGCTGTAAAGCAGCTAGATCCCCCTGATGCTATGGATTTGTGCTGCTCAAGATTGCCTTATTTCAGCTCAGAATGGAAACTCTTCCGACTCATACAGAAATCCGCATTGCCCTGGGCTGGAACAAGTGTTCTCTACAGCCCCAAAGACTTAAAGGGGAAGAAAGAAAGGGGTTTGTTGGTGTTTATTTTGTTGTTGTTGTTGTTGTTGTTAGTTTCAGCCTTCTCTGTGAGACTCTCTGATGGTCTATTCCTGGGCAATAAGCAGAAATGAGCTACACAACCCCAACAAGGGAAGCAAGAGCCATAAGAATGGAAATAGGCCCCAGGGTGGTGGCACACACTCATGGTCACAGCTACTCCAGAGGCTGAAGAGGATTGCAAGTTCGAGGCCAGTCTCAGCAACTTAGTGAGATCCTGTCTCAAAATAAAAAGCATAAAGGGCTGCAGAAATATAGCTCATGAGTAAAGCAATTGCCTAGCATGCATGAGGGTCTGAGGCTCTGGGTTCAATCCTCAGAACCAGGGGTAGGGGCAGGGGTGCAATAAAAGAATGGAAATAGAGCTCAGTAAAGGTGGTTAAACTGGGTCCAGCATTCCCGTTATCAATTGCCTGGGCTTGCTTGCCAGCTTCACAGATGACTTCAAACTAGTACGGCTGCTAAACTCTTTGAAAAAACAAATGTTCAAAACAACTTCAGTAAATTAAAAGTGAGATTCAAAGCAAGTGAAGGATAATGGAAAGATCCTATAGCAGATTAAGGGAGAAACTTAGATTAAGAGAGAAACAAATTACTCCAGTACAAAAACCATTCAAAGTGATGGCCATGAGGATATGTGGCAGATGAAGATCTGGAGATCTTAGTGGACGAGTTCACTAAGCTGGCAACATAATAGAAATGCTAGACATAAACATAAAATAAAGTATGGAATAATCATCATGGATGTGGGCATTCTTTTATTTAACAATAAAGGTCTGCTGTGTGCCACTTATTGTTCTAGGATCTAAGGCAGGTCTCCACAAAGTACAGCCCATGGGCCATCCTGCCTGTCTTGGCAAGGTCCTTGAGCTAAGAATTATTTATACATCTTTAAATGGAAAATGTGAAAAAAAGAAAAAAGAAAAAAACACGTATTAGAACAGTTGCTCAAAGAATAAGCAACATTGTCTCTTGGACTGCAAAACCTGAAATATTTACTTCCCAGCTCTTTTCAGGAAAAGCATTTGCTGGATACCATCTAAGAGTCCAAAGTTGAATGAGAAATGGCCTCTGCCCTCAAAGAACTCAGTTTGGTGTGAGCCATATAATCAGCGTCAGCACTTTGTTCTTTTCTGGTTTTACATTTGAGAAGCAAGATAAAAAACTAGAAGAAAGCTTGGGGAAAGCTATAAAGATTAATAAAAGAATGAGAAGAAGAATTTATAAGAAAAGTTTAAAGGAATTTAGATTATTTATTCTCAAAGAAAAGAGTCCATGGGGAGACTTAAGAATAGTCTTCAAATATTTGAAGGGATATTATTAAGCAAAAGGCTTTCCATTGTGGACATAAAGATTAATAGAACATAGGCTAAAAATTTTTATTATAGAGATGGAAGAATTTCTCCTGGAAAGCTTTTCAACTTCTGTGATGAGTTGAGAAATCCATTTTCTTTAAGCCTCTCAATCTAGCCTGTTTTCTCATCTGTCTGGAAGCTTTCAGTGTTGTTGAGTGTCGTCAAGCTCAAGGTGAAGGGTAAACCACAAGCCCTGTGCCTGGGCCAGCTCCCAGACTCTTCCCTTCAGACATGAGGGCTTTGCAGAAAAAAAATTTCCCTTCTCACTGTGGATCTCCATTCACTCTCTCTTGCAAAAGGAGTGTCTGACATGCTCTGAGACTGTGACTTCTTGGGACAAAACCTTGAAATGGCTCAGCCGCCAAAGCAAAGAAAAGGAGCTTAAATTATCACAGGCCATAGAGGCTGGGGTTTTGTTTTAGGGGTTTGTTTGCTTTTGCTTTTGGGGTTTTTTTTGTTTTTTGTTTTTGTTTTTTTGATAGTGGGGATTGAACCTAGGGGTACTCATCCACTAAGCCACATCCCTTTCTGTATTTTTATTTAGAGACAGGGTCTTGCTAAGTGGTTGAGGATGGCTTTGAACTTGCGATCCTTCTGCTTCAGCCTCACCAGCCACTGGGATTACAAGTTGGGAAAAAAATAGAATATGTTCATGGGAGGAAGAAGATCAAGCAAAATCTGAATGAGTGACTGAAGATTGTCAATAGAAAGGAGAATGTCACTGAAGCACATGCAAAGAAACACGTGAAATAAGAAAGAACTGACATTTTGTAATTGTAATTAATGTGATTGCACTGCCTATGCCTCTTCAAAAATGTACATTCTTAGATAAAATCCAAATTCAAAATTTAACTACATGCTGTTTATGAGAAGCTACTGCAAACCAAATGACCCTCATGTGTAATATAAAGGGTTTAATATGGAACTTCTGCCGAAGCTTTTAAGAACAAAGTCTATCGATAGCTGCGATTTACCATGAAAGGCGTCAAAAATATAAAATAGACTGATTGAAAGAGGGTTGAGTAAATGGAAAGATATGTGAAAATAAAAATATAGAAAAATATGCATTGTAAGAGCTGAGAGATGAATGTATGGATGTTCACTGAATAATTTTGTATGTTTAGAATTTTTTATAATAAAATGTTGGGGGTAGGGAAAGAATTGGAAAAAATACCAAGCAAAGCATGCTAGTCAGCATTCTATTGCTATGACAAAACACCTGTCATAAAGGAGGAAAGGCTTATTTTGGCTCATGGTTCCAGAGGTGTCCGTTCATGGATAGTTGCCCTGGTTGCTTTGATCACATTGTGGCACCATACATAATGGTAACAGGAACAGCTCTGTCTCGTGATGGTCAGCAAACAAAAAGAGCAAGGAAGAGGCCAGGGCTCCAATACCTCCTTCATGGAAACACCCCAATGACCTAACTTTCTCTCACTAGGCCCCACTTCCTGAAGGTTCCACTTCACAATACCACAGACTGGCTACCAAGACTCTACATGGGTCTTTAAGGGACTTTTAAAATCCAAACCACAACACAAATATACAGACTATGTTTTCAACTTTCGTTGATTCTATGGATAAACAGTTTTTTTAATAAGTGATATTTGAAGTGTTCTCAATACTGAGTGTTTGGGCCTCTATGCTCAGCTCTATTTATGACTTTGATCATGATTCCCAGGGCTGCACCAGGAAGTCACTGTATTTGGATGTGTCTCTGTCCTGTTGTGATCGTCCTTTGCTTTTTATGGAAGTTCATAAAGAAACGTGGTTTGAAGACAATTTTTAAGAATTGACACTATTAGAGATTTCTATTTGTTGATTTATACCCAGAACTCTCCATCTAGAAGAATTTTGGTCTTAGAATCAGGAAAAGGGTCATTCTATCCACATTCCATCATATTAGAATGGTCATATCAATTAAACACACAGCAATAGTCAAGTCAATTAAACAATGGCCTTTGCTCAAAGAGAAGTATGATATAACATTGGATATATTTGTTTTAGTTTTAGTATTTTGTCTTTTTTTTTTTTCCTAACAGTCTCACTAAGTTGCCCAGGCTGATCTTGAACTCATAATCTTCCTTTCTTATCCTCCTGAGTGGCTGGGATTACAAACTGTACTCTACCACACCTGGCTCACCGTCACAACCAGCATGACCAATCTCTCAGGTCCAGCGAGAGGCAAAGGGGGATTGGAAAATAAAGATTCACAGACATAGATCTTGAAGATTAAGCTGGGATCAGGTGGAGCTCTGCTCTCTGATGGAGATGCAGGTCTAAAGAACTACAGCAGCAATCTTTATTCATAAATGTCTCATTATCAGGTTAAAGACTACACAATCCTTATTCTTTGTATTCAGGAAAGTTACAGAAACCTGGACATCTATGTAACTTTTCCACAGTTGCACTCCATGGTTGCAAAATGCAACGTTAGAAGCTTTGTGTAGCTCTCAAGAAAGTCCATTTTTCAAAGTTACTGTAAGACAGGCAGGAACTGGAGAAGCAGAACTGGTGAAACATTGTGGTTGTCTAACTTAAGAATTCCTTCCTTCCTGGGAGCTGTGTGCCTGAGATAAGGTTAGAATTGATAGGACTCTTGCACAGAGCCTCCTCATGCAGGGCATTGCTACAGCAGCTAGGCATCCTGTGCCCTTGCACAGAAACATTCCCAGGAACCCAGTATGCCATGGCCAGGAGGGCATCAAAGATCCCTGATCTCAGTAACTGCTCTCCCATCTTCCATCACGACTCTCAACAGCTCACTGAGTATGTTATATACCACCTTTGTTAGTCAGCTTTTCATCTCTGAGACTAAAAGCCCAACAAGGACAACTTAGAGGAGGAAAAGTTTATTTTGACTCGTGGTTTCAGAGTTTCAGTTCATGGTCAGCCGACTTCATTGCTTTGGGCCAAAGGTGAGGCAGAACATCATGGTGGAAGGCATAGTCAGTTCCTGGTGGCCTGGTAGCAGAGAGAGTGAGGGTAGGGGCCACAGGGAAGATGAACTCTTCCAGGGCACTCCCCTAGTGACCTACCTCTTCCAATCACACCCTATTTGCCACAGTTACCCCCCAGTTCAGTAGTCCTTTTCAATTAGTAATCCATCAACTGGATTACTCCACTAATTAGGTTGCAACTCTCATAATCTAATCATTTTGACTGTGAAAACTACTATATTAGCAGGAACATTTGGTCACACCTCATATCCAAACCATAACACTACCCAATATAACATAATCCAATGCCTCCATTTAGATATCTAATAAGTATCTTACACTAATGCATTTGAATGGAATGCCTAATGTTTCAAGCAAAACCCGCTTCCTCTACAGAACCTCATCTCAAATGGGAAATTGTTCAGGTCAAAATCCATGAAGTCATCTCTATTTTTCTTTTTTTCTGTTATACCCAACATGATGCAAATCCCATTGACTCATTCTTTGAAATACATCCAGGGTTGGATTGATTTCCCACCTCTGGTGCTACCTCTCTAGTGCCAACCACTATTGTTATTGCTCTGGATCATTGCAAATAGCCTTGGAACTGGTTTCCTGACTTCATTCCTTGGCCTCTTCTAGTTTATTTATGCACAACTGCCAGACTGATCTTTTAAAACTATGTCCAATCATATTACTACTCTGCTCAAAATTCTTCATTGGCTCTCCATCACCATGAGAATAAAACCCAAAGTCCTCCAGTCCTCACAAGGTCCACCTGCTGCTATCCCCATGACCTCACTTCCTCTAGCTCCTCCCCCTTGCCCTCACCACTTCAGCCATATTGCCTCCTGGCTATTCCTTGAACTTGTCAAACACACACCAATTCCAGAGAAATTGCTATCTTTTCTTCCTAGAACTCTCCTCCCTGTGATATCCACATGATTCACTTCCTCCCATTCCTCATAACTTCAGAAATGGAACATCTCACCTGTTATACCTTTTCTGCCCACCCTTATAAAACAGCAACACACCCACACTCCCTAGTCCTCCTACTCTGCTTTTTATTTTTCTATAGCACTTATCTTTCTCTGGTATATGACTGTTTCTTTATTGTCTGTCTCCTTTGTCCCTCAGCGGCCAGAGTCTTTGTTTCTATCATTACTCTATGCTGAGAACTGGAACTGAACTTAGCACTTAATTTCTCCTCAATAAATATTTGCACCTTGAAAGTGCTTTGAAAATGATAAAGCATTATATACACAGCATGTAGCATTATTTTTAGGGTTGGCAAAAGAAAAGTCTTTAAAAAAAAATCCCCATCTGTTTTTCTCTTCAACATAGCCTCTTAGCTCTATTGCAAGGAGATTTTTCCTCTACCACCTGCAGACCAGATACTGCCAAATTTGGTTGTGTGACACACACAGGTGATATTCAGAAGAATCAACGACCTGTTCAGCAGGAACCCAGGGCAATGACCAAGACAATTCCAGCTGAAGTTAACAGGAACCACAGAGAGACATGGGCCTGTAGAAATGGGGGATCAGCGATAGCAGTTCCGCTCCACACAGTGCAACTTGTAGAGAAATAAGCATTGAACTAGAAATGGACAGAACAGGCACAATGCCACTCCTTGCTTCTCAGGGTTCCTCAACCTGAACATTTGGCACCACATAGTTCCTTGATAGAGGGGAGATTAGCATTACCAGCCCCCACCCACTAAACTCCACTAGTATTGCCCCAGTTGTGACAACCAAAATTTCTCCAGACATTATCTAATGTCCCTTGGAGGTGAAAACTATTATTCCAACTCCCAGTGATGGAAACCAAGATAAATAATAAACCTCATGGGTGTTAATTTCTTCATTTGTAAAATAGAAACAGCAATAGATATCACATTCAGTAGCACAAAAGAGATCCTATACATAACAAACACCAAATTTGCTGTATTTTTTTATATTTATTGGTTTTCATTTCTGACAAATGACTTGAGTGATATATCTTACTCTAATAAGTGACTTTGCTTATACAAGCTACACTGATGATGAGCATACTACATTTCTACAATCATAAATTGAGCTTTTTTGTGCCTTATCAGGCCACACCTGCAACACACAAATTATCTCCAAATCCATTCCCTGGTTGATTTTTCCCCTTAAAGAGCATGCCCTTTAAAGAGTGCATTTAGAGGCAGTCTGCTCACTCATGGTTAATTTTGCAGGCTGTTTATCTACAGTAGGATTTATTTGAGTCTATCTTGGTAAATGTAATGAAGCCTGGGTGTGCTTTCATGGGGATGTGAGGTGAGACTGGGGACAGGAGAGAAAAGTCTTCAGCTAGTTTTGAAAATGTCATTTCAGAATCACTTAAATTGGAAAAGTTCTAGACAGTTCTAAAAGAAGGGCTCCAATAAACAAACCCATCACAACAAAATCAGACAGAAAACCCATGTCTGCTCTTTGGAGCAGAGGATAGTGCGGCATTTGGTGTGGATTCTATCTTGGAGACTATTAATAGCCTGCTCTGCCAATTTTTCAATCCCTTCAAAGACTAGACATTGTGTCTTAGGCTGTATCTATTATATTAATTCAGTCTTTCTCTGTTGAAAATACTTAGAGGGATGGTAGGAATCTAGGAGGGTAGTTATAATTACCCACTTTACAAAGAGACTGAGGGAGGTTTCATAGCCTATTACCAAGATAGACTCAAATAAGCTCCCACAGATAACAATGGATGGAGCCAAGAGTTGAACTCAAGTCAGATCCAATTCTTTTCATTCACCTGCACTGAAATACCTTTCCACCCTTCAAGTCCATTTCCTGCCCCTCTGCTATTTCACCACTGTCTCAGAGAAACCTGTATGTGGATTTAATGAGATTATCACATTTGATAAAGGTGGAACCCCAAAATCTAAGAAGTTGGGTTGGTGTTGTTGATGCTATGAGATAAGTTCACCCTCCCTGGAGCTACTGTGGATGAAGGAAAACCAGGCAAACACCTCTGTATCTGAACCCTCAGGGGTGCTGTAGAAAGTTTAAGCTTATTGAGTTATTGAGTTTAAGCTTATTAAGTTATTGAACCCTGTCTTGCCAGGCTAGATACCTTCCACCCAGAGGTAAGATCCAAAATACGGACACCTAGAAGGAGTAAGAGTGTGTGGTGGTACAAAATTTCAGTTAGAAAAAATAAGTTCAAGAGACCTATTGTACATCAGGGTGACTAGAGTTAATAATAATACATTGTACACTTAAAATTAACAAGTAGATTTTAAGCGTTCTCACCACAAAAAAATATATATATGTGAGTTAATACATAAGACAACTAGCTGGATTAGCCATTTCACTATATATACATCTATCTTAGCCTCAGATTACAGGCCATAAAATCTTTGTCAGTTACAAATAGAAAATTCTTTAAAAGACAAAATATAAGCACCTAGCTTAGCAGAGGGACTACCCAACTGGAGCAGACAGCAACCCCAGGTACGTCCTGCTGTATCAACCACTCTCACTCTTGAGATGGTTGCTCATGGGGCAGCCTGTAAGATCTCCTGGGTGTGTGGACACTCAGCAGGGCTTGTAATGACGACTTGCCCTCAAGAATTTCACATTTTTAAAATCTTGTTCAACTGTTCTGGTTCATGCAGACATACAGCCCTGGCTCTGCCCTTCCCAGATATGTGGTCTTACAAAATATTATTCAACTTTTAATTGTAAAAGGGAGATGATGATAACAGTACATCTCACCTAGAATTGTGAGAACTAAGAGATGCCTGCAAATTGCTATGCACGGTTCCTGACCCATATTAATTGCACAAATAAATATTAGCTGGCATTGTTATTAAAAGAAAAATTGAAATACACAACATATCAATTAACTTTGGTGAAAATGAACCTGATGCTCCTACATTAGGTGTGACTATTTCCTGAAGTCAGATGAACATGGGATAGTCTGCCACTCACTGAGTCACACATTCCAACCCTAATGACTGAAGCAACATGATTCAATAGCTCAGTTCAGCACACTGATGCTAATGTTACCCCTAAATAAAAGAAATAGATTGACCTCTTTTCAAAACGGTACCTTACGGAGTCAATCATGATTTATTCTATGTTTCAGTCAGCTTTTTCACCACTGTGACTAAAGGACCCAACCAGCACAAGTGTAGAGAGTGTAGAGGAGGAAAAGTTTATTTGAGGGCTCACAGTTTCAGAGATCTTAGTCCATAGACAACAGACTCAATTCCTCTGGTCTCAAGGTGAGGCTGAACAT
The DNA here is from genome assembly GCF_902686455.1 of Sciurus vulgaris. NCBI lineage: Eukaryota > Metazoa > Chordata > Mammalia > Rodentia > Sciuridae > Sciurus > Sciurus vulgaris. The sequence goes on from NC_136465.1 coordinate 158,445,558, forward strand.
CATGGCAGAAGAGTGTGGCAGAGGGAAGCAGCTCACATGATGATCAGGAAACAGAGACTCCACTCATCAGATACAAAATATATACCCCATAGCCACGCCCCCAAAGCCCACCTGCTCCAGCCACATCCCACCTGCCTCCAGTCACCACTCAGTTAATCCCACCAGGGATTAATTCACTGATTATGTTAAGGATATGACCCAATCATTTCTCCTCCAAACCTTCTTTCATTGTCTCACACGTGAGTTTTGGGGGTACACCAGATCTAAACCATAACATTCTTTCTCCACCAGTTTGCATCTCAAGTTTTCAAATGTAAAGCCCCAACTTTCCCAGTAGCTGAACCCAAAGTCCCATGCCCCAGGCCCCAATGGCTACATTTCCTGATCCCGAAAGCATTCACTAGCTTCCTGACCCCTGCTCTTCGGTTTGTTCAACGTTCACTACCATCTTGATCAGAACACAGGCACTTCAAAACTGAGTCTCAACCCAACGCAAGTCTCGGGATCTTGGATCCTAAGTAGAGTTTGGATTAAAGGGTTCGGGAATCCCATACAGGCTTCCTCAGAACCCAAACCTTACGATATATCTTCTAAACTCACATCCCTACACAGCAACTGTGAATGTGCTACTCACATTAGGCTATTGTCTTCAGTTGATCTAGACTCTAGACAGTACAGCATACTTATGAACAAGAGTGCTGGACTCACACAAAGGAAATCCCAGGTAGGCCAGGTGGGCCACCTCTAGCTACGTGGTCTTGAGCAACTGCTTATGCTTTCTGAGTCAAACTAGAAAGCATCCCCCAAAAGCTCACATGTGATACAATGCAAGGTGCACAGGTGAAATGATTGGGTTAGGAAAGCCTTACCCCAATCAGTGAATTAAACTTCTGATAGGGATTAACTGAGTGGTAACCGTAGGCAGATAGAATGGGGCTGGAGGAGGTGGGTCTTAGGGGACATGCCTCTGGGGTATATATTTTATACCTGGCAAGTAAAGTCTCTCTCTCCCCCTCCCCCTCCCTCTCTATGTCTCTCTCTCTCTCTCTCTCTCTCTCTCTCTCTCTCTCTCTCTCTCTCTCTCTCTCTCTCTCTCTCTCTCTCTCTCTCCTGGTGCAATATCCTGACCTGCTTTCCTCCACCACTATGTCCTGCCTCACCTCAGGCCCCAAGGAATGCCAAGGAATGGAGTCCACCACCTATGGACGGAAACCTCTGAAACCGTGAGCACCGAAATAAACTTTTCCTCTAAAATTGTTCTTGTCTGTTCTTTTGGCCACAGCAGCCAAAAAAAAAAAAAAAAAATTGACTAAAATAAATGCATCCAAGTTGTCGTAAGAGTTAAAAGAGGTAAATTTGGCTTAGGTCCACAGTTGGCACACAGATACACTCAAGACTTGACAGAAAGGACCCTCCACTACAGCATACCCCACCACCACCTCAGCTTCATAACTGACAATTCTCTACCTATCTAAACTAGACTCTTAACAAAACTACCTAAAAATTACTCAAAAGCCTAGATCCCAACTCACATGAATACCTGATTCTCTCAAATCAAAGTTATACAAAATCAACTTTGGACATACACTATTGTTCCATATTTATTTACAACTTCATTCCTTCTTCAAATACATATTAAGCATCTACCACGTGCCAAGCACTGGGCCATGTGAACAAGACACACATGGTGCCTGCCCTCAGAGAGGTTACAGTCTGCAGTTTCTCCAAGCAGAATTCAGGGGTCCCTTTCATGGAAAACTTCCTTCCTACCAACCCAGAATAGGGCCTACACATTGAGAACCTATGGAATCATTCTTTGGCTAATGATTTCCTACATATTCCAACTTTTTAAATAGGAACACATTATTCTCATAATTTTAAAGATTTGCTATAATTGGAAAACACTTGCTGATTCCCTTGAAAGGTAATGAAAGTAACTTGTCAGGCCACCTCATGAAGCAGGAAGTCCTGGCCCTCTCATTGCAGGGCACTGGGTTTCTTCCAGGTAATTCCCAAGCTACCCGCCACTGCTGCTTCCTAATCTGCTGCCTGACATCTACTCTCTTCCATTTAGGTTCTTTGCCATTTTTCTCAGCCTGAACTACCCAATATTCCAAAATAAATGCTGAGTTTCAAATCGGAACAATTTCCCCTGGAAATTTAAAGCAGACACCACTTTATCTGGATTCCTTAAACAAGAAAAGACTCCAATTGCAACAGTCAGTCTTTTAGAAAAGCAAAGAAATTTCTCTCTTGGGGAGTTGCTACCTATGACGCCACTCGGCTTTAAAGGGTGTTAGATAAGTCTTCAATTTTGTGAAGTTTAGAGATTAATAATACCTTAGGGGGAAAAACGCTGAAAGGTAGGCAGGTCTTGTCACCGGAAAAGAAAAGATTCTTTCCTGCTTCGCTGTGATTAGCTGCATAAATTGTAGTGCCAGTTCCAGTGCTAAGTGAATTAGTATGCATCCCACCCAGAGTTCTTTATTTGTTGAAGTAAAATGCTTACAATCTTTGCTTGGGGGAGAAAAAAAAAAAAAAAAAAGAGTATGTCATTGAGTGAATATGAATTAATCAGTACTTTATGGACAGAACCCATAATTTTAAAGCAGGGGGAAAAAAAGCCAGGCATTTATCAGGGTCCCACTCAGCAATCTCCCTCTGTCACTGCTAATAAATCTTTTATGAAATGGAGTTTCTGCAAATCTTTGCAGGAACATTCCCCACCCCCACCTCCATCGTGCCTTTGAAGAAAAAAGTTAGCATTCATCTCTAATGTTTTCTTTTCCCTTCCTTACTTGAATTTCTTGCACTCAGAAAAATCTCTGAAGCTCTTTATTTTTAAAGATTTTTTTCCCAAAATTTATAATTTTAAGACCTCTTTCTTTCAAAGAAACTATTCATATAAGGCCTTCTCCCGGGAGATTTCAGAGAAGCAGCTCAATTTCAGGTGACGAACACGGTAGTTTGAGGAAGTTATGATATCCTGGACTTGCTCAGCAATCAATATATATAGTTGGAGTGGTGCGGTCTGTAGGCAAAGGCTGTTTGGGGCTGGATAAGAATACAACATTCCATTCTGACGCTTTATAATTTCCCTATAACTACTCGAAGAAGCAAGATCGGGCCAAATGATAAACAGCCTGCCAATAATCTCACGATGCCTTGATTTAATTAGGATTTTATGCTTAGGTTCATTAGCTGTGAAATACACCACTGGAAGTCTGGATGAAGATTTAAAGGGAACCCTAAACACAGAGTGGCAGGTAGCCAGTTTCTAGACACTCAAACCATACAAATGGACCTGGGATCAGTCCCCCTGAGATTGGTAACTTTTTATTTTTAGCCACAAATCCACAGGCCATCTCTCTTGGTTAGGGATGGGACCTGATGTCTGGTCGAAAGCTTAAAAAGGTACTTGACTGAGGTACAAGTTGTTAAGAGGCCATTATGAAGGGTTGGCGGGAGGTGGGGGAGGATGCAGGTAATGATTTTGCCATTAAGCTTTCGTTCCATTTTCCAGCTTGGATTTATTTATAACAACAGGTGGTGGTATTTGTAGGGAATTGCTTGTTTTTTCATTTGAGAAGGGCAGCGCCATACATCTGCTAGAAGGCGAAACAAAACCTTTTCCAAACACCGTTTCCTAGCTTTGTGCCTCACCATTAGGAAGGAAGAATTTGTAGCAAAAGGCCACCCTGCCATTATTTCTTCCTGATGACACTCATTTAGCAGCCATTAAAATGCAAATAGAACTATGATTTTTAGATCACAAAATTAACATTAACGGTTGGATGATTGATTAAAGGTCATGGCAACGGTATAACTTAATTTCTTAGATAATTGTGTTCGGTTTTCTGCAGACTGTTTGGGTTTCTGAATTAATTTTATCTGTTGTTGAACACTGACAGGTGCAGTAATTGGCACAGTCTCCTTTGGACTGGTTTCTTTCCGTGAACCGCGCCCTCTTCCCTTCCCCAAAGCCATCACCCACAACATAGAAGAGAAGGCCACGCTGGCCCGCTCACATCTGCCGACTTATGAGTCTGGATGAGGTCACTGGAGGGGTTATTACAGAGTTGCAAAGCCCCAGATAGAATTCTGCTCCGTGGCTAACGAGTTTTCCCTCTAAGATCTTCCTGCATCAGGCGCACCGTGGTGTAAAATGACCCTTGGCCTCCCTCGGGGACCCAGGGGGCCTCCTCAGATCCCAGGTGAAGGATCCCATCTCAGACCCGTTTGGCTTTAATGGAGGCAATAAGCCGTGGATAGAGGCATTAATAACAGCACAGGCCTTTCACGTCACCTCTCCGTGTGAGAGTTCAGGCAGTGACCCAGGAAGCTGAGATGGGAAGTGGCCAGAGATTGGGTCTATCTGCTCTGCTTCTCAAATGTTAAATAAAATATAGAGAGTGCTTACCTGGCAGGCTCCATGCCTTCTTCAGTTCCCAACAAATACGGAACCCTATATTGTAAAGTCAGAAATTGACAGGAGAATCGAGTTAAACTTTATTATCATTATTATTTATTTATCATTACTATAAGCTCTTAAAATGATTTTTTTCCTGGAAATTTCAAAAGACTTTGCTTTATCACAAAGACTTCTAATTTGCAAACTCCTGTCCTTCAGCTAGATTCTGACCCAAATCATATTCTTTCCTTTTGATGAGGTCTTGGAGTAAGCTGCACAGATCATTCCTAACTGCCCAGTCCTCTCTTTGGAAGGTCATGGGCTAGTGGGAGAGACCTCTGCATATGAAACAATTAAAGAATAATGCCAAGCAATAGGTAAAATGGTTACCCGACATAAGATGTGTAAGGTCACGACCATGTCTCGACAGGCTTTATTTTAATTCAACACAATATTCATTCAACAAGCAGATATTGGAGCACCTATTATGTGCCAGATTTGATTGCAGGATCTCAGTGTACTCCAGTAAACAGGACAGAAAATCCCTTCAAAGTGTATCTTATAGCCTCTGATAGGGCTCAGGGAGGAGAGAATGAATAATAAACAAAATTTAAAAGTGGGCCTAGCAGTACTGTGAGTCTTTAGAGCACCTCTCACAGAGCACAACGGTCCTAAATTCATGCTCGCTATGAGGATTTAATTCTGCGGACTTCTAGAAGAGATGGGGCTCTCCAGCCACCAATGGCTGCTGACAATTCCTCCAAAACACAAAGCTTCCCTCACCCCTACCTGCTGCTACTGCCATATGATACTCCCTTCCTCTCAGTTGCCTGAAGAACTTTTAGTCCCACTTCAGACCTTGGTCCAAAGGCTGGGATTGCATGAAAAGCTTCCCTGGTCTCCCTGTCCCCAACCTCAGATCAGGTCCAGGGCCCAAGTGCAGAGACCCAATCAGATATCCAGTTGCAGGATCCCACGGACCTCACCACCCAACCCCCTCCTACCACACCCCTAGCATGTTGCCTGCACCACCAACACCACACAACACATGCTGATTTCAATGGTAGTTTAGCAGACACCTCTTTCCCCACCCCTCTCTGGACTCCAGACTCTATGAGGATCCAACAATGTTTCCCACCACTGTCCCCATTTCATAGACCCTCAATAAACAGCTGTTAAATGCTTATGTGTAATTATGTTAAATGTTTATGTGAAGTTCGCTGGGTCGGATCCTGAAAATCAGGAAGTATCTGAACAAGCAAAGGAGAAGAGAGGCAAACTTAGGAGGCAGACGGAGTGCAGAGGAGAGCCTACAGAGCTGGGCAGGTGGATGCAAAATATTTCACCTGTGTGCAAACCCAGGGAAGCAGAGGAGGCTGAGGGGGGTTAACCCTGTAGTTCCTGGGCTGTGGAAGAATTGGCTGGGTCCCAGGAAATGCACACCTGGGTTTGGAGAGTGGGAGTGCTCCGGGGGAAGGAGCTCTCTACCAACATCTTAACAAGCTGAAGATTCTCTAAGAGGCTTCCAGCCGACAGAGAGCCATCTCAGAGGGAAAAGCTACCTCCCCGCGGGCGGGGGCAGTGCTGTGCCCCTGCGGTCAGAAAGGAAGAGAAGCTGAATTATGAGAAGGCTTAAAACTCAGGCATAGGCTTTTGATCTTGAGTTCAGCTGGCAACACAGGAAGTCACTGTAGATCCTGAAGAAAGAAGAAAATGATGAAAGGCATATTTTTAGGACTGATTTCAAAGCACAGGCCGATACAGTGCTGGGCACCAGAGAACTGAAGATGATACCTAGACGTTAGGTGTTACCGAAATCAAGTTTCCCATTTTACAAGGAGATTCTGAATTTCCCCAGGAGTTGAAGTTTCCGTGCTCAGCGGCTGAGAAACTGGTTTTGGTGGTTTCCTCTTCCGGTCTGCAAGCTTCCTCCAAGCAATTCTTTACAGACTCTGTGTTAAGGACAGAGTCTAGCCCTCAATAAATGTTTGTTGAATAAATAAATAACTGCATGGCCTTATGAAAAACATAAACATTAAAAAGCAGCCCTCAAATCTGTGCTACTAGGAAAATCCTGCCTCTCTTCCAATCCTTTCTTAAACAAGTTTCCCAGCTGAGGCTTGTCTTTGATCAGCTTTGCACAAAAGCAAAGGCAGACTGAACTTTCTCCCTCCTTGCCTGAGATCTAATAGAGCCCCTTCTCTGGGCAAGACTGCCAGACCTTTCTGAGTCCATCCCAGTCTCCCTTCCTGGCAAACACTAACTCGTTAAGTTGTATTTCATGAAGCTAACCAGGCTCATTACAGAGAACATATTTCTAAGAGGAGAGATGTTAATTTCTTCCTCATACAAAGAACAAAAATCAATGTCATAAATCCAGGAAACCTCCCCTAAATGTCTCCTCTATCATCTCTCTCCTGAACTCCGTGTAAATACCATTGTGACAGGTTAGCTATATTTCTACTCCAGCAATATGATATTGAGGTGACAAGTCACACTGCTGAAGTAAGGGGTATTGGCTGAGAAGTTATTCCTCAAGGTATTTTTGTAACATTGGAATTCCATGGACTGCAGCCGAAGGTAACTTTATCTTTTAAACAAGCCCCAGTTCCAGTCCCCAGCCTGCGTAGGACATGCTGAACTTAGATGGTGACCTATGGATTTTCAACATGAGTTAGAGGTGGGTGGAAAGGAAGCAGCTTTCTAGGGCATATACATCTCAGCATATTCGTTTACTCAAAGGTGTAACAAACACCTACTACACACACATCGGATGAATGATATATTCAAAAGTAGAGACCCAGGCTTCAATCTTGTGGGAACTTACAGTCTCAGTAAGTAGAGCTGAAACCAAAACTTACTTTTAATTTTCATACACACACATATGAACATTCCCAGCAGCAATGTGAAATCTCCAAGCAATGTTTTTTCTTTCCACCTTTGAGAACCCCTTAACTTCTCACAGGCCCAGCGGGAAGAACAAAGCTTCATTTTAGGAGTAAACAAGAATCTAATTTTAGAAATCTTCCAAGATGTTGAACTTTGTGTGGAATCTGTCAGTCTAAGACCCTGAGTCTTGGACGGGTTATTATTAATTAAAATCTAATATTCCTTCCTTCTCTCTGGATCTGTAAGTCCCTAGTCAATCAGCAATGTCCAGCTTAGGTATGTCGTTCTATACCTGTGAGGTAGATTGCAAAACCTAGGGACTTCAGCATCCCCAGGGCACAGGCAAAATTCATTAAGGCATTGCCACCAAATATTAGTCCTCCTGGAATCCTCCCTCCCAAGTTTATTTCTAATTATCTCCCATTTAGTCCTGCCTCCAATGAGTCAAAAATTTTATTAGATTTTTTGGAGCCTATATCTCTTGACAGCTTCAAAGGATTTTTATATTTTAGCATAGTTGATTCCCTCTAATATGCTTTTGTCGCCTAAGTAATCTCTGTCCTGAATCATATTATAAAACTGTAGAGCAGAAAGAGTCCTTTGAGGTCACCTAGCCCCATTCCATCTAATTAGAGACAAGGAAACTGAGGCCTTGGGAAGTTTGGCATCTTGAGAAACGTGTATAAGTTAACACTGCAGAAACCTGATGTTTCAGCGACCTGCTATTAGGTCTGTTAAGACCAAATTGGAAATGGCCCTAAAATACAGGCCTGCATATTTTTGCTTTGGGGGTAATCCCATGAGCAGGTTAGCCCACATCTCAATACTTCTACACAAGACCCTCCCGTCAGCAAGCTGGGCCTGCACATCCGGGCCTTCCAACGGCCCTTCCATGCCCACGACCTTAACAGGGACCGTCCAACAAGGAACCACCAGGAAAGTCAGAGCAGCGCACTGAAAACAGAACAGAAATGAACAGGAAAAAAAAAAAAAAAAAAAAACTAGAGATGACAGGGAATGCAAGAAACAAAAGAAACCTAAAAAAGAAAAAAAAACTCAGAGCAAAATGTTATACATAAAATACAACGCTTAAGAGGGAGTGTATTAACAAACAAAGATGAGTTCTCAGAGATTAAAAAGATGAAAGCAAATCAAAAAATGAATAAGGAGATTGGACAAGGGAGGGAAAAAAACTCACAGAAAGTAAGTAAAAGATAAAGAAAAAGATACTATGTCAAAAAAATCATCATCATCATAAGAACGCTAAGGGGTTAATCCAGGAAGTCTGCCACACAACTGATAGAAGTCAGAGCAGAGAAAACGGAGGCAAAGGGCTGCAGAGGCCTGAAATCGGCACAGCGCCCAGGACTGTGGGTGAAGTCTCCATCCAGAAGATCTACATGAGTTCCCAACACCCCGGGTCCACGTGCGGAACCCCGCGAGGCCAGGCAGGTCTGGAGAGTTTCTGAGAAGAAAAGCAGAGTTTTCATCAACGGATCAGGCCACAGGGTGACTCTGGGTTTCTAGACTTTGGAAAGAAGAAAATAATGAGGCAAGGCCTCCAAAATCCAGAGGGAGTATCTGAATCCTGGCTTCCTATACCCACCAAATGATGAATCCAATATGAGGATGGAATACTGACACTTTCACCCAAGCGAAGTTCAGAGCACTTACCTCTGCTGCACTGCCTCTTAAAAAGTCTTTGCAAAAAGAAGAGAGAAAAAACAAGAGAGGAGAAAACATGGAAAACCGGATAGTGATCAAACAGAATAGTAGAGGGGAAAGCGGAGAAGCAGGCCACGGAGGAGACACTGGACAGCGGGTTGGAAAGGAAGAGATGTAGGAGGAAAAGGGGAAAAGCAAGTAGTTGACCTTCTACCTTTGATCTAGGGAAAGCGAGGCCCAACTGCCCGTCTGCACATCAGCCTTGTCCTCCCTTGTCCATGCCACTGACCTTTGCTGGGACTGTGATCTGCCCAGCTCCCAGGGATGAACTGAGATCGCCCTACAGCAATAATGGAGTCCTGTTTCCTGTTGCCAACAATTCATCTAACACAGACATGTGACCAGTTCTGGTCCACGACATGGGAGGGCAAGACTTCAGGGAGATTCTAAGAAAGAATCTGATCCCTAGTAAAAGATAGTAACAAGAGGGGGGAGGCTTGGTGTGGGCTCCTGCCCTTCCCTTTCCTGCTTCCTGCTGGTGTGGTAGAAAAACCTTCTCCTCCAAATGCCATAATTTTATTATTTTTTACGACTGAGTAATATTCCCTCATGGATACATACCACAGTTCCTTTATCTATTCATCTGTTGAAGGGCACCTAGGTTGGTTCCACGGTTTAGCTATTGTGAATGGAGCTGCTATAAACATTGGTTGTGTCACTGTAGTATATGCTGATTTTAAGTCCTTTGGGTATAAACTGGGGGAAAGTTGTACTCCATTTGTGTACAATGAATCAAAATGCATCTGCTGTAATGTATAACTCAATAGAACAAACAATAAAAAAGCTAAAAAAAGAAAGAAAAGAACATGCTCCTGGGGTTGTGGCAGTGGTGTTGGGACCACCAGGAGAGAGATGACCAACATGCTGCTGCTGGCAGAGGAACGGCAGGGACGGCTAGGTCTAAATCCACCTCAGAACTTACCCAGACCCCCAACCCTGCCCTGGTGCTTGCGGGGTATAATTGCAGACAGCTACGATATTCGGCTCCTAAGTCCATTTTCAACTTCATGATGGTTTGATTGGGACGTAACCCATCACAAGTCAAGGAGGAGGTCCTGAAGGGGGAAGAAACGGAAAGGGAAGACAAGGGCTGATCAAAAAGGCAAGTTAGAAAGCAACGCTCGAGGGAGCCTAAGTGGACTCAGTAAACTTGTGCTGGTGCTCAGCTGGGCAGGCCTCCCTACGAGCCCTGCTGGGAGAAGAGGCTGGCCATCTTCCAAACGGCCTCTTCCTCCCCCAGCAGGGTAAATGTCGAGCAGCCTATCAATGCGGTACCTCTCCTCCCTGCCGGGGTCCAGCCCCAGCAGGGGTCCATGGGTTCCACACTGGTAAGGGGGCGCGGGGAGACAGCATCGGCGATGGATGGAGAATGAAAGACACAGACTCTAGTTCTGGTGCAATCAATCCCACTTTATTCTGGGGAAGGCTGGATTTATATACATTTTTCTTCAGGCTTTGATAACAGGCTTATGATTAATAAAATCAAAGAAGTTTCCAAAGCATAGGCAGAAATTGTTTTTACCGAAAGATTAGGAGAAAACAGTAACCTTACAGATTATCCTTACTTAATCACCAGGGCTTGCCATTGATAAAAATAAGCTGGTCCATTTCTAGTAGCTACTGTGGGAGGTGCTTTGTGCTTAGAACTTGGGGAAACATTGTTATCTGTAAGTTTCTGTGCCCCAACAGGTTCTGGCTGTGCCAGTAAATGCAGTGTTTGGTTTTTAACATAATAAAAACATTCTGCTGTTGTGAGGCTAATCATCACAGGGTTTCAACGTGTGTTTTGTCTCCATGAAGTTTTTCTGGAAATTTGTAGAATTATTCCCATCACCTCTAGCAAGATCCCCAGACTGAAGTGAGTAATATATTATTAGGAAAAGTCCACAGAATAACATCCAAGCTAGGGAGGCATACATCTGGCATGCAATCCTTTTAGGATGAGTCTCTGCAATCATCCTTCAGTGGAACTCTGTCAAGCACTGTAAGGAGAGCCAGGTGCCCCCACACCTCCCCACTCCTCACCCACCTCACAGAAGCTCAAGAGCATCATTTGGCCCCCGCTCCTACCACCGCGGGCCACACAGCGCCATGTTGTTTTCCATTAGGAAGAACAGCTAGACTAGATGGTTTGGCATCTACCACCTTCTAGCTCTGTATTCCTCCCCACTGTGCCTCAGTTTCCTGAAGTGTAAGATGAGTATAAGTAGCTGCCTTACAGGGTAATGTGCTCATCAAAGGGCCTGGTCCATAGTCGTCACTCAACAAACCCCAACTGTTATTATCCTTGATTTTGGAAACCAGACCCCAACACAGGTGAATGTCATCTGGAATATCACCAGAGGAAAGCAGAAGAGTGCAAGAAAAATGAAATCGACTCAAGTAAGAAATGCCAAAAAGAAATCAAGATATTTAGCGTGACTTGCTTAGCTGAATCATGAGTGCCAAGACACTGGCCAGCTTTGGAGACACTAAAGAGAAGTTCTAATGAGGAGCACAGTTTGAGCATCCACCCTCCGCAGGCACTGAGGGAAGCATCCATTGCTAATTCTATTCGTTACTCTTCCAGTTGCTATTAAGTTAAAAATTATCCCCCAAACTTAGCAGTTTAAAACAAAAACCACTGAATTATACCCACAGATTCTGTAGGTCAGGGATCCACACAGGACACAGCAAGAAGAGCTTATCTCAGGCACAGTGCTAGGATCAACAACAGGGGGCGGGTGGAGAGATGGAGTCCCCTGCAGGCTTGATCACTCACTCTGTGCACCTGGGCAGGGATGGCTGGTAACCAAGACCACCAGCGGCAGCACCTACCTGCCACCTTTCTGGGCCCCTTGGTTCCTCACACCACAGTGGTCTCGGGTGAGTTGAGCTTCTTAAAAGCTCCTGAGGGTTCTGAGGACCCGCGTTCTAGAAAACAAGTAGAAGATACATGACCTGTCATGACCCAGCCTCCAAAATCACACAAGGATCACTTCTGTCATCCTCTTCTGATTCCAGATGGGATTTGAGGGGACGAGAGAGTCAGTCCCCTAAGAGGAGGAGTGTCTGAATGTATGGACATGCTCTAAAAACCAGAGTTACCTCCCCCATGTTGTACCCCATTTCTTCCTTGTCAATAAAACTGCAATTTGGGGCAGGGATCGGGGAGTAACAATGTGCTCAGCACAAGGAATCATAACAATTCCATTCTATTTGCCAGTAATTTTTTATGCTAAGATCCCTTAAAAATAAGAGTGGTTATGTTATCCAGCTCTGATAAAATGAGGCTTAAGGAAAAAATCTGTTTTGCTTTCCTGATAAATAAGCCAGACTTAGGCAATTGCTTAGTATGTATTTTGCCTTGGGTTCAATCTCCAACACCAAAAAAAAAAAAAAAAAAAAAAAAAAAAAAAGAAAGAAAGAAAGAAAGAAAGAAAGAAAAAGAAAAGGAAGTCAGACATGGCCATTACTAACATTTCTCCCTTTATTCTTTCCTTGAATACACACATAATGCTGGAGCTGTGACAGCCATTTTGTACCATGTGGCAACAAGCATGAGAATGGAAATTCAATACTCTGAAGACGAAGGGCTGAATGTATAAAGAACTTGGAGCTTTGATTGCATCACTGAGCAGCTAAACAAATGCCGGCTGCCGCTTACCTCCAGATTTCTTATTTTGCAAGAGAAATCAACTCCGATTGTTGAAGCTAATATCAATCAGGTTTCTTCTACTTGGCAGCTGAAAGCTTTTCTAGCAGATACAAACTCATAATTTCATTTAGCTCTCCTAATAAATGAATTAGGCATTATTCATTCATGCATGTGACCTCCACTTTACAAATCAGAACTTGGGTAATATTTCCAAGGTCACAGAGCTAGAGAGTAATGCCAGAATTTGAGCTCAGGGGTCATTTCAAAAAGTCCAAAGAGTCCTTGCTGCTCACAGTGTGGCCTCTGATCCAGAAGGTCAGCATCTCCTGGGAGCCTGCTAGAGATGCAGAGTCTCTGGTCCTACCCCAGATATGCCAGGCCAGAATGTGCAATTTAACAAGATCCACCTGCCTATATGGCCCTAGGGGAAAGAATAAGGACCCTCAGTGGAAAGCCACAGGTCAGATTTCAGCTCAAAGAAAATTAAAAAAAAAAAAAAAAGTTTGTAAGTAATTCCATTTCCTTCCTGTCAGGAATGAGTTCCCCATTCCTGATGGCATTCAACGTCAACAGAACGCCTACTGCTAGGGAGCTGTGGAGGTCTCTTCATTATTGTGATTATTCCCATTGACGTTTCTGTGCTCAAAACTGCATCCTCAGAGACATCCCTGGATGTCTCAGCTCTGTCTAATGAAGGTCTTTCTAAAGTCCCCAGCAATATGAATCTTCAGAGTTCTGTGGGTGGCCCGGGGCAAGTCGGTGATGCTAAGACACAGAGAGGTGAAGGTCTGAGGGGTGGCTCGGGTGGCCCCCAGCAACCCAGCCCAGAGCGGAGAAAAGCATCAGGGCTGCAGATGGGTAGGAGGAGGTCCCTCAGGCAGTGGCTGCCAGGGACCCAGGAAGCAGCACTGGCACCGCTGCCTTTTGATACCACCTGCCACTGGGTTTGCGGCTTCCCTCAGCTTCCTCTGCAGGTTCCTCATCCCTGACTGAGCCCCAGGCAGAAGCTGTGAACTCGGGAGCAGGCTTTGGAAACATACACATGTAACCACATCCTCACCCTTTTGAATTTAATTCCACAGTATAATTAAGCACATATACTGCACACGCACGGCTATAATACCAGCTGTCGGTTCAATTTGGAAGTGTGCATTAAACAAATCCGAGGAAGAAGCAACAATCTCTGAGCCTGAGGCCTGGGGGAGAGCCAAGCCAGCAGGGCCACAAAATGAACATTTACTGTGACACACTGCCACCCAGTGGCCACAGGGAGAAATGGCAACACCAGGAAGCCCTGTAGGGTAGGCACCTTGGTCCCCCGCACACCTAGAAAATGCTCAAGATTTTTTTAATCAAATTGAATTGAATTACATGGAGTCGAGTTCAAATAAAGTGAAGGGAGTGGAATGAGTATAAAAGGTACATGGCGTGTTTGGGTCAGTGTCTGGGGTTGGATGAATTATTCCTGAAGCCATGGAAATGCTACTGTATGTTTTAGACCAACAGGAAGCATCCCCCTGCACCCTGCATGAAGGAGAAAGAGAATTTTATCAGAACAGAGTGTGACAGGTCAAGCTACGGTCTTGACTAGATGACCAGATGTGGTCTCCTAGGTCTGCAGTACGAGCCTTGTTTCTGACATGTTGCAGACAAATAGTCAACAAGTAAAGGCACAAATAAACACACACAAGTAAAATATGAACTCCAGCTTTAAGAAACAGGCCAAATCAAAGGGACGGTTTCCCAACTGCCACCCTCAACCTTAGGTGCCCCTTCCTTGATGCCCAACTGGCACCTCAAACACCCTGCTCCCGTTCTAGCTATGTTCACATCATGTCGTGGTGGTGGCTGCAGAGGCCACACTCCTCTTCAGCAGGTGAACTCTCACCTGTGACTCATACTGTGCTCATCACATATGAATTTCAACAAAAGTCTGACCAGCATGGTGGCCCACGCCTGTAACGCCAGCAAATCTGGAGGCTAAGGCGGGAAGATCACAAGTTGGAGTCCAGCCTCAGCAGCTTAGTGAGACTCTGGCTCAAATTTTTTTAAAAAGTTAAAAATGGCTGAGGATATAACATAGTTGTAAAGTGACCCTGGGATCAATCCCCACTCCCAAAAAATAAAAATAATGAATTTCAACAGAAATCATTTCACCATTTCTTCTGTTAGGTTTGTTACTGTTGTTGCTGTTGTTGTTGTTGTTGTACTGGGAATTCAACCCAGGGCATCTAACCACTGAGCCACATCCCCAGCCCTTTTTTATATTTTATTAGAGACAGGGTCTTGCTGAGTTGCTTAGTGCCTGGCTAAGTTGCTGAGGCTGGCTTTGCACTCACGATCCTCCTGCCTCAGCCTCCCAAGTCACTGAGATTACAGGCGTGCACCACTGCACACAGTTCTTTGTTTAGTTTTGACACAGGTCTCCTAACTAGTGCTTCTGCTAATTAATCCAAGGCTCTTGCACTTTAGGGGGGTCATGACAGTCATAGCCCTCCAAGTTCTTACTGGCTTCAAGGAAAGCCTCCATTTTCTCTTCTGCTTTGTTTCTGTTTGATTTGGTCTGGTTTCTAGCTTCAAAGCATGACACAGGATGTGGATTAAATATATAATGATATGGAGTAATAATACCCAAAGTGCTTCACAGTTTACAAGCATCTCATGTGGGATACTACTTTACGGATGTAGAAAACTGAGACTCAGAAGACTGAGGAGCCACCCTGAGTCACGTGCGACATCTGCAGCTCATGGGGCACAAGCTCAGGTCTCCTCACTCGACCATGCCACCTTCACACCTGTGAGTGGGGTACAGTGGAAACCTGACAGTTTTCACTCACAAAGGGTTTCAACTGAGAAGTTGCTCTGAGGTCATATCCGGGACTCTTTTTGAGGAGCTTCATCTTTTCCTTTTGCAGCGTCTGCCCACAGAAGCCAACTGCTGCCTGAGAAGCTGATGGTGGCTTCCTGCTGAGGGCTCCAGCTGTGGGCGGTCCGCCCCTCATATCAGTCCCTCCAGTCTGACGGCCTGTCTGAGCTCTGTCGAATCACCCGCGCTCCCCCATGTCATCTCCACCACAGCCCCTCAAAGCCACCGGAAGCCTTTAAGAACCTTGGCCCCTAATGGTCGTCTAGAAAACTATTTACCAGAAATGAACTCCCAGAGAAGAAGTATGAATCACGAGTGAGGATGGTCTTAAAGAAACCTAATGGCATTCTGGGGAGCAAGCAAGAGCGGGGAGTCTTTCTTGGGAAGAGCATTTAAATTAAGATTTTCATTTACAACTTCAATGAGTCCAAAATGGAAGCAATTGCCACCATGAGAGCAGGCTCCATCTGCATATTAATATTTTTACATTCATCTTTCTTTTCTTAAAACACACACGCACACACACACATTTACCATGGAAACTGCTCTTCAAGAGAGTTCAAGGCTAACCCCTCTGAGGCTCTCGCTGCTGGCCCCTTCAGCAGGACAACTTATCCTCCCTTGCCCCTCCTGCCGCCCCTTGCACACCCTCCAATCACTGACTGTCTCCATTTTGTTTGCCTCACTAACCCACCAGCTTCTTGAGACCCAGACCAGTGTGAAAGAATCATCTCCTCTTCAGAGATCAGAGAACAATTACCAACGCTGCACTGAACCCGATTCACTGGGTCCAAAACCAAATCTCTTATATGTACATCATCCTCCCAGGTACGTGCTTATGGTTGTTGTCTAGCAAAGGCGATACCCAGCCATGTGCCCTTGGAGAATGTCACAAAGGCGATGAGAAAGGAGACTTCTTTTTAAAATGAGAAAGGGTCATCTGTCACAACTGATTCCACAGGATTTGGTTGTTAATGCTTATAAAGCTCCCATCCCCGAGGGCAGGGACCGATGCTTCTTTTAAAAAATAAAATTCTATCTGTGGTTCTTAACCTTTTTGGAGATAAAGGATCTGTTGGCGTTTTGTAGAACCCAATAAATAACTCCCTATGTTCCCCTTATGAATTCCAAGTCTAGCAAAAAGTAGGTTGAGGAGTATCGGTGATGGAACTGTAATAGCAATTATTAGTAACCCCTACTATGTTCTACGCACCACAAGCACTTAGATATGTATATTTGTGAGCTTTGCACATAAATACCCAACAGGAACAACTTAGAGGAGGAAAAGTTTGAGTTCATGGTTTCTAAGGTTCAGTCCATGTTTGGCCAACTCCATAATCTGGGCGCAAGATGAGGCAGAACATCAAGGTGTGGCGAGGAAAGCTGCTGAATTCATGCAGCCAGGAAGCAGAGGCAGTTTGAGAAGGAGCCAGGGAGACTACAATCCCCCAGGACATGCCCTCAGTGACATATTTCCTCCAGCCATGCCCTACCTGCCTACACTTACCAACCATTAATCCATTTAAATTATTAATCCATCAAATGGATTAATCCACTAATCAGATTATAGCTCTGGTAATCTGATTATTTCACCTCTGAACATTCCTGCATCGTCTCACAATGAGCTTTTGGGAGACACCTCACATTCAAACCACAACAGTGTTAAATCATTTAATAGCATTGCCCATACTTCATAGGAAGGAAACTGAGGTATGGGAGTGGATTCATTTGCCACCCAGTAAGTGCCCAACCAGGATGCCTGTCTGTCAGTGGTTCCATTTGTAACCAACATGCAGAGCCACCTCCCAGACACCTGAAGCATTACAGAAACTGGTGATCAGGAAACCTGGCTCTCTGACCAAATGGGCTTCCCAAAACATGCCCCCGAATTGAAATGTATCCCCCACAAACCACAAGCCTCCCTGTACATAATTAGAACTTTCTCCTTTACCAAAAGCAGAAGAGAATGTGTGTTATTGGTGAAACTGGCTGCTTAATTTGCAAAGATCAATGCAAAAGGGAAATTTTAAAGAGTTCAAAACTTGTTAGAAATTTTAAGCTGACAACAGCAAAGCATTAAGCCAAGGCCCTTCTGAAGCCAGGATCCTGTCCAGTCACACAGATCAGACATCCAGGAAACTGGAGAGAAGCCCAGGGAGCACTCAGGAGCACACAGACTCTTTCCCTGATCAGAGAAGTCACTCCTGCTGGGCAGTGAGCCAGGTCGCTGAGGGGATGAGGCGGGAAGGGCATGCCCACCTCTGAGCTTCTACAAGTAGAATGAAAATTCCTCCCCTCAACAGCCAAAGAAGAATGGGGAAGAAAAGCTCGCCATTCGGGGTCCTTGTTTGAGACGGTGGTGAACATTATGCACATGCGCACTCTGTTTCACACGCGCTTCGTTGGGAGTCACAGACGCCTTCGGGTGTGTCTCTGCAGGTGTTTTTGCCTCAAACAGAAGGGATGAATACACACACACAAACACACGCGCACATACCTATATGTATGTGTGTGTACACCAAAGACCCCACCAGGTCCCTTCCAGCTCTTAAATTTTTTGGTTATGACCATCCCAACTTAATCCCGGGCCCATCTTCCTAAATCTTTCATCTCAGCCAGACTCTATCTGGCTCAGAATGAGTCAGCTCATTTTCTTCCTCAGGTAAAGGTCAAGCTGCCCCCATTATTTGTGCGCAGGAATCTTCAGTCTCTGTCACCCATGGCTGTCAATCCAGAGGACTGGATTTACACTCAATGTGGTCTGGGTTCTCATTAACCTTGAAGTGTCTCCTCCTACACAGAGCTGTGACATTTAAAATCCTATCAAAGTAGTCTAAAACAACCACCAGACTGAACCTTTGGGGGATAAAATAAATGATCCATAAGACCAGGATGAGAAAGAAATAAAAACAGGCCTTAAAGAAGCAAGGTCTCCATTGAACACATCACAACACATAATTTTGTGTTAGTCTCTCTCTCTCCGTAGTATACCTGGAATTGAGTGATAGTCATCAAATTTAACCCTTCAAATGTAATTGTGGTTCTGCATGTCATCTTGAAAATGGACACCAATCAACATTTCCAAGAAGGTGAATTGTAATTTTTAACAGGTTCTCAAAAAATGTTATACAAGTTCCAAAGACTGAGGTCTTGTTTAAAATAAAAAATGATTCATGTGGGTCCTTTCAGAATAAATTGATTTCCCTATAAAGTCAGTCCTCTATATCTGTGAGTTCTGTATCCACAGATTCCTCCAACCTCAAGTTGAAACTATTTGTAAAACAAATTTGCACGTATGTTGGTCATATAGAAACTTTTTCCCTTGTCATTATTCCATAAATAAGACTAACAACTATGTAAATAGTAACTGTATTGTTTCAAATAATCTAGAAATAATTTAAAATATGCAGGAGGGGCTGGGGGTGTAGCCCAGTGGCAAACACTTGTCTAGCATGCACAGGGCCCTGGGTTTGAACCCCAGTACAAAAAATAAGGAAAGAATATAGGAGTACGTATGCAGGTGATGTGCAAATACTGTGCCATTTTATAAGGTAATTGAGCATCTGAGGATCTGATGTCCACAGGGGTCCTGGAACCAATCCCCATAGCTACCAAAGTGACTGCATTTTCAGACTGCATCAGATATGGCTCTCTGCCCAGCCAGGCTGATGTGCAATGAGCATCACTGATACTCTTTCATTAGTTGAAAGCCTATTGAGAACCTACTATGCGTCAAATGATGTAACAGGAATGAGGAATCTGAAGATAAATAAAACGTGGGTTCTCTCTCAAAGGGCTGCCCAGTACAACAGAAGAGACAGTCACATGGGAATACAGGCTGCGAGAGCAGCGCATACCCACTGCGTGCTCTAGGAGGACAAAAGGGACTGACAGAATCTGCAAGACGTTCTGACGGAAGAGAATGTTCCAGGCAGAGAAAAGGGTGTCCGCAGAAATGGAATGGTGCAGCTAGGCATGCCAATCGGGGAACCCTAAATGCAGTCCTAAACTGTGTTGGAAAGATGAGTCGGGATCCCGCCATTTTCTAACCTCATGACTTGAGTAGCTCACTTGCTCCTCAGTTTCCTTGTCTGCAAATTGGGATAATTACCCCCAACCACTGCATCCCTACAAGGTTCTAATGCAGATTTACATAAAAGTGACTTGCAAACCTGATGAGCTGTGCAGATGTCGGTTGTACTTTTATATCAAAGCAACTACAGTTGTGCATCACTTAACCACAGGAAAATGCTCGGAGAAATGTGCCACTAGGTGCTTCTGTCACTGTGCAAACCTCATAGAGCGTACTCACATGGACTAAGACAGCTATGATGTCACAGGCAGTATAATCTTATGGGGCCATCATTATATATGCAGTCCATCCTTAGCCAAAATAACTATTTCTCTTTTCTCTTATTCATGAAAGCACAGACTCTCAGAATGGCAATAGAAGAAGGGACCCTGTAGGTCGCCTGTTAAGTGACGCATCGATAACAAAACTGAAGCCCCTAGAGACAGTCAGCTTCACCACTATCAGCTACAGCATCAGGGTGAGCACGATGATTGGCACAGACACCATTTTTGAGTCCTTAACTGCCTCCTGGGCAGTGCGTCAACAACTCTAAGTATCGTGCGTCATTTACAACTCCTTGCAATTGGCACAATAATGACCTCAATTTGAAAGAGGAAGAAACTGAGGCTTGGAGAGGTGAAATAGCTTGTCCAGCAACTCAAAGCTCGTAACAGGCAAAGACAGAGTTTGACCTCAAACTCTTAACTTTCTGTTACAATGCCTCTTTCTGCTTTTCCTTTTCCTCCTTTCTCCTCCTTTGCCTCCGTCTTTGACTTTAAAGTGGGCCCACCATTTGCTAGAATAAATTTTTCCAGGAGGAAGGGAAGGGAAGAAAATTGGTAGACAGGCCCCAGCTGCAAGCCTCTGAGCCCAGGCCTCCGTCGTCGCCAGGAGAACACCGCAAGACGCAGAAGAAGTCTGACGCCTCTCTCCAGAATTAGAGCTCAGCTCTGAAAGCAGAAGCTGCACAGTGGGAGCTCCAAGCAAGCAGCAGGCAGCACTGCCCGTGCAGAACCTTCCCTGACCCGTTAGCCTTAACACGTGTGTCTCATCCGCAGGGAAGAGGCAGGCAGAGGGCTGCAGCAACACCAGCTCTCACCCCCTCAGCTAGCCCTCCCCTTCAACAGGCTCAGTTCCTTCCCTTTGCATTATTTCCTTTCTCCTAATGGACTCCTTTTTGGGTCCTCCCACTTTTTTACTTCTGGAATGGAACCATTTCCTCCTCTTTTTACAATTCCTAACAGATATGGCTGGGTATTAGGAGATACTTGACACACCTTTGCTTCCATGGTTGCCTTCTGAAGGCAAGGGGACACAAGGCTCCCTTCATTAAAAGCCCTGTTTCCAATGGTGTTTTACTGAGCCACAAAGAAGAATGAAATTATGGCATTTGCTGGTGAATGGGTGGAATGGAGAATATCATGCTAACTGAAATCAGCCAGATTCAGAAAGTCAAAGGTTGAATGTTTTCTCTCTTGTATGGAAGCTAGACCAAAATAAGAGGCGAAAAGTGGATGGAGAGAAATCCCATGGAAATAGAAGGGAGATCATGGAATAGAGAAAGGGAATATAGGGGGGTAATGGAAGGACAGGAAAAGGGAGAACAAGTGCAATGCAATTGTCCGAATTATGCTATGTATACATATGAATATGCCACAGTGAATTGCACCTGAATATGTATTCATAAAGCACCGACTTAAAAAGACTGTAAATGAGCAGAAGGAAAACGAGTAGAATAAAGGAAGGAGAGTGTGAGGAGAAGCAGACTGGGCACTGGAGTGGAGTAAATTGTATTCCATGCATGTATGATTATGTCAAAATGAACCCCAATGACATGTATAACTATAATGCACTAATAAAAACATTTTAAGAGCCCTGTGTTTCAAGAGCTAAGCTTGGGCACCATTTCATGATTTTGTGTTATGGTTTAGATATCATGCGTCCTCCAAAAGTTCATGTGTGAGACAACACGAGAAGGTTCAGAGGAGAAAAGACTGGGTTATGAAGGCCTTAACCCAATCGGTGGATTAATCTCCTGATGGGATTAACTGAGTGGGTAACTGAAGGTGGGTAGGGTGTGACTGGAGGAGGTGGGTATTGGGGGCATGCCTATGGGGTTTATATTTTGTATCTGGCAAGTGGAGATCTCTTTCTCTCTCTCTCTTTGCTTTCTGATCATCTTGTGAGCGGCTTCCCTCTACCACTCTTCCACTATGATATTCTTCCTCCCCTGAGCCTCGAGGAATGGAGCCAACTCTCTATGGACAGAGACCTCTGAAATGGTGAACCCCCAAATAAACTTTTCCTCCTCTAAAATTGTTCTTGTCAGGTCTTTTAGTCACAGCAGTGAAAAAATTGACTAAAACATTTTGTAAATAAGTATAGGTCCAGCAGAACACAAATCAAAGGAGAAAATCAAATTGATAAGCTGAAAGTAATTGAGCCATAATTTGTTTAGGTGCCATCATCCCCAAGTTCCATCCACGCCCTGCAGGAGGACAGATACCTCTGGGGAAACCCTGGACTTCAGCATTGACTCTACAGATGATCTGCTTCAAGTCCTGACTATTGCTAGGTTTAGACCATCCTATAAGCTTCCTATAAGGAGTGCTTATCAGTACAACTCAGACCCCGGCATTGAATAGTTCCCAGTGGATATCTATGGGATAATGAATGAAAACATTGAGTGTCCTAATAAAATTATAAATATATCATGAAGAACAATCAGGAAGCCACACTCCCCACCAAGAGTTTGGATCTGCCTTCTGTCAATGACACAGTATATGCAAGTCATAGTAAGTGAGGATGGATTCTAATCAAATTTAATTTATGACCGAGGGAAAGGCATCATTTACATCCAATATGCCTATTCCTGTCAATTGACTGTTTCCTTGGAGTGCTGTGCAGATTAGGGGTTTTGAGGCCTCTTTTGAGCCCAGCAGGAGAGTCATGATCTACTAGTAATGTCTGCCATGGACACAGACGAGGGATGATGGCAAGGATGCATATATTTGTCATCCCTTTGTTTATATGTCCAAAGAACTATTAATCAGAAGTGGGATTGATCAACCACAAGAGTATGGAAAAGGAGGGCCATGGAGCCAGCTGTGGGCACTGCCCAGTGAGCCCTGTGGCAGGTGTTTCTTTGATAGGAAAAAGCACAAAGCAGAATCCATATCATTAAATACTCATCACCCAAGTACTGAATCCAGGTTTACCAAGCAAATTCCGATTTGCCCTCCCAAGTAGTATGCCATCAGGGGAAGAATAATCTGGGTCAGGATATACTCAGAGTCCAGTGGCCAGTTCCCTTGACATTTATAGTTCTTGATGAAGATTAAGAAGATGTTTTTCTGGTTTTATTCATTACTCTGTTTATGAGTGTCCTTCCCAGAAAGATGAATCAACACTCAGGTGCCCTTGGCCAGCCAGGTTTCTGAGTTGGCAAAGCTGAGGACCAGATCTGGGACTGTGGTAAAGTGCCAACAATGCCTGAATGTTGACAGCTCGACTCTAAGAGGGTGTAGGCATAATTAAATCACTAACATATTTCTAAGAACCAGGTTAGCAGGCCACCTGAGTTCTGAAGGTGGGGCACTATATTATTTATTTTAATGAGAACAGAATAAAAGTAATGCTTTTAATGCCTGGAACACGTGAGACCCAGATGGAGCCTGTGAGTTCTTCAAGGGCAGACACCATGTCTTAATCTATGGTCACATATATCCTCAGTGTCATCATTGTCCTGAGACGTAGCAAGGGCTCAATATTTGTTGAATGAATGAGTTGATTGCATGGGCAGCAGAAATGTTCCGAAGTGTTGAGCAAGGAGCAATTTGGATAAGAGAAAGAGCCTGAAAAGCCAACAAGAGATGCTAGCAACAAAGCCCCAGCTTCGCAATGTCCCCCTGAGCTTACCCAGCCAGTTTAGGAAGTTTTCCTCTTCGATTCAGCGATGCCACATTCATACGATATAGCCTTGAGCCTCTGCCTGTGCTGTTCCTCTGCCCAGAATGATCTTGCCATCCTACACATGGACGCACACACACTTCACATGACTGCTTCTCCAACTGTCACCGCTTTTTTTTTTTTTTTTTTTTTTTTATTGTAAACAAATGGGATACATGTTGCCTCTCTGTACATGGTGCAAAGGCATACCATTTGTGTAATCATAAATCCACATACAATAATGTTGTTTGATTCATTCTGTTATTTTTTCCCCTTCCCCCCACCCCTCCCACCCCTCTTTACCCTCTATACAGTACTTTCTTCCTCCATACTTGCCCCCCTCCCTAACCCTAACTCTAACCCTAACACTAACTCTTCCCTCCCCCCCATTATGTGTCATCCTCCACTTATTAGCGATATCATTCGTCCCTTGTCTTTTTGAGATTGGCTTATCTCACTTAGCATGATATTCTCCAATTTCATCCATTTGCCTGCAAATGCCATAATTTTGTCATTCTTTATGGCTGAGTAATATTTCATTGTGTATATATACCACAGTTTCTTTATCCACTCGTCAATTGAAGGGCATCTAGGTTGGTTCCATAGTCTGGCTATTGTGAATTGAGCAGCTATGAACATTGATGTGGCTGTATCTCTGTAGTGTGCTGATTTTAGATCCTTTGGGTATAGGCCAAGGAGTGGGATAGCTGGGTCAAATGGAGGGTCCATTCCAAGTTTTCTAAGGAATCTCCACACTGCTTTCCAGAGTGGCTGCACTAATTTGCAGCCCCACCAGCAATGTATGAGTGTACCTTTCTCCCCACATCCTCGCCAACACCTGTTGCTTGTATTTTTGATAATCGCCATTCTAATTGGGGTGAGATGGAATCTTAGGGTGGTTTTGATTTGCATTTCTCTTATTACTAGAGATGTTGAACATTTTTTCATATGTTTATTGATTGCTTGTACATCTTCTTCTGTGAAGTGTCTGTTCATTTCCTTAGCCCATTTGTCGATTGGGTTATTTGTATTCTTGGTGTAGAGTTTTTTGAGTTCTTTATAGATTCTGGAGATTAGTGCTCTATCTGAAGTATGATTGGCAAAGATATTCTCCCACTCTGTAGGCTCTTTCTTCACATTACTGATAGTTTCCTTTGCTGAGAGAAAGCTTTTTAGTTTGAATCTATCCCAGTTATTGATTTTTGCTTTTATTTCTTGTGCTATGGGAGTCCTGTTGAGGAAGTCTGGTCCTAGGCCGACATGTTGAAGATCGGGACCTACTTTTTCTTCTATAATCTGCAGAGTCTCTGGTCTGATTCCAAGGTCCTTAATCCATTTTGAGTTGAGTTTTGTGCAGGGTGAGAGATATGGGTTTAGTTTCATTCTGTTGCATATGGATTTCCAATTCTCCCAGCACCATTTGTTGAAGAGGCTATCTTTTCTCCATTGCATATTTTTGGCGCCTTTGTCTAGTATTAGAAAGTTGTATTTATTTGGGTTTGTGTCCGTGTCCTCTATTCTGTACCATTGATCTACCTGTCTATTTTGGTACCAGTACCATGCCGTCTTTGTTACTATTGCTTTGTAATAAAGTTGAAGTTCGGGTATTGCGATACCCCCTGCTTCATTTTTCCTGCGAAGGATTGCTTTAGCTATTCTGGGTTTCTTATTCTTCCAGATGAATTTCATGATTGCTTGCTCTATTTCTGTAAGGTACGTCATTGGGATTTTAATTGGGATTGCATTGAATCTGTATAGCACTTTTGGTAGTATGGCCATTTTGACAATATTAATTCGGCCTATCCAAGAACATGGGAGATCTTTCCATCTTCTAAGGTTTTCTTCGATTTCTTTCTTTAGTGTTCTGTAGTTCTCATTGTAGAGGTCTTTTACCTCTTTTGTGAGATTGATTTCCAAGTATTTTATTTTTTTCGATGCTATGGTGAATGGGGTAGTTTTCATAATTTCTCTTTCTGAGGATTCCTCACTTATGTATAAAAATGCATTGGATTTATGAGCATTGATCTTGTAACCTGCCACTTTACTGAATTCACTTATGAGTTCTAACAGTTTTCTGGTGGAATTTCCTGGTTCCTCTAAGTATATAATCATATCATCCGCAAATAGGGATAGTTTGATTTCTTCTTTTCCTATTCGTATTCCTTTAATTTCCTTGGTCTGTCTAATTGCTCTGGCTAGAGTCTCAAGAACGATATTGAATAGGAGTGGTGAAAGAGGGCATCCCTGTCTTGTTCCAGTTTTTAGGGGGAATGCTTTCAGTTTTTCACCGTTTAGAATGATATTAGCCATGGGCTTAGCATAGATGGCCTTTACAATGTTAAGGAATGTTCCCACTATCCCTATTTTTTCTAGAGTTTTGAGCATGAAGGGGTGTTGTATTTTATCAAATGCTTTTTCTGCATCTATTGAAATAATCATGTGGTTCTTGACTTTAAGTCTATTGATATGGTGAATTACATTTATTGATTTCCGGATGTTGAACCAACCTTGCATCCCTGGGATAAAACCCACTTGATCGTGGTGCACTATCTTTTTAATATATTTTTGTATGCAATTTGCTAAAATTTTATTGAGAATTTTTGCGTCAATGTTCATTAATGATATCGATCTGAAATTTTCTTTCCTCGATTTATCTCTGTCTGGCTTGGGTATCAGGGTAATATTGGTTTCATAGAATGAGTTTGGGAGGGTACCCTCCTCTTCTATTTCATGGAATACTTTGAGAAGTATTGGAATGAGCTCTTCTTTAAAGATTTTGTAGAACTCGGCTGAGAACCCGTCTGGTCCTGGACTTTTCTTTGTTGGTAGGCTTTTGATGACCTCTTCTACTTCATTACTTGAAATTGATCTATTTAAATTTTGTATGTCCTCCTCGTTCAATTTAGGCAATTCATATGTCTCTAGAAACCTGTTGATGTCTTCGAAATTTTCTATTTGGTTAGAATATAGATTTTCAAAATAGCTTCTAGTTATGTTTTGTATTTCAATCGTGTCTGTTGTGATATTTCCTTGTTCATTCCAAATTTTGGTGATTTGGGTTTTCTCTCGTCTTCTCTTTGTTAGAGTGGCTAAGGGTTTATCAATTTTGTTTATTTTTTCAAAGAACCAACTATTTATTTTGTCAATTTTTTGTATAGTTTCTTTTGTTTCAATTTCGTTGATTTCAGCTCTGAGTTTAACTATTTCCTGTCTTCTACTACTTTTGGTGTTGGTCTGTTCTTCTTTTTCTAGGGCTTTGAGCTGAAGTGTTAGGTTGTTTATTTGTTGATTTTTACTTCTTTTATTGAATGCGCTCCATGAAATAAATTTTCCTCTAAGTACTGCTTTCATAGTGTCCCAAAGATTTTGATATGATGTTTCTTTGTTCTCATTTACCTCTAGGAATTTTTTAATTTCCTTCCTAATATCTTCTGTTATCCATTCATCATGTAATAGCATATTGTTTAATCTCCAGGTGTTGGAGTAGCTTCTGTTTTTTACTCTTTCTTTATTTCTAACTTCAAACCATTATGATCTGATAGAATACAAGGTAGTGTCTCTATCTTCTTGTATTTGCTTACATTAGCTTTGTGGCATAATATATGGTCTATTTTAGAGAAGGATCCATGTGCTGCTGAGAAGAAAGTGTATTCGCTCTTGGTTGGATGGTATATTCTATAAATGTCCGTTAAGTCTAAATTATTGATTGTGTTATTGAGATCTATGGTTTCTTTGTTCAATTTTTGTTTGGAAGATCTGTCCAGTGGTGAGAGAGGCGTGTTAAAATCACCTAGTATTATTGTGTTATGGTCTATTTGGTTTCTGAAATTGAGAAGGATTTGTTTGACATACATGGATGAGCCACTGTTTGGGGCATAGATGTTTATGATTGTTATGTCTTGCTGATTTATGGTTCCCTTAAGCAGTATGTAATGTCCTTCTTTATCCCTTTTGACTAGTTTTGACTTGAAGTCCACCTTATCTGAAATGAGGATGGATACCCCAGCTTTTTTGCTGAGTCCATGTGCATGATATGTTTTCCCCCATCCTTTCACCTTTAGTCTATGTGTATCTCTTTCTACGAGGTGAGTCTCTTGCAGGCAACATATTGTTGGATCTTTCTTTTTGATCCAATCTGCCAGTCTATGTCTTTTGATTGATGAGTTCAGGCCATTAATATTCAGGGTTATTATTGAGATATGATTAGTATTCCCGGTCATTTGGTTCATTTTATTTATTTATTTATTTATTTATTTATTTATTTTGAGACGACTTGGTTCTTCCTTTATTTGACAATTCCTTTAGGATGGTTCCTCCCATTGCTGATTTGTTTCTTTGTTTTTCATCTCTTCCTCATGGAATATTTTGCTGAGAATGTTCTGTAATGCTGGCTTTCTTTTTGTAAATTCTTTTAGCTTTTGTTTATCATGGAAGGATTTTATTTCATCATCAAATTTGAAGGTAAGTTTTGCTGGGTATAAGATTCTTGGTTGGCATCCATTTTCTTTCAGGGCTTGAAAAATGTTGTTCCAGGCCCTTCTAGCTTTTAGGGTCTGGATTGAAAAATCTGCTGATATCCGTATTGGTTTCCCCCTGAATGTAATTTGATTCCTCTCTCTTGCGGCCTTTAAAATTCTGTCTTTATTTTGTATGTTGGGCATTTTCATTATAATGTGCCTTGGTGTGGGTCTGTTGTAATTTTGTATATTTGGAGTCCTATAAGCCTCTTGTACTTGATCTTCCATTTCATTCTTCAGATTTGGGAAATTTTCTGATAGTATTTCATTGAATAGATTGTTCATTCCTTTGGTCTGTTTCTCTAAGCCTTCCTCAATTCCAATAATTCTCAAATTTGGCCTTTTCATGATATCCCATAGTTCTTGGAGATTCTGTTCATGATTTCTTACCATCTTCTCTGTTTGTTCAACTTTGTTTTCAAGGTTAAATATTTTATCTTCAATGTCTGATGTTCTGTCTTCCAGGTGTTCTATTCTATTGGTTATGCTTTCTATGGAGTTCTTAATTTGGTTTATTGTTTCCTTCATTTCAAGGATTTCTGTTTGGTTTTTTTTCAATATCTCTAACTCTTTATTGAAGTGATCTTTTGCTTCCTGTATTTGCTCTTTTAACTGTCGATTGGTGCGATCATTCAGTGCCTGCATTTGCTCTTGCATCTCATCATTTGCTTCCCTGAGCATTTTAATTATGTACATTCTGAACTCCCTTTCTGTCATTTCTTCTGCCATGCTGTCGTTGGGTTTCATTGATGTAACATCTAGATTTGTTTGCAGCATTTTCTTTCCTTGTTTTCTCATATTGTTCAGGTATCAGTTGACCACTGTGATATTGCAGATTTCCTCTATTGTCTTATAATATCCCTGAAGATTTCTATTATATCCCCTCTTAGTCTTCAGTAGCCTGAAATCTTTCCTCCCTTTTGGAGGAAGTTGATAATGCAGTGCTCCACAAGGGAGCTGACTCCCTAGGGGTGGTGGCCTTCTGGTGGGGTATATTCCCTGCTAGTGGGCAGAGGTACCTTCACTTGCTGATGAATGGTCATCCAGAAGGGAAGTAGGTTGTGGGCTGATGCAATACCAGTTTGGGCCTGTGTCTCTGATTTTACGGTTCTTTTGGGAGAACCTCACCCAACAGGGAGGAGTCACCCGGTGGGGAGGTCTCGCTGGTCGGTTTTCCTCCCAGAGGTTCCGTTCAATTCACAACTACCGCCTGGGCTGGGCAGCCTTCTTCTGCAATGTTCCCAGGGACCCGGACCTACCTCCTGGGCCTGGAAGCCTCACCCTTCACAAACGAATCTCCTTCGGCTGCCTCTCCTCAGAGAAGCTTCCTGCAGTCCTGGAGCCTTCGCTCCGCCCCTCAGTTTGTCTGTGGGGCCCTTCCATCAAGAAGCCGTCTAGGACCCTGCTCTGCACTTTTCGCCTGGCTATGCGGCCCCTCCTCTGAGCAGCCACCTGGAGCCCCTTACAATCGCTCCGAGTCCCAGTGACCCGCCACACGCCTTTTCCTCTGGCAGCCACCTGTTGCTCCGTGCGGTCGCTTTAAGACCAAGTGACCCACCACACACCACTTTCTCCACCAGGCAGTCACCCAGAGATCAGGTGCGTCACGAGTCCCAAGAACTCACTGTGCACCTTCTTGTCCCGACTGCCTCCCGTAGCCCTGGTGCAGTCACTTCGAGCCCAAGCATCCCGCCACGCTCCTCCTCCTTCTCCAGACAACCCCCTATGTTCAGGAGCGGATGCTCTGGGACCAAACCACTCACCACACTGTTCCACCGGATAGCCGCCCAGAGCCCTGGCGCAGCTGCTCCAATTCCAAGCAACGTGCCGAGCCCGTATTTCTCCTTCTCCTCTGGGCAGCCCCCTGTGTTCAGGGGTGGTCACGTTCAGTCCAAACAGCTCACCAAGCACCTTCTCCTTTGGGCAGCCTCCCAGAGCGCGGGTGGGTTGCGCCGAGTCCAAGCGCTGTGGTGAGCAGCCACCTCTCCAATGTTCCCAGCTGTGTGCGATCACTGCTCCGGCGGGGGGAGGGGCGCCTCGCTGGCAGTTCTACTTTGCAAAGATCCCTGCTTTTGGGGCTACTGCCCCGTCCAGGACTCCTGCCCCGTCCAGGACGCCTGCCCAGTGGGGGACTCTCGCCCGGCTGCTTTGAGTTGGTCCCAAGGCTCTCTATATCTCCTCTTCTTGAGTCCTGAGTCCTGGAGCAACACGAAACGCAGCCACCCTCTAGTCCGCCATCTTGAATCCCCCCCAACTGTCACCTCTTCAGAGACTTCTTTTCCAACTGCTCAAGTTCCTCTCCTGCCACTCAATTATCCTTGCCTCGACCCTTTTACATTTCCTTCATAGCATTTCTAACCATATGTAATTACCTTAGGTGTTTTTTAATTATTTTTATCTCCTCCCCTGTATTCTCTTATTTACCATTGTATCCTCACGTGCCCAGCGTAGTCTAATATGTGACCGTGCCTAATTATAGTGATGCCTAAAGAGTATTTGTAGAATGAATGAATGAATGAAAAGTCCTGTACCACTGCCTCATTGGTACGCACACCAGCCTTTTATGAGTCACGCTTCAGTGGAAGGGAACAGAAGCCACCGCTCCAGGTATTTCAATCCACAGGTGTTTAATCCAGGGAAACCA
The DNA here is from genome assembly GCF_902686455.1 of Sciurus vulgaris. Taxonomy (NCBI): domain Eukaryota; kingdom Metazoa; phylum Chordata; class Mammalia; order Rodentia; family Sciuridae; genus Sciurus; species Sciurus vulgaris. The sequence goes on from NC_136465.1 coordinate 158,476,267, forward strand.
ACTCATACAAGATTGTTCAAAGGCTGGGAGAGTGGGCTGTAGGCTAAGCTTCCACAAATGAGGACATCTAAGTTAGAGTAGACAGAAGGCCACCCCTAAAACAGTGGAGTGCAAAGACATATACCAGTAAGTTTGCAGAACAAGGATAGGGAAGTCATCAATGCTGCAACTGCCTACCACCACCCGCAGAACCAGACAGGAAGCACCAGAACACTGCTGCAGAGGGGGAAAGGCCTCTGTGACTGGGCTTACCAGCACAAACAGCCAAGGCAGAAGGGAGATGCTTCCACCTACTTCCGTCTTCCATCTCGTGAGCTGTTGGATCTAGATGGAGAAACCTAAATAGCATTTGGAACCTTAACTGCAAGGGAGTCTGGGAAATGCGATGTGCTACTTTCCAGCTTGTATAGCTCAGGATGACTTCCTGAGCTGCCCTGAGTTCCAGTGTACCCAAAACCTCCACAAGCCTTGTGAGGTAAGCAGAGGAAATCACATCATCTTCACATTTACACATTTACACATGAGAAATCTGAGTCCTGGGGAAATGAAATGACAGTCCCTGTTGATTAGTTGTCAAAATTATTTGTGGAATGATTGAGGATGAATAATTTTCCCAGAGTCAAAAAGCAAACTGCTCTTGTCCTTCAAGACCAAAATGAAAGGAACACCTCTGGGGACAAATCTCCCCAAACCAATGATAATACTACTATCTACACACACACACACACACACACACACACACAGAGAGAGACTTTTATGCTTCTATCATCGTACCTACCAAACATATTCTAAGGACAAATTTACATGTCTATTTCCTTGAGGACTATGAAACGCTCAAGATAAAAGACAGCATCTTAGTCTTCTCACCAACATGATTGTCCACTGTGCTTAACTAATAGAAGGTAAAATCAATAATCAGTTTATTGATTTAATAAGCATGAAGTGCTGGGCTCTTGACACCTGGCCAGTGCTCTTTCCGCTATACACCTTGCTTCACCCAGCATTTCCCAAAACCCATTGGTTTTGTTATTCACTCACACTTTGAGGCAAAAGAAGTCTACTGAGCATCTGCAACACATCTGTGTTTGGCACAGGAGATGTGAGAGTGAGCAAGACCAGACACAGTCCCAGCTGTGGTGGAGATTACAGTCTAGTGCAGGAGACAGATATTAATTAACCACTCACACAAATAAATGCACAACTACAACAACAGTAATGGCACCACAGAGGGAGGTGCACAGAGGTATGGGGGCAGATCCTAGAAGATTTGAGCTGGGCAGGGACATCAGGGAAGACTGACCTGCAGCAGGGACGAGAGCTGAGGTCTAACTAACAAGGGCTACAGAAGGCAGAAAGGTTAGGAAAGCAAGTTCTACGGAATGAACAGTCATGCAAAGATCTCGTGGTAGGAAGAGTCAAAGTAATACCAGATTGATGATGGTTGCAGGGGGGTCTGGGAAAGAGCAGGAGCCAGACCTTGCAGGACCCAGAGGTCAAGTGATGCGTTTTCTTTATTTGTGTGGAAGAGAGGGGATGACATTCACTTCAGAAAGTTTCAGTGGGAAAAATAAATTAAGACAGAATGCATGCCTTCCACATCCCACAGTGCCCTGCTGGGGCCAGACACAAACGTGGTGAGCCAAGCCATCCAACAGCAGCCCCCATGCTCTCCGTCCATCTTTTCAAGGCTGAATCATATTTGAAGCATCGTGCAAATATATGCTACACCCAAGAAAAACATGCATTTCCAAAGAACACTTTGGAGAGAAACAGCTTGGTTTTATCATTCACATACGGAGATAGAGAGAGGTTTATATTAGCTTTTCCCATTTAATTGATTTTGCAGAAAGAAATTTAAAAGGCAATGGGATTGGAGGTTTCTTTTGAACTAACATCAAACCACCAGACCTGCTAAGGAAGGTTCAGCAGGGCTTTGATACGCCTCAGCACACAGATAGCACTGCCTCTGCTTTGGATGTGAGAAGGGGAAAAAATAGTGATTCTGCACCCAGAATCACTCCTTATTAAAAATAATTAGTGGAGATAGTGCATAAGTCACTTCTAAACTCCTCCTTTTCTCTAATTATCCTCTTAAATACACACCAAGACGGATTCACTAAAGACTTCTTGAGATATTTTAGAAAATATCCTTTTACCCTGCTCAACAAAAGCTTAAGCAAGAAACTGTTTGTTCTCAGACCAAACAAAATAATAATTAAACTGACTTTTTTCCTTGTTTTTAAGTCTCACTCCTTTTCATTCTTAAACTTTGTCATGTTTGAGCCGAAAATGAAATGTATTGCTCCCCTTGAAAGATTAAAACATAAAAAAAATCAAATTAAATTTTATTAGGAGGCACGAATAGATTCACAGCCACCAGCAAATTCTGGTAGGGTTTTACATATTTCTCTGGGGATTCAGCAGAAATTCTGCACAAAGCAGAAAAGTGTACTTTACCCATCAATCAATAAAAATAAAATCAATACCAACTAAATCCATTTTATGTTCATGGTCATTCTAACCTGACAGCATTCCTTCCACCCGGGTGACCTGGACAAGTCACTTAACCTATCTGAAGTTTGGTTTGCTTACCTTTCAAGTGGAAGTAACAAATAACTTTAAGAAGAGTTTCAAAGCAAAATTGAGGTTACTGAGACTTTATTTCTTTATTATTGTTTTTTATTTTTATTTTTTTTAGATATACATGACAGTAGAGTATATTTTGACATACTATACATACATGGAGTGTAACTTATTCTAATCAGGCTAAGCCTTTATTTCAGAAGGAGGTTGCATGTTTTAGTTTTTCCGGAGCCTCAGTACACTGGGCACACTCTGTCCTTAGCACATTTCTCTCCTGTTCCATGGAAAACGAACAAAGCTTCTAGTGCTTCAGGGGCCTCTGCCCCCAATTTCCCAACCCCTGTATCTCTCGTTGATCACTCTCTGCTCTGTGTTTTCAGGGTCTTTTAAGAGCTTATCTCACCAGATTATAATTATTTGCTTTATCACTGTCTTTCGCAAACAGATAGCTTGTTCCTTGGGGCAGCGAGGGTGTCCTATTCATCCCCATATCTTTAGCCCATAGCAAATTTCCTGGCATGTTGGGGGCTGTGCCATGTTGGCGGCGCCAGGATGGCGCCTGATCGTATCGGCAGCAAGGAGGTTGATTGACATAAGCACACTCAGGTGATTTTCTCGTCCACGCACACAATGTATGCGCATGTGTTCTCGAGCACTAATTGCCTGCTCGGAGCATCTCGCCTAATCTTTGCGTAAGAGGCGTGGCCCTGCTCTCCGCCTCCTGGAGGTGATATAAGCGTAGGCGGAGCGAGACACACAGCACAGCAGCCATTAGAAGCAGCCAGAGGGAAAAACGCGCCACAGCAGCCATTAGCAGAAGAAAAGCAGTAGCAGAAGACACGCCCCGTGGCAGTAGCCAGAGAAGACACACCACAGCAGCCATTAGCAAAAAAGCCAGAAGAAAGAATACAGCAGCGAGTAGGGGCAGCGGCGGAAGGCAGATCGTGGAACGGAGAACTGAGACGCATCACTAGGGCACCTTGGGTGGACGTACCCTTAGTTCACAGGATGCAGGACTTTAAGGCGTGGCAGGTCTCTCTTCTTCTAAGCTCTAAGAAAAGCCTGTCCTTCTTTCAAAATCTCTGATAAGCAAAGTCTCTCTCTCTCTCTCTCCTCTCAAAGCAAGTAAACCTCATTTCCTCTATCCTCTATAAGTAAACAAGCAAGAAAGCAGTGCACTAAAGAGAAAGATAGAAGTGCCTCAGTTTCCACTCCACCACCCATAAGACCCGTGCAAGTTGTTGCTGCAAGCGGTGACAAATATCCACGGATTTTGGAACCGCAAAGAGCCAGCGACACTGGCATAAAATCTACATTGCCTGAATACGTGTGTGCCATGTAGGCATGGTCATTAGTCATAAGCTTAGTATAACTGTGCAAATTAGAGGGAGACTAAAAAGTGTAATTCCATGTAGCAAGGGATCTCTGTTTACTAACTCTCTTCCAACATCATCAGCAATTTTAATTGATAACAGAATGTGCAAAGATAAGATTCTCCTTTAGCCAAATCCAGTCCTTCTCCAATCACCCTCTGCCTCTCTCATTCTTTGTTGCCCTTTGATTCCATCAGAGGAATGATCACAACCTAGGACAGTTTCTGCTTGTCTGTTTCTTTGTATTTGTTTTTGTTTTCTCCACTAGGAGTGCTCGATGGTGGGAATTGTGTCTCTGTTGCTCATTGCTGAGGCATAGCTCCTCCTACAGTAGGTGTTCAAAAGGTATTTGCCTAGGGAATGACTGAAGCCAGCAAGTATGGAATACCCCGCCATATAAAATCTCTGCATTCGGTCTACTCGTATTAGATTTCCAAGATGATTCGGGAAAACCTGAAATTCAGCCTTTTGGAATCTACAAGGGGTCCCATAAATGTCCCTTCCTTCCCCCCTTTTGGACAAGCTGGGTATTGAAACAAAGACGTTTGTAGTTAAAGCATCAAAATTTACCTTTATTAACAATCAAGCTGAAATTGAAGAATTTAGCAAATGACCCCGTGGCCCTAAATCTCAGAATCATTTAACCTCTGGAAGCCTCTGCTTGGAGGTGAAGGAGCTTCACTTCAAAAATTATGGCATTAAAAAAAAAAAAGTTATGGAATACCATAAACAACTCCTCCCCAAGAGTGCGGGCAGAAGGGCTTGGGACCCAAATACACGATGGCTTCTTCACCCAGGGATCCGCTGGGGAGCAGCCCTCACCTCCAGCAAGAATGGGGTAGTAAGAACCTTGCCTTCATCAGCAGAAGCCACACAGGATGGCCCTTTCTGAAATAGTCAAGGTCCCCTGTGTTGAAATTGTTCTTTTCCTGAATGGCTAAATATCCTGGGGGAAATCTCCAGAAGCAATATCTCTGATTCACAAAGCAAGATAGAGGAAGAAGAACAAGAAAAGAATTCTTAACATTCTTTAAGAATGCTTCTTCAAAATGCCAAAAGGAGAAACTCCGAAAGGAATTTTCCCTAGACCCCTCAAGCTACTGGGAGCAGAGCTTCCACAGAGAGGTTAAGGAGAATTATATCACTTGGACAAAACAGAAAAATCTAAAATGTTTGAAGATTTGGTCTTTTCAGGTGCCTGTTTTTTGAGCTCAAAGGGGGAAAAAGCAAAGAAGGAGAAAGTCCTGCTAAGTAATTTTTTTTTTTTCCTGTTTTGCTTTTCCCTTGTGTAGAGCAAACTCTTATGTTACAGCCCAACCTAGAACAAATCTTCTGGGCTGAATGATAAATCAGGGATTGTAATGAAAATCACTCCTGACCTTTAAAAGAGCACTGTCTTTATATTTTCACACTGTGCTGTTTGAAATGTCGACTCAGAATCAGCAAAATAATATGCCATCGATTTCTCCCCTTGCCTCTTATAACAGAGCTTGAAATTGACCTGGAAAGTATTGGTATGCACTTTCTCATTACTGTTTCAACATCGTCGGAAATGGTGATTAATGATTCAGGGTTGGGAACAGCATGGTTAGACCTTGTAATTACTTGGTGCATTGTATCCAAGCAGCAACTAGCTTATCATATTGCAACCACCCCCCAGAAGTGGGTGCATTTTAATTTCATGTGGTAAAACTTTGTGGTTCCTCATTAAAAGCAAGATGAGAATATTATTTTCTTGTATTATTGTTTATCATGTTTACCATCCTCCCTTTTTCAATTAAAGTTAACCCTCCATATCCATAGGTTCCACATCAAAATATTCAAAAAATTTGCATTTGTACTGAACATATGCAGACTTTTTTTTCTTGTCTTCCCTAAACAATAACAATAGAGCAGCTATTTACATAGCAGTTATATTGTATTGTTATAAGTAATCTAGAGATTATTTAAGTATATAAGAGAGATTACACAGATAACATGCAAATACTATGTCCTCTCAGTGAGGGACTAGAGCACCATGATTTTGGTATCCTTGGGTGTCCTGGAACCAGTCCCCTGAAGATAATGAGGGACAACTGTGCTCCTTTTATTTCTCCTCCGTTTCATATTTTGGGTCTCTCTTGCAATTCATTGTAGTTTTTCATCCTTTTTCTGTGTAAGTTCCCTATTTTCCCTCCAATTTCATAATCTGTCTCCCTCTAATTAGCTGGTCTCTTTGCTCCTTTTTCTTTTCTCCTTGTGATTGGCAGTATGGAATGTTCGCCCCTGGCCTGGCTTTATCCTCACATGTCCTGGCCCCAGGGAGGCAGGCCTGATACAGCCATCTCTTATTGCCACCTCTGTTTCAGATCTTGTGAGGAACACCCAGCAAAACCCAGTTGAGAGATGTCTATAAACTTTCAGTTAAACATGGAAGCTGGTGAACATAACCTCTCTTCATTTTAAAAGTAGCCAGGAGAATAAGGTGAATTCAGTTAAAAGTAGCCAGGAGAATAAGGTGAATTCTCAGTTAAAAGTAAGTAGGTCTTAGAGCTGGGGTTGTGGCTCAGTGGGTAGAGGGCTGGCCTGGACCATGTGAGGTACTGAGTTCCATCCTCAGCACCACATAAAAATAAATAAATAAGTAAAGATACTGTGTCCATCTACAACTAAAAATAAAATAAAAATAAATAGCATCTTTAAATGATGTGGCCTTTAAGCTGATTTGATCTTGGGGCCTTTTTGTAGTCACTGCCCCAAAACAAAGAGATACTCAAAGTTTGGTTCAAACGTCAAGACTGATAAAAGCATACACTCACCTGTTTAATTAATAAGTTTGGCCTAGGTCTGTTTCTTTACTTGGGTGATAAAATTTGGCCCAAAGCAGCCTCCAGATATAGTGAACTGCAACCTAACTTGATATACAAGTAAATTATAACCAAACTTAAGAGTGTACCTTTGTAACTAAGCAACTGGGTGTCAGCCAATCACAGCAGTTAAGCTGCAGCCAGTCACAGGCTGCCAACTGATCAGGCCATGCTCATATAAGGTAAATGCTGACTGCAGCCAGCCACCTTGTTTCTATGTCACTTCCATTTGTCTATCTGTACATACTCTGCACATGTGGTGAGATGGGCGTTCCAGCCAAAGTCTGGAATGTACCTCAATTCCAGAAGCTTTTTCTTACTCAAATGAACTTTAAGTTTAATGCATCTCAGAATTTTTCTAAGAGATTTAAGAGGCTTATTACTTGCATAATTGAGGTGTTCTTGGGAAAGCAGGGCAGCTTGAAAACACAAAGAAAGGAACCTGGCTTGGGTTACACATTGTGATTAGGGATTGGCATGGGGGTGGGGCCGGGGTGCTCAGAAGCTGGCAGGGACCATTTTAAAAGAAAACACACCCTGCACTTGAGGTACTCGACCACCCACAACATGTGATTTAAACGGAACAAAAATATCCCTTTGCCCAAAGTCTTCTTTCTCAGGGCAACAAAGAGTCAGACACACAACAAAAGCCCTCCTTTAAATTAAAAAATCAGGGCTGGAGTTGTGGCTCAGTGTTAGGGCACTCAGCACTACATAAAAATAAATAAAGGTGGGCTGGGGAAATAGCTCAGTGGGTAGAGTGCTTGCCTCACATTCACAAGGCCCTGGGTTCAATCCCCAGCACCACAAAAAAATAAATAAATAAAGGTATTGTGTCCATCAACAACTAAAAATCATTTTAAAAATAATAGTAATGATAAATTTTAAAATCAAATTCCCGTAAAATTTATAACACTGAAGAAAGAGTATGCTTTGTGGATCTGGGTTCAAGTTCCTCTCTTGCCACCTTTGTGACCTTTAGAGAAGTACTCATTTCCAAGCCCCAGGTTCTGCCCGTGTTCAATGGGGGAAAAAAAAATACCTACTCCATGTCATCAATTCTAAAATGCATTTTTCCCTCATATTTTAGTGTCTGAAAACCGGAGCCAATTCACAAACTTCTTATAAATGTAATTGGCAGCATTTTGTTTTTTCTTAGTGACCCATAAAATAATAGTACATATTAGAATTGAGGACATCATAGATGATGTGAAACATGGTACTTGGTAGGGCTGCAGTGAAGAAAGAAAAGAAAAAGGAAGTATGAAAACATTCATTGTAAGTTCTCTATGAATATAGACCTGTTTGGACCTCAGTTTCCTTATCTGTAAAATGGGATTACTAGTAGTACTAACTGCATGGCATTGTTGTGAGGGTCAAGTATTCAATAGTGTCTGACCCACAGTAGGAGACCTTAGCCTCCTCGATAGTCCAAGACCTTCTCTGTTTGTCGATTTATTCCTGAAACATTAGATGTCTGCTGGAAGAGCTCTAGAGCTGCACTTGGCAGTTTTGAATTCTGGTCCTGTCACTGTCTAACTCTGAGCAATTTCCACAGATGCATTCAGCCTCCTCTTCTGCCTGTATGAAATGAGAACTGCAGTGCCTCCATCAGAAAGTGCATCTGAGCCTTAAGTGGGTCAATGTAATGGGTCAAGGGAGAGAGCCTCGTACTCTGCCTGGCAAGTGGAAATTCTCAGTAAATGCTACTTATTTGTAGTGAACCGTTCTACTTTGAAGAAGCCTGTGGACTAGCTAGAGACGTGGCCCAGGTAGAGAGAATTGCAACCTCACAAGGTAGATGTAGCCCCCTTCACGCACTGCCCCTTGTACAAGCATCAATGGCCTTCAGAAGAGTTGGATTAGCTCTCTGCTGTGAGGACATGTCACACCATGAGGAATCACTCAGTGTCTCAGAGAGAGGGCGGTAAGCAGGGTTGGCTACAGGAGCTGAACCGTGTTAGCTGATCGGTGAGAGGTCTCCAGGCAAGGGAGGTCTACTGGACTAGAGCTGTCAGAAGGTAGAACTGTGATTACCTTCATTTAAAGTTAGCAGGAGAAAAGAAGCCAGGCTAGAATTGTCACTGAAGAAGAAGCAGTAGTCTCTCCTGTTAGCCAGAAGAGGGAGGTGTTTAGTCATTTTTGTAGTTGAACAATTTCTGTTTTTATCTCTGTTCAGGCATAATTACAGAGTTGTCTTGATTTGTCTTGTTCTGTGGCATTCTTGAAAGTCTTGAGTTGATGTTAATGTTCTGCTTACATTCATCAAGGGAACAGCATGAACACACTGGTAGCGATTAAGCCACCTCCAGCTATCAGCTGTAGGATGACCAACTGTCCCAGTTTTACTGGAGGTGGGAGGATGTGGAGGTGGTAGCTGGGCGGGGGGGTGCAGTTCTGGGACACAGGACTTTTATTGATAAAGTGGAAAGAGTGCCAGGCAAACAGAGTGGAGCTGGTCACCCCAGCTGCCGGGGCTGCAGCCTTCACCCCTTTGATAACATGTCCTGTGAATTATCTGACTTACATCTGATGCTTTGATTCAGTTTTCTGAATGTGAGGAAGTGCTTTGCAAGCATACAAGCCCTGGCTCTGTCACTTACTGACCACATGACCCTGAGCAAGTTACTCAATGTCTCTGAATCTTGGAGAAATTGGCTAAGGCCTTGACACCCGCAGACATAAATTATTTAACCTAAGTCATCTTCCAGGAAAAGCCTGCAGGCCTTTCACTAATGATTCTTATGGTTTGGAACCAGCTTTTCAAGACTGGACAAGAGCAGATGCCAGGTTGTCCCATCAGTGATGCCACCCAGCTCAAAATCTCCTGCACAGAGCATAACCCCCCACACTCACCCACAGCGGAGCACTGTCCCACCCAAGAGAAACATGTGCCCCTGCTGGCCATTTGCCATCCAACCAACCAGCGATTCTCCTCTCTGCCTTCCTAAAAATTCTATTACTACCAACTGATCAGGGAGACAGATTTGAGCTTAAAGCTCCTGGCCTCCTTGCCAGTCAGTTGCTTAATACAGTTTTTGTTTTGTTTTGTTTTGTTTTTACTTTTTTGCAAAAACCCAGTGCCATAGTATTGGCTTCTATGCGCGCCAAGCAGCAAGCCCTTGCTCAGTAACACTGGTTTCCTCCTCTCTACAGAGGGTTGGTGCATGCTTCATGCAAAGGCTCAATGAGATAATGGCATCTTCTACAATGCCTTGGAAGTTGCAAATATTCCATTGTTGTTACTCCTCTTTCCTCCCTCACTCCCTCCCTCCTCTACCCCTTTCCATATCAGCTTTGCACCATTTCATGCAAAAGCCTTGGATTAAGAATCCCCTTTTCTTGCAGAAGAGTCAAACCTGCAAGTGATAATGACAACTATAATGGACTCTGCATTTCCAGAGCACTTCATGGTTTAGAAAATGCTTTACACACACACACACACACACACACTCACGGAAAGAATTAAAAACCTGAAATGGAAGTATTGTTACTCTCCTGTTTAAAGATTAGCAAAGTGAGGCTGAGAAAAGCCATGTGCTTGATTCAAGATCCCCAGGCTAGTGAAGAAATAAAACCAAAACTCTCAGTCTCTGCTCTGTTTAAAACAACTTTCCCCAAAGGCTCCAAACTAGACACCAGTGGATCCCATTCCTAACATACCAGGGGCCCTGGATGAGGCCTCTCGACTAGATGTTGCTATTGAGATGAGCAACTGTCATTTGTAATTTCCTGGGCTGTCCCCCAGGGTCCACAGTTTAATTTCACTTTAAATCCAGCTGGCTCTTGCCAAACCAATGGGGAAAATCACATTTGAGGTGGAACCACTGAAATCAGATCCAGAGCTCTGCTTGTTCTCCCTCTGACTATCAATTCTGCATAAGCCCTGGCAGCTGGGCCCAGTTGGGACAGGGTAATTCTATCTTCCCTTCCAAAAAGGGATGCCAAATGAATTCACATGTGTCGACCTTTGAAATCCTTTACACAGCATAACCTAAGCAGAAATCACAAATAGGGTTTTGATATTTAACTCAGACTGGTACCAAAATATTTCCCTGTCTGGCGTTCTTCCATTAAAAAAAAGCATTTGTACTATGCAGATGGAGGGTGTGGGACTGGAGGAGGCCCAGGAATGCAAAATTGGCAGCCTGGAATCCTGTTAACTGAAGGAGTGTGAGCACAGGAAACCTCTGCAAAATAAGCAAAACAGGTGGAGTTTGTGGTAAGACAGAAGAGGTTAGGATTTGGATTCAGAAGAACCAGGTTCAAATACCAGTTCCCATACTCACAGGAGGGTTGCTAAACACTCTGTCTCTCCGGTGCACTTTTTTGCAAAAACAAAACAATGACGCCTGCCTAGCCTTTCTCTTTAGGGTGGTCTTGAGCTAGCGGACATAAAAGCACTTTAGAAACAAAATCACTGCACAAATATTGGCTGTTAATATTACAGTGCAAACGTCTAAAGTTTGTGATATATTTTCCACACGTGTTCACTATGCATTCCAATTCTCTTTGGTCTTTGTTGTTCTTCGGGTTCCTTTGATCTGCCTCCCTGACACAAGCTCAGTCACCAAAGAACAGGTCTGCATTTGTTTCAGAATTCACACAGTTATTTATGTGGTATTCCAACCCAGAAAGACAGTCCAAGAAAGTTTAAGTGACTGAAAGGAAAAGAAAAACACTTTGCTCAAAGTATGCTTTTTTTTGCTTCTATAGTCCATAAGGACATTTTATGTTTTGGTTCAGAAAAAGTAAGAGAAGTTGGGAACTGAAAAGAAAAATAACATTTCTCACACACTTAAAAATGATAGAAACGAGTTCATATATGTATGAAGTCCATTGATAAAGAGTCAAGACGGGGTTGTGAATTTGCAACACAGAAAAATAAAAACCTAAAAATCGTCAAAGGCACGTTCCGAGTATTTACCTATCTTGCTAAGCAAACTTGCTTGACACAGCTCAAGTCCTAATTCTGATATATTCTTATATTTGTCCAAGGCTTTTTCCAGGCAAAGAGAGATTCCTAGAAAATGTAACTCATCTGTTCTTCATCACGTCTTAACATTTCTTTATCCACACAGGGGTTAATATGTCTTCTGGGAACTGAGCATCTTGTTTATAAATCCACCAAGGGCTAAGACTGGAAAGGTCCAGACACAGGTCTTTCTCTGTCTCTCTACAGTCTTTTCTACCTGACCCTGCTTCGATTCACAGCACCCAGGTTATAAGTTCCCAGCAGTCCCAAGACTTCCCCTGCAACAAGGTGATTCACTGATGAACCTATCTGGGAACAGGTGAAGTCGGCTGGATGTGATCGCCCAGGCTGAACATGATCGCCAGGCTGAACACGTAGCAACACCAACAGCCCACATGCGAGGGAATCTGGATTTGGCAGTAGAATCTTGGACACCTTCCAGAACATTTCGTTCAGCAAATACCAAAGGTCCTGGGGACTGTGCCACAGCTTCACTTTCAAGGTTGGAGGCTGTCAGAAACTGGAAACTCTCTCAGTGGCCACCAGATGGCCTCACTGTTCAAACCAAATTATAGGTTCAGCTTGCTGTATCAGTCCTTAAAGCCCCATGATGGAACCAGAGGAAAATTTAAAGGTTGCCATTGAAATCACAATCAGGAGGGGACAGATTTTCTATTGTTCCCTAGACTACCGATGACAATGTGGGGGTCCAATTGCTAGAATCTCCAGTGGAAGAAAATTAAGTAATTTTGCATTTGAATTTTACTGTTACAGTTGAAATACTTTCTGATCAATACTATGTACTTTCATTGAATTTTCTTGGTATTTTGATGATTTTTTTCCTTTAATAATGAAACTTCTATGTAATAAGTATATTACATAAGTATAGTACATTTTTTAAAATGTACTAAAGACACTTTACACCATAAATTCCTTCTACAGAAGGTTGTAGCTAGATGTAAGCTAACAGACAAGAATATTTATCACCTGTGTGTAATCATCATCAGATATCATCTTTTTAACCTTTAATCTGTGTATGATGTTCCTTTCTGGATCTCCGCACACAGTGCTCAGGGTTTGGGTGAAATGCCACATCCCAAGAAATGGACTGGGGAATAGGCTCAATTGAAAAAAGAAAAAAAAAAAAAAATGTTGCAAGCCAGGGTTAGCTTGAGGAGAGCTCCAGGTTACTCCCACAGTCCATGAAGTGGCATGCCAGTCATGCTGGACGTTGGTTCTTCCTTCTTAAATGGCAAGCATAACAAGCAGCCTGATCAGCATGCCAAGCAGCCTGGTTTAGGGGGCCAGCTATTTGGATGTCAGTACCCAGCACCTGGAGATTCTGGAGCCTGTGGGATGCTGAGTAGCTATCCCCCGCTATTCCCTTCTGCCATGTTGTTCTGTCTCATCTCAAGCCCAGAGCAACAGAACCAGCCAACCAAGGACTGAGACCTCTGAAACCATGAGCCAAAATAAACTTTTCCTCTAAGTTGTTCTCATCTGGTGTTTTGGTCAGTGATGGAAATCTGACTATAACAGCACCACAGCATGAGAGGGAGAGTCAGTCTTCTTCAAGATATACTTATGGAGATTTTCTTGTCTATGCTGCTTTCATTGTTCACTTGACTTGGCTAATTTCTTGGAAATAAAAAGGGATATTTCAGGGACATGGTGTTTTACTGTCCTTTCTTTCTTTTTTTTTTTTTGGTTTTTGGTTTTTGGTTTTTGGTTTCAGGATGACACACTGTAGCAGGTGGAGGAAGCCACAATTACATGAGAGGCGGAGTTTGGACATTACCTCTCCAACAGGGAGAAGAGCAAGAACTCAAATCCTACTTAGTCTTTGGCCAAGCAATCGAGATAAGCACACAGAATTCTGTGGGACAGTTCTGCTCATTGTGTAATATTTAGTCTATTGATAAAGCAAAAAAGCACACATGAATGTTTTTATTTTCATATCTTTGATGACTAATGCACTTATATATACCTTTTCACTTATTTATTGGTCAGATGTATTCCTTCTATGATCTATTCATGCCCTTCACCAATTTTTCTTTGGAGATATTAATATTTTATTCTTTAATATGTAAAATACTTTTACATAGAATATTTTTTAATTCATTAAGATTATCATGTGATTTTTCTTATTAGATCTGTCGATGACATTTTTCACATGAAAATAGAGCAGACTTGTTGATTATTTCTCCAGTATCCACACATCCCTGTAGTATCCTAATGCTAATTAGGGTATCTAAATGGTTCCAGAGGAGCTGACTAGACCCCCAGCTCCAGGAAGGGGTATAGACACTGAACAAGCCACTTGGCACAAGCCATTTCCCCCAACACCATAATTGGTAAAAGGACAGAACTGAAATCCAAATCAGCCTAATCAGGGCGAATATCAGGATGCTTGCTATAAATGCTCACATAAGGATAATTCCTATTTCTTGTTAAATAAGAGTATTGAAGTACATAACCCCAGGGCCTACTGAAAGCCATCTTGGGGACTGGGTTTAGGATGAAAATCATAGCAGAAAAGAGATGAACTGAGTATTTGGTGTAATATTTTTGGATAATCAGACCAGGCTCCACCTGAAGGGATTTTTTGGATTTTTTCAATTACATGAGCCCAAGAGTATATACTGAGCAGTACACTCTGGAATAGCCGTCCTGACTGTACATGCTTTTACAACATTTTTTTTTTTTTTTTTTTTTGGTACTGGGGATTGAACTCAGGAGTACTCAACTATTGAGTCACATCCCGGGCCCTATTTTGTATTTTATTTAGAGACAGGGTCTCACTGAGTAGCTTAGGACCTTGCCATTGCTGAGGCTGACTTTGAACTCGAGATCTTCCTGCCTCAGCCTCCCAAGTCACTGGGATTACAGACGCGCACCACCGTACCCAGCTTGGTTTACATCATTCTCAATAGTCATACCTCCATTCCATGACCATGTGGCACTGGTTGTTAAATATTTTTCGTACATTCCATATATATGCTAATAATTCTCCTTTGTTATTAAATTGGTTTAAGTAACTTTTTATTTTATTTTTTCACCTAGAGCATTTTTTATAATACCTCTAAGATACTGATTTTTTTTTCAAAATATTAAAGAATCTTTCAGATCCCATGAGTGAGAACCACTCACTCACCATCTTATCAAAACAGTCAAATAATAGCTAATATCTACTGAATAATCATCAGACAATATTCTTTGTTTTTATACGTGTTAACTTCCTTAAAAATATGACTATCCTTATTTTAGGGATTAAAAAAAATTAAGGCACAGAAAGGTTAAATAAATCATCCAAAGCCACCAGAGTGAACAACTGTTAAGAGTTGGAATTGGAACTCAGGATATCCAGCTCCAGAGTCCTTGAATTTTTCACCGTATTCTATCACCCTTCTCTCAAAGATGATGGCTAAATACACATACTTAAAACATTTTGTTTTCAACATATATGTAACACAATCACTTGCCAAACTAGCTTAGGGAATGCAGAGATCGGATTATTGTTCCTCCTTGTTTCTGCTTCTTCTGGGGCACAGTGAAACTACATTTCCCAGCTTGCTTTGCAATAACACGTACCTAGGTCATAGTACATGAAATGTGAACCCAAATGATGTGGCTACTTCCCTGGCCTGGTCCATCACGAGCACCTCCATATGGGGGTCTGCATGCTCTCTTCCCTTCTGTGCTTGATGCAAAAGAGCATAATCACCTTGGAAGCCCCATGTTGAAAACATCATTGCCAAAAGATGGTAGGAGTCTGGTGCCCAACACTCAGGAAAGTTTTTTGGACTTGACATAACTGAGAAAAGTATTTATTGTATTAAGCCATTGATAGTAGGGGTTTTGTCTAGTATAACAAGCTACTTGTACTAGCTTGCCTTAACTACTTAGTATTGCCTTAACTAATGACTTTTCTTTAGGTATTAATTTCCTAAAGATGGGAGATACAGCTTCCAGGATTATCCAAGATGTCTGCTCTGGCTTCCAAATGTGTCTGCAAATGGGGAGTTGCCTCTCAGGGTGTGGGCGTGGTTGGCTGGAGGTCCTGGAGGCGGGGTGCAGTTGGAAGGGCAGGGTCCTGGAGTTGGGGTGTTGTCAGTCTGGTTGAGGGATCCTGGAAGCAGGGTTCAATCAGTAGGTCTGGGGGTCCTGGTGGTAGGGTGCAGTCAGTCGGTCTGGGGGCCCTGATGGCAGGGAGTAGTTGGTCCATGTGAGGGCCCCAAAGGCAGGGAGTGATCAGTGGGCTGAGGGATCCTGGAGATGGGGCTCAGTCAGTCCAGCCAGGGGTCCTACAAGTCCTGGCTATTGTCTCAAAATGACAGCAGCCACATATAACCCAACCTGCAGGTACTATGACAGTGAACTTCCAGGCAACAGCAGGCAGCTGGTGCGCCACTGGTGGTCTGTGGTCAGTCTGCTGACTGCTATCAGATGATCGGGAGGTGAACATCGGGTGGTGGGTGATGGGTAGGTGAAAGGCAGGCGATGGACGGGCAAGCAGCAGGCAAATGGTGGATGGTAGGCTCCAGACAGTGCTCAATTTCCTAATTAGAATAATGTACCATCTTTCTTACCTAAATCAAACTCCGAATGCATTGATATTTCCCACTTAGTTTCTTTAAAGAAGATAATTTTAAAATGCTCACAAAATGTGACTACAGAATTCACCTACACTTTTTCCCAAATTTCACCATCATCTCATCCTCACCTAATTTAATATTTTAGTGACTCACTTGCATTGAGTTGTTTCAATACATTCAATTTGGTGTTCATAGAAACAATACATTTTCCATACTCATATTTCATCAAGTTCACATAAATATTTAATTAGATTACAAAAATATAGCAGCAAACACAATTGACTTAAACTGACTTGGAAACGTGTTACTATAGGAGCAAAACTGTGAGACTACAGTTAAACTCTGAGTGTTCATCCCTCTGTGGACACCAGTCAATATGTGGTAATGGGGGCACAGTGAAAGGATCAAGTAGAGGTAGATCAAGTGAACACACTGGAATTTACTGTCCTTGTTATTGCCCTTAGAATGTCTCATACATATTTTCACTTTAAGTTGTTCTTTAGTTTGATAGTTTTGTGATTTATATATCACATTCTAGTAGGAAGGTTGTGCCAACTTTATTGAATGCATTGGATCATAGGCTATGTCTCTGTCATTTACAGAGCATAACATGTTTCTCAAAAAAACTCATGAATAAAATAATTAGATTGTGGAGTCTCTTTTGAAGGTAAATCTTTTATAATTTCTTACAGGGTTGTTCTATTCCGATTATCCAGTTCTGAGTCAGTTTTGGCAATATCTTTTCTCAGAAAACCATCTACTTCATTAGGTAGATTTCCAAAGTATTAGCAAAGAGTCCAGCATAACATACTCTTCTAAGTTTCTAAGACTTTAATTATGGAAATTTTAAGCATACATGAAGTAGATAGAATAGCATAATGAATCCCCAAGTACCCATTACCCAGCTTCAGCAGTAATGAGCACTTTTTGCCAATATTCTTTTCGCCTATTTCCAAATCACTCTTTTAAAGTGAAGCACTGTATTCTAAAACAAATTCCAGACTTCCTATCATCCCCGAAAAGAACTTTCTTATATAAAAGTTTAACCTTTTCTGTCTATAATTTTATCTCATTTTAATTGTTTTGTCTTTTTTTTTCCCTAAGATTTTCTTCAACAGAGACATTGGTTTTCAGTAAATATACCAATTCCACAGTTTCTTCTCTCTAATTCAGACTCCTCTTAATCGTTTAATACTTCACACTCTTCCTCATGCCTTCCTGAAGTTAGTTCAGTTTGTTTTTCTTAGATTGAATGCTTGCTTGTTGAATGATGAGTTCCCTTAGGGATATCAATTTGCTGCTGAATACAACTGTGGCCTCATCCTTTATGGGATTCTTGTTTTCTATGTTTTTGACATGGTCTATAACTGCAGTTTTAAATTTATATATTAAGTCCTGAATTATCTAAATTTTTTTCCTGTTTTTCCCCTCATTTCTAAGCTTTCATTTCAAATGTTCACATCAATTTTCTATCATCTATTTCCTTCACTCACCTCGTGTTCCAGTGTTTATTATTATGCCAAATATTCTAATACTACACTGTCATAAAAATTACTGCTTTTAAATTATGTGTCCTCACATAATTTAAAGAATTGCTTTTAATACTTATTTGTGTATCTGTTTAAAATTAGTCGATTAGACTTTATTTAATAATTTTCAGCACTTCCCTCTTTAATGCTGTGACTTTCCCAACCTTAAATTCTTCACTTGGATATCTGTCTCAGTCATCTGGACCACATCTTTAAGAAATTTCCTGCCAAAATGGCAATGTAAGGGCTGGGGTTGTGGCTCAGTGGAAGAGTATTTGCCTAGCATGTGTGAGGCCCTGGGTTCGAACCTCAGAACCACACATAAATAAAGTTTAAAAAAGCTCATAGCCTTTTTTTTAAAAAATGGCAATGTAAGTATATATTTTGAGGTCCTTCACTCTGTTCCTACACATAAAGATAAAATACAGAAGAAAAAATATCAACATCACGGCCATTCTCAAAAACAAAATGAACCCACGTCCAGAACTAGAACAGAAAGGCAAGACCAGCAGTGGGTTTAAAGCAACAGATCTACTGAGCGGCAGGTCAGAAGCAGCCTGAACTGACCAGAAATGCAGCTTCGGAGGGACAATGGGCAAGGCTGGTACGAATGATGTTCTCACAGCCTGGGCACCAGCCAGTGAGAATGGATGCCGCCACCACGTTGACAAAGCTCCAGCTACACACAAACAGCAGGGCCACGCAGAAGCACAGTTTCCCATAGCACTAGGAGGAGCAGCACCCCACGGGAGGCCAGCTCATGGCTTCAGACAGAGAGGGAAGCAGGGGCTCTCCAGTTCAAGACTGCTGCCTGGGGTGCTCCAGGCTTAGGAGGGCAAGCCTCCTACTGGAGTCCCCGGCAAGCATTCCACAGGCTCGGAACTGTACCTGTAATAGCCGCAGTATCACTGTAGGACAGAAGCACACACAGAAGGCCTGAGGTCATCAACACTGTTGACCTATAATCAATAGTCATGTACTATAGGGCTGCGGCCTATAGAGTGCGGCCAGAGTGCTTACCTGGCACACACAAGGCCCTGGGTTCTTTCCCCAGCACGCAAATAATAATGGTACTAATAATGTATTGTATGCTTAGAAACTTGTTAGGAGGTTAGATCTCATTAAATCTTCTATGACAGGCTGGGGCTGTGGCTCAGTGGTAGAGCGCTTGCCTAGCATGTGTGAGGCACTGGGTTTGATCCTCAGCACCACATAAAAATAAATAAATGAAATAAAATTGTGTCCATCTACAACTAAAAATATTTTTTAAAAATATTCTATGACAATCAAAGAAAGAAAGAAAGAAAAAAAAAAGAAAGGAAGGAAGAAAGAAAGAAAAAGAGAAAGAGAAAAAAAGAAAAAGAAAAAGAAAATGACCTGGAGACTTTCACAGACAAGGAAGAGACCACCTCAAAACTGCTGGCAGGGGATTGTCAGGGAGGGAATCAGAAAGAAAAAGTAGAAAGACAGGAAGGACCTGCCAACTACAGTTCAGAAGAAAAGAAGAAAAATAATGTTAAAAAGATAACCCACACTATCTATAGATGAAGTTACTATAGAAACTCAAAGAAAATCAAAAGAACAAACTTTCATTTTCTAATAAAATTATCTTATAGTCACCTCTAAAAGATAAAGAAAAATAGCCAGGAAAAGTAATAAGAAATTATGAGGCAAAAAGAAAGAAAACAGGAAAATGTTGACATAAAAAAGAAAATATTATCAAATAACTTTTTCAGGAAAGTTGTGTGTGTGTTTTATTTCATGAGCCTCTGCAAATCTTTCTTTCTTCCATGTTTATACCTGAAAAACACCTGAACTGAATAAAAAATATTCTCAAGTCACACCTTTTATGCCCAAAATCCATAACCACCATTTCATTTTCTTCTGCCATTTATCTTTTCAGGGAAGGAGCCTGAGGCTGATTTGAATGCTCTTCTTTTATAGATGGGGAGACGGGTTCAGAGGGACTGTCCAACTGTGATGAGGTTCTTGATCTTTGCAATTCAAAAACTTCATCCAGGTGTGTCTAGATATGACTTTCTTTTCATACACTTTTTTGATAATTATTAAATCCTCTTCACGATTATCCTTATCTGGTTATTGCTTCTGCTAAGTTAAATAAGTACAGGCCTGTGGCCTGAGGCTGTCTCTGTACTTGGAGTTCCTGTATTAAGAATCTGCAACCTAACGTAACCTATACCAAAACCTAAGTAGGAATATGACAGCCAATCACAAGCAGCCAGGTGCAACCCAGCACAGGAAGTCAACTCATCACACCACACCCAAATAAGGGACTCCTAGTTGTAGCCAATCCTGGGGTTTCTCTACTTGACTTCTGTACTTGGTCTGTGAAAAGCTCCCTGCTCACACTGCTGGACCAAGGTCTGTGAACTCTTCTGATTGTCAGTGCTGCCTGATTCATGAATCATTCTTCGTTCAAAAAAAACTCTGATAAATTTAATGTGTCTAAATTTACTCCGTTAACACCTCTAGGTCAGCCAGGGTTCAACTGAAGAAAACAAGACCCACAAGTTGAAGGAGAGAGATCTGTATTACAAGGTATAAATCACCAGCACTGGAAAAACTAAACCTGTGCTGTCCAATGCAGGAGCCACAGGTGACTCTGAGCACTTCGAATGTGCCTAGTCTCACATGAGATGTTCTTCAGTATAAAACAAACAGAAAAAGAATATGCTATGTGTGTCTCAATAATACTTTGTATTGACTGCATGTGGAAACAATAATGTATTTGATATATTGGGTTAAATAAAATATATTATCAAAGTTGATGTGGCATATTTCTTGTACTTCTTTAACTGAAGCTACCAGAAATTTTTAAATTACATATGTCATACTAAATTTCTACAGGACAGCACTGTTCTAGACTGAGCTTCCATGAGCTGTCCCCAGAGTAAGAACAGGATTGCTCCAAACCTCTGCTCCTGCCACTGCAGAGTCAAGAGGCTGCCTGCTGAGACAGGAGTTGCTGCCACATCAGCTGCCCGCCCCCCATCTGGAAGCCAACTCTGAATTAGAAAGTCACCTCTAGAGTTGCCTCTGCCACTTTCAGTGCCAGCAAAATGGATGTCCCATGAGCTCCCTCTCTCCCAGGTGAGTCCTTTCTAAATCCAGTCTCACTTGTGTGCATCATCTTAGCAGAGCCTACATCACATACATAGCTGCATGCTGTTCTGGGAAGGGCAAGTTCTGACGTTCCAGCCTCTACACACTACTAGAGGGTGGAAAGCATATTGTGCAAACCAATCTATAGTAACAGTAAGGATCCTGTTACAGTAGCGCTTGTTTCTTTTTTACAACACAAATTCTTCCATTGACTCACTTTACATGGGGGATGTTTTCCCATTATTTTTCTCTGCACTCAAGAAAATGACATAAGTTTTCTTTCAACAGACTCCACTTGTTCTACCTGGAAGAGGAGAACATTTGGCATTTTGTGACTCAGACAATGTTCATGTCTTGTCTTTGTGCAGGCAAGATGATAGAGGCTCTTATTTTTGTTCTGAAGCTTGGTCACAGAGTGACCTCAGCAGATGCTGATATTCGTGAAATTGTCTACGTCCACTAAGAGCACATCCAGGCCCAGCTGTGTCAAGGACAGCTCATACCAATGCCAAGGGCATCAGGACTGCTTTTCTTTCTCACCACCTAGATGCCAGTATAATTCCACCTGAAATCCTGCTGGAGGGAAAGTGGTTGTCAATGTTTCCTTGACCTGATTCCCAGGATCTAACTGGTACTCATCTAGTGTCACTCTATCTCAGCTGCTGATTCTCTGACTCTCTGAACAGATGCACTGTGTTCCATCTTAAACTCATACTAGTGAGGGAGATATAGAAAGACTTAGGCAGCCAGGGCAACATGGTGAGTAAAAAGGTCAGGGGCAGGGCCAAAGCAGAGGAGCACAGAGAGGGTCTTCTGATGAAGTCAATTCCTGCATGGCAAAAGTGCTCATGGACACACCTTTCATACTGGTGCTCCTAAGCAGGGGGACCCAACAGAAAAACTAAAGCAGACAGGTGGACAGAGGGAACACCAACGATGAGGAGCGAATGGACAGGGGAGGAGAGAAGGAAAGGGGGAAATTACAGAGACCATAAAAAGAACAAGCAAAAAAAAAAAAAAAACTTATGTTCTGAGAATATTTGAATAATAAAATACTTGCTTTTCTTTTTTTTTTTTTTTTTTTTTTTTGGACGCTGTGTTTTCTCAATCCATGTCCACTGGCTATTCAATAAATGGAAGTTCTGGATTCTACCAATACATTGAGAATTTGTTCTGATTTTTGAAAATACATTTTCTTTTCTTTTTTTGGAAGACATACACTAGGAACTTTTAGACAGGCATCATTTTCCATTGGAATCTTGCCAATCTAGTCTTGTATCAAAAATATACCTGCCCTATCTAGTTTCCTTAGAAGTGTGGACAAACTCAGAAGTTTGTCCAAAAACAATGTCAAACTTCTCTTAGCAACTCTCACAGGAGCTTCAATGACCCACAAAAGTTCACTGAAAATGGTTATTTAATTAACATATCTAAACTGGGACCTGCCCACCTTTATAAAAATGAATCAAATATTAACGTAATCTTGACCTGCAGAAATGGGATATATATGTAGAGAATAATAACTGATTTTTCTAGCACCATGTAGATAGATACATGGACCTATATCTGTATATAGATAAAGATAGAGAGATAGACAGATATATACATACAACAACATCTAGCTTGGAATATACTGACCATAAGTCAGAGAGATGACAGATGATTGATAGATACATAGATAAACAGAACTAGAGCTAGTTGGGAATAATTGATTGGAGCTATTTCAGGATACAATGACCCAAAGTAATTTGGAGCTACTTTGGGTTAAAAGCTCATAGTCTTAAGGAGAAAACCATGTTATATGAGGAATAGGATGGAACTGAAGATGATCATCCTAAAGAAGAAATGATTTAAGTAGCAGGAGTAGGGGGATCCAGGGGAAGTAGAAATAATAATATTCATCAAATGCAAATATTTGAAAACTATCATGAAGAAGGGAAATTGCCTTGTTATAAATGGCAAGGCTAAGGTAAGAACCAAAAGCAATAGGTGAAAGCTTTAAGAAAGCAAGTCCTGGATTGGGGTTGTGGCTCAGTGGTAGAGCACCTGCCTCGTATATGTGAGACACTGGGTTTGAGTCTCAGCACTGTATATAAATAAATGAATAAAATAAAGGTCCATCAACAATTAAAAAAAAATATATATATATATATACACCATTCGTGTAATCATACATGTATATAGGGTAATGATGTCTGTCTCATTCCACCATCTTTCTTTCCCCTGCCCCTTATTTCACTCTACACAATCCAACATTCCTCCATTCTTCCCTTATCTCCCACCCATGTTATGTATCATCATCCATTTATCAGAGAAAACATTCTGTCTTTGGGTTTGGGGGAGTGGCCTCTTTCACTTAGCAAGATATTCTCCAACTCCATCCATGTACCTGCAAATGCCATCATTTTATTCTTCTTTATGGCTAATATTCCATTGCGTATATATACCACATTCTCTTTATCCATTCATCTATTGAAGGGCATCTAGGTTGGTTCCACAATCTGGCTATTATGAATTGAGCTACGATAAACATTGATGTGGCTGCATTACTGTGGTATGCTGATTTTAATTCCTTTAGGTGTAAACCAAGAGTAGGATAGCTGGGTCAAATGGTGGTTCCATTCCAGGTTTTCTGAGGAATCTCCATACCACTTTCCAGAATGACTGCACCAATTCACAATCCCACCGGCAATGTATGAGTGTACCTTTTTCCCCACATCCTCACCAACACCTATTGAAGCTTGTATTCTTGATAATAGTGATTCTAATTGGAGTGAGATGAAATCTTAGGGTAGTTTTGATTGCATTTCTCTAATTATTAGATGTGATGAACAGTTTTTCATATATTTGTTGATCAATTGTATATCTTTTATTGATTGAGTTATTTGTATTCTTAGTGTTAAGTTTTTTGAATTCTTTATAAATTCTGGAGATTAATGCTCCATCTGAAGTGCGTGTGGTAAAGATTTTCTCCCACTCAGTAGGCTCTCTCTTCACATTACTGATTGTTTCCTTTGCTGAGAAAAAAACTTTCTAGTTTGAATTCATTCCATTTGTTGATTCTTGTTTTTATTTCTTGTGCTTTGGCAATCTTATTAAGGAAGTCTGATCCTAAGCCAACATGATGAAGATTTGGACCTACTTTTTCTTCTATTTGATGCAGGGTCTCTGGTCTAATTGCTATGTCCTTGATCCATTTTGAGTTGAGTTTTGTACAGGGTGAGAAATAGGAATTTAATTCCATTTTGCTGCATATGGATTTCCAGTTTTCCCAGCACCATTTGTTAAAGAGGTTATCTTTTCTCCAGGTGTTTTTGTCACCTTTGTCTAGTATGAGATAACTGTATTTATGTGGGTTTGTCTCTACATCCTCTATTCTGTACCATTGGTCTACCTGTCTATTTTGGTGCCAATACCATGCCATTTTTGTTACTATTGCTCTGTAGTATAATTGAAGGTCTGGTATTGTGATACCACGTGCTTCACTCTTCCTGCTAAGGATTTATTTAGCTATTCTGGGTCTCTTATTCTTCCAAATGAATTTCATGATTGCTTTCTCTATTTCTATGAGATACATCATTGGGATTTTAATTGGAATTGCATTGAATCCGTATAGTGCTTTTGGTAGTATGGCCATTTTGACAATATTAATTCTGCCTATTCAAGAACATGGGAGATCTTTCCATCTTCTAAGGTTTTCTTTAATGTCTTTCTTTAGTGTTCTGTAGTTTTCATTGTAGAGGTCTTTCACCTCTTTTGTTAGATTGATTCCCAAGTATTTTATTTTTTTTAGGCTATTGTGAATGAGGTGGTTTTCCTAATTTCTCTTTCTGAGGATTCATCACTTATGAATAGAAATGCATTAGATTTATGAGTGTTAATTTTATATCCTGCTACTTTGCTGAATTCATTTATTAGTTATAGAAGTTTTCTGGTGGAATTTTTGGATTCTCTATCGAATCATGTCATCTGCAAATAGTGATAGTTTGAGTTCTTCTTTTCCTATTCATATCCCTTTAATTTCTTCAGTCTGTCTGATTGCTCTGGCTAGAGTTTCCAGGATGATGTTGAATAGAAGTGATAAAAGAGGGCATCTCTGTCTTGTTCCAGTTTTCAGAGGGAATGCTTTCAGTTTTCTCCATTTAGAATGATGTTGGCCGTGGGCTTAGCATAGATAGCCTTTACAATGTTGAGGTATGGTTCTACAATCCTTATTTTTTCTAGTGTTTTGATCATGAAGGGGTGCTGTATCTTAGCGAATGCTTTTTCTGCATCTATTGAAATGATCATGTGATTCTTAACTGTAAGTCTACTGATGTGATGAATTATGTTTATGGATTTCTAGATGTTGAACCAACCTTGCATCCCTGGGATGAACCCCACTTGATCATAGTACACTACCTTTTTAATAAGTTTTGTATATGATTTGCCAGAACTTTGTTCAGAATTTTTACATCTATGTTCATCAGGGATATTGGTCTGAAGTTTTCTTTCCTTAATGTGTCTTTGGTTTTGGTATCAGGGTAACACTAGCTTCATAGAATGAATTCGGAAGGGTTCCTTCCTTTTTTATTTCATGGAATACTTTGAGGCGTATTGGTATTAGTTCTTCTTTGAAGATTGTATTAAACTCTACTGAGAATCCATCTGGTCCTGGGCTTTTCTTGGTTGGCAGGCTTTTGATGTTATCTTCTTTTTCATTGCTTGAAATTGATCTGTTTAAATTGTGTATGTCCTCCTGATTCAGTTTGGGTGGATCATATGTCTCTAAAAATTTGTCGATGTCTTCAAGATTTTCTATTTTGTTAGGGTAAAGACTAACAGGAATTTTTTTTAAAATATTTTTAGTTGTAGGTAGACACGATACTTTTATTTATTTATTTTTATGTGGTGCTGAGGATCAAATCCAGTGCCTCCCTCATGCTAGGCTAGTGCCGTACCACAACCCCAGCCCCTAACAAGGATTTTTTTTTTTTTTTTTTTTTTTTTGCTGTGCTGGGGCCTAACAGGGATTTTTATAGAAAGTATTCAAGAACCCACAGGGCATTTCATTTAGAAGATCTTTCATGTCCTTTTCAATGTAATGACACCAAAAAACACTAAGAAGGAGATTTTAGAGACATGATGACTAAATGAAATGTGGGATCATGGATTGGATTCTGGTCAGAAAAAGAACATTCAAGGTAAAACTCAAAATTTTAATGATGTCTGCAAATTAGTTAATAATATTGTATCAATGTAAATTTCCTGATTTCAATAATTCTACTACAGTTATATAAGATGTTAACATTAGAGGAAAGTGGAGGAAGGGCACATAGGCACTCCATACTATTTTTGCAACTTTTCTGTAGCTATAAAATCATATTAAAATTTAAAAATTGTTAAAATTTAATAATAATATAAAAACTTCTCTCTAAAAAAAATAAGAGTCCATAATATTAAGTTCTAGAGACTAGTCTGTTGCCAACTCATTCCTCCACCTGGTCTCCCTGGAATTTACCTACAATTGTCATTTACTTAGTTTATCAAATGGGATAATCTTAGTAGTGCAAAAACTGAAAACAGCTTATGTTTATCTGATTACTCTTTCCAAACATACTCTGTCACAGTACCTCTTCCCACCTCTGGGTGATATCTCAGGCATATCTCACAGGTTTTGAAGTTGCTTTCAAGAATGAAGACATTAAAATGTCCTATTGAAAACTTCTATCTCTTACTCAGAATCCCCACCAACACCACACCCAGCTTCACCAGTGCCTGCAGTGTGGAAAGGAGGTGCTCTTTCTCCACCTCCTTCACTTTCTTTCCCCTCTCCCTGATGCTCCCGTCCTCTCCAGTGCCAAGGACAGGACAGGGGGATTAGAGGGCAAAGGTCAAGTGTATTTTCGTGGCAGAGGCTGTTGCAATACAGTGAGTAGACCATGCCTTGGTGTAGAAGGAGCACATGGTACACTGGCTCTCTCCAATGGGATGCATTTGTGGGGCTTTTGAAAGCTCACAGTAGGGTCCACCAGCTGAAAAATTCCCTTCAAAGCTAATGCAATTTCCCACCTCCTCCTGGAAGTTTCTTGCAAACGTCCTGCTACTCCCCGAAGTATAGTATAGAACAGATTTTGTTGTCCCTCACCCCATAGTCAGTGCTCCTGGTTCAAGGCCGGCTATCTTCCATGGTCACTCCTCGGGAAACACACATCCTCACCATTGCCAATTCTAGCAGTACAGACAGTTCCTGCTGCAGTCCTTTCCGCTCCTCTAGAGTTCTATCCAACCTCTAGCATCCTAGACTCACCAGGCAGTGAGACCGAGCTTCAACTCATCTAGGGCCATGAACTCTGCAAGACACCTGTCCACCTCATGAACTTTTCCACTCTGCTCTACTCCAATACCAGGACAACATTAGAACACCTAGTTCTCTTGAGGGCTTCCCCACAAAAAGAGAAAAGGAAACACCACTGTCCACTACCTAGAGACTCTCTTAAATGCCCATTCTCCTGCCTCAGCTGGAGATATGTGATAAAAGTTAATAACTGCTGTACAGGTTTCACAGTTTCTGCATGGATATATATGTATTGCTGGTACCCCACTCAGAAACCTGGGGATACTTATCACCTTTTGTTCTCAACTTTGGGACTTCGGATGAAATTTCAAGACATCATAAAAAGTTCCATTGGATATCCTGTTACACTTAAAGCACACCATGACGCCTTCCATATGAGCCTGCAGTCCCCATCAGGGCTATCTGCAGACTTCACACAATGGGAAACAGAGAAACTGTGACTATTGGCAGAGTCCTGCGTCTGGGTTGCTGAGATAAGGCTCTTGGAAAGATTCAAACCAGAGAATTTTGCAATGATTACACAATTTCTTCCGGCCCACCCTCATGCTGAATGCATTCCAGAAAACTGAACATTCCTTAGAGAGGCTATTACATAACTAAAAGAGAAAGGGCTGTAATTATTGTGTAGGAATATGCTTTTGGAAGTTTGAAAATATACCAAGTGAGAAGGAATGACTTACTTAGGACAGGATAGCTTCATGTGGTTAAAGGTCATACTGTAAGAGGGTATTTAAGTCTCTCTGAATCATTACAAAGACTACTTTATGGACACTAGTTTGGGACATGCACAAATATTCATTCACTGAGTTTCTGCCAAACTTCAGGCTATGTGTTGAGGCTGGTATGGACACTAGGAACCCAAAGAAAATTTCCAAAATGGGTTAAAGGTACCAGTTGAGTGGATCTACCACCCATGGATCTCACATGCACATCCTGGGTGGCTCATGAGAAGGAATGGTCGGAGATTAGAAAGTGAGTTGAGGGAAGCAATGAAACAGCTGATCTTTAGGATCCCTTCAACCCCTCCAAACCTGAAGTCCTATGTTCTGGAAGGCTCAGGACTAGGGCCTGACATCCTGCTGGCAATGTACATAAAGCAGAATGAAAGACTGGAGGAACTGGCTTAGTCACAGAAATTACTATCAAAGAGGCAATCAAACCACAGAGTCCAACGTGAGAGGTGTGTCCAGTGCAAAAGGACAGTCAGTCAACAGATTTTCACACATAGAACTCATCCAGTCAGACGGAATTCAGGTAGCTAGCAAGTGATGGAAAGGCATGGAAATGGTCTACCTGGGCCTGCCATGAAATGTAGAACAAGGGACAAAGACTTTGAGATATACCCAGCAAAGGGACCTTTTCTCACCCCTACATTGCAACCAAGGTAGTAAAATTGCTTAAATAAGTTGTGGAATATACCAAAAATCCATCTCTAGCCTGTAACCTAAATATAAGAAACAGGGAGAACAATAAAATGGTATAATTTGCCCTCCCCAACAAGGCAGGAGTCACTGCAGGAGAAGCAATGGCAGGGAGTGGAGGCAGAGTCCCCGCCAAGGGAAGGACATCATCTTGCAACCCTCTTACCCCTGCGCTTACAAGGAGACACACACTAGCAGACCTGGGAAGGAAATCTGGGGGCCTGTATATGGGATTCTACTGCTGCCATACCAAATGACCACAAACGTAGTGGTGTAGAACAACCCAAATCCATTATCTTACAGTCCACGGGGACTACATCTAGTGGGGACCTCCCTAAGCTGAAATAAAGGTGTCGTCATTCTGGAAGCTGTAGGGTCTCCTGTGTTTCCTGCCCATTCAGCTACATGTCATTGTGGGAATGAGGTCTCTGCCTACTCGTTGACTGTAACTAAGGGCCATTCCCAGCTTCTAGAGGTCTCTCCATGGTGGGTGGCCATCTTCCTCCAACTTCAAGTCAGCAATATTGAGAAACATCCTAATGTCACATGCCTCTGACCCTTAGGAGAGGTTCTCCACTTTTAAGTACTCCTGTGGTTGGACGATTAGACTGAGCTCACAAGAAAACCCAGGATAATCTCCCCCTCAAGATTTATAACCTCAATCACATCTGCAAAGTCCCTTCTGCCACATGAGATAAAGTCATAGTTTGTCCCTTTTGAAACTCACACTGAAATTTGATTGCTTTTAAGGCAGTGTTTGGTGTGAGGCCTTTAAGAGATGATTAGGTCAATAAGAGATTTTAATGCTTTCCTTAATGGGCTGAGTTAATTCTCATGGGAGTGAGAGAGTTCTCACTCTCATGGGACTGGATTACTTACTGAGAGAACGGGTTGCTGTAAAACAAGGCCACACCCCATGTTTTCTCTCTTCTAAAAGTACCCCTTGTCCTTCCACTTCTCCACCATGCTATGACACAGAATGAGGCCCTTGCCTGGTGGAACCACCCAATCTTGGACTCCCATCATCCAGAACCAAATAAATAAACCTCTATCCTTTATAAATTATCCATTCTCAGGTGTTCTGTTACAGCAACAGAAAATTGACAAAGACACAAAACACACTTACAAATTCCAAAGACGAGGGTGTACACATCTGCCTACCACAGATGGCTTGATTTGTGTTCCCTGGACCAGAGACTGTTACCTAATTCTCACCAGAAAAGCTCAAAGGAGAGGGGTTGACTGGTTCTGTCTAAGACAGGGAGCAAAGAGAGAATATGGCATTTCCAGAGTTTAATGCGACAAAATGCCATGATACGGGTAGACTAAATGGATGCTGCAGAGGGCAACCTGGCTAGAGCCTTCTTGAAAGAACTCCAACTCCACCAAAGAAGCTGCCCACCAGGATCCAGACTATCATAGCAGAAAGAGGCTGTGTGATAGGGATAAGGGTATGTCACAAGAACAACAAGAGAATGCCTCACCCTGGCAGGGAAATTGTGCAATGTCAGAGCTCGCCAACAGGAAGTCTCCAGAAAACTCACAAAAGCCCCCATCTTATTTTCTCTAATGTCAGAATTGAGCTGAGATTTGAAAAATGAGCCTGGTCTTAGTGAGAAAGGGAGAGAAAGGATCCCAGGAGGAAAGTGTTAAGCATAGAAGAAAAGCAAAAGCATAATAGGTGGGGATGAATAGGGCAGTTGTAGGAAAGAGACCAGAGCTAGCTGACTGGTTCAAAGTGTGTCTGGGAAGCAAAAGAAAGTTACCTAAGTAAGATAAGTCATTAAAACTGGAAAAAAAAAAAAGACCTTAGCCTTATTACAATGTATTATATATTACATTAGAGTTTCCGTAATACGGCACATGTCTTAGTCTATTTTCCATTGCTATAACAGAATACCTGAGGCTGGATATTTATAAAGAAAAGAGGTTTACTTAGCTTAAAGTTTGGGAAGTTGAAAGTCTAGTCAGCATGGCATAGTCTCTGTTGAGGGTTTTATGGCAGGTGACATCATAGTGGGAACACATTCAAGAAAGAGACATCAAAGTTTGGATGGGAAACCAGAGAGTGAGTCAGGTAAGCAAGTCTTGCTCTTGTATAACAACCTTCTCACTAAAACTAGCCAGGGTCCCATATAACCCTATTAGTTTCTTCTGAGGACAGTGAGCCAATGATCCAACCTCCTTGTACAAGGCCCCACCTCTTAGAAGTCCACTCACCACTCAAGGGTCAACTGTATGTGAATTGAGAACATCCCAGAAAACCTTTAGTTATGATAAGTACTCCAGGCATGTAGCAATGAGGTAGTAGGATTTCTTAACCCTTCCTTCTTTGTTTTACTGTGTGAGATACGATCTCCTCAATCCTTCTGAAATTGGTCAATTTGAGGGCAAGCAGGAAATTATTAAGCAACAGTTGCATCATTGTGAGATGTCATTCTTTCCTGGGGTTGTGTTTTATTTAGACTTCTATTTGCAACTGATTCATTCCAAACAAAACAAAAAATGATCATGAGTGTGGGTAAGCTCCTGATGTTTAATTTTCCATCATGCACCATTCTCCCTGCCTTCTGCATACGGCTCAGTTGGGTCTCAAGGGTACCAGCCACACTGAAGGCACTGGTACTTTTCAGGAAGGGCAGTATAATTCTTCTGTGGGAAGATGTTTCTCTCCCCCACCCCCACTCCCGTATCCATGACAACACAATTATTGCCATTGCAATACAATTATTCTCCTAATTTTTTCAAAGAAATATTCTGATCTCCTGCCTCCCATCAACTCCTAACTCCTCACCTGAAGCTGTGAAGTGCCTGGGGACCTGAGGATGCAGGAGAAGGGTGGAGAGTCTATGCTAATGAGGCTGAAGGGACACAGAAAGATAGCAGCCCAGGAGCTCCTGTCCCATAGGTACCACTTTTTCCTCTGTCTTCCCACTCCTAAGTCAGCTAATGTCTCCTCCCCATCCTCTCCATCTTTCTCTTCTCCTCCTTACCTCTGGGCAGTTGCCTCATTCTGGAAAATCTCCCTTCTCAATCCCTCTTCATGCCATTTTTAAGCTGAGAATAGCCCCCACCTCCAGTTAAAAGACCTTAATCATGACCAGCAAACATCTTCCTCTCCTTCCTCACTGTCTCAGAATGCATTTTTCCTCAAGAATCAACATTCATCTAAGTTTTGCTTTCAGTATTGGGGGTTGAACCCAGGGCCATGCATAACTTGGGCAAGGGCTCTACCACTGAGCTCCATTCCCAGCACCAACACTAATCTGCTTTTAAACTCTTCTCTCAGTTTATATCTCTACTTTTCAAAGCGTTCTCTTGTAAGACTCTTATTTGAAATGCTTCCAATTTTTTTTTTCTTTTAGGAGATTACAGGCTTTGGTGGACTGGTCTAGGAATCTTGGACACCATGTTACAGCTCTGTTTGTATAAGAACACATATTTCTGGGGCTGGGGGACTAAGTCAATATAGAGTGCTTGCCTAGCATGTGTGAGGTCCTGGATTCTATTCTCAACACCACAGAGAAAACAAAACAAAACAAAAAAAAAAACGTATTTCAAGTTCAAAAAGCTGAGTTACAAACTTCTGTACCATAGCCGTTTTTAAAATCAAGGAATGTTTATCAATTAGACATTATGAGATTATGATACTTCAGGTAATTGACAGTTGCAAAATAAATGATGTGCATAATAATTACTTTCTATTTTAATGAATCTTCCTTTATCCAAAGAAAGCTCCCAGCTAAAATCAAAACAAGAGTTTGTGCCATCCAGCTATATTTACTACTATGAAGAACAATCTTGCCGTGCATGGTGGTGCAGTCCCAGTAGTTTGGAAGGCTGAGACAGGAGGATTGCAGGTTCAAAGCCAGCCTCAGTAACTTAGCAAGGCCCTAAGCAACTCAGTGAGACCCTGCCTCTAAATTAAAAAAAAAAAAAAAAAAAAAAAATACAAAAAAGAACAATATTTAAAAATGCAAAAATGAAAAGGGAAGAAGAATGCTAAAGAAAGAGACCATACCAAAAATTTAAAATACAGAAAACAAATGATAACTAAATGATATAATACTATGAACAGTAAAATAATTATTGAGGGTTTGTTTTTAATGTAAAGTTAATTGTAATACAAATATGTAATAATATTTTTTCACCTTTTTATTAAAGACTTAACTCTATTAGAAGAAAACCAGTTGAAATCCAGTCATTTTAACACTACTATGGTCATTTTTGCATATTTTTACCTAGTACCACTCTGCCGTGCCCAAATGCATATATTTTTACACACATAACTAGTAGCTTGGGATACAAATAAGGTCATTTTTTTAATATTTTTCATTTGTGGTTTATACATAATGATGGGATTTGTTGAAGGCCATGTTTATTTTAACATTCAAATTAACTCTAGCCTCTGATCCTACACATAGCCAGAGCATTGTTCTTTATTTCCTGCTCCTCTGAGCAGGCCAGGAATCTCAGGAGGGGCTCTCTCAGGCCAAAGTCAGTTCTGGTCACTTGCCTTAGAAGTGGAAAAAAGAAAACTGTGAAGAATGTAGAAATACACATGCATCCTAAAGAGTCATCCAGTATCGACCAGATAGAGTCTCCTCAGTGTAATGGTGCTCAGCCCTGGTCAAACATTTCTCCTGAGAGCATCTGTTCCTTTCCTATCAATTGTGTTCCCTCAAACCTTCCTAAGATCACTAGTAACAGTCTCTGGCCTTTGAATCCCAAAAAGAAAGGTGCAGGTCTTCACTATCATCCTCCTGAGCACTTCCCAGCCCCTATGCCAATCTGCCCATCTCCTCCTTAGCAATCCTCAGGTTCTCTAAAACAAGGGGTGGTAGAATATATGGAGGTGTAGGCTTTTGCCAAGTTAAGTCAGCGCCCACTAACTTCTTGTGCCTATAACAAAAAGGCTCACTCTGGGGTTGTCCCACACAGAGAAACTCTGCTCCAAGGGGACCTCACCACAAGAAATAGAAGTGAGAGCCACTTCTGATGATGAGTGCTCAATTTAAGCAGTAACACCGTCACCATCAAGTAATTAAAGTCAGTCAACCTAAGTCTAACCCTACTACACATATTCCTTTGTATTCAGCTTTTTTCCATGTACATTATATTAAAGCTTTGACCCTAGACTTTCTTCTACCATCCTCCTCTTCCACAGGGTCGGACATGTCTCTCTTCTCTCTGTGATGACTTCTTATCTCCAACAGCTACTGTGCCAATGTCCACTGGGTCATTCATTTGTTTGGACATTCTATAAGTACGTACTGATCATATAGGCTCTGCGCTAGATGCTGGGAACACACCAGCTAGATGACTGCAACCCCTGCCTTCTGGAAGCTACTGCAGGAGAGCAGAAGTCTAAATATGTAGTTACAACACCCTGGGAGGAAACTTGAGTGAAGACTCTACCAGCTACAGGTAGACGGAAGGAGAGAGTGACTGGAAGAGAAAAGGGGGATTTCTTAAAGGTGGGGTCTGCCAAGGGCGCCTTAAGTGATGAATATGGGTTCTAATGGAAAGAAGAACATTTCAGGCAAAAGAAAAATTACATGCAAAGATACCAAAGGATGACTTTGATGAGCTGTAGATGATATTGTTGTAAGTACGGCTGAAGACACAAGTGAGAAGTACCTGGGAGAGAGAGGCATGGAACACAGCACGGAAATGCTTCAGGTGGGACACAAAGCAGTTTATGCTCTAACAACTACTTTCTGCAGAAAGTCAAATAATAAATATTTCAGACTTTGCAAGTCATACTGTCTCTGTCCAAACCACTTGCATTCTGCCATTGTAGCACAAAAGCAGCCCTTATAGAAAATACATAAATGGGAAAAAAAGAAAAGAAAATACATAAATGAATAGTCCAAGAAGTTATGGATAGGTACTTAAATTTGAATTTCATATCATTTTTGTGTATCATAAAACATTATTATTCTTTGGTTTTTTTTTTTTTTTAAACCCCTCAAAAATGTAAAACACATGGAGCCATAGACAAACAGGCTGCCAGCTGGGTTTGATCGACAGGCTGTAGTTGGCAGACTTCTGCTCCCAGCCCGCAAGCTCCAAACTTTACTGCACATTAGAATCACCTGGGGAGTGTTTAAAATTCTCCATGCCCAAATTACACTGAAAACAAATTAATCATAATTTCTAAGCAAGGGAGCCAGGTGGTTCAGTTTTTTTTTTTTTTTTTTAAATCCCAGATAATTCCAAAGTACAGAAACGTTTGGAAACCATGACTCTAGGCTAAAAAGATTTACTACTCTCAATGGAAAAATGGCATACATATTTGGACTTTTGAAATAGTACTCCAAAATTGGGAAGAGATGTGTTCACTATTATGAAAATATACCCATATATATTTTCAGCAGAAAAATTGCAGGTTATGAACTATGTGTTATGGGCCCCTTTTATAAATATAAAAGTATTTAATTAGAAAAATAGAAAATGGAAGGGAAAACTATAGAAAGAACAATAAACAATAAAAAGCTTTATCTCTGGGTGGTAAGAGTATAGGTAACTTAATTTTTTATTGTTTGCTTGCATTTTCTGAGTTTTCTATAAAAGCCAAATACTTCTTTTGTTTAGAAAAAGCTTAAAAGAGAACAAAAGTGTTTTATACAAAGAAAGATGAGAAAAAGAGGGAGAAACAGAACAAGAAAGGTATTTGAGTATAGGTAGGGGTTTAGTATTATTGTGAAATAAATCTGAAATGTGAAATTCTCCAAAATCTGAAACTTTTGACCATATGAACATGACATCAATAGTAGAAAATTCCACACCTGACCTCACGTGACAGGATGCAGTCAAAACACAGGTGCACTAAAAATATTGTATAAAGTTACCTTTGGGCTATGTGTATAAAATGTACATGAAAGACAAATGAATTCATGTTTAGACCTGGATCCCATCCCCAGGGTATCCCATGATGTATGGAAATATTTCAAAAACTGAAATATGAAGCATTTCTGGTCCCAAGTCTTAAGGGATACTCAACCTATATTTACACAGTGGGAAAAATGGACAAGAGGGGTACAAGGACAAAACAGGAGAAACAGGAAAAGAAAATAGATGATAAATCATGAGAGCCTGAAATAAAACCACAGCAGTGGAAGAAGAAACATTAACACGCTTGGAAGTGAATACCTGCCCAAAGAGAACCTGAGCTAGCCAGGTTTTTCAGACAGTGAGGTATACTTCAGACCCACCCTGGGACTGAGACCGGGAAAGGCGGGTGGGGGACAGCTTCACAGCAGGGCCAATCTCAATAACCTCAACTCTGTGGGTCCTGGTTTCCTTACGCACGTCTCACTATAATTAAGTTCCCAGCATGCTCCAGGATGAGGGCCTCATGGGGTCTGGCACTGAGTTCAGCTCCAACCTCTCTAGAGGAGTGATTACTTTCAATGTGTTGAAGTAACAGAAGATACTACTAATGAAATGATTAGTAATTTTGTCATGGAAAATTTTAAAACTTATGCGAGAAAAACTCTAAAGTTGAAAAAGCAACTGATTTGATATTTATAGTAATTTTATTAGTTGGAGTTCTCCAGAGGAACAAAGCCAACAGAAAAAAATACATATGTATATATAAATATAAATATATATATATATCAAAAGTACATATATATCTTATATACATATGTATGGTACATGTGAGATACATATGTATGAGGGGATTTATTAGATTGATTTATACAATCAGAGGCTGAATCATCCCACAGTGGTTGTCTGAGGACTGGAGAACCAGGGAAACCAATAGCTGCTTAGTCCAGAAACTGGGAGTCTCAACAAGAGGGATTCATAATGAAGTCCCAGTCCAAGGCCCCCGGGAGAAGTGCTGGAGCAAGTCCATGTTCAAAGGCTAAAGAATCTGTAACCTGGGAGCTGAGGCTATAGCTCAATGGTAGAGAACTTGCCTCACATGTGTGAGGCACTGGGTTTGATCCTCAGCACCACATAAAAATAAAATAAAGGTATCCATCTACAACCCAAAAATATATTAAAAAAAAAAAAAAAAGAATCTGTAGTCTGACATCCACACAGAATAACAGCCACAAAAATGTGCTCAAAAGTCAAGCATGAGTTTCTTCTGCTTTTTGTTTCATCAGACTCCCCACCCATTAAATGGTGCCGTCCACATTCACACTGGCTCTTCCTCACTTGGTTCACTGATCCACACGCCAGTCTTTCCTGGAAGCACCCTCACAGAAACACCCAGAAGTAAGTACTACCAATTTCCTAGGTATCTCTCAATCTAGTCAAGTTGATGACCAAGATTCATTATCACAAGTATCTTCTGTGTTAGTGAACTTTCCATTACCATAACAAAATACCTGAGACAGTCAAGTTAGAAAAATAAAATGTTTATTTTGTTTCAGTTTTGAAGGTTTTAGTCCATGATTGCTTGAGGAAGTTGCTCTGGGCCTATGATAACACTGTATATCATAGCAGGAATGCATGGCAGGAGAAGGCCTGTTTACCTCATGGCTACCAGGAAGTGAAAGAGAGAGGAAGAGGAAGAGACTAGAGTTCCTTCGTCCCCTTCAGGGGCACACCCCCAATGACCTAACTTCCCACTAGGTCCCAATTCTTAAAGGTTTCCATCACCTTCCAATAACAACAAGGACCAGGTCTTTACCACATGGGCCTTTGGGGACATTCCAGATCCAAACTACAGCAGTAATTAGACAAGCAAAAGGTTAATATTTTTATTGTAAAGTGCTTTTTAAAAAGTTGGTAAAAACATTTTTTTTAAATAATATATGGAATGGGTTTAATTATTTTATTCCCTGCACGCAAGTGACTATACAACATAAACAGTTCACATCAAAAAATTGGAATTACAATTAGTAAACACAAATACAGGAAAATGTTCAACCCCTCTAATAATCAAAGAAGTAATCATTAAAATAACAAGGTATCATTTTACACCAATTTAATTTCTGATTACAATACCTGGGACTGACCAGGCAGTATACTTATATTTGCAGAAAATAAATGAATAGGTCCTATGTTCATATGTGAATACATGACCAGTGTATCCACATTATGGACCACCATGGAAATGGGAAGTTATGCTCCAAGTACATATGATATGCCAAAATACATTCTACTATATTGTATAACTAAAAAGAACAAGTTTTTAAATTTCTTAAAAAGAGAATAAATGGAAATGATGACCCTTTGAGAAAGAACAGTGAAGATAGATGAGAACTAAAAACATGATTCCCATTGATCTGAAAATCCTATTTCCTTCTGTTCATTTTAGGAAAATAATCCCAAGGTTTTCCCTTAACTTTAAAAATCTGTGTGTAGAAAGATTTTTCAGGGCAATATTTATAATATCAAAAAAAAAAAAAAAAACTAGACTGTTGGGAAATGGTCAAGCAAACAATGTTCTGTCTAATTAATGAAATAAAAAAGTCCTAAAAAATGAAAAGTGAGAACAGATTCATTTGGGGGTAGAAGGAATACAAACGCATTTTTTTTTTTAATTTAGAGTTCCATTTATGTTGCTATAATGATGTTTGTATAGTTGGTCTTGATCAATGAACTACTATGATCATCTTCAAAAATGATCAAGAATCTTCATTCTTCCTGCCTCTTTGCTTTTGCTCTTTCATGCAGCATGGAAAATTCAAAATGGCATAAGTAGTGTGACCGAATGTGTGCCTAGCATATATAAGGCCCTGATTTTTATCACAAAAAACAAAAACCAAACCACCATAATTCTTAGTTTATACTCTATGTCTGCAAGGAAAGACATTTCAAAACATGCCCTCTATTGTCCCCAAACATCAAAACTCCAGGCTGACCACTATAGAGACTCATGCGCAGTGAGATACTTCATTTATTTATTAACTAAATTTTTTTCTTTTTTTTATATTTTGCTTTTCCGTATTATCATCCTGAAGTAGCTTGTCTGTATTTTATTAATAAAATGAGAAAACCATCTGTGAATAGTAGATATATTTTCATCAAATCATTAACACTTTTCTTTGATAATTCCTCATTTACTTAGATCTCACTTGACATTCTTTACTAAGAACTAACCAAAAAGAACATGATAGAAAGAATTTTTTAAATGGTCCCAACAATATATAAAATTACTTTAACAGGCATTTCTTTCAAATCAAATAAAAATACTAAACAATAGTTTGTTTTTTGAGTCATGATCCAAAATTAGTCCAGAATTCTCATCAAAACTATTTAAAATAGAATTCTCTTTATCCTAAAGGACCAAATAAATAAATGAACAAAAGATTGTAAATCTTCTTATATATTTAATATTGAAAAAGAATAGCTGAGCCAAGGTTTTTATATGCGAACACAGAACATTTTGAATCAGATTTTACAGTGGTCTGTGCAGTTCTCTTACTTACTTACCTACATTTTTAAAACTCCATCCAGGACATTAAAATTTTCAAAGATATTTAAAATCAAAATGTTTTTAGTCTCATAAGATACCATGAAAGTTACAGCAGATTTTTTTATATTTCTGATTCTTTTTCATCAAAGTAATGGTCTCCTGGTTTTTAAGAGGCCATCTCCATTTGACAGGCATCATATTTTCATGAGGGACTGTCCATTCTATATCTTAGAATCATGTGGAAGGGGGACCCTTTAAAAACTAGGCTCTACCAAAACCCTATTAATTCCAAAGGATGGAGAATGGGAGCCAGCATCAAACTTCATAAAAGCTTCCTCTGAACCTATTCAGCTTTGTGAGTCACTACAATAAAATAGTATTACTATCATCTCTCCCCATCCCTGACTTACTCATTCCCACATGAGAAATTTATTTTTTTGTGAGTGTTAAAGAGTAAAACATGCATTGGTTCATGTTCCTCCATGGGTGGAACCGATGTTTTAAAAAGCAGTGCACCATTTCTTACAAAGTTAAACATATACTGACCATATGATCCAAGAATCACATTTCTGGGAATTTTCCAAAAGAAATGAAAACATTTAAGTCCACACAAACATCTGTATACAAATGTTTATCAACTTTATTCATAATAATCAAAATCTGGAAACAACCTAGAGATCCTTCCACTGGTGAACAGATAAACAAATCAGGATACATCCTTGCAATGAAATACAACTGAACAAGTAAAGAAACAAACTACTGGCATGTGCAGCAACTCGGATGCCACATACTGCACAACTCCGCTTACGTAATGTTGAATATGGAAAATGAAAAACCCCAAGATAGTGTGACCTAGGAAAGGGAGCCATACACTGATAGCTTTCATCTCTTTCAAGATAAAACCTTTTCAAGCTGCTGGCCATCAGTGAGGAGAAAGCGTTTCATCAAACCTAGAATGATAGTCTCTAGGAAACACTAATCTCTTCAAGATAAATTCTCTCCAGGTGCTGGCCACGGACGCCCAACCCAAAAACCTAGGATGTCCCGAGTGTCCAAACTGACATGCTCACTAAATCATCTCTCAGTATAATCTATATAAGCCCAAACTCCTCCTTTGACCAGTGGCTCATTTTCCACCAAGAGAGTGGAGTGGGTCCATCAGAACCATGACTCCATTCCTGAATAAAAGAGCTGAGCTGATTCGTGAAGTTTGCATCAAACCCTGTCTTTTTGTGCTAACACATAACATTCTACAAGGAAAATTATAGGGACAGAAATCTGGCCCAGATTGCCAAGGTCTGGAGGTGAGGGTAGAGAGAGGAGGAAATTAACTAAAAAGACATGGGAGGAAACTCCCTGGGGTGATGGAAATGTTGAGTATCTTGACTGTGGTGGTGGCTGTGTCATTCTATATATTTGTCAAGACACATCCAACTACACATTGAAAACGATGGATTTTACTATATTTTTTAAGTTAGATATGCCCCTTTTTTAAAAAATGGTACCCAGTAATGATTTTTCTGGGACTCACAAGTGTGAGATGGCAATTCTGGGTATGTGAGTCTGCCCTAAACACTCACACTCTCCTTTAGGTGGGTTAACCCAAAGTCTAGAACTTCCAGAAGAGACCCAGTGCTGGGTCCAACCACATCCTCCAATCCACTTTACAATAACAAGCCTATTTCCACTTCCTGAATGATCCCTCGATCTATACCTCAAATATTCTGAATTTGGAAAGTAAGAGAAGAAGTAGAATTAATCATCACCCCAACCCTCCCCTACCAATTGCCACATTGATCAGGATCTCTTGCCAGATGGATATGACACTGTAGCAGGGCAACTGAAATAACACGTGGAAAAACAAAGGTGAAGGGAAGCCCAGGGTGTAGTGCTTTTATCAGTGTTGACTGTTACAGGTTGTAACATATGTTTTGGATGAGATTTTACAGAAAAATAAAAAAAAAAAAAAAAGACTGGTTTTTATTGGCATTAGAAGTTTTTCTGGCAGACTTAGACCTAAGCAGGTGCAACTGAATCAAAGATTAGGTTACCAGCAGAAAGTATTTTCATACCAGGGAAGATTTACAAAACTTCATTTTGCCAGATTATTAAACATTGATGGAATAGTTTTTCCTCCCTTTAAACATGGTTCTTAGAAAGAACAGCAGGCTGGAACTTAAAATTACAAAAGACAGTTAAGAGTACATGGGCCAAAGAAGACTGGCCTTTTCATTTGTAGCATCTGTTGTTTACAGGTGGCACTAATTCAGGAGACACAAATTCTGTTCCCTTCTATCTCGTTTTGAACTGTAACAGTGGTAGAGCCAAGGAAAGAGTTGATTGTTACATAAATCCACCAAGGTTTTTTTTTTTTTTTTTTTTTTTTTTTTTACAGTCCTGAATGTTGGCTTCAACCACAAAAAAGTGGGAAAGTATTTTGATGGATAAGCAAAAAAGAATTGGAATGCAATATATAAACTTTGTTTGATCCTGGTTCAAAAGTCAAAAAAAAAAAAAAAAAACCACTAGAAAAGACATTTGGAAACTAAGGAAATTTGAATATAAACATAGTATTAGATTAAATTAGGAAATTTGCTCATTTTTCTTTGATGCAATAGTGATATATTGTTACACAGGAGATGTCCTTATTTTTATAAGGATGTGATATTAAGAGCAATGTGTTCTGATTTCCAAAATTTGCTTTCAGATGGTATAGAAAAAAAAAATATATATATATATATATTTATGTAAATATATATGTTCAGATTGACAAAGCAAAGGGAATATGGTTAAATATTATTGTTGAAAGTAGAATTTAAGTATGTCAGTGTCAATCATACTTTTCCTCAACTTTTCTTTATATTTGAATTTTTCATAATAAAAAATTAGAGAAGAAAAGAATATAGCTAATCATTCTATAGGGACATCTTATTGGCATGAGGAAGAGAGAAATAACTCAATGAAATTATTAAACCAAGTAAAATGAAATTACTGTAAGTCAGAGATTAAGAATAATTTAAACACAATAATGTAAGTGTAATTAATAGTACACAACTGTACACTTAAAAATCATTAAGATAATGTAGGCCCAGAGGTGTATGCCTGAAATTCAATCAACTTGGATGACTGAGGCATGGAAGACCATCAATTCAATCAGCCTATGCAACTTACTGAGACCCTGTCTCAAAATAAAAATTAAAAATGTCTGGGGATGTAGCTCAGTGGTGGGTTAAATTCCCAGTTCCAAAAAAAAAAAAGGTTTTGGGGTGAATTTCGTGTTGTATTTTACTACCATATTTTTAAGTCTTTAAAAGTTAATTTTCAAAATGAAAAAGAATAATTTAAAAGGCCTCTGCCTGCTACACTCAGTTTTGCTCAGGAAATAAGGAGAGAAAAGCATTGCTTTCCAAGGACATGTTTTAGTGTTACAAGGAGAGCAAGAACAGAGGAAAAGAAACAAAAAGTAAAAGAACAGGGCTCAATTAGGTTACACTCTAGAGGAAAAGAGAGAATTCCTTAGGAGGCATGAAGCCCTAGAGGAAAAGTTAAATCCATATAAAAGGAAAATAAAAAATCTTCAAAGCCAGGCCAGACCAAAAAAAAAAATAATAATAAAAAAGGATATATATCCCAATCTTATTGTCTATAAAAATGGAACCATAAAAATGAGAAGATGAATTGCTACGAGAAGCACTGGTGAAAGCTTATGGAAGAGGGGCCACGGTATCAAGGAGAAGCTGGAAGTGACCCTGTTACACACTGAATTGTGTCCCCAAAACTTCCTATGTGGAAGTCCTCACCTCCAATACTTCAGAACATGACCTAGTTTGGAAATAAGGTTGCAATTAGTCAAGATGAAGCCATACTGGAAGAGGATGGCCCTCTACTCCAGGATGACAGGTCTCCTTACTAAAAGGGAGAGACGAAATGGAGGCACACACACATGTAGAGAGAAGATGATGTGAAGAGATCCTGGGAGACAACCATCCAGGAGCCACGGTCTAGAGTAGATGCTTCCCTCAGAGCAGAAGGAACCAGCCTCGCCAAACCAGCTTCCAGCCTCCAGAATGAGAGCTGACGCACTTCTGTTGTTCAAGTCCCCCAGTGATATATCCCTCAAAAGAAGCCCAGGCCAGAAAACTACCCCAGAACAACCTGTTAAAGCCCATTGGCCGAGGAATCCAGGAATCCCTCAATTGCCTGGGAATGCTATTCCAGGTCGTTATGCCAGAATAAGTGGATGGATTGGAGAAGGAAGACTGAGATGGATCTTTAAGAATTCAAGTTTCAAGATGCATCATTGTCTTTTGGGGTCCTGGGTATGGAACCCAGGGGCTTGCAAAAGCTAGGCAAGTGTTGTACTACTGAGCTACATCTCCCACAAAAAAGACAGACAGAGACATGCTAATAGACACTCAGGCAAGACACAGTAAGTCCAGGCCGAGATGAGGGACTGATTTGATGGGAGAATATTTCTTATGTGGGGTTACCATTTTGGGGGTTGAAGACAGACAAGGTGTGTGTGAACAATGAATGCTTTAGGCAAAGCCAAAACTCCTTAACTTCAACTCTCTCATTAGGAGGAAGAGCCAGAGTAGAAAAATCTGGAAATGTATGTTAGGAAAAGAGAGGTCTAATCCAGAAAAAATAAAATAAAATAAAAAGACACTCAAATTCATCCATATTAGTTCTGTTTATGTTGAAAAGGAAAGCAATAATTTAAAAGACTAGATGTAGATGTTTTTAAACTCGGTTGAATTCCCTAGAAGGATTCGGGGAACCATGGAGGAAAATGGACCACAAAATCATATCCCATCACCTCAAGCAAAGGGGTCGTGAAGTAAGTTCTTTGTTCCTCTGAAATATCAGAAGTTAGGCTCAGAAAAATCATAAAACAGGAAAGACAAGGTCCAAAGAACCCATTGCGGAAGTATTGACTTTCAGCAGGTCTGTAAAACATCAGAGGCATCACCAGCAATTTCAAATCAGAAATCTGCTAAAGAGAGAAAAACTCCCATCCCCAGGCTAGCAGTCAGTGCACTTCTCTTGTAAAAGGCCTGTTAGTAAATGTTTTAGGTTTTGTGGGCCATAGAACTTCTGTTGCCACTACTCGGCTTGGAGAGTAAAAGAAGACATAGGGAATACAGAAATGAATAGACATGGCTGTGTTCCAATAAAACTTTTTTCATGGACATCGAAATTGGATTTGATATCATTTTCATGTGTCATGAAATATTGTCCTTTTGACTTTTTTAACCATCTAAAAATGTAAAAACCATTACATTTATTAATAAATATAACATACTTCATTTAAGTAAAATCTAAATATAAAAATTTGTTTTAAACCATATAAAAAAGGACAACAGATTGAATTTGGCCCATGGACCAAAATTTGCCCACCCGTGGCCCAGGCAATTCCAAAACAAGAGCCATGGTAACACATACCACTCATTCTAGAAAAGGACTAGAGATGTTTCTCCCTGAAAATGAGGAGGCAACCCTCTACAGAGCCCATAATTCACTCTGCCCATGGTGTGGTAGACACGGTCGCAAAAGGTTTTGAATATGCTAAAAAAAGAAAAATGGGCAGCTCAGTTAATTATCTGGGCACCACACCTTTATAAATTTCACAACTTTACAAAAGCCATTCTCTGAGAGAGGAGTCTTTATACCT
The DNA here is from genome assembly GCF_902686455.1 of Sciurus vulgaris. Classification (NCBI taxonomy): domain Eukaryota; kingdom Metazoa; phylum Chordata; class Mammalia; order Rodentia; family Sciuridae; genus Sciurus; species Sciurus vulgaris. The sequence goes on from NC_136465.1 coordinate 158,521,104, forward strand.
ATAGATGGATTCTCCCCAAGATGCAGTAAACATGGGGCCTTGTCCCATGGTTAATCCATAATTAGTCTCTAGAGAAAGTCTCTCCTGAGTTTATATTTGTTGATAGTGGCTATATCCTGGTGAGACTGTGATAGAATTTCTCTTTGTATTCATGTATTTCCACTGTCTTTTTCCTTCCTTCAAATACCACTGTCTGGAAAGATTATCTTGGTTGTATGCACTACCTGAAAGGTAAGGAATTGACTGTGCTTTTAAATTTTTCCTCGATACTTGTATGTATATAAATACATCCTAGTAATATTTCAGGCTCCTTAAAAAATAGGACTTTTGAAAGATTTTAAGTCGAATTAATTCAATTTCAGTATTCCTGAGAGAATATATCAGTCAGGATTAATAGGTTATTAGGCCAAAACATAGTTTAGACCATAAAAATTTCTTTCTTGTTCCACCCTACAAGTGTGTTGCAGGTCAGCATGGGGTTCTGTTTATCACAGTAAGTCAGGGGCCCCTCTGATGAGCGTCCCATCTCAACCCAATATTCTCCTGAGTCCCAGGGCAGAGGTGTAGCACAGAGCACACTGTCTCATTAACATTCCACCAGGAAGTAACTCCTACCATTTCAGTTCACATTCCATTGGTCAGTATGAGTCACATGGCCTCAGTCACCCCACAGGGAGGCGGGAAACTGGGATGGCCCTTCAAATCTACCCTGAGCTGGGTGTTTACACCTCCACACAAGGCCAGTCGCCCTTGAGGAGGGGGGAGTCCAACTCTGAGTCAAGTGGTTCTCATCAGTCATTTCCATGTTGCCAGTATCTCTAATTAAAAGTATCATCGAAACTTAAACACTTCAGATGTGCATGGGGCCTCATTTTTGTACGAGTGAACCCTCAATCCAAACCCGCTGTTTCACTAGCTGCTACACTCAGAATCCTCTCAAGCTTGTTTTAACTCCAACTCCCAAAACTTTTCCACGTGGGAAAGGAAGACAGGAACAGTGAATGGAGCCAGACTTCCTAGTTTTGAATTCCTGCCCAGCCACATGCTATGTCGTCTTGGGCAAATTACTTCATCTCACTAAACCTTGGTTTTCTCATCTGTAAAATAGGAATGATAAGTATACCTGCCTCAAAGGGTCTTTGTGAGGAGTAAGCATGTGGGTTTAAATAAAATACTTGGTAAATACTGATCATGTCTCAGGCACCCGCACCATATGGTACATCATCTTACCTAATCCTCGCAGGAATTCTACAAGATGTTTATTCCTGAAACCTGTTTGGAAATCTGAGGTACACAGAGTTTAGGGAGCTTGGCCGAGGTCAAATACCTGTTAAGTGGCCAAGCCATGGTGATACACCTACTGGACTCCAAAGATCAAGTTCTTTTTCTTGCATCATTTAGAAACGTTCTTCCTCTTCTGGTACTTCTACATTTTTTAACCACAACATGGAGGTTAAGAGTGCATGCTCCAAGGCCAGGGTGTAGCTCAAGGTACAGCTCTTGCCTAGCATGCATGCAGCCCTGGATTTGATTCCCATTTACCACAAAAGAAAAATAAAAGGGTGGGAATTGTCCCATGGGAAGGCTACTTTATTAGATGATCTTCAATGAATTGTTTAACCTCTCCTTCCATGATCTGGGACAAGTTACTTAACCTCCACAAACCTCGGTTTCCCCACTTACAATATAGGAATTTTAACTGCACTACCTACCTCTGTGGGTTCAGAGGTGGTTAAATGAGATAGCATTTAACACAAAGCCCACCCGTTGTCTTAGAGCTGAAAGTGGATGTTAGCTCCACTTCACCTGACTGGTTCCAGTCAAGGGCTCAGCCTGTCAAAATGGCACTGAATCCCAGGAAATCCATGTGACTCCTGGTGATCACAATATTCCCTCTAAACGCCTTCTCCTGAATTGTTCCTAGAGATCAGCACTGAATTTACAAATTTTCTCTGAACTTTCTCAAACACACATGCTTCCCTATGTCTAAGATATATCTGCTTTAAACTAGAATTCTTTTCCTCACAGTCATGAACTCTGAGGTGATAGTACTGAAAAGAGGGAGAAATGAAAGCCATTGTAACTCACAAAATGCACAAGACCCAGAAGTTATAGGAAGTTGACTTCAGCTGTGATTCATAAGGGCCGTTTGCATCTGTTCCTACTGCTTTACCACAACTCACTTCCCACATTACTCAGTTCTATATATTCCTCACCCACAACTTTCAAATTTGAGGGCATTGATCACAAAATGTTCTTTAGTACATCAACCCAACTGCCAGGAGTGCGCCTCCCCACACTGGGCAAAGTTGGATTGACATCCACCTTTTTTGATATTTCAAGACCTGTGAAAACAACACCTCAATTCCCACCTTCTTCAAGATATTCAGCACTGTTCCCATTACTGCTGAGGAAGATGGAGCTGCTTGATACCATGATTCATATTTCCCTTGAAATCACAAACTTGATTAGAGATGGAGAGAAGACCTAACCCAGACCTCCCGCAAAGCTGGAGAAGCCGGGAGACTGCAAAGAGCAAGTTTTCCCAACCGGTCCTCCGTCCCTCTACCACTCCTGCCATTTTTGCACTATCTTCCTACCTCTTATGGGGTTGTGCACTTATTTTTTTAATCAACACATGTTTTGACTGATTAAACAAATTTAGGGGCTATTAGTCTAACCTGTAACAGCTGTGAGGTTTATATACAGTGTGTACTTTGTATAAGATCTCTTTTAAAGTATATTCATTTTCTAGGGCTGTCATAACAAATTACTGCAAACTAGTTGGTTTTGAAAAATAAAAACAAGAAAGGGAAGAAGGAAGGAAGGATGAGAGAAAGAGAGGGGAAGGGAGGGAGGGAAGAAGGGAAGACAAAACAGAAATGTACTGTCCGGTTCAGAAGGCCAAAAGTCCAAAACAAGGTGTTGGCAAGTTCCTTCTGGGGAGAGAAACTGTTTCATGCCCTCTCCTAGCTTCTTGGCATTCATGGTTCATAGACACGTCACTCCACTCTCTACCTCCATATCCACGTGAACTTTTTCTCTCTGTGTGTCTCTATTCAAACCACCCTCTTCTTTGTTTTATAATGATACCAGTCATTGAATTTAGAGGCAACCTTAAATCCAATATTATTCCATCTCAAGATTCTTATTTAATTACATCTGCAAAGACCCTATTTCCAAATGTCATGTACTGAGGTTCTAGGTGACCACGAACTTTGATAGGTACATTATCCAAACCAGTATAGTAAGTAAATAATGATTAAATTTTTGGGGGGCTGGGGGTGTGGCTCAGTGGTACAGTGCCTGCTTAGCATGCATAAGACCCTAGATTTGATCCCTAAAACTAAGAAAAAAAATTAAAAATGAATTTGTTTTGAAAGTTCAGCCAAATACCACCTGAAATCATCTTGCATCCTGCTAGTCAGAGGTTTGCAAACTGCGCTGGGGAAACAGACCTTGGTGTGCACGACCTCAGAAGGCATGTGGGCCCCTCTCCAGGTTTTAAAAGCAGATTTTGCAGTCAAGATAGGTGCACTTCCACCACTGTATCTGAACCAATGTATGTTTTGGTAAACCAAGATGTATGTCCCCTAGGTAGACCCGATTCTCTGGTTTTGAGAACTCAGGAAATGGTATTAATAATAGATTACTTCAAGTGCTATTTTAAGAAGGTAGATGAACACTAGCTCATTGCATGACTCATTGTTCACCGAAATCAGTAGCTATGTCTGTACAGGTCTCTGTGGGGTTGTATTTCGGGATGTTTTACATTTCCTTTCCATGGCGACAACCAAAGGATGGTAAGGTGGATTTGCAATTTAAAAGAAGCCATTAGGCCATATTGTACTCCATTTTGTGCAGGAAGGTGGGATGCCTGGGAGCTGTGTAGACAAGAACCCAAACTATACTTAGATTAAGCCCAAAATTTCAGTCCAGAGAAGAAGAATGGAGGGGAAGATTTTATTTAAAGCAGGTTTGTGAGTCCTAATCTCCCATTAAACTTGGATTTTTCCATTTGAGATAATATTGAGTAGGCCCTGATCTAATTGCACCAACTTTGGCTCAGGGGGCAGTACTGGGGATTGAATCGTGGCCTCACACATGCTAAGCAAGCATTCTACTACCAAGCTACACCCCAAACTCTCAGCTTCTTCTAAAGAGCATTCGCAGTATGATGAAATTAAAGAACTCAGCAGAGACGTTTTCATAAATTTTATTGGTCATTGTTATTTTTAATTTAAATGCTTTTTTTGCTCCCCAATACTAAAAAGTGTTATGTATCAAAAACATAAGGGGAAAAAAAATAAAGGGAGACAGGTGTGGTGGTGCACACCTGTAATCCCTGCGGCTCAGGAAGACGGAGGGTTCAAAGACAGTCTCAGCAAAAGTGAGGTGCTAAGAAACTCAATGAGACCCTGTCTCTAACAAAACACAAAATAGGGCTGGGGATATGATTCAGTGGTCGAGTGCTCCTGAGTTCAATCCCCAGTACCCCCCAAAAAAATAATAATATAATAAGGGGAAATTATCCTAAGTGAAAAAAATCATCAGATGATGAAGACCAATTATCACATACGCCTGATGTAACATATTATAAAAGATGCATAAGAGCAGATGCTGAGCTTGGAAATGACATGACAATAAGCACATTTCCATAAACACATATGGTGTAGGATCTTTCACATACATATCATTCAGTGTTTATACTGAGTTAAATAATTCAAGATGGTACAAGCAACTCACAGAAATGCAATAAAACATTTCAAACAAATTGCATTACTGCCATGAAAAATAACCTAAACCATAATAACAAAAAGCACTAAGAGGAGAAGAGAGAAGTCTATATTTCTTGGCAAAAAATCAAAGTTCAAGATGTTACTAACCTGCACCCTGTGTTTCCATCCACAAATATATTCAAAAGAAGCAGCTCTAACTTTCATATTTGAATAATCACTGACTTCAAACGGTATGTGTCACTATATGACTCATCACCCAACACCACTGCTGACAGAGAGCTTGGTAAAACTTCTCTTGCAGGATGCCCTCAAAGACAGATGCATACCTCCCAAGAAAATGTGCTCCTTCTCTTTTTGAGCACTCCTAGGTGTTCAGGACACCTGTTGCCCAAATGAACAAGAAGGCTTCGAAGGGTCAAGAACAACCAACTGGAGGTGAAAATGTATTGCTTTGCCAGATACTTACCATATTGAACAGGACAGTGGCAGCATTATAATATGCGTTTAGAGGGAAGGAAGTGGGGATGGGGAAGAGGAGGGGGACCCACTGGTGGAAGGGATGGAGAATGAAAAGGAAACCATTTGCTGGTACTTCCTCTGTTCCTTTTTCAGAAATTCAAAGTCAGCCTCGGTGTACTAAAAGCTCCTAAAAGATAAGAGGAAACAACCCCATTAAACTTGGTTTAACACATCTTTTCTCAAACTGACCTGGCTGCAGGGCCTCTTCTTAATACAACAATGTTTCACATCATGATTTGATTTGATGTGTTTTGGGGAATGTGGTTGCCAGTCTCTAAGATGATCCCCGGTGATTCATGCCTTCTGGGATTCACATCCTGCCTCATCCCCTCGTCCCTACATTTAATAGGGGTGATGCATGTCATGAAAAGGCTACTGCAGAGTTAATAGAGTATAACTTTCAAGGTTAAGCCATTAAAAACTCAGGCTTTCCCCTTGCACTCTCATCCTTGGAGAAGGCAGCTACCGTGTTATAAGGACACACAAGCTGCCTATGGAGAGTCCCACACAGGGAGGAACTGAGGAAGCTGACTTTTGTGAGGACACCATCCTGGAATCAGACCCTACAGCCCCAGTCCAGTCTTCAGATGACTTTAGCCCCAGCCAATATCTTAGGTTGCAAGTTCATGAGAAATCCTGAACCAGTCTGATTTTCAAACCACAGAGATTATGTGAGATCATAAATGTGAAAAGTTTTAAGTCAATAAGTTTGGAAATAAGAAATTATGCATTAGTAGATGACCAGTACAGGACTGTTAACCTAAAGCATTTGATGTCAATCATTTTGGCCCATGATGAAACTTCAGTGTGGACTATGTCTTTACACTAGTGTACCTCTCTAGATATAGTTAATTGATTGAGGAAGGGACTCCTACCTAAAATCAACCAGTCAAGGTCACTCCCTGGGTTTTTTGTCACTGAAGTTGGACAGAGACATTTATTCTGTGGTGGTAAGGCCAGAAGATGTGGAACTCAGAAGGTGTGGAACTCAGGAGCCACCAATGACCACCTTTCCTATTTCTCTAAGAGAAAGATATTGACAACATAGAAGCAGAAGAGTTGAGAGACTGAGAACAAGGACTTAGTAACATGGCAGTTACTTGTCCCTGTTCTTCACCCATCTCAGTGTGGCCCTTCTAATAAGTTCCCTCTTTGGCCTAAATTGATTTAAACTGGGTTTTTTGTTTTTGGTTGTCTTAGTCAGATTTTTTTGTCATTGTGACCAAAAGACCTGACAAGAACAACATAAAGGAGGAAAAGTTTATTTGGGGGCTCATGGTTTCAGAGGTCTCAGTCCATAGATGACCAAATCCACTGCTCTGAACCCAAAGTGAGGCAGAACATTGTGGCAGAAGGGTGTGGTGGAGAAAGGCAGCTCAGGACATGGCAGTCAGGAAGCAGAGAGAGAGCTCCACTCACCAGGGACAAAATATAAACCCCAAAGTCATGCCCCCAGAGACCTACCTCTTCCTGTCACACCCTCTCTGCCTAGAGTTACCACCCAGTTAATCCATTCAACTGGATTAATGCGCTTATTAGGTTAAGGCTCTCATAACCCAATCATTTCACCTCTAAACTTTCTTGCACTGTCTTATAAATGAGCTTTTGGGGGACACCTAAACCATAACACTGGTGTTTGTTTTGTTCGCGATACTGGGGATTGAACCCAGGAGTGCTCTACCACTAGGTTGCATTCCCAACCCATTTTTTTTTTTTTTTTTTTTTTGAGACAGGGTCTCCCTAAGTTGTGACCTCGAACTTGCAATCCTACCTCAGACTCCGAAGTTTCTGGGATTACAGAAGGTATGAGCCACCATGTCTAGCCTAAATTGGGTTTCTAAACCTTGCCTCCTCCAGATGGATCCCACCTAATTCCATACTTCCTATAGCACAGAACTGAGGACACTGAGGTCATTGCTGATGATAGCAATGACATTGTTCACCTTCCCCCTTGATCACAAAGAGAGTGGTTTCTGGTTCACCTATTCTGCCTCTCCTTGGAGACCGCACTCTCAAGTAGGACTGGATCCAAGATGGCAGACTACAGGGTGACTGCATCTCCAGTCGCTCCAGAACCCAGGATTCAAGGAGGGGAGGCATTGAGAGACTTGGATTAAAATACAGCATCGGGTGAGTCTCCTCCACCCGGTGAAGCGCTGCCCAGGCGGCAGGCCCGGATTCAGGTGGCTTATTAGAGTAGGGCAGAGCAGCTAGAGTCCTCCCCAGGCAGCCCTGTGCACTCCGGCGGTGGGCTCCTCCCACAGGGCCAGATTCTCCAGCATCTCGGAGCAGGCCCCCCAGTGAGAGCCTTTCTGCACAGAACCAAGCTTCAAGTCCCTGAACCAGGGTGGTGAGTTCCTGCCTGCAGGTTGCTTCAGGGACCAGGACAGGGCAGCCAGGAACTTCCCCAAGCAGCCCGCAGCCCAGCCCCCTCCGGCGGGAAGCGCCTCTCCAGGCTAGCTTCTCGGAGCAGACTGTCCAGTGAGAGCCTTTCCACACAGAGCCAGCTCCAAGTCCTGGAACCAGTAGCAGGCAAGGGGCAGCTTTCCTTAGAAGCATTCCATTATCAAGTTACTCCAAGACTTCAGGCTACTGAAGGCAGGAAGGTGATACACTGGAAATCTACAGGGACACTATAAGCCAATAGAAGAATTCTGCAATATCACAAAGTCCCACTGACATCTGACCAATATGAGAAAACAAGGGAAGAAAATGTCCCAAACAAACCTAGATACTATACCAATAAAACCCAATGACAGCACAGCAGAAGAAATATCAGAAAGGGAGTTCAGAATGTACATAATTAAAACAATCAGGGAAGCAAACAATGAGATGAAAGAGCAAATGCAGGCATTAAATGATCGCACCAATCAACAGTTAAAGGAGCAAATACGGGAAGCAAGAGATCATTTCAATAAAGAGTTAGAGATATTGAAAAAAAACCAAACAGAAATCCTTGAAGTGAAGGAAACAATAAACCAAGTTAAAAACTCCATAGAAAGCATAACCAATAGGATAGAACACCTGGAAGACTGAACCTCAAATTGAAGACGAAATATTTAATCTTGAAAACAAAGTTGACCAAACAGAAAAGATGGTAAGAAATCATGAACAGAATCTACAAGAATTATGGGATATCATAAAAAGGCCAAATTTAAGAATTATTGGGATTGAGGAAGGCTTAGAGAAACAAACAAAGGAATGAACAATCTATTCAATGAAATAATATCAGAAAATTTCCCAAATCTGAAGAATGAAATGGAAAACCAAGTACAAGAGGCTTATAGGACTCCAAATATACAAAATTACAACAGACCCACACCAAGGCACATTATTATGAAAATACCTAACATACAAAATAAAGACAGAATTTTAAAGGCCGCGAGAGAAAAGAATCAAATTACATTTAGGGGGAAACCAATAAGAATATCAGCAAATTTTTCAATCCAGACCCTAAAAGCTAGAAGGGCCTGGAACAACATTTACCAAGCCCTGAAAGAAAATGGATGCCAACCAAGAATCTCATACCCAGAAAAACTTACTTTCAGATTTGATGATGAAATAAGATCCTTCCATGATAAACAAAAGTTAAAGGAATTTACAAAAAGAAAGCCAGCATTGCAGAACATTCTCAGCAAAATATTCCATGAGGAAGAGATGAAAAACAACGATGCAAATCAGCAACGGGAAGAACTAGCCTAAAGGAATAGCCAAATAAAGGAGAGACCAAATCATGTCAAAAAACAAAAATGAGTCAAATGACTAGGAATACAAATCATAACACAATAATAACCCTGAATGTTAATGGCCTGAATTCATCAATCAAAAGACATAGACTGGCAGAATGGATTAAAAAGAAAAATCCAACAATTTGCTGCCTGCAAGAGACTCATCTCATAGAAAGAGATACCCATAGACTAAAGGTGAAAGGATGGGAAAAAACATACCATGCACACAGACACAGCAAAAAAGCTGGAGTATCCATCCTCATTTCAGATAATGTGGACTTCAAGCCAAAACTAGTCAGAAGGGATAAAGAAGGACATTACATACTGCTTAAGGGAAGCATAAATCAGCAAGACATAACAATCATAAATATCTATGCCCCAAACATTGGCTCATCCATGTACGTCAAACAAATCCTTCTCAATTCCAGAAATCAAATAGACCACAACACAATAATACTAGGCGATTTTAACACACCCCTCTCACTGCTGGATAGATCGTCCAAAGAAAAATTGAATAAAGACACCATAGATCTCAATAACACAATCAACAATTTAGACTTAACTGACTTATATAGAATATACCATCCAACAAAGAACAAATACACTTTCTTCTCAGCAGCACATGGATCCTTCTCTAAAATAGACCATGTCTTATGCCACAAAGCTACTGTTAGCAAATACAAGAAGATAGAGATACTACCTTGTACTCTATCAGATCATAATGGATTGAAATTAGAAATAAATGACAGAATAAAAAACAGAAACTTCTCCAATTCCTGGAGATTAAATAATGCACTATTATATGATGAATGGATAACAGAAGACATCAGGAGGGAAATAAAAAAATTTTTAGAAGTAAACGAGAACAAAGATACATCATATCAAAATCTCTGGGACACTATGAAAGCAGTACTTAGAGGAAGATTTATTTCATGGGGCGCATTCAACAAAAGAAGTAGAAATCAACAAATAAATGACTTAACACTACAGCTCAAAGCCCTAGAAAAAGAAGAGCAGACCAACACCAAAAGTAGTAGAAGACAGGAAATAGTTAAAATCAGAGCTGAAATCAACGAAATTGAAACAAAAGAAACATACGGAAAAATTAACAAAATAAATAATTGGTTCTTTGAAAAAATAAACAAAATTGATAAACCCTTAGCCACACTAACAAAGAGAAAGAGGGAGAAAACTCAAATTACTAAAATGCGGAATGAACAAGGAAATATCACAACAGACACGAGTGAAATACAAAACATAATTAGAAGCTATTTTGAAAATCTATACTCCAACAAAATAGAAAACCTCGAAGACATCAACAAGTTTCTAGAGACATATGAATTACCTAAACTGAACGAGGAACATACACAACTTAAATAAATCAATTTCAAGCAATGAAATAGAAGAGGTCATCAAAAGCCTACCAACAAAGAAAAGTCCAGGACCAGATGGGTTCTCAGCCGAGTTCTACAAAACCTTTAAAGAAGAGCTCATTCCAATACTTCTCAAAGTATTCCGTAAAATAGAAGAGGAGGGAACCCTCCCAAACTCATTCTATGAAGCCAATATCACCCTGATACCTAAACCAAACAGAGACACATCAAGGAAAGAAAATTTCAGACCAATATCCTTAATGAACATTGACACAAAAATTCTCAACAAAATTTTAGCAAATCGCATACAAAAATATATTAAAAAGATAGTGCACCACGATCAAGTGGGTTTTATCCCAGGGATGCAAGGTTGGTTCAACATCCGGAAATTAATAAATGTCATTCACCATATCAACAGACTAAAAGTTAAGAATCACATGATTATTTCAATAGATGCAGAAAAAGCATTTGATAAAATACAGCATCCCTTCATGCTCAAAACACTAGAGAAAATTGGGGTAGTGGGAACATTCCTTAACATTGTAAAGGCCATCAACGCTAAGCCCATGGCCAATATCATTCTAAATGGTGAAAAACTGAAAGCATTCTCCCTAAAAACTGGAACAAGACAGGGATGCCCTCTTTCACCACTTCTATTCAATATCATTCTTGAGACTCTAGCCAGAGCAATTAGACAAACCAAAGAAATTAAAGGGATACGAATTGGAAAAGAGGAACTCAAACTATCCCTGTTCGCTGATGACATGATTATATATTTAGAGGAACCTGGAAATTCCACCAGAAAACTCTTAGAACTCATAAGTGAATTCAGTAAAGTAGCAGGTTACAAGATCAATGCCCATAAATCCAACGCATTTTTATACATAAGTGATGAATCTTCAGAAAGAGAAATTAGGAAAACTACCCCATTCACAATAGCATAGAAAAAAATAAAATACTTGGGAATCAATCTCACAAAAGATGTGAAAGACCTCTACAATGAGAACAACAGAACACTAAAGAAAGAAATTAAAGAAAACCTTAGAAGATGGAAAGATCTTCCATGTTCTTGGATAAGCAGAATTAATATTGTCAAAATGGCCATACTACCTAAAGTGCTATACAGATTCAATGCAATTCCAATTAAAATCCCAATGGTGTGCCTTACAGAAATAGAGCAAGCAATTATGAAATTCATCTGGAAGAATAAGAAACCCAGAATAGCTAAAGCAATTCTCAGTAGAAAGAGCAAAGCAGTGGGTATCACAATACCAGATCTTCAACTCTATTACAAAGCAATAGTAACAAAAACGGCATGGTATTGGTACCAAAATAGACAGGTAGATCAATGGTACAGAATAGAGGACACGGACACAAACCCAAATAAATACAATTTTCTCATACTAGACAAAGGGGCCAAAAATATGCAATGGAGAAAAGATAGCCTCTTCAACAAATGGTGCTTGGAAAACTGGAAATCCATATGCAACAGAATGAAACTAAATCCCTATCTCTCACCCTGCTCAAAAATCAACTCAAAATGGATCAAGGACCTCAGAATCAGACCAGAGACCCTGCATCTTATAGAAGAAAAAGTAGGCCCAAACCTTCAACTTGTTGGCTTAGGATCAGACTTCCTTAACAGGACTCCCATAGCACAAGAAATAAAAGCTAGAATCAACCATTGGGATAGATTCAAACTAAAAAGCTTTCTCTCAGCAAAGGAAACTATCAGTAATGTGAAGAGAGAGCCTACAGAGTGGGAGAATATCTTTGCCACTCATACTTCAGATAGAGCGCTAATTTCCAGAATCTATAAAGAACTCAAAAAACTCTACACCAAGAATACAAATAACTCAATCAACGAATGGGCTAAGGATATGAACAGACACTTCACAGAAGAAGATCTACAAGCAATCAACAGATATATGAAAAAATGTTCAACATCTCTAGTAATAAGAGAAATGCAAATCAAAACTACACTAAGATTTCATCTCACCCCAATTAGATTGGCGATTATCAAGAATACAAGCAACAATAGGTGTTGGCGAGGATGTGGGGAAAAAGGTACACGCATACATTGCTGGTCGGGTTGTAAATTAGTGCAGCCACTCTGGAAAGCAGTGTGGAGATTCCTCAGAAAGCTTGGAATGGAACCACCATTTGACCCATGTCTCGTCCAGCGAGTACAATGAAGACTCGGCTCTCAAATGAAGTTTTAAGGTCTTTATTTTTATGGGAGAGCTTCTGAGCCGAGTGCCTGGTTCTTCCTCCTCCTCCACCACCGCCGTCTTCTTCTTCTTCTTCTCTTGTCGCGCAGCTCTCTCCTTCTTTTCTCTCATGCAGCTGCCGCTTCTCTCTTCTTCCTCTCTCGTCGTGCCGTCGCCGCCTCTCCTCTTCTCTCGTCCCGCAGCTGCTGCCTGCCCTCCTTGCCTTGCTCCTTTCCACCGCGCAAAATACGCAGCTTTATGGGATATAACAGCCAATCACCTTAACAGGTCAGGCGTTTGGCTCATGGAGACTTAATGGTGGGTAACGAGGACATGTACTGATCACGAGCTAAGCACGGACGCGGAGGAGATCAGTCAGCCAATAGAAAGCACTTCCTTAAAGTTGTTTTTCTTTGCAGTTGGGCTTCTCGGTGCCATCTTAGGGCAAGGCCAGCCACCACTGCGGGCCCTACAGGGCAGCGGTCTCCAACAGACCCAGCTATCCCACTCCTTGGCCTATACCCAAAGGACTTAAAATCAGCATACTACAGAGATACAGCCACATCAATGTTCATAGCTGCTCAATTCACAATAGCCAGATTGTGGAACCAACCTAGATGCCCTTCAGTTGATGAGTGCATAAAGAAACTGTGGCATATATATACAATGGAATATTACTGCACCATGAAAAATGATAAAATTATGGCATTTGCAGGCAAATGGATGAAATTGGAGGATATCATGCTAAGTGAGATAAGCCAATCTCAAAAAACTAAAGGACGAATGATCTCACTGATAAGCAGATGAGGACATATAAGGGGGGTAGGAGGGATTAGCGTTAGGGTTAGGTTAGGTTTAGGGTTAGGGATAAGGAGGGTGATAAGAATGGAGAAAGGAAGGACTGTATAGAGGGAAAAGAGGGGTGGGAGGGTGGGGGGAAGGGAAAAAATAACAGAATGTATCAAACAAGATTGCCCTTATGTAAATTTATGATTTTTAATTAAAATAAATAATATTTTAAAAAAAACAAGTAGGACCGTGACAACATTGTCAGCTGGGTTGATTCAGTCAAGCTGAGCCAATCAGATACTTCCTCTAGGTATTTAGAACTGAGTCATATAGGTGTTGAACACAGAAAACCCTTTACACTAATAATATAACTTAAAAGAGGTGATGAACCTCTGGATAGTAAGGGGCTCCAACTCCTTGCCTCCTCTGTGACTTCTCTAAGACCCTCCAATATTCTTCCAACAAGTTTGCAAGGTCATTTCTGCTTCCAGAAGCCAAAAGAAACTGGACTAACACATGCCCCCGCAACCTGTTGCCGTCTGTGTGATCAGGGACTTGTTCATCACTATCTCCAAGACCAGCACAGTCACTCATTAGAACTCGGTAAATCTCTGACCAACAAGTGACACTCGCTGCTCTGGGTGGGAGAGGCTCCTCTTCCTACTGAGGGAAACCTTGATTTTCTTTTCTCTCTTGTACTCATCCGCCCTGGCCTTGATTCTCCCTGTTCTGTCAGCCACTGGGACGATAAGCCCCTCATAGGCAGCACACCATATTTCCACTTACGCATCAGAGAACAGAGGTCCCTGGCCTCTCATCATCTGTGAAACCTGACCCTTTACAACATGCCCAGGATCGTCGGCTCTCTCTGCCTGCTTTTCCTGGACCCCTAGCTGTGCTGAACTAGAGCCAGGATGACCAACCTCCCTGCCGGTGCTGGCTTTACCCTGGCAGTACCACGCTGTCCAGGACCAGAGGCTCTTGACACTCACCGTGGTGTTTCTCTGGTCCTTCTTCTCAGCATTCTGGGGGTGGGGATGGGACAGGGGAGCTTTTCTCATGGCTTCTCTGCCTTGGACAGGAAAAAAAGAATGGGTTTGAGGGAAACTTCCACCTTCTAGAGAATTATCCTTCTAGGACAAACAGACCTCTCGTATGAACAGAATCAGAAGAGCAGGTAAGGACTGGCACAGAGCGTGGGGCTCAGGAGTTCAGTGGCTGCTAATTGCAAGAAGAACTAGAGAATCGTGGTTAGCAGAGGATAAAGCAGCAGCAAGTATCCTGGGTTGACTATCTGTACGCACAGCCCAGTCCCCACTACCCGTTTCTTCCCTTTCTAAAAGTACTTGAAGGAGCTGCCCCACCTCTCTGCTTAGCCATGGGTGGAATTAATAGCCCTTTAACTCCACGCCCTGAATAGCCTGATCCAATCACCTTTCACCCCAGTGATCTATCGCCAGGTGGTATTTCTCTGGTGGCAGCACTTGGTAAGTACCTGACCCAAACTGGTTTCATCAGAATAAAGCCCAGCATTTTCTTGGATAGTTGATGGAGTCGATTTTCCCCCTGACACGGAAGAAGTACATAGACCCAGGAGATATTAACGGCTGTCTTGCACCCATAAAAACAGGTCGCCTTGGGATAAAGTTGGTACCATGGAAGGCAGGGTTGAAAATGAAAACGATCAAAGTTCTGTGTTAATAACACTCATCTCCTAGATTAAACCAAACCTGAAGGCCACTGAAGGGCATAAGCCAATCAACTCTAACAATACATTTGAGTTCAATTTCTGGTACTTACCACCCAAAAGATATGAACCAGTAAACAAGGGCTAACTAGCAAATGACACATGCTAATCTGTGCAGAACTTCAGGAATGGTGGTGTTCTCAGAAAAGACTTTTCCAGTCTCTCAGCCCTGCCCAGTTTATAAGGATGCAAGCAAAACTTGAGTAGAAAAGGAAGGAGAACATAATCATAGGAAAGCAAAGAAAATCCTGTTTTCCTGGATTCCCAGAGGGGAGATGAGGGATAGGATGCATGGGTCCATCCTGTGAAATGTTTTCCACAGCCCTGCATTTGATTCCCCTCTGGCATGCTCCATTTCCCTCACATCACAGCCTTTGATGGTCAAATCCAGATTTGTGATAAATCCAGATTCTTAAATCCAAAATATTTATATACCAGTAATAGATGTTCATGAACGTACAACTAGCATGAGTTTCATGAGGAAAATGCAGTGGTTTGGCCAGGCCTGGTAATGCATGCCTGTAATCCCAATTACTTAGGAGGCTGAGGCAGGAGGATCACTTGACCTCACAAATTTGAGACCAGCCAGTGCAACATAGTGAGACCCTTCCTCAAAAAAAAAAAAAAAAAAAAAAATAAGGTAGTGACTTGTTTTTAAAATCTACAGCCAATCTAAGAAAGCTAAGAATGTAGTGTAATGTGAGACACCAAGAGTAAGACGCTCTTGTTTTTAATCTGGCCTTTATTGCTTGCTTACTCTCAGGCAGACAGGCAGTTAGGCACTGGGCTTAGTTAACCTAATTATATTTTGTATAGTCACTTTTAGTAAAGCTAAAAAATGGGGTCAAAGCAATTTTTCTTTCCCCTCCCCTTCACTGCCACGTGACAACAGAAGGGAGACAGGTCCTGCTCCACTGGAGAAGAGAGGGGCTGTTACAATCAACAAAGGTAAAATGTTAATTACCTTCATATGTATAGTTTTTTTGTTTTTTTTTTTTATTTGTCAATTTAACAAATTAAAATTTAAGTCAAAAAAAAAAGTTTAGGGAACTTCAGTGAAATTTTCCTTTTGGGACTGTTCTATTCAGTTTTCTCAGCCTGCAATAAAATAGCTGAGATAATCAATTTACAATGAGGAAAGGTTTATTTTTGGCTCATGGTTTCAGAGGTTCCAAAGGAAGGTAGCCTGCCGGTGTTGGTCCGGGCCGTGACAGCGCAGTACATCTTGACAGGAACACAGTAGAGCAGGCCTATTCCCCATGTGGTCATCAGCAAGTGAAAGAGAGAGAAAGTGACTGGAATCTCAACATCCCCTTCAAGGGTACACCTGAGTTACCTCATTTCCTTCCACTGGACCTCACCTCTTAAGGTTCCACCACCTCCCAATAGTGCCACAGGCTGCTGACCAAGCCTTTAGCATATGAGCCTTTGGGGGACACTTAAGATCCACACTATGGCAGGAACCTACACTATAAATCAGGCATTAGGCAATTATCTCAGTCAGCTTCCTGTTTCCAATAATGTTGCACACTTAAGAAGTGCGTGAATATTAAAAGTAATTGAATTATTTTAATCTTAAACCATTTCACTTTGTCATATCAAAGCTGTTAAAGCTCTATATAAATTTAGAAGATTCATTCAGAATACTTTATTATTGAGACAATAAAAATTGAAATTGGGGCTGGGGTTGTGGCTCAGTGGCAGAGCGCTTGCCTAGCATGTGTGAGGAGTTGGCTTCAGTCCTCAGCACCACAAAAAATAAACAAATAAAATAAAGGCATTCTGTCCATCTACAATTACAAAAGATTCTTTTTAATTGAATTGCATTTTCACTTTTTCATAAATTTGAGGTAGGAAAATTTTAACAAACTGCAAAGAAATTATTTTAATACTATTTTTTGCAATTGACTTTTTTATGGGAATGAAAATTTTTTTACCCTCCTTGTTATTGAAACTTCAGAAACAAATAACATACCAGGAATCCAAATGCTATTTAAATGTTATTTTAGATAAGCAGGTCTTCAGTTCCTAGGAGGAAAAAAAAAAATCCTGAATCAACAGGTCTGTTTAAGAAAAATATATATACGTCACCTTTTTTCCCTATCTAAAAAAGTTCAGTTCCAGTTTACTTTCATTGTTTAAATCCTGATCTTATACTGATTTCTGCTGTCTAGAAGTTTCCTCTGACTCTCCCTTTAGAAAAGCTTTCCTATGATTTCCCTTCAAGTTTTACAACTTGGTTTAAAACAAAATCAAAACTCCAGGCACACAAATACACATTCTGCTTTCCAAGGTCTCATCTAATAATCTAATTTAAGATTGGCACTTCCTCAGGAATCTTCCGCTGGTAGATTATGCTAGACAGGCATGGCATCCTGGCAGCCAGGGCGAGCTCTGGGCTGAAGCAATTGACGACACCAGACTGTGAAGCGAGACACTACCCCTCCCCTCCCTCAGGGACTGTGTTTTAGTCAGCTTTTTTGCTGCTTTGACTAAATGACTGGACCAGAACAACTGTAGAGGAGGAAGAGTTTATGGGCTTACAGTTCAGAGGTCTTAGTCCATAGAAGGCAGTTCCATTCCTCAGGACTCAAGGTGAGGTTGACCATCACGGTGGAAGAGTGTGGCAGAGGGAAGCAGCTCGCATCATCAGAAAGCAGAGAGAGACAGAGAGAGAGAGACTTCACTTGCCAGATACAAATATATACCCAAAGTCATGCCCCAATTCCCGTCTCCATTCACACCCTGTCACTTCAGTTTCTACTCAGTTAATCCCTATCACGGGATTAAATCACTGATTGGGTTAAGACTCTTACAACCCAATCATGTCTCCTCTGACCTTCTTGCATTGAGCTTTTGGAAGACACCTCACATCCAAATCATAACACTGTGCAAACCTGAATCAGGTGTCATCTGGACTAGGATTCAGATTTCCAGTACAGAGCATACCAGTTGCTCCAGACCAGAAAGATGCCTTAGATTGGTCTCACCTAAGAATGACCTACCAAGCAAGTTAAAACCCACCCATCTAAGCTAGCCTAACCCAGGCACTGACTCAAAACTAAACCAGCTCTTGCTCTTCCTCCAATGGCTTCATTAGCCTGAAATTAATCAAAGGGCTTCGACTGGGTTATAAGTCTACTCTTAAATATACTCCCTAAGTATCCTTTAGCAATGTATATTAATGTTCCATTTCATGCTGATGTAGTATAGTCATTAAAGCTTTATCCCAGGGGCTTGGGATATAGCTTCATGGCAGATCTCTTGCCTGAGTTTGATTCCCAGCACTGCAAAAAATATAAAAATAAAATAAAATTATATAACAAGATTATTTGACATTTAAAAATCTTGATTTTTCTGCATCTAGATTATAAGGATAAAAAAAATCCTATAAATAAATAGTGTGCAAGCAGTACATAATGTTGTTATGAGTCAGGCTATATGGCAATGTCCAGACTCCATTTTACCCTAAGATTCCATGTCATGTAGGAAATGCTTCTCCCATGAGAAAACTCCGCCTCTGTACCCATCAAATGTTGCCTAGCATAGCATGTTTGGCAACACAAAATGGCAATTCTTATACAAAGTGAGATTGTTCTCCCTCTGGTTTCCATTTTTCTTGGGCAGTGTACCCTAACATTTGTTTAAATGTTAGTAACCATTCTCTGATTGTCACAGCAACAGCCACTTATGATTAAGGTACTGACATGCTTTGCTTATGGTATAAAAAGTGTACTCTAACCCTTAGAGGGGGTAGGAGGGTGCAGACTTGCACCTGCCCCTCCGACCCACCAGCTGGTGAATAAAGATGGTTCCGTCTCCTACCTACCTTTTTCTCAGCAAAGGAAACAATCAATAACGTGAAAAGAGAGCCTACAGAATGGGAGAAAATCTTTTCCACACACACTTCAGATAGAGCACTAATCTCCAAAACTTATAAAGAACTTAAAAAAACTTTACACCCAAAATAAAAAGAACCCAATCAATAAATGGGCTAAGGAACCGGGCAGACACTTCACAGAAGATATACAGGTGATTAATAAATATATGAAAAAGTGTTCAACATCTCTAGTAATTAGAGAAATGCAAATTAAAACAACTCTAAGATTTCATTTTACTCTAATTAGAATGGCTATTATCAAGAACACGAGCAATAATAGGTGCTGACGTGAATGTGGGGGAAAAGGCACACTTGTACATTGCTGGTGGAGTTGCAAATTGGTGCAGCCACTCTGGAAAGCAGTATGGAGATTCCTCAGAACACTTGGACTGGACCCACCTTTTGACCGAGTTATCCCACTCCTCAGTTTATACCCAAAGGACTTAAAATTAGCATACTACAGTAATGCAGCCACATTAATGTCTATAGCAGCTCAATTCACAATAACTAGATTGTGGAACCAACCTAGATGCTCTTCAAAAGATGAATGGATAAAGAAACTGTGGTATATATACACAACGGAATATTATTTAGTTATAAAGAAGAATAAAATTATGGCATTTGCAAGTAAATGAATGGAATTGGAGAATATCATGCTAATTGAAGCCAATCCCAAAAAACCAAAGTCCAAATGTTTTCCCTGATAAGCAGATGATGATATATAATGGGGGTCGGGGGCTGGAGGTAAGAGAAGAATGGAGGAACTTTAGATTACGTAGAGGAAAATGAGAGGGGGGAGGGAGCTGGGATATGAAAGATGGTGGAAGGAGACAGGCATCATTACCCTATGTACATGTATGATTACACGAATGGTGTGAATATATATCATGTACAACCATAGAAACAAAAAGTTGTACTCCATTTGTGTACAATGAATCAAAATGCAGTCTGTAAAAATAAAATATAAAATTAATTTAATTTTAAAAATTAAAAAAAAAGATCCACTAGGTGATTTATTGCAATCTTGCCATAACAATGTAGCCTATAGAGACACATATATACAGTATGCTCATATATGTTTTTATAGTATGAAAGTTAGAAATGATAAAATGGGAAGGGGGAAAAATCCCATGATTTTCTCATCATCCAGAATATACATCACTCTCTTCCCAGTGCATAAGTAGCAGGATGATATATAAAATAATAACTGTTTTGTTTGTTTCTAACACTTTGGGATTGTGCCCCCGCCCCTGGAAAAGAAATGATTCTAAAACATCAGGACTTTGAGTGACTGAAAAACCACTGAAGCAACTTTGTTTACCTGGAAGTGATTGTAAGTGTACCAAAAAGAATAGGCAAGATATAGACTCTGGAGGGTGGGAGTATGGGAACAGAAATCAAAAACTGAGTTGTAGCAAGAAAATAAATTACATTTCTTGCATACCTAACTTTGTGTCCTTGATATATCAACCCATTACACACACACACACACACACACACACCGGGCATGCACACACATACACATACAACTTTGAATATGTATAAATGAAAGCCAAGTCACACAAACTGTGCTATAACCTATTTTTTCCATTTAATAACATGCCTAGAACACCTTCGCATGGACTATGTCGGGATGCAAAGTGCTCAATCCACTTCACTCTACCAGGTTATGGGAGAATGCATTTTCCAAAGAGGACTCAACAAAATTTCCTATTCCCTGTGCTCTTCCGTGATGTAACTTTGCCACTCCTACATTCCACTGTATCCGTGGAATCTGATACACCTCAGCTTGAATCTGAGCTGTCTCTGGCAGCAATTTGGTGACAACAGAATGTGGCAAAAGTGACCGTTTCCGGACTTCTGAGACTAGGTCAGAAAAGGCCAGGCAGCTTCCCTGGCATTCCTGCATGGCTCCTGGTCTAGATCCTCTCTTGGCAGCCACTTGTTACACTGTAAGAAGCCTGAGCCCACAGAGGCCAAACACAGGTGCCCTAGGTGACAAACCTGTTAAACAGTCCTCAAGTCAAGCCAGCCCAGGCATCAGATATGTAAGTAAAGGAGTCTCCAAACAACTCCAGATCCTTACTCCTTTTATATTTTTATTTGTTGTTTTTAGATATACGAGACAGTAGAGTGTATGCTGACATACATACATGAAGCATAATTTATTCTAATTAAGATCTCATTCTTGCAGTTGTACATGACGTGGCATTTCACCGGTTATGAACACAGGAAATTTATGTCCCATTCATTCTATCATATTTCCTATTTACACCCCATTCGTTCTATCGTATTTCCTATTCCCATTCCCCATCCCCTCTCTTCATTCCCCTTTGTCTAATCCAATGAACTTCTATTCTCCCCTCTTACTGTGTTAGTATCCACATATCAGAGAGAATATTCGGTCTTTGGTTTTTTGAGCTTGGCTTATTTCGCTTAACATAATAATCTCTAGTTCCATCCATTTATAAGCAAATGCCATAATTTCATTCTTATTTATGACTGAGTAATATTTCATTGTGTATATATACCACATTTTCTTATCCATTCATCTGTTGAAGGGCACCTAGGTTGGTTCCATAGCTTACCTATTGTGAATTGAACTACTATAAGTATTGATGTGGCTATGTCACTGTAGTATGGTGATTTTAAGTCCTTTGGGTATATACCAAGAAGTGGGACAACTGGGTCAAATGGTGGTTCCATTCCAAGTTTTCTGAAGACTTCTTTCCAGAGCGGTTGCACCAATTTGCAATTCCACCAACAACATATGAATGCACCTTGTTCTGCACATCCATGCCAACATTTATTGTTACTTGTATTCTTAATAATTGCAACTCCTTACTTTTTGAATCACCCTTTGCTATTCAAGTCTCCCCAGCTGAGACCCCAAACATTGTAGAGCAGAAACAAGCTATCTTCCCTGTCCTGGGAACATAATAAAATTGGTGTTATTTTACATCACTAGGTTTTATGGTGGTTTCTTCTGCAGCAATTGAAAACCAGGCCACAGGTGCAAGAGTTTCCAGGGAAAACTGAAAGAATGTTGTCATCAGACTGAAAAAGAATTAACAAAGTAATTCCTCCGTAAACAGCTAATGCAGTACAATGAATATCAACACCCAATTCAATTTTTTCTTTTTCTTTTTTTTTTAAGACACAATCATCACAACTTTAATTTGGTCATGTTTATGAATTATCATACAAACAAACAGGAGAAAGGCAAAAACAGTAAAATAAGGAAGAGCTGGAAGAAAAAAGGTTATCTGTTAAGCTCAGAGTCCCATTTTTGGGTATTTCTTTTTTCACTTTTTTTTTTTTTTTTTTAAATAGAATTGACATCAGCTGGGTGAGGTGGCACATGCCTGTAATCCCAGTGGCATGGAAGCTGAGACAGGAGGAACCCGAGTTCAAAACCAGTTTCAGCAACGTCAAAGAGTTAAGCAACTCAGCGAGGCTCTAGTCTCTAAATAAAATACAAAATAGGGCTGGGGATGTGGCTCAGTGGTTGAGTGCCTGAGTTCAATCCCCAGTACCCAAAAATTTAAAAAAAAGATAATCTTTTAAATATTATTTGTATGCACATATGTGGGCTATTTTTGTTACATAACATTTTATCATAAACGTTTCCTTATATTTAAAAAAGGTTGTAAGGCTTAATTTTGTCAATTTGAATATTGTTATTTAACACCACTCAAAAGCATAAACCATAAAATTGGAAGTAATCTTCAAAGATCATGAAGCCTCATTTTACACGAGCAAAACAGGAACACAGGGTAAGGTCTCATGGCTGGAGACTGTAGCACATCTCTGCTCGGTCATATGGTCCCCACCATGATGTGTTTGTTGCCTTATCACAGAAGCAACTGAGCAAACCAACCAGGGACTCAAAACATTAAAACTGTGAGCGAAAATTAAAAGGTATAGATTATCTCAGACATTTTGTCATAGTAACACAATTAGACTGTAAGAAACCTTCAATTGAAACATGTATTTATTTGCAAATGATCCTTTTCATAACATCCTGGGAAGATCCTTTTGAGAAAACCACTTTTTTTGACACTATATAACATGGAACTAAGCATATTAATCCCTTTACTTTGGATGTTAAGAAGCTTAGGATATTATTTCCAATTCTTGAAGCTTTCAAAGTATGCATTTCTCTTCCTCTTATCTCTAGCTTCCATTCTGTCTTTTCCTTTCACTTGAATTCCGTTTCATTTCAATCTTCCAAGTTACAAGTTATCTTAGCTTATTCTCATTTTGAATGAGTACCCACCTTCAGTAGTTTCCTGAGAAGGGCAAAGGCTGTATATGACAAAACAAATATATAAGAAAACATCAAACTGGAAAACACTGACATCATCTCCTCTAAAATCAGGAATGAGACATGGCGGCTTACCCACCACTCCTATTAAATGCAGTACTTGACATTTTAGCCAGAGCAATTAGACAAGAAATAAAAACATACAAATAGGAAAGGAAGTCAAATTATCCCTTTTTGCTGACAGTTCTATACACAGAAAATCCTAAGGCCCACATCAGAAGTGACTAGTATGGCTACTAACACTAATTCTCCAGTACACAAACATGGGGGAAGTCTTTCCATCTCATAATGCTTCTTCAATTTCTTACCAGGTTTGTTCTGTTTTTTGTCTGAAGGGAATAAGATTATTTTCCTAATTTCAACAAGTTCATTAATAATAGTGTTTAGAAAAGCTACTGATTTTCCTACTTCTGTATCCAGCTACATCACTAGTTCATTGTTTTGAATTGGTTAAGATAGTTTTGTGACTTATATATGGTTGATCTGAGAAAGACTCACATGTTGATGAAAATAACCATGTATTCTACAGCTGTTGGGTGGAATATTCTATAAATGTCTATAATGTTCATTTGATCAAAAGTATAATTGAAACTGATATTTGATTTTTTTTTTCCTGGATGACCCAGTCAATGGTCAGAATAGGGTACTGAAGTCACCCACCTATTACTGTTTTGGGCCTATCTCTTCATGTCTAGTAGCATTTGTTCATCTTCTGGTTGTTTTGAATATTCTGTTCATTCATTCACCTTACATACTTAATAGTTCATGATACTGATAATGTTTGATTCTTCCCTATTTCTTCATTTGCATATCTACTCTTCTAATCAGATTTATTCTTTTACATGTTCTTATGATTGTTCTTCCTCTTCTTGTAGGACTCCCATAAGTATGTTTTGTAATGTAGGTCTAGTGGTCACGAAGTCCCTTAGTTCATGGTTATCTTGGAAGGTCTTTATTTATCATCAATTCTAAAGGAATTGGTGAATACAATACTCTTGGTTGGCAATTTGTCTTGCAGGACTTCAAATACATGGATACACAGCCTCCTGGCATTACAGTTCCTTCCTGAGAACTCTGCAGTTAGTCTAATGTGTCTGCCTAAATGTGACTTAACACTTCTCTTTTGCTGCTTTTAATATTCTTTGTTCATCCAATATGTTTGACAATTTAACTGTAATGTGTATCAAGGAAAAGTTCCTTTCTTATCACATCTATCTGGGGTTCTGAAAATGCTTCATGTTATGTGGATGTCCATGTCCTTCTCAAGATTTGGGAAATCTGGTGCTATTATTTCATTTAAATAGGTTTCTCATGCCTCCAACCTGTAGCTCTTCTCCCTTGGGTATGCCAATGAACTGGATATTTGATCTTTTAATGTTGTCCCAAATCTCCTGTATGGCTATATCATGCTTCCTCAATTTTATTTCTCTACTTCTGACTGAGCATAACATTTCAAAAGTCTCATCTTCATTATCTGTTATTCTTTCTTTTACTTTATTCACTCTAATGGTGAAAATTCCAACTGAATTTTCTATCTGACTTATTGAGTTCTTCAGGTCTTCCTTGAATTGTTTTGTTAATTCATCCAGCTGTTTCTATCTCTCTGATTTCATTTACTGCTTTTAACCATCATTCTTCTGAAAGATTCTCTGTGTAGCGGTTCATCCATTTTGATATCTTTGGAATCTGTTACTGGAGAGTTATGAACTTTTGGAGGTGTCCTATTATGTTTAATCATATTTTGTGTGCTTCTAGGTTGAGATTTGCCAATCTGTTCAGTTGAACTCTCTTTCACTTTTATGTGATGGCCTTCTTGGTGAGTGTCTTTCTATTGATGATATGTCCTATGATGTTAAATTATTGTGTAATATTGAGTTTATTTCCAATTAAACTCTAGTGTAATGTCCCAGGGTTTCTTAGGGGATCTGAACATAATGCATGCCAAATTGGAGTCTGAGGTACCCACTATCTGTGCAGGTCTCACAAGAGTGGGAACCCTCTCAAAATTCAGGCAGGTGTAGTATAGGAGCAAGTACATGAAGGTACACCCTCTGGAAATCCCTACTAGGTGGTGGAAGTTTCTACAGACACTGTTGATATTGGCTCTATTACACAAAAGCAATTCTGATACTGATTACTCCAATTATGGGGAAGGGCCTTAAGTTCCTATTTCATGGGGAAAGTCAAGGATGAAAATCACAGCTTCCCCTCTGTGGTACTCACATCCAGTCTTGCCAGGAATGCACAATCTAACATATGAATGCGAATGATGCAGAGATGTGGTATCCACAACAGTTGTATTATTTCTCTCTGCTGTTACTGTTAGAGTATCCAACCAGGAATAGAACTTCAGACTTCCACTTGAGGGCACATCATTGACTAGGAGTTTTTGACCTTTATATTCTTTTAAGTTGAAATATCCACCAAGATTTGACCAGAACTTGGCTGCGGTTAGAACTGGGTACAATTCCTCAGCCGGGCTGGGAGTATAGTTCAGTGACAGAGCACCTGCCCAAGGCACATGCAGTCCCAGGCTCAATTTCCAGTAAGATTTCCGTAATTCATATCATCATCCCCCAAGGCTACCTTTACTCCACATCTAACTTTTCGGTTTCCTCAGCCGACCCCGGGGAAACCGCCCTGAACTAAAATTAGAAACCAGCATGGTGGACGCTCACGTGCCCGCAGCCTGCAGGGGCTCAATTTTTCTAAATTATCTCTGTTACCTCTCACCATCTTCATGAATGTATGGTCTCCTCACATATGGTCTATGCATATCATGTGTCTAGTATTTTAATACACAGCAAACATACTTTATTTGATTCACAACTCTGAAAGAAAAATATTTTATCCTTATTTTACAGACGACAATTTTGAAGCTTGACAGAGTTACTCAGTTAATAAACAACATAGCAGAGACTTACACTCCCACCCTCTGGCTCCAAATTGAGATGCTCTTCCTCTATACTATGACTGACAATATGGCATGGACAGGAGGCTTATATCACATAATCAAGTCAAATTTTACCATATCTGTTGGGACTAATGACAAGTTAACAAGCTCAGGCCTTACTCCCTGGCGAGGTGAGCAAGATCAAGGCCTCAAAGGAGGTTTCAAAAGTTAATCACGATAAATCAGACCCACCGTCAGGGATTGGTTAACAACAGCTCCACGAATGTGATCAGCTCATGCTTGCCATATAGTCCTATGGGACTCTCGCCTGCGTGAACCCCTCTGCCTTGCTGACCTTTAAGCTGATTGGTTCCCGCCTAGCCCCCACCCTATATAAAAGCTGTGTGACTTCCTCAATAAATGAGTTCCTGCTGTGACTGGTCTCCCTGATGTGTCTGATTGTCCTCCGTGGGTCCTACCTATCTGGGTCTGACCTTGTTGGGGAATGTCCCCTTCCCCTTGCCGCTGGTTGAGAAGAGCAAGGGGGCTTAAGACCCTGACACATATCCCTGAAAATACAGTGAGGACTTCAACGGGACCCGGTCATGGAGGGGGTTCCATTGCCTTGCTCCTAGTTCTTTTCTGTAGTGGTACAATCTGGAAACGCATCCACTAAACATTTTATTTTATGGGTATATTTATATAATATCCTCTCAGCCAAATGTTTTATCCAAGTAGTTTGTCTGGGGATTGGTGGCTCAGTAGTGGAGCATATGCTTAGCATTCACAAGGTCCTCAGTTCAATTTCCAGCACCAAAGCAAAAAGAAAAAAGGATCAATACATACATGTGTAATAAACGTCAAGATATATATTCTTCCTCCACCAAGAAATACTATGACCCCCATTGTTGGAGGTTCTCCTGCCACGTCCCAAGTGGATGAAGGAAAGAATTTCTGTCAGAGGACTGGACAGTGCTGGCTATCAATTAATCACCAAGAAACTTATCAATAAACACAAGAGCCAATAATCTTTTCAAATGGAAGCACATGTGGCGAACTGGGCCATGCCAGCGCCGCCTCCAACAAGATGGAGAAGCCCTCTTCACCTTTATTTATACTGGCACAGGTAAACAGGGATTGGGAGGGGCTCTTCTGTGAGGAACAGAATGGAGTGGAGTTAGGGAAACCATTTGCTTAGAGAATCAGCATTCCCTCAGGTGGTGAGCCACCTCTGTACAGGGCCACCTTACCCCCAACCCCATCTGAAACAGTCTCTCATGATTTCCAGTTCCTGGGAGTCAGACCTCTGTATCCCACGGCTCAGCCAAGCCTGATTCTGCTAAACTAAACTTGAATGGCTTCCCACACACCGTCAATACCACCATGCACTGAACTGTTCTTTTTTTTCTTTGATTTTTTAATCAGGGCATACGTTGACCCATAACTGGCATTCTGTGATTGTATTAAAAGACAGATAAAGTGGAGGGAAGATATAGGAAGACAATGGCTACAACACATGCATTTAAAATGTACCACAATTTCAGTATTAACACTTTTGTTTGTTTTAACCTCAAAAGGGGGTTCAAATTTTAAACCATCTAATGTATGATAATGTATGATAACCATCTAATGTATGATTAGATCATACATTATTATAAAATTTATAATTTTATATTATATATATATTATAAAATTTATAAATTATCATAAAATTTAATGATAATGGTTAAATTTTATATCAGCTTTGGTTTTCCTCTATCAACAACAATAGTAATACCAGAAGATCAACAAAAATATGAGCCCGTAATTCATGAGTACGTTCATCAAGCACCAGACACAAAACTAAATGCCTCTGCTCTACCTCATTTCTCTGTGATGTAGCCAGTTAAATTCTCCATATTTAACAGATGAGGAAACAGGTCTTTAAAGGTTGAGTAGTTGACCCAGAGTGGCTCAGCCAAGAAACTATCGGCTTGGACTTGAACTAGGGTGCATGTGACTTCATGCTCTCAATCCCACCTATTTTTGGATTTGGCATGTGTCCTATGCAGGACCTGCCCAACACTTTCTGTACATAATTTCTGTTTGCAGAATTCTCCATGAGACTCATCTGCAAAAATGGAAATCAGAGACACTTTCTCAGCCTTTCTTGCAGCTGGGGGATCTGGCATGTGATCAGATATACACATGTGAAAATTCAACCTGCAGCAGAATTTGAGGAAGCAGGCCCCACACAGTACCTATGCGTCTGAGAAGGTACTGTTCTAATGGGCACCTTAACTACCGCGGGCGGTAGAGGACGCTCTCCGGAAGTGGTCGCTGCCTGACAATGATGGACTCTTCGTTGTATCCACCATGTTGTTCGGGGGTTGTCAAGCCAACCAAGCCTATCCATGACCTCCCAGTTTCTCTGAACTCTCAGACCTTAAAAAAAATTTTTTTTTGTTTTTAGTTGAGATTGTAGCTCAGTGGTGGAGCACTTGCCTAGCATGTGTGAGGTACTGGGTTCAATCCTCAGCACCACATAAAATATATATATAAACAAAGTTATTGTGTCCATTCACAACTAAAAAAATTTTTTTTAATTTTGTTTCTGTTTAAACTAGCTAAAATTTTTGTTATATGGGACTAAGAACCCAAATGGCACAATCCCTGCAGAACTGAGGAACTAATATTTCAAACAGAACTGCAAATACCTATTTGTTTTTCATAAGTTACAGTCAATTTTATTATTAATTATTTATCTTAAATGACACAGATTTTTTCAGAGTGAGTCTTCTAATAATTCATCAAAAGCAGCAGGACAAGCCATCTTCCTCAGCTATGGAGAGAGGTCTGTTGACTTTTTCACCAAATGAGAACCATTTCTTTCATGAATTGAAGTCCAAAAAAACTTCAAATATATTTTCCCCCCTTGGAAGTATTTTCTTTTCTTTGCTTCTTTTGCTATTAATATTAATGTGATGTATCTGGTTCTAGCTGTGAACTTAATCAAACTCTTATTCCGTTGCTTTAACTTTATTCCCAAAGTCAAATCCTGAAACATTTGTTCATTCTCATCATATATTTCATTCTTATTAAACAGCATCCTTGTTCTCTATCTCTGTTCTACTGATGGGGTGACTACTGCACCTTAAATGGCATTACATTCTTGAGAGGCGTTTGGAACACTTTTTTTCTCTGATTTTTCCTACTTTGTAACTAATCACCAGTCTGCAACATTATGTGTGCTTTGGTATATGATATGAGGAATGTGGTAGCCAGTGTTGGCTGCCTACTTGACAACCATCTCCCCTTATTTCTTGTTCACAGGGTACAAATAAAAACAGAAGTAAGGTAGGCTCCTCCCACAGTCCCATCTCTTAAGCTCTAACAATTTCCCTTCCCTTTGCTGTGATTATTTTAGGGATGAGCATGCAGTGGGCATACGAATTTGACCAATCAGACTGAGGATGGTGTAACTTTGGAATGGTTTAACTACTTGATAAATAGAGATCTATGCATAAAGAAGACACCTGTACTTCTTATTTCCTGTGCTTTATGCTGACATGTGTGGATGTAATATTTAGGGTTAAGAGTCATTTTGCAACCATGAAGGTATACACATATACATATATATTTATAAGATCTGGAGAAGGAGAGAGGAGGCAATGGCAAAAAAAAAAAAAATGTTGGAATCCAGAAAACATGTGGATGAAGACAGAGCCAATAAAGTAGAATTCTAACTGGGCAAAGAGGAAAGCTGAGAACCAACCTAACACTTTAAAAGTCTTTGAAATTGGTAGCACCGGGACCTCTGGAACTTGGGTTTGAAGAAGACAATAAAATAAGGAGGCAGCAGTAAATCCCCTAAATTCCTTCCTTATCCCATAGAGCTAGGCCAATTCCCTCCTTCCACACCAGCACAGTGCTGTTGGTTTATTCCCTGAAGAAGGTGAAATAGAGTTTCTAGACTTGAGGACAGCTGATTCATACTGTATATGTTAGGAAAAATTAAAAAATGCAAAAATGCAGCACCAGATGTTAGGGGCAGTTGTGGCTCACTGATAGCTCCCAGAAAAATGCTCCTCAGACACAAGGTCTCACACAAGGGACTTTATTTATGCAGTCTGCTCAGGAGAAAAGTAGGGGCAAAAGAGAAAGATGGCGTGTGGCTTCTCCCAGATATTGGAATCTCGCCGGCTGGGAGGAAACCAATGGCATGTTAGGACATAACGTGGGAGGCAGGAAGATGGCAACAGCATAAGCCGAAAATTCCTGTAAAGTAAGAGGTGGGCACAGCGGAGATTGAGAGGTGGTGGGAAGGCCAGAAATTCATGTAATGGAAAAGGCGAGTGGCTTTATACCTTACAGTATGTAAATCAGAACTATTAAGTAATTGAGTATTCACTGAAGGTTGAAGGCTGAGACCCTCAACCATCCATACTCACTTGGATCCTAAAATATTGGCTAGACCTTAGTACTCCAGGCAGTTTCCCAAGTAATCTAACCGGCTTAAGAGGAAGAACTAAAGATATAGAAATGGAGATAGAGGATAATCACTCAGGGCACCGACAATGAGGTTCCCATGTGACAAGCTTCAGCCACACTCAGAACTGCAAGTTGTCTTTTGGGTTCTCAGTCTTAATCAGGAGCTGATAGCCAAGGACTTCCAATCCTCTGAGAAAATTCCCTAGAATAAAACTGGAAAACAAACAGAAGGAAGCAAAGCAAAGCAACTAGAAGAAAACAGAAACTGTGAAGGAAGAATAAAACTTCGAGAACAGTCTCTAATGTTCTCAGAAAGAAAAGAAAATATTTTGTTTCCATAAAACAAGAACCAAATTGTTGGCAATTTTAAAGTATATCTAAGTGTAAGAACAAGCATGTGAAATTTTAAAATATGCTAACAGAATTTAAAATCAAAATAAAGCCTGGAAGACAAATTTGTAGAAATCTCCTAAAAGTAGAGCATTAAGCAAAGCTATAAGAAATTAAACTTTTAAATTAGAGGCCTAACCCAGAAAGTCCAACATCCAGACATTAGGTATTCCAGAGAAACAAAACGTAAAAATAAACAGAAGAAAAGAACCAGAAAAATGTCTCAGGAACTTCAGGACAATAAATTAACACATTGAATAACTCCTGGGATCCATACACCGTGAGTGGAAAAAGAATCACTCATGGGTTGTCAGTGTGGAATTTCAAAACTTTACTGAACTAAGAGGTGATTCTGCCAGCCACCAGGGAGGAAAAGAGTGTACATATAAAGTATCAGAAATCAAAATGGATTCAGATTTCTCACTACAATGCTAAAGCAAAACCATTCTGTGAGTTAGGTTTTTGACCAGGAAAAACGAGCCACTCCAGGTACAGAAATAGGGATTCAAAGACTATATACAACTTACGGGCTGAGAGTATGAAGGTCAGGTGAGCTGCCACAGAAGCAGATGAGACTCAGGGACTAGGCCCTGGAAGTCCTAGAAAATCTCAGCACTCTAAAGTAAATCACGGCTTTCAATCCCAGCCGCTAGCACCACCAAAGCAGACAAGACTCAAGAGCTTTCCCTCCCGCCCGTGTGTCTACCTACAGATGCCTCTGTAGAATAGTGGTTTCTTCTCTTCTGATTTCCATCTCAGGTAAGTGCTTATCAGTAATACATTCGACTAGAAGGCATCTGGAGAAGGGATTCAGAGATATGCAGTTACAGTTTCTCCTTTTGATGCAAAGGGAACTTTAGAAGGGATAATGGAGATAGGAAGTTGGACAGCAGACAAGCCAGCACAATGACCATGGAGTGATACCTTCAAAATCCTGAGGGCAAATAACTTCCAACTTAGAATTATATTCCCAACTAAGTTGTCAAACAAGTAACCAAACATAAAACCAAGAGATTCCTGAAACACAAATGTTCTCAAAAATTTTAACTGCCATGTACCCATTCTCAAGAAGTTCCAAGCACATGCCAATAATTCCAGCAAATCAGGAGGTTGAGGCAGGAGAATTGCAAGTTTGAGATCAGACTCCGTAACTTAGAGAGGCCCAGTTTCTAAATAAAAAATAAAAGAGGGGGGCTGGGGGGAGATAGCTCAGTCGGTAGAGTGCCTTGCCTTGTAAGCACAAGGCCCTGGGTTCGATCCCCAGCACCCAAAAAATAAAAAAATAATAAAAATAAAAGAACTGGGGATGTAGCTTAGTTGTAAAATACCCCTGGGTTTAATCCCCAGTATATATATATATATATATATATCTATATATATAGATAGATAGATAGATAGATAGATAGATAGGCTTGGCTACACCACATATATAAAAGCAAGAAAGATTAAGCATTAAAAGTAAAGAGGAAGAAATGTGATGCAAGAGATATCCAACAGGAGAGAGATTAACGGGATTCTCAGAAGAATGGTTTTAGCATGATAGCTATGAGTCAGATACAGAGGATACTCCCATCCATGTTGGAGCTGGGTGGTGCAGAACATGGACACATCAAAAGAGTTTGTGTCCAAGAAACCTTTACCAATGGGCATCTTCTCAATGTGAGGACAGCAGGCATATTGGGTCTGGCCTAGAGATTACCTGTGCTTGTCCTGCCATGACTATAGGCCAATGAGTTTCTGCTGGCCTTGCTGCATTAGGCAGGATTCTAAAAGGGTCTCTAAAATCTCCACCCCAAACATTACTCCCATGATTACCTTACCTGGCAAAGGGGAATTTTGCAGGTAAAATTAAATTGACTAAACAGATGACTATTTAAGACAGATTATCCAAATAGGTCTGACCTAATCAATCACTCAAGTTCTTTAAACACAGTATTTTTCTAGCCAGTAGGAAAAAAGGAAGCCAGAGAGATTCTAGGCAAAGGGAAAATCTCTGTTGCTGAGTGGAGGGGACACTTGAAAGCAGCCTCAACTACCAAGAGCTGTCCCTTCTGACTGCCAAGGAAATGGATTCTAACAACCTGAGGAAGCTTGGAAATGGATTGTTCCCCAGTTGAGCCTCCAGCAGAGGATGCGACCAACCTACATTCATTTCAACCTTATGAGACCCTGAGCAAAGAACTGACCTGAGGAAACTGTGAATAATAAATGTGTTGTTGTTTCAACTGCCTCATTTGTGGTGATTTGTCATCTGACAATAGATAACCAACACACTCACATGCTGTCTGGATGAACTGAGAAAATTCACTTTAACCCCCAGAAGGAATCTGCTTTGATTTCCTCTTGAGAGGAAGAGAGAAGCCATAGAGAGTTTGGAAGCACCTGGGAAACTGCTACCTACTCTTTGATCATACTTCTACACAGGTCTATTACCTAACCCAAACTTCAGACCTCCCAGATACCCCAACTGGGATAAACAGTATAAACTCTGGACCCTGACCTCTGACTTCCCAAAAGGGGCTCATGAACTCTCACAAGAACGCTAACATCAAACTTGATTCAGAGATTCATTCAACTTAAGTTTTGAGAGTCTGCCACAATGGTTAGTCTTGTCATTCAGTTGTCAAATATATATAAATAGTATTCACAGATATGTAGACATAGTAAAAGTATAAAGCAAAGAAGGAATGATTATCAGAATAGTCAGCAGAGTGGTCACCTCTTGAGGAGGAAGATGGAGAACATGATTGAAGTGGAACACATGGAAGACTTCCAGGTTACTGGCAATGATTTCCTTATTCACCTGGATAACTAGTAAACAAGTGTTCATTTTACCATTATTTTTCGACTCTACGTATTTTTATACAGTCTTCTGTACATAAATGCTAGCAAAAATTAATATTATTATAAAATTAGGAAGTATAAGACATGAAGCTACAAATTAAAATTTTATTCTAGCTGCTTTGCCTTTAAATTTCATTCTTTAGGCCTTTAGAATGTTAAAAGTTTCATAGTGAATAGTCTCTGAAAATCAGGAACCCACTGGAGTTCTCCTAAGTGGGGAAAATGAAGGGACGGTCATTAAACTATATTAGATTGTTATACCAAAATAAGTTGCATATGGATCAAGATTTATAGTGAAAATCGAAAGCCTGAATGTAAAAAAGGAAAATACGAGAGAACTATTTTAAAATCCAGGAGTAGAAAAGCATTTCTAAGCATGATACAAAATATAGAAGCTATAATAAGTAAATAAGTTAAATATGAATACATTTTTTTAAAATTCTGCTTAGTGACACCACCACAAACAAACCCAAAAGACATGAAAAACTGGAAACAACTATTTTTATTCCTACAAACTGATAAGAAAAAGACCAATAATTCACTCAAAAAAAAAAAAAATGGGCAAAGATATGAACAGACAGTTCTCAGGAAAGAAATTTCAAATGGCTCTTAAACATATGAAAATATGCTCAATCTTCTCCACAATAAGAGACATCCAAATTAAACTACCAGATTGGCACAGAAAAAAATTTTGATAACACCATGTGGATGAAGGTTAGAAAAACAGATGCTCTCACATATTGCTGGTGGGAGTGCAAACTGGCTCAGCCCCTGTGGAGAACAACTTGACAGTATTTCTCGAAATCTGAAATGCATGTTTTGGCAGATACCATGAGTTGTGTACCCCAAAATCAATCCTCCATATTCCTTGCTAACAGAATCCAGTTGCTCTGGTGGCAGTGTGCCAAGTCCCAAGCAATGAATTTACGGATTGAGTTGTTTATATTTATTAAGCACTTACTGTGTGTTAGGTGCTGTTCTGGGCTCTGAGTGTCTGCTGGTGAAGGAAGATCAATCAAACTCTATCCTTCACGACAATCTGGTACCTACTGGTTGAGATGCCAGAGCAAAAGGGTAACAGTGGTATTCTGATGTATATTTCAAATAATAAATGATTCATATAATTTTTCATCCCAATTGAGACACTTTTGAGAGTGTATATTGTAGTAGAATATACACTGGCACAAACCAGGATTGTCCCAAGCAAACTGGGAAATATAGTCTCCCTTTGTAATCCTACAATAATTACATAAAACTGCCTCTGTTGCTGGAACGATGTCTTTCCATTCTAGAGTGATTCCACCAGGAAACTCTGGAAGAGAAATCGAATTAGTCCAAGAGAAGATACATACAACAGACAAATGAGCAAAGATGCTCAACCTCTCTAACAACGAAGATATTTGGAATTAAATCAATAATAAAATGCCTTGGAAGGATTTGAAAGAGAGGAAGGATGTGGTCAGATTGCCTTTAAAGCACCTATAACTCTGATTTGAAATTATAATGCAGTATATAATTCTCTGGGCATATCTCCTAACATAAAAATGATTAAAACATCACTGCTGAATTAAGGGGGGGAAAGTATTAAATGAGTTCAGTTCTTAAAAACAACCCAGAACACTAGAATATGAAAAAATATTAGAATTTCTATCCACTCCCTTTTTCTTGATTAGTACTTTCCCAGTTTCCTTGTTATCCAACAGTGGCTAATGAAACAGGGAAACAACTGCCAGAATTCTGGGAAGGCTTTCTTCCTGTTAAAGCCAGAATATCCAAAAGGAAAGTTTGCTGGAGCTGACTTTTCCCTCAGGCTCCAGTCTTGAAAGTGGCCATCCTGCAATCATGAAAAACAAGAGTCAGCTGACTAAAGGTTGCAGCGAAGAAAGAGAAGAACCCAGAAGCCCTGGATGACCTTGTAGAGTAGCCGGACCCATCCTGACAACACTTGAGAGCCTTCTGGTTGTGAGAAGGAACAGGAGACAGACTTTTGTCTGTAATACTTTGTAATATTTCTGAATTTTATTCTGTGAACATGAATCACTTATCCAAACAGAACTACAATATTTGGGGTCCTGTAATCATTCAGCCCGCAACTTTGTCTTTTTTTTTTTTTTTTTTTTTTTTTTAGTGAAAATGTAATTTTATGAAACGACATACTTTGATGTAAAACACCAAAAAAAATGGAATAGGCTGGAGCCAAGGGCGGGGGGCGGGGGGGGGGGGCCTTCAGCATCAACCCTTATTGATAAAGCTCAGAGTTGTAGAAATCACTATTGGCAGTCAAATTAAACCTACCCTACCCTTTCACCTAATTTATTTGCAAATTATCCAAAGCACTGATTTATATTGTATTTAGAGAACAAAACTTGAGTTTCTAATTGTAGAACCCAGAAATCCATGCCAAATGCTTTGAGCGTTCCCTGATGTACAGTTATGTATTTTTGTGAATGCCTGCAATCCAGTTGCTGATTTTAATGTCGGGGGAAAAAAATCAGTATCCATACTTGTAGGCTCCGATTAAATTTCAAAGACCCAGCCTGCCGTGCCCGGGGTGTGTGATTCCTTGGGAAATTCCCGACATTCCCCGGCCATCACCATAGGGAGGACGCTGTGTGAAAATGGCTGTGATCTTTGTTGATTTTGCAAGGTGCTATACCTCATTGCGACACCAGAGGGCGCGAGGAGGGCCAGCTCTTGTTTTCTTTAAATCTCAAATGGAAGCCGGTGCGGAGAACAACAAAAGACCCGGAACCCAGGGGCCTGCAGACAAAGGGACAAGGCTGCACGCCCTGTTTTACTGGAGTCGAATTTGTCGCTCCCCGCCTTTAAGGAACTAGAAATAAACAAAATTATGAAATCTTCCGCTAACAAAACCAGAGTAGATTAGAATAGGCAACACAGGGCTAGGGAAGAGAGCATCGCAGGTGTGCCTGGCCGCTGTTTTGTCTAATACTAGTAATTATAAAAAATTTAAAAAAAATTATATTTGCTTTTCTGAGTTCAAGAATAACATAAAACACATGGTAGAAAATTCAGAAAATATAGAAAAGCAAAAATGAAAAATCAACACATTCTAACACGGATAGAGCTATTTTTATTTGCACTTATTTCTTCCAGACTTTCAGTATTGATAAACACACAGGAAAATAGGACTTGGCATGATATTTTGTACTTTTTTTTTTTCCATTTACTAGATTTTTCAATTTCATTTTTACCCATAAATCCTGATAACAAAACTTTCCAATCACGAGTCCTTCACAGTTCGGATGAGACATTTCAAAAGTGCTACAGGCAGCTTATTCTCCTAAAAGAGCAACGACTTACATACCAGATCTCAGTCTGGCATTTGAAGCAGGAATAAAATCAGGAATTTTCCTGTGCACTGCATTTAGAAGAAACAGGTAAAGCCAAGGAGAGAAAGAGAAGAAAACTATTTCATCCCACCCCAAAGAGGCAGAATAAATTGTCCATTCCCAACAGCCTAAAGACAGTCTCCACAGGGCTATGGGTTGTGTGGGTCACCAGGACCTCTGTCTCTGGGTGGAGCAAGGGTTGCTGGGGCGGGAAAGATCAGCACTGCTAGACCAGACAGGTCATCATGTGATCTGCAAGACGGAAAAAGTCAGGAACAGGGAGGCAAAAAATAAAATAAAATAAAAAGACACTCAAATTCATCCATATTAGTTCTGTTTATGTTGAAAAGGAAAGCAATAATTTAAAAGACTAGATGTAGATGTTTTTAAACTCGGTTGAATTCCCTAGAAGGATTCGGGGAACCATG
The DNA here is from genome assembly GCF_902686455.1 of Sciurus vulgaris. NCBI lineage: Eukaryota > Metazoa > Chordata > Mammalia > Rodentia > Sciuridae > Sciurus > Sciurus vulgaris. The sequence goes on from NC_136465.1 coordinate 158,558,794, forward strand.
GAGGAAAATGGACCACAAAATCATATCCCATCACCTCAAGCAAAGGGGTCGTGAAGTAAGTTCTTTGTTCCTCTGAAATATCAGAAGTTAGGCTCAGAAAAATCATAAAACAGGAAAGACAAGGTCCAAAGAACCCATTGCGGAAGTATTGACTTTCAGCAGGTCTGTAAACATCAGAGGCATCACCAGCATTTCAAATCAGAAATCTGCTAAAGAGAGAAAAACTCCCATCCCCAGGCTAGCAGTCAGTGCACTTCTCTTGTAAAAGGCCTGTTAGTAAATGTTTTAGGTTTTGTGGGCCATAGAACTTCTGTTGCCACTACTCGGCTTGGAGAGTAAAAGAAGACATAGGGAATACAGAAATGAATAGACATGGCTGTGTTCCAATAAACTTTTTTCATGGACATCGAAATTGGATTTGATATCATTTTCATGTGTCATGAAATATTGTCCTTTTGACTTTTTTAACCATCTAAAAATGTAAAAACCATTACATTTATTAATAAATAACATACTTCATTTAAGTAAAATCTAAATATAAAATTTGTTTTAAACCATATAAAAAAGGACAACAGATTGAATTTGGCCCATGGACCAAAATTTGCCCACCCGTGGCCCAGGCAATTCCAAAACAAGAGCCATGGTAACACATACCACTCATTCTAGAAAAGGACTAGAGATGTTTCTCCCTGAAAATGAGGAGGCAACCCTCTACAGAGCCCATAATTCACTCTGCCCATGGTGTGGTAGACACGGTCGCAAAAGGTTTTGAATATGCTAAAAAAAGAAAAATGGGCAGCTCAGTTAATTATCTGGGCACCACACCTTTATAAATTTCACAACTTTACAAAAGCCATTCTCTGAGAGAGGAGTCTTTATACCTATAGATGGATTCTCCCCAAGATGCAGTAAACATGGGGCCTTGTCCCATGGTTAATCCATAATTAGTCTCTAGAGAAAGTCTCTCCTGAGTTTATATTTGTTGATAGTGGCTATATCCTGGTGAGACTGTGATAGAATTTCTCTTTGTATTCATGTATTTCCACTGTTTTTTCCTTCCTTCAAATACCACTGTCTGGAAAGATTATCTTGGTTGTATGCACTACCTGAAAGGTAAGGAATTGACTGTGCTTTTAAATTTTTCCTCGATACTTGTATGTATATAAATACATCCTAGTAATATTTCAGGCTCCTTAAAAAATAGGACTTTTGAAAGATTTTAAGTCGAATTAATTCAATTTCAGTATTCCTGAGAGAATATATCAGTCAGGATTAATAGGTTATTAGGCCAAAACATAGTTTAGACCATAAAAATTTCTTTCTTGTTCCACCCTACAAGTGTGTTGCAGGTCAGCATGGGGTTCTGTTTATCACAGTAAGTCAGGGCCCCTCTGATGAGCGTCCCATCTCAACCCAATATTCTCCTGAGTCCCAGGGCAGAGGTGTAGCACAGAGCACACTGTCTCATTAACATTCCACCAGGAAGTAACTCCTACCATTTCAGTTCACATTCCATTGGTCAGTATGAGTCACATGGCCTCAGTCACCCCACAGGGAGGCGGGAAACTGGGATGGCCCTTCAAATCTACCCTGAGCTGGGTGTTTACACCTCCACACAAGGCCAGTCGCCCTTGAGGAGGGGGGAGTCCAACTCTGAGTCAAGTGGTTCTCATCAGTCATTTCCATGTTGCCAGTATCTCTAATTAAAAGTATCATCGAAACTTAAACACTTCAGATGTGCATGGGGCCTCATTTTTGTACGAGTGAACCCTCAATCCAAACCCGCTGTTTCACTAGCTGCTACACTCAGAATCCTCTCAAGCTTGTTTTAACTCCAACTCCCAAAACTTTTCCACGTGGAAAGGAAGACAGGAACAGTGAATGGAGCCAGACTTCCTAGTTTTGAATTCCTGCCCAGCCACATGCTATGTCGTCTTGGGCAAATTACTTCATCTCACTAAACCTTGGTTTTCTCATCTGTAAAATAGGAATGATAAGTATACCTGCCTCAAAGGGTCTTTGTGAGGAGTAAGCATGTGGGTTTAAATAAAATACTTGGTAAATACTGATCATGTCTCAGGCACCCGCACCATATGGTACATCATCTTACCTAATCCTCGCAGGAATTCTACAAGATGTTTATTCCTGAAACCTGTTTGGAAATCTGAGGTACACAGAGTTTAGGGAGCTTGGCCGAGGTCAAATACCTGTTAAGTGGCCAAGCCATGGTGATACACCTACTGGACTCCAAAGATCAAGTTCTTTTTCTTGCATCATTTAGAAACGTTCTTCCTCTTCTGGTACTTCTACATTTTTTAACCACAACATGGAGGTTAAGAGTGCATGCTCCAAGGCCAGGGTGTAGCTCAAGGTACAGCTCTTGCCTAGCATGCATGCAGCCCTGGATTTGATTCCCATTTACCACAAAAGAAAAATAAAAGGGTGGGAATTGTCCCATGGGAAGGCTACTTTATTAGATGATCTTCAATGAATTGTTTAACCTCTCCTTCCATGATCTGGGACAAGTTACTTAACCTCCACAAACCTCGGTTTCCCCACTTACAATATAGGAATTTTAACTGCACTACCTACCTCTGTGGGTTCAGAGGTGGTTAAATGAGATAGCATTTAACACAAAGCCCACCCGTTGTCTTAGAGCTGAAAGTGGATGTTAGCTCCACTTCACCTGACTGGTTCCAGTCAAGGGCTCAGCCTGTCAAAATGGCACTGAATCCCAGGAAATCCATGTGACTCCTGGTGATCACAATATTCCCTCTAAACGCCTTCTCCTGAATTGTTCCTAGAGATCAGCACTGAATTTACAAATTTTCTCTGAACTTTCTCAAACACACATGCTTCCCTATGTCTAAGATATATCTGCTTTAAACTAGAATTCTTTTCCTCACAGTCATGAACTCTGAGGTGATAGTACTGAAAAGAGGGAGAAATGAAAGCCATTGTAACTCACAAAATGCACAAGACCCAGAAGTTATAGGAAGTTGACTTCAGCTGTGATTCATAAGGGCCGTTTGCATCTGTTCCTACTGCTTTACCACAACTCACTTCCCACATTACTCAGTTCTATATTCCTCACCCACAACTTTCAAATTTGAGGGCATTGATCACAAAATGTTCTTTAGTACATCAACCCAACTGCCAGGAGTGCGCCTCCCCACACTGGGCAAAGTTGGATTGACATCCACCTTTTTTGATATTTCAAGACCTGTGAAAACAACACCTCAATTCCCACCTTCTTCAAGATATTCAGCACTGTTCCCATTACTGCTGAGGAAGATGGAGCTGCTTGATACCATGATTCATATTTCCCTTGAAATCACAAACTTGATTAGAGATGGAGAGAAGACCTAACCCAGACCTCCCGCAAAGCTGGAGAAGCCGGGAGACTGCAAAGAGCAAGTTTTCCCAACCGGTCCTCCGTCCCTCTACCACTCCTGCCATTTTTGCACTATCTTCCTACCTCTTATGGGGTTGTGCACTTATTTTTTTAATCAACACATGTTTTGACTGATTAAACAAATTTAGGGGCTATTAGTCTAACCTGTAACAGCTGTGAGGTTTATATACAGTGTGTACTTTGTATAAGATCTCTTTTAAAGTATATTCATTTTCTAGGGCTGTCATAACAAATTACTGCAAACTAGTTGGTTTTGAAAAATAAAAACAAGAAAGGGAAGAAGGAAGGAAGGATGAGAGAAAGAGAGGGGAAGGGAGGGAGGGAAGAAGGGAAGACAAAACAGAAATGTACTGTCCGGTTCAGAAGGCCAAAAGTCCAAAACAAGGTGTTGGCAAGTTCCTTCTGGGGAGAGAAACTGTTTCATGCCCTCTCCTAGCTTCTTGGCATTCATGGTTCATAGACACGTCACTCCACTCTCTACCATATCCACGTGAACTTTTTCTCTCTGTGTGTCTCTATTCAAACCACCCTCTTCTTTGTTTTATAATGATACCAGTCATTGAATTTAGAGGCAACCTTAAATCCAATATTATTCCATCTCAAGATTCTTATTTAATTACATCTGCAAAGACCCTATTTCCAAATGTCATGTACTGAGGTTCTAGGTGACCACGAACTTTGATAGGTACATTATCCAAACCAGTATAGTAAGTAAATAATGATTAAATTTTTGGGGGGCTGGGGGTGTGGCTCAGTGGTACAGTGCCTGCTTAGCATGCATAAGACCCTAGATTTGATCCCTAAAACTAAGAAAAAAATTAAAAATGAATTTGTTTTGAAAGTTCAGCCAAATACCACCTGAAATCATCTTGCATCCTGCTAGTCAGAGGTTTGCAAACTGCGCTGGGGAAACAGACCTTGGTGTGCACGACCTCAGAAGGCATGTGGGCCCCTCTCCAGGTTTTAAAAGCAGATTTTGCAGTCAAGATAGGTGCACTTCCACCACTGTATCTGAACCAATGTATGTTTTGGTAAACCAAGATGTATGTCCCCTAGGTAGACCCGATTCTCTGGTTTTGAGAACTCAGGAAATGGTATTAATAATAGATTACTTCAAGTGCTATTTTAAGAAGGTAGATGAACACTAGCTCATTGCATGACTCATTGTTCACCGAAATCAGTAGCTATGTCTGTACAGGTCTCTGTGGGGTTGTATTTCGGGATGTTTTACATTTCCTTTCCATGGCGACAACCAAAGGATGGTAAGGTGGATTTGCAATTTAAAAGAAGCCATTAGGCCATATTGTACTCCATTTTGTGCAGGAAGGTGGGATGCCTGGGAGCTGTGTAGACAAGAACCCAAACTACTACTTAGATTAAGCCCAAAATTTCAGTCCAGAGAAGAATGGAGGGGAAGATTTTATTTAAAGCAGGTTTGTGAGTCCTAATCTCCCATTAAACTTGGATTTTTCCATTTGAGATAATATTGAGTAGGCCCTGATCTAATTGCACCAACTTTGGCTCAGGGGGCAGTACTGGGGATTGAATCGTGGCCTCACACATGCTAAGCAAGCATTCTACTACCAAGCTACACCCCAAACTCTCAGCTTCTTCTAAAGAGCATTCGCAGTATGATGAAATTAAAGAACTCAGCAGAGACGTTTTCATAAATTTTATTGGTCATTGTTATTTTTAATTTAAATGCTTTTTTTGCTCCCAATACTAAAAAGTGTTATGTATCCAAAACATAAGGGGAAAAAAAATAAAGGGAGACAGGTGTGGTGGTGCACACCTGTAATCCCTGCGGCTCAGGAAGACGGAGGGTTCAAAGACAGTCTCAGCAAAAGTGAGGTGCTAAGAAACTCAATGAGACCCTGTCTCTAACAAAACACAAAATAGGGCTGGGGATATGATTCAGTGGTCGAGTGCTCCTGAGTTCAATCCCCAGTACCCCCCAAAAAAATAATAATATAATAAGGGGAAATTATCCTAAGTGAAAAAATCATCAGATGATGAAGACCAATTATCACATACGCCTGATGTAACATATTATAAAAGATGCATAAGAGCAGATGCTGAGCTTGGAAATGACATGACAATAAGCACATTTCCATAAACACATATGGTGTAGGATCTTTCACATACATATCATTCAGTGTTTATACTGAGTTAAATAATTCAAGATGGTACAAGCAACTCACAGAAATGCAATAAAACATTTCAAACAATTGCATTACTGCCATGAAAAATAACCTAAACCATAATAACAAAAAGCACTAAGAGGAGAAGAGAGAAGTCTATATTTCTTGGCAAAAAATCAAAGTTCAAGATGTTACTAACCTGCACCCTGTGTTTCCATCCACAAATATATTCAAAAGAAGCAGCTCTAACTTTCATATTTGAATAATCACTGACTTCAAACGGTATGTGTCACTATATGACTCATCACCCAACACCACTGCTGACAGAGAGCTTGGTAAAACTTCTCTTGCAGGATGCCCTCAAAGACAGATGCATACCTCCCAAGAAAATGTGCTCCTTCTCTTTTTGAGCACTCCTAGGTGTTCAGGACACCTGTTGCCCAAATGAACAAGAAGGCTTCGAAGGGTCAAGAACAACCAACTGGAGGTGAAAATGTATTGCTTTGCCAGATACTTACCATATTGAACAGGACAGTGGCCAGCATTATAATATGCGTTTAGAGGGAAGGAAGTGGGGATGGGGAAGAGGGAGGGGGACCCACTGGTGGAAAGGGATGGAGAATGAAAAGGAAACCATTTGCTGGTACTTCCTCTGTTCCTTTTTCAGAAATTCAAAGTCAGCCTCGGTGTACTAAAAGCTCCTAAAAGATAAGAGGAAAACAACCCCATTAAACTTGGTTTAACACATCTTTTCTCAAACTGACCTGGCTGCAGGGCCTCTTCTTAATACAACAATGTTTCACATCATGATTGATTTGATGTGTTTTGGGGAATGTGGTTGCCAGTCCTCTAAGATGATCCCCGGTGATTCATGCCTTCTGGGATTCACATCCTGCCTCATCCCCTCGTCCTACATTTAATAGGGGTGATGCATGTCATGAAAAGGCTACTGCAGAGTTAATAGAGTATAACTTTCAAGGTTAAGCCATTAAAAACTCAGGCTTTCCCCTTGCACTCTCATACTTGGAGAAGGCAGCTACCGTGTTATAAGGACACACAAGCTGCCTATGGAGAGTCCCACACAGGGAGGAACTGAGGAAGCTGACTTTTGTGAGGACACCATCCTGGAATCAGACCCTACAGCCCCAGTCCCAGTCTTCAGATGACTTTAGCCCCAGCCAATATCTTAGGTTGCAAGTTCATGAGAAATCCTGAACCAGTCTGATTTTCAAACCACAGAGATTATGTGAGATCATAAATGTGAAAGTTTTAAGTCAATAAGTTTGGAAATAAGAAATTATGCATTAGTAGATGACCAGTACAGGACTGTTAACCTAAAGCATTTGATGTCAATCATTTTTGGCCCATGATGAAACTTCAGTGTGGACTATGTCTTTACACTAGTGTACCTCTCTAGATATAGTTAATTGATTGAGGAAGGGACCTCCTACCTAAAATCAACCAGTCAAGGTCACTCCCTGGGTTTTTTGTCACTGAAGTTGGACAGAGACATTTATTCTGTGGTGGTAAGGCCAGAAGATGTGGAACTCAGAAGGTGTGGAACTCAGGAGCCACCAATGACCACCTTTCCTATTTCTCTAAGAGAAAGATATTGACAACATAGAAGCAGAAGAGTTGAGAGACTGAGAACAAAGACTTAGTAACATGGCAGTTACTTGTCCCTGTTCTTCACCCATCTCAGTGTGGCCCTTCTAATAAGTTCCCTCTTTGGCCTAAATTGATTTAAACTGGGTTTTTTTGTTTTTGGTTGTCTTAGTCAGATTTTTTTGTCATTGTGACCAAAAGACCTGACAAGAACAACATAAGGAGGAAAAGTTTATTTGGGGGCTCATGGTTTCAGAGGTCTCAGTCCATAGATGACCAAATCCACTGCTCTGAACCCAAAGTGAGGCAGAACATTGTGGCAGAAGGGTGTGGTGGAGAAAGGCAGCTCAGGACATGGCAGTCAGGAAGCAGAGAGAGAGCTCCACTCACCAGGGACAAAATATAAACCCCAAAGTCATGCCCCCAGAGACCTACCTCTTCCTGTCACACCCTCTCTGCCTAGAGTTACCACCCAGTTAATCCATTCACTGGATTAATGCGCTTATTAGGTTAAGGCTCTCATAACCTAATCATTTCACCTCTAAACTTTCTTGCACTGTCTTATAAATGAGCTTTTGGGGGACACCTAAACCATAACACTGGTGTTTGTTTTGTTCGCGATACTGGGGATTGAACCCAGGAGTGCTCTACCACTAGGTTGCATTCCCAACCCATTTTTTTTTTTTTTTTTTTTTTTGAGACAGGGTCTCCCTAAGTTGTGACCTCGAACTTGCAATCCTACCTCAGACTCCGAAGTTTCTGGGATTACAGAAGGTATGAGCCACCATGTCTAGCCTAAATTGGGTTTCTAAACCTTGCCTCCTCCAGATGGATCCCACCTAATTCCATACTTCCTATAGCACAGAACTGAGGACACTGAGGTCATTGCTGATGATAGCAATGACATTGTTCACCTTCCCCCTTGATCACAAAGAGAGTGGTTTCTGGTTCACCTATTCTGCCTCTCCTTGGAGACCGCACTCTCAAGTAGGACTGGATCCAAGATGGCAGACTACAGGGTGACTGCATCTCCAGTCGCTCCAGAACCCAGGATTCAAGGAGGGGAGGCATTGAGAGACTTGGATTAAAATACAGCATCGGGTGAGTCTCCTCCACCCGGTGAAGCGCTGCCCAGGCGGCAGGGCCCGGATTCGAGTGGCTTATTAGAGTAGGGCAGAGCAGCTAGAGTCCTCCCCAGACAGCCATAAGCACTCCGGCGGTGGGCTCCTCCCACAGGGCCAGATTCTCCAGCATCTCGGAGCAGGCCCCCCAGTGAGAGCCTTTCTGCACAGAACCAAGCTTCAAGTCCCTGAACCAGGGTGGTGAGTTCCTGCCTGCAGGTTGCTTCAGGGACCAGGACAGGGCAGCCAGGAACTTCCCCAAGCAGCCCGCAGCCCAGCCCCCTCCGGCGGGAAGCGCCTCTCCAGGCTAGCTTCTCGGAGCAGACTGTCCAGTGAGAGCCTTTCCACACAGAGCCAGCTCCAAGTCCTGGAACCAGTAGCAGGCAAGGGGCAGCTTTCCTTAGAAGCATTCCATTATCAAGTTACTCCAAGACTTCAGGCTACTGAAGGCAGGAAGGTGATACACTGGAAATCTACAGGGACACTATAAGCCAATAGAAGAATTCTGCAATATCACAAAGTCCCACTGACATCTGACCAATATGAGAAAACAAGGGAAGAAAATGTCCCAAACAAACCTAGATACTATACCAATAAAACCCAATGACAGCACAGCAGAAGAAATATCAGAAAGGGAGTTCAGAATGTACATAATTAAAACAATCAGGGAAGCAAACAATGAGATGAAAGAGCAAATGCAGGCATTAAATGATCGCACCAATCAACAGTTAAAGGAGCAAATACGGGAAGCAAGAGATCATTTCAATAAAGAGTTAGAGATATTGAAAAAAAAACCAAACAGAAATCCTTGAAGTGAAGGAAACAATAAACCAAGTTAAAAACTCCATAGAAAGCATAACCAATAGGATAGAACACCTGGAAGACTGAACCTCAAATTGAAGACGAAATATTTAATCTTGAAAACAAAGTTGACCAAACAGAAAAGATGGTAAGAAATCATGAACAGAATCTACAAGAATTATGGGATATCATAAAAAGGCCAAATTTAAGAATTATTGGGATTGAGGAAGGCTTAGAGAAACAAACAAAGGAATGAACAATCTATTCAATGAAATAATATCAGAAAATTTCCCAAATCTGAAGAATGAAATGGAAAACCAAGTACAAGAGGCTTATAGGACTCCAAATATACAAAATTACAACAGACCCACACCAAGGCACATTATTATGAAAATACCTAACATACAAAATAAAGACAGAATTTTAAAGGCCGCGAGAGAAAAGAATCAAATTACATTTAGGGGGAAACCAATAAGAATATCAGCAAATTTTTCAATCCAGACCCTAAAAGCTAGAAGGGCCTGGAACAACATTTACCAAGCCCTGAAAGAAAATGGATGCCAACCAAGAATCTCATACCCAGAAAAACTTACTTTCAGATTTGATGATGAAATAAGATCCTTCCATGATAAACAAAAGTTAAAGGAATTTACAAAAAGAAAGCCAGCATTGCAGAACATTCTCAGCAAAATATTCCATGAGGAAGAGATGAAAAACAACGATGCAAATCAGCAACGGGAAGAACTAGCCTAAAGGAATAGCCAAATAAAGGAGAGACCAAATCATGTCAAAAAACAAAAATGAGTCAAATGACTAGGAATACAAATCATAACACAATAATAACCCTGAATGTTAATGGCCTGAATTCATCAATCAAAAGACATAGACTGGCAGAATGGATTAAAAAGAAAAATCCAACAATTTGCTGCCTGCAAGAGACTCATCTCATAGAAAGAGATACCCATAGACTAAAGGTGAAAGGATGGGAAAAAACATACCATGCACACAGACACAGCAAAAAAGCTGGAGTATCCATCCTCATTTCAGATAATGTGGACTTCAAGCCAAAACTAGTCAGAAGGGATAAAGAAGGACATTACATACTGCTTAAGGGAAGCATAAATCAGCAAGACATAACAATCATAAATATCTATGCCCCCAAACATTGGCTCATCCATGTACGTCAAACAAATCCTTCTCAATTCCAGAAATCAAATAGACCACAACACAATAATACTAGGCGATTTTAACACACCCCTCTCACTGCTGGATAGATCGTCCAAAGAAAAATTGAATAAAGACACCATAGATCTCAATAACACAATCAACAATTTAGACTTAACTGACTTATATAGAATATACCATCCAACAAAGAACAAATACACTTTCTTCTCAGCAGCACATGGATCCTTCTCTAAATAGACCATGTCTTATGCCACAAGAGCCTACTGTTAGCAAATACAAGAAGATAGAGATACTACCTTGTACTCTATCAGATCATAATGGATTGAAATTAGAAAATAAGACAGAATAAAAAACAGAAACTTCTCCAATTCCTGGAGATTAAATAATGCACTATTATATGATGAATGGATAACAGAAGACATCAGGAGGGAAATAAAAAAATTTTTAGAAGTAAACGAGAACAAAGATACATCATATCAAAATCTCTGGGACACTATGAAAGCAGTACTTAGAGGAAGATTTATTTCATGGGGCGCATTCAACAAAAGAAAGTAGAAATCAACAAATAAATTGACTTAACCACTACAGCTCAAAGCCCTAGAAAAAGAAGAGCAGACCACACCAACAAGTAGTAGAAGACAGGAAATAGTTAAAAATCAGAGCTGAAATCAACGGAAATTGAAACAAAAGAAACATACGGAAAAATTAACAAAATAAATAATTGGTTCTTTGAAAAAATAAACAAAATTGATAAACCCCTTAGCCACACTAACAAAGAGAAAGAGGGAGAAAACTCAAATTTACTAAAATGCGGAATTGAACAAGAAATATCACAACAGACACGAGTGAAATACAAAAACATAATTAGAAGCTATTTTGAAATCTATACTCCAACAAAATAGAAAACCTCGAAGACATCAACAAGTTTCTAGAGACATATGAATTACCCTAAACTGAACGAGGAACATACACAACTTAAATAAATCAATTTCAAGCAATGAAATAGAAGAGGTCATCAAAAGCCTACCAACAAAGAAAAGTCCAGGACCAGATGGGTTTCTCAGCCGAGTTCTACAAACCTTTAAAGAAGAGCTCATTCCAAACTTCTCAAAGTATTCCGTAAAATAGAAGAGGAGGGAACCCTCCCAAACTCATTCTATGAAGCCAATATCACCCTGATACCTAAACCAAACAGAGACACATCAAGGAAAGAAAATTTCAGACCAATATCCTTAATGAACATTGACACAAAAATTCTCAACAAATTTTAGCAAATCGCATACAAAAATATATTAAAAAGATAGTGCACCACGATCAAGTGGGTTTTATCCCAGGGATGCAAGGTTGGTTCAACATCCGGAAATTAATAAATGTCATTCACCATATCAACAGACTAAAAGTTAAGAATCACATGATTATTTCAATAGATGCAGAAAAAGCATTTGATAAAATACAGCATCCCTTCATGCTCAAAACACTAGAGAAAATTGGGGTAGTGGGAACATTCTCTTAACATTGTAAAGGCCATCAACGCTAGCCCCATGGCCAATATCATTCTAAATGGTGAAAAAACTGAAAGCATTCTCCCTAAAAACTGGAACAAGACAGGGATGCCCTCTTTCACCACTTCTATTCAATATCATTCTTGAGACTCTAGCCAGAGCAATTAGACAAACCAAGAAATTAAAGGGATACGAATTGGAAAAAGAGGAACTCAAACTATCCCTGTTCGCTGATGACATGATTATATATTTAGAGGAACCTGGAAATTCCACCAGAAAACTATTAGAAACTCATAAGTGAATTCAGTAAAGTAGCAGGTTACAAGATCAATGCCCATAAATCCAACGCATTTTTATACATAAGTGATGAATCTTCAGAAAGAGAAATTAGGAAAACTAACCCCATTCACAATTAGCATAGAAAAAAATAAAATACTTGGGAATCAATCTCACAAAAGATGTGAAAGACCTCTACAATGAGAACAACAGAAACACTAAAGAAAGAAATTAAAGAAAACCTTAGAAGATGGAAGATCTTCCATGTTCTTGGATAAGCAGAATAATATTGTCAAAATGGCCATACTACCTAAAGTGCTATACAGATTCAATGCAATTCCAATTAAAATCCCAATGGTGTGCCTTACAGAAATAGAGCAAGCAATTATGAAATTCATCTGGAAGAATAAGAAACCCAGAATAGCTAAAGCAATTCTCAGTAGAAGAGCAAAGCAGTGGGTATCACATACCAGATCTTCAACTCTATTACAAAGCAATAGTAACAAAAACGGCATGGTATTGGTACCAAAATAGACAGGTAGATCAATGGTACAGAATAGAGGACACGGACACAAACCCAAATAAATACAATTTTCTCATACTAGACAAAGGGGCCAAAAATATGCAATGGAGAAGAAATAGCCTCTTCAACAAATGGTGCTTGGAAAACTGGAAATCCATATGCAACAGAATGAAACTAAATCCCTATCTCTCACCCTGCTCAAAAATCAACTCAAAATGGAGCAAGGACCTCAGAATCAGACCAGAGACCCTGCATCTTATAGAAGAAAAAGTAGGTCCAAACCTTCAACTGTTGGCTTAGGATCAGTCTTCCATAACAGGACTCCCATAGCACAAGAAATAAAAGTGAGAATCAACCATTGGGATAGATTCAAACTAAAAAGCTTTCTCTCAGCAAAGGAAACTATCAGTAATGTAAAGAGAGAGCCTACCTAGTGGGAGCATATCTTTGCCACTCATACTTCAGATAGAGTGCTAATTTCCAGAATCTATAAAGAACTCAAAAAACTCTACACCAAGAATACAAATAACTCAATCACGAATGGGCCTAAGGATATGAAACAGACACTTTCACAGAAGAAGATCTACCAAGCAATCAACAGATATATGAAAAAATGTTCAACATCTCTAGTAATAAGAGAAATGCAAATCAAAACTACACTAAGATTTCATCTCACCCCAATTAGATTGGCGATTATCAAGAATACAAGCAACAATAGGTGTTGGCGAGGATGTGGGGAAAAAAGGTACAGCATATACATTGCTGGTCGGGGTTGTAAATTAGTGCCAGCCACTCTGGAAAGCAGTGTGGAGATTCCTCAGAAAGCTTGGAATGGAACCACCATTTGACCATGTCTCGTCCAGCGAGTACAATGAAGACTCGGCTCTCAATGAAAGTTTTTAAGGTCTTTATTTTTATGGGAGAGCTTCTGAGCCGAGTGCCTGGTTTTCTCTCCTCCTCACCACCGCCGTCTTCTTCTTCTTCTTCTCTTGTCGTCGCAGCTCTCTCCTTCTTTTCTCTCATGCAGCTGCCGCTTTCTCTCTTCTTCCTCTCTCGTCGTGCCGTCGCCGCCTCTCCTCTTCTCTCGTCCCGCAGCTGCTGCTGCCCTCCTTGCCTTGCTCCTTTCCACGCGGCAAAATACGCAGCTTTATGGGATAAAAAGCCAATCACCTTAACAGGTCAGGCGTTTGGGCTCATGGAGACTTAATGGTGGGTAACGAGGACATGTACTGATCACGAGCTAAGCACGGACGCGGAGGAGATCAGTCGCCAATAGAAAGCACTTCCTTAAAGTTGTTTTTTCTTTGCAGTTGGGCTTCTCGGTGCCATCTTAGGGCAAGGCCAGCCACCACGCGGGCCTACAGGGCAGCGGTCCTCCAACAGACCCAGCTATCCACTCCTTGGCCTATACCCACAAGACTTAAAATCAGCAATACTACAGAGAGAACAGCCCATCAATGTTCATAGCTGCTCATTCACAATAGCCAGATGTGGAACCAACCAGATGCCCCTTCAGTTTGATGAGTGGCATAAAGAACTGTGGCATATATATACAATGGAATATTACTGGCACCATGAAAAATGATAAAATTAGGGCATTTGCAGCAAATGGATGAAATTGGAGGATATCATGCTAAGTTGAGATAAGCCAATCTCAAAAAACTAAAGGACGAATGATCTCACTGATAAGCAGATGAGGACATATAAGGGGGGTAGGAGGGATTAGCGTTAGGGTTAGGTTAGTTAGGTTTAGGGTTGGGGAATAGGAGGTGATAAGAATGGAGAAAGGAAGGACTGTAGAGGGAAAAGAGGGGTGGGAGGGTGGGGGGAAGGGAAAAAATAACAGAATGTATCAAACAGATTGCCCTTATGTAATTTATGATTTTTAATTAAAATAAATAATATTTGAAAAAAAAACAAGTAGGACCGTGACAACATTGTCAGCTGGGTTGATTCAGTCAAGCTGAGCCAATCAGATATTTCCTCTAGGTATTTAGTAACTGAGTCATATAGGTGTTGAACACAGAAAACCCTTACACTAATAATATAACTTAAAAGAGGTGATGAACCTCTGGATAGTAAGGGGCTCCAACTCCTTGCCTCCTCTGTGACTTCTCTAAGACCCTCCATATTCTTCCAACAAGTTTGCAAGGTCATTTCTGCTTCCAGAAGCCAAAAGAAACTGGACTAACACATGCCCCCGCAACCTGTTGCCGTCTGTGTGATCAGGGACTTGTCATCACTATCTCCAAGACCAGCACAGTCACTCATTAGAACTCGGTAAATCTCTGACCAACAAGTGACAACTCGCTGCTCTGGTGGGAGAGGCTCCTCTTCCTACTGAGGGAAACCTTGATTTTCTTTTCTCTCTTGTACTCATCCGCCCTGGCCTTGATTCTCCCTGTTCTGTCAGCCACTGGGACGATAAGCCCCTCATTAGGACAGCACACCATATTTCCACTTCCGCATCAGCGAACAGAGGTCCACTGGCCCTCTCATCATCTGTGAAACCTGACCCTTTACAACATTGCCCAGGATCGTCGGGCTCTTCCTCTGCCTTGCTTTTCCTGGACACCTAGCCTGTGCTGAACTAGAGCCAGGATGACCAACCTCCCTGCCGGTGCTGGCTTTACCCTTGGCAGTAGCATCCCACGCTGTCCAGGACCAGAAGGCTCCTTGACACTCACCGTGGTGTTTCCTTTGGTCCTTCTTTTCCAGCATTTCTGGGGGTGGGGACTGGGACAGGGGAGCTTTTCTCATGGCTTCTCTGCCTTGGACAGGAAAAAAAGAATGGGTTTGAGGGAAACTTCACCTTCTAGAGAATTATCCCTCTAGGACAACAGACCTCTCGTCATGAACAGAATCAGAAAGAGCAGGTTAAGGACTGGCACAGAGCGTGGGGCTCAGGGAGTTCAGTGGCTGCTAATGCCAAGAAGAACTAGAGAAATCGTGGTTAGCAGAGGATAAAGCAGCAGCAAGTATCCTGGGTTGACTATCTGTACGCACAGCCCAGTCCCCACTACCCGTTTCTTCCCTTTCTAAAAGTACTTGAAGGAGCTGCCCCACCTCTCTGCTTAGCCATGGGTGGAATTAATAGCCCTTTAACTCCACGCCCTGAATAGCCTGATCCAATCACCTTTCACCCCAGTGATCTATCGCCAGGTGGTATTTCTCTGGTGGCAGCACTTGGTAAGTACCTGACCCAAACTGGTTTCATCAGAATAAAGCCCAGCATTTTCTTGGATAGTTGATGGAGTCGATTTTCCCCCTGACACGGAAGAAGTACATAGACCCAGGAGATATTAACGGCTGTCTTGCACCCATAAAAACAGGTCGCCTTGGGATAAAGTTTGGTACCATGGAAGGCAGGGTTGAAAATGAAAACGATCAAAGTTCTGTGTTAATAACACTCATCTCCTAGATTAAAACCAAACCTGAAGGCCACTGAAGGGCATAAGCCAATCAACTCTAACAATACATTTGAGTTCAATTTCTGGTACTTACCACCCAAAAGATATGAACCAGTAAACAAGGGCTAACTAGCAAATGACACATGCTAATCTGTGCAGAACTTCAGGAATGGTGGTGTTCTCAGAAAAGACTTTTCCAGTCTCTCAGCCCTGCCCAGTTTATAAGGATGCAAGCAAAACTTGAGTAGAAAAGGAAGGAGAACATAATCATAGGAAAGCAAAGAAAATCCTGTTTTCCTGGATTCCCAGATGGGAGATGAGGGATAGGATGCATGGGTCCATCCTGTGAAATGTTTTCCACAGCCCTGCATTTGATTCCCCTCTGGCATGCTCCATTTCCCTCACATCACAGCCTTTGATGGTCAAATCCAGATTTGTGATAAATCCAGATTCTTAAATCCAAAATATTTATATACCAGTAATAGATGTTCATGAACGTACAACTAGCATGAGTTTCATGAGGAAAATGCAGTGGTTTGGCCAGGCCTGGTAATGCATGCCTGTAATCCCAATTACTTAGGAGGCTGAGGCAGGAGGATCACTTGACCTCACAAATTTGAGACCAGCCAGTGCAACATAGTGAGACCCTTCCTCAAAAAAAAAAAAAAAAAAAAAAAATAAGGTAGTGACTTGTTTTTAAAATCTACAGCCAATCTAAGAAAGCTAAGAATGTAGTGTAATGTGAGACACCAAGAGTAAGACGCTCTTGTTTTTAATCTGGCCTTTATTGCTTGCTTACTCTCAGGCAGACAGGCAGTTAGGCACTGGGCTTAGTTAACCTAATTATATTTTGTATAGTCACTTTTAGTAAAGCTAAAAAATGGGGTCAAAGCAATTTTCTTTCCCCTCCCCTTCACTGCCACGTGACAACAGAAGGGAGACAGGTCCTGCTCCACTGGAGAAGAGAGGGGCTGTTACAATCAACAAAGGTAAAATGTTAATTACCTTCATATGTATAGTTTTTTTGTTTTTTTTTTTTTATTTGTCAATTTAACAAATTAAAATTTAAGTCAAAAAAAAGTTTAGGGAACTTCAGTGAAATTTTCCTTTTGGGACTGTTCTATTCAGTTTTCTCAGCCTGCAATAAAATAGCTGAGATAATCAATTTACAATGAGGAAAGGTTTATTTTTGGCTCATGGTTTCAGAGGTTCCAAAGGAAAGTAGCCTGCCGGTGTTGGTCCGGGCCGTGACAGCGCAGTACATCTTGACAGGAACACAGTAGAGCAGGCCTATTCCCCATGTGGTCATCAGCAGTGAAAGAGAGAGAAAGTGACTGGAATCTCAACATCCCCTTCAAGGGTACACCTGAGTTACCTCATTTCCTTCCACTGGACCTCACCTCTTAAGGTTCCACCACCTCCCAATAGTGCCACAGGCTGCTGACCAAGCCTTTAGCATATGAGCCTTTGGGGGACACTTAAGATCCACACTATGGCAGGAACCTACACTATAAATCAGGCATTAGGCAATTATCTCAGTCAGCTTCCTGTTTCCAATAATGTTGCACACTTAAGAAGTGCGTGAATATTAAAAGTAATTGAATTATTTTAATCTTAAACCATTTCACTTTGTCATATCAAAGCTGTTAAAGCTCTATATAAATTTAGAAGATTCATTCAGAATACTTTATTATTGAGACAATAAAATTGAAATTGGGGCTGGGGTTGTGGCTCAGTGGCAGAGCGCTTGCCTAGCATGTGTGAGGAGTTGGCTTCAGTCCTCAGCACCACAAAAAATAAACAAATAAAATAAAGGCATTCTGTCCATCTACAATTACAAAAGATTCTTTTTAATTGAATTGCATTTTCACTTTTTCATAAATTTGAGGTAGGAAAATTTTAACAAACTGCAAAGAAATTATTTTAATACTATTTTTGCAATTGACTTTTTTATGGGAATGAAAATTTTTTTACCCTCCTTGTTATTGAAACTTCAGAAACAAATAACATACCAGGAATCCAAATGCTATTTAAATGTTATTTTAGATAAGCAGGTCTTCAGTTCCTAGGAGGAAAAAAAAAAATCCTGAATCAACAGGTCTGTTTAAGAAAAATATATATACGTCACCTTTTTTCCCTATCTAAAAAGTTCAGTTCCAGTTTACTTTCATTGTTTAAATCCTGATCTTATACTGATTTCTGCTGTCTAGAAGTTTCCTCTGACTCTCCCTTTAGAAAAGCTTTCCTATGATTTCCCTTCAAGTTTTACAACTTGGTTTAAAACAAAATCAAAACTCCAGGCACACAAATACACATTCTGCTTTCCAAGGTCTCATCTAATAATCTAATTTAAGATTGGCACTTCCTCAGGAATCTTCCGCTGGTAGATTATGCTAGACAGGCATGGCATCCTGGCAGCCAGGGCGAGCTCTGGGCTGAAGCAATTGACGACACCAGACTGTGAAGCGAGACACTACCCCTCCCCTCCCTCAGGGACTGTGTTTTAGTCAGCTTTTTGCTGCTTTGACTAAATGACTGGACCAGAACAACTGTAGAGGAGGAAGAGTTTATGGGCTTACAGTTCAGAGGTCTTAGTCCATAGAAGGCAGTTCCATTCCTCAGGACTCAAGGTGAGGTTGACCATCACGGTGGAAGAGTGTGGCAGAGGGAAGCAGCTCGCATCATCAGAAAGCAGAGAGAGACAGAGAGAGAGAGACTTCACTTGCCAGATACAAATATATACCCAAAGTCATGCCCCAATTCCCGTCTCCATTCACACCCTGTCACTTCAGTTTCTACTCAGTTAATCCCTATCACGGGATTAAATCACTGATTGGGTTAAGACTCTTACAACCCAATCATGTCTCCTCTGACCTTCTTGCATTGAGCTTTTGGAAGACACCTCACATCCAAATCATAACACTGTGCAAACCTGAATCAGGTGTCATCTGGACTAGGATTCAGATTTCCAGTACAGAGCATACCAGTTGCTCCAGACCAGAAAGATGCCTTAGATTGGTCTCACCTAAGAATGACCTACCAAGCAAGTTAAACCCACCCATCTAAGCTAGCCTAACCCAGGCACTGACTCAAAACTAAACCAGCTCTTGCTCTTCCTCCAATGGCTTCATTAGCCTGAAATTAATCAAAGGGCTTCGACTGGGTTATAAGTCTACTCTTAAATATACTCCCTAAGTATCCTTTAGCAATGTATATTAATGTTCCATTTCATGCTGATGTAGTATAGTCATTAAAGCTTTATCCCAGGGGCTTGGGATATAGCTTCATGGCAGATCTCTTGCCTGAGTTTGATTCCCAGCACTGCAAAAAATATAAAAATAAAATAAAATTATATAACAAGATTATTTGACATTTAAAAATCTTGATTTTTCTGCATCTAGATTATAAGGATAAAAAAATCCTATAAATAAATAGTGTGCAAGCAGTACATAATGTTGTTATGAGTCAGGCTATATGGCAATGTCCAGACTCCATTTTACCCTAAGATTCCATGTCATGTAGGAAATGCTTCTCCCATGAGAAAACTCCGCCTCTGTACCCATCAAATGTTGCCTAGCATAGCATGTTTGGCAACACAAAATGGCAATTCTTATACAAAGTGAGATTGTTCTCCCTCTGGTTTCCATTTTTCTTGGGCAGTGTACCCTAACATTTGTTTAAATGTTAGTAACCATTCTCTGATTGTCACAGCAACAGCCACTTATGATTAAGGTACTGACATGCTTTGCTTATGGTATAAAAAGTGTACTCTAACCCTTAGAGGGGGTAGGAGGGTGCAGACTTGCACCTGCCCCTCCGACCCACCAGCTGGTGAATAAAGATGGTTCCGTCTCCTACCTACCTTTTTCTCAGCAAAGGAAACAATCAATAACGTGAAAAGAGAGCCTACAGAATGGGAGAAAATCTTTTCCACACACACTTCAGATAGAGCACTAATCTCCAAAACTTATAAAGAACTTAAAAAACTTTACACCCAAAATAAAAAGAACCCAATCAATAAATGGGCTAAGGAACCGGGCAGACACTTCACAGAAGATATACAGGTGATTAATAAATATATGAAAAAGTGTTCAACATCTCTAGTAATTAGAGAAATGCAAATTAAAACAACTCTAAGATTTCATTTTACTCTAATTAGAATGGCTATTATCAAGAACACGAGCAATAATAGGTGCTGACGTGAATGTGGGGGAAAAGGCACACTTGTACATTGCTGGTGGAGTTGCAAATTGGTGCAGCCACTCTGGAAAGCAGTATGGAGATTCCTCAGAACACTTGGACTGGACCCACCTTTTGACCGAGTTATCCCACTCCTCAGTTTATACCCAAAGGACTTAAAATTAGCATACTACAGTAATGCAGCCACATTAATGTCTATAGCAGCTCAATTCACAATAACTAGATTGTGGAACCAACCTAGATGCTCTTCAAAAGATGAATGGATAAAGAAACTGTGGTATATATACACAACGGAATATTATTTAGTTATAAAGAAGAATAAAATTATGGCATTTGCAAGTAAATGAATGGAATTGGAGAATATCATGCTAATTGAAGCCAATCCCAAAAAACCAAAGTCCAAATGTTTTCCCTGATAAGCAGATGATGATATATAATGGGGGTCGGGGGCTGGAGGTAAGAGAAGAATGGAGGAACTTTAGATTACGTAGAGGAAAATGAGAGGGGGGAGGGAGCTGGGATATGAAAGATGGTGGAAGGAGACAGGCATCATTACCCTATGTACATGTATGATTACACGAATGGTGTGAATATATATCATGTACAACCATAGAAACAAAAGTTGTACTCCATTTGTGTACAATGAATCAAAATGCAGTCTGTAAAAATAAAATATAAAATTAATTTAATTTTAAAAATTAAAAAAAAAGATCCACTAGGTGATTTATTGCAATCTTGCCATAACAATGTAGCCTATAGAGACACATATATACAGTATGCTCATATATGTTTTTATAGTATGAAAGTTAGAAATGATAAAATGGGAAGGGGGAAAAATCCCATGATTTTCTCATCATCCAGAATATACATCACTCTCTTCCCAGTGCATAAGTAGCAGGATGATATATAAAATAGTAACTGTTTTGTTTGTTTCTAACACTTTGGGATTGTGCCCCCGCCCCTGGAAAAGAAATGATTCTAAAACATCAGGACTTTGAGTGACTGAAAAACCACTGAAGCAACTTTGTTTACCTGGAAGTGATTGTAAGTGTACCAAAAAGAATAGGCAAGATATAGACTCTGGAGGGTGGGAGTATGGGAACAGAAATCAAAAACTGAGTTGTAGCAAGAAAATAAATTACATTTCTTGCATACCTAACTTTGTGTCCTTGATATATCAACCCATTACACACACACACACACACACACACCGGGCATGCACACACATACACATACAACTTTGAATATGTATAAATGAAGCCAAGTCACACAAAACTGTGCTATAACCTATTTTTTCCATTTAATAACATGCCTAGAACACCTTCGCATGGACTATGTCGGGATGCAAAGTGCTCAATCCACTTCACTCTACCAGGTTATGGGAGAATGCATTTTCCAAAGAGGACTCAACAAAATTTCCTATTCCCTGTGCTCTTCCGTGATGTAACTTTGCCACTCCTACATTCCACTGTATCCGTGGAATCTGATACACCTCAGCTTGAATCTGAGCTGTCTCTGGCAGCAATTTGGTGACAACAGAATGTGGCAAAAGTGACCGTTTCCGGACTTCTGAGACTAGGTCAGAAAAGGCCAGGCAGCTTCCCTGGCATTCCTGCATGGCTCCTGGTCTAGATCCTCTCTTGGCAGCCACTTGTTACACTGTAAGAAGCCTGAGCCCACAGAGGCCAAACACAGGTGCCCTAGGTGACAAACCTGTTAAACAGTCCTCAAGTCAAGCCAGCCCAGGCATCAGATATGTAAGTAAAGGAGTCTCCAAACAACTCCAGATCCTTACTCCTTTTATATTTTTATTTGTTGTTTTTAGATATACGAGACAGTAGAGTGTATGCTGACATACATACATGAAGCATAATTTATTCTAATTAAGATCTCATTCTTGCAGTTGTACATGACGTGGCATTTCACCGGTTATGAACACAGGAAATTTATGTCCCATTCATTCTATCATATTTCCTATTTACACCCCATTCGTTCTATCGTATTTCCTATTCCCATTCCCCATCCCCTCTCTTCATTCCCCTTTGTCTAATCCAATGAACTTCTATTCTCCCCTCTTACTGTGTTAGTATCCACATATCAGAGAGAATATTCGGTCTTTGGTTTTTTGAGCTTGGCTTATTTCGCTTAACATAATAATCTCTAGTTCCATCCATTTATAAGCAAATGCCATAATTTCATTCTTATTTATGACTGAGTAATATTTCATTGTGTATATATACCACATTTTCTTTATCCATTCATCTGTTGAAGGGCACCTAGGTTGGTTCCATAGCTTACCTATTGTGAATTGAACTACTATAAGTATTGATGTGGCTATGTCACTGTAGTATGGTGATTTTAAGTCCTTTGGGTATATACCAAGAAGTGGGACAACTGGGTCAAATGGTGGTTCCATTCCAAGTTTTCTGAAGACTTCTTTCCAGAGCGGTTGCACCAATTTGCAATTCCACCAACAACATATGAATGCACCTTGTTCTGCACATCCATGCCAACATTTATTGTTACTTGTATTCTTAATAATTGCAACTCCTTACTTTTTGAATCACCCTTTGCTATTCAAGTCTCCCCAGCTGAGACCCCAAACATTGTAGAGCAGAAACAAGCTATCTTCCCTGTCCTGGGAACATAATAAAATTGGTGTTATTTTACATCACTAGGTTTTATGGTGGTTTCTTCTGCAGCAATTGAAAACCAGGCCACAGGTGCAAGAGTTTCCAGGGAAAACTGAAAGAATGTTGTCATCAGACTGAAAAAGAATTAACAAAGTAATTCCTCCGTAAACAGCTAATGCAGTACAATGAATATCAACACCCAATTCAATTTTTTCTTTTTCTTTTTTTTTTAAGACACAATCATCACAACTTTAATTTGGTCATGTTTATGAATTATCATACAAACAAACAGGAGAAAGGCAAAAACAGTAAAATAAGGAAGAGCTGGAAGAAAAAAAGGTTATCTGTTAAGCTCAGAGTCCCATTTTTGGGTATTTCTTTTTTCACTTTTTTTTTTTTTTTTTTAAATAGAATTGACATCAGCTGGGTGAGGTGGCACATGCCTGTAATCCCAGTGGCATGGAAGCTGAGACAGGAGGAACCCGAGTTCAAAACCAGTTTCAGCAACGTCAAAGAGTTAAGCAACTCAGCGAGGCTCAGTCTCTAAATAAAATACAAAATAGGGCTGGGGATGTGGCTCAGTGGTTGAGTGCCTGAGTTCAATCCCCAGTACCCAAAAATTTAAAAAAAAGATAATCTTTTAAATATTATTTGTATGCACATATGTGGGCTATTTTTGTTACATAACATTTTATCATAAACGTTTCCTTATATTTAAAAAAAGGTGTAAGGCTTAAATTTTGTCAATTTGAATATTGTTATTTAACACCACTCAAAAGCATAAACCATAAAATTGGAAGTAATCTTCAAAGATCATGAAGCCTCATTTTACACGAGCAAAACAGGAACACAGGGTAAGGTCTCATGGCTGGAGACTGTAGCACATCTCTGCTCGGTCATATGGTCCCCACCATGATGTGTTTGTTGCCTTATCACAGAAGCAACTGAGCAAACCAACCAGGGACTCAAAACATTAAAACTGTGAGCGAAAATTAAAAGGTATAGATTATCTCAGACATTTTGTCATAGTAACACAATTAGACTGTAAGAAACCTTCAATTGAAACATGTATTTATTGCAAATGATCCTTTTCATAACATCCTGGGAAGATCCTTTTGAGAAACCACTTTTTTGACACTATATAACATGGAACTAAGCATATTAATCCCTTTACTTTGGATGTTAAGAAGCTTAGGATATTATTTCCAATTCTTGAAGCTTTCAAAGTATGCATTTCTCTTCCTCTTATCTCTAGCTTCCATTCTGTCTTTTCCTTTCACTTGAATTCCGTTTCATTTCAATCTTCCAAGTTACAAGTTATCTTAGCTTATTCTCATTTTGAATGAGTACCCACCTTCAGTAGTTTCCTGAGAAAGGGCAAAGGCTGTATATGACAAAACAAATATATAAGAAAACATCAAACTGGAAAACACTGACATCATCTCCTCTAAAATCAGGAATGAGACATGGCGGCTTACCCACCACTCCTATTAAATGCAGTACTTGACATTTTAGCCAGAGCAATTAGACAAGAAATAAAAACATACAAATAGGAAAGGAAGTCAAATTATCCCTTTTTGCTGACAGTTCTATACACAGAAAATCCTAAGGCCCACATCAGAAGTTGACTAGTATGGCTACTAACACTAATTCTCCCAGTACACAAACATGGGGGAAGTCTTTCCATCTCATAATGGCTTCTTCAATTTCTTTCCAGGTTTGTTCTGTTTTTGTCTGAAGGGAATAAGATTATTTTCCTAATTTCAACAAGTTCATTAATAATAGTGTTTAGAAAAGCTACTGATTTTCCTAATTCTGTATCCAGCTACATCACTAGTTCAATTGTTTTGAATTGGTTAAGACTAGTTTTGTGACTTAATATATGGTTGATCTGAGAAAGACTCACATGTTGATGAAAATAACCATGTATTCTACAGCTGTTGGGTGGAATATTCTATAAATGTCTATAATGTTCATTTGATCAAAAGTATAATTGAACTGATATTTGATTTTTTTTTCCTGGATGACCCAGTCAATGGTCAGAATAGGGTACTGAAGTCACCCACTATTACTGTTTTGGGCCTATCTCTTCATGTCTAGTAGCATTTGTTCATCTTCTGGTTGTTTTGAATATTCTGTTCATTCATTCACCTTACATACTTAATAGTTCATGATACTGATAATGTTTGATTCTTCCCTATTTCTCATTTGCATATCTACTCTTCTAATCAGATTTATTCTTTTACATGTTCTTATGATTGTTCTTCCTCTTCTTGTAGGACTCCCATAAGTATGTTTTGTAATGTAGGTCTAGTGGTCACGAAGTCCCTTAGTTCATGGTTATCTTGGAAGGTCTTTATTTATTCATCAATTCTAAAGGAATTGGTGAATACAATACTCTTGGTTGGCAATTTGTCTTGCAGGACTTCAAATACATGGATACACAGCCTCCTGGCATTTACAGTTCCTTCTGAGAACTCTGCAGTTAGTCTAATGTGTCTGCCTTAAATGTGACTTAACACTTCTCTTTTGCTGCTTTTAATATTCTTTGTTCATCCAATATGTTTGACAATTTAACTGTAATGTGTATCAAGGAAAAGTTCCTTTCTTATCACATCTATCTGGGGTTCTGAAAATGCTTCATGTTATGTGGATGTCCATGTCCTTCTCAAGATTTGGGAAATCTGGTGCTATTATTTCATTAAATAGGTTTCTCATGCCTCCAACCTGTAGCTCTTCTCCCTTGGGTATGCCAATGAACTGGATATTTGATCTTTTAATGTTGTCCCAAATCTCCTGTATGGCTATATCATGCTTCCTCAATTTTATTTCTCTACTTCTGACTGAGCATAACATTTCAAAAGTCTCATCTTCATTATCTGTTATTCTTTCTTTTACTTTATTCACTCTAATGGTGAAAATTCCAACTGAATTTTCTATCTGACTTATTGAGTTCTTCAGGTCTTCCTTGAATTGTTTTGTTAATTCATCCAGCTGTTTCTATCCTCTCTGATTTCATTTACTGCTTTTAACATCATTCTTCTGAAAGATTCTCTGTGTAGCGGTTCATCCATTTTGATATCTTTGGAATCTGTTACTGGAGAGTTATGAACTTTTGGAGGTGTCCTATTATGTTTAATCATATTTTGTGTGCTTCTAGGTTGAGATTTGCCAATCTGTTCAGTTGAACTCTCTTTCACTTTTATGTGATGGCCTTCTTGGTGAGTGTCTTTCTATTGATGATATGTCCTATGATGTTAAATTATTGTGTAATATTGAGTTTATTTCCAATTAAACTCTAGTGTAATGTCCCAGGGTTTCTTAGGGGATCTGAACATAATGCATGCCAAATTGGAGTCTGAGGTACCCACTATCTGTGCAGGTCTCACAAGAGTGGGAACCCTCTCAAAATTCAGGCAGGTGTAGTATAGGAGCAAGTACATGAAGGTACACCCTCTGGAAATCCCTACTAGGTGGTGGAAGTTTCTACAGACACTGTTGATATTGGCTCTATTACACAAAAGCAATTCTGATACTGATTACTCCAATTATGGGGAAGGGCCTTAAGTTCCTATTTCATGGGGAAAGTCAAGGATGAAAATCACAGCTTCCCCTCTGTGGTACTCACATCCAGTCTTGCCAGGAATGCACAATCTAACATATGAATGCGAATGATGCAGAGATGTGGTATCCACAACAGTTGTATTATTTCTCTCTGCTGTTACTGTTAGAGTATCCAACCAGGAATAGAACTTCAGACTTCCACTTGAGGGCACATCATTGACTAGGAGTTTTTGACCTTTATATTCTTTTAAGTTGAAATATCCACCAAGATTTGACCAGAACTTGGCTGCGGTTAGAACTGGGTACAATTCCTCAGCCGGGCTGGGAGTATAGTTCAGTGACAGAGCACCTGCCCAAGGCACATGCAGTCCCAGGCTCAATTTCCAGTAAGATTTCCGTAATTCATATCATCATCCCCCAAGGCTACCTTTACTCCACATCTAACTTTTCGGTTTCCTCAGCCGACCCCGGGGAAACCGCCTGAACTAAAATTAGAAACCAGCATGGTGGACGCTCACGTGCCCGCAGCCTGCAGGGGCTCAATTTTTTCTAAATTATCTCTGTTACCTCTCACCATCTTCATGAATGTATGGTCTCCTCACATATGGTCTATGCATATCATGTGTCTAGTATTTTAATACACAGCAAACATACTTTATTTGATTCACAACTCTGAAAGAAAAATATTTTATCCTTATTTTACAGACGACAATTTTGAAGCTTGACAGAGTTACTCAGTTAATAAACAACATAGCAGAGACTTACACTCCCACCCTCTGGCTCCAAATTGAGATGCTCTTCCTCTATACTATGACTGACAATATGGCATGGACAGGAGGCTTATATCACATAATCAAGTCAAAATTTTACCATATCTGTTGGGACTAATGACAAGTTAACAAGCTCAGGCCTTACTCCCTGGCGAGTGAGCAAGATCAAGGCCTCAAAGGAGGTTTCAAAAGTTAATCACGATAAATCAGACCACCGTCAGGGATTGGTTAACAACAGCTCCACGAATGTGATCAGCTCATGCTTGCCATATAGTCCTATGGGACTCTCGCCTGCGTGAACCCCTCTGCCTTGCTGACCTTTAAGCTGATTGGTTCCCGCCTAGCCCCCACCCTATATAAAAGCTGTGTGACTTCCTCAATAAATGAGTTCCTGCTGTGACTGGTCTCCCTGATGTGTCTGATTGTCCTCCGTGGGTCCTACCTATCTGGGTCTGACCTTGTTGGGGAATGTCCCCTTCCCTTGCCGCTGGTTGAGAAGAGCAAGGGGGCTTAAGACCCTGACACATATCCCTGAAAATACAGTGAGGACTTCAACGGGACCCGGTCATGGAGGGGGTTCCATTGCCTTGCTCCTAGTTCTTTTCTGTAGTGGTACAATCTGGAAACGCATCCACTAACATTTTATTTTATGGGTATATTTATATAATATCCTCTCAGCCAAATGTTTTATCCAAGTAGTTTGTCTGGGGATTGGTGGCTCAGTAGTGGAGCATATGCTTAGCATTCACAAGGTCCTCAGTTCAATTTCCAGCACCAAAGCAAAAAGAAAAAAGGATCAATACATACATGTGTAATAAACGTCAAGATATATATTCTTCCTCCACCAAGAAATACTATGACCCCATTGTTGGAGGTTCTCCTGCCACGTCCCAAGTGGATGAAGGAAAGAATTTCTGTCAGAGGACTGGACAGTGCTGGCTATCAATTAATCACCAAGAAACTTATCAATAAACACAAGAGCCAATAATCTTTTCAAATGGAAGCACATGTGGCGAACTGGGCCATGCCAGCGCCGCCTCCAACAAGATGGAGAAGCCCTCTTCACCTTTATTTATACTGGCACAGGTAAACAGGGATTGGGAGGGGCTTCTTCTGTGAGGAACAGAATGGAGTGGAGTTAGGGAAACCATTTGCTTAGAGAATCAGCATTCCCTCAGGTGGTGAGCCACCTCTGTACAGGGCCACCTTACCCCCAACCCCATCTGAAACAGTCTCTCATGATTTCCAGTTCCTGGGAGTCAGACCTCTGTATCCCACGGCTCAGCCAAGCCTGATTCTGCTAAACTAAACTTGAATGGCTTCCCACACACCGTCAATACCACCATGCACTGAACTGTTCTTTTTTTTCTTTGATTTTTTAATCAGGGCATACGTTGACCCATAACTGGCATTCTGTGATTGTATTAAAAGACAGATAAAGTGGAGGGAAGATATAGGAAGACAATGGCTACAACACATGCATTTAAAATGTACCACAATTTCAGTATTAACACTTTTGTTTGTTTTAACCTCAAAAGGGGGTTCAAATTTTAAACCATCTAATGTATGATAATGTATGATAAACCATCTAATGTATGATTAGATCATACATTATTATAAAATTTATAATTTTATATTATATATATATTATAAAATTTATAAATTATCA
Source organism: Sciurus vulgaris (assembly GCF_902686455.1). Taxonomy (NCBI): domain Eukaryota; kingdom Metazoa; phylum Chordata; class Mammalia; order Rodentia; family Sciuridae; genus Sciurus; species Sciurus vulgaris. The sequence goes on from NC_136465.1 coordinate 158,587,609, forward strand.
TAAAATTTAATGATAATGGTTAAATTTTATATCAGCTTTGGTTTTCCTCTATCAACAACAATAGTAATACCAAGAAGATCAACAAAAATATGAGCCCGTAATTCATGAGAGTTCATCAAGCACCAGACACAAAACTAAATGCCTCTGCTCTACCTCATTTCTCTGTGATGTAGCCAGTTAAATTCTCCATATTTAACAGATGAGGAAACAGGTCTTTAAAGGTTGAGTAGTTGACCCAGAGTGGCTCAGCCAAGAAACTATCGGCTTGGACTTGAACTAGGGTGCATGTGACTTCATGCTCTCAATCCCACCTATTTTTGGATTTGGCATGTGTCCTATGCAGGACTGCCCAACACTTTCTGTACATAATTTCTGTTTGCAGAATTCTCCATGAGACTCATCTGCAAAAATGGAAATCAGAGACACTTTCTCAGCCTTTCTTGCAGCTGGGGATCTGGCATGTGATCAGATATACACATGTGAAAATTCAACCTGCAGCAGAATTTGAGGAAGCAGGCCCCACACAGTACCTATGCGTCTGAGAAGGTACTGTTCTAATGGGCACCTTAACTACCGCGGGCGGTAGAGGACGCTCTCCGGAGTGGTCGCTGCCTGACAATGATGGACTCTTCGTTGTATCCACCATGTTGTTCGGGGTTGTCAAGCCAACCAAGCCTATCCATGACCTCCCAGTTTCTCTGAACTCTCAGACCTTAAAAAAAATTTTTTTTTGTTTTTAGTTGAGATTGTAGCTCAGTGGTGGAGCACTTGCCTAGCATGTGTGAGGTACTGGGTTCAATCCTCAGCACCACATAAAATATATATATAAACAAAGTTATTGTGTCCATTCACAACTAAAAAAATTTTTTTTTAATTTTGTTTCTGTTTAAACTAGCTAAAATTTTTGTTATATGGGACTAAGAACCCAAATGGCACAATCCCTGCAGAACTGAGGAACTAATATTTCAAACAGAACTGCAAATACCTATTTTGTTTTTCATAAGTTACAGTCAATTTTATTATTAATTATTTATCTTAAATGAACACAGATTTTTTCAGAGTGAGTCTTCTAATAATTCATCAAAAGCAGCAGGACAAGCCATCTTCCTCAGCTATGGAGAGAGGTCTGTTGACTTTTTCACCAAATGAGAACCATTTCTTTCATGAATTGAAGTCCAAAAAACTTCAAATATATTTTCCCCCCTTTGGAAGTATTTTCTTTCTTTGCTTCTTTTGCTATTAATATTAATGTGATGTATCTGGTTCTAGCTGTGAACTTAATCAAACTCTTATTCCGTTGCTTTAACTTTATTCCCAAAGTCAAATCCTGAAACATTTGTTCATTCTCATCATATATTTCATTCTTATTAAACAGCATCCTTGTTCTCTATCTCTGTTCTACTGATGGGGTGACTACTGCACCTTAAATGGCATTACATTCTTGAGAGGCGTTTGGAACACTTTTTCTCTGATTTTTCCTACTTTGTTAACTAATCACCAGTCTGCAACATTATGTGTGCTTTGGTATATGATATGAGGAATGTGGTAGCCAGTGTTGGCTGCCTACTTGACAACCATCTCCCCTTATTTCTTGTTCACAGGGTACAAATAAAACAGAAGTAAGGTAGGCTCCTCCCACAGTCCCATCTCTTAAGCTCTAACAATTTCCCTTCCCTTTTGCTGTGATTATTTTAGGGATGAGCATGCAGTGGGCATACGAATTTGACCAATCAGACTGAGGATGGTGTAACTTTGGAATGGTTTAACTACTTGATAAATAGAGATCTATGCATAAAGAAGAACACCTGTACTTCTTATTTCCTGTGCTTTATGCTGACATGTGTGGATGTAATATTTAGGGTTAAGAGTCATTTTGCAACCATGAAGGTATACACATATACATATATATTTATAAGATCTGGAGAAGGAGAGAGGAGGCAATGGCAAAAAAAAAAAAAAATGTTGGAATCCAGAAAACATGTGGATGAAGACAGAGCCAATAAAGTAGAATTCTAACTGGCAAAGAGGAAAGCTGAGAACCAACCTAACACTTTAAAAGTCTTTGAAATTGGTAGCACCGGGACCTCTGGAACTTGGGTTTGAAGAAGACAATAAAATAAGGAGGCAGCAGTAAATCCCCTAAATTCCTTCCTTATCCCATAGAGCTAGGCCAATTCCCTCCTTCCACACCAGCACAGTGCTGTTGGTTTATTCCCTGAAGAAGGTGAAATAGAGTTTTCTAGACTTGAGGACAGCTGATTCATACTGTATATGTTAGGAAAAATTAAAAAATGCAAAAATGCAGCACCAGATGTTAGGGGCAGTTGTGGCTCACTGATAGCTCCCAGAAAAATGCTCCTCAGACACAAGGTCTCACACAAGGGACTTTATTTATGCAGTCTGCTCAGGGAGAAAAGTAGGGGCAAAAGAGAAAGATGGCGTGTGGCTTCTCCCAGATATTGGAATCTCGCCGGCTGGGAGGAACCAATGGCATGTTAGGACATAACGTGGGAGGCAGGAAGATGGCAACAGCATAAGCCGAAAATTCCTGTAAAGTAAGAGGTGGGCACAGCGGAGATTGAGAGGTGGTGGGAAGGCCAGAAATTCATGTAATGGAAAAGGCGAGTGGCTTTATACCTTACAGTATGTAAATCAGAACTATTAAGTAATTGAGTATTCACTGAAGGTTGAAGGCTGAGACCCTCAACCATCCATACTCACTTGGATCCTAAAATATTGGCTAGACCTTAGTACTCCAGGCAGTTTCCAAGTAATCTAACCGGCTTAAGAGGAAGAACTAAAGATATAGAAATGGAGATAGAGGATAATCACTCAGGGCACCGACAATGAGGTTCCCATGTGAACAAGCTTCAGCCACACTCAGAACTGCAAGTTGTCTTTTGGGTTCTCAGTCTTAATCAGGAGCTGATAGCCAAGGACTTCCAATCCTCTGAGAAAATTCCCTAGAATAAAACTGGAAAACAAACAGAAGGAAGCAAAGCAAAGCAACTAGAAGAAAACAGAAACTGTGAAGGAAGAATAAAACTTCGAGAACAGTCTCTAATGTTCTCAGAAAGAAAAGAAAATATTTTGTTTCCATAAAACAAGAACCAAATTGTTGGCAATTTTAAAAGTATAATCTAAGTGTAAGAACAAGCATGTGAAATTTTAAAATATGCTAACAGAATTTAAAAATCAAAATAAAGCCTGGAAGACAAATTTGTAGAAATCTCCTAAAAGTAGAGCATTAAGCAAAGCTATAAGAAATTAAACTTTTAAATTAGAGGCCTAACCCAGAAAGTCCAACATCCAGACATTAGGTATTCCAGAGAAACAAAACGTAAAAAATAAACAGAAGAAAAGAACCCAGAAAAATGTCTCAGAACTTCAGGACAATAAATTAACACATTGAATAAACTTCCTGGGATCCATACACCGTGAGTGGAAAAAAGAATCACTCATGGGTTGTCAGTGTGGAATTTCAAAACTTTACTGAACTAAGAGGTGATTCTGCCAGCCACCAGGGAGGAAAAGAGTGTCACATATAAAGTATCAGAAATCAAAATGGATTCAGATTTCTTCACTACAATGCTAAAAGCAAAACCATTCTGTGAGTTAGGTTTTGACCAGGAAAACGAGCCACTCCAGGTACAGAAATAGGGATTCAAAGACTTATACAACTTACGGGCTGAGAGTATGAAGGTCAGGTGAGCTGCCACAGAAGCAGATGAGACTCAGGACTAGGCCTGGAAGTCATAGAAAATCTCAGCACTCTAAAGTAAATCACGGCTTTCAATCCCAGCCGCTAGCACCACCAAAGCAGACAAGACTCAAGAGCTTTCCTCCCGCCCGTGTGTCTACCTACAGATGCCTCTGTAGAATAGTGGTTTCTTCTCTTCTGATTTCCATCTCAGGTAAGTGCTTATCAGTAATACATTCAGACTAGAAGCATCTGGAGAAGGGGATTCAGAGATATGCAGTTACCAGTTTCTCCTTTTGATGCAAAGGGAACTTTAGAAGGGATAATGGAGATAGGAAGTTGGACAGCAGACAAGCCAGCACAATGACCATGGAGTGATACCTTCAAAATCCTGAGGGCAAATAACTTCCAACTTAGAATTATATTCCCAACTAAGTTGTCAAACAAGTAACAAACATAAAACCAAGAGATTCATGAAACACAAATGTTCTCAAAAATTTTAACTGCCATGTACCCATTCTCAAGAAGTTCCAAGCACATGCCAATAATTCCAGCAAATCAGGAGGTTGAGGCAGGAGAATTGCAAGTTTGAGATCAGACTCCGTAACTTAGAGAGGCCCAGTTTCTAAATAAAAAATAAAAAGAGGGGGCTGGGGAGATAGCTCAGTCGGTAGAGTGCTTGCCTTGTAAGCACAAGGCCCTGGGTTCGATCCCCAGCACCCAAAAAATAAAAAAATAATAAAAATAAAAAGAACTGGGGATGTAGCTTAGTTGTAAAATACCCCTGGGTTTAATCCCCAGTATATATATATATATATATATATATATATATATAGATAGATAGATAGATAGATAGATAGATAGGCTTGGCTACACCAAATATATAAAGCAAGAAAGATTAAGCATTAAAAGTAAAGAGGAAGAAATGTGATGCAAGAGATAATCCAACAGGAGAGAGATTAACGGGATTCTCAGAAGAATGGTTTTAGCATGATAGCTATGAGTCAGATACAGAGGATACTCCCATCCATGTTGGAGCTGTGTGGTGCAGAACATGGACACATCAAAAGAGTTGTGTCCAAGAAACCCTTTACCAATGGGCTATCTTCTCAATGTGAGGACAGCAGGCATATTGGGTCTGGCCTAGAGATTACCTGTGCTTGTCCTGCCATGACTATAGGCCAATGAAGTTTCTGCTGGCCTTGCTGCATTAGGCAGGATTCTAAAAGGGTCTCTAAAATCTCCACCCCAAACATTACTCCCATGATTACCTTACCTGGCAAAGGGGAATTTTGCAGGTAAAATTAAATTGACTAAACAGATGACTATTTAAGACAGATTATCCAAATAGGTCTGACCTAATCAATCACTCAAGTTCTTTAAACACAGTATTTTTCTAGCCAGTAGGAAAAAAGGAAGCCAGAGAGATTCTAGGCAAAAGGAAAATCTCTGTTGCTGAGTGGAGGGGACACTTGAAAGCAGCCTCAACTACCAAGAGCTGTCCCTTCTGACTGCCAAGGAAATGAATTCTAACAACCTGAGGAAGCTTGGAAATGGATTGTTCCCCAGTTGAGCCTCCAGCAGAGGATGCGACCAACCTACATTCATTTCAACCTTATGAGACCCTGAGCAAAGAACTGACCTGAGGAAACTGTGAAATAATAAATGTGTTGTTGTTTTCAACTGCCTCATTTGTGGTGATTTGTCATCTGACAATAGATAACCAACACACTCACATGCTGTCTGGATGAACTGAGAAAATTCACTTTAACCCCCAGAAGGAATCTGCTTTGATTTCCTCTTGAGAGGAAGAGAGAAGCCATAGAGAGTTTGGAAGCACCTGGGAAACTGCTACCTACTCTTTGATCATACTTCTACACAGGTCTATTACCTAACCCAAACTTCAGACCTCCCAGATACCCCAACTGGGATAAACAGTATAAACTCTGGACCCTGACCTCTGACTTCCCAAAAGGGGCTCATGAACTCTCACAAGAACGCTAACATCAAACTTGATTCAGAGATTCATTCAACTTAAGTTTTGAGAGTCTGCCACAATGGTTAGTCTTGTCATTCAGTTGTCAAATATATATAAAATAGTATTCACAGATATGTAGACATAGTAAAAGTATAAAGCAAAGAAGGAATGATTATCAGAATAGTCAGCAGAGTGGTCACCTCTTGAGGAGGAAGATGGAGAACATGATTGAAGTGGAACACATGGAAGACTTCCAGGTTACTGGCAATGATTTCCTTATTCACCTGGATAACTAGTAAACAAGTGTTCATTTTACCATTATTTTTCGACTCTACGTATTTTTATACAGTCTTCTGTACATAAATGCTAGCAAAAATTAATATTATTATAAAATTAGGAAGTATAAGACATGAAGCTACAAATTAAAATTTTATTCTAGCTGCTTTGCCTTTAAATTTCATTCTTTAGGCCTTTAGAATGTTAAAAGTTTCATAGTGAATAGTCTCTGAAAATCAGGAACCCACTGGAGTTCTCCTAAGTGGGGAAAATGAAGGGACGGTCATTAAACTATATTAGATTGTTATACCAAAATAAGTTGCATATGGATCAAGATTTATAGTGAAAATCGAAAGCCTGAATGTAAAAAAGGAAAATACGAGAGAACTATTTTAAAATCCAGGAGTAGAAAAGCATTTCTAAGCATGATACAAAATATAGAAGCTATAATAAGTAAATAAGTTAAATATGAATACATTTTTTTAAAATTCTGCTTAGTGACACCACCACAAACAAACCCAAAAGACATGAAAAACTGGAAACAACTATTTTTATTCCTACAAACTGATAAGAAAAAGACCAATAATTCACTCAAAAAAAAAAAAAATGGGCAAAGATATGAACAGACAGTTCTCAGGAAAGAAATTTCAAATGGCTCTTAAACATATGAAAATATGCTCAATCTTCTCCACAATAAGAGACATCCAAATTAAACTACCAGATTGGCACAGAAAAAAATTTTGATAACACCATGTGGATGAAGGTTAGAAAAACAGATGCTCTCACATATTGCTGGTGGGAGTGCAAACTGGCTCAGCCCCTGTGGAGAACAACTTGACAGTATTTCTCGAAATCTGAAATGCATGTTTTGGCAGATACCATGAGTTGTGTACCCCAAAATCAATCCTCCATATTCCTTGCTAACAGAATCCAGTTGCTCTGGTGGCAGTGTGCCAAGTCCCAAGCAATGAATTTACGGATTGAGTTGTTTATATTTATTAAGCACTTACTGTGTGTTAGGTGCTGTTCTGGGCTCTGAGTGTCTGCTGGTGAAGGAAGACCAATCAAACTCTATCCTTCACGACAATCTGGTACCTACTGGTTGAGATGCCAGAGCAAAAGGGTAACAGTGGTATTCTGATGTATATTTCAAATAATAAATGATTCATATAATTTTTCATCCCAATTGAGACACTTTTGAGAGTGTATATTCTACTACAATATACACTGGCACAAACCAGGATTGTCCCAAGCAAACTGGGAAATATAGTCTCCCTTTGTAATCCTACAATAATTACATAAAACTGCCTCTGTTGCTGGAACGATGTCCTTCCATTCTAGAGTGATTCCACCAGGAAACTCTGGAAGAGAAATCGAATTAGTCCAAGAGAAGATACATACAACAGACAAATGAGCAAAGATGCTCAACCTCTCTAACAACGAAGATATTTGGAATTAAATCAATAATAAAATGCCTTGGAAGGATTTGAAAGAGAGGAAGGATGTGGTCAGATTGCCTTTAAAGCACCTATAACTCTGATTTGAAATTATAATGCAGTATATAATTCTCTGGGCATATCTCCTAACATAAAAATGATTAAAACATCACTGCTGAATTAAGGGGGGGAAAGTATTAAATGAGTTCAGTTCTTAAAAACAACCCAGAACACTAGAATATGAAAAAATATTAGAATTTCTATCCACTCCCTTTTTCTTGATTAGTACTTTCCCAGTTTCCTTGTTATCCAACAGTGGCTAATGAAACAGGGAAACAACTGCCAGAATTCTGGGAAGGCTTTCTTCCTGTTAAAGCCAGAATATCCAAAAGGAAAGTTTGCTGGAGCTGACTTTTCCCTCAGGCTCCAGTCTTGAAAGTGGCCATCCTGCAATCATGAAAAACAAGAGTCAGCTGACTAAAGGTTGCAGCGAAGAAAGAGAAGAACCCAGAAGCCCTGGATGACCTTGTAGAGTAGCCGGACCCATCCTGACAACACTTGAGAGCCTTCTGGTTGTGAGAAGGAACAGGAGACAGACTTTTGTCTGTAATACTTTGTAATATTTCTGAATTTTATTCTGTGAACATGAATCACTTATCCAAACAGAACTACAATATTTGGGGTCCTGTAATCATTCAGCCCGCAACTTTGTCTATTTTTTTTTTTTTTTTTTTTTTTTTTTAGTGAAAATGTAATTTTATGAAACGACATACTTTGATGTAAAACACAAAAAAAATGGAATAGGCTGGAGCCAAGGGCGGGGGGCGGGGGGGGGGGGGCCTTCAGCATCAACCCTTATTGATAAAGCTCAGAGTTGTAGAAATCACTATTGGCAGTCAAATTAAACCTACCCTACCCTTTCACCTAATTTATTTGCAAATTATCCAAAGCACTGATTTATATTGTATTTAGAGAACAAAACTTGAGTTTCTAATTGTAGAACCCAGAAATCCATGCCAAATGCTTTTGAGCGTTCCCTGATGTACAGTTATGTATTTTTGTGAATGCCTGCAATCCAGTTGCTGATTTTAATGTCGGGGGAAAAAAATCAGTATCCATACTTGTAGGCTCCGATTAAATTTCAAAGACCCAGCCTGCCGTGCCCGGGGTGTGTGATTCCTTGGGAAATTCCCGACATTCCCCGGCCATCACCATATAGGGAGGACGCTGTGTGAAAATGGCTGTGATCTTTGTTGATTTTGCAAGGTGCTATACCTCATTGCGACACCAGAGGGCGCGAGGAGGGCCAGCTCTTGTTTTTCTTTAAATCTCAAATGGAAGCCGGTGCGGAGAACAACAAAAGACCCGGAACCCAGGGGCCTGCAGACAAAGGGACAAGGCTGCACGCCCTGTTTTACTGGAGTCGAATTTGTCGCTCCCCGCCTTTAAGGAACTAGAAATAAACAAAATTATGAAATCTTCCGCTAACAAAAACCAGAGTAGATTAGAATAGGCAACACAGGGCTAGGGAAGAGAGCATCGCAGGTGTGCCTGGCCGCTGTTTTGTCTAATACTAGTAATTATAAAAAATTTAAAAAAAAATTATTATTTGCTTTTCTGAGTTCAAGAATAACATATAAACACATGGTAGAAAATTCAGAAAATATAGAAAAGCAAAAATGAAAAATCAACACATTCTAACACGGATAGAGCTATTTTTATTTGCACTTATTTCTTCCAGACTTTCAGTATTGATAAACACACAGGAAAATAGGACTTGGCATGATATTTTGTACTTTTTTTTTTTTCCATTTACTAGATTTTTCAATTTCATTTTTACCCATAAATCCTGATAACAAAACTTTCCAATCACGAGTCCTTCACAGTTCGGATGAGACATTTCAAAAGTGCTACAGGCAGCTTATTCTCCTAAAAGAGCAACGACTTACATACCAGATCTCAGTCTGGCATTTGAAGCAGGAATAAAATCAGGAATTTTCCTGTTGCACTGCATTTAGAAGAAACAGGTAAAGCCAAGAAGGAGAAAGAGAAGAAACTATTTCATCCCACCCCAAAGAGGCAGAATAAATTGTCCTTCCCAACAGCCTAAAGACAGTCTCCACAGGGCTATGGGTTGTGTGGGTCACCAGGACCTCTGATTCTCTGGGTGGAGCAAGGGTTTGCTGGGGCGGGAAAGATCAGCACTGCTACTGACCCAGACAGGTCATCATGTGATCTGCAAGACAGGAAAAAGTCAGGAACAGGGAGGCTGTTGGCTCAGGGCCAATGACCAGCAGGTGGGTGTCTCAAAACAGAAGAAACAGCTCAGCTTAGGAACTGAGAAGCAATCCCAAGACTTGATACCCTGGAGACCTACAGAAACACCTAATCACTGAACCTGCACATTCCCCTACATTATAGCAACAGAGCAAAGAATAGTGATGTTCTAGGCCATAAGCATTTTGATAAATCACTGGCATTGTCTGGGTCTCAGTTTCCTTATCTGTATAATGAAAGTGTCAAAAAGATCTGTTAAGGCACCTACCTGCTCCTCAAGTTCTGGGATTTGTGGTGTGTGTGTGTTGTGTGTGCTGAAATTAAACTCAGGGCCTCAGCATGCCAGGCAAGTGATCTACCACTGAGCTATACCCGACCCTCAGCCCAATCTGGAAATTTTAACTATACCCAATCATGCATTATAATGTTTCCTGCCTCCTGACACCCCAGTCTGGCACCGTGGTCAAACTAAGCAGAAGCTCCTTTACTTGCCACTTCCTAAATCCCCACATACTCTTTCATAAGCTCTGAGCCTTTACACTCAAGTTTCCCTCTTCTCTTAATGCTGGAGAAGTTTTTCCCCCTTCTCCTTTATAGTTTATCCTCCTTTGAAGGCCCTCCTGGAAAGTTGAACATCAACCACGGCAGGCCTTCCATCTCTGTAATCCCACAGTGCTTTGCACATACAACCATTCCATGGCTTTCTAGCTTTGTAGCCTTATTGTTCCCGTGCCTCAGTTTCCTCATTGTAAAAGAGAAAGAATTGTTATATCAAGCTCTTAGGATTAATAATAATAAAATGGTCAATATCATCTAAAGTACTTAAAACACAGCCTTGTACATAGTAGGCTCTCTATAAGCATGAACTATGCCTCCACCATAGCACTTAACAAATTATGTCATAACTACCATGTAAAGGGTCCAACTCCCCCATGAAATTTGAGTTCCTCAAGGGCCAGAAGTAAGTCTTATTCTTTTTTCTTTTTCCTCCCCAGTCTCCAATGCCTAGATTCATGCCTGACACAAAGAATCAATCGATAATATTGGGTTTTGGTTTTTTAATGAAGAGGAAAAGAAAAGATTGAAGTATTGATTGAATAGGAGGAAGACATTTTTGTCTTTCAGCTTTAACTTCATTGCTTAAATAAATTAGGTTAGGAAATATTGAAATATGAGCACCCCTAAAAGTTTCTTTTTCTTTTTCTGTTTTTTCCTCTCCTTTAATAAATTAATCATGTGCCCATCTAAATTTGTCCTTCAGGCCCAAATCAAACATTCACCCTTGAATGTTTATAAAGAGCTAAAATTGCATGGGTAACTTTGGCCTTAATAGATGTAATTAATATTTCTGTGAATGAATGTTTATAGAATTCAAAAGCTACCCAAGAGCAATTTAGGCTCTTATTCAGTTATGGGAAAGAGGGAAGGAAAGAAAAAATTGGGGTAATGAGCTGATCTAAGTTCTTGTTTACTTTTTGTTCAAAGATTAAGTTGAAGAAAAAAGAATGATAGAGAAAAAAAGAAAGAAAGAAAGAAAGAAAGAAACACAAGAAAGAAAAACACAGGTCTTAAATGCTCCATTTAAAACTTTTTAATCATGTCTCATTACTCCTAGAATAAACATCAAAGTCCTTTAAGAGACTGAAAGATAAGACACAGCTTCAGAGAAAATATTTGCAAAATATATTTGATGAAAAATCTGGTAGTCAGAATATTTTTAAAACCTTCAAAACTCAATAATAAGAAAACAACTCAATTTTCTAAATGGGCAAAAGATATGGATGCTCAAATGAATCCTTAAAAAATGTTTGACATCATTAATCACTGGAGAAAGACATATTAAGATCTCAGTGAGAGATGTTGCTACACATCTAGTAAAGTAGGTTCTAATTAAAAAAAAAAAAAAAAGTATCTTACTACACCTCCATGGTTTGGCTAAGTATCCCCCTAAAGGTCCATGGGTTAAAGGCTTGGTCCAAGCTTGTGTTGCCAGTGGTGGAATCTTTAGGAGGTGGGGCCAAATGGAAGAAAGTTAAGTCATCAGAAGTGTGCCCTTGAAGAGGATATTGGAACCTGCCCCCTCTTCTTTCTCTTTGCTTCCAGGCCACCATGAGGTGAGCAGCTTCCTCTTCTACACAGTTTCACGACAGGCCCAAAGGCCATGGGACCATGGACTGAAACCTCAGAAACTGTGAGCCAAAGTAAACCTTTCTTCCTCATAGGTTGATTTATCTCAGACATTTGTTATGGTAATGGAAAACTGACTGATACAAATGCCAAGTACTAGCAAGGAGGTGGAACGATAAGATAAGAAATCTTATGTATTTTTAGGGAGGAATCAAAATGTTACAGTGACTTAGGAAAATACTGTGGTGGTTTCTCACAAAGATAAACATGTTTACTCTAAAACCCAACAATGCTACTCCTAGGTATTGACACAAGAGGAATGAAGACATAAGTTCATGTAAAAACCTGCATATTCAGTTTTTATATTCATATAGATATATTTTTAATAATCAAAAAACTGGAGACAACTCAAATGTCCATCAACTAGTAAGTGGATAAACAAATAAACATCCATAAAATGGAATACTAATCAACAATTAAAAAAAAAGAAACCCATGGGCTGGGGTTGTGGCTCAGTGGTAGAGTGCTTGCCTAGCAGGTGAGGTACTGGGTTCTATTCTCAGCACCACTCAGGGTAAAAAAAATAAAGATTTTTTTACAAAAGCACCATGAATGACTCTCAAAAGCATTACACTAAATGACAGAAGCATACTCAAAAGTTCCAAACTATACAAGTCCATTAATATGACATTCTGGAAATGGATATCAGGTCAATTAGTTCTCTAGGGCTAGAGGGAGATGAATGACTTCCAAGGGGTAAGCCAACTTTGTGATGGAAAGGAAGGGGCAATGGAAATAGTCTATATCCTGATTATGGTCAAAATTCATAGAATGGCATATCTAACAAGAATAAACTCTATATGTAAATTATACCTCAACAAACCCTAAAAATAGTAAATAGGTAGGTAGGTAGATAAGGAGAGATGATAGGCAGGTAGGCAGGTAGATATGAATACTAGGCCTCAAAAAAGTTCTTAACAGTCTTGGAGACCCAGCATCCTCCTCCTCCCTTCAGCCTTTTCCTTGTCTCTCCCATGATCTTCCTCACTCTATCTCTGCTTCCTCAACCCACTTCAGCCTTCTTTCAAACCCTCTACTTACCCCATTTCCTCATTTCCTGTAACCTTTGCACATCCATTCCATCTATTTAGGATGCCCTTCCCTCTGCATTATCTTCTTAGTAGCTGTCAAGGCTGTAATTTTACATTTTCATGTTATTCTTTGATTATTGATATGTGTCTCCTCCACCAAAATGAAAGTTCCTTGAGACCAGAATCTTTGTTCATCACTCTCTCCAGTATCCAGTACTGTACCTGACATACACAATGAGTACTCATATAGAAGGTCATATCCAATAGATTCTTCTATGTCTCAGCCTTAACACACCCAAAACTGAAATTCTGATCAGCGCCCCTGCCACACAAAAAAATACTGCTCCAAATGCAGGGCTGCCATGTTGCACAGTTCCAAGAACCACTATCACAGAGAGTCTGTGAATGGCATCCTGCCTTCTCCCCAGTTGTACCCTTAGTCCATTTTGTGCTGCTATAACAGAACACCTGAGAGTTGGTAATTTATAAAGAATAGAGATTTATTTCTTGCAGTTCTGGAGGCCAGGAAGTCCAAGTTCAAGGATGCCATATCATCCCATGGTGGAAGGCAAAAGGGTAAAAAATTTGTAACAGGGTGGAAATAGCAGAGGAATTGCTATCAAAGTTTGTATGATTCCTGGCCTCTCACCACTCCTACCTGCGTGACCCTTACAAAATTCTAATTAGGCACCTGAAAAGAATCTGCAAAATAAAAACATTTGCCCTACTGGCCTCATGGGGATGTTGAGAAGATGAAATGAATGTGAATTGTTCAGCAAGCTGTGATAAGCCACCCAAACAGTTACTTAGGCAGAGCAAAATTTGAAGCTCTCCATAATAGTGATCGCCATCATGCTATTTCTCTCCAGAGTTTGATGCCCTTTGTGCTGCCAGTCACATTTTTAACCTTTATATTCTCCAGTGCTGACAGTGAGAAATCTCTGAACTCCCTTACCCTGTTCAGGTTAATTACCCTCTCTTTGCCTTTCCATTTTAGGAAGATGGACAACAGGTGCTAAGGTCCCTGCTCCCTGATCTTCGCTGACTCAGGCAGCTTCTTAGTTTCCCCAGGGAGGCAAAAAGAGTAACAACATGTGTCTCAACATCAGCAGAGCTTAACCAGAGCTTCCGCGGGTGGTCTCTTCTGGGGTAAGGAAGATCAAGTCTCTTCTACCACATGAAGAACAGGGGCAAACATGTGCTTCAGGAGAACTTGAGTTCTCAACACCCTACGTCTCTATCAAACAAGAGACCTGGGACAAGTCCTTTGGATCTTACCACAAAAAGGATGTCATAATCGTTATCACAGTGACCTTTGGCATAGAGTTATTGGAGGGTAAGAAGTGGAAGAAGACACTAGGACAATGAGGGGTTTTATTTTTAGTTTTTGAGACTTTCGATATATTTAGGAGTGGGGAAAAAATGCCAAAACACACTGCAGAAATTGTCACTTGTTGATATTTGCATTAGACAAATTATCCCTTTCGTCTGATGAAAAATGGCATGTAATTTATGATCTGTACCAATACATTAATTCTTAGTGCACTGCAAGAAAGGGATTTCTTAAGACATGTGAGTTTAAGTTCTAAAATGAATCTTTTAAATCATGGCAGCTCATCAGTGACTGTAAATACCCCAGTTTAGAGACAGTCAAAAGTTGACGGGAGAGGCCCTCTTTGTCCCACTGGGAAAATGACATGCTCCTGTTTATGAAAAGGTTTAGGATGGCACAAATAATCCTAACCTTTTGTTTAATCAACAGCACATCCTTATTTTGAATTATTTAAGTGTGTTACTGGGTCGCTTACACATTCTTCTTGTCGTTTTATAAGTAAATGGTAGACACCTCAGTGAAGGGCCGGTGATAACAATTCACTTGGTTGCAGCTGGTCACAAGCGTGAGCCCTTTTGTGTCATGAAAGCATGGAACTGTCTGAGAGGCGCCAGGCTGTGGGGCAACCCTGACTGCAGCAGACATCTGGCAACCATACGATACCCTTGAACTTCAACTTCCGAATGAAAATTAAAATTCGTGAGGGTAAAAATTCTGCTCCAACTCACATACCCTTGGTCCTGATTAAACCCAAGAAAAAGCTCAAGCCAACCACCTAAATCATTTGGAAAGCATAAAGAACCCTGCGAAGCTATTTTACACAATTCACCACCACTAAAATTGGAAGCATGTTTTGTTTCACTTACGCTATACCGCTTATCCCTTCAGCCCAAAGAGAAAAAGTTCAAGGCGGCCGGTAAGATAAGCAGAGCCACTCCTGCAGGGCCCCTTCTCACATCTGCTGCGGGTGCACGAAAGAGAACTGGAACCCAGGGAAGGACCTGAACACTCCTTGAAGAAATACCTGGACAAAAAGCAGTGCATGGCTCCTCGTTAGTATAGTGGTTAGTATCCCCGCCTGTCACGCGGGAGACCGGGGTTCAATTCCCCGACGGGGAGGTCGACACCCTTTTAGTAATCCAGTATTACTTTTTGTGTAATCTAACCCTCAGGACAATTCCCGTCAAGCCTAAGAAGCGAGACATCTTTTGTAAGTGTACGATCATGTCCTTTCAAAATGACCACCACCTTTAAGCTTAACGCTTACTGTGAAATGAAAGCTGGACCTGAGAGACAACACTATATTGTTGACAAAGGCGGGAAGGAAAGCGCAAAGACTCTGGCAGGCCCTGAGCTGCTCCTGGCGCCAGCTGGCACCGGTCTGCGCGTGCGCAGTGGCTCCCCGCCGGATTGCACAGCGGGGTCACGAACTCACGCGCGATCGGTGGGGGAGGGGAGAGGGAGGACGGCGTCTCCGCCCCTAACGGGCGGGGGCGGGGCACACAAGAACGGAAATGGCTTGATAAAGAAGAGGAAGGACGGGTTTCCAGGGACTCTGGGGACCCCGCTTAACTGGGTAACCCTGATCTCGGGCCTCCGCTAGTTATGTCTCAACCTAGGGAGAAAGCTAGTTGTCAGGGTGTGTTGAGCTCTGAAGAAATCAGTAGCCAGGTCCGACAGACGCTGAGTGGAATGAATGCAAGAGAAGGCGGGGTTCAACCGGAAGAAGCGCCATGTTATCGGAGTCCTAAGAAACCGCGCGAGCCACAGCCCAGCAGGACCTCGTGGCGCAACGGTAGCGCGTCTGACTCCAGATCAGAAGGCTGCGTGTTCGAATCACGTCGGGGTCATGGCTTTTCTTTTTCCTAAAGTTACTCATTTGTACAATCTTCGGTGTGTTCCCGCCACTTTTCAAAAATGCTTTTAGTGTTAAAAAAAAAAAAAGTCGATTAAAAAAGTTATCGTAGTAATCTTTAGTTTTCAGAAAGATAGAGCTTAAGGCTTAAGGCTGGTGTTTGTACTAGTAAAGTGTGTTTTTGTTGTTATTAACGTGAATTAAGCCTACAGAAGTGGATTATTGCCTCTGCATCACTAAGCATATAAGCTTAGTGGTCCTTCGTAGCAAATATGCAATATATGGTGCAGTCTGTTTTTCCAAAAATGGTTTTGAGCCATTTGCCTTTTAAAAGCAAGTACAATAGAATACTGTTTACCGTTTTGAATATTATAATTTACAAATTTTAGCCCTTACCGTGTGCCCCAGGCACTGTAAACAACCGCACGACGTGTGACTAATCTCCCACTTTAACATGAGACTGTGGCACACAGGCTTAGTGATCTGCCATGGGGCACCCAAGATTGCAAATCAGGTAACTGACTCCAGACAGTCCTCTCAAGGGTTTGATAATAAAGGGGGGGTGAGGGGACAACTGTTGAAAGAACATCTTAGAAGCTGCAGAAATATATTTTCATCAATTTCAGGTGAGTGGTAGCAAGTAACAAGTCACATATGACTTTCGACTATTAATCTCTTTATACTAAGTAGTACCTTAAAGGTATGTATACAAATATTTATTGCGCGCACACACACAAAAATAACGAGGCTATGAGAAATATTTTTTAGGTTTTTATTCCAATAAACTTTTATGTTTCATAAAAGTCCCTGACTTTTACTGCTTAAAAACTTGAAAATATCAAATAATAATTTCTAATGATTCAACCTAATGTAGCCACATAGCTAGACATTGTATTTTCACTTGATGTAGTTTGTTTTTCCCTCTCCTGTTTGGTCAGATTAAAAATAGATCTATTTCAACAGATATTTATGAGACCTCCACAAATATGATGAACCTGGTACTGTGGATGAAGGTGCCTAAGTAAATATTACACTGTAAATTTACATTGAGTAAACTTTTTTTCTTTTTCTGAACATCAAGAGTCAATATATTTTAAGCCGCTGAATACTATAACGTTTTGTGCCACAAAAGTAACATAAACCAAGTGGTATGGGGTGCTAAAAATAAGATTAACTCAGCTTTATATGAGCCCGTAACAATGTGATACAACCTGTTCTGTCTGTATCACAAAAATGTGATTTTATACAAATGAAACATGCTTGGTACAAATGAAGATCAAAGAAGTACTGTTACAGAAATGTGCAGTACTTACAAAGGGTTCCAGGCAGAAGAAAGAAGATAGCTTCTCTTAATAGGCTAAACTGTCTTGCCAAAAGTCTTATGTTAAATCCCTAGTCCCCAGTACCTCAAAATGTAACTGAATTGGGAGACAGGCCTTTAAAGAGATGATTAAGTGAAAATGAGGCCATTAGGGTGGCTTCTAATCCAATCTGACTGGTGTCATCCTTGGAAGAGGAAATTTGGACCTGCAGACATCAAAGATGTATGTACACAGAGGAAAGGCCATCCAAGGAAGAACAAGAAGACAGTTACCCACAAGCCAAGGTTTGTCACCTGGACCTTGGACTTGCCTCCAGATCTCAGAGAAAATAAATACATCTTGTTTCATTTTATTATGAAAGCCCTAGCAAGCTAATACAGCTTCCTTGGAGACCACTTCGTTCTTCAGTGTGACCAGAGAAGAAAACTGGAGAGATGAGCCAGATGACACAGGACCTTGTATCATTCTAATTTAGATTTTATTTTGAGGGTAATGCAGAGCTAATATTCATTCATTAAACATTTTGAGGCATCAAAATGTTTCCTAAACTATAAAGCAGTTTATATACACATTTTTATTAATACTATTACATGCACTCTAAAACTTTCACTTCATAGTTCACATCTTCTTCCCCAAAGGTGAACATAGTTTCTTAGAATGGTCCTTTGGCTGACTTGCTATAACTTTGAATTAACCTAAACCCAATGCTTCATTTTAACCTGGACTTTATATAGGGCTGAGGTGCAGAAAGAGAATCTAAAATACACAGATCCATGTCTGAATTCAAATTCTGACTTCGAGACTTTGTTCTAATTTCACTAAAATTTTCCAGAGTAGTATTTATTCTTAAAAGGAGATTAATCCACTAGTACAGAATTGTCTGAGCATGTATGTCAACTGATTAATAACTCTTCTCTTCTGCAATGATTTGAAATCAGTTACCTAAAATAGATCTGGTTAAGTTGATGAAATGGAGTTTGGGAATATGCAAAATTGAAAGACAAATTACAAATTCTGATAAGCCAAGTGATTACTCAACTTCTCATGCTAATTTTTTTAAAATTGTGATTCAAATTAATATGTGTTCATTGTAGAAATCTTGGAAAATACAGAAAAACAAAATAAAAATCACCATGCCTCACTACCCATGGGAACTACTACAAACATTTTGGTCTATATAAGGTTTGTATATTTTTCTTTGCATAGATTTTTAAATACACACATCTCCACATACACTTTTACATATATGTTCAACCTAATGTAGCCATGTAGCTAGACATTGTATTTTTCACTTGATATAGTTTATGACCATGAAATATATGGATTTTTATGACCATGATTTATATAGATATATCATAAATTACTTAGCCAGTTTCTTCTTCTTGTAGATTTCAATTTTTAATTTTCCACCATTATAAATGATGAAACAACAAATATAAACAAACTCCACTTTTGATTATTTCCTTAGAATAAATTCCCAGAAATGGCTTAAGGGAAATAAACATGTTTTTAGGATTTTGGCTTTTCAATTTTTGACGTTATTTTAAATGAAACTTGTTCTTCTGTTTGAAGTGACACCCTTAAGTTCACAATTCCATGAAAAACAGGATAATGAAAACCAAAGTCAACTGTATGTTAATAACATGAGAAATGGAGGCAGTTATCCAAATGATTAAAAAAAATAAAGCCATGAAAGTTTCTGACAAAATAATTGGAGCAATTTTTTTTATTTTGAGTTTTGTCTTAACACAGATATCTTTGTTGATTCACAGGGTTTGGGGCATTGATACTGTAGGTATCTTAAGGGTTTTTTAAAATCTGATACTTGGGTTTTTAAAAAATATTTCTAGTAGTTGGACACAATACATTCATTTTGTCTGTGTAGTGTTTTTTATATGGGGCTGGGGATCGAACCCAGTACCTCACACATGCTAGGCAAGTGCTCTACCACTGAGCCACAACCCCAACCCTAACACTTGTTTTAATAGAAGATATTTTTGTATTGGATGAATATAACAAAATACCTACTTTTTTTTTTTTTCTTAATTCAGAAAATTTCACAGGGAAATGAGAGTTTTAAACAGCATTGTTATTCTGGCCTTATTGTCAAAATGTCTAGTCAAGGTTGGTATCATGAGAAAGACTACCAAATGAAACAAGTCTTTGGAATGGGAAGGACCTTGAGTACAAATGGTAGAACTTACTTACGATAGGACAGATCTTCCATTGGAAAAAAGATGCAAGAGAAAAGGAATGTAGATTTGCAGTTCTGAGGTTGAAGCATTCTCAACAGGTGGTTTTTATTTTCTTGTATGAGGCAAGGTCACAGCTGAAATAGGAGATGTGGAGAAAAGGAATGTAAGAGATTCGGGGAGAGGAAGGTATGAAGGGTTGACCCAGAGAACGGTATGGCTTTACCAATTAGTGTTGAGTGCTCCTATGGGGACTAAAGTCCTAAACCAGTCAATCCATTTCATGACTTTTCTCCAGCAATATTTGCTGTTTGGATGTAAATAAGAGAAAAGTTCAATTCAAGCAGGATTCAATCCAGGTAAGGTTGAGGTCACCCCAAACAAAAAAGGAGGAGAGCCATTAAGATAACAAGAGAGTTGAAAATATTTACAAAAATGTTGATTGATGTTGATGGGAATTAATTTAGGTGAGTTGAAAAATGAGAATGATGGCAGAAGCAGGTAAATAGACAAAAAGTGTTAGGCTTAAAAAGGATTCATGATTTGGAAGCCATTTAGGATAAGGGAGAGTACAATAAGCTGGGGGGAAAAGGCTAATAGTTAACAATTGGGACCCTGAAAATTGAGATTTAGAGCGTAAGGTAATGGATTTGAGGCAAAGCCGGTACTCTCGATAAAACATTTCTTCTTTCCAATTCACATCTGCCTGTGGCCCCTTGACCACATTCTGCATACTCAGTCCAAGGTGGCTGCAGCACCTTTCAGATTTGGACTAGAAGGACATCACCAGCATTCTTGAGTCCCCAGCTTATAGAAAGCAGGTCATGGGACTTAGCTTCCCTAATCATGTCTAAAGTAGAAAGCGCCTAAAGTAGCAGCTTCCACTTCACCCACAGCTTCTTGCTTCAGACCCCTAGGGGCTGCCTGCAGTGATTCTGATCCTGCCATGTACTGCCCGGCCTCCCAGGCTTTCCCTTGAAATCTTGGTGGAAGCTTCTGTGACACTGTAACTCTTGCTTTCTGTATGCCTACAAAATGAGTACCAGGGTTTGACACCAATAGAAAGAGTACCCAGGCCCACTTGGAATGTAAGCGCAATGGCCTTTGAGTCCTGGCAACTGAGCCATGGGAAAGGAATCCTAGGGAAGCAATTTCCTCGGTATCCCTGTGCCAGCAAGGAGCCCTGGGGCTCTTTTCTTAAAGCAAAATCTTTCAAATGAGTTTACACTTTTACAACTTTGAGCCTAGAATGTGTGGGGGTATGGTCAATTACTTAGAAGTCCTCAAGGCTTCCTCCCACAGTCATGGTACAAAGTACTTGGCTTCTTTTTAATGGCACTAGTCTCTTCAGCAATCACATCCTTCTTGGTCCCAGACTGCAAATTTTTAAAATCTGCTCTGCTATTTGTTCCCCATTCTCACTATAAACCTGACTTAATCAGTCATCAATAGCCTCTGCAGAGCCTGAATATTGTGCTGCCCTGAAACTTCCTCTACCAGATGATTCTGTCACTTTTAAAATCAGCCTCACACAAAATCTTAGGGCATGGACAAAGCACAGACAAGTTCTTTGCTAGAATGTAATGGCCTCTACTCTGATTTCCTTTGCAAACCTCATCAGCACAGTCTTTACTTTTACATTCTTATCAGCATTCTGGTTTCATAAATTACCAGCAGAGTCACCCGTTAAGCTCCACTTACAACATTCTAGACTCTAGCCTGATTATCCAAACTTTTCCTGCAAACCAGTTCCAAAGGCTTCTGAACCATTTCTGGTACCAATTTTCTGGGTTATCAGTTTTCCTTTTGTGTGACAAAGTACCTAAGAAAAACAAAAAGAAGAAAGATTTATTTGGTTCACGATGTCAGAGGCTTTAGCCCATGGTCACTTGGACTCATTGATTTGGGTCTCTGGCAAGGCAGGACATCATGGTGGGGAGTGCACAGTGGCAGAAAGCAGCTTACCTGAGGTGACCAGAAAGCAGAAAGAGAGAGATGCCAGGGACAAAATATACCTCAACCTATTTCCTTCCCCTCAGCCCCACTTCCTAAAGTTTCTATCACCTTTCAATAACCCATTAAACTATGAATCCATCATTGGGTTAATCCATTTTTGAGGTCACAGCTCTACTAAAAGGTCCCACCTCTGAACACTGCTGCACTGGGAACAAAGTCTTCAATTTATGAGATTTTGGGGAGTATTTAATATCTATACCATAACAGGAATCATGCAGACATTGCTTAGCACTGTGGAATCCATACAGGCACTGTGGTGACATGGTTCTGAGTTCAGATCCATTCTCTTCCTCATACCCTCTTGTGTCACTGACACTGAACTCTGCAGGCCTCACATTGCACACTCATTCAACAGTCTTTATTGAGCACCTGCTGTGTGTGTGTGCCAACCACCAACAGCACACAAACCAATGATACACTAAGCCTTTGTTCCATGACAAAATGGGAGCAAAAAGATTTCAGCCTCAAGGTCTATGGACCAATCAAGTGAGGCGGATCATGAGAAAATATGTGACATGTATCAGTATTCAGTTAACATCCATTTCCTTCTTTTCTTTCTTCTTCCCCACCACAGTCTCAAAATTCCACTCCCAACTGTCAAGACAAGTGTCTGAGGAAGCCCATGTTGGCTTGAACAAGAAATACTAGTCTTGGCTTAGAGTGTGCTCCATTTTGACTCTCATGCAAGCTTCCTTCTGTTCACCTCAGATTCTGATTCATTTCTAAGCATTCATGACTTTCAAAACCTGTCTTCTAAGTTTCCATTTTCTTTTTCCTCTGTGGTGCATCCTGAGCAATTTCTTCAGGACAATCTTCTAGTTCATAAATTCTCCGTTTAGCTTTGTCTACTGTGTGTCCAATGTGTTGTGGGTCCCCAGTGCTCTTGATGGGCTCCATGTGTGTTCAGCTTGATTCTGGAAGGCATTTGGTCCTTTCCTTACACAAGAAATAGATCTTAGAGGAGTCAGACTCAAGTCAAATTCAAAAGAGCAAAACATTCATCTGCCTAGGTGCTAAAGAAAACTCCTCTGGCACTATTTAGAAGATGGGCCAGAGATATTTGGGGGAGCAAGGAGCCTCCTGATGAACTCAATTTATACTTAAATTATTAAGTATATTTAATCAGCCTGTCTGAATATCTATGTCTGCTGCAACCATATCTTAAATAGGTACCCAGGAGGTGGATAACTTAACACTTGTTAATCTGACCCAGCTACAGTGTTTTGAGGAAGTGGATGTTGGAATCAAGGTATGAGAAGGGCCTCAGCAGAATGACTCAACTTTCCTGAGCCTCAGTTTCCTCATCTGTAAAATGGAAATCAGAACACCCAGTTCTGAGTTTGACCTTAATTTGACCCATGTCTAACTTTCCATTTACTGTTCCACCACCACTGGGATCACACACTCAGGTCTCCTTGTATCTCCATCCCCCTAAGCTCATTTATGCCCAAGAACTTTCTCCTTGCTATTCCCTCTGCCTAAAACATGCTCCCCAAGATTCTACCAGGGCTGGAGACTGATCCTCAGTTCTTATAGACAGCAAGTTGGATCCCCTTTTCTTTTCCTTCTTCCATTCCCTGACTTTTCATTAGAGTATTTAAGGTATTGTCACTTAAAGCAATTCCTGATAAGAACATGGTATGTATTGTGTTCCATAACATAGACTAATAATTTTTAGCTAAATTGGTCTCTTAAATCATGTAGAAACAAAAGTAACACTAGCTTTTATCATTGTCATGAATTTGCCTTTCCAGAGATCTTTCTGTCTTTATCCAGCTCTGACTCCTAATATCTTTCAGTTCAACTTGAAGGATTCCCCTCATGCAGGGCACATCCAGTGCTGATTAACTCCCTCAACTCTTTTTTTACTAGTGTTGTGATTTCAATATATGCATCCCTCCAGAATTCCTGTTGAAACTTCAACCCCAGTGCAACAGTATTGAGATGGGGCCTTTAGAAGGTGATTAGATCATGAGGCTCCAACTTCCTGAATGGGATATGTGTCCTTAGAAAAAAGCACTTGTCTAAAATGCAAGGCCTGTTTAATCCTACACAACACAGAGACACATAGATTTATTATGCTGGGCGTGGTGGTAGATGCCTAAAATCCTTGCTACTTGGGAGGCTGAGACAGGAAGATCTCAAGTTCAAGACCAGCCTAGGTAACTTAGTAAGATCCTATGCCATAATAAGATTAAAAGGGCTGGGGATATAACTCAGTGGTAGAGCTTTTGCTTAGCACATATGAGGACTTGGGTTCAGTAGCCAGTATCTTGAAGAAAAAAAATAAAAATAAAAAGCACTTGAGGGAGCAAATTCAAGCCTTCTCCCCTTCCACTACGCAAGGACACAGCAAGTCACCATGTTAGAAGAAGAAAGCCAGCTCTCTCAACACACTTTATCTCATGGCACCTTGATGTTGGATTTGGTCAGACTCTCGAACTGGGAAAAATCAATTTCTGTTGTTAAAAGTTGCCTAGCCTAAGGTATTTCATACAGCAGAATGAAAGGGCTAAGGCATCTGGGAGTGCCTGCATTGCTCTCACCTAGGGAGGGACATTTTTGATGACCATAGGATTCTTGGCTGACGGCTTTGTTTTTCATCACTTTGAATAAATCAACCCACTGCCTCCTGGGTTCAGGGTTCCTGATAAGAAATCAGATGAGGCCTTTATGGGGAAATTATGATGAAATCTCCCTTCCTCCCTCTTAACCCCATAGGTAGTAATAGCATGCCCTACAGTGTCTTCAGGAACAGAACATTTTGTTATAGTATCACAATGTAGGTGAAGTGTTACTATCTTTTTGACAACAATCATTTATTTATTTTCCTTTAAAAAGAACATTTTAATATGGACTAGATAGTAGATGACTTTAGGTAATTTTACAATGGAGCTGTAATTGCATAGAAAAAAAAGTTCCTTCTTTTTAGAGACTTATACTGAAATATTCATGGGTGAAATTGTCATGGTGTCTGATATTTACTTTAAATGCTTTGTTGAGAAAATATATGAGAAAATGTGGCAACATGTTTATAATTGTTAACTCTAGATAAGATCACATGGGTATTTACTATACAGTTCACTCTATTTTTCTTTTTAATTTTTTTTTTAAATAATAGAAAATGTAGAGACCACCAACAGTTGTCCCAGGGCCACAGGCCACACTTTGTTCTGATCAGAAGAGTTGATGCCAAGCATTTCAAGTTGAAAGGAAAAGGAATTGAATACATCGAATGTAAATAAGATGAGATCTTTAAAAGCCAAAAGTTACTACAGATTTTTGGACTTGAAAAGATCATTGAAGCATAATACAGGTTTTAATTTCCAAACAAGTATATATCATTCTCCATAACCCACTGAAGTAAAAAAGCTTCTGGAGTCCTTTCTTATCAAAATGAAAATGGTTCCAGAGACCAAAAAGTGAGACAACCACTCTGGGTTACACTCAGTTGTGACCGGACCATTTGTTGCTTTGACCTCACAAGTGACTTATGTGAGGGAATTTCAAACAACACCTATAAAGGACTCTGGCTGTGATTGATTTTTGTCCATAAGTACAGGGAGCTTTCGTTTGGTGACCTGTTGACTCATAGTTAGCTCATTTAGTAGTTTCACTTTGGTCTTTCGATATTGGTTATTGATTTGGGGGTTATTTTGTTTGTTTTGCTTTTTAATTTTTTTAAAAGCTAGCATACTTAGTTGGCATTGCTATTTAGGATGTGTAGTGAGAATAGTCAGAGTAGTAAGGTTATGAGAGTGTGGCAGGACCTTTCGACCAGCTTCTACATGGAGGAACCCTCACATGCTAAATAGGGTTCTGAGGCACATCAAATAGGGAAACTTTTCTTAGGTGAATCTGATTGCATATCCTTATGGCGACAGAGGTAGCCATGAAAGTTCTCTGAAAGGTAGAAAAGAACTTTGCCCTTTATTATATTCAAGGTGGATCTAATGAAGACTGTGGAACACTGAAATGTGATCCAACTCTGACATTATTGAAACCACTGAAAATGTGATGGAGCATGCAGGTGGGGGAGAGCTACTGCAGTATGTCCCAGAGGTCATTGGCATGCAGGAGGAAGTCCATAGAGTGCTCAGGCAGATCCATGTATGCTGTGCACAACTGCCATGCGAAGGGCATCATGCACAGATCTGAAGCTGGAGAACATCCTGGTGAATGCCAGAAGAAACATCAAACTCTGTGACTTCAGGCCGGGCATCAGATTCACAGCTGGCAGAATCTGTATGCCATCTGCAGCAGTCTCCCATACTATGCCCCAGAACTCTACCAATGAAAATATAACAGTCCCACCATGGACATATGGACCCTGAGTGTCCTTCTATACTTCATGGTCATAGACGTCTTCTCATTTAACAGGACCACCTTTTCCTAGCAGAAGGAACAGGTTCTGCACACAAGGTACAACCTTCCCTCTCACGTTTCCTTGAAGTGAGAAGTGTCATCAGTTACTGACCGACCCCACATAGAATTCCACAGTAGACTGTTCCACAGAGGCACCATGACTGAACCAGGGGAGGAATATTCACTGATTCCTTACAGGGAGCCATTCCTCAACCACCCAGAACCCTCACTAATGAGGGTTGTGTTTGACATGGCTTGTGGTCTATATGATACCTGAGTATCTAACTTAGGTAACCAGAAAATCTGATGAGGTTATGGCTACCTTCCTGATGCTCCAGCACTAGACAAACCAAGGGGACTGATCATTCCAAGTTAAGCCTGCACATCCAGAGGTTGGGCCCAGCCCATTCCCCTCTGATCCTTCCAGCTTCACTCTCTATTCAAAAAGGAATGCCAGTGGGCCTGCCCTTTGGTTCGTCCCCCTTTTTGCCCTGTGAGCTATAGCTACTTTAGGAGGACAGTCAGGCAGAAGGGCAGTAGAACACCCAGTCTGCCTGCCATTCCCCTCTGCAGCTGGCAAACAAGGACACCCCACTCCCAGTATAGCCCCCCAACATACTCTTGCAGATCCCCTCACCCAGCCACTTGTTGAGCAGCAGGGGTAGGAGGCAAAGAGTAGCAAGTCCTACTGGGGTACTTTGTCACCAGAAGAAAACTCTCTCCCCACTGAGCAACCCCATGGTGGGACTACAGCCTGTACCCATGACAGGAGCCAAGACTGGAAGGCAGTGGCTAGGATTGCACCTGTATCCTAGGATACAGGCATGCCATGTTGCTACCTGCTGACCCTCAAGACACCCTAAATTCAGGAACAATGTGGCTCCAACAAAAGGAAGACAGATACACCCTGGACTCAGAAATAAAATGGCTCCAATGAAAGTGGACGACTGAGACAGAGGCAAAACCAAAAAGATCACACAGGATCTCACTCACGTGGAGGTCTGCAAACTTCCTGGGACATCTCTCCGTGAATTCCAATCAGGAGGGCATCCAGAGCTACCTGTGGATGAGGGGGCTCCACTGTCCTCATGGAAGAAATACCAGACTTTTTACCTGGGACACTTCCCCCTACCCTATTCTTCTCTGTCCTTTCTCGCATGTTTCTGGGGTAGCAGAGATGGGTCTTAAATAATTACTATTTCTCACCGATTTTGTAGTAAAATTGATGCTCCAAAGATGATCACAGATTTTTTTAAAATGGTAAGGTAGTTATTGATGATAAGGCTCAGAGTCTTACCACTAGAGTGAATACAATGGAAAACAGGAACAAGTTGTTAGAGAAGTCAAAGATCTAAGGGGCTAAGTGTTGGCGTTGCACAGATCACCTGTTAAGAATGTTGAATCTGCATAAATTGTAGACAAGAAGAATGGTGAAGAAAACCTAGAGCAAGGAGATCTATAATTTCTGAAGGAGAGTAGCCAGGACATTAGTAAATAATAGAAAATAGAGTAGAGAGTGACTTAGCTAGGTGATGTGAACTTCAAATGTTCCTGAAGGAGGAAAGAGGAAGTTTGAAAGTAGTGATCAGAACAAATTCAGTAGCCTAATCACTTGACCTTGAGGTACATAGGAGGGAAAAATACCCTCCACTTTGGAATTCTACAGCAGAATTACAAGCAAAAATTACCCTCATCACTAAAAATAATGGTGCCGGAGATACATCCTACAATGATTCCAAGTCTCAATTTGATAACTCATGGAGAGAAAGATCTAGAATGGCAACCTTATTCTGATAGCTTATGACATAAGTCATGCTTCCAGAGAAACGTAGTGTCTGCAGTAACACCTCCTATTGATAGTGTATCCAGGAATAAGAAAAAGAGATGAAGTGATGGGTTTTGCTTAGGGAACATTAATTTCAGCATCTAGGATGGAGTAATTTGTGAATCACATCTCAATTGGCTTGTAGGGCACAGTACTGTATTTAAAACAACTTTCAGACTCAACAGTTGGTCAACATTCCTTTGTTCATGGAAAAAAATAGGATGAGTTATTGTCTCTAAAGATTAAACTACTTGGAAAAGTCCTGTGGATAACAAAACAAACAGTTCCAATGCAACATCTTCAGGAAGCTCACTGAGGTGGCACTGAGACCTCAGTATTGTATTGTACTCACATCAAACTTAGGTAGTAAAATGTTATCTTCAAATATCAGCAATACCTCTTCCCCTGAAGATCCACTTCAGCGACCTAGTGGCCCAGGTATCCTCATACAATAGGGTATCTGTCAGAATATAGACACCCAAACATGAACTTCACCTTAGATCAAATCTAGTCCTGATAACTCTGAATGGTTTCAGGGAGTACAGTAAAATCTCTCTCTTAAAACACTATTAGTACAGTTAGGCTAGAACCAAACTCTTCAACTAGCAAGATACCAATTTAACAAGATAATTTACTAATTCAAGTAGGGCAGAAAAGACCTATTGGCTATGGCCTTGCAGAGATAAAACTCAAGACTTGCTTAAAATTTGAGACTATACTGGAAAACATAACTGAAGTACATTGCAGATTGGGACAATCCCACATGAATTACATTTGCTGGGATTACCAGTCACTGAAAAATCATGGTCCTTTGCCTCTCAGCCCAGTTCCCTTTTTGAAGATAAAAACATTTGCCTATGTGCCCAGGGAAGCTGTGATAGGTGAAAAATACTTTCATAAGACATCACTAAAATGTACAAAATAACTTTATTAAAACACAATTTTTAATTCTCATCATTGAGCTTAATATTATTGCCTAAATATATGTGAATATTGAGATTTTTTTGGAAGAAATAAATAAAATCACTCCTAGGAAAATAATGTCATTAAAAGAATGTTTCTTCAAAATCATAACATTTTTAGTGAAGGCATTTATTTTAAATTTATTCCAATTAACATGTACAAATCGGGTAAACATTTTTAAAATTCGATTTTTTTTTTCACAGTCCGAGGATACTGACACCCTAAATCAGAGGACAGCTTCTCTCTTCTTTAGGAAGCATCTTGAAACGTATCTACGCACGTATATTCTTGAAACGTATGTGTTCCTATTGATGTCATCAATGGTGTTTGTTTCCAGGATGATATTTTAATTAGAGTTTATGTTTCAGATTCTACCAGATTTTAATTTGAATCAGTTTAACATGGGTTTGTTCAGAGTTTCCGGCCTAATTATAGGTTACTAATGCTGTGTCTAAAATTAAAATCTAGTATGTACCATCTGTTATTTGAAGTTGACTAAATACTGCATTTCATTTAGTTGTTACCACACTCTAGGTTTGATTATAGTAAGAGACTTAAGGGTGGGGGGATCTAACGAAGAAACAGCGCTCAACAAAAATGCAAGCATGGATTTGTGCAAGTCCCAGGTAACTGTTCAAATGAAATAGTTTAGAAGTGTAGGGTAGAAAGCAAACGGGATATTTAAGAATGCAATTTTGTCACAAATTCAAGGTTTTAAAGTGTCTAACAGCAGAGATCTAGTTTTTCCTGAATTGCAGGAACAAAAGAAGCCTTTGGGAGCAGGGGGGAGTTTGCCTCCCTGTGCTGCCCTTCCACTCTCCAAGTACATCAGGACACACGGACAGGCGTGCCTCGCTTCTCTTCGTCCCCACCAGTGGTGCCAGCGTTCTGGAAGGCTGGCTATTCTTCGGCGGACAGCGTCCTGGGAGGGAGAAAGGCCCAGCCAAGGGTCCTCGGGGCTGGCGCGGAACTCGGCCCGCTCGGAGGTGACCGACCCCAGGATGGAAGCCTTCTTCCCAACCAGGGGAGGGAGAGGAAACGGTGCACAAAAACAGCACGACCTGTCCCTCATCAGCGTCGGAGGGGAAGGGTGGAGACGGGGGAAAACGAAACGGGCCAGACGCCTGGGCTCCCGCCCGAGCGGCTTTTAAACTGCGTTTCTACAACCTCTCGCTCCGCTCGGCGGCTAATGGAACCCGCGCGAGCCGCCCCGCCAATCACCGCCGCGCTTCCTCCCGCCGCCCGCCAATGGCGGCGCGCGTTCTTGGGGCGTGGGCGAAGCAGGCTGCTCTCGCCTGGGCTGTACTGTGTGGGCTGGGGTTGGTGCAGGCTCCCAGCCTGTCGGCATTTGGTCCGTAGTTGGGCTCGCGGGGCTTTTGTGCCCGAGTGCGGCCTCGCTTTGTGCCTGCGAGTTTTCTGCGGTGCCTCGCGGCGCTCCTCCCGGGCGGGAGCCGTGAGGCTCGGAGGCGGCAGCGCGGCCCCCGGCCAGGAGCGAGCGCGGCGGCGTGAGCGGCGGCAGTGAGGCTGCGGGGAAGGGGACTCGCAGATCCCGGAGATGCCGGAGTTCCTGGAAGACCCCTCGGTCCTGACGAAAGACAAGTTGAAGAGTGAACTGGTCGCCAACAATGTGACGCTCCCGGCCGGAGAGCAGCGCAAAGACGTGTACGTGCAGCTCTACCTGCAGCACCTCACGGCGCGCAACCGGCCGCCGCTCGCCGCGGGCTCCAACAGCAAGGGGCCCCCGGACTTCTCCAGCGACGAGGAGCGCGAGCCCACCCCGGTACTGGGCTCCGGGCCGTCCACCGCGGGCCGCAGCCGCGCCGCCGTCGGCAGGGTAAGGACGCCCGGCCGGGGCCACAAAGGCGGGCGTTTGGCCGTTTCCGCGCGCGCTCGCCCCCGCTCGGCGCGGGGCTGTCCCCGCGCCCCGGCCCGCAGCTCGGTTGCGGCCGGGATGAGGGCTCCGGAGCGGGGGCGCTGCGGGGGAGGGACCAGAAGTTGCGGGCGCTCGGACGCTGTGCCGGAGCCGTGCGGCGCGGGGGCCCTGGCCGCCGGCCCGCGGCGGTCGGCAGTGGGCGCGCAGAGCCGGTGCGGGCGCTGCTCCGGCGCCCGGCGAGGGTCGGCCCCTAAGCGCTGCCAGGTCGGGTCGGAGCGTTTTCCCGCTTCAGTAACCGAAACGAGTGGCGGCAGCGCAGTCTCAGAGCGCTCCCTGGAGGGCGACTCGCGACATACTCATATCTACGCAGAATTTGAAATAAAGAACTTCCCGCCTTTTTATGTTGGTTTTGTCGGTTCGCATACGGAGGGCTTTTTGAACCGCTGGTGTTGCCTCGTTCGTCTTCCTTCCAGCAGCAGCCCATCGCTTGGCGGGGCAGCTTTACTCTAAATTGAAATGCGACCTTTGCAGAAACCTTTTAAAACGTTTATCATCGACATTAGGATATTCTAGTAAATGGGTTTGGGTTGATGGTTCTTGTTTATTTCCCCCCCTTTTTGCTTGATTTCGCTTGAGGAAGGAAAGATTCAGAACCAAGACACACGTTTATTTTATGACATTCTGCTATGTGGGTATTAAATTTGAAATGTCCAATCCTCGTTAAATCTCACATTGGCTCCAGCGAATGCTTATTAGTTTGCATTTTGTTACCGGTAAATTTTAAGTGTGTGGGGGCTTTTTGGTTTGCATATACCTAGTTACCAGGCTTCATATCATAATGTAGTTAAAACTTGATGGCTAACTTAAAATGCTTTCGTGAGAGACAGTGAAATGTGGTGGTTGGAGTTTTTGCTTCTGGTTACTATGCTGCTTTTCTTTTTCTTTTTCTTTTTTTTTTTTTTTTTTTCTTTTTGGTGCTGCATTCTGCAACAGAGCCACACCCCAACCTCTTTCTTTCAAAAGTTTTGCAACATTTCTGTTAATATGTACAATCAGAAAAATGAGAAATTACACTCCATTTATGTATGGTCTATCAAAATGTATAAATGCATTCTACTGTCATGTACGACTAATTAGAACAAAAATATTTCTTTTTGGATCTAATGGTTTTGCTGACTAATGAAATGGAAATGGAAGATATAAAATGGACACGTGTAAATTTAATTGAAGTCTCATTCTCAGCTTCAGAGAAACTGAATATCATGTGGTGTCTGGCACATAATATCTAATAAGTATTTGTTCAGTAAATAAAAGAGCAGCCACTCCTTATTGTTTCTGATGTCTCCTTTTTATGGATTTAAATAAAGCCACTTTAAACAACAATTTACTTTCAAAGTAAGATACATCCTTTATTTTTCCCCACTGACTTAAAAAAAGGAGATAGTATTCAAACTATTTCACTACAGATTTGATCAAAAGTGAAATATTTCTATTTCAGTCAGCACACCTTAAAAAAAATAAAAGTTCTTCTGTAGTACCCTCCTTGGTCTTCTGGGTAGATGTATTAGACCATAATGTTTTGGTTGTATACAAAAATTTTAAGTCTTGGAGTATCCATTTTTGAGTTCCTAATGTGTGCTCATAACAGATTAATAAAATAATAGAAGTTATAACAAATCAATAAAGGTTGATTTCTGCAGACCCTACACATCATGAAAATTTAGTCTCTTGGATCTAAAAATTATTTATTCATTTCTCACCCCAATTCACTTTGGGGGGAAAGAATTCACATTTTTTAAAGTACCTACTGTGGGACTGGAGGTGTGGCTCACTTGATAGAGCATCTGCTTAGTATGTGGGAGGCCTAGGATAATCCTCAGCACCTGCCCCCCCCCCATACTATGTCCAATGACCTGGTTAAAAGTAATCTTTCTCTTTCTGGGGGGGAGGGGTGTCTCCTGGGCTCAAGTGATCCTCCCATCTTGGCCTCTTAACTGAGACTGCAGGAGTGCACCACCATGCCCAGCTTACTTTATAGAGGAGAATTATTTCATAACCACAGAATTTTGTCTTCCTCTTGAGTGATTAAAACAGTGTGCACCTTTGGCCAGGCTCAATGACATCAACAACTTGAAAAAGTTAATATTGGTAGTCAGTTGGTAGCTTTATTTTCTATTTTAAAGATACTTAAGGCAAATGTGAGTTATAACTTAGGAGTTGGAATAGATTTATTTTATAAGAGATAGGTAGGAAAAGTTTCTTTGGATTTACAAGAAAAGAACCATAGAACATTTATAATAATTGATATGTAAAATTATTGTGCATGTCAGATTCCTTTAATAGAGAATTTGTTTTATATGTGCTACCACAATAATGTCTTCCTAGATTGTGTGGTATGACAAACATTTGCATGTTACAATTTTTATTACTGATTTTGTTTTCTTATTTTTCTTTTATTTATCTTGATGCCAATATATTAGGTGCTGAAATTAGATTGTGGACAAAGAATAAACATTTATTTGAGTTGGCAGTCTGCCTTTTTGTTCCAAAGTGCAAAGGGACGAAGGTGTGCTAGGAATTAAACCCAGGGCCTCGTACATGCTAGGCATACACTACCACTGAGCCACACCTCGCAACCTCATTAATTCTTAACAGGAAATGTTTAAAGACTTGGGACAGAACAATAAAAAGTATGTTAGCATTGGGGAATGTTAATTAAATCATAAATTGACTACCATGCCCCGTAAGGAGGTATTAAATGAATCAGGGAGTTACAGATTTATATTGTGGGCCTGCTGCTTATTGAACAGTGAACATTGATTGCCATTTTTACCTGGAATATAGGAATAAACTAAAAGTCACTTATTAGATTGAGCATTGATTATGTGAGTTTGCATAAGTGAAATGCCTAGTGATACCTGTTAAGGCCATGGTTTCTGAATTTTTTCATCTTAATGTCAGGGCGATACAGTGCAAAGTTACTGTAATACAGTTTTCAGAGAAGGACAAATATGTGAAAGTGATATATAATGTCTGTTCAGATGTTACTGTATTGCATAATGTGCATATTTCCCTTGTTAGGCTTGCAGCCTTGGACCTTAATTTCCTCGCTTAGTAAAATGGGGATATTAGCATCTCTATCAGGATTTTTTAGGAGTCTCTAAATTAATACTGTAAGGCACTTTAGAGAACACATCTCAATGTGTAATGTGTGCCCAGAAGAATCTATTTTATAATAGTATTGTCATAGTTCAACATCTTTGCTACTAAAGGTAGAGATTAAAGTAGTTCATAAGTGATGTTACAAAATTGTTGGGTTTTAAAATTGAAAAAGATAGATGTCATCTGATATCTGGGAACAAACTGGAGAAGAGTGCTTGGTACATAGGTACTCTATTTTTGACTAAATGAAACTTAACAGATTGTGATTTTTCTTAAGGAATAAAGCTATCTGAAGGTAGAATTTCATACAATTAATGTTTCCTTCTTCCTGATTGAAGCTGTTGTCTTGTTGATCATATACACCAAACTACATATCTCCCAATTTTTCTTATTAAATTTGATATTTATAAAATGAATTACTTTTCTGGAACTTTCCCCCTACAGATTAAATTTAAAATTATATAGCCTGTTCTGAACCTTTGTACTACTTGATTTACTTTATGCAAGTTTATCTGCCACTTTTTAAAGTTTCCTTTGTTTGGCTGAAGTCTCTCTATGTTCTAATAAAATGTAAGGGAATTTGTTTCCTACTTTGATTTGATAAACCTGTGTCATTTTTCCTCTTTTTAGTGGTGCTGGGGATCTAACCCAGGGCCTCATGCATGCTAGACAAGCATGCCACCTACCTCTAAGCTACATCCTTAGCCCCCACCATAAGAAATGGAGTTTCACAAATAAATGGCTTATTTTTCCCTCTCTCAATCTTACACATTCATGTGTTTGACAGAACATCTTATGTTAGACACTTTGTTTTTGTTTTTAGATGCTTGGGTTAAAAATATGATCCTGCTCTTGCTTTCTGGTGCCCACTTAAATGCTGCATCCAAATTACCTAAGCTACACATTTCAAATACAGATTCTCCGGCCGAAGTTTAAGAATCAGAATGAATCTTTTAAAATAGTGGTAAGCTCTTAACTGAGGAGTTGAGGTTTTAACAACAAGCCAAACTTGGGGGCTTATTGCTCAAGGAGTTCACCATTTGCAGAAAATAAAGGATGCATACAAATAGCTAATAAAAAGTAGGTGGACTGTGATGAATGTTTAAGAAAGTTTTCTCAGAAACTTCAGGCTGGTAACCTGGGCATGGTGGCAAACGCCTATAATTCCAGCTGCTCAGGAAGCTGAAGCAGGAGGATTACAAATTCTAAGCCATTTTGGGCAATCTAGTGAGACCTTCCTTGTCTCGATATAAAATATAATAAAGAACTCGGTAAGTAACTCAAAGACAGCGGGTTTGCTTAGCCTGTGCAAGGCCATTAGTTCAATCTCTAATACCACAGCACCCCCCCCCCCCCCAAAAAAAAAAAAAAAAAAAAAACTTGAGGATGTTGCAAGAAATTGGAATTTTTGGACATTTTGTTGATAGTAAAATTTGAACATTCTTATGCTGGGAGAAATTATTTACAAGTAATTCAAACCTGGTTAAATTATCCTTTTTTTTTAAGTATATTATATAATGGAGTTTTCCTCTACAAACTATCCTTTTTGGAAAATTCAAGTAAGTCAATAACACAAGATTAGGTTGGTTTGATTTAAAAAAAATCTTTTCTTTAAGGAATCCAAGGTTTTAAATACAGAGCTCTTAGGTTCTAGATAACTATTTTAACATCAAAGTGTGGATTTCAAGATTCGAGCCTGGTAAGTCTAGATTAGTGCAATAAAAGATTTCTAGTGAATTAACTTTGTTATTAGCAGCCCTCTGAAAAAATTTTATGTGAAGTTTTTTGTTTGCTTGCTTGCTGGGTGGAACTCAGGGCCTGTGCTAGGCAAGCATTTTACCACTGAGCTACATCCTAAGCCTCTATTCAAATTTTTTAGAAATTTTGATACATTCCCATAAGTGCCTGCTTTTCCCCTAAGACTTAATTGTAAAGCAACTAATCTATACAACTTCATAATTTTAGCCATTTTTCATAAAACATTTCTAAGATGCAGCATTAACTCTCCTGCTTTAAATAGTAATTCAGGCCTCAGTTGACTTTGGTTGATATTTATGGCCATTATTTGAACAACTGGGTTTTGTTCAGTATTCCGATACTTTCTAGGATTACTGAGCCTTTTGTAAGGCTGTTTGCCACAATCTTGAAAGGTATCCATACTTTTACTGCCTTCGCCTACTTATTTGGGAAATTTATAGGTTTTCCAGTAGATACTGTCCGTGTTCAGATTTTTTTCAAAAGTTTGTTCCATGTTCTTTCGACTCTTCTAGTGAAATGAATACAGCCAAATCTGGTGAAAAAACTGTGTCAGACTTCCTTCAGTGGCCATAAACTAACTACTAAAATAACTAAGTTACAAGGAGAATAATCATTTGGGCTTCTTATATTCTCTTATGCTTTAAACAGCATCATTTTCATATGTAAACATTAAAATCTTAAAGTCTTAACTTTCCTGTATTAGCTTAAGCTTTCAGGATTATAAGGGCTGGGGCTGTAGCTCAGTGGTAGAGCACTTGGCCTATCATGTGGGAGGCACTGGGTTTGATCCTCAGCATTACATAAAAAAATAAATAAAGGTATGAAAAAACTTTAAGGATTATAAAAAATCAACAGTAAATTGTGTTTATCATCATTGGGGTGAACGTGTTTAAACTCCATCCATCTTCACTTTGCTGCTTTCACAGCAAGTCCAACTTCCACAACTTATTGTGATTGAGACCCTGTTTCAAAATAAAAATGGGGGTGGGAAGTTAATTCAATGTTGAAGCACCCCTAAGGTCAATCCCCAGTACCGAGAGAGAGAATTTAAAAATTCAGCATAACTTTTCGTTGTTTTAAAGAAAATAGATACAAGGTTCATTATTAGATTTATAAGGTTATCCAAAGGCAATTAGTTTTACTTTGTATTTATTTGCTGTTGAATTTTTGATGCCATTACTACTTATTTACATAGGTGTTTCAAAATTGAATATTTCAACAGTTAATCTTTTTAACATTTAAGTTATTTGTGTGAGAATTAGTTTTGTGCAGTCTAATTACTGTTGAATTTAGAAATACCCTCAAATAATCAGTTGCTTTTAACTTAATCAAATTGCTATGGTCTAATGAAGTATAACTATAAATTGACTTGTAGATGAATGTTCATATTTATTTTATACACCATATTATTTGTCTAATAAATGGACGCTTTTAAAATTTGTGTAGAAATGACAACTGGACTTTGTTTACAGAAAGCCACAAAGAAAACTGATAAGCCCAGACTAGAAGATAAAGATGATCTAGACGTAACAGAGCTCTCTAATGAAGACCTTCTGGATCAGCTTGTGAAATATGGGGTGAATCCTGGTCCTATTGTGGGTAAGTTCATAAAATTTCAAGTATGTTTTCTATGAAGCAAGGCCCCAAATGATTTTTCCTTCTTGCCTAGTGTTTAGAATTTGGGTTCCAAGGGCTGATCTTATCATTAACCATTTGTAAGACTGAGACTTGAATTTCCTTAACCCTAATGAGGGAAATAAAAGAATTGAACTAGATAATCTATAAAATTACCTCTGTGGTTGAGATCCTTTTATGTGGTGCACATGTCACACCACCTGGTGAGACTGTATTGAGTTTTATTTGTTTTAGTACCAGGGATTGAACCCAGAGGCATTCAACCTCAACCACTGGGCCACATTCCCAGCCTCTTTTTGTATTTTATTTATAAAGACAGGGTCTCACCAGACCTCACTAAGTTGCTGAGACTGACTTTTATGGGGTATAATCATAGTTATTCTTTAGGGGGCATGGTCTGTTTCTATAATTTTCTATATTGGTATGTACTTCTGTTGTTATAGAGAAAATATACAAAATCTAAGACTTGCAGTCAAAAATAGTCATACATGGTTCTTCAGTAGATAATCTCCAATAAGACCTCTACCAATCTACTGTGTATTCCATGTTATTAAAAGAAACATTGTAATCTCTTATTAAAATCTCAGAAAAACACTTATTTTAGAAAAGAGCCCATTATTTATTATTTTTAAGTACTAACATTTAGAAAAGGAAAGGGTGAAAATGAGTTTATAATGTTGTTTAAGATAGTTTCTGAACTAGACCTTAAATAAGACAACGCAAGAGCCAACACCAAGTTTTGCCTTAATACAGGAACAACCAGGAAACTGTATGAGAAAAAGCTATTGAAACTGAGAGAACAAGGAACAGAGTCAAGATCTTCTACTCCTCTACCAACAATTTCCTCTTCAGCAGAAAATACTAGACAGAATGGAAGTAATGACTCTGACAGATACAGTGACAATGAAGAAGGTAAAATTTAAAATTGTTAGTTAAATGCATATAATTTTTTTAGACTTATATGAGACTTCATAATCATGAAGAAGGTAAAGTTTAAAACAATATTGATAGGACATATGTAATTTTTGCTCATATCATTAGAGTAATTCTCTAAGTAATTTGATTTAAATACTTGAAACAAGTGTAAGAAACAAAAAAGTACAAATGTCTAATTTTCTGTTACCTAAACTCACCAGTTAACTACCATTTGCTTCAGATCTCGTTTTTGTAAAGACACTTCCCTCCACTTGGCCTTTTTCCCATTTTCTCCACAGAAGTGACCACTATCAGTAGACGCTTATCTAGTTTTTTAATAGTTTTACTTATTCATCTGTCTAATACATAGTATTATTTTGTATTTTAAAAAATCTTTATAAATCATGTGCTGCATCTTGTGCTTGTATTTTTATTCCATGTTATTTTTAATCCAATCTTAGTGTTAAGTATTTATATGTTTATTCCTTGTTGTTAATATATAGTGGTAGCATTTGAATGTGGCACATTTTTTCTGTTCTCTGATAGGCATTTAAGTTGTTGCTAGGTAATCTGATTTCATGGCAACTTTAAAGCAAACATTTTGACCATATTTTTATATATTATACTATTTTAAAGAAAATTTGTCCATGATATTTAAATATTTTTGAGACTAGCACATGAAATAAATGTCCTTTTAAAAAAAGATAAGTGCAATGAGATATTTATAAACTTATAATTCATATGCCTTATTTGTTAATTTTGTAATTATTTAATTTGACCCAAGTTACTCAAATCTCCAAAGCTTTGCCTTCTAAAGCACAGTCTGCCAAACTGTTCAGAATATGAAATATAGGGTCTTTTCCTTCAACAGCACTATTTTAGCAAGGAGGCAAGAATAAAACCAGCTCATACACAAGTAATGCTTAAACTTCCTGCCTCTTTTGCCTCTACAGGAAAGAAGAAAGAACACAAGAAAGTGAAGTCCACTAGGGATTTTGCTCCTTTTTCTGGACTTCCAACTACTCCCTCTGGTGGATTTTTTCAGGGTATTTCTTTTCCTGAAATCTCCACCCGTCCTCCTTTGGGCAGGACTGAACTACAGGCAGCTAAGAAAATACATACTTCTAAGGGCGACCCACCTAGGGAGCCTCTTATTGCCACAACCTTGCCTGGCAAGGGACAGATGCAGAATTTAGCCTCTGGAGGGAATTTGTTTACTTCCTCCAAGTCTAGCCATGATAGGTATTTAGAGGAAAGTTCTTCGTCATCCTGTCAGCATGAACTCGCTGCCATGTTGGGCTCTACTGCAGCTTCTCCTTCACTGATTAAAGAAACCACTACTACTTACTGTAAAGACATAGTAGAAAATATTTACCGTGGAGAGAAAAGTGGAATTCAGCCATTATATACTGAGAAGTCCAATATTTCAGATCAGTGCATTCTCTCCAGCGAAAGGGAAGTACTAGAGGAGTCTAAGAGATCACGAGTAATTTCCCCACCACTTGCTCGGGCAATCAAAGATTATGTCAATTCTCTGTTGGTCCAGGGTGGGGTAGATAGTTTACCTGGGACTTCTAACTCTATACCCACACTGGACATTGAAAACATATGCAAGAGAATTGATCAGTCTAGTTTTCGAGAAACCAGTTCCCCCTCTCCTCCACGAAAATTCCCTAGACTCAGTGAGAAGTCAGTAGAGGAAAGGGATTCAGATTCCTCTATGTCATTTCAGAATATAGTTGGATCTGAACAGATGTCGTCTTTTGCCAAAACTGTTGTCTCTCATTCACTTACTACCTTAGGCATGGAAAAGTCTAAGAAATCAGAGTATAACATTGATGCCTCAGAACTATCTTTTCCCTTACATGAATCTATTTTAAAAGTAATTGAAGAGGAGTGGCAGCAAATTGACAGGCAGTTGCCTTCATTGGCAAGCAAGTATCCAGTTTCTTCCAGAGAGGCAACACAGATATTATCGGTTCCAAAAGTAGATGATGAAATCCAAGGGCTTACTTCTGAAGCCATCCCACCAGCAGGTACTCAGGCAGCCTCTACTGAGTCTTGTGATAAACACTTGGACTTAGCACTTTGTAGAACATATGCAGCTGCAGCATCCACATTGCAGATGGCAACCCACACTGCCTTTGTAGTTAAAGCTATGCAAGCAGATATTAGTCAGGCTGCACAAATTCTTAACTCAGATCCTAGTCGTACATACCAGGCACTCGAAATTCTGAGCAAAACATATGATGCAGCTTCATTTCTTTGTGAAGCTGCATTTGATGAAGTGAAGATGGCTGCCCATACCATGGGATCTTCTACTCTTGGTCGCCGTTATCTCTGGTTGAAAGATTGCAAAATTAATCCAGCTTCTAAGAATAAGCTGACTGAGGCTCCCTTTAGAGGTGGAACATTATTTGGAGGAGAAGTACACAAAGTAATTAAGAAGCGTGGAAGAAAATAATAATAAAGTTAAGAACTAAGGAACCTGCCTTATCTTTGATAAGGAATTTAAGGTATTTTTATGCCAAAAAAATTTTTAAGGTCTTTTTGGCCTCCACATTGGACTAATTTCAAAATATTAAGCCTCTGCTCATCAAATTATAGTAAAAAGTCATTCCTTATGTGGAACTGCTTTTTTAGATTTGCACAGATAGAAAGGCTGGTACAGTTAAGCTTTATAGATCATATATTCGTCTCAGTTAATGTTTCCTATTACATTTTTTACAATTCTTCAAAACTAAGAAAATTTCAATAACTAAAAAGTAGATTCTTCATTGTTTTAAATATCATATGCATATTCCCTTCTACAAAAGGTAAAATTAAACACTACACATTCAAAATAATGATTTATCCTTTTTGATACTCCTAATTATCTTCACTTTCTAGAATTTGTCTACACTTTGTTATTTTCTTGTGTTATATGCTGATGTCTACAGTAGCATTCATAATATTCATAATATTCTAGATCAGTGAAACTTAAAGTGCCACAAACTGTTACTGATCCACAAACATGCACAAGAATTTGAATCTGAGGGGTTAGGAACATAGCTCAGGAGTATAGTACGTGCAAGACCCTGGGTTAGTCTCCCCATCCCCCATTGCTTTTTTAATAAAAGAATTTAAATATAGAGGCACCTTTTAGGTCAATAAAAGGATTTATTTTTGTAGTAAACTTACTGATAGCAAAAGCAGTATATGGCTTTACATTCTAATACAGGTGCCTCATCGCCTCAGGAATTAATAGCTAACAATTCATGGACCACACTTTGAGAGACACTGCTTGTTGATAAATAGTCGAGGATAGAACATGCATACACAACCACTGTATTTTGTCAGATGAACTAGACACTGGAGAGATGGGGCTTTTTTTTTTTTTTTTTAATTCTTTTTGAGGTCTGTTGTATTTCATTGATGATCAGTCTTAATAACCTAGACACTAAAAGCAGATTTATCGGGTTTTTCTGAAAACCTTAAGAAGTACTATATCCCAGTGTCTACGTCTGTATAAAGCAGTATATTACTCTGTTTTCATTTCTGTGATTGTAAGATAAAGAATCTGACTGTAGAGACATTGTGGAAAACGGTAATCTTAGCATAACAGAAGGTGGCCCCTTACGTTCTCCTCTAGCCATTTATTCTCAAACTACACATTCCATCTTTGCAGCTTTCTGGGAGCAATTTGTTATTTGTCTTCTGAAATGTACATGTATACATGTACCTACTAAGTACTTTGTGATTTTTAAAAATGTATTGATGTAGAATGCTACCACGAATTCAATAAAGTTGTTAAATTTGAACAGTTTTGTGTGGTCTCCAGAAACCTGTTGTATGTGTGCTTTATTCTTGCAGTTGCGAACAAGTTGAATATTTGTGGATGAACATTTCATTTCCATTTCATCATTGAAACTCACTTAATATTTCAATGGTACAATTAAATATTCCAGTTATTGTTGCGGGTTTTCTTCTATTTGAAGAGTATGCTTTTATTGGCTGTTGGAATCTAAATTTGTAAGAGGAATTAATCTGTAACCAGATAAATTATTTGCCTAATCATTTTCTGCTTGGCTATAGTTTTTTTACCTTGTGCTTTCCAATTCTTAGATTCCAACTTAACAAAGCATAAAAGTAGATTTTTACAATGCTAAGGTTGTACCAAACAGATAGATTGATAGATCTCTTAATAGAAGTGTTGGGATATGGGGGTACTGTAGTTGATAGCTTATTCCTAAATGAAGATTGAACTATTTGAACTAGATAAAAATCACCTTCCTTTTTGCATGAAAATTCTAGACTGACTAGTATCAGATTGGAAGTTGGTAGGACACGTGTATCATAGCCATCTTGACCACTCTGTAGCACAACTACATTGACTTCATACAAATTGAGCTTTAAGAATTGACTCCATTCATGTTTCTTGGTAAGAAAATATAATCTAACAAATTTTGGGTAGTAGAAGTTACAACTGACAACTAAGTTTGCTACACTATAATAAATGACCACAAAAATGGGAAAGTTAAGTGTCTTTAAAAATGGAGGTCTTCAAATGGCAATAAAATCAAGACTAGAAAAATGAAAAATTGAAACCAATGAAAAATATAATAAATACTGGCTCATCTTCAAAGAAATGTTATTTTTGTTATGGGGTAGAGAAAGAGAAGTGCCCTGTGATTGGTTGTACTTTTCTGTGAACAAGATTCCTTCTTTTATGTGGACTTTTTGTAACTATATCAAAAATTGATTGATTGGTACTGGTGATTGAACCCAGGACTTCTGAGCTATACCCCTCATTGAGAAGAGACTTTTAGATTGCACTTACATGTTAATATCCTTGATAATTACTATGTATTGTTATTAGAGGCTTGATGTAATACAGA
The DNA here is from genome assembly GCF_902686455.1 of Sciurus vulgaris. NCBI lineage: Eukaryota > Metazoa > Chordata > Mammalia > Rodentia > Sciuridae > Sciurus > Sciurus vulgaris. The sequence goes on from NC_136465.1 coordinate 158,630,585, forward strand.
TTTTTTTTCATTCTTAAAATTCTTTGTGGCATTTTTCTTTTCCACACACCAAATTTAAATTTAACAAGCTAACTTTTGTTATATAGTAGTAATGTACTACATGGAAAAACTACTGGCAAACTGTATTAACTATTTTAATGTCCTTTTCCCACATTTGAAATCATCTTTTAGTGAAAAGCCTACACAGAAGCAATTGGAATTCACTTTCACGTTTAAATTTATTAGTCCAAGAAAAAGGAAAGAATAAGTAGGAAGAAATTGGAATCAGATTAAAGAGGGAATCAAAAAATCCAAAATATAATAGTAAAAGATTTTAAGACAAATTGTGGTGAAACAATTTTGTTCTATTGAGATCACCAATAGACAAACTTGGTTTTATGTACTAAGATGTCTAAAACTGGGTTCCCAAGTTATATTAGAGCATAACTTACATGTTTCAGAAAGTAATGGTTTCTCCAATATTATTTCCAGAGTCTAAAATAGAGCTCAAGCTTGAGAAGAGAGAACCACTAAAGGGCAGAGCAAAGACTCCAGTAACACTCAAGCAAAGAAGACTTGAGCACAACCAGGTATATTTAGCTTTGTAATCAACATGTACAGGTTTAAGTAATCCAGTGACACTCGTCTGTCCTGTTAGACTTTGGTTAACAGTTGACACCCAGTTTCATTGTACTGTTCACTTTTCATAGTTAGCTACACAGCATGGGAAATCTAAAGTTTGTGGTTTGTCAGTGTTGTAGTATTACGTTTACTGCAAAAGCAAGTGTTTGATAAAAGTCTCATTTGTGTTTGATTCTGTACTAAGCATGATTCAAAGCTGGTCAACTGCCTCTCTTCCCCAGTTTCTGGAAATCAAATCCAGGGCCTCATGGGTGCTAGGCAAATGCTCTCCTGCCATACAGTTTTTTGAGAGAAATATTTTGAAAGATGGAAATGCCTTTGTAATTTTGATACAGCCTCTTTAAAAGGCAGGGGATAGTTTTACATTTGTGTCTTGGTTTCTGGATTTCTGACTTTGCTTTTATTTTTACCTGCTTTGTCTTTTGTGGTGTTTTCCTGAACTCTGAAGCTAGTCTAATACTAAGATATTTTTTTCATATTCTAGATGAAAGTTTGCCTTTTTGTATTAGAAGAAGATGCAAAAGGAAATGTAGGAATTTAAGGGGAAAATCAGCATGTATAAATGAACTAGTTTACAGAGAACTAATTTTTGGCTCTTAATTTAAACACTTATCCCTACAGTCTTTTTCCTTGTCCATATTCTTTAGCTGAAAATTTTGTCTAGTTGGCTATTTTATCATTTTTAATGTTCTGTCTGTCATTTAAAGTCCCATGTCCCACTTGGGCATGGTGGCATAAGTCTGTAATCCCAGCTATTTGGGAGGCTGAGGCAGGAGGTTGTGAAGTTTGAGGCTGGCTTTGGGCATCATAGTAGGACCTGTCTCAAAATAAAAAAGGTCTGGGGGTATAGCTCAGAGGTAGAATGAATGCTCCTGTGTTCAATTTCTCAGTAAGCGGGGGGGACCCTGTCTTCCAATGAAGTGAGTGTGTGTGTGTGTGTGTGTGTGTGTGTGTGTGTGTGTTTTCACATTCACATATGCGTACAGAGCTGGGATTGAACCCAGGGCCTCTTGCATCTAGATCATGTACTCTGCTACTGAGTTAAATCCCAACCAAACATATTCTTGATTTCTTAAACCATGTTCCTCTGCTCATTTAATGTAGCTGATGAATTGAATTTTAGAACTATTTATTAAAAATAAGCTTGGTGTCTACAGAAAATGTGTAGAGTATTGATGAATGTTTTGTTTTAATACAGAACCAAATATCAGAATAAATATATTATTGACCTAGTATTTCTAGCGAAGAGCTATAGAGGCATACTAAGGAATAAAGAAATAAGATTAAGAGCAGGAGAAATTGGAACAACCGTGAAAGACAATACAGTAGACAAGTATGGAAGATTTTGTTCCAGAATATGAAGGCAAGGTGGCTAGCAAGAGTGTATGTCTGATCAGATAGTAGGTTAAAGGAAGGGAGGTAGGGTATTAGAGATGGTTTAATGATTAGTTTGGGAAATCTAAACTGAGGAGCAGGATAAATAGTCAAAGGAGAGTTTAGGTTAAGGAGTTGACAGGATTAAACTGTGGACTTATTATAAAAAATGTAAAACAGAAGAGGGGAAGGAAGAGTTTGATGACCCTCCACTCACCGATGGTCCAGTTATCAGTGTATCTTCACCCACACCCTCCAGCTTTTTAATTTTTTTTGTTTTGTTTTGTTTTGTTGTTTTGCCTTGTTTGGAGTATTTAAAGCAAATCCCTGACATTTCACATGTTAAAATATCAGTATTTTAATGTTTATCTCTAAAAGATAGCTATTTAAATGACAGTGCCATTATCCCACCTAGTAATATTAATAGTTTGTTCATATCTAAACTGGGTTCATATTATTCCAGTCTCAGAAATGTCTCACTTTTCTATTTTACAATTTGTTTGGATCAATCAGGGATCCAGACAAGACCCACATATTTTACTTTTTAAATAAATTTTTGATCTCTAAGCCTGCAGCTATTCCCACTATACCTTTTTCCTCCCTCCATTTCTTTGGTCCAGAAACTAGGTCATTAGAGTCTTGCCCACATTCTGGATTTGATTAATCAGGTCATTTAATTTGCCTGTGTATCTTATATACTGGAAGTTAGTCAAATAGATCTTTCTCTTATGATAGAAATGTTTTATATCTGTACTGTTCATTACAGTAGTGTCTAGTTTTTGAATAACTGGAATGTGACTTAGCATGTGTGAGAAACCAAGTTTTTAATTATATTTAATTTATTTAATTATATTTAATTTATTTAATTTAAATTTAAGTCAATACCTGTGGCTAGTAGCTTCCATATTGGATAGCACAGATCTTAAGGGTTAGTTAGAGTAGGTTCAGTTTCTTTGAGAACACTTCACATGTGATGTTGCAGCCTTTCTATTGATTATTTTAGAAAGCATGTGTGTGCCCTTCTCTTGGTGCTAAAATTAATGAGTAATGGGTTCAGATGTTGAAAGATTGATCCAATTAAAAGTTTTACATTGACCTTTCATTCTAATGGTTCCAACAGTTATTAATGATTATTGCTTAAATCCATTATTTTATTTGAGGTTATAAAGTGGTGATTTGAGGGTTGGGGATTGTAGCTCAGTGATAGAGCACTTGCTTAGCATGCTAAAGGCCCTGGGTTCAATTCCCAGCAATGCAAAAAATAAAATGACTAATTTTAAAAAAATTTTTTTTTAAATGGTACTTTGTCTTAGTATCTTATTCCTTTACATCTATGACCAGATTTTTTTTTTTACGAAGAACCATTCCTCATGCTTTTCTCAGGTACTTAAAAATAAAGTTTTATACAAGAGAACCAGGAGGAATACTTCTTGCCTTTTGTTTGCCAATTTTCAAATTAATGTGTCCAGTTAGTTCAAAGGGTTATCAGTAAAACCCTAATTTTATGGTTTTTATGTGTTTGACTCGTGATCTACTGTAGTCATTTTTTTTCCTTCCCTCTGCAGCATTAGGGTTTTTTCATGTTCACAGTGTGCCATCTTCAGTCAGTGGGAATTACTAAGTTGGTTCTTGTGTCCTTTTATTGTCCCCCATATGTCTTTGGTAGTTTCTTGCAGGAGTGTTCTTCTTACTGAATTGTCATTGCTTTTACTCCTTTTCACAGAAAAGCAAATCATGAATGGTGAACTTTTGGTGCTACACTTTATCTTCTCATATGCTTGGTATCTTGGTTCTTCAAATGATAACATATCTTGTATCACAGATGTTTCAAAATAATACAGTATTACTACTAACAATAACACTGCTAAATGCAGTTTGGGACTTTGTATTTCCTTTTCTTTAGGGCATATTTCATTGGGCTATAAAGTCAAAATGCTGTTCTTAAATATACTTACATACTTTTTTTCTTTGTGTTTTAAGGCCACAACATAATGTACTGTTAGGGGTTTTTTCTTTTTCTTTCATTTTTATAGTCTTTTTATTTTTCTTTAAGTTTTGGTTAGTTCCTTTTTGAAAATATAAATAAATACATAAACTTGTTTATATACATATGTGAGAGTGTGCATGTTTGTTCCCTTCTTCCTTGCCTAAAAGGCAGCCTACTTTGTACATTGTCTTTAACTTAAACACATATCCCAGAGATCACTCCATATCTGAATTTATCCATCTTCCTCATTGTTTTGTACAACCACTTGAAGCGTTGCAGTTTATGGACATGCTGTAATTTATTTAGCCACTTCCCCTTTGGTGAATATTTGAGTTGTTTTCATTTGTATGCTGTTATGAATAATGCCAAGGTGAACAGATGACTGGCCTTTTAGGTGTGGTATTTCACATTTTTGTCAGTTTATCTTGAGGAAGCCTGCAAGTGAAATGTCTATGTAGTTTCATTAGGTATAACTAGGTTTCTCTCTGTATGATTTGAAGCATTTTGCATTCCCAGCAGCACTATATGAAAGTACTGTTCTCTATTGGAGGAATATAATGCTTTTTGTTAAGTTAGTATGAATAATCATAATTGGTCATGTTTTACCCAAATTGGTAATAAGCTGTCTAGAAAAGTGGCTTTTCATTATCTTGATTTTTATCTTTTGGTAACCTAGTTTTGTGAAATGTTTTTTGTTTAGCTCTTGTCTTTTTATTGATGGAAATTGATAGCCTTTTTAAATAACCTAGTTCCTGCGTTCTCGCATACCTCAGCTACTTAATGCCTTCTAACTGACTTTTTGCCTTATAGCTTATGCAGAAGTCATCTCGCTGAACATAGATGACACTGCAGTTCTTATTTTGTCTGTAAAACACATAGCAATCACATTACTAATTTTACATCCCAGTGAGCTTCTTTTCATTGTTTGATCATCTTACTAAATAATTACAGTACTGAATTATAATTTTATATTTTGTTTATATATTCAGTCATTTTTAATTTGGGTTCTAATAAAAATCTTGAGAATATCTTTTTTTTTTGAGAATATCTTTTTTAATTGTGTAAAGGTTCTCAGTTTTCTGTAAAGATCATTAATTCTAAATTGGATAATAGAAACTAATAAAATTGGTTGACATTTCTCAAAGAACTTATAAAATCTGAACAAAAGTAAATATAAATGATTTCCAGAAGTCATAACTAGGCCCTCAGGCAACCAATGTGTTCCTTGTGTTGCCTGGCATAAAAGATGATAATTTTAAATGAAATTTAACCTTGAAAATGTAAACTTTTTTTAAATTAACATAATGGTTTCATTAGATGCTTGGTAAAATTTTTAATGTACTGTTTATTTATTCAAACCAAAACATAACATAAAGTTCTTGGAATTTGGCCTGGCACGGTTGTGTACACCTATAATCCCAGTGGTTCAGGAGGCTGAGGCAGGAGAATTGAGAGTTCAAAACCCAAAGTGAGGCCTTAAACAACTCAGCGAGACCCTGTCTCTAAATAAAATATAAAAAAAAGGGCTAGGGATGTAGCTCAGTGGTAAAGTGCCCCTGCGTTCAATCCCTAGTACCAAAAAAAAAAAAAAAAGAAAGAAAAAAAGTAAGTTAGTTCTGGAATTTAGTAGATGGTTAATTACAAGGAAAAACACTCTTTGCCCACCCCCTTCATCTTGGTTATAGGTAAAGTATATGGTCTTATTGTGTCACTTGCACAACTGATAAACTTTATTAGCTCTTTCAATTAATGTAATTATTTAATTCTTTGAAGAGTTTTTAAGTACTGAATGTATACATATCAAATAGACTAAGATATTTTTAAAATACTTCTAATTTTTAATCAGCATTGAATAATTGATTATTTAAAAGGGAACAATATTCAAAGTAGGTTTTTTTTTTTCCTTCAAGGTGCACTTTAATCCATTGTAGTTATATTAAACCAGTTATTCCCAGCTTTGCACATTAGAATCCTCTCAGGAACAGTAAGAATTAACTGTTTCCAGACCTTTTTATTTTGGGTTTAAAATTTTTGTTTACTCATTTGTGTTAGAAATTGAACCTAGAGCATTGCAGACATTAAGCATATACTGTACCAATGAGCTATATACCCTGAGCCCTGTCTAGACCCTTTTAGAAGAGATTCTCATCTAATTGGTCTGAGGTGGGAGTTGGGAGCATTTAATAGTTTGTAAAGCTCTCCCCAGATGATACACTGCCACCAGGATTGAGAACCTCAGATTAAAACTACTTTTTTTTTTCCTATTTTTAAATAATTAAGAATTTGACTAGTATTAAACATTTTTATGTGTTGTGATTTGCTTACACATTTGCCTTTAGCATTAATTTTACATTCAGCAAATATTCCTAATTGATAGGAGGATAAAGAACACAGATTCTGATTGTGAGAAAAGGTAAAATTCTTTTAATGTCAATTCCAAGTACAGATAAACATAAAATTAAATACATGAGACTATGTATGTTTGTGAGGTTTTGGTAGAAATTAGCATAATTTTTTAATAATTGTTCTTATTATAGGATAAGAATAAAAATGTCTTGGTGCTGGGGATGTAGCTCAGTTGGTAGAGTGCTTGCCTCCCAAGCATAAGGCCCTGGGTTCAATCCCCAGCACTACAAAAAAATAAATAAATAAATTTAAAAAAAGAATAAAAATGTCTTTAAATTTAATAGACACTAACTTGGTCATAAAACCACCTGTTATCTAAATAAAATATTAGCTTGAAAGTGACAACCCAGGCACACTGCTGTAATACTAATAATTGATTGATGTTATCTAATTAAAAGGAATTTAGAAGAATCATCTGATCATAGTGGCTTCAAAATTGAAAGCTTGTTACTAGAAATGGCAGAATCAGGTTCCAACCCAGAACCTCTGAATCAGATTCTGCATTTTAACAAAAGCTCCAGGTGATTGATACATTCCGGTTTGAAAAGCTTTAGTCTAATGGATTTCAAACTAGCAGCATCTAAGAACTGATAAATTATTTTTTAAAAAAGGGGAAAAAAATCTGTTTTTGTTTTTTTTTTTTCCATGGAGAAATTCATCTGGGACTGGAAGGCAGCAACCATCGCTTACCTTTCTGCCTTTCTGTAGTGAGGTGTGGGTAGTATTGTGATTTGGCAGTGACATCGCATATTCACTAGGATTGATTATGAAGTTTTTCTTGCTGACTAATTTTGATTCTGTTTGTTTCTAAGAGTTTGACACCTGGGAATATTTGAGTTTAGATAGCCAAGTGTGGTTTATAATTCAAACTGTTCCTACTAAAATAATCCTAATCACATGAAAAGAATAATGTTCGATTTGTTCTAACAGTCATAAAAATGTTGGTTTGTTTGCAGTGCTAGGGATTAAACTCAGAGCCTTGCACATGCTCGGCAAGCACTCTACCACTGTGCTACACCTCAGCCAAAAGTTTGTATTTTTGCTTTAAAAGGAAATTGACTTGCTATATAATAAATAACTTTCATTTAAGTCATGATCAGTCTGCTTCTTTGTTTAGACAAGAGTTGCAGCTGCATTATTAGAGCTGCCAAGGACACAGTGATAATTGGTGTATCTTTTCCCCACCTCCCTTTATTATAATTTGTGAGCACTTATTTATTGGTGGACTCTTTAGTGTATTTTATGATCCGTTTAGTGTTTTCTGATGCTGAATGTCAGTTCCGTCAGTACATTAGAAATGTTTTGAGGACATATAGCATTATTTGTAAATGCTGGCATTTGGAGAATTTATGGCTTTGCAGTGTGCTGATATGGCCATTTTTAGGGTGTTTGATATTAGAATATGACTTTTTAATGTGTCAATGCTTAAATAGAGCTATTCACAAGCTGGAGTAACTGAAACTGAATGGACAAGTGGATCTTCAAAAGGCGGACCTCTGCAGGCATTAACTAGGGAATCTACAAGAGGGTCAAGAAGAACTCCAAGGAAAAGGGTGATGCAAGGCTTATTCCTTAGAATTGGGTTTCAGATTGGTAGGGTTTTAGCGATTACTTTATATTTATTGTTTTTGTTTTGTTTTCAAACTAACAGGTGGAAACTTCACAACATTTTCGTATAGATGGTGCAGTAATTTCAGAGAGTACTCCCATAGCTGAAACTATAATGGCTTCAAGCAACGAATCCTTAGTAAATATGTTTTGTGAACTATACAAGTGGTCTTCTTTGAAAATTGCCCTTTAATTGAAAATGGGGAGGTGGTGAATTTTGGCAAATAAGTTTAATTCCTCACATAAGATAACATACTTTTTACTACATGTTTGAAGAATTATAAGACTTCACCTGTAAAGTACTCAATGTGTGTGTTTCTGGGTTCTGTTGACTAAATTTTTGTTAAGGGAAAGTCACATGTTACAGAAATAAGAGTGTCTTTTTCTTTTAAGTGTCTTTGTTATGTTTGGATAATTCTGAGTCTGAATAATTTGAATCTTGGCAGGTTGTCAATAGGGTGACTGGAAATTTCAAGCATGCAGCTTCTATTCTGCCAATCACTGAATTCTCAGACATACCCAGAAGAACACCAAAGAAACCATTGACGAGAGCTGAAGTAAATGAATAAAATTTTAGATCGATGCTATCATTGATCTTTTAAAGAGGAAATATTTATATTTGGGATTTTTTTTTTTTTTTTTCTCCAGTGGGAGGGAACAGAGCTTGCTTTCTTGGGTGGTGTGTGTGTGTGTGTGTGTGTGTGTGTGTGTGTGTGTGTGGCGCGCGCATGTGCATACTTATTTAAGACACTTTTATTAGTGAAAACAGAAATTAACTAAGAGTATGACATGCTAATACTATCCTTCCTCTGCTATGTTCCTCTTTTAAGTTCTACTTTTTAAGGGAGTGGTCATTTGTGTGCTGTTTGTAATATGTTCTGTTTGTCATGGATGCAAGTTTAAAAGTGCTCCATGGGCTGTGAGGGATGCTACGTTTTCCTTCTGTGGAAAGGTTAAATAATGGGACTGAAAGTGACTTTGTGTGGTGCTTGAACAGGTTAACTCCTGTATGATTAAGCTTTGAAGTACTAACTGCATGATGCATTATGATTTTTATGAATGTTTATTAAAGGAGTTGAAATATTATTTTGATGTGGGCATAAAGGTAAACATACAGCAAAACATGCTAAAATTTTTTTCTAAGTTGGGGAGATTGCATTGGCAATAAATGAACTAAAATTGGTTAAAGGTTCCTATTAATTGGGCACTTTCTGTATTTGATTATTTTATTATGAAATTCCTAACAGGAAGAAAAAAAATGCACTCTTAATGTTTCATTAATGAAAAATGTGGAAAATTAGTGAGGAACTTACACTTCCACATTAGGTTACTGGATTTTTTTTCCCCGTTTATTGGCGTGGCAGTTTCCCCCTCAATAGCCACATTAAGATCGCTTTGTAGTGAAGAAATTTAGAGAGCCGCGGAATCCTGTGAATACCTCAATGATAACAAATTTAGAAACAGCAGTCCTTAAAACTAGGGTAGATTAAAGGGCATTTTTGTTCTCTAAAATTTCTATTTAAATTTATATTTTAATTATACATTTATATTAAATTTTAACTTCTTTCTTTTTTTATTAGGTTGGAGAAAAAACAGAGGAAAGAAGAGTAGAACGGGATATTCTTAAGGAAATGTTCCCCTATGAAGCATCTACACCAACAGGAATTAGGTACTGAATTAGGAATTGGAAACACTGAATCAAGTATAGGTGTATTCTGCTAGAGTATTCTTCATTCTTCATTGCAAAGTTATTGTACTGTTTTCAGAATTAAACTGTTCTTTTAGGAGCAGATTAATTCCCCTAAGCCACAAGTTGTTTATAACCTTGAAAGTTGAATCATTTTCAAAATTAACTTGTCAAGCTGAAGGATTATAAATAAATCTCTTACCTTCTATTATATATTTAATTTTATTTCTTTGGCAGTACTGGAGGTATAACTCCAGGCCTTAAGTCTCTTCCCTCATTTATTTTTTCATGGTACTGGGATTGAACCCAGGGCCCTGTACATGCTAAGCACGAATCACATCCCAAGACGTGAAGGAAATCAATTATTTCCTGCATTTCTCTTTTCTAATTAAAAAGACCATATTTAAATCTACATGTTGAATTATTTGTTTATGTTTTACTTTCCTCCTAAATATACTTGCTTTGAAAAGCCTTTAAGGCAAGTCCAGTGAGCATTTATCAATGTTTTGCATCTGACTTTTAAAATTGAGAATGTGTACAAGTTTTAAATTGACTGACCTTGTGGCTTTATACTGCTACCTCATGGACTAATATGCTTAGAATTAGAAGTAGTATTGATATTTTTTGTTACTTGTTCAAATCATGAGCTCATCTAAAATTATTTTTTTCTTTTTCCTTTTACTTTCAACAGTGCTAGTTGCCGCAGACCAATCAAAGGGGCCGCAGGCCGGCCGTTAGAACTCAGTGATTTCAGGATGGAGGAATCTTTCTCATCTAAATATGTTCCTAAGTATGTTCCTTTGGCAGATGTCAAATCAGAAAAGACAAAAAAGGGACGTTCTATTCCCGTATGGATAAAAATTTTGCTGTTGGTTGTTGTGGCAGTTTTTTTGTTTTTGGTTTATCAAGCTATGGAAACCAACCAAGGAAATCCCTTCTCTCGTTTTCTTCAAGATGAGACTAGAAAATCCACCTGAATTATATCACTTTGGCACATTCAACTTGGTCTCCTATTTTTAATAACTATAGAAAAACATTTGTGTATATTTGTTGACTCAAGAACTAAAAATAATGTGATTTCACCTCAAATTTAATATTCCATTGAAAAGCAAACAGTATATCTAAATGGACTTCATTTAAATGTTTTGGACTCTGGACTAGTGGGAGATCACTTTGTGCCATATGGATAATCTTTTTTAGCTCTGGAACTTTTTTGTAGGCTTTATTTTTTTAATGTGGACATCTTATTTCATTTTTGGGACAATGTATATTGTTTTTGTGTATTTGGGACACAAAAAGGGCAAAACATGGTAGTATAATATGAAATGACACATTTAAATACTTCGAAGTCTTACGGAAAAGATTAAGAATTATTCTCTGCTGAATAAAATCTTACAGAGGTGGAACATTGAAATTCGGTAAGAGAAAGTAATCTGGTTGTACTTTTGTAACTGAAAGTTTGATGGTATTTATGAAGAAAAGTACAGCAATAATCTCTTCTGTAACTTTTATTAATAGTAATGTTGCCATTGTAGCCCTATCATACTCACTTTTTAAAAGATTTCTAGTATCATGAAAGCCCTATTTCAGTAAGACCCATTTAAATATAGTTGATTTTTAGCAGGGATCTTTTAGGGTAACATATACATGTTTTAGAGAACTAGCTGGCTGTACGTGTTTGAAAAGATGCTAGCTAGCTAGAAGGCTATAATTGGAAATTTATACTTTTAATTTACAACAAAAGATTCTGTCAATCCAATTTACTACCAGAATTTTTTTTTTTTTTTTTTTTTTTTTTTAGATAAGTGTGTGTACATGTTTTGTTAAAAGTTAGAAACTTAAATACTGGTGTTGTGTTCCATTTGGATTCTTTGTTGCATTGTCTTCTACTACCAAAAACAAACTTACGCCAAGTGTTGTTTTTTTTCCCCCCTATATTTCCAGATATAATTTGAGTAAAAAGTACAAAAAGTATTTGCTTTTAAGTTACATACAAGCAGTAGTTAATACTTAAAGTTGTAAACTTTCAGTGCACAGTGGGCATTATGATTTTGTGTATTCTTGAAATGGTTAGCTTTATCTTTGTGGTTGATTTATTTTAACTTTTTAGCTAAAACTTACCTCATGTATAACTTGGTTGCATAAAATTGTAGGTGATGGAAATTTCAATAGAATCAGGTAAAACATAAAAACTTTAAACTTAATCATTTGAGTTGCAACTTTATAGTCATTGACCATAAAGCACACTAAAAACATAAGTTATTTTAAAATATCATCCAAAATAAAAGATAATTTTAACAAAGGAAGAAATTGAAGGTGTATGTTTAGACCACACAAATTTTATTTGAAATAAAATAAATTCTGATTTTTAGCTTTTAGGTATTTTGTAGATATTTTTACTCAACTTTTGCAGTTCAGACCAGAAACACTTATAGGTCTGATTCTGCAGAGACACAGGGGAAACTCACTCCTAAATCTGAAAAGCTTTCCTCTCTTGAGTAAAAGTGTCACTTTGAGATGAGCCACAGAGGAGGCATGTTTTACTCAACTTTTCCACTATCAGGTAATAGGCATCTGTACTTACCTTTGTTTTCACACTTCGTTCCCATATTGTTTTCAGTTGTTTGGTTATAATTAGAAATTGAGAGCGACTCCTTTTAATGTTTAAAAATGTAAGGAGATAAATCATATTTAACATATATGTAAGAACAATTCTCTAATAGGAAAAGTATGGTCCAAAATAGCAAAAGTAGGACTGGGTAAAACATGTACTCATTTTTTAAAAAACATGTACTTGGTCTTTTGTCTGTGTCTGTTTTATTCCACTAGAGTAACTGTGTCCTTGTTGTAAACGCAAAGCATTTCTTCCTGATTAAATCATAGATGTAGATTTACAATATAATTCAATAATAAAAAAAAAGTAATTAACCTCTAGTTTTGTTGTTGCAATAAATGATTTTTAGATGGCACAAACATTTAAGATTTCTAGGTAATAGTTCTCGTGTATTTATGGATTAAGTTTTAGCTCTCATTTCAGTGTATTCCTGTATGTGTTACTTCTAATTACCATAGTAATCAGGTCCTCATTTGTTCATAAGTAAGCAGTATACAGCCATTATACCTGCAGAAAGACATTTAAGAAGCTCTCAAAGCCACCTCTCCCCTGTTTATAATACAGTAACTACTTTATTTCAGTCTCCCTTTTCCTTCTTCACCCTAGCTCCATCTTTACTGTTGTTAGTACTTATCTGTGACACTCAGGATTGTTACTCTTGTACTGAGACTAGGCCAAAGTGTCACTGTTATATCCATTGTGAAATCGTGTTCACAAGATGAAAATGCTGTTACGTCTCTCATTTGTGTGTCCACCAATGGTGATCTTATTTAATTTAATGGTTCTTAAAGTAATAAATAACACTATAATTAATTGGAAAGCAAATAGCATGAAAGGTTTAAAATATATAGCATGCTTAACATGTTCCAGGTAATATTACTGTTATGCCCTTGATATGTGTTGACTCAGTCTTCCTGATATTACTGTGAGACAGGTATTATTCTCTCAAATGAGAGAATGGATGCCCAAAGAGACTAAGAAACAGTCAAGTTTGTGCTCAGCTGAGAAATAACGGATCTGTTTGCTTACCTCAGAGGAGACCAAAAGACAAACTGCACACACAGTCATTTCTCTGTTCAGCCCTGTTCCTTCCATAATTTTGGTGGTGCCTTTTAATTTCTAAATAGCATTTTTGGCTGGGGAGATAGCTCAGCTGGTAGAGTGCTTGCCTCGCAAGCACAAGGCCCTGAGTTCGATCCCCAGTACCACAAAAAAAAAAAAAAAAAAGATACTGTGATAAATAGCATTTTTGTAGGGTTAAGTAATTCACTGCTAGTTTTTGAGGGGTTTTTTGTTTTGATTAATTACTTAATTTTAATTGTTATAGCCATTTACGTTTACAGCTTCCTTTATTTTGTTAACTCATCTGTTTTCCATCCTCCAAACAGCTTTTTGAAGTATCTTTTACTGTCTTGTTCTTTGCCATTGTGTTGAACATGTTTTTATTCCTTTATTAGTGATGAAGTTTTAGCAGGAAGAGACTGTAAAACATTGGCAATCACATATCATTCTTCTCACCAAAGATTCATGAAGGAAGTAGAAAAGCACTATCAAGTTGGGTTATTTCATGGAATTTTTGTTCCTGTTGATTTTTGTGGTGCTGGGAATTGAACACAGGGCCTTAAACATATGAGGCAAGTGCTCTAGCACTGAGTTAAATACCCAGCACAAAACATGAGAGTTTGGAGTTGCAGGGGAATTCTGGTATTGTTTTATAATGTTCCTTAATATTGAGTATTAGTTGAACTGACAGTGACTTTTATGCTACATTCATAGTAGTTTGAAATTTTTTGCTACCTTCTTCGAGAAATATTTATTCCATGCCTCCTTTGTACGAAGTATAATATGTAATGTTTGGTTCATGTGTGCGGTTTTGGAAATAATCTTTGAGCTTGTATTGGGCATTCTTTAGGCAAGTTGTATTTTTTTAAAAGCATTTGACCATCCTATTACCTAATAGTCATATGTTTTTTAGCAGTATAAATATTGATCATTATTTTTTATGTTATTGAGAGAAGTGATTACCTTGTATTAAATAGGACCAAAAATGTGTCAAAATTACAGAAATTCAGTCCTGACCACAAGCTTTTTTACTAGACCACTACTGACTTTGTTGTCCAAAATTTAACACACAGATATTGTAGCTGTGAGTAATGTGAAATGGGAAAGAAGGGTGAAGCATATGTTTTATTTACCTTAGTAATAGAGTTTACTCTTTATTAGTTTCTGGTTTGAGAAAAAGAAAACTTTATTATTTTATAGCAAATTAAGTCAAAATCCAGTCACTTAGCTGGATACCATGGCATAAACCTGTAGTCCCAGCAACTCAGGAAGCCAGTGGGTAAGTTTGCAAGTTCAAGGCCAGCCCAGGCAACTTAGGAAGACCCTGTCTCAGAATTGAAAAAAGGGCTGGAAGTGTAAGCTCAGTGGTAAAGCACCCCTCCAGTAGCCTAAAATAATTGCTGCAGTTTTCTGGATCATAAGTCAGGAAGTAGATGAGCTGGGCGGTTCTGGTTCAGTATCTCATGATGCTGCAGTTATGCTTTTACCAGGGCTGCAGTATCATCTGAAAGATCAGGAGGGGAGAATCTGCTTCCAAGCCAGAGTAGCCGGCAGGCCTTCGTCCCGTACTGACTGATGCTGGAGATGTTGTCATACCCAAGTGCCCTCTTGACACAGCTGCTGGCTTCTCCCACATTAACCCAGGTGCACTCAAGATAGAGGCCAAAGTCTTTATATAACAGTCTTGGAAGTGACACCCTCCCATTTGCCATTTTCTCCTGGTCACACAGATCAGTGCTGGAAAAGAAACTGCACAAGGGTGTGAGTGCCAGGAGGTGGGATCGCTGTGGTTCATTTTAATTCATGTGGGGAGTTCTTTGGAATGTTCACGTTGATCCGTTATTCAAGGGAATTGATAACAATATTAAATATGAATGAATAGCCATGAGACTGGAGAGAAGTAGGTTTGACTTATCTTTCAAAGAAAGGGTTCTTATTTCTAAAATAAGAGGACATAGATGAGAAACAACCAGTCCTCCCAAAGCAGTGCTAGTTTCTGTTCTTACCCTCTTGTCATCCAAGAGTAACCGCCACTTGACACAAGACAATGGTTGGTGTTTTTTTTTGTTGTTGTTGCTTGGTAAGTAAAGTCTTATATTCTGTACTCCTTTGGGAGTGACTTTTGTTTAACTTTGTGTGTTTTTAGGACACAAGAGATCAAGAGAACGTAAAAACAGGATTTAGCAGAATTTTCAAGTAGAACCGAAGGTTGGAATAAGTGGGACTTAGACTAAGATTGCCAAGTGGGTAAAGAGATGTCCCGCAAAATTCTGGCTTATAGCTGAAATAAATAGGAAATAACGAGGCATGTGTGTAATATGATGAGTCGATGAGGTTGGAAATTAGGAAGGTCTAGAAACGGGAGGGACCTGCTAGACTGAACGGCGCGCAAGGACTGTGGGTTCACCTTCATCTGTTCCCTCTCCCACTGCTTTGTTACTGTTCCAAGTTCTGTAATGTGGACCTTTGAACACTAGTATAGAGCTGGAATTCTTAATGTCCATTTGCCTGAGGCAGCAGTGCATTTCTTGTAGAGAACTCTCACATTTACTGAGCCATGGCTGAGCTCAAGCTGGATGTGGGCCTTTGGTACAAACTTCCTATTACTGTGTGGGGTGGAACCAACAATGTTGGTCAGGGCAGGGACTGGAGAGGAACTGCAGTCGGAACCATGGAACACGTGTTACGTGTGGGTATATGGCCCCAGGTTAATCTACCAAGCAGTGACTTCAGTGGTCCTGGTATAGATTGTTGAGAGAGTTCAGGCTCCCTGCAGAAGACAGTCCACGTACACACACCTCAGTTACTCCCTCTCAGGTGTCCCTGGGTCAAACCTTCCTGTTAGCTCCAGAACAAGGCAGAACCTCTGAAATCCTCTAATCAGATGCTCAGGGAGCAGAGTCCTAAACATCATGACCAACAGGCCTGAGTCTGTCTTGAGTGTATACTGACCAAAAAAAAAAAAAAAAAAAAAAAACCACCAACCACATACAGAAAACCTGACTTTTTCAAAAGAAGGAAAGCAAAAATAAAAGGGAAGGTGTACAGATCTCCACTAACTCACTTGATGGTGACACCTCCCCCAATTTGCTTTTTGGTGGTGTGGGGTGCTAAGGATAGAACCCAGGGCTTTGCACGTGCTACAGATACTCCACCACTGAGCTACACCCCAGCCCTTTCCTAGTGTTTTAAGCAATAAGTTTCATATGGGTTCATTTTTTAGGATTGTTGTATATCAGCCATACATATATCTGACAAAAGATGCGACGAGATTATGTAAACAGTGTCTACAATTTCATCTTTTAAAGTACTAAATGATAGCATCTCAAACTCTTGAGAACCCGGCAGTTCCACTCATTAGATACAGGCCAGCAAATGTGTTCATAGGCCCGCCTAAAACGACGTTCAAGACCATCTGTAGTGGTGGCATTCTTAGTATACCAAATCTGCAAACAACTCAAATGTAGACCTAAATATGTTTTGTGATATATATTAGAATATCTAGTATATGAGTATTCATATATAGCGTATATAAGAATAATGTATCCATCCCACACAGCGTGGATAAGTTTCACTGAGTAAAAGGTGCAAGTTAAAAACTATGATATGATTCAAAGGAAAACCGGAGAGCGGGGGATATACCTCAGTGGCAGAGTGCCTGCTTTGTATGTGTAAGGCCCTGGATTGGACCCCCAGCACTGCAAAAAATAAAATTCAAAAGCAAGTAAAATCACATTATCTAAGGATGCATACTTAGAGCTCTAAAGAGAAGAAAACATTGATCAGAAAAATCAGAATAACAATAACCTGTGGAAAGGAGGAGTTTGTGATCAGGAAGTGTTCAGAGGGGAAGGAATGTGAGGATCATGCTGTGTTCACTGACAAGGGTTGCTTTGTGGTCAAAAATTTTACCTTTCCATGTACCTTGTTTCTGATATAGCTCAAAATTTTTCTTAAAGTTCAGAAAGATTCCTAAAGAGGTAAAAAAAAAAAAAAAAAAAAAAAAAGTGATGAAGATAAAGTGATTTTTGTTGGTGGGATGTTAGACTTAGTTTTTAAAGGTCAATTGTGTCTTACCCAAGTAGTCAAAACAGTCTTGAAAGAACAAAGTTATAGGTTCCATACTTTCTAATTTCAAAACAAGTGGTGCTGGCACACAGACAGATATACAGAACAATATCACATGACTTAACCAGGGCACCAAGATTGGGAAAGGATGATCTCATCTGCTATAATATCAGAAGCACAGGCAACAAAAGGAAAAATAAACAAATGGGATTATATCAAACTTCAAAACTTCTCTGCATTAAAGGACACAATAAAATGATACCTATGGAATGGGAGAAAACATTTGCCAAGTCTGATGGGTGATCATGTCCAGGATATGTGAAGAACTTTGAATTCAACAACAAAATTTACCTATTTCTGGGAAAAGGGAGCTGGGTGCAGTGGTGTACCCAAAGTCCCAGCTACTCAGGAGGCTGAGGCAGGAGGGTCACTTGAGCCTAGGAGTCCAAGGCCAGCCTGGGCAAACATAGTGAGACCCTGTCTCAGACAAAGAAAAACAGGGTTTGGGCAGTGGGGAACAAAGGACTTAAATATACATTTCTCCAAAGAAGATGTATAGACAATAAGCTTAGGAAAATTTGCTCAGTATCACAATCATCAGAAATGCAAATGAAAAGCATGATCACCTCACATCTATTAGGATGGTTAGTCAAAAATTACAAGTGGTGACAAAGATGTGAAGAAATTGCCCCTGGTACACTGCTGGTGGGAATATAAAATGGTGTGGCCATTATGGAAAGCAGTATGGTCAGCCCTCTAGAGAATTAAAAGTATTTTATGATACAGTAACCACCCTTTTGGGTATATATCCAAAAGAATTGAAAATAAGATCTCAAAGATAGTTGTATGTCGATGCACATAGTATAGTAGTATTCAAAATAGCCAAGAGGTAGAATCAAATGTCCTAAAAATTGTGGCGTATGTGCACAATGAAATATTGTTCAGCTTTGAAGTAAATCCTGTCAAATACTATAATATCGATGAACCTTGAAGACATTACATTAAGGGAAGTCAGAATTTCAAATACTGCATTTCATGTACTATTAAGTCAAATTAATACAGAACGAATGGTGGGGCTGGGGTTGTAACTCAGTGATAGGGTACTTGCCCAGCATGTGTGAGGCCCTGGGTTTTATCCCTAGTACTGGAAAAGAAAAAGAAAGGTGTGGTGTCAAGGCTGAGGAGAAGAGGGAAGTAGAGAACTGGTATTTAATGTAGAATTTCAGTTAATTGAGGAGGCCGAGACAGGAGGATCACAAATTTGAGGCCAACCTCAGCAACTTAGTGAGACCCTGTCTGTATCAAAATAAAAAGGGCAGGGGATGTGGCTTAGTCGTTAAGCACCCATGGGTTCAATCCCCGGTACTCCCCCGCCCAACACCAAAAAAAAAAAAAGTTCAGCTTCAGAAGATGAAAAAGTTGGGCTGGGGAGATAGCTCAGCTGGTAGAGTGCTTGCCTCACAAGCACAAGGCCCTGAGTTTGATCCCCAGTACCTAAAAAAAAAAAAAGAAAGAAAGAAAGAAAAAGTCCTGGAGACCTGTTGTACAACAATGTGAATATACTTAACACTACTGAACTGTATACTTGCAAATGGTTGATATGAATTTTAACCACAATTTAAAAGTTTTTTTAATTTTTTTTTGTGGCTGAATCTAAAATTTTCTAAATATCTTCATAATTTGTGTTAATTGTGCAATATTTTGGTAACAAATGGTATACAATTTTTTCAAACTTTATCTGTTTTTAATTTTGTTTCCAAAATTAGGGGCTCAATTCTGTATATTTGTAAATATGCTTGTTCCTTATTTCAACTATGTAGTCATCTCAAAAGACAGAAAAGCTGTTCAATTAAATTTCCTTTCATTTTAAAAAAATAAAACTTTGCAATCTAGCAATAGAAGGAAAGATCCTTAATTTCTAAAAGTTAACTATCAAAAACTTGCAGGTGTGTTAGTAGTAAAATATCAGGTACTAAATAAATAGTTCTTAAATAGTTACTTTAGGAAATAAAAATGCTTACTATCTTCACTATTTGTTCATCTCAAGGAAGATTAAATCTTCATTTTTCAGCTGAGGAAACTATAGCCCAAAGGCATAAGTTATTTTGATGAGGCTAGCAGCTAGCAGATAAAAACGAAAGTTTTAAATCCGCCCCAAGGGTTTATATTCTTACAAAAGAATGTCAGTGGAAGAATGTCAAACCAGGCACAACTAAGCAAGTAACTCCAAACATTCCGACTCTGCTCTGTAGGCAAAAAAGCATTTGGGGAGAGGGGGTAGGGGACAATGCTGATAAATGAAATAAGGGCTGCTGTCATCACATAATGTTTTTTCTTGGATTAAGGGGCCTGAAGCATGTGAACTGAATGAAGCCTGTTTAGTGGACTGGAGAAATAATATCTGCTTTTCCCAAGCAGCACAGCAGCGATACTTTTCCTGACTATTCAAAGTCGATGATTCCCGAATTAAGTGGTTCAACTTATGGGTTTTCAACTTTATTGATGGTGAAAAAGTGATACATATATCCATTCTTAGAATCTTGAGTTTTTATCTTTTCCCTGACTGATTCCCAGTATGTAGGGTACAACACTGTCTCAGGATGCTGGGCAGCTCCCAGTCACACAAACACAGGTAAAAAACAGATGTTCTACAATGTACTATATCGCTGCCATTTTTTGGATGCAGGTATTCAATACGTTACATGAGACATTCAACACTTTATTATAAAATACTCTGGTTAGATGATTGTGCCCAACTGTGGGCTCTGTGTTTTGAACCATTGTAGGCTGCACTGTGATATTCATAACTCAGATGATCAAATGCTGTTATAGCTTGAGTATGAGACGTCCTCCAAAAGCTCCTGTGCAAATGCAGGAGTATTCAGAGGTGAAATGATCAGATTATGAGAACCGTCACCTGACTGGTGGATTAACCCATTCAATGGGTTAATGATTTGAATGGATTACTAAGTGGTAATTATAGGAAGATGAGGCATGGCTAGAGGTGAATCACTTGGCAGGGGCCGGGGGGTCTTGGGGATTTTGTATTTTATCCCCGGCTCCTCCTGTTGTCACTTCTTACAAACTGAGTAGCTTCCTTCCACCATGAAGTTCTACCTCCCCTTGGGTCCAGAACAGCTGAGTCAGCCAACCATGGTCTGAAACCTCTGAAATCATGAGCCAAAAATCAACCTTTTCTCCTCTAAATCACTCTGCTCAGGATTTGGTCACAGTGAGTAAAAGCTGACTAACAAATGCATTTTTGACCTATGATACTTTGAACTTAATGATGTGCTTGTTGGGCTATAAACCCATGGTAAGTAAAGAAGCATTTAATAGAAAAAGTAATCAGTAAATGTATATGTTTGTCTTTGTAAATAAAGTTACTTTGGAGCTATGAGGCCTTGTTACCAACCACAGAGAATGTTAGTCACAAAGTATGTGCTTATTGTCTGCTACTCGTTTATTAGTCAGTGATGCTGGTATTTTTACTCAGGTGATTTCTAATTTCATAATATTCGACAAAATTTTGGTTTTGTGGACAGAAGTCCTGTACTATTTTCATATTTTCATACTACTCTACCTTGCATAAGGCAGCTTTAAGTGGAAGATATTCTTGTAGATATTTCAGAAATTTATAGTAATTAAAAAATTTACACATGAATTAAAACTTTTCCTGATTATTTTCTCATCACAGACTAAGTACATTTTTCAGTAAATTTTTTAAACAGTGTGATGGCTTGAGTATGATTTGTCCCCACCAAGGCTTAATCACTTTGAGGCTTAATCAAAGTGGCAGTGCCAAGAAGTGGTACCAAGTGGAAGGTGTTGGGTCATGGGGGCAGAACCCACCTGAGTAGATTAAAACTGTCTGGTGGGAGTGAGTTCTCCCTCTTTAGGACTAGTTACTGCCATGGCAGGTTGCTATAAATCAAGGTTGGCTTCCTTATCTTTCTCTTGCTTCCTGTCTTTTCACGAAAACTTCCTCTGCACATGCCTTCCTGCCCTTCCCTTCTTCTACCAAGTATGGAGCAGCACAAAGATCTCACCAGAAGCCCAGCAGGTACAGCAACCCAGTCTCAGACTTCCAGCCTCCAGAACTATGAGCTACATAAATCTTTTTATAGAAAATAAATTACTCATGCTAGGTGCTGTGGCACAAACCAATAATCCCAGCTACTTGGAGGCTGAGGAGAGAGGATCTCAAGTTCAAGGCCAGCTTCAGCAACTTCGCAAGACCCTGTCTCAAAGCAACCACCACAACTATTTTGAGACCGCTGGGTCAACTGCTTTAGGAAAGTCCAATCTGGCTAAAACATGTATGGTAAGAACCCCAAACAATACCACAATTTGCACTGTAATCTAAAAGTCACAGTAAGAATTAGTAAGCACATTTTGGCTAGGCTGTTTGTTTTGGGATTCTAAAAGTAGTACACAGTCATCTGTATTGTCACTAAAGAAAAAGGAGACTGTCAGCACCACATCCCTGAATGCCCCTTTTCTGTTCCCAAAACAACTAGCAAAATGAAGGGAATAAAAAGAGCAAGAGCAAGCCTGGGTCAGAAAAGTTGTGTGTATGTGTGTGTATACATACATACACACACACACACACACACACACAGAAGCAAGAGCACATTTACCACTGAGCTACCTGCCCCCTTTCTCTCTCCTCTCTCCCTCTCCAGTAAAGATTGAATGGCGGGGCAGGCACTTTACCACTGAGCCACATCCCAGCCCTTTTACATATTTAGAGACCAGCTTACTGAGTTGCTGTGGCTGACCTGGAACTTCTGATCCTCCTACCTCAGCCTCCCAAGTTGCTGGGATAGCCAGTGTGTGCCACTGCACCTGGCTAAATACATATTATCTTGAAAGACAGTGTTTTTCTCTTCCGCACACTGAGAACTAGGGCACTTTTAGCAAGATCACCAGGAGAACTATTCCCTAGGATGTTGGTCGTACGAACAAGCTAATGCGGATGTCGTTGCCAATGCAGCCTAACATATAAAACCCCTGAGTAGAGATGGGCACAGACTGAAGGTACTGTGGAAAGGATATGTGTCCAGCCAGCTGCCACTGGACAAAACACCACGTGGAAGAGGAGGTGCTGTCTTCTCAGGTGCTCACCACTGAACTCTTCTTGGAGCAGTCACTGGCCTCTGGTAAGTATCCCCCCATTAAATCATATGTCTCACAGCCTGTCTCTGGCATTTTCTTTGGCCTCTTTGAAACTTACCCAACTACCCTGGCACAAAGAGGCTTGTGGGCGTGACAATCCCAAAGTCAAGTCTAAAGGATTTTACAAAAAGGGTACACTAGATGTCGCTATGTAACTCTGCCTGCTATAGGAGAGCCTTAGCAATAGGGTGTCATTTGTAAGTAATACTGTGAAGTTGTTCTTGTTGCATGCTGGATCAAAAATACTATTAGGTGTTAATTATTCATGCAATTACATTAAAGTAGATATAAAGGTAGAATAATAGGGAATCAGTAAGTAGGACCCAAGCATTATTCCCAGCATAATATATATTCCCATCATCAAGGTTTACCAAACAAGTTTAGATCATTTATTTTTCACTCACAACTTTCATAAGAACAAGAGCCTTTTATAAGACCAACTTGTATAGTAAATCCTTAACTATCAGGGTAATAATGTTTTTATTTCCATTTTTTAGAGATCTATGTGTTGCAATACATACACATGGTTCAAAAGTTTAAATACAATACATTGAAGATACAATGAAAAGTCTTATCGATGGCCCCCACGAACCAGTTTCCTGCCCCATCCACAACCAATGTTACCAGTTTTTGTGAATCTTTCGAGAGACAATATCACATACACACACACACACACACACACACACACACACACACACACACCAACACACAATATTCATCTTCTTACATGGATGGTACCATACTCTGCATACTATTTCATGCATGAATTTTTATTTAACAATATTTTGGAGATTTTAGTTTTGTTCAATTACATTTATTAGTGGTTAGTTACACAATATTCCAGGTGATAATTTAGGTAACCCAACTGATGGATTTACTATGTCATTTCTAATAGTTGTAGTTATAAGTGACACTACAATGAATCATCTTGTATATACATCATTTTGCACATTATAAGCGTAAAATAAATTTCCAGAAGTGGAAACTGGACCAAAGTGTAGGTATAATTGCAATTTTGATAGAAAAATGTTAATATTATATGTCTTGATAGCTAAGGCATTCTCCCTCTTTCTGTGTCCTTTCACCTTTTAGGTGAAAGAGAAAGACAAGAATATCTATAACCATGTAAAATTTAATCCTAAGTAGGAACAGCCAGGTGTATTTCTTTTCTGTAAGGTTCTTCCTCATTATCTGTCCCTCTTTTTATCTCTCAATAGTCTTTTACTTCTTTATGTTTTTGTTTGTATTTATTTATTATTTATTTATTGGCACTGGGAACTGAACCCAGAAGCACTTTACCACTTAGCTACATCCCCAGTTCTTTTTATTTTGAGACAGGATCTTGCTAAGTTATGAAAGTCTTGCCAAGATGCTAAGGCTGGTCTTGAATCTGTATCCTCCTTGAATCTGTATCCTCAGCCTCCTGAGTTGCTGGAATTACAGGCAAGTGTCATTGTGCCTGGCTCTCAATTGGCTTTTATATAACAGCTTCCCTGCCCCTTCTAATTTTCATCTTCTAATTTCCCCATGTGTTCATAAAGCAGATCTCCAAACTTGTTAGGTTTCTTTTTAAAAGAAAATCAAAAACTACATTGACATTATAATTTGTTTCTCCAACTGGAGCTCAGAGTTCTACCTTTGATTAAAATTTATAATCTGAGCTATTCAGATTTTTATGCATAATTTCTGTAAAGCATAGCTCTATGCTTTAATATTTTTATCTTTAAAAGTTTACCATATGAATCTTGACATAGGACTTTAACAAAGCTGAGAATTAATATTGTCAAAATGGCCATACTACCTAAAGTGCTATACAAATTCAATGCAATTCCAATTAAAATCCCAATGACGTACCTTACAGAAATAGAGCAAGCAATTATGAAATTCATCTGGAAGAATAAGAAACCCAGAATAGCTAAAGCAATCCTTAGCAGGAAGAGTGAAACAGGGGGTATTGCAATACCAGATCTTCAACTCTACTACAAAGCAATAGTAACAAAAATGGCATGGTATTGGTACCAAAATAGAAAGGTAGATCAATGGTACAGAATAGAGGACACGGACACAAACCCAAATAAATACAATTTTCTCATACTAGACAAAGGGGCCAAAAATATGCAATGGAGAAAAGATAGCCTCTTCAACAAATGGTGCTGGGAGAATTGGAAATCCATATGCAACAGAATGAAACTAAACCCATATCTCTCACCATGCACGAAACTAAACTCAAAATGGATTAAGGACCTCGGAATCAGACCAGAGACCCTGCATCTTATAGAAGAAAAAGTAGGTCCAAATCTTCACCTTGTTGGTCTAGGACCAGACTTCCTTAACAGGACTCCCATAGCACAAGAAATAAAAGCTAGAATCAACCACTGGGATAGATTCAAACTAAAAAGCTTTCTCTCAGCAAAGGAAACTATCAGCAATGCGAAGAAAGAGCCTACAGAGTGGGAGAATATCTTTGCCACTCATACTTCAGATAGAGCACTAATCTCCAGAATCTATAAAGAACTCAAAAAACTCTACTCCAAGAATTCAAATAATCCAGTCAACAAATGGGCTAAGGAAATGAATAGACACTTCACAGAAGAAGATCTACAAGCAATCAACAAACATATGGAAAAATGTTCAACATCTCTAGTAATAAGAGAAATGCAAATCAAAACCACCCTAAGATTCCATCTGACCCCAATTAGAATGGCGATTATCAAGAATACGAGCAACAACAGGTGTTGGCGAGGATGTGGGGAGAAAGGTACACTCATACACTGCTGGTGGGGCTGCAAATTAGTGCAGCCACTCTGGAAAGCAGTGTGGAGATTCCTTAGAAAACTTGGAATGGACCCTCCATTTGACCCAGCTATCCCACTCCTTGGCCTATACCCAAAGGACTTAAAATCTGCATACTACAGAGATACAGGCACATCAATGTTCATAGCTGCTCAATTCACAATAGCTAGACTATGGAACCAACCTAGATGCCCTTCAATTGATGAGTGGATAAAGAAACTGTGGTATATATACACAATGGAATATTACTCAGCCATAAAGAATGATAAAATTATGGCATTTGCAGGCAAATGGATGAAATTGGAGAATATCATGCTAAGTGAGATAAGCCAATCTCAAAAAGCCAAAGGACGAATGATATCACTAATAAGTGGAGGATGACACATAATGGGGGGGAGGGATGGGTTAGTGTTAGGGTTAGAGTTAGGGTTAGGGAGGGGGGCAAGTATGGAGGAAGGAAGTACTGTATAGAGGGTAAAGAGGGGTGGGAGGGGTGGGGGGAAGGGAAAAAAATAACAGAATGAATCAAACAACATTGCTCTATGTAAATTTATGATTACACAAATGGTATGCCTTTACGCCATGTACAAACAGAGAAACAACATGTATCCCATTTGTTTACAATAAAAAAAAAAAAAACAAAGCTGAGCATAGAACATTGAATTTATGCACTAGATTCATACACTGGGCATTCAGTTGTTCTCTCTGCAATATAGTGTTTTGGGTCTAAATGTGTCAATATGATAGATTGCTTTAGGCCTGAGCTCCTTTGAGTGCTGTGCTGGTTTTAAAGTTCTCATTGACCAGCTCCAAATCCAGCTCCTCCCCTCCTTGCACTCTGACATTATTGTTCCAAAGATGCAAATGCTATTTTAGTTTCCACCATAGGAAGATCCAGAGGAGGTAGGGCAGGAGGAGGAAGATGGGACTTGGCCGTTAATCCTGTCAAAATCCTACATGTCTTCCTCCCTTAACTCTGGCAGCAACAACTAGTTCCAGTTTCACTGAGTGCCCTCAGAGAAACTCAGGCAGAACCTCCTCAGAGATCTGGATCTAGTTCTATGGGCCCCCTTCCTACCCATTGCGAAATTCTAAGATCCCAGTCTATTTCCTTTGTGCCTTAGCACCAGGGGTGGCAGCTGCTGTCTGCAGTTACTATCTTTGTGACCTCAATAGTCTTCATGCATTCTCTGTTCTCCATTGCTTATTTAACCAATCCCCACATGAAACATTCTGTTAAAATAAATGGTATGGTTTCTTTTTCTCCTGATAGAATGACTACAGTCATATTTTTTCAAGAAAAATAAGTATAAAATGTTCTAGTTAACTATATATTTCGAATTGATACTTGAGAATTTACAGAGGTCAGTACTGTCACAGTCTCAGTAAAAGCAGCCACATTTACTAAAATCACTTCTAGTCATTTAGAAAAATCTAGAAAACAGGGCATCTTGAAAAAGGGACTGAAAAATAATTTTTTAGGCTAAGATATCAGTTTCTGCAGGTTCTAATTCCATATAAACACTAAGGTAAACTGCAGGACAGAGAAGGCTATTTTAAGCTGAGTCTGAAACATGATAGGTGGCTAAAACAAGTGAATGCAGAGAATGTAACTGCTTGACAATGACCCTTGAACTTAGGATTGGAGCCTTATCTCAAATAGGTTTCTCTAAAGTAGGTTTGGCAGCATGTAGATCATTCAGAAAGTATTTATGGAATGTTTCCTATATAAATGGCTGGCACTCTAGGTACTAAGAGTTCTCCCATGAGCAAAACTGACCCACAAGAAATTACCATCTTGTGATACTGGAGATTGAACCCCAGCCTCTGAATGCTAAGTTAGCACTCTGCCATTGAGCTATACATCCCCAGTCCTTTAAAAAAAAAAAAAAAAAAAAAAAAAAAAAAAAAAAAAAAATTTAAATTTGAGAAAGGTTCTCTGTAAGTTACCCAGGCTTATCCTCAAACTCACTAAACTCCTGCCTCAGCCTCTGAGTAGCTGAGATTATAAGCATGTGCCACCACATCTGGCCTGATTTATACTCAAAGAATGTAAAACCAGACACAGTGGCACATACCTGTAATCCCAGCAGTTCAGGAGGCTGAGGCAGGAGGATCAAGAGTTCAAAGCCAGCCTCAGCAAAAACTAGGCACTAAGCAACTCAGTGGGACCCTGTCTCTAAACAAAATAAAAATTAGGACTGGGGATGTGGCTCAGGGGTTGAGTGCCCCTGAGTTCAATACCCAGTACCTCCCTCCCCCCCCCCAAAAAAAAAGAAGAATGTAAAGAAGATAAGCAACTTCTCAGTCTGAGCAAATAGAACCTGATTTAATTCTCCAATTTAGAACACCCAAAATGAATAGATTCAATAATGTGAGTGCTTCCTTAAGAAAGGATTAAAGTTGACCAGGTTTTGGTTCCTAACTACTGTGAGCCTGTAAAAGGTACCAAGGTTTCCCAGAGAAGTGACTGATTCCAGGGCTCTGACATGAAAAGTACAAAGAGCCAGGAATGTGTTGCACCAGAAAGTAATGATGCACTCAGCTTGGTGGTGCATGCTTATAATCCCAGCTACCTGGGAGGCTGAGGGGATAGGATTGCAAGTTTGAGCCCAGCCTTAGCAATTTAGCAAGACTCTGTCTCAAAAAAAAAAAAAAAAAAAAAAAAAAGTGCCGGGGGTGTAGCTCAATGGTACAATGCCCCTGCATTCAATGCCCAATATGGGGGAGGGAGTGAAAAATTGATGGGACATTATAAAAGGACATGGGTTAGATGGCAGGGTCTCCCGGTTAAGAGTATATGTGTGTACAAACTCACACACACACACACAATAAATTTTATAAACCACTAAAAGAGCCTAGAATCAACAGCATCCTAGGAACGATAAGCATATTTTGGTCCCATATCTTGGTTTCTAGATGCTGTTCTGGCCTTAAAGGAATGAGAGCTCTTTGGAGAAATGGCTAATTCCAAGACTTTTGGATAGGAAAAAAGGGTGAGGTGAGCCTGGAACGCGTTGCTGTGACAGAAAATAAGGAAGTGCTTTAAAAATGATGGGGATTTGTCAAAAGAATAAAGGATTAGATTAAAGGGGTTCCTTCTGATCAAATCTGGGACAATATGAACATGGAAAAATGTACTAGTGTTAGATTATAATTCATTGACTAAAATTGAGATGTTAGTCCATACTGATAAAAACAAATGATGAAGTAAATCAATTAGGAGAAAGGAAGACACTTCCTTATAGTCAAATATGACCTAATAAGTCTAGAAGGATTAACGGTGTTAGAAAAATCACCATTTGGCAATCAACAGTAATAACTGATTCAGATAAGTATCCTGAATAGATGTGAAAATGTTGAACAGAATACTTAGGTAGCCTCACAGTGTCTCCCATGAATTACTTACCGTGTACAGAGAAAAATGGTAACAATAATGAAGAAATCTGGCAGATAACCCCTTGATCTAGTAATCAAAGTTCACCTGACCAGTAATGAGACAAATCAATACCAAGTACTTCCGGATAAGATAGCCGAGACTGTCCCTTCTGTGAGAGTCTTGTTCTGATGTATGACTTAAGTCTGACTGTAGAAAATATCATGTTACCTTGCCTTGTTCTGGTTTATTTTTATTTTTTCCACAGTATTTCTTGGAGTGAACATAGGGCATGGCAAAATAAGGTATTTACAAGTTCTTAATGTTTAAGAATGAAGTTTATCCACACAGCCCAGAAGGAAATTCATTTTTGTAATAATAGTATGAAAATAATAATACATAAAGACAATTCAGGAGCTGCACTACTACTGCTCTGGAAGGAAAGGCCTGGGCAAAAACCCTGACCATGACCTCCTGCAGGCCGCTGCCGCCACTGCTGCGGCTAAGTCTGCAGCTCGCTGCCGGCCCAGGAGGCGCCCGCCCAGGAGGCGCTGCCCAAGTTGCGGGCCGCGGGTGCAGGCGGATCATCCCGGGGGCTGCGTGGAGGAAGAGGGTGGGGGACGGCTGGCGTAGGACTGTGCGAAGCCGGGGACTGTCTCAGGAGAGAGGGCGACCATGCGGGGTCTACCCCCCAACAGCGTCCCAGCCGTGCAGGAGGCGCCTTTTCCGGCGCTGCTGCCGAACCGGGGCGGCTGCCGCTGCCACCGCGCCTGCGCACCCACGAAGGCGCATCCCAAGCCCAGTAGACCCTAGGCAGGCACCACCGGTCTCCGGACGTGACCCGCTGATACAGAAGATTCAGGGACCTCCACCGCTCCCGCTCGGCCCAGTCCTGGGACGGTCCAAGCCTGGGCTGGGCGCTGCCGCAGCTCCGTGCTGCAGCAACTCCAGACGGGGGTCTTCCGAGGGTCTCACCCTCTACGTGCCTGATTGTGACCCTCGAGGCTTCTACCCGGAGCGACAGTGCCGCTTCTCCCAGGGACAGCCCCGAGGTCCCTGCTGGTGGGCCAGCCCCTGCTGGGTCTCCAGATGGCGATGGAAGCTCCCTGTGTCCCACCGCGAGCAGCGGCTAACACCGTGTGGAGAGCAGAGCGGCAGGGCCACTGGTGGGAGCTGTCATGTTGGATTATGGAAAAATTGTTAGTGTCACCCTGGGGTGTTAATAAAGCTGTGTTGGGGGTTGAAAAGGGAAGAGAAAAGAAAAAAAAAAAAAAAAGACAATTAAAGCTGCAGATAATTTGTAAGAAACAACTTAGTCTAAAAGACAATAAAATTGGAACAAATATTATAAAGGTGCAAGAATGCAGTCTGAGGAATCTTGGATTGTTCCAGTGTGCAAAGAATTTATAGCAACTTAGACCATTCTAAGAATAAATTACATTTCCATTTACACAGCCTTAGAGGTTTAATCACATATCCTCTAAAAATAGAAAATTATTCCTAAATTTTACTCATACTACTTAAATAGTGGTATTAATAATCTTGCTCATGTTACTCATATGTCCAGTCTGATCATTCCAACAAGGAGAAACAAGTTATTTCAATTCACAAGCTGCCCTGCTTTGATCTTTATATTCCCCTAGTTTGTAATTTAAATGAGGGAGGAATGATTTAAATATTTTTAAAATTTGAAATTCTTGAAGTCAAAAGGGAAAAATACTTTTTTTCCCCACAGTGTTTCAAGCATCACAAATTGTAGAAAATTTAAGTAATTGCTAGTGTTATGTAGGTTAACTGTAATTGTGTAAGAGTCATTGATATTCAGTTTCTCTCAGAAGAATAAAGTTAGTTAATTCCAATAACATCTGAAGCTACTGCTCTCTAAGGAATGTTTGATTCTCTAAAGCTATTCCTTCCCAACTGACTACATTCCAGACTTAGAGATATCCAAGCATACTGAATGAATTTTTTGGAAGTTTCATTGTATTTGCAAATTTAGGGCTGACTCCAGCTACGCTGTACTCGTGTGAATAGACTTCCTAGTATCCACAGCAAAAAAAGTATCTTAAGTGATATGAAGTTTGGATTATGACAAAACTACTACATATTTCAGTTCAAAATGGCCCAGCACATAAACAAAAATTTAAGGATGAATAGAACTATTTCTACTCCTTTTGTTGAACTTTAATCTCTTCATTTTTTTTTCCCTGTTTAACATTTGCTGCTTTTTATTTTTTTCAAGCCTGTATATTTCTCCCTAAAATTTTCTGTTGGCAAATCCATGGCCGCTGTGTGGCCCTTTTTATGCCTCTTATTGTTGCTGGGGTTTTTTGATTGGTTGGTTGATTTTTTTCATTTTTGGTTTCTTTGGTGTATGTGTCTTGCTGGGGGAAAATCCAGGGTCTCAAATATGGTAGGAAAGTGCTCTGCCACTCAGCTCAAAATTGTATTTTGAGACAGTCTCGCGAAGTTGCCTCAGTCTTAAGAGTAGCTAGGATTCCAGGTGTGCATCCCTGTGCCTTGTACCTACCTCTCCTATGTCATCAAGAAGTTGCCTTGTTCTGTACAGCATACTAATGGTGTACATCACCGCTCTTATACATGAAAGAACAAGGCTAACATCCTCAATGTGAAGCAAACTAAATCAGCAGGGACTCCTTTTTTCTTCTGCTGTTCTGGAGATGGAACCAAGGGCATGATAGGCAAGTGCTCTATCACTGAGCCACAACACCCCCCCCCCCCCCACCCAACCCCAGGGATTTCTTTTTTGGTAACTGGGCATTTTCTATGGCAACCCAGGTAGTTCAGGATGATGTCTCATGTTACAGAGAGGAAGCTCATGTCAAGCTCCTTCCACAGACTTTGTCACTTGTGTCTGTCTTTAAATTCCTGTGACTACAGGTTCCCAAACATGGCTGATTATAAGAATTATCTGTGGAATCTTTTTTAAATGACACATTCCAGGACTCCTTATCAGACTTAGTAAAGTAGAATCTTTTGAGGCCTCAAAATGGCTGTTTACCCAGGAGCTTTGATGAGAATTGGCAACCTCTATTTCTGAAGGCCAGGCTGCCTGTAAAAGCTGTCAGGTTTGTGGACTGTAGCCATGAGGTGACTCAAGTTGCCTCATATTTATGTACCATATATGGGGTTTAGTTTAGGGCTTGCCATATCCTAGGTGTGCCTCTTTACTCTGGACACACCATATTCTATGCTTTTAATTGCAGAAAGAGGGAAATGTCAAGTTATCTGGCAGCTAGAGACTGGGCAAAAGGACTCACATACCTTTAATTCCCTATCAAATGCGATGCTCCTGAATGTGCGAGTATCACTTTCACTGTTTTCAGACACCTGCACAAAGAGGGGTGATTTTCTAGAGTCTGCACCTCAGCCTCAGAGCTGGGTCTGCTCTTTTGCCATGGGCTGTGGTAAAGGGGTTGCTCCTAGTCTTACAGTCAAGGCTCTATCTGGGATACCCTTCCAAAAAGAATGCATGTGTGTGCTGACTTTATAACACTGTTCAGAATGGAAATTATAGGCCCATTAAAAGCAAACAGAGGGGCTGGGTTTGTGTCTCAGTGGTAGAGCGCTCGCCTAGCCCTGGGTTCAATCCTCAGCACCACGTAAAAATAAATAAATAAGGGTAGTGTGTTCATCTACAAGTAAAAAAAATTTAAAAAGAAAAAGCAAAGAGGGGCTGGGGATGTGCCTCAGTGGTACGGCACTTGCTTAGTGTGCATGAGGCCCTGAGTTCAATTCCCATACCACAAAACAAACAAAAACAAGATTCTTAACAAAAAAAAATCCAATAATGAAAGTGTTAGTGAATGTTACTCTTTGCTATGGCTTGATTGTGTTCCCCCAACATTTATGCATTTGATCCTTAATTCCTTAAGGTGGAAATATGGGGAGGTGGTTCCTAGTGGGAAGTGCTTGGGTCCTGGGGACTGAGCCCACAGCAAAAGAATTCTTTTCTGGCTGAAATAGGTTATTTATTTGGAGAGTTCTGTCCCTTTTTCTTTTGTCCTTCTGCTTTCAGGCATTTGTCAAAAGTGGCATGAGGCCCTTACCAGATGTGATCACCTGATTGTGGATTTTCCAGCCTCCAAAAATGTGCACCAGCGTAAATGTCTTTCCTTTAGAAATTATTCAGTCTCAAGTGTTCTGTTATAGCCACAGGAAATGGACTAAGATGGTCCACTTGGCCAATAGAAGACAGCAGAAGTAATGGATTGACACTGCTGAGATTAAGTTATAAAGAAGAGTGCAGCATCTGCCTTGGCTGCTCTCCTTTCTATCTTGATGTATTCACTCTGCAGAAGCAATGTCAGGAGATGCTGTATGCAGAGGACCACGTGTTCAGTAACTAGTTTCCTGCCAATAGCCAAATCTAAGAGCTTAGAAGCAGATCCTCCAGTTAAGTCTTTCACAGATGCAGTCCTGGTCAACAGCCTGACTAAAACCTCCTGGGAGATCCTGAGCCAGAATCACCCAAGGCAGCCACATCCAGATTTCTGACCCTCGAAAAATGTGAGATAATAAATATTTGTTGTTTCATGCCCGTAAATTTTGGGGTAACTCGAATAGGCAGCAATAACTAAAGTAGAATAGAAGAAATACAATAGCAAAGCAAGCCAAATTTATTGATATGGGTACAGTAAATAAACAAAGTGTTCTAGGTCATTGTTTCAGCTCGAAAGGCTGGGAGTGACGAATGGTTTGGCTGAAATTTAAATTCAACATTAGCCTATACTAAATGAATTAAACTTCCTAGTTATGCCAAATAAGAAGGTACACTGTGTTAATAAAGATTCTTCTTTATCAACGAGGAACCATCTTTGAGCGTGTTCTCCAAGAGCCCACTCATAGCAAGAAACTTCTCAAATTTACCCAGAATCCCTCACTCTTGGTATCTGGTTTGATCAGAGTCCTCATCTCATCCTGTTCCAGTGATATCTGACCTCTCTGGCCTGCCTTCGGCAAGAATCCGGTTTATCCCCTTTATCTCATGCCTTGCTTTCTATGTTTTCAGTTACCAGTAGTCAACTGTGGCTTTGTATCCATCTCCCACCACCACAAGAAGGGTGAGCACGGTACAGGAGATATTCTGAGAAAGAGAGAGATCACATTCACATCTTGTTATGGTACATTGTGATGATATATTGTATAGTACATTAATAGTTATGAACTGCTTTATTTTATTATTAGTTATTAATCTCTTGCTGAACTTAATTTATAAATGAAACTTTATCATAGTTTTGTACATATAGGAAAGAAACAAATTATAGGGCCTTGTACGATCCAGTTTCAGCATCCATTGAGGGCTTAGAACAGATCCCCTGTGAATAAGGGAGAATGCTGTAAATTACTTTAGCAAGATATACCCTGGCCTGTTAGTAAGCTTCTATTCATCAGCCCCTCAACTCTGTTTCTTTCCCCAATTTTCTTTGTTGGTTTGGAGTTGAGCCCAATCTCTCTTTCCTACTGCAAACCTTTTTTAGTAGTCCCATATTTACTGTGATAATACTAAATAAAATCAGAATCATTTTTCTTTAATAGAGAATAGAATGCTACAGTAGATTTCCTATTTTTTCCCAATTTGGCTTTTTATTAGTGTGTTATAGTATAATATTGGGATCATTAGGACATAACTATACAAGCATGGAATATAATTTGCTCCAATTCCATCATCAGTACTTCTCTTTTCCTTCCCTTCCTTCTTTCCCCTGTTCCCTCTTCTACTCCACTGGTCTTCTATTTATTTGTAGTTTTTAAATTTTTTTTAAAAATTTTTTGGGTGCCAGGGATTGAACTCAGGGGCACTCAACTACTAAGTCACATCCCCAGACCTATTTCATGTTTTATTTAGAGACAGGAACTCACTGAGTTGCTTTGTGCCTCATTTTTGCTGAGTCTGGCTTTGAACCTGAGATCCTCCTGCCTCAGCCTCCCAAGCCACTGGGATTACAGGCGTGCACTACGGCGCCCAGCTGTAGTTTTTTAAATTAGTGCTTTATAGATATACATAAAGGTGAAATTCACTATGGTATATTCATATACATACACAGCATAATTTGGTTGATTTCATTCCATAGTTTTTCTTGTCCCTTCTCCGTCCCCCTAAATCCTTTTCCTCTACCTCCACTGATCTCTTCTATTTTCATGGGTTTTCCCCTTTGCATTCCCCCCTTTATTTTGGTTTAGTTTCTGCATATGAGAGAAAATATTTGACCCTGGACTTTCTGAGTCTGGCTTATTTCACTTAGCATGATGTCAACCATTTACCAGAAATGTCATAATTTCATTCTTCTTTATGACTAACACTAACATATACCACACTTACTTTATCCATTTATCTGTTCATAGGCACCTGGGCTGGTTCCATAATTCGGCTGTTGTGAATTGCACTGCTATAAACATTGATGTACTTCTATCACTAAAGAATGCTGAACTTACTTCTTTGGATAAATACCAAGGAGTGGGATAGCTGGGTCATATGATGGTTCTATTCGGGGGAGGAGGGTGTTGTTTGTTTGTTTTCTGCAAGGAACCTCCATACTTCTTTCCAGAGTGGTTGTACTTATTTGCAGTCCCACCAACAATGTATAAGTGTGCCTTTTTCCCAACATCCTTGCCCGCATTTATTATTATTTGTATTCTTCAAAATCGCCATTCTGACTAGAGTAAGAGCAAATCTCAATGCAGTTTTGATTTGCATTTCCCTGATTGCTAGAGATGTTGCACATTTTTTCATGTATTTGTTGGCCATTTGTATTTCTCCTTTTGAGAAGTGTCTATTTAGTTCTTTTACCCATTTACTAATTGGGTTTTTTGGTGTAAAATTTTTTTAGTTCTTTACATATCTGAGTATTTATCTGTGGAGCAGCTGGCAAAGATCTTCCATTCTGTGGGCTCTCTCTTCACACTCTTGGGTCTCCTTTGTTGTGCAGAAGCTTTTTAATTTGATGTAGTCCCACTTACTGGTTCTTGGATTTGTTTCTGTGCTTTAGGAGTCTTGTTAAGGAAGTCAGTGCCTGAGCAGTATGTTGGAGCACTGGGCCTACATTTTCCTCTAGTAGTTGCAGAGTTTCTGGTCTAATTATTAGGTCTTTTTTTAAATTTATTTTTATTGTGAACAAATGGGATACATGTTGTTTCTCTGTTTGTACATGGAGTAAAGGCATACCATTTGTGTAATCATACATTTACATAGGGTAATGGTGTTTGATTCATTCTGTTATTTTTTCCCTTCCCCCCACCCATCCCACCCCTCTTTTCTCTCTATACAGTCCCTCCTTCCTCTATTCTTGCCCCCTCCAACACCCATTGTGTCATCATCCACTTATCAGCGAGATCATGTGTCATTTAGTTTTTTTGAGATTGGCTTATCTCACTTAGCATGATATCCTCCAATTTCATCCATTTGCCTGCAAATGCCATAATTTTATTATTCTTTATGGCTGAGTAATATTCCATTGTATATGTATACCACAGTTTCTTTATCCATTCATCAATTGAAGGACATCTAGGTTGGTTTCACAATCTGGCTATTGTGAATTGGGCAGCTATGAACATTGATGTGGCTGCATCTCTGTAGTATGCTGATTTTAAGTCCTTTGGGTATAGGCCGAGGAGTGGGATAGCTGGGTCAAATGGTGGTTCCATTCCCAGCTTTCTGAAGAATCTCCACACTGCTTTCCAGAGTGGCTGCACTAATTTGCAACCCCACCAGCAGTGTATGAGTGTATCTTTTCCCCCACATCCTCGCCAACACCTATTGTTGTAATTATTAGGTCTTTAATCCACTTCGAGTTGACTTTTGTGCAGGGGGAGAGATAGTAATCTAGTTTCATTCTTCTAACATGGATATCCAGTTTTGTCAGCACCATTTGTTAAAAGGCTTAGATTTTCTATTTTAAGATGTACTTGCCAGCTATGCTGGTGCATACCTATAATTCTAATGACCTGGAAGGCTGAGTAAGGAGGATGGCAAGTTTGAGATCAACCTCAGCAACTTAGCAAGAGCCTCTCTTAAAATAAAATAATACAAAGGACTGGGGATACGGCTTAGTGGTAAAGCAACCCTGGGTTCAGTCTCCAGAGCAGTACAATGCCCACTTCCTAACTATCGCCTTTGAAAGAGTCCAGGGAACAATTCTTTATCAGGGATGTTAAATATAGATTCATAAGAGGAGTCCAGCATTCCTAAAGATAGATGTTTTCACCATTCTCTATAGGTCAAGAATGATGTTAGGAATTACTATTGTCAGATTGGAGCCCCCTAAATTCAATAGAATCCTGGGGTGAATGGGGCTAAGTAGTATCACATAATCACAGAAGACCAGGCAGCCATGGTTACTGTAATGGGCAACAGAAATAATAATCATAATGGCTTGATCTGCCGAGATCTTTGGCATTGGCTAACTGATCATGGTGCCCTCAGAGCTAGAATAGATGGGCAGCCTACTAAATTAGTTTTTCTCTATAAATGAAAAGACTCCAGACCTGGTGAACAGAAGTCTGATTTGAATCTTCACAGTGAAGAATTATGACCCCTAAAGCAATTTCCACTCTTCTTTCTGGTCAGAGATCTAGAGCCCTTTGAACTATAGGAGGCTAAATCCTCGTCTTAGTTTGTGCCTATATCATAACAAAATTCCTCACACTGCTAAATAATGGAAATGTGTTTCTCATAGTTCTTGAGGATGGGAAGCCAGCAGATTTGGTGTTGGGTAAAAGGCTTCCTCTCTGCTTTCAAGATATTGGCCTCTGGTTTAGTCTTCACATAGCACAAGAGATGGAAAGGCAGAAGGGACAAACTGGCTCCCTCAAACCCTTTTATAAGTGCACTAATTCCATCCACGAGGACTTAATTGCCTCTCAAAGTCCTATCCCTAATTCCATCATCTTGGGGGTAAATTCTAACGTGAATTTTGGAGGAACATATTCATTCATTCATAGAACTGTGATAAACTGAGCATGGTGGCGCACCCCTGTAACCCCAGTGGCACGGGAGGCTGGGGCAGGAGGATTGTGAGTTCAAAGCCAGCCTTAGCAACTTAGTGAGACCCTAAGCAACTAAGACCTTGTCTCTAAATAAGATATAAAATGGGTGGGGATGTGGCTCAGTGGTAAAGTGCTCTGGGTTCAATCCCTGTACTGCTCCCCCCCCCCCCCCCCCCAAAAAAAGAAAAGCCAACAAAACCGCTATTCAATCAAACTTTTATATTGTAAAAACTTCTCCTAATCTTCCCCAAAGTGACCTAAATTCATTTATCAGTTTGTACAATAAAGAAGGAGAAAAAGACAAACTTTTTAGATATTTTTGGATGCTGCCTCTGAATTGACCTGAATTCCTAGAGACCCAAAATGCTGCCATAGGCAGTCAATCTAAAAAGAGATTTATGGAGGTCAAGCATTCAGTGGAGTGTAGCTCTTATCTGGTCCATTGGGTTCCTAGACTTACCTTGTGGTGTTCACTCAGTTCTAAAATGCATGTTTGGAATATATATATATTCAAAAATTGGCAGAGTCCCTATATTGGTTTCCTGGTCTGTGGAATGAGGTCTATTACGATATGAAAGGCCAAGAGGAAGTCACTAGTTACCTACCAAAATATTAAACCAAAACAATGCCACATTACTGTGGAGATTACAGAGATTAATGCCACTATGAACTACAAGATTCAGGAATGATGATTCCTATCACATTCCCATTCAACTGGTCTGTTTAACTTGTGGAGAAGGCAGATAACACATAGGATTACCATACCTATAATCAGGCAGTGACTCCAATGCAACTGCTGTTTCAGTTATACTCTTATTGCTACAGAAAATCAACATATTCCCTGACACCTGGTAAGTAGCTATTGAGCTGATAAATGCTTTTTTTTTTTTTTTTTTGTACTTATTAGTAAAGTCCTTAAGGAAGAAGAGTATACTCTCACCTAGTAGGCCCACTTGTATATCTTCACTGTCTCCCCTCAGAGGCACCCCTGTACCATAGCCCTCAAGAAATTTGTTCATCACTCTATGGTATTTCAGTGGTATGGGGCATGTCAATTTACCCCTTTCAAAGGGAAGTTCAAGTGCTCCTATTCCTAAGAAAGTGACAGTGCTTATTTGATATGAATACGTCTGTGCATATGGCAACATTTTTTCCTTCACCTCTTGCCTTTGAACATAAAATGTATTACTAGAACTCAATCTGATATCTTGGCATTTCTGTTATAGGTTATAAGAGGAGGAGTGTGATTTGGCTGAAATGAACATCACCCAAAGATGGATTTTGTATTTTTTGTGTGGGGAGAGGGTTAGCCTGCTTACAGTTGTACAGGGATAGCTGCATTATGTTAGGTGGAAATCTGATTTTGCTATTTAGTCTTTATTTGGAAATAAAGTATGATTTAAAGAGGTGGGATGCCAATTTAACAAGGGATGAACTATTGTTCTTGTCTACTGTGCCAATTTAGCTAAACTGCAGCTCTATTTCCCAGATTTTTTTCTTTTCAGTACTGTGATTGAAGCCAGGACTGTCCTACCACTGAACTACATCCCAGCCCTTTTTATTTTTATGTTAAGACAGGGTCTCACTAAATCCTTTTGCCTCTGCTCAGGGGATTACAAACCTGTGCCACCGTGCCCGGTCCTGTTTGGTTTGGAGTTAACTACAAGAGAAGTTTGTGTAGCACTGGGAAAGCAGAGGTGAGAAAGCAGCTTTTACACTCTGAAGGTCACCTCGTTGACACAGGGAAGGAGCTGGGCTGGAAGCTCCTTCAGCTACCACTAGCTCGCCATCAACTTCCTGGACCAGGTGCACCTGCAGAGCACGGTGAAGGGCACCTGCTAGTCCAGCAGAAACATTTGCCGAAAACTTCAGTAGTACTGTCCACTGCTGGGAGAGGGGACTAGGAGCACAAGTAACTATGGTAAATGTAAATCTCCAGTGATGTCTTCTGTCTACATAAGATCAAATTCTTTGTTCCTGGAGAAGTGGGTGTTTGTGCACTTTTCCACCTTTATCTGCCACTATGTCCCTTCCTGCACCTTCTACTTCTGAATTCTTCCTGGGACTTTTGCCCAGCAGGAAGGATGGTGGTGGAGGCGGGCATGGAGGACGGGAGGGGGAGGAACAGGGTTGCTAGGAGATCGAGGTGACACAGGCAATGCGTGCCTATAAATTAACACCATCCTTTTGGCAAACCCGCCCTCATCCTACACACACTTCCTAAAAGTCCAAATCCTACCGTGTGTCAGAACTCAGGTCAGGTTTCTGCCAACTCTTTGGATGGACTGAGGTCGCACGCTACTTAGTGGTAGGGCCAGGTTGAAAAGCCACTGCACCCACCTTGTGACTCTACGTATATTGTCTTCCTCATTCTTATAACTTTGTATATTGCACTGGGCCTTACCTAGGACTCTTTGCCTATTTGTACCCCCACTTATAATTTTAGGTGTCAGTCTCCATTCTTCATATATATATATATATATATATATATATATGTATATATACGTATATATATATGTTGTAGATGGACACAATACCTTTATTTTATTTATTTATTTTTACGTGGTGCTGAGGATTAAACCTAGGGCCTCACAAATGTCAGGTACAGCACATGCTAGGCTCTTACATTTAAGAAACAGGTTTAGCAAAGATGAAGTAAATTCCCTACATAAACTTTATAAGAGCTAAGAAAATGTTAAGGGCAAGAATTCTAACAGGTGTTGATGTAGAGTAACCACTTTACTTTAAAAGAAATAAGAAAATAGTTTATCTGAGTCAAATATGAGTGACATGACCTGTGAACATAGGTTTAAGTTACCCTGAGCAACATATTCAGGGTAACTGAAATTGTAGCAGAAGTGGTTACATGAAGTCTGGTAGTCACATAATGAAAGAAAGTCATAAATAAATGCATTTACCAATTGTATTGGGGGAAACATCACATAGGTGGGCTGAATACAGCAAAGGGAAAAGTGAGAAATCTCTTCCGATTGGTTTCAGATGTTGTCTTTTAGTATTCTTAACTAGATGTTACCTTTTATTATTCTTAGCTCTAGGGCTGATGGAAACTATGAAGCTAGGAAGCTAGAGACCCCTAGGATAAACAATACATTCCAAGAGTTTTGCATTGTAGTCACTGGGGAGGCTGGCAGACCAGATACAGTGATTGGTAGTAAATAGGTATTATAAGGGACTAAAGACAGCCAAAGACACTTTGGGGTCTGGATTTGTAACTTTACTTCTTTCCACGTTTGGATGTTCTAAGCATCCAAAACAGTCTACAGGATTTTTAACACAGATGTGGCTTCTTTATAGAGCACAGGTCTGGCCCCAACTGAACTCTTCCTAGCTTACAAGGCCCCTCGCTGCTGAACTGAGTTTAATGAAGATTTATAAATGTATTACACACACGCACATTTCTTTCACTCTAGCACAATCCTGTGACCCCAGGTGTTAAGCATTTATTGAATGTTTTCATAAGCTATGTAGAAGCAACAAGCTATCCTGCCTTTTTTTTTTTTTTTTTTTTTTTTTTGTGCTTCTGGGGATTGAACCTAGGGCCTTGTGCATGCGATATCTTGTTTCCTTTGAGTGTTCTTGCTGCACATTTCCTTTCAAAATATTCTCCAAAGTCTGGTGAAAAATGCAGACACGCGTTTCATGTCAGTGGATTAAACTTAAAAAAAAAAAGAAGTACTAGAATGGCAGATGTTGTGACACAAAATACTGCAGTGGTGACCCAACTGCAACATTGATATAATACATAATCAAGCATTCGTGTTTTCTAAGTGATTACTACATATTGGGAAGCAAACGTAAAGAACCTAAGCCTTGGGAGTCAAGCAGAGACACCTGAAGGTGAAAGGACAAAGAGTAGGTCACGAGCCCAAGTCCAATACCACTCAAAAACTCAGCCCGGAATGCGCGCCTGCCCAGTACGAATCCTCCTGCGCACAAGCTGGGCCGGAAGGGCTGGGCCGGGCGGGGGCGGGGATAGGGTTGCTAGGAGAACGCGATGACGCTATGGCCCCCGCGCTCTTTTCCACCAATGGGTGACGCGTACCGTAGTGACGCGCTCCGTGCGTCATGCTGACGACGCGCGAAGGGCACGCATCTGAGGACCGGGAGGACATTCGGCCTCTGTGAGCCGCAGCCTTTCCGAGGGAGCGGTTGCGTGTTCGCCATCTTAAGGAGTGAGTGTGGCCGGGCCTTCCCCGCGGTGGGTGTAGGGAGCGGCATCCGGAGTCCCCGTGGGGCCGCCGCTTGGCAGTAGGCCCGGTTGGACACGGCCTCCTTTGGGAAGGCGCCGTGACCTCCTCAAGGGCGCAGAGGCGGGAAGGAAGAAGGCCCCTCTTTGGGTCCCAGGGCGCCAGTGACATTGACCAACTCCTT
Organism: Sciurus vulgaris; assembly: GCF_902686455.1. Classification (NCBI taxonomy): domain Eukaryota; kingdom Metazoa; phylum Chordata; class Mammalia; order Rodentia; family Sciuridae; genus Sciurus; species Sciurus vulgaris. Next base: position 158,672,757 of record NC_136465.1, read on the forward strand.
GCCTTTCCTCTAACCGCCGCTTCCTCTTCCCTTAGGAAGATGTACTCGTCTGTGGTGCACCTGGCGCGGGCGAACCCCTTCAACGCGCCACACCTGCAGCTGGTGCACGATGGCCTCTCGGCACCCAGCAGCAGCCCCACCGGGCCCCCGGGCCCGCCCCGACGTTCCCGCAGCTTGGCAGCCGCCGCTGTGGAAGGTGAGATCAGGCTGGACCGATGCGGTTGTCAAGTCCAGGGTTGCCCCGCTCAGCCTTCGAGGTCTGGACCAGGCCTGGAGGACAGGGAACGCGCCAGCCCGTTGCACCGTACCGTGTGGCACCATAGTTGCTTGCCCAGGGATTTCAGCCTCTTCCGTCCTAGGCCGGTGTCGGATCCTTGGCCCTCCCTCAAGGGCGTGGAACGGCCTAGGCCCAGCGTCCCTCCATGACCTCCTTGTCCCCGAGGGAATAGAGGCAGACAAGGCTTGACCAGCTTCTTATCTTTTCTGCTGTGAGTCAGCCTGGTCAGCAGACCATTGGGTAAAGTCTCCTTCCTAATCACTGCCCACCTTTTGTTCTAAGTGTATCACCTGTTCTTTAATTTGCCTTTAATTTTCTTAAAAAATCCTTCTGTAACTGATATTTCCTAAGTTTTATATTAGTTAATTCAAGGCAAATGATTTTTTCTTTGTTTTAATGCTACTGGTGGAGAAAGCTACTTATGACCTTAGGTAGAGAGAGGAGATAATTTGTGGGCATCCCTTTGGGCTTATCTCTTGGGATTCAGGGTGGTCGGGCCCAGCCCTAATTTAATTGTGTGTGTTTTAAATCCCAGTGAAGCGTATATACAGAGAAACCTGAAAACGGAGTTGTAGGAGTCCTGGGAATGTTACGTACATTGTGCCTGTAAAATGGAAAGTTGTTTTTTACCCCCATTCATGTGCTTCTGTTGTCTTTAGTGTGGATTAAAAGCCCTTACACTCTCATGCTCTTTCAATGTAATAAGTTAAAGCTAACATTTGTATATTAAATGTATTTGCAGGAATTATGTATGTCTAGTTTATATTATAGGAGTTAAGTGGGGATGGTACTTGATTAGTGGCTGGGGTAAACTGAAATTTTTGCAAGCTTTACATGTCAGGTGCTCTTTCTGAGTTTGGTTTGTACTCTGAAGTGTGTTCTTGTCAGCTGCTAATTTGATGTTTGATTTTAATTGAGAGATCTGTTAATATAGAGAGCTTTGAAAAATTAATATGATAAAATATGATACTAGTATCTGATAGAAAATTCAAATAATTTTTAAATGGTCTGATTTTGACGGTGGATTTCTTGTGATTCACAATAGATGGAAAGTCATCTTTCCACTTAATTTTAAGTGTTGGCGAAAACTGTTTAGCTGTGATAGTACTACTTCACAGGTAAGCCGTTTTCTTTCATTCACATGGCCTTTATCATCTCAAGAAATTCTTACTTTTTTTTCCCCCCAAACAAACAGAACAGTATAGCTGTGACTATGGATCTGGCAGATTTTTTATCCTTTGTGGACTTGGAGGAATTATTAGCTGTGGCACAACACATACAGCATTGGTTCCTCTAGATCTGGTTAAATGCAGAATGCAGGTTTGTCTTGCATGCTGGACTAAAATATTGTTGAAGCATGGCTGTTGTAAGATGTAGACATTTACTAACAGGCTGTGTGAAAACCTAACTATCCAGGAGGTAAGTTGATGACCAGTAACAAAGAGCTTTGTATTAAAATGCATGGTGTGTCTTATCTTATTACAGAGTACAGTTGTGAATATGGCTCCATGAAGTTTTATGCACTGTGTGGCTTTGGTGGGGTCTTAAGTTGTGGGCTGACACACACTGCTGTTGTTCCCCTGGATTTAGTGAAATGCCGAATGCAGGTTTGTATTGAGATGATGACACTGAAATTCTTTTCTGTGTGATTTAATTCTAAGTAATCTTAAAGGGCTTCACAAATGAAAAGAATTTGAAGGTAGAACAACTGCTAGAAGTGTCAGTAGAAAACCAAACCCTATTTTTTAAAATTATGTGGTCTTCATGTTTTTAGTATTTTAAATCCACAGAATGCTTCTTTTGTGAAAGCATAGGTAGATTATTCATTTTTAGACTGATAAATGACTCTTTGCTACTGGTGTTCAGTGCTGGCCAGAGTTGTTCTTCAAGGCCTCCGAGTTCAGTTCTTTTTTGGTGGGGGGGTATTTGGTATTGAACTCAGGGGCACTTCACAACTGAGCCACATCCCCAGCCCTATTTTGTATTTTATTTAGAGACAGGGTCTTACTGAATTGCTTAGCACCTCACTTTTGCTGAGGTTGGCTTTGAGCTTGTGATCCTCCTGCCTCAGCCTCCCAAGCCACTGGAATTACAGGCATGTGCTACCTAGTTCTTTTTACCCCAAATAATCACTCTTTAAACAGTTAACATGTCAGTGTGGGTAATCAGTCTTTGTGTGTTAATGTGAAGTAATTTTCAAGTCCCTAAATATTGAAATAAGACCAGTTTCTTAAAGATATTCTTGATATCTTAATAGGAAAATTTTGTGGGCTTAGCCATTTGTATATCTATGTATTTTATTAAAATTTGAATATATTTTAATTAGGATTATTGAAATAAAAAATAATCAAACATCAAAAATTTATTTGTCCCAAACAGGATTAGAAGTCTACTTACCTAAAAGAGAAAGGAAGGTGAAATATTAGGAAGGAGAGAGAGGAAGGTGATGTATACCAGCCCTTGTAGTACTGGCAGAAATAGTGAGATAAGCTTTTTTCCCATTAGTTAACAGAATGGATATGAAATGTGCATTTGTTAAAACTTATTATGCATGTCTCTTGAATTTAATTTCTTAAAAGAGATTCTTATTGCTTTGATGTATCTTTTAAAATTGTGTATTGTCTAATTCACAAGACTTTATAATCTGCTTAGATTATAAAGCACTAGCATATCAGGAATACAGACCTATTATTAGACAGCAGCTTCAAAACTAGTTTTTTTAAAATAATGGGAAAAAGATGTTAAGAAATCATTGGTTTTATTTTTGTTGGAAATTTACTCTCTTAACTATCCTTCCAAGATTTATGACTCATAGGCTAGCTTAATGTATAAAAAGTTTCCATTTATAAAAGTCATAGATATTAATCTGATAGTATGTTAGAATTTTATTTACCTTGTATAGTTATGGAAATTTTATTTTAGAACCAAAAGGAAAAAAGTAATAATGAAATATTTATTGGAAGTGTTAGATCTTTGGTGCATTAATTTAATTTTTTTCCTACTTGTTTTAAATAAAGGTGGATCCCCAAAAGTACAAGGGCATATTTAATGGATTCTCAGTTACACTTAAGGAGGATGGTGTTCGTGGTTTGGCTAAAGGATGGGCTCCAACTTTCATTGGTTACTCTATGCAAGGACTCTGCAAGTTTGGCTTTTATGAAGTCTTCAAAGTCTTGTATAGCAACATGCTTGGTGAGGTATGTGATTTAACTTGAAATTGAAAGTCTTAAATAATTTCTCAGCTTTTGGTTGACTCAACTTACTTCACAACTGAATAAATGGTTCCAAAAAGAATAAGCAACCTAAGTCATAAGCCTGTTTTAGCAGGGACAGGATGAAAAACAAAGTATTTCATAAAATTTCAGTTCTTGTGCTATGTTGTGCTGTGTTGCTTTCTAAATGTGTTGGGTTGAGGTTCACTTCTTTTTTAAAAGGAAGGACTCTGGAATTCCTTTTTTAGGGCTAACTGTAACGTGCAACCAGATATTTAAAAAATGTTCACATTTGGTTCCTGAAGTTACAACATACAAGATACAACACATGTGAGATACAACATATATCAAGTTTCATATTGTGTGTTATCCAGGGACTATGTGATAAATACTTTTAAAAGGTTGTTTCTTGAAACTATCACTTAAATTGAATTGCACCAGCAATTCACATGTCTCCTGTTGTTTTGCTTTTTAGGAGAACTCCTATCTCTGGCGCACATCACTATATTTGGCTGCCTCTGCCAGTGCTGAATTCTTTGCTGACATTGCCCTGGCTCCTATGGAAGCTGCTAAAGTTCGAATTCAAACCCAACCAGGTTATGCCAACACTTTGAGGGATGCAGCTCCCAAAATGTATAAGGAAGAAGGCATAAAAGCGTAAGTAAACACATGGCTAAAAATACTCATTTGGGGGAAGCTTTAATTTCTTAGCATTAAGCCCACCAGACTAACTGCCTCCAGCTATTGTACTATTTAATGTCTTTACCCATGTCTAGAATCTAAATTCTAGGGTTGAAAGTTCTGTTAGTACATGGTTTGAGCCCTGAATTAAGCTTTTTCCTAAAGTAAGGACCATTTGTCAGTCTGCAAATGACTTGATATTTGGCCCAAACATTTACTGTTAGCTTTTGGGAGAACTTGTTAGAACTCTTGTGTTAAAAATTTGCCTGAAGTCAGGCCACAACATGCTGCCTTAGATCCACCTTTGTGGATGAATCTTCAACTGAGTTCTATTTGTAAACTTCTTGTTTCTTATAGTTCCAGTCAAAGAACATCCAGCAACTTTTTTGGTTGTATAGTCAAAGGTGCTTGAGTCATTGGCATGTGAGATCACTATACCTGCATGTTAGTCTAAGGTTCTGATAGAAATGGCATGCAGTTATGCTGTCATTTTTCACTATTGGAACTCGACTGGTGTGCGGACACTGAAGTTAATGATGAAAATCTCAGCTAGATTAACACGTACAAATGTGTAAATAAGTCTCCTGATTTCCTAGATTCTACAAGGGAGTTGCTCCACTCTGGATGAGACAGATACCATATACCATGATGAAGTTTGCCTGCTTTGAACGTACTGTTGAAGCTTTGTACAAGTTTGTGGTTCCTAAGCCCCGAAGTGAATGTACAAAGGCAGAACAGCTGGTTGTAACATTTGTGGCAGGTTACATAGGTATGAGTTATTTAGAACACATTTGTCTTTAAAATTAGGGACAAATAATCACTTTCATTATTGACCTCTTTTGTGGGGGAAAAGTATTCCCGAAAGTTACAAAGCAACAAAGTGGTTTTCCCATAACTTTGTTGTTATTGTTTTTTTTTTTTTTTTTTTTTTTTTGGTATTGAGGATTGAGCTCAGGGGCACTTAACCACTGAGGCACATCCCCAACCCTTTTTTGTATTTTATTTAGAGATAGCATCTTACTGAGTTTCTTAGGGCCTTGCCAAGTTGCTGAGGCTGACTTTCAACTCACCGTTTTCCTGCCTCAGCCTCCTGAGCTGCTGGGGTTACAGGTGTGCCACCAGGCCCAGCTTCCCATAACATTTTATATGTCCTTTTGGAATCAAATACTTCTAATTAATCTAAAAGGATTGTTTTATGGTATGTCATAATTAGACTTGGAAACATATTAATCTGTACCTTATTAAAAAATTTATCAATTTTTTTTTTTTTTTTTTTGAGTACCTGGGATTGAACCCAGGGCACTTTACCACCGAGCCACATCCCCGGCCCTTTTTATTTTTTGAGACAGGATCTTGATAAGTTGCTGAGACTGGCTTTGAATTTATGATCCTCCCATCTCAGCCTCCTAAGTAGCTGGAATTAACAGGCTTGAGGCACTGTGCCTGGCTAAGAATAAATTTTTAATAAAGAAGTATTGACTAAACTCTGAATATAAAAAATTTGAAAGGATTGTTCAGCTTTACATGGAATAGACTGCTTTATAACCTCACCATTCTCAGCAGCTCTTTTTTTTTTTTTTTTTTTTTTTTTTTTTTAAAGATGGGGGTCTCACTGTTGCCTACGTCTTGAACTCCTAGGCTAAAGAGAACCTCCTTCCTCAGCCTCCTGAGTAGTGGGGACTGCAGGCCCATGCCATCATGCCCAGCTAAAATCTGGTTTTCTAGATAAAACTAAAAGAGAAGTTTATTCTCAGATGCATAAAAAAGGAAGATATGATTTGAATTTTCTTTTAACTGATCCATATTGAATCATTTATCTTGACTTTTTTTTTCAGCTGGAGTCTTTTGTGCAATTGTTTCTCATCCTGCTGATTCTGTAGTGTCAGTGCTGAATAAAGAGAAAGGTAGCAGTGCTTCTCAGGTCCTCCAGAGGCTTGGATTTAAAGGTAAGGTGAATTTTTTTTTTTTTCCTTTTAGAGAAAGACCAACACTTGGATATATTGCATTTTTTCATTGATATTTCCTATTTGAACCAGGTGTGTGGAAGGGACTTTTTGCCCGTATCATCATGATTGGTACTCTCACTGCACTACAGTGGTTCATCTATGACTCTGTGAAGGTCTACTTCAGGCTCCCTCGCCCTCCTCCACCTGAGATGCCAGAGTCTCTGAAGAAGAAGCTTGGGTTAACTCAGTAAATAGATGAAGGCAAATGTGGACTGAATCTGCTTGTTGATCAGTGTTGAAGACAGTGCAAAAGGAACTTTTATATATTTGACAGTGTAGGAAATTGTCTATTCCTGATATATAATCACTGTAGTACCCTTGCTTAAAGCAAGAGTTACAAACTTAACTGCTGAAATAAACCCATCTGTTCATGATTTGTCTGTGAGGTTTTTTGTTGTTGTCGTATTGTATTGTGGTACTAGGGAGTGAGTCCAGGAGTGTGCTACCTCTCAGCTACTCCCCCAGTCCTTTTTACTTTTACTTTAATGCTAAGTTTTCTGGGCTGTCCTTGAACTTGCAATCTTTTGCTTCTGCTTTGGCCTCTTAAATTGCTGGGATTATAGGGAAGCACTACAGTGCTTAACATGTTTATAATTATTTTAAAAACTAATGTTTTTAAAGATTTAACCCTGATTTAGTTGGGAAGAATTAAGTATAACTTAAGACCTAACGTAAAAAAAGCAAGCTAACCATTGGTGGTTGAATAGTCTGTATTCATAAATTGTCATGTCCCCAGTTTTGTCAGATTCTAAATTTTCAAAACGGATTCATTTGTTAGATATCGATATTAATTTTTGGTTTTATTTTGACAAACTAATTTGAAAATGTAATCAAATTTTTGCAGCCTGTACTATTTAAAAAAATATTTTTAGTTGTTGAACCTTTATTTTATTCACTTATTTATATGCAGTGCTGAGAATTGAACCCAGTGCCTCACACATTTGAGGCAAGCATTCCAGCCCAGCCTGTACTATTTTTAATGCTAATACATTTCTTGATCCTTTTTTTGTAAAAGAAGGTAATTCAAATTAGGCTAATTCTCAGAATAATAGTAAAGGACCAAAATAATTGGTAATTGATAACCTATTCTCTTCATACAAATCTGACTTGATAAATTATAGGAAATTTAAACCATTTTTGGTTTGGTTTTCAAAGAAGTTGCTGCTTAAAAACAACTAGGTGAATGCATTTGAGGAAGCAGCATTCTAGTGTACTCAAACATCTGAGATTTCATTGTAAGTTTTGCCTAAACATTTTTAAACTCTTAGAAAGCAATCCACTCTTAGCTGGGTGTGGTGGTGCACATCTATAATCCCAGCAGCTCGGGTGACAGGCAGGATGATTGCAAGTTCATAAGCAGCCTCAGCAATTAATGAGGCCTTAAGCAACTTAGACCCTGTCTCAAAATAAGGGCTGAGGACATGGCTCCGTGGTTAAGTCTTCTTGGGTCAATCCTTTGTACCCCCCCTGCAAAAATCTTTTTCAGTTTTACTTACATTTGATATGAAATACAAAAATGTCTAATATTTCTGCTTTTCAAATCTGATTATAATTTACCTTGAGGCTGTTAGGTATAGTATCTGGGTTTTATTGACAAGCTCTAATACAGATGGTGACCTCAGATAAGATTCTAGGGATTCAAGTGAGGGAGAGAAATGTTCTGGTTACAAACCTATATCCTAAGGTCAGTGAACTAAATTTAGAAGTCAAATGCATCTAGTTGCACATGTTAACTTTATATCATGACCTTATCTTAGCCATGCAGCAGAGAGAAAAGGAACAATTGCTGGTACAAAATTGTACTAAACTTTAAAGGTAGAGAAAGGGGTCATATTAGCCCAACTAAGTGGTGGCTGTGGTACTTAACAGTGTTAACAGTGTGTGTTAGTTATTGCTGTAGAGCAGCACTCACATTAATGGTATACGATCTCTCAAACTTTCTTTGGGTCTGAAATTCAGGAGTATCTGCTGGATTCTTCTGGCTCTGGGTCTCATGATGGTCTTAATTAAGCTTTTCACTTTTCTGGGCTGGAAAGGTGCTCTTAATCTTGTTAGTGCTTCAGCCTTTCCGCAGCATCTGTAGTGCAGCAGCCTCAGGACAATAGGACTTAGGTGGTATTTCAAGGCTCTGGGTGGAGTGAGGCAGAAACTAACTTTTTTAGGACTTGACCTTCAAAAGTCACCTAACAAAACGTCCATTATACTCTTGGTTACAAGAATAAGAATCTCAGATTGAGGGAAAAGAAAGGTAGACTTGCTGGTAGGATTGTCAGTCACAATGTAAGAAAAGCAAGTGGAATTGGAAATAACATTGATGTAGCCAACCTAAAAATGGATGGTGGGCCCAAAAACTATTCCAGTTATGCTGTTCAGCCACCCCCATAAGGCATTTCTACTGCCAAAATCGCAGGATTCATTGTTTTCAAGAGAGAACAGGTTTTATTTTTGGAAATTTGCTTGCTCTCTGTAATTAGAATATTTTCGAGTCATGACTGATAAGTATAAAGCCATTTCATCCTCAAAATCCAAATAAAATGCCACTTGAAAGTTTTGTGAATTCCCATTTATTTCAGATTTACTAATTATAAGAATATACACTTTTTAATAAGGAAGTTTTAATAGCATACAAAAATGTCTAATATCAATTCCATAAAGTAGAACCCAGGAGAATATGAGAATGGTAGTTGAGTTGCATTGTGTTGTAATTCAGGGACAAGGTAGTATTACATTTAAGTTCTTTTTCAGAATAATTCAAACCAAGCTTGGTTTTGCTAAATTATTCCTGCTGAATGACAGGTACAACAAAATTGTACAGAAAATCGAGTAACAGCTTAATTAAATCACCATTGTGCGAAAGCTTTGTGAAATGCTTTGGCCATATTTTAAACTGAATTTAACATTTTTGTGATACAATTTTTGGAATAGAGATATCCACAATGTTACTGAAGTGTTTGATGCCTGATGGTCTTATTGAATTCACCGGTGCTTTACCATGAGCTGCATCCCCAGCCCTTTGTATTTTTTATTTGGAGACAGGGTCTGACTAAATTGTTGAGGCTGGCCTTGAACTTATGATCTTTCTGCCTCAGCCTCCCAGATTGCTGGGATTACAGACATTAAAACAAATGTATATAATCATTGTTTCCTGTTTTTTAAAACCAGAGCACTAACTAAATCCCCTTTTAGATGACAGTTCTGTGAGATCAGGAACACTTGATAATAGCTAGTTGTTACTTAGCTGTGTGTCTTCTGAAGCACCGGTCCTGTTGTTCTGGATATATTGTGTTTCATAAATGTTTTCAAACGAATGAAACAACTAAAGGCAAATGTATTTGCTCCCTATCTAGAGGAAGAGATGGGGTCATGGACTCATGAGTGGACCCAAGGGCTAAAGTTAGAGAAGGACAAGGAATAGTCAACCTGTTAATACTGGACCAAAATGGAACATATACATGTCAGAGGTAGATAACAGTTTACTAATAAAGCTATATCTCAGCCTTCCTTAGAGAGTGAGTCAAGGTGTGATAATTTGTGTCAACCTGACAGGACCATGGTACCAAGATATTTGCTCTTAATATTCTGGATGTTTTTGGATGTTTTTTGGAGGAGATTAACATTTAAATCAGTGGACTTTGAGTAAAGCAGATTGCCCTCCATAATGTGGGTGGCAATACATATTCAATCAGTTGAAGGCCCTAATAGAACAAAGGTTGTCATTCCTGAGCAAGAAGGAATTCTGCCAGCAGATGGCCTTCAGACTTCAACATCAGCTAATGAGTCACCCTGCAGATTTTGGACTTTCTATTATCCATAATCACGTGCGCCTTATATGCATACACCCTATTGTTTCTTTTTCTTTGGAGAACCCTGATTACTGGAGGTTCTGGTAATGACTCAATTTTTCATAAAATATGGGATATATAACGTGCTCTCTGGTTATCAAGTTGGAATGTGTAACTTCCATGGCAAAAGACCAAGGCTTGGGCATGAGCTACTCTTTAAGTACCTAACTCTGCATCTAGACATCCTTTATGTTAGGCATTTGAAACAGGCTAGTACTGTGGATTTTTTAAAAAAATCCTTTCCTACTCTACGAACTTACTGAGGAATGATTAATTTTTTTGGTGATGCTAGGATTGAACCCAGGGCCTTGTGCATGCTGGGCAAGCACTCTACCAACTGAGCTATATTCCTAGCATGTATCTCCCTATGGAACCATCATAATCATCATGATCAGGATGATGCACATTCAAAATTTCCTTGTTCCTGTTTGTAATCTTTACTTCCTTTCATCTCTATCTTCAGGTGCAATGGTTATTTTTTGTCAACTTGACAGAGCTAAGGGATGCCCAGGAAACTAGTAAATGTTATTTCTGGGTATGTCTGTGAGAGTGTTTCAAGAAGAGACTAGCATTTCAATTGGCCTACTGAATAAAAATCACTCTCACTGATGTGGGTGGGCATCATCTAATCTCCTAAGGTCCTGAATAGAATAGAAAGGCAGAGGGGCAATTTGCCTGGGACATTCATCTTCTGCTCTTGGGCATCAGTGCTCCTGGTTCTTATGCCTCGACTTACACCATCCTCTCTCAGTTCTCAGGCCTTTGAACTCATCCAATTACACTACTGGCTTTCCTGGTTCTCCAGTTTACAGGTAGCAGGTCAGGTTATGGGACTTCTTGGACTCTATTTGTGTGAGCCAAATGCAAAACTTTATCTTTACACATATATCTCCTATTGGTTTTATTTCTCTGGAGAGTCCTACTAAACTAGGCCACCACTGATCTACTTTCTGTTACTAGATTAATTTGCATTTTCTAGAATTTATGTAATTGGAATTGCCTATGATTTATGAAATGTTAAAACCTCCTTCTCTGGAGACTTTAGTGACTCCTGTTCACATCACCACCACACATCAGCTGTGCTGCTTTGAGGCAGTCTCCATCCAGGCGTGGCAAGGCCCCTGTGATCCACATCCCTCCCTTCCCTGACCGCCTCTAGATGCCACTTCTACCCTGTTTTAGGTAACTTATTTGCTATGTTCTGATGTTTATCTCTCCAAAATTCATGGGTTGAAACCTAACAACTAGTGACAAGGTATTAGGAGGTGAGGCATTTGGGAGGTGATTATGTCATGAAGGAGAAGCCCTCATGAATGACATTAGTTCCCTTATAAAAAAAGACCCCAGAGAACTACCATGTAAGGACACAACTAGGAGGCATTGTCTATGAACCAGAAAGCCCTTGCCAGATACAGAACCTGCCAGTGAGGAATAACTTTCCATTGTTTATAGGCTATCCAATTTTTGCTGTACATTATATAGCAGCCCAAACTGGGACTGAACCCAGGGCTGCTCTACCCCTGAGCTATATCCCAGCCCTTTCTTTTTTATTTTTACAGACCACTTTGATTCATTGTACACAAATGGGGTACAACTTTTCATTTCTATGGTTGTACACAACGTAGATTCACACCATTCATGTAATCAAACATATACATAGGGTAATGTCTCTATCAGTCAACTACCTTTCCTTCCCCATCCCCTCCCGCCCCCACTCCGCCCCTTTTTGTTGAGACAAGGTTTTACTACATTGCCCAGGCTAACCTTCAAACTTGTGATTCTCCTGCCTCAGCCTCTTCAGTCACTGGGATCATAGGCATGGGCCACTGTACCTGGCTGGGATAGTTATTCAGTTAGGGTCCCAACCACACTATTTTAGTCAGCTTTTCTGTTGCTGTGACCAGAAGACCAGACAACAATTTTAGAGGAGGGAAAGTTCATTTAGAGCTCATGGTTTCCAAGGTTATAGTCCATGGACAGCTAACCCTATTGGTCTAGTTAAGGTGAGGCAAAACGTCACAGTGGAAAGATGTGGCACAGGAAAGCAGCTCAGGATGTGACAAGAGGCAGATAAAGACAGATTTCCTCACCAGGGATAAAATACACACTTCAAAGTCATGCTCCTCCACTCCCCACGACCCACTTCATCCAGCCACACCCTGTCTATGGTTAACACCCAGTTAATCCCTAGCAGTGGTTTAAAACCATTTTACTTCTGAATGTTCTATGAGTTTTGGGGGGATACCTCATATCTAAACCATAACATATATTGTTTCCTGTTAGCCAATGAGATAAGCGGGGATTCAGATCCTGCCTTGTCTAGATTTCCCAGTGCTAGACTGGCTGATTCTCCTTATCCCCACTTGTATGATGGTGTGTGTGTTTAACAGTATATATGCCAGGGTGATGGATAAGGCTGTTGCTATATAAAGCTGCAAGTTTACATTTCAGCATATTTTGGAAATTCGAATGTTCAATCTGTTTAAAAAATTTATTACTGTGAAAATAGAATCAAATACAAAATAGTTTTAATTACGATATTATTTGATTATCAGTGTTTACATAACAGAGGTTCCATTTATTTTTAAATTACCTCCGTCTAAGCTAAACGTTAAACTAATCCATATCAGAAATATGTGTTATTTCATCTTTAATATCTTTAATCTCAGCTCGGACCATTGTTAAATTAGATATTTTTTCATTTAAAAAAGCAATTTCTTTCTCTCTTTGTATTAAGTCAGTAATCAATCTCCCAATGCGTAGTGTTAAATCATTTACCAATGGTTCCAAGCGGGAGAAGTCCTTCTTTAGGTTATATACCTTTGGTTTTAGATCATTTGCAAAAGTCACTGTCTTCAGAACTTTAGCTCTGTCACTTTCTAAGCTTAAAAATCTATCTGCATGCTTATCGAAATCACTCTTTAGATCAGTTAATGTCTTCTTGACTGAGTTAATTCTTTGTGAATTTTCAGATGCGGTCTTTCGAAGTGTTGCTGTTCGATCAATACTACTTGAGAGAAGATCACCTATGTTTTTCACTGTATTTTTGTCCACTTTTTCTATTTTATCTTCCAGTTCTTGCACAGACTCTGTCAAGGATGTTACATCAGTTATTAAACCTGAAATACGTCGTATATCTGTTTTAACAGTTGTAATCTTAAGACCAACATCTTTTGCCATGGAAGTTGTACTTTGGTCTAGTTTTGTAATTTCTTGGGAAAGAGTTGTCAAATTGTCATTCAGTATATCCTGTTTTTCAGTTATCTTGTTGGACCAAGTTTTCACTGCATAGATTTCCTCCTGTAGATGCTTTAGATGAGCAATTATTTTAAAAGACTTCAGTTTTTCCATGAGAGCTTCACATTTCTGACACTATAAGAAAATATAACACCACAATGATTAAATTCATTAAAAGCTCAACATTTAAAATTCAATTTAATTTTATGTGCTATATTTAACTATGATTTTTATGCTCTTTGGAAAAGCATTTGGTAAAAGATGGCTTCAAAAGTAAGAGCTTTTAGAATAACTTAAGTATATTACTAAGGAATAAGAAGGAAAACATTTAGGAAATTTCATAAAATATTACTGGATGTTACATTTTCTGAGTTACTATGTTTGTATTATTGATTCTCTGCATAGCAACAAAATGCTCCTAAATGAGACAGTGAAATATTTTCTGTTTCTAGAGAAGGGAAGAGCTTTGGTGTATTTGGGGGGTGAGAGAAGGCAACAGAGCTTCCTTTTTCCCCAGTTGTGTGTGCATGTGTGTGTGTGTGTGTGTGTGTGTGTGTGTTTAAAACTTTCCACTTTTAAAAATTTTACCTGACAAAATATAAAGCTGAACATATTAACGAGGTACCATATAATGCCTGATACATGTACATATTACATAAAGCTTGAACTGGGTTAAACATTTATTGGGTTTTGTTTTTGAGATGAGGTTTCACTGTGTTGCCAAGGTTGGTCTCAAATTCTTGGGACCAAGGGATCCTCCTGCTTTAGTTTCCTGAGTAGCTGGGACCATAGGTGCATGCCCTCATGCTCAGCTTTTTTTTTTTCCTGCTTTACTAAGGTATAAAATTGTATGTATTTATGGAGTACAATGTGATATCTTGATATATGTGAACACTGAAATGATTAATCACATTATCACATCCCTCTCTTCACTTTTTCCTTCCACTGTGGTAAGAACACTTAAGATCTACTCTACTAGCCATTTTCAAGTATATAATACATTATTACTAACTATAGTCACCACGCTATACCATGTAGTATTTGTTTCTCTGTGCCTAGTTTATTTTATTCAACATAATGCCCTCCAATTTTATTCATGTTGTTGCAAATGACAGTGATCTTTATAAGTTGGAATGGTATTTCACTGTATATATATATAGCATGTTTTCTTTATTGTTCATCCATTGATGGACACTTGGTTTGATTCCATAAATTGGTTATTGAGAGTGCTGCTGCAAAGACGTGGTAATGCATGTGTCTTCTACTGGCTTCATTTGTACATACCTAGAAGTGAATGTATCCATCACATGGCAGTTTTAATTTTATGAGTAACTTCCATACTGTTTTTCATATGGCTGTACCAATTCATAGTCTCACCGAGTTTTAACAGTGTTTCTTTTTCTCCACATTTTTGCAACACCTTTTTTCTTTTTCATAGTAAACATTCTTATAGGTATGAGATGTTGAATATTTTTTCATTTATGTCGATAGATTTTTATTCAGGACCACTGCTCATTTTTTAATTGGGTTGTTTTCTTGCTACTGAGTTGCTTAAGTTCCTTGTACTTTGGATATTAATCCCTTAGCAGACATATGGTTTGCAAATATTCTCTTCCATTCTATAGGTTGTTTCTTCATTCTGTTGATGGTTTCCTTTGCTGGCTGTAGATTTTTAGTTTGCTATAATTGCTGTGTGTGTGTGTCTGTATGTGTCTATATGATGCTGTTGGGGAAGTTGAATATTTTACTGTACTTTGAATATTTGAAGTTTTATTGCATTGTTACTAGTTTATAAAATGAAGAGAAAAAGGGAAAATTAAAGTTCTGATCATAATAAGATGGGTAGTTCTCATAAACAATACAAAGCTGAAATTAAAGCAAGGCTGTGAATTATCAGTTGATACTATATAGCATCAATTAGATTAACTAAGCCTGTGGACTATGTGCTTAACGATTAAGAACAAATGCAATATGTTAGAAATAGATTGTCAATTCCTATGCCCAAAGACAGATATACACACTGTGATTACTATGGAAAGGGAACCCCATTTGTCATATTTAAGTCAATTGTTTGACTTTTGCATATTTAACGTACAGCTTGTTTTCTAGGAAAGCATTATATTTTAAAGTAGGAGATTGATAGCAATCTACTAATAGTAAAGCGGCTGGATTCAACTTTACTGTGTGATAGGATGTGCTAGTATGATCAAGGACAATCTCTGTTTCAGGGAGTTTGTAGTTTAGTTTGGGAAGCAGAATGTCAATAAATAGATTGAGAACTCAAAAGAAAACAAGGAATACAAAAGCAAATATGCGGCTGAAAATCATTTTTACAAAGTAAGATATGCAGTTTAAAGATACCAAGTGTTTTATTTTTCCTAAAATGTGTATTTCTTCAGTGTGTTTTTTTAACAGGTTATCTTCCTTTAATTGTATTGGGCTTACTCAGAAAACACTTTGAGATTATTTTGGTTAGTATAGTTTTATTTAATGGAAATAAAAACACACTGTGTTCAGATAATATTTTGATGGCATCTTTAAAAAGCAGCGGTTATATAGTTGTAAAAGAATTATAACGAACTGATGAAATGGAGCAGAGTAATTTATTCAAGGTAGTAACTCCCCCTCCCTGCCCCATCAAGTATGTTTGGGTTCAAAATGTATTTTAGGAATTTTCTCAATAGTTTTATATTACACTAACTATTGGTGGAGAAGGTAGCCCAAAATGCGTGTTTTTTTTTTTTTTTTTTTTTCAGTAGAGACATTTGTGAAAATGTTATTGTGGGTATAACAATAAGGAGTAACCACAGGCAGGAAGGAAATCAAGTAGTGATTGAAAAACTTTTATTTTTAAGGAGAAAATTTTGCAGTGTAGCATATTTGTTGAAACACAACCTCCCAAGAGTAAAAGAAGTAGCTGACTTACTTTTATTTGTTTCATGACTAGGTTTATCGTTTACTAATGGATTTACTCTGGTAGAGTAACTGTAGCTTAATAGCATTACTCAATTAAGATACCTTCTTATGCCTGAAGTCCAAACAATTGCTGAGCATAGTTACAGCTTTTGAAGAGCTTACAGTCCAGCTTAATGGCAACATTGCAGAGAACAAACATATTTGGTTGAATTACTTTTTTAACAGTTCTATTGACAGATTTCTTGCCATCTTTTTTTTTTTTTTCTTCCCAGTTTGAACTGTAACAGTTTGTATCATATGGTGGGAGGTCCTCAGACTCTGGAGTTGGACAGAACTATCAGTAATACAAGATTCCTAATCTTGCTGGTCCTCAGTTTCCTTATTTGTAAATGGATGTAATAGCCACCAAAGCTATAGTGAGGAAAAGTGGTAGCACATGTAAAGTTCTTAGCACATGACTGGCACATGGTAGGCACTCAATATATGGATCAATTATGATGATAGATGTGAATCTCCTAAAAATGTTTGGCACACAATATGTGCCAAAATGTTCATTCTCTCCCTTTCTGCTGTCAACTGCGAGAAAACTAATTAATTAACTATTGGTTAATTTAATTAACTATTAAATTAATAGTTTGTAGTTGAATTGAAACAAATAGATGCTGGGCTTTTGTCACCTGAATCAGTATAAGATAAGAAGAAGAAAAGAGAGTTGTTTTTCTTCTGTGAAGAAAAGAGAGTTGTTTTTAGTGTGTACAGTGAATTTATAGCATCATTACTGTATAATGACATCAGATCAAGCTTTGATCAAGGTTATAGGTTCATACAGAGGCTGAGATTAAACCAACAGTTTTCCTTGTAAACTATAAAAGTACTTAGTCAACAGCTTGTCCTTAGGCAAAATTTAAGAAAACATTTCTATAAATGTATTTTTAAACTTTATACCCAAAAGTTTAAAAATTAGGTGTTTGTTTTGTAAAACTTTAATTTGTACTAAAAATTTAAAAAATGGACCCAGGACTCTCTATAATAAGTTAATTGATAATAATATTTATTATCCATTACAAATATACAAAAATGTGACTTTGAATATTGGCAATTTTCCTTAATAAAGAAATTTGATGTTTGATAAATGGGAGTTTTAGAAATTTCAAATATCTGTGATAACTATATGAACAGAAGAAACAAAGATAAATTAAGACTATCTAAATCTCTCTAATGGCAATATTTTAAATAGGAAAACCTCAGTAAAGGAACACACACACACACACACATGCACACACATTTTTTTATGTAATACTTGCGGAAGTGTTTATTTCCCTTGTGTTATCACAGAGCATGGTGCCCACCTTGTTTCAGTAACTCTTACCATGGTATGTACAAGTACATAATAAAGTTGAATCAAAACTGGTGAGAGGCAAAAAAAATTATTTAAAAGTGAAGAGCACAAGAGAAGAGATCAGCTGTGAGTGATGGCGTGCACCAATAATATCAGCAACTTGGGAGCCTGAGGCAGGACGATTGTAGGTTCAAGGCTAGCCTCAGCAATTTAGTGAGACACTGACTCAAAAGAAGGCTGGGGATGAAGCTCAGTGGTAGAGTGCCTCTGGGTTCAATACCCAGAACTGGGGTGGGGGTGCAGAGAAAAGAGCACATCTATCCCAAAAGTATAGAGGTCGAAAACAACGATGTTCTAGCTAACTTTATAATCTAGTTTATTGACATTTAAACAAAAGCATACAAATACAAATTTGCCACTGAACACAGATGTTTATTTATATAACTCACATCTGTCTACCACAGGCCTTTTCTTAACTCCAATGTAGAACTTGCTTGGGGTTTTTACAAAAACTTGCAAATTTACATAGTAGAACTATCACAACTACCTGTAGCAACTGCTTCAACTTTTTGTGTCTAATTCCACTGAAATTGTACTACAAAATTGAGATGGTTTCTGGCAAAAAGAAACAAGAATAGAACTTCCATATGCAACTAAGTAATGTAATTGGCTACATTAAATAATTTTAAATAACACATTTGGGGAATCCTTAATGACATACTTTTAATCATCATAATTATTGCCCTTTATCATTATATTGCCATTAAAATAATAGGCCACAGGCTTACTGGTATGTTTTTATTGTAACTAGACCAATTTACCTGGAGATCATTTATCTAGCAAACTCAAGAACCTTAAAAAACACAGAAACTTAAAAAAAATGCAAAGATATTCAGTAAGTTCATACTTTGTAGCATACACAAGTAATAAGAAAGGCCTTATATAAGAATATGTTTACTCAATTTAAAAATTCTTACAAGTACTTGTAACACAGTTTAGAACCTTAACAAAAAGTAAAATATTTCCTAGGTTTCATAATTTTCAGAAAGTGCATATTAATTCACAGAAAAGTCCCAGGCTTTCCCTCAGGCACATTATCTTTTATTTTAGACAAAATTCCTATGGACTTGATTGTCTGAACTCTTAGCCTGCAGTGAATTAACACAGGAAAGTGAAGAACTGAGGCTGAGGCAGGCATGTTACCAGCCAATCTGACAGCAAGATCAAGTGATAGAAAAGGTGTAAGAAACAGATGAAGGTTTGAAAAATAGCAAATTAGGGTCATTCAGTAAATTGTAAACATGCTTCAACAGTTCCCAGATATAGCAATACATTTGGATCCAATATAATAGGTGAAATTCATATTGATGTTCATCAATTATCAGAAAAACATTTAAAATATTAAGTATATCACCTTAGAGGTAGAGAAATATATACTTTAGAACTAACTCTACTTAAAATGGTTAAAGTAAAGTTTAGAGCTTAAAAAGGTAAGCTTTGATTATGTGGATAAATCCATTGTGTAGACTTCTCATTTTTCCAGTAAAGTGAGGCATATCAACATAACTCAAAAACCAAGTAATTAATAGATTCATGCATAGAACGATTCATCAGAATACATGAAGTGATTTTAAAAATCATCAATTCCTTTATTTTCTAGCTTATATTCTTTTAAAGTTCCCTTTTCTTTTGTACTGGAATATGCTATAAAATCATGAACTTTTCCTTTTAGAACATTCAGTTCATTTTGCATCTTTAATAGGCTATTATCATACTGAATTCCTTCAAGGGTTTTCTGCATCTCCATTATTTCAGATACAGCTTTTAGCATATCATCTTCCATATTAAACATCTGCATAGTGAGGTCTTCCATTTTCTTTTCTACTCCTATCAGATCCTGAGAGACTCTGAGAACAGAGAGAACAGCACTTTCAATTGTTGGCAAATGGGTCTTGCATTCTTCAACTCTGGGTTCATAGCTGGAAAGTTTATGAGTCAGATCTTCGTCTCTGGCAAGGAGAGCATGCTGTTCCTCTTCTAACTTCTCAACTGTTTTTGTATCAGAGCTAAGCTGCTCTTCAACTCGCAGAAGATCTTCTTCTTCTTGTCTTTTGACTGTTCTAATATTTCGTAGTGTGCTATCTTCCAAATCTTTTAGCCGTTCAGTGAGTAACTTTATTTCTTGCTCAGCTGAGTTAATCTGGACAGTAACTTGAGAATGTATTTGTTTTGCTTCTGATTTGAAAATGTCTGTATTATCATTCATTTCTGCTAGGCTTCTTTTCCAGAAATCTGTAATATTTTGGAATTTCTCATTAAGCTTTTGCATCTTTTGAGTGAGCATCTCTTCACTATTTTGAATGTCATGCATGAATCTTTGGAGACTGGATACTTCCTGTTCAAACTGGGTCATCAAAGACATGGATGATGTAGCTTCCTGCAGAATACTTTCAGTAGACTCAAGCTGCATTTGTAACACAAAACAATTCCCAAGGCTACTTAATAATTTTTATATTAAAGAAACATACTTTAACAATTAGGAGCATAACAAATGCCAAGTTCAAATTCTGATCATGACTAAAATATTCAAGTACCTCAGAATCAAACTGACAAAAATTTATTACTTTCATGGTTGTTTTAATAAATATAATCGATTAGCCCTTTGCTACAAAAATATAAATCTGAATTTATAATCCTAGATATTTTTGATTTTCATGGAGGCATATTCAAGAGAAACAATGTAAAAGAAGTCTGAAGTACATCACTCTATCCTCTTTTTCACTCCAATGGAGTTAAGATGTCATTTTAATGGTTATTTGGCTTTTTAAAAACTGCAATTTAGTGTAAAATTGTTACTTTCCCTAACACCCATGATTCTGGAAGAGTTTCTGCTTGAAAAAATTTTTTTAGGCCAACCTCTTATACATAAGGTACTAGAATGAGATCTCACAAAGCAAATATGAATTAATTTAAAAAAAGTTCAGTGAGACAAGTTACAAATGATAAAGTGCTGTAAGTATTAGCAATTGATGTTAAGTTCTTACTATACCTCTTTGAACGTATATAGAATATGAAGACCAGTCCTGATCATCTTTAAGTCTACCTTCACCCAGGTAATAACTTTATAGAAAGGCTTAGAAATGATCATTAATCAAATGTTTGTAGCATTGTATTGAAGACATAACACTGAAAAAGACACATTTCTGCCTTTAAGCAGTTTGGTTTAATTGGGGACAAAAGATGCATTTATCTGCATTATAACAGTGGAAGATCTACGGAAGCACCTAGGTGCAGATTCAACCCAGACTTCAAAGATCAAGAAAAGTATTATAGAATAAGTGTTATCAAATATCTGCTTCCAATCACTTTCTCTCTGAATCATCCTACACACTAATATCAGCTTAAGTTTTTAAAAAACTATGCACATTATGGTACAATAACACCCTTGATGTTTCCTAATACTTTTTTTTTGCATACTGGGGATTGAACCCAGGGGTGGGCGCTCTACTACCGAGCTACCTCCCCAGCCCTTTTATTTTGAGACAGGGTCTCACTGAGTTGCCCAGGCTGGCCTTGGATTTGCAATCCTCCTGCCTCAACATTCAGAGTTGCTGGGATAATAGACTTCAGCCACCATACCTGGAGTCCTAAGCTTCTGAGAAAATGCCCATGGCCATAAGCCTGAGAGTGGGAATTCCTGTAGCACCTATTATGTATTTGCCCTGTATACAAAATTTTTGAGTGTTCACTCTGTGCCAGAGCTAGTGCTAGACACTTTGTATTTTATATACATAGCATAGTACCTGATTTCAAATTTGATAGGGGATCTTGTGTATCATATATTCTATACTCTCAATAAGATCTATTCAGTGTCTTCTATGAGCCAGTTTTATTTCTAGGTGCTAGAATAATAGCAATTTAAGATGCAGTGTTTGCTCTACAAGGAGTAAGGGATACAAATAAATTAATGACAAATCAGAATGGGCTACCATCAGTGTCACTGTCACCAAATAGGGGTCTCAGGAGGTCTTTCTAAGGGGTCAGTATGACCTCAACTTGCCCTAAGTGGGTTCTTGACTTATTCCGCTGAAAAGAACTGCATGATGCATTTATAAAGGACAGTAAAGCAAAGATAACATACATCCCAAAGGCAGGGTGTAGATGCCCCTCATCTCTCAGAGAGGAGTGATACACCCAGAGTTGAGCTCTCTGACTACATGTAGTATTTTCCTGGGGGTTGGGGGGGAGTGGGCGGAATGTAGATTCCCAGGTTAGCTTTCATGCAAATCAAATCCCCGGCTGGGGCTGTATGTAGCTCAATGGCAGAGCACTTGCCTAGCATGTGTGAGGCACTGGGTTTCATCCTTAGCACCACATAAAAACAAACAAATAAAATAAAGGCATTCTGTCCATTTACAACTACAAAAAAATAAATAAATAAAAAAGAAAATTAAATCCCCTGCCAATCGTTTGATATTTGGGGTTCAGAATATTTTTTCTAGTTTAAGCGGTTTAGCCATAAATCATTTGTGGGCACATTGTGTAGGTCTTTGAATCTAGTGACATTTAAATTTATCATGCTTTTGTTCTAATTGATCTGATGCAATCATATGCTGGAGGTTTTGTTCATCTCACTAGACACAAATATGGCTGGACATGCTCCTAGATCTGGGTCTCCATCTAGTAAAGGTCTCTTTTTTTCTCTGCCTGAGAGACAATCTATCTCCTTGTGGCAGAACTAACACAGGGAGCAATGGGTCTTAGAGGAGAAATAAGTCAGGAGTACAATAAAGAAAGGTTTAAAAGTGACTCTGAAATCTGACTCATTAGCAGACTGATAAATAAGCCAGGTAAAGAAGATCTGAAAGCTGCTAAAGACCTTTCAGGAAGAGATTCATGTCTTATGCTTTTTTTCAGTCCCATGTCTCAGAGTACAAAGAACACATTTGCTGATGTTTAGGAGGAAGGACAGCCATAAAAGCCTTTTGGGCCCATCCCAGTAAAAACCTGTAGTAGTTCTGAGTAACAGGTGGGAACAATGTGCAATAATATTGACTAGTAAGAGAATCACTCTGAAATGTTTAAAAACTATTTTAATGCACACATGTAGCCATAATACAAGATCCTTTAAAAACCAATTTTGAGAAATACTTGTATAGTGGTCATTAGCGGTATTCTGAAGAAGCGGGCATCTTTATCTAAGACGATTTCATATGTAGGCTGTTCATCAGAAAATCAGTTATCTTTATGCAATATAGCCTAAGTGCACAATCCATTTTTCAGTATAATAATCTGTAGCATTAATTTGCAAATTATTAAATGACTAATACATCACAATGATATAGTTAGCTCCTGTGATAAAGGCTTGATTCCCAGTGCAGCAATGTTCAGAGGATGTGCTTTTGGTAAGTGATAGGATCATGAGGGTTCTGATATTATCAAAGGATTAATCATTGATGAATTCGTAACTTAATGGGCTATTGGGAGGCGATGGTAACTGTAGGAGGTGGAACTCGTTGGAGGGACTGGATCTTTGGGTGCAGCATGTCCTGGGTGACTATATCTTGTTCTTGGCCCCTTCTTTACTCTCTCTCTCCTTCCCAGATGCTAGGACGTGAGCAGCTTTGCTCCTTCCACACCCTCCTACCACGCTGTACTACTGCATTACCACTGGCTGAGAAACAATGGAGTTAGTTCACCATGGACTGAAATCTTTATGAGTCAAAATAAATATTTCCTCTCATGAGTTGATTTTCTCAGCTATTTTGTCAGAGAGATGAAAAACTAGGTAACAGAAGTATGATGAGAGCCCACCTCTACCTGTTTTTCCCTCCTCCTGCATTATGCTGGCTTTAGGGCCAGTTTTGTGAAAAGGCAGCTATTATTAAACTACTCCTAGGAAAGAAGATCTATGAAAAGACTGAATACACTTCTTGGATTCAATATTTTAAAAATGTTTCAAAAATTTTTTTGTCACCAAAATATTTTATTTAAAAAGGAAATCTGATTTTGTGCAAAATTTATTTTCAATAGATTTTAAATACATGAATCCTAACAAATTTTCTATCAGTATGCCAGAGTACTTATAACCAGATTTCAATTTCAACCCTATGTCAAAATAGCAAGTCCTTTTCAGTTTCTTCCTAGAAGCCCCTTAGGCTTACCCTTTCCATGGAATCCTGTGGCATGCATAAATGATGCTTGATTTTCATTCATGGCTTTTCTCCTCTGGGGCAGTATATGCTCATCTTTCTCATGAAGCAGCAGGGACTTAGACCCTTCATTTCATGTCTGTCTATAGTAACATCTTTACCACCCTGGTGCCTACCTTATGACACAAGTAAAGGTTTAGTGATGGGTAGATGAACAAATGTGTTTCCCAGGGATAGCTTGGTCACTGGTAGCGAGACAAAGCCCACAAAATCTTAGTGGACCCTCTCCTGAGAGATGTGGAAGTAACAAGAATGTTCCCAGGGATAGCTTGGTCACTGGTAGCCAGACAAAGCCCACATAATCACAGTGGACCCTCTCCTGAGAGATGTGGGAGTGACAAGAATGTTCTGTCTTCATTTCTAAGAATCGCAGTAATGCATTGGCTGGAAATCATTTGCAATTTGAGGAAACATGTTATATACATGGTGTTATTTTAATTTTCAGAATCATTATCTATTTTTAGGCTAGTTACTTTTCTGACAGAGGATTATAGGCCAGTTATTCTTATATGCATACACATATGTTCTTAAAATATGGAAAGAAATGACAGATTATCTATAAGTGCTGTTCAAACTCTAATTTTATATGTCAAGATCAACCATATTTTCATTGCTTTGGGAACCTGACACTTAGAGAAAACTAATATTATATCAATATGAATATATCAGTCTTTTTCGCTTTTTAATTTTTTTATTTTTTATTTTTGTAGTGCTGGGGATTGAACCCAGGGTTTTGTAAACGGACACTGGTCTTTTTCAGCAGTAGACATTGTTATATACAAAAATCTGTGGTCCTATCAAAATGCAATATGAATCTGAATTGGATCAGAGGAAGAATGTCAAGAGGTAGGAAGATCAGTGAGTTAAAATAGTAGCAGTCTAAAAGGCAGGAAGAAAGAAGTTCTGAGCTGGAGTAAAGGAAGGGTAGAGGAGAAATAAAATGGGAAAGTCTCCCCAAATAATTAATAAATACCTTTTCTGAAATTAAACTGATTTCACTTTGAAGTCCTCGGAACTCCTTGCTTTCCATTTTCAGTAACTGGTATTGGTTTTCTACCTCTGCAAATTTTCCTGACTGTTGAAATACAAACCTGGAAAAGATTTTTAAAAAAAAGTCACTACTGCCCAATTCATATTCATTTAAATTTGAATTTCAAAGGAGTATTATACCCATTTTTGGTGAGAACACGAGTTCAGTTGTCAGTTTATTTCAACATTCAGATAGCCTACTATATGATAAGTACTGCTTTAATTCATGCAAAGAGTGAACTCTGCCCTTTTGGTTACATTTCACAGCACAGTAAGACAATGATTCCTGTAATAGATGTGTGAACAAGAAATATTTTGGAGAAATTCATGGTAAACTATTTAGAACAAGCTCTTTGATCTCAAATATTTTTCTCAAGGTCATATTAGGGTACTATCTAGAAAGAGTTTTTATAAGAGAAACAAGAAATAGGAAAAACAAAGTATTTGAGTTAAAATGTAGAAGAGAGGCTAATGAAAAGCAGTGGTTCGGAAGATAGGTGACTATGATTAGAAGGTGCAGAATAACAGGAGATATGAAACTGTCATTGTCAAGGTGGACAACAGAACACATGTGAGGCAGGCATATAAAACCTACAGTTGATTTTACTCAGTATAACTCATGTAGATGTACTTTAGATGTTATTCTAAAATAGAACTGAAGTGGGCACAGCGGCACATACCTATATTTTTTATTTGTAAAAAATAAAAAGGACTGGGAATGTAGCTCAGTGGTGAAGTCCCTCTGGGTTTAATCCACAGCATCAAAAAAAAAAAAAAAAAAAAAAAAGAAAAAACAGAACTTAGGGGTGTAGTTCAGCGGTAGATAGCTTGCCTAGCATGTGGAAGGCCCTGGGTTTGATTACAGGGTTAAAACAATAAAAATAGGCCAGTCATGGTTCATGACTGAAATGCCAGTGACTTAGGAGGCTGAGGTAGGAGGATTGTAAGTTCAATGCCAGCCTCAGCAACTTCGTGAGGCCCTAACTCAAAATGAAAAATAAAAAGGCTTGGGATGTGACTCAGTGGTAAAGCATCCCTGGGTTAAACCCCCAGTAACAAAACCAAAATAAAACAAACTAGTAATAACAAAGTTGGAGTATATTCTTCATCCAACAAAGGTAGAAGAACAAAGAAGTTAGCCTAATCTTCAAGGGTTAAGCACCCTGGGTTCAACTACTGGTACCAAGGGGGTGGGGGAAAGCAATGGAGCAGAACCATGTGAAGCACCTAAGTCACAGTAGTACCTAGAGGAGTAGTTCAAAAGTTCCCCTGCATCTTGGAATCACCTGGCAAAAAATCTTTAATAAATCTGATACCTGGGTCCCTCCCATAGATTTAACTGGTCTAGTATATGGTGTGGACATTGAAAATTTTAACAGCTTCCCAGGTGATCTGAAAGCACAGCCTGAGGACTACATATTGACCATGTTTTGTAAATTCATTTCCATTGAAAGTAACACCTAAAGCTTCCATGCCGGGGGCAGTGGTGCAGGCCTATAACCCCAGTGGCTTGGAGGCTGAGGCAGGAGGACTGAGAGTTCAAAACCAGCTTCAGCAAAAGCGAGGTACTAAGCAACTCAGTGAGACCCGGTCTCTAAATAAAATACAAAATAGGGATAGGGATGTGGCTCAGTGGTCGAGTGCCCCTGAGTTCAATCCCCTGGGACCCCCCCTCAAAAAAAAAAAAAAAATCCAAAGAGAGGTTAAAGACTTTTTTAAAGTGTAGCTGAATTTTGTGTATTCTTACAAAGGTGGTGGTATTTTGAACTCATAAATGGTATCAATAGACTTCTCAGTTGCTGTAAAATTGTCTAAAGCTAAAACGGATTTTTTTTGGCTTTCCAAACACAATGTTGGATGAAATTTCTTTTCTTAAAATTTGTTCTAGGGCTGGGGAGATAGCTCAGTTGGTAGAGTGCTTGCCTTGTAAGCACAAGGCCCTGGGTTCAATCTCCAGCACCCAAAAAAAAAAATCTTAAAATTTGTTCTTATTAGTTATACATGACAGTAGAATGCATGTTGACACACTTAAACACAAATAGAGCACAGCTTCTCCTTACTCTGGCTGAACATGGTGCAGAGTCACACCTATAGTTTAATCATACATGTATATAGGGTAATGTCTGTCTCATTCTACTGTCCTGCCCATCACCACACTCCCATCTCCCCTCTGCACTATCCAAAGTTCCTTCATTCTCCCCACACTCCCATTACGGATCATCAAAGAAAATATATGGCCTTTGGTTTTTTGTGTTTGGCTTAGTTCGCTTAGCATGATATTCTCCAGCTCCATCCAGCTACCTGCAAATGTCATAATTTCATTCTTAAGGCTAAGTAATATTCCTTTGTGTATATGTACCACATTTTTTCTTCATTCATTCATTTGTTGAAGGCATCTAGGTTGGTTCCACAATCTAGCTATTGTGAACTGAGCTGCTATAAACATTAATGTGGCTGCATCACTATAGTATGCTGATTTTAAGTCCTTTGGGTATAAAACAATGAGTGGGATAGCTAGGTCAAATGGTGGTTCCACTCCAAGTTTTCTGAGGAATCTCCATACTGCTTTCCATAGTGGTTGTACCAATTTGCAGTCCTACCAGCAATGTACCCTTTCCCCCACACATCCTCACCAACACTTATTTTTGCTTATATTCTTGATAATAGCCATTCTGACTGGAGTGAGATGAAATCTTAGTTTTTATTTGCATTTCTCGAATTGCTAGAGATGAATATTTTTTCATGTTTGTTGATTGACTATTTTTTCTGTGAAGTGTCTGTTCACTTCCTTAGCCCATTTATTGATTAGGTTGTTTGTGTTTTTTTGGTGTTAAGTTTTTTGAGTTCTTTATATAACCTGGATCTTAGTGCTTTATCTGAAGTGCATGTAGTAAAGATTTCATCCCATTTTGTAGGCTCTCTTTTCATGTTATTGCTTCCTTTGCTGAAAATAAACTTTTTAGTTTGAATCCATCCCACTTATTCTTAATTTTACTTCTTGCACTTTAGGAGGCTTGTTAAGGAAGTCAGGTTCTAAGCTGACATGATGAATATTTGGGTCTACCTTTTTCTTCTATTAGGTGCAGGGTTTGTTCTAGATCCTGTCTTTGATCCACTTTGAGTTGATTTTTGTGCACGGTGAGAGAGAGAGAGGTTTAATTTCATTTTGCTACGTATGGATTTCTGGTTTTCTCAGAACCATTTGTTGAATAGGCTATCTTTTCTCCAACATGTTTTTGGTGCCTTTGTCTAGTATATAACTATCATTATGTGGGTTTGTCTCTGTTTCTTCTATTCTGTACCATTGTTCTACATGTCTATTTTGGTCTCAATGCCATGCTTTTTTTTTTTTTTTTGGTGGTGCTGGGGATTGAACCCAGGGCCTTGTGCTTACAAGGCAAGCACTCTACCAACTGAGCTATCTCCCCAGCCCCCATGCTGTTTTTGTTACTATAGCTCTATAGTATAGTTTAAGGTCTGGTTTTGTGATGCCTCTTGCTTCACTCTTCTTGCTAAGGATTGCTTTGGCTATTCTGGGTCTCTTATTTTTCCAAATGAATTTCATGATTGCTTTTTCTAGTTCTAAGAAGAATGTCATTGGGACTTTAATAGGAATTGCATTAAATCTGTATAACACTTTTGGCAGTTTGGACATTTTGACAATATTAATTCTGCCTATCCAAGAGCATGGGAGATCTTTCCACATTCTAAGGTCTTCAATTTTGATTTTTCTAGAAGTCAAGAAAGTTCATTAAGAGGTGGATGTTTCAGTTCTGAAAAACCAAGTTCTCAATCTGACATCCAGACTTGTGACTAGGGTACTTCATTTTCTTTCATGAGTCAGAGGCATATTCTAACAGGAAGTTTCCCATCTTCTCATTTAGGTGAAGGTGAAAGATCAATAACTAGGGTGTGCTAAGTGGTACAGTTTCTAGTGAAAAAAAGAAAAGGACTAATTCTGGATTTGGAGGTGTGTCTTTATTTCTAGGGTCTGGTTTTATTTTGTATTAATATCAGAGGGAGGCAACACATGTATTGGTTAAGTACACAGTTGAACCACCTTGGCTCTGCCATTGATTAGTCGTAGTAACCATGTTTGACAAGTTGAAACAACTTACCTTTGCTCATTTCTTCATCCGTAAAGAAGGGGTAATATCTCATAGGTTTGTTACAGAGATTAAATAGGTTCATATTTATAAAAGCTCATAGAATAACACCTAGAGTGTATGTAACACATCAGCTATTCTCTTTAAGTACACTGGCTCTTTCTTTTGGACTATTTTGTGTAACTGCTTTTCCATCCTGCCTACGTGCCTATGGCTTATAAAGAGGCAGACTACCTCTACCTGCACTTAACAGCAAGTTCAATCCTGTCTCCTTTGAACACTAAGCATAATCGGGGTTGGAGTTATGGTAAATGAAATATGGAACAGATGGATTAGTCCACTTATGGGTCACTAAAGGAGCAGCACTCTCTTGCTCTATTTTGGGGTCTCTTCTGTCATATAGGTAAGGTTCTGAAAATGTTAGGTGTAGGAGAAAGGTTAATTGGCTACTTTTGGTGTAGGCCTTCCAAAAGGAATCTTCATTTTATCATAATCCACTGCAATCCACAGAGACCTCATACAGATTTAGGACTATGTAGTCCTAAATGAATGGTGTTCCCTACCTCTGTATAGTTCCTTCAGAACTGCAGAAGGTGGAGATAGCTGATTGAGGACTTGAAATACAGGATTTCCTTTGGCTCTTATATCAACTTATTAGTGAAAAACAGGCAAGTAACTAAAGGAAGCTATTAAGCAGCTTCTGCAAGAAAGTTCCAGTGTCACTAGCAGTGTTGGCACACACTTAACCCTGTTTTGTACCACCTACAGCTTCATTTTTAGTACAGAACCCAATATTCAGAAAAACACTGAACACATTCCATGTTAAAAAGTTGGGCGTTTAAAGTATATGCTGTTTTAAAGATAAAACTCTACTAACAACAATAGAAAATCTAGAAAGAGCCAAAACTATATAGACAAAATTATACAGGATGATAAAGGAAAAAAAGCCCTGAATACTGTTTAAAGAGCTTTTGACTTCTTACACACAATTATGTCATGAAAATCTTTTATAGAAGCAACTTATAATTTGTTGAAATTTCCAGAAGAAACTTAAAATCTTCACAAATACTGGTGATTAAAACTTTACCACTGTACAATATCCACAGCCCTTTTTCTTTTTTAAAATTTTAAAATGGTGTCTTGCTAAGTTGCTGAGGCTGGTCTCAAACTTGTGATCTTCCTGTCTCTGCCTCCTGAGTTGCTAGGATTATAGAATGTACTACCTGGTTACACTCAGTTCCAGGTGACTGAATTTCTGTGTAACTAAATATGTTTGTGTAAAAGATTGTGTCTTGTTTAGTAACTTTCTTTTTGAAAGCAGAATCTCTTCAATTATTTTATTTGAAAATTTTCTTTTAGAAATGAGATGAGCTTGGTGCACACCTGTAATCTCAGTTGCTTGGGAGGCTGAGGCAGGAGAATTGGGAGTTCAAAGCCAACCTCAGCAACAGCAAGCTGCTAAAGCAACTCAGCGAGACCGTCTTTAAATAAATACAAAATGGGGCTGGGGATGTCTCTCAGTGGTCGAGTGCCCTTGAACTCAATCCCTGGAAAACCCTCACCCCTCCCCAAGAAATGAGATATGCATACTGATACTGAAGTCAAGTCTTGGGCAACTGTTATCTTAGTATTCCAGTATTCATTGTTCAAGCTGATGTATCATGATGTATCAGGACTTTATTTAGCAGAGAGAAGATATGAAATAACACACTTCTAAGTTTTTTTGTGTGTTATTTCTATTTATTTTCCAAACAACAATCCAAAGACTAAACGTCTGAATACTTATATATTGTGATGCCTTGAAAATCCTCCTCGGGCACAAGGGTTCAGACTTTCTCAATCAGGCGTGAGAGGATGGATAAGCAGTGTTTACAGGCACACATATTCACTGTTAAATTTTAACAACTGAACAGTGTCAGTACAGTTACCATTTAATAAAGATTTGATGGATTGAATTTTTCATGATGAAGTATGTGTTCTAATGGCAAAGATTTCAACTGCTCTGTTGTAATTCTGCGTGTTCTTGGGCTGGGGATATAGACTCGGTAGGTAGAGTGCTTGCCTTGCATGCACAAGGCCCTGGGTTCAATCTCCCCCGCAAAAAAAAAAAAAAAAAAAAAGATATTTTTCTTATAATGGTGCTAGGGATGGAATCTGGGACCTCAAAAACACACTAGGCAAGTGCTCTATCACTGAATTATACCTCCAATCCTAAAAATAATTTTGTTTCAGCATTAAAAAATATATTTTGCAAAGTCATAGCTCACATGAATCTTTCTAATGAATGTAACATGTTTTTTGTCTTTCTACAATAAAACAAAATTCCCTAAGAGTAAATTATTAGATGAAGCATCAGCTTTCAAGTTTTATTCTCTTAAAGTTCAGTTTTCTATTGAGTTTTCTCCAAGGACATAATCAAATATTGAAAGATAGTCCAGGCATGGTGGTGGACCGCCTATAATCCCAGAGGCTGAGGCAGAAGGATTCCACATTTGAAGCCAGACTCAGCAATTTAGGGAGGGCCCTAAGCAACTTAGAGAAACCCTGTCTCAAAATAGGAAATAAAAAGGGCAGGGGATTTGGTTCAGTGGTTAAATGCCCCTGGATTCAATCCCTGGTATGCCACCTCCCAAATTATTGAAAGATGAACATTTTATCATGTAATTTATCTCACATGAGTATGAAACTTTGATTACTTAACAAGAATTAAATTAACAAATTTAGCAACTAAAATCAGTTTTATTAGGCCCTAGAGAGAAGAAACATCTCTTTCAGCCTATGAAATTCTATTAACTCTATAATTTCCCCAATATAAATGCATGTTTATTAACCTAAAGAGTTTATTTGAAACAGTAAATTCAGTACTTTAAAGATCAAAATAAAAATATTTTATAAAGAAATATCACTAGTAAAAAAAATTGTTTTTGAAACATTTAATGACCCATGTTTCACTAAACAAATGTTTTATTAAGTTAAAAAATAAACAACTCTGGAAGTCACCAGCAAAACTAAAATGTGAAGAAGTACCTGCTGATTATCAAAAATGTTCTAGATAAGCCTCATACAAGCAGGCCTGTAGTCCCAGCTACTTGGAAGGTACTGAAGCAGGATTGCAAATTTGAGAATGGCCTCAGCAATTTAGTGAGGCCCTAAGAACTCAGACTGTCTCAAAACAAAACATGGGGGGGGGGGGGGGGAAAAGAAGTTCCCTGGATTAGACAAAGGGGAAGGAAGGGAAGATGGGAATAGGAAAGACAGTAGAATGAATTGGACATACCTTTCCTATGTTCATATACAAATACGATCAGTGTAACTCCACATCATGTATATCTACAAGAATGGGAAGTTATACTGTATGTATAATATGTCAAAATACATCCTACTGTCATGTATAACTAAAAAAAAAAAAAACAAAAAAAAACCAAAAATTAGAAATTTAAAAAACAACTTAAAAAAGAGCTGGGGATGTGGCTCAGTGGTTAAGCACCCCTGGGTTCAATCTCCAGTGCCAAAAAAAGTTGTAGATTAGAGGCCTAGGTCTTTTCTAGACTTATGTCACCTTGGAAGAGAAGTAACTCTCTTACTAAACACTTCACTGGTGAAAAATGGAGGGAAATTCTATTAATGTGTCAGTCAGTCTTGTTGTTAAATGACATAGATTATCCCTAAAGAAAATGATTGGGGGAAATAAAATCAAAAAGGTAGTTTAAAGGTTATTTTTAATATTCATTTTCCCTAATGGCACCAACATATCACTATTTACTTGGTTTAAAACCTACAAATGTTTACTCTTTAGTAAACACAAGCAGTTCACAGTGCTACAGTCAACTCTGTAACTTAGAAGAGGTTGTATTCATAACGTATGTAGATTGATTGAAATGAGAAACCCTCCAAACTTTGCCCTTAGCATTAATATTTGCTGAACTTCCTTTAAGGTTGCAAACGTTTCCATCAGGTATTTCAGGGCCAGGTGGGGTGGGGCAAATTTGTCGCTATCCGGATAACGGTTCCGATAAGTAACAGAAGCGTGCCCGAACCTGCAGCGCTTAAGGAAAGGCTAACTGGTTCCCAAACTTTCGGCTCAACTCCAGTGGAGCGAAGAAGGGCACGTTTCTAGACCGGAGGAAAAATAAGTTTCAAGGAATCAGCAAAAGAAAGAACCAAGTTGGGCCGGGTCCTTCCTCTGGGGTGAAGGCAGAAAACAGAAGCCGCCGGCCTGGGGATGCAAGGTTAGCAGGACGTGAAGCCAGGCGAGGCAGGGCAGGACCCTGACCTGGAAGAGAGGGGGCGACACTGGTGGGGCTCCGGCGGCCCGCGACCACTTACCAGGCCAGGCCCAGGCAAGTCCCCAGCGACAGCAGGCTCAGGCCGGTCCTCGGGTCCGCCCAGCCGCCGCCGCGGACCTCGGGGCTCTTCCTGCCCTCGCTCCGCTTCAAGGGCTCTGCAGGGGCTCCCTTGGGCCCCGGCTTCTTCCTGCTCTTCACCTCGGACATGTCTGGATG
Source organism: Sciurus vulgaris (assembly GCF_902686455.1). Lineage (NCBI taxonomy): Eukaryota > Metazoa > Chordata > Mammalia > Rodentia > Sciuridae > Sciurus > Sciurus vulgaris. The sequence goes on from NC_136465.1 coordinate 158,706,116, forward strand.
CCCTGAGGACGCTACCGCGGGGCGGCTGTTCACCCCCGCGAGCTGGACGTGGCCGGCCTCCACTCCTCGGGAAGCCTCGCCCCCTTCCAGACCCGGCAACGCCCAGAAGCCAGCTCCTTCCTTCTCCCCGCCATCCTCGCTGCTTCACCGCGCCTCCCCGCCTCCGGGATCCTCTAGCCGAGGAGCGCGGCGGCAAGACGTCCTCCTCCCTCTGCGTAACTGCCGCAAGCGCGAGGAAATCGAAGCTCGCGGGCGCGCGCAGGCTGCCGGGACTCCAGAGCGCGGGGCGGGGGTCGCACGCGCCACGTCGCGCCCTCTCCCCGGAGGAACGCGGCGCGCGCCTCTGGCGTAACCACGCCCCACCGCGGGATAGGAAGGTGCTTCCCCCTGCGCGCGCGGGCACGCGCCGGCACGGGAGTGCGCGCGGCGGCCGCCCCGACGGAATCGCGGTGTGTGTATTTGCATGCGCGGGCGCTCTTCGGGCTGGGCTGGCCGGGCGGGTTTTGACTGCTCAGCGGTCCTGAGCGGAGAGGAGGCGGTAACTAGTGGACGCCAATGCTTTAGCCCTGGGCAGAAGGGAGAAGGGATCCAGAGCGACGGGTCGGGATCGTCGGGCGACCTGCAAGGACTTGAGGTAGCCGCGGCGGGGGTTCAGAGTGGCGCCAGGCTCCGGACCGTGCAGCTCCGGCCGGAGGTAAGAGCGACAGCCCTGGTGGCCCTCCTTCCTTTGTGTCCCAGGGCGGGGTCCGCCCGCAGGCGGGGCTGCGGGGGTCGGGACACGGGATGACACCGCCCTCCCGCACCTCCGAGGTCCCGGGGTCTTCCTCGCCCCAGGGCTGCGGAGGCCCAGGTGAGGCTCCTGAGAGGGAGGACCGCCCGGGCGCAGGTCTCTGGAAGCTGCACCCGCGCCCCCATTCCCCATCGAAAGTCGGGGTTATGGTAACCACCCCCCGGCCTGGGGTCTGACCCCGCAGGGCTGCTCTTCCCGGCAAGACCTCTGCGCAGAGGTTTGGGTAAGTTTACCTCCCCGTTTTTCTTCCAGAGCCAGGTTCTTTGAGGTTCAGTACCAGGGACTGAGGATTTGGGGACATGGAATATTTGATAACCGTTCTGCTTCTGTACCAGGAAGAGAAATTTGTCTAAAGAGGAAGTAGTAAAGTATTAGAGGATTTTTCTTGGTTGAACTTAGCGTTTACTTTGTATTTTACGTCTATGAAGAGTGGTGGCTTTTCCATTTTGATGTGTTTACAAAAGGTGAGACACCTTGAGAACTTGTTCATATTTCAATTTGCGCAAAGTTTTTAAAATGTATTTAAAACTCCTATCTGTAAGTTAATTGGGCTAGGTAAAACTGGAAGTTAGTTGGGAATTGCTTAAGAGTGTTTATTTGCTTAGCTATTGACATAATCTGAAAGTTCGTTTTTGTTTGTGAAATTGAATTTTATTACTGTAAGGTGAGAAGTGTTGTTTTACAGAATAGAAACGTTAACATTTAGAAAATATGACAATACTTGATTCAGATTCAAACCTTTTTTTTTGGGGGGGGGGGGCCTGCTGGGGATCGAACCCAGGGCAAACACTCTACCAACCGAGCTATCTCCTCAGCCCCCCCCCCCTTTTTTTTAATCAGTAAGTTTCATGCCAGTTCTGGGCATTTTGTGAACCTTCACAAGCACCGGCAAATGCCCTACTTCCCTGTTTTTGCATGTACTACATTTGGTGACTTTTCAAAAATATGATCACTTTCAAAACTTAATGGCTTTTGTTCTTCTGTCCTCTCTAAATTACTTGTGCTTATATACAGTCTTACATTTAGGACATTCACATTCTAATTATCTTTTTCTTCTACTAAATTGTGAATTCCTTCAGGTATATGACCTAATCTTCTCTTGTAGTCTCAGTGCCTGGCACATAGGAGAGGCCATAAATGTGTATTGAATGAATAGATTAATGTACCCATTTAGACATTCTCAGTATAATACATTGGATGGTATTCTGTTAATGTTTTAAAACCTTTCACACTTTCTAAACTGGTTTTTATTCTTATGGAAAAAAATTGCATTGTATTTAAAATGAAGTTGGTACAATCAATCAAAGCATTTTTCTGTAAAGAATATTCTTCTTTCTTTGTTCCCGCTTAATCCAAGAAATGACATCAGAGGGTATTTCCTGATGCTTTGTGAGAAATGTGTTTACTATTGAAGACCTAGAGCTGACAACAACTTTGAGAATTAACGCTCACTTTCAATAATGCTGTGTTCAGTCTTTATGTTGAGTAAAGAAAAAAAAACTTCTAAACATTAGGACCTCAGTATGATCACTGTTTTATAAAATCTTATTTATCTAATTAAATAAAATTTTTTGAGACAGGGTTTTGTTAAGTTGCTGAGACTAGACTTGAACTTTTGATCCTCCTGTTTGAGTCTTCCAAGTAGCTGGGATTATAGGAATGTCCCATCATTCCCAGCGCCAATATCTTAATTTAAAAAAGAAGTATAATAAAAATGATTTGTATTGAAAAAAATTTAGACAATATAGAAGAATATAGAAAAGGAAGGAAGGAAAATCCCAAATCTGCTACTCAGTAACTCAAACATTTTTTTAAATATTTTTTTTTTGTCAATGAGCCTTTATTTTATGTGGTGCTGAGAGTCGGACCCAGTGCCTCACACATGCCAGGCAAGTGCTCTACCACTGAGCTACAGCCCCAGCCCTAGTCCAAACATGTGATGAACAAACTTCTAAACATCTTCTTTTATAATTATATAATCCCAATACATGTTTTTTTTTTGGCAGGGGAATTATATTTCTATTTTTGAATCAGCAATGTATCAGGAATATCATTCCATGTCAGTACAAAGAGATAATGTGTTTTTAATTTTGAATGACTGTATCATACACCCTAATTTTAAAATAAATCTGCATTCAGAATGATGGACATTTAGGTTGTATTCACCTTTTCCCCCCCCACCTAAACATTCTCCATTAAATCTTTTTGTGGATATTTTTGCATAAATGTGTGTGATATCTCCTTGAGTTAGATTTCTAGAAGTAGGATTTCTGGGTTAAAGAGAATGCTTATTTTAAACATTTTTAGTATATGTGCTGATGAAATGAGCACTCTTTAAAACATTTTTTATATGTTTTGCAACCTTCCAGAAAAGTTGCATCCATTTTGTAGTTTCCCCAAGTAGTGTGTAAGAAATGCCCATTTTCTCAAACCTTTCATTTGTCCATTTTCAAACATCTTAGCCAAAAAAAAAGAAGAGTCACTCTTGTTTTCTTCCCTTTCTTGATTATTTCTAGAGATTATGTATCTTTTCTATGTCTGTTGTCCTGACAAATATTTTTATGTTTTCCCTGTAGCTCATGGTTGACAGAGCAGAGAGAGAAAACTTTGAGGGAGGATGGATGCAAAAGCTCGAAATTGTCTACTTCAACATAGAGAAGCTCTGGAAAAGGACATTAAAACATCCTACATCATGGATCACATGATTAGTGATGGAGTTTTAACAGTGTCAGAAGAGGAAAAAGTAAAGAATCAGGTGAAGCCCTTTGAAGCAATCTGTACTTTCTTAAAAATTTTAGCATTTAAGAAATTTTGAAACTTTCATGGGTCTCTCCACTTATTTATGTTGCAGACATATTCATTGCTATATACTAAACTACTTATTTTTTTTAGCCCACAAAACATCAGCGAGCAGCTGTGCTAATTAAATTGATACTTAAAAAAGACAATTATTCCTATATATCATTCTACAACGCTCTACTACACGAAGGATATAAAGATCTGGCTGCCCTTCTTCACAGTGGCATTCCTGAGATTTCGTCTTCCAGTGGCAAAGATTCAGATGGTGGAATAACTTCCTATGGTTTGTACCTTTGATACCTTCTGTCACATTTCTATCATGATGGCTACATTTCTGCAAGTTTATCTGTAATATTCTGAAGAATATGATCAGTTCACTGAAAAATGCATGTGAAAAAGTCATAGTGATGTTTTCAATTTAAATATTTCAATGTTAACATATTTTCTTCTTCTCAGGGAGCTGTTTATTGCTGAGATCATATGCAGACCCTAATTTTTAGAGTTAATCAGACTTCCTAGAGGCCCTTATTTATGTTATTTTCTAGTTCTGTGTGTTTGTAGAGTTTATAGGAAAGAATAAGATTCTTTGGAGACCTGTATTCTTGAAAGGATTTTCATAAACATTTTCTCTTTTACATCAGCTTCCCCCGCCCTCCTTTTTTTTTTCTCTCTCTCTTTTTGTTTTTGGCAATGCTAGAGATCAAGCCCAGGGCCTTGCACCTGCTAGCCAAGCATTCCACCTTTCCCAGTCTCTAGTGAGAGACACAGAGACTGGGGAGTCAGAGAGTCATACAGTGTGTAAGGCAGGTATTGATGGTGAATTCCATTGTCTGTAGTCATCTTGAAGGATACATTTTGCTTTTTTCCTCCATGTTCTGAGAAATCAGAAAGTTGAAGTTAATATGCTGGTCACATTTTCTTTTGGAAATTCTGAGGCTGAGACCTCAGTTTGCTCTTTTATTTTTTGTGATATTATGTTAGTAGCCAGCCTCCCAGATTGCTGGGATTACAGACATTAAAACAAATGTATATAATCATTGTTTCCTGTTTTTTAAAACCAGAGCACTAACTAAATCCCCTTTTAGATGACAGTTCTGTGAGATCAGGAACACTTGATAATAGCTAGTTGTTACTTAGCTGTGTGTCTTCTGAAGCACCAGTCCTGTTGTTCTGGATATATTGTGTTTCATAAATGTTTTCAAACGAATGAAACAACTAAAGGCAAATGTATTTGCTCCCTATCTAGAGGAAGAGATGGGGTCATGGACTCATGAGTGGACCCAAGGGCTAAAGTTAGAGAAGGACAAGGAATAGTCAACCTGTTAATACTGGACCAAAATGGAACATATACATGTCAGAGGTAGATAACAGTTTACTAATAAAGCTATATCTCAGCCTTCCTTAGAGAGTGAGTCAAGGTGTGATAATTTGTGTCAACCTGACAGGACCATGGTACCAAGATATTTGCTCTTAATATTCTGGATGTTTTGGATGTTTTTTGGAGGAGATTAACATTTAAATCAGTGGACTTTGAGTAAAGCAGATTGCCCTCCATAATGTGGGTGGCAATACATATTCAATCAGTTGAAGGCCCTAATAGAACAAAGGTTGTCATTCCTGAGCAAGAAGGAATTCTGCCAGCAGATGGCCTTCAGACTTCAACATCAGCTCTTGCCAGTCTCCAGCTAATGAGTCACCCTGCAGATTTTGGACTTTCTATTATCCATAATCACGTGCGCCTTATATGCATACACCCTATTGTTTCTTTTTCTTTGGAGAACCCTGATTACTGGAGGTTCTGGTAATGACTCAATTTTTCATAAAATATGGGATATATAACGTGCTCTCTGGTTATCAAGTTGGAATGTGTAACTTCCATGGCAAAAGACCAAGGCTTGGGCATGAGCTACTCTTTAAGTACCTAACTCTGCATCTAGACATCCTTTATGTTAGGCATTTGAAACAGGCTAGTACTGTGGATTTTTTAAAAAAATCCTTTCCTACTCTACGAACTTACTGAGGAATGATTAATTTTTTGGTGATGCTAGGATTGAACCCAGGGCCTTGTGCATGCTGGGCAAGCACTCTACCAACTGAGCTATATTCCTAGCATGTATCTCCCTATGGAACCATCATAATCATCATGATCAGGATGATGCACATTCAAAATTTCCTTGTTCCTGTTTGTAATCTTTACTTCCTTTCATCTCTATCTTCAGGTGCAATGGTTATTTTTTGTCAACTTGACAGAGCTAAGGGATGCCCAGGAAACTAGTAAATGTTATTTCTGGGTATGTCTGTGAGAGTGTTTCAAGAAGAGACTAGCATTTCAATTGGCCTACTGAATAAAAATCACTCTCACTGATGTGGGTGGGCATCATCTAATCTCCTAAGGTCCTGAATAGAATAGAAAGGCAGAGGGGCAATTTGCCTGGGACATTCATCTTCTGCTCTTGGGCATCAGTGCTCCTGGTTCTTATGCCTCGACTTACACCATCCTCTCTCAGTTCTCAGGCCTTTGAACTCATCCAATTACACTACTGGCTTTCCTGGTTCTCCAGTTTACAGGTAGCAGGTCAGGTTATGGGACTTCTTGGACTCTATTTGTGTGAGCCAAATGCAAAACTTTATCTTTACACATATATCTCCTATTGGTTTTATTTCTCTGGAGAGTCCTACTAAACTAGGCCACCACTGATCTACTTTCTGTTACTAGATTAATTTGCATTTTCTAGAATTTATGTAATTGGAATTGCCTATGATTTATGAAATGTTAAAACCTCCTTCTCTGGAGACTTTAGTGACTCCTGTTCACATCACCACCACACATCAGCTGTGCTGCTTTGAGGCAGTCTCCATCCAGGCGTGGCAAGGCCCCTGTGATCCACATCCCTCCCTTCCCTGACCGCCTCTAGATGCCACTTCTACCCTGTTTTAGGTAACTTATTTGCTATGTTCTGATGTTTATCTCTCCAAAATTCATGGGTTGAAACCTAACAACTAGTGACAAGGTATTAGGAGGTGAGGCATTTGGGAGGTGATTATGTCATGAAGGAGAAGCCCTCATGAATGACATTAGTTCCCTTATAAAAAAAGACCCCAGAGAACTACCATGTAAGGACACAACTAGGAGGCATTGTCTATGAACCAGAAAGCCCTTGCCAGATACAGAACCTGCCAGTGAGGAATAACTTTCCATTGTTTATAGGCTATCCAATTTTTGCTGTACATTATATAGCAGCCCAAACTGGGACTGAACCCAGGGCTGCTCTACCCCTGAGCTATATCCCAGCCCTTTCTTTTTTATTTTTACAGACCACTTTGATTCATTGTACACAAATGGGGTACAACTTTTCATTTCTATGGTTGTACACAACGTAGATTCACACCATTCATGTAATCAAACATATACATAGGGTAATGTCTCTATCAGTCAACTACCTTTCCTTCCCCATCCCCTCCCGCCCCCACTCCGCCCCTTTTTGTTGAGACAAGGTTTTACTACATTGCCCAGGCTAACCTTCAAACTTGTGATTCTCCTGCCTCAGCCTCTTCAGTCACTGGGATCATAGGCATGGGCCACTGTACCTGGCTGGGATAGTTATTCAGTTAGGGTCCCAACCACACTATTTTAGTCAGCTTTTCTGTTGCTGTGACCAGAAGACCAGACAACAATTTTAGAGGAGGGAAAGTTCATTTAGAGCTCATGGTTTCCAAGGTTATAGTCCATGGACAGCTAACCCTATTGGTCTAGTTAAGGTGAGGCAAAACGTCACAGTGGAAAGATGTGGCACAGGAAAGCAGCTCAGGATGTGACAAGAGGCAGATAAAGACAGATTTCCTCACCAGGGATAAAATACACACTTCAAAGTCATGCTCCTCCACTCCCCACGACCCACTTCATCCAGCCACACCCTGTCTATGGTTAACACCCAGTTAATCCCTAGCAGTGGTTTAAAACCATTTTACTTCTGAATGTTCTATGAGTTTTGGGGGGATACCTCATATCTAAACCATAACATATATTGTTTCCTGTTAGCCAATGAGATAAGCGGGGATTCAGATCCTGCCTTGTCTAGATTTCCCAGTGCTAGACTGGCTGATTCTCCTTATCCCCACTTGTATGATGGTGTGTGTGTTTAACAGTATATATGCCAGGGTGATGGATAAGGCTGTTGCTATATAAAGCTGCAAGTTTACATTTCAGCATATTTTGGAAATTCGAATGTTCAATCTGTTTAAAAAATTTATTACTGTGAAAATAGAATCAAATACAAAATAGTTTTAATTACGATATTATTTGATTATCAGTGTTTACATAACAGAGGTTCCATTTATTTTTAAATTACCTCCGTCTAAGCTAAACGTTAAAAATCCATATCAGAAATATGTGTTATTTCATCTTTAATATCTTTAATCTCAGCTCGGACCATTGTTAAATTAGATATTTTTTCATTTAAAAAAGCAATTTCTTTCTCTCTTTGTATTAAGTCAGTAATCAATCTCCCAATGCGTAGTGTTAAATCATTTACCAATGGTTCCAAGCGGGAGAAGTCCTTCTTTAGGTTATATACCTTTGGTTTTAGATCATTTGCAAAAGTCACTGTCTTCAGAACTTTAGCTCTGTCACTTTCTAAGCTTAAAAATCTATCTGCATGCTTATCGAAATCACTCTTTAGATCAGTTAATGTCTTCTTGACTGAGTTAATTCTTTGTGAATTTTCAGATGCGGTCTTTCGAAGTGTTGCTGTTCGATCAATACTACTTGAGAGAAGATCACCTATGTTTTTCACTGTATTTTTGTCCACTTTTTCTATTTTATCTTCCAGTTCTTGCACAGACTCTGTCAAGGATGTTACATCAGTTATTAAACCTGAAATACGTCGTATATCTGTTTTAACAGTTGTAATCTTAAGACCAACATCTTTTGCCATGGAAGTTGTACTTTGGTCTAGTTTTGTAATTTCTTGGGAAAGAGTTGTCAAATTGTCATTCAGTATATCCTGTTTTTCAGTTATCTTGTTGGACCAAGTTTTCACTGCATAGATTTCCTCCTGTAGATGCTTTAGATGAGCAATTATTTTAAAAGACTTCAGTTTTTCCATGAGAGCTTCACATTTCTGACACTATAAGAAAATATAACACCACAATGATTAAATTCATTAAAAGCTCAACATTTAAAATTCAATTTAATTTTATGTGCTATATTTAACTATGATTTTTATGCTCTTTGGAAAAGCATTTGGTAAAAGATGGCTTCAAAAGTAAGAGCTTTTAGAATAACTTAAGTATATTACTAAGGAATAAGAAGGAAAACATTTAGGAAATTTCATAAAATATTACTGGATGTTACATTTTCTGAGTTACTATGTTTGTATTATTGATTCTCTGCATAGCAACAAAATGCTCCTAAATGAGACAGTGAAATATTTTCTGTTTCTAGAGAAGGGAAGAGCTTTGGTGTATTTGGGGGGTGAGAGAAGGCAACAGAGCTTCCTTTTTCCCCAGTTGTGTGTGCGTGTGTGTGTGTGTGTGTGTGTTTAAAACTTTCCACTTTTAAAAATTTTACCTGACAAAATATAAAGCTGAACATATTAACGAGGTACCATATAATGCCTGATACATGTACATATTACATAAAGCTTGAACTGGGTTAAACATTTATTGGGTTTTGTTTTTGAGATGAGGTTTCACTGTGTTGCCAAGGTTGGTCTCAAATTCTTGGGACCAAGGGATCCTCCTGCTTTAGTTTCCTGAGTAGCTGGGACCATAGGTGCATGCCCTCATGCTCAGCTTTTTTTTTTCCTGCTTTACTAAGGTATAAAATTGTATGTATTTATGGAGTACAATGTGATATCTTGATATATGTGAACACTGAAATGATTAATCACATTATCACATCCCTCTCTTCACTTTTTCCTTCCACTGTGGTAAGAACACTTAAGATCTACTCTACTAGCCATTTTCAAGTATATAATACATTATTACTAACTATAGTCACCACGCTATACCATGTAGTATTTGTTTCTCTGTGCCTAGTTTTATTTTATTCAACATAATGCCCTCCAATTTTATTCATGTGTTGCAAATGACAGTGATCTTATAAGTTGGAATGGTATTTCACTGTATATATATATAGCATGTTTTCTTTATTGTTCATCCATTGATGGACACTTGGTTTGATTCCATAAATTGGTTATTGAGAGTGCTGCTGCAAAGACGTGGTAATGCATGTGTCTTCTACTGGCTTCATTTGTACATACCTAGAAGTGAATGTATCCATCACATGGCAGTTTTAATTTTATGAGTAACTTCCATACTGTTTTTCATATGGCTGTACCAATTCATAGTCTCACCGAGTTTTAACAGTGTTTCTTTTTCTCCACATTTTTGCAACACCTTTTTTCTTTTTCATAGTAAACTTCTTATAGGTATGAGATGTTGAATATTTTTTCATTTATGTCGATAGATTTTTATTCAGGACCACTGCTCATTTTTTAATTGGGTTGTTTTCTTGCTACTGAGTTGCTTAAGTTCCTTGTACTTTGGATATTAATCCCTTAGCAGACATATGGTTTGCAAATATTCTCTTCCATTCTATAGGTTGTTTCTTCATTCTGTTGATGGTTTCCTTTGCTGGCTGTAGATTTTTAGTTTGCTATAATTGCTGTGTGTGTGGTGTCTGTATGTGTCTATATGATGCTGTTGGGAAGTTGAATATTTTACTGTACTTTGAATATTTGAAGTTTTATTGCATTGTTACTAGTTTATAAAATGAAGAGAAAAAGGGAAAATTAAGTTCTGATCATAATAAGATGGTAGTTCTCATAAACAATACAAAGCTGAAATTAAAGCAAGGCTGTGAATATCAGTTGATACTATATAGCATCAATTAGATTAACTAAGCCTGTGGACTATGTGCTTAACGATTAAGAACAAATGCAATATGTTAGAAATAGATTGTCAATTCCTATGCCAAAGACAGATATACACACTGTGATTACTATGGAAAGGGAACCCCATTTGTCATATTTAAGTCAATGTTTGACTTTGCATATTTAACGTACAGCTTGTTTTCTAGGAAAGCATTATATTTTAAAGTAGGAGATTGATAGCAATCTACTAATAGTAAAGCGGCTGGATTCAACTTTACTGGTGTGATAGGAGTGTGCTAGTATGATCAAGGACAATCTCTGTTTCAGGGAGTTGTAGTTTAGTTGGGAAGCAGAATGTCAATAAATAGATTGAGAACTCAAAAGAAAACAAGGAATACAAAAGCAAATATGCGGCTGAAATCATTTTACAAAGTAAGATATGCAGTTTAAAGATACCAAGTGTTTATTTTTCCTAAAATGTGTATTTCTTCAGTGTGTTTTTTTAACAGGTTATCTTCCTTTAATTGTATTGGGCTTACTCAGAAACACTTTGAGATTATTTTGGTTAGTATAGTTTTATTTAATGGAAATAAAAACACACTGTGTTCAGATAATATTTTGATGGCATCTTTAAAAAGCAGCGGTTATATAGTTGTAAAAGAATTATAACGAACTGATGAAATGGAGCAGAGTAATTTATTCAAGGTAGTAACTCCCCCTCCCTGCCCCATCAAGTATGTTTGGGTTCAAAATGTATTTTAGGAATTTTCTCAATAGTTTTATATTACACTAACTATTGGTGGAGAAGGTAGCCCAAAATGCGTGTTTTTTTTTTTTTTTTTTTTCAGTAGAAACATTTGTGAAAATGTTATTGTGGGTATAACAATAAGGAGTAACCACAGGCAGGAAGGAAATCAAGTAGTGATTGAAAAACTTTTATTTTTAAGGAGAAAATTTTGCAGTGTAGCATATTTGTTGAAACACAACCTCCAAGAGTAAAGAAGTAGCTGACTTACTTTTATTTGTTTCATGACTAGGTTTATCGTTTACTAATGGATTTACTCTGGTAGAGTAACTGTAGCTTAATAGCATTACTCAATTAAGATACCTTCTTATGCCTGAAGTCCAAACAATTGCGAGCATAGTTACAGCTTTGAAGAGCTTACAGTCCAGCTTAATGGCAACATTGCAGAGAACAAACATATTTGGTTGAATTACTTTTTTAACAGTTCTATTGACAGATTTCTTGCCATCTTTTTTTTTTTTTCTTCCCAGTTTGAACTGTAACAGTTTGTATCATATGGTGGGAGGTCTCAGACTCTGGAGTTGGACAGAACTATCAGTAATACAAGATTCCTAATCTTGCTGGTCCTCAGTTTCCTTATTTGTAAATGGATGTAATAGCCACCAAAGCTATAGTGAGGAAAAGTGGTAGCACATGTAAAGTTCTTAGCACATGACTGGCACATGGTAGGCACTCAATATATGGATCAATTATGATGATAGATGTGAATCTCCTAAAAATGTTTGGCACACAATATGTGCCAAAATGTTCATTCTCTCCCTTTCTGCTGTCAACTGCGAGAAAACTAATTAATTAACTATTGGTTAATTTAATTAAACTATTAAATTATAGTTTGTAGTTGAATTGAAACAAATAGATGCTGGGCTTTTGTCACCTGAATCAGTATAAGATAAGAAGAGAAAAGAGAGTTGTTTTTCTTCTGTGAAGAAAAGAGAGTTGTTTTTAGTGTGTACAGTGAATTTATAGCATCATTACTGTATAATGACATCAGATCAAGCTTTGATCAAGGTTTATAGGTTCATACAGAGGCTGAGATTAAACCAACAGTTTCCTTGTAAACTATAAAAGTACTTAGTCAACAGCTTGTCCTTAGGCAAAATTTAAGAAAACATTTCTATAAATGTATTTTTAAACTTTATACCCAAAAGTTTAAAAATTAGGTGTTTGTTTGTAAAACTTTAATTTGTACTAAAATTTAAAAAATGGACCCAGGACTCTCTATAATAAGTTAATTGATAATAATATTTATTATCCATTACAAATATACAAAAATGTGACTTTGACTATTGGCAATTTTCCTTAATAAAGAAATTGATGTTTGATAAATGGGAGTTTTAGAAATTTCAAATATCTGTGATAACTATATGAACAGAAGAAACAAAGATAAATTAAGACTATCTAAATCTCTCTAATGGCAATATTTTAAATAGGAAAACCTCAGTAAAGGAACACACACACACACACACATCACACACATTTTTTTATGTAATACTTGCGGAAGTGTTTATTTCCCTTGTGTTATCACAGAGCATGGTGCCCACCTTGTTTCAGTAACTCTTACCATGGTATGTACAAGTACATAATAAAGTTGAATCAAAACTGGTGAGAGGCAAAAAAAATTATTTAAAAGTGAAGAGCACAAGAGAAGAGATCAGCTGTGAGTGATGGCGTGCACCAATAATATCAGCAACTTGGGAGCCTGAGGCAGGACGATTGTAGGTTCAGGCTAGCCTCAGCAATTTAGTGAGACACTGACTCAAAAGAAGGCTGGGGATGAAGCTCAGTGGTAGAGTGCCTCTGGGTTCAATACCCAGACTGGGGTGGGGGTGCAGAGAAAAGAGCACATCTATCCCAAAAGTATAGAGGTCGAAAACAACGATGTTCTAGCTAACTTTATAATCTAGTTTATTGACATTTAAACAAAAGCATACAAATACAAATTTGCCACTGAACACAGATGTTTATTTATATAACTCACATCTGTCTACCACAGGCCTTTTCTTAACTCCAATGTAGAACTTGCTTGGGGTTTTACAAAAACTTGCAAATTTACATAGTAGAACTATCACAACTACCTGTAGCAACTGCTTCAACTTTTTGTGTCTAATTCCACTGAAATTGTACTACAAAATTGAGATGGTTTCTGGCAAAAAGAAACAAGAATAGAACTTCCATATGCAACTAAGTAATGTAATTGGCTACATTAAATATTTTAAATAACACATTTGGGGAATCCTTAATGACATACTTTTAATCATCATAATTATTGCCCTTTATCATTATATTGCCATTTAAAATAATAGGCCACAGGCTTACTGGTATGTTTTTATTGTAACTAGACCAATTTACCTGGAGATCATTTATCTAGCAAACTCAAGAACCTTAAAAAAACACAGAAACTTAAAAAAATGCAAAGATATTCAGTAAGTTCATACTTTGTAGCATACACAAGTAATAAGAAAGGCCTTATATAAGAATATGTTTACTCAATTTAAAAATTCTACAAGTACTTGTAACACAGTTTAGAACCTTAACAAAAGTAAAATATTTCCTAGGTTTCATAATTTCAGAAAGTGCATATTAATTCACAGAAAAGTCCCAGGCTTTCCCTCAGGCACATATCTTTTATTTTAGACAAAATTCCTATGGACTTGATTGTGCTGAAACTCTTAGCTGCAGTGAAATTAACACAGGAAAGTGAAGAACTGAGGCTGAGGCATGCATGTTTACCAGCCAATCTGACAGCAAGATCAAGTGATAGAAAAGGTTTGTAAGAAAACAGATGAAGGTTTGAAAAATAGCAATTAGGGTCATTCAGTAAATTGTAAACATGCTTCCACATTCCCAGATATAGCAATACATTTGGATCAATATAATAGGTGAAATTCTATTGATGTTCATCAATTATCAGAAAAACATTTAAAATATAAGTATATCACCTTAGAGGTAGAGAAATATACTTTAGAACTAACTCTACTTAAATGGTTAAAGTAAAGTTTAGAGCTTAAAAGGTAAGCTTTGATTCATGTGGATAAATCCATTGTGTAGACTTCTCATTTTTTCCAGTAAAGTGAGGCATATCAACATAACTCAAAAACCAAGTAATTAATAGATTCATGCATAGAACGATTCATCAGAATACATGAAGTGATTTTAAAATCATCAATTCCTTTATTTTCTAGCTTATATTCTTTTAAAGTTCCCTTTTCTTTTGTACTGGAATATGCTATAAAATCATGAACTTTTCCTTTTAGAACATTCAGTTCATTTTGCATCTTTAATAGGCTATTATCATACTGAATTCCTTCAAGGGTTTTTCTGCATCTCCATTATTTCAGATACAGCTTTTAGCATATCATCTTCCATATTAAACATCTGCATAGTGAGGTCTTCCATTTTCTTTTCTACTCCTATCAGATCCTGAGAGACTCTGAGACAGAGAGAACAGCACTTTCAATTGTTGGCAAATGGGTCTTGCATTCTTCAACTCTGGGTTCATAGCTGGAAAGTTTATGAGTCAGATTCTTCGTCTCTGGCAAGGAGAGCATGCTGTTCCTCTTCTAACTTCTCAACTGTTTTTGTATCAGAGCTAAGCTGCTCTTCAACTCGCAGAAGATCTTCTTCTTCTTGTCTTTTGACTGTTCTAATATTTCGTAGTGTGCTATCTTCCAAATCTTTTAGCCGTTCAGTGAGTAACTTTATTTCTTGCTCAGCTGAGTTAATCTGGACAGTAACTTGAGAATGTATTTGTTTTGCTTCTGATTTGAAAATGTCTGTATTATCATTCATTTCTGCTAGGCTTCTTTTTCCAGAAATCTGTAATATTTTGGAATTTCTCATTAAGCTTTTGCATCTTTTGAGTGAGCATCTCTTCACTATTTTGAATGTCATGCATGAATCTTTGGAGACTGGATACTTCCTGTTCAAAACTGGTCATCAAAGACATGGATGATGTAGCTTCCTGCAGAATACTTTCAGTAGACTCAAGCTGCATTTGTAACACAAAACAATTCCCAGGCTACTTAATAATTTTTATATTAAAGAAACATACTTTAACAATTAGGAGCATAACAAATGCCAAGTTCAAATTCTGATCATGACTAAAATATTCAAGTACCTCAGAATCAAACTGACAAAATTTATTACTTTCATGGTTGTTTTAATAAATATAATCGATTAGCCCTTTGCTACAAAAATATAAATCTGAATTTATAATCCTAGATATTTTTGATTTTCATGGAGGCATATTCAAGAGAAACAATGTAAAAGAAGTCTGAAGTACATCACTCTATCCTCTTTTTCACTCCAATGGAGTTAAGATGTCATTTTAATGGTTATTTGGCTTTTTAAAAACTGCAATTTAGTGTAAAATTGTTACTTTCCCTAACACCCATGATTCTGGAAGAGTTTCTGCTTGAAAAAATTTTTTAGGCCAACCTCTTATACATAAGGTACTAGAATGAGATCTCACAAAGCAAATATGAATTAATTTAAAAAAAGTTCAGTGAGACAAGTTACAAATGATAAAGTGCTGTAAGTATTAGCAATTGATGTTAAGTTCTTACTATACCTCTTTGAACGTATATAGAATATGAAGACCAGTCCTGATCATCTTTAAGTCTACCTTCACCCAGGTAATAACTTTATAGAAAGGCTTAGAAATGATCATTAATCAAATGTTTGTAGCATTGTATTGAAGACATAACACTGAAAAGACACATTTCTGCCTTTAAGCAGTTTGGTTTAATTGGGGACAAAGATGCATTTATCTGCATTATAACAGTGGAAGATCTACGGAAGCACCTAGGTGGCAGATTCAACCCAGACTTCAAAGATCAAGAAAAGTATTATAGAATAAGTGTTATCAATATCTGCTTCCAATCACTTTCTCTCTGAATCATCCTACACACTAATATCAGCTTAAGTTTTTAAAAAACTATGCACATTATGGTACAATAACACCCTTGATGTTTCCTAATACTTTTTTTTTGCATACTGGGGATTGAACCCAGGGGTGGGCGCTCTACTACCGAGCTACCTCCCCAGCCCTTTTATTTTGAGACAGGGTCTCACTGAGTTGCCCAGGCTGGCCTTGGATTTGCAATCCTCCTGCCTCAACATTCAGAGTTGCTGGGATAATAGACTTCAGCCACCATACCTGGAGTCCTAAGCTTCTGAGAAAATGCCCATGGCCATAAGCCTGAGAGTGGGAATTCCTGTAGCACCTATTATGTATTTGCCCTGTATACAAAATTTTTGAGTGTTCACTCTGTGCCAGAGCTAGTGCTAGACACTTTGTATTTATATACATAGCATAGTACCTGATTTCAAATTTGATAGGGGATCTTGTGTATCATATATTCTATACTCTCAATAAGATCTATTCAGTGTCTTCTATGAGCCAGTTTTATTTCTAGGTGCTAGAATAATAGCAATTAAGATGCAGTGTTTGCTCTACAAGGAGTAAGGGATACAAATAAATTAATGACAAATCAGAATGGGCTACCATCAGTGTCACTGTCACCAAATAGGGGTCTCAGGAGGTCTTTCTAAGGGGTCAGTATGACCTCAACTTGCCCTAGTGGGTTCTTGACTTATTCCGCTGAAAAGAACTGCATGATGCATTTATAAAGGACAGTAAAGCAAAGATAACATACATCCCAAAGGCAGGGTGTAGATGCCCCTCATCTCTCAGAGAGGAGTGATACACCCAGAGTTGAGCTCTCTGACTACATGTAGTATTTTCCTGGGGGTTGGGGGGGAGTGGGCGGAATGTAGATTCCCAGGTTAGCTTTCATGCAAATCAATCCCCGGCTGGGCTGTATGTAGCTCAATGGCAGAGCACTTGCCTAGCATGTGTGAGGCACTGGGTTTCATCCTTAGCACCACATAAAAACAAACAAATAAAATAAAGGCATTCTGTCCATTTACAACTACAAAAAAATAAATAAATAAAAAAGAAAATTAAATCCCCTGCCAATCGTTTGATATTTGGGGTTCAGAATATTTTTTCTAGTTTAAGCGGTTTAGCCATAAATCATTTGTGGGCACATTGTGTAGGTCTTTGAATCTAGTGACATTTAAATTTATCATGCTTTTGTTCTAATTGATCTGATGCAATCATATGCTGGAGGTTTTGTTCATCTCACTAGACACAAATATGGCTGGACATGCTCCTAGATCTGGGTCTCCATCTAGTAAAGGTCTCTTTTTTTCTCTGCCTGAGAGACAATCTATCTCCTTGTGGCAGAACTAACACAGGGAGCAATGGGTCTTAGAGGAGAAATAAGTCAGGAGTACAATAAGAAAGGTTTAAAAGTGACTCTGAAATCTGACTCATTAGCAGACTGATAAATAAGCCAGGTAAAGAAGATCTGAAAGCTGCTAAAGACCTTTCAGGAAGAGATTCATGTCTTATGCTTTTTTTCAGTCCCATGTCTCAGAGTACAAAGAACACATTTGCTGATGTTTAGGAGGAAGGACAGCCATAAAAGCCTTTTGGGCCCATCCCAGTAAAAACCTGTAGTAGTTCTGAGTAACAGGTGGGAACAATGTGCAATAATATTGACTAGTAAGAGAATCACTCTGAAATGTTTAAAAACTATTTTAATGCACACATGTAGCCATAATACAAGATCCTTTAAAACCAATTTTGAGAAATACTTGTATAGTGGTCATTAGCGGTATTCTGAAGAAGCGGGCATCTTTATCTAAGACGATTTCATATGTAGGCTGTTCATCAGAAAATCAGTTATCTTTATGCAATATAGGCCTAAGTGCACAATCCATTTTCAGTATAATAATCTGTAGCATTAATTTGCAAATTATTAAATGACTAATACATCACAATGATATAGTTAGCTCCTGTGATAAAGGCTTGATTCCCAGTGCAGCAATGTTCAGAGGATGTGCTTTTGGTAAGTGATAGGATCATGAGGGTTCTGATATTATCAAAGGATTAATCATTGATGAATTCGTAACTTAATGGGCTATTGGGAGGCGATGGTAACTGTAGGAGGTGGAACTCGTTGGAGGGACTGGATCTTTGGGTGCAGCATGTCCTGGGTGACTATATCTTGTTCTTGGCCCCTTCTTTACTCTCTCTCTCCTTCCCAGATGCTAGGACGTGAGCAGCTTTGCTCCTTCCACACCCTCCTACCACGCTGTACTACTGCATACCACTGGCTGAGAAACAATGGAGTTAGTTCACCATGGACTGAAATCTTTATGAGTCAAAATAAATATTTCCTCTCATGAGTTGATTTTCTCAGCTATTTTGTCAGAGAGATGAAAAACTAGGTAACAGAAGTATGATGAGAGCCCACCTCTACCTGTTTTTTCCCTCCTCCTGCATTATGCTGGCTTTAGGGCCAGTTTTGTGAAAAGGCAGCTATTATTAAAACTACTCCTAGGAAAGAAGATTCTATGAAAAGACTGAATACACTTCTTGGATTCAATATTTAAAATGTTCAAAAATTTTTTGTCACCAAAATATTTTATTTAAAAAGGAAATCTGATTTTGTGCAAAATTTATTTTCAATAGATTTAAATACATGAATCCTAACAAATTTTCTATCAGTATGCCAGAGTACTTATAACCAGATTTCAATTTCAACCCTATGTCAAAATAGCAAGTCCTTTTCAGTTTCTTCCTAGAAGCCCCTTAGGCTTACCCTTTCCATGGAATCCTGTGGCATGCATAAATGATGCTTGATTTTCATTCATGGCTTTTCTCCTCTGGGGCAGTATATGCTCATCTTTCTCATGAAGCAGCAGGGACTTAGACCCTTCATTTCATGTCTGTCTATAGTAACATCTTTACCACCCTGGTGCCTACCTTATGACACAAGTAAAGGTTTAGTGATGGGTAGATGAACAAATGTGTTTCCCAGGGATAGCTTGGTCACTGGTAGCGAGACAAAGCCCACAAAATCTTAGTGGACCCTCTCCTGAGAGATGTGGAAGTAACAAGAATGTTCCCAGGGATAGCTTGGTCACTGGTAGCCAGACAAAGCCCACATAATCACAGTGGACCCTCTCCTGAGAGATGTGGGAGTGACAAGAA
The DNA here is from genome assembly GCF_902686455.1 of Sciurus vulgaris. Classification (NCBI taxonomy): domain Eukaryota; kingdom Metazoa; phylum Chordata; class Mammalia; order Rodentia; family Sciuridae; genus Sciurus; species Sciurus vulgaris. Next base: position 158,725,450 of record NC_136465.1, read on the forward strand.
TGTTCTGTCTTCATTTCTAAGAATCGCAGTAATGCATTGGCTGGAAATCATTTGCAATTTGAGGAAACATATACATTGGTGTTATTTTAATTTTCAGAATCATTATCTATTTTAGGCTAGTTACTTTTCTGACAGAGGATTATAGGCCAGTTATCTTATATGCATACACATATGTTCTTAAAATATGGAAAGAAATGACAGATTATCTATAAGTGCTGTTCAAACTCTAATTTTATATGTCAAGATCAACCATATTTTCATTGCTTTGGGAACCTGACACTTAGAGAAAACTAATATTATATCAATATGAATATATCAGTCTTTTTCGCTTTTTAATTTTTTATTTTTTATTTTTGTAGTGCTGGGGATTGAACCCAGGGTTTTGTAAACGGACACTGGTCTTTTTCAGCAGTAGACATTGTTATATACAAAAATCTGTGGTCCTATCAAAATGCAATATGAATCTGAATTGGATGAGAGGAAGAATGTCAAGAGGTAGGAAGATCAGTGAGTTAAAATAGTAGCAGTCTAAAAGGCAGGAAGAAAGAAGTTCTGAGCTGGAGTAAAGGAAGGGTAGAGGAGAAATAAAATGGGAAAGTCTCCCCAAATAATTAATAAATACCTTTTCTGAAATTAAACTGATTTCACTTTGAAGTCCTCGGAACTCCTTGCTTTCCATTTTCAGTAACTGGTATTGGTTTTCTACCTCTGCAAATTTTCCTGACTGTTGAAATACAAACCTGGAAAAGATTTTTAAAAAAAAGTCACTACTGCCCAATTCATATTCATTTAAATTTGAATTTCAAAGGAGTATTATACCCATTTTTGGTGAGAACACGAGTTCAGTTGTCAGTTTATTTCAACATTCAGATAGCCTACTATATGATAAGTACTGCTTTAATTCATGCAAAGAGTGAACTCTGCCCTTTTGGTTACATTTCACAGCACAGTAAGACAATGATTCCTGTAATAGATGTGTGAACAAGAAATATTTTGGAGAAATTCATGGTAAACTATTTAGAACAAGCTCTTTGATCTCAAATATTTTTCTCAAGGTCATATTAGGGTACTATCTAGAAAGAGTTTTTATAAGAGAAACAAGAAATAGGAAAAACAAAGTATTTGAGTTAAAATGTAGAAGAGAGGCTAATGAAAAGCAGTGGTTCGGAAGATAGGTGACTATGATTAGAAGGTGCAGAATAACAGGAGATATGAAACTGTCATTGTCAAGGTGGACAACAGAACACATGTGAGGCAGGCATATAAAACCTACAGTTGATTTTACTCAGTATAACTCATGTAGATGTACTTTGAGATGTTATTCTAAAATAGAACTGAAGTGGGCACAGCGGCACATACCTATATTTTTTATTTGTAAAAAATAAAAAGGACTGGGAATGTAGCTCAGTGGTGAAGTCCCTCTGGGTTTAATCCACAGCATCAAAAAAAAAAAAAAAAAAAAAAGAAAAAAACAGAACTTAGGGGTGTAGTTCAGCGGTAGATAGCTTGCCTAGCATGTGGAAGGCCCTGGGTTTGATTACAGGGTTAAAACAATAAAAATAGGCCCAGTCATGGTTCATGACTGAAATGCCAGTGACTTAGGAGGCTGAGGTAGGAGGATTGTAAGTTCAATGCCAGCCTCAGCAACTTCGTGAGGCCCTAACTCAAAATGAAAAATAAAAAAGGCTTGGGATGTGACTCAGTGGTAAAGCATCCCTGGGTTAAACCCCCAGTAACAAAACCAAAATAAAACAAACTAGTAATAACAAAGTTGGAGTATATTCTTCATCCAACAAAGGTAGAAGAACAAAGAAGTTAGCCTAATCTTCAAGGGTTAAGCACCCTGGTTCAACTACTGGTACCAAGGGGGTGGGGGAAAGCAATGGAGCAGAACCATGTGAAGCACCTAAGTCACAGTAGTACCTAGAGGAGTAGTTCAAAAGTTCCCCTGCATCTTGGAATCACCTGGCAAAAAATCTTTAATAAATCTGATACCTGGGTCCCTCCCATAGATTTAACTGGTCTAGTAGATGGTGGTGACATTGAACATTTTAAACAGCTTCCCAGGTGATCTGAAAGCACAGCCTGAGGACTACATATTGACCATGTTTTGGTAAATTCATTCCATTGAAAGTAACACCTAAAAGCTTCCATGCCGGGGGCAGTGGTGCAGGCCTATAACCCAGTGGCTTGGAGGCTGAGGCAGGAGGACTGAGAGTTCAAAACCAGCTTCAGCAAAAGCAGGGTACTAAGCAACTCAGTGAGACCCGGTCTCTAAATAAAATACAAAATAGGGATAGGGATGTGGCTCAGTGGTCGAGTGCCCCTGAGGTCAATCCCCCTGGGACCCCCCCTCAAAAAAAAAAAAAAAATCCAAAGAGAGGTTAAAGACTTTTTTTAAAGTGTAGCTGAATTTTGTGTATTCTTACAAGGTGGTGGTATTTTGAACTCATAAATGGTATCAATAGACTTCTCAGTTGCTGTAAAATTGTCTAAAGCTAAAACGGATTTTTTTGGCTTGCCAAACACAAGTTGGATGATGAAATTTCTTTTCTTAAAATTTGTTCTAGGGCTGGGGAGATAGCTCAGTTGGTAGAGTGCTTGCCTTGTAAGCACAAGGCCCTGGGTTCAATCTCCAGCCACCCAAAAAAAAAATCTTAAAATTTGTTCTTATTAGTTTATACATGACAGTAGAATGCATGTTGACACACTTAAACACAAATAGAGCACAGCTTCTCCTTACTCTGGCTGAACATGGTGCAGAGTCACACCTATAGTTTAATCATACATGTATATAGGGTAATGTCTGTCTCATTCTACTGTCCTGCCCATCTCCCACACTCCCATCTCCCCTCTGCACTATCCAAAGTTCCTTCATTCTCCCCACACTCCCATTACGGATCATCAAAGAAAATATATGGCCTTTGGTTTTTTGTGTTTGGCTTAGTTCGCTTAGCATGATATTCTCCAGCTCCATCCAGCTACCTGCAAATGTCATAATTTCATTCTTAAGGCTAAGTAATATTCCTTTGTGTATATGTACCACATTTTTTCTTCATTCATTCATTTGTTGAAGGCATCTAGGTTGGTTCCACAATCTAGCTATTGTGAACTGAGCTGCTATAAACATTAATGTGGCCTGCATCACTATAGTATGCTGATTTTAAGTCCTTTGGGTATAAAACAATGAGTGGGATAGCTAGGTCAAATGGTGGTTCCACTCCAAGTTTTCTGAGGAATCTCCATACTGCTTTCCATAGTGGTTGTACCAATTTGCAGTCCTACCAGCAATGTACCCTTTCCCCCACACATCCTCACCAACACTTATTTTGCTTATATTCTTGATAATAGCCATTCTGACTGGAGTGAGATGAAATCTTAGTTTTTATTTGCATTTCTCGAATTGCTAGAGATGAATATTTTTTCATGTTTGTTGATTGACTATTTTTCTGTGAAGTGTCTGTTCACTTCCTTAGCCCATTTATTGATTAGGTTGTTTGTGTTTTTTTGGTGTTAAGTTTTTTGAGTTCTTTATATAACCTGGATCTTAGTGCTTTATCTGAAGTGCATGTAGTAAAGATTTCATCCCATTTTGTAGGCTCTCTTTTCATGTTATTGCTTCCTTTGCTGAAAATAAACTTTTTAGTTTGAATCCATCCCACTTATTCTTAATTTTACTTCTTGCACTTTAGGAGGCTGTTAAGGAAGTCAGGTTCTAAGCTGACATGATGAATATTTGGGTCTACCTTTTTCTTCTATAGGTGCAGGGTTTGTTCTAGATCCTGTCTTTGATCCACTTTGAGTTGATTTTTGTGCACGGTGAGAGAGAGAGAGGTTTATTTCATTTTGCTACGTATGGATTTCTGGTTTCTCAGAACCATTTGTTGAATAGGCTATCTTTTCTCCAACATGTTTTTGGTGCCTTGTCTAGTATATAACTATCATTATGTGGGTTGGTCTCTGTTTCTTCTATTCTGTACCATTGTTCTACATGTCTATTTGGTCTCACATGCCATGCTTTTTTTTTTTTTTTGGTGGTGCTGGGATTGAACCCAGGGCCTTGTGCTTACAAGGCAAGCACTCTACCAACTGAGCTATCTCCCCAGCCCCCATGCTGTTTTTGTTACTATAGCTCTATAGTATAGTTTAAGGTCTGGTTTTGTGATGCCTCTTGCTTCACTCTTCTTGCTAAGGATTGCTTTGGGCTATTCTGGGTCTCTTATTTTTCCAAATGAATTTCATGATTGCTTTTTCCTAGTTCTAAGAAGAATGTCATTGGGACTTTAATAGGAATTGCATTAAATCTGTATAACACTTTTGGCAGTTGGACATTTTGACAATATTAATTCTGCCTATCCAAGAGCATGGGAGATCTTTCCACATTCTAAGGTCTTCAATTTTGATTTTTCTAGAAGTCAAGAAAGTTCATTAAGAGGTGGATGTTTCAGTTCTGAAAAACCAAGTTCTCAATCTGACATCCAGACTTGTGACTAGGGTACTTCATTTTCTTTTCATGAGTCAGAGGCATATTCTAACAGGAAGTTTCCCATCTTCTCATTTAGGTGAAGGTGAAAGATCAATAACTAGGGTGTGCTAAGTGGTACAGTTTCTAGTGAAAAAAAGAAAAGGACTAATTCTGGATTTGGAGGTGTGTCTTTATTTCTAGGGTCTGGTTTTATTTTGTATTAATATCAGAGGGAGGCAACACATGTATTGGTTAAGTACACAGTTGAACCACCTTGGCTCTGCCATTGATTAGTCGTAGTAACCATGTTTGACAAGTTGAAACAACTTACCTTTGCTCATTTCTTCATCCGTAAAGAAGGGGTAATATCTCATAGGTTTGTTACAGAGATTAAATAGGTTCATATTTATAAAAGCTCATAGAATAACACCTCGATGTATGTAACACATCAGCTATTCTCTTTAAGTACACTGGCTCTTTCTTTTGGACTATTTTGTGTAACTGCTTTTCCATCCTGCCTACGTGCCTATGGCTTATAAAGAGGCAGACTACCTCTACCTGCACTTAACAGCAAGTTCAATCCTGTCTCCTTTGAACACTAAGCATAATCGGGGTTGGAGTTATGGTAAATGAAATATGGAACAGATGGATTAGTCCACTTATGGGTCACTAAAGGAGCAGCACTCTCTTGCTCTATTTTGGGGTCTCTTCTGTCATTAGGTAAGGTTCTGAAAATGTTAGGTGTAGGAGAAAGGTTAATTGGCTACTTTTGGTGTAGGCCTTCCAAAAGGAATCTTCATTTTATCATAATCCACTGCAATCCACAGAGACCTCATACAGATTTAGGACTATGTAGTCCTAAATGAATGGTGTTCCCTACCTCTGTATAGTTCCTTCAGAACTGCAGAAGGTGGAGATAGCTGATTGAGGACTTGAAATACAGGATTTCCTTTGGCTCTTATATCAACTTATTAGTGAAAAACAGGCAAGTAACTAAAGGAAGCTATTAAGCAGCTTCTGCAAGAAAGTTCCAGTGTCACTAGCAGTGTTGGCACACACTTAACCCTGTTTTGTACCACCTACAGCTTCATTTTTAGTACAGAACCCAATATTCAGAAAAACACTGAACACATTCCATGTTAAAAAGTTGGGCGTTTAAAGTATAATGCTGTTTTAAAGATAAAACTCTACTAACAACAATAGAAAATCTAGAAAGAGCCAAAACTATATAGACAAAATTATACAGGATGATAAAGGAAAAAAAGCCCTGAATACTGTTTAAAGAGCTTTGACTTCTTACACACAATTATGTCATGAAAATCTTTTATAGAAGCACTTATAATTTGTTGAAATTTCCAGAAGAAACTTAAAATCTTCACAAATACTGGTGATTAAAACTTTACCACTGTACAATATCCACAGCCCTTTTTCTTTTTTAAAATTTTAAAATGGTGTCTTGCTAAGTTGCTGAGGCTGGTCTCAAACTTGTGATCTTCCTGTCTCTGCCTCCTGAGTTGCTAGGATTATAGAATGTACTACCTGGTTACACTCAGTTCCAGGTGACTGAATTTCTGTGTAACTAAATATGTTTGTGTAAAAGATTGTGTCTTGTTTAGTAACTTTCTTTTTGAAAGCAGAATCTCTTCAATTATTTTATTTGAAAATTTTCTTTTAGAAATGAGATGAGCTTGGTGCACACCTGTAATCTCAGTTGCTTGGGAGGCTGAGGCAGGAGAATTGGGAGTTCAAAGCCAACCTCAGCAACAGCAAGCTGCTAAAGCAACTCAGCGAGACCGTCTTTAAATAAAATACAAAATGGGGCTGGGGATGTCTCTCAGTGGTCGAGTGCCCTTGAACTCAATCCCTGGAAAACCCTCACCCCTCCCCAAGAAATGAGATATGCATACTGATACTGAAGTCAAGTCTTGGGCAACTGTTATCTTAGTATTCCAGTATTCATTGTCAAGCTGATGTATCATGATGTATCAGGACTTTATTTAGCAGAGAGAAGATATGAAATAACACACTTCTAAGTTTTTTTGTGTGTTATTTCTATTTATTTTCCAAACAACAATCCAAAGACTAAACGTCTGAATACTTATATATTGTGATGCCTTGAAATCCTCCTCGGGCACAAGGGTTCAGACTTTCTCAATCAGGCGTGAGAGGATGGATAAGCAGTGTTTACAGGCACACATATTCACTGTTAAATTTTAACAACTGAACAGTGTCAGTACAGTTACCATTTAATAAAGATTTGATGGATTGAATTTTTCATGATGAAGTATGTGTTCTAATGGCAAAGATTTCAACTGCTCTGTTGTAATTCTGCGTGTTCTTGGGCTGGGGATATAGCTCGGTAGGTAGAGTGCTTGCCTTGCATGCACAAGGCCCTGGGTTCAATCTCCCCCGCAAAAAAAAAAAAAAAAAAAAGATATTTTTCTTATAATGGTGCTAGGGATGGAATCTGGGACCTCAAACACACTAGGCAAGTGCTCTATCACTGAATTATACCTCCAATCCTAAAAATAATTTTGTTTCAGCATTAAAAAATATCATTTTGCAAAGTCATAGCTCACATGAAATCTTTCTAATGAATGTAACATGTTTTTGTCTTTCTACAATAAAAACAAAATTCCCTAAGAGTAAATTATTTAGATGAAGCATCAGCTTTTCAAGTTTTATTCTCTTAAAGTTCAGTTTTCTATTGAGTTTTCTCCAAGGACATAATCAAATTATTGAAAGATAGTCAGGCATGGTGGTGGACGCCTATAATCCCAGAGGCTGAGGCAGAAGGATTCCACATTTGAAGCCAGACTCAGCAATTTAGGGAGGCCCTAAGCAACTTAGAGAAACCCTGTCTCAAAATAGGAAATAAAAAGGGCAGGGGATTTGGTTCAGTGGTTAAATGCCCCTGGATTCAATCCCTGGTATGCCACCTCCCAAATTATTGAAAGATGAACATTTTATCATGTAATTTATCTCACATGAGTATGAAACTTTGATTACTTAACAAGAATTAAATTAACAAATTTAGCAACTAAAATCAGTTTTATTAGGCCCTAGAGAGAAGAAACATCTCTTTCAGCCTATGAAATTCTATTAACTCTATAATTTCCCCAATATAAATGCATGTTTATTAACCTAAAGAGTTTATTTGAAACAGTAAATTCAGTACTTTAAAGATCAAAATAAAAATATTTTATAAAGAAATATCACTAGTAAAAAAAATTGTTTTTGAAACATTTAATGACCCATGTTTCACTAAACAAATGTTTTATTAAGTTAAAAAATAAACAACTCTGGAAGTCACCAGCAAAACTAAAATGTGAAGAAGTACCTGCTGATTATCAAAAATGTTCTAGATAAGCCTCATACAAGCAGGCCTGTAGTCCCAGCTACTTGGAAGGTACTGAAGCAGGATTGCAAATTTGAGAATGGCCTCAGCAATTTAGTGAGGCCCTAAGAACTCAGACTGTCTCAAAACAAAACATGGGGGGGGGGGGGGGAGAATAGAAGTTCCCTGGATTAGACAAAGGGGAAGGAAGGGAAGATGGGAATAGGAAAGACAGTAGAATGAATTGGACATACCTTTCCTATGTTCATATACAAATACGATCAGTGTAACTCCACATCATGTATATCTACAAGAATGGGAAGTTATACTGTATGTATAATATGTCAAAATACATCCTACTGTCATGTATAACTAAAAAAAAAAAAACAAAAAAAAACCAAAAATTAGAAATTTAAAAAACAACTTAAAAAAGAGCTGGGGATGTGGCTCAGTGGTTAAGCACCCCTGGGTTCAATCTCCAGTGCCAAAAAAAGTTGTAGATTAGAGGCCTAGGTCTTTTCTAGACTTATGTCACCTTGGAAGAGAAGTAACTCTCTTACTAAACACTTCACTGGTGAAAAATGGAGGGAAATTCTATTAATGTGTCAGTCAGTCTTGTTGTTAAATGACATAGATTATCCCTAAAGAAAATGATTGGGGGAAATAAAATCAAAAAGGTAGTTTAAAGGTTATTTTTAATATTCATTTTCCCTAATGGCACCAACATATCACTATTTACTTGGTTTAAAACCTACAAATGTTTACTCTTTAGTAAACACAAGCAGTTCACAGTGCTACAGTCAACTCTGTAACTTAGAAGAGGTTGTATTCATAACGTATGTAGATTGATTGAAATGAGAAACCCTCCAAACTTTGCCCTTAGCATTAATATTTGCTGAACTTCCTTTAAGGTTGCAAACGTTTCCATCAGGTATTTCAGGGCCAGGTGGGGTGGGGCAAATTTGTCGCTATCCGGATAACGGTTCCGATAAGTAACAGAAGCGTGCCCGAACCTGCAGCGCTTAAGGAAAGGCTAACTGGTTCCCAAACTTTCGGCTCAACTCCAGTGGAGCGAAGAAGGGCACGTTTCTAGACCGGAGGAAAAATAAGTTTCAAGGAATCAGCAAAAGAAAGAACCAAGTTGGGCCGGGTCCTTCCTCTGGGGTGAAGGCAGAAAACAGAAGCCGCCGGCCTGGGGATGCAAGGTTAGCAGGACGTGAAGCCAGGCGAGGCAGGGCAGGACCCTGACCTGGAAGAGAGGGGGCGACACTGGTGGGGCTCCGGCGGCCCGCGACCACTTACCAGGCCAGGCCCAGGCAAGTCCCCCAGCGACAGCAGGCTCAGGCCGGTCCTCGGTCCGCCCAGCCGCCGCCGCGGACCTCGGGGCTCTTCCTGCCCTCGCTCCGCTTCAAGGGCTCTGCAGGGGCTCCCTTGGGCCCCGGCTTCTTCCTGCTCTTCACCTCGGACATGTCTGGATGCCCTGAGGACGCTACCGCGGGGCGGCTGTTCACCCCCGCGAGCTGGACGTGGCCGGCCTCCACTCCTCGGGAAGCCTCGCCCCCTTCCAGACCCGGCAACGCCCAGAAGCCAGCTCCTTCCTTCTCCCCGCCATCCTCGCTGCTTCACCGCGCCTCCCCGCCTCCGGGATCCTCTAGCCGAGGAGCGCGGCGGCAAGACGTCCTCCTCCCTCTGCGTAACTGCCGCAAGCGCGAGGAAATCGAAGCTCGCGGGCGCGCGCAGGCTGCCGGGACTCCAGAGCGCGGGGCGGGGTCGCACGCGCCACGTCGCGCCCTCTCCCCGGAGGAACGCGGCGCGCCCTGCTGGCGTAACCACGCCCCCACCGCGGGATAGGAAGGTGCTTCCCCCTGCGCGCGCGGGCACGCGCCGGCACGGGAGTGCGCGCGGCGGCCGCCCCGACGGAATCGCGGTGTGTGTATTTGCATGCGCGGGCGCTCTTCGGGCTGGGCTGGCCGGGCGGGTTTTGACTGCTCAGCGGTCCTGAGGCGGAGAGGAGGCGGTAACTAGTGGACGCCAATGCTTTAGCCCTGGGCAGAAGGGAGAAGGGATCCAGAGCGACGGGTCGGGATCGCGGGCGACCTGCAAGGACTTGAGGTAGCCGCGGCGGGGTTCAGAGTGGCGCCAGGCTCCGGACCGGTGCAGCTCCGGCCGGAGGTAAGAGCGACAGCCCTGGTGGCCCTCCTTCCTTTGTGTCCCAGGGCGGGGTCCGCCCGCAGGCGGGGCTTGCGGGGGTCGGGCCACGGGATGACACCCCCTCCGCACCTCCGAGGTCCCCGGGGTCTTCCTCGCCCCAGGGCTGCGGAGGCCCAGGTGAGGCTCCTGAGAGGGAGGACCTGCCCGGGCGCAGGTCTCTGGGAAGCTGCACCCGCGCCCCCATTCCCCATCGAAAGTCGGGGTTATGGTAACCACCCCCGGCCTGGGGGTCTGACCCCGCAGGGCTGCTCTTCCCGGCAAGACCTCTGCGCAGAGGTTTGGGTAAGTTTACCTCCCCGTTTTTCTTCCAGAGCCAGGTTCTTTGGAGGTTCAGTACCAGGGACTGAGGATTTGGGGACATGGAATATTTGATAACCGTTCTGCTTCTGTACCAGGAAGAGAAATTGTCTAAAGAGGAAGTAGTAAAGTATTAGAGGATTTTCTTGGTTGAACTTAGCGTTTACTTTGTATTTTACGTCTATGAAGAGTGGTGGCTTTTCCATTTTGATGTGTTTACAAAAGGTGAGACACCTTGAGAACTTGTTCATATTTCAATTTGCGCAAAGTTTTTAAAATGTATTTAAAACTCCTATCTGTAAGTTTAATTGGGCTAGGTAAAACTGGAAGTTAGTTGGGAATTGCTTAAGAGTGTTTATTTGCTTAGCTATTGACATAATCTGAAAGTTCGTTTTTGTTTTGTGAAATTGAATTTTATTACTGTAAGGTGAGAAGTGTTGTTTTACAGAATAGAAACGTTAACATTTAGAAAATATGACAATCTTGATTCAGATTCAAACCTTTTTTTTTGGGGGGGGGGGGCTGCTGGGGATCGAACCCAGGGCAAACACTCTACCAACCGAGCTATCTCCTCAGCCCCCCCCCCCCCCCTTTTTTTTAATCAGTAAGTTTCATGCCAGTTCTGGGCATTTTGTGAACCTTCACAAGCACCGGCAAATGCCCTACTTCCCTGTTTTTGCATGTACTACATTTGGTGACTTTTCAAAAATATGATCACTTTCAAAACTTAATGGCTTTTGTTCTTCTGTCCTCTCTAAATTACTTGTGCTTATATACAGTCTTACATTTAGGACATTCACATTCTAATTATCTTTTTCTTCTACTAAATTGTGAATTCCTTCAGGTATATGACCTAATCTTCTCTTGTAGTCTCAGTGCCTGGCACATAGGAGAGGCCATAAATGTGTATTGAATGAATAGATTAATGTACCCATTTAGACATTCTCAGTATAATACATTGGATGGTATTCTGTTAATGTTTTAAAACCTTTCACACTTTCTAAACTGGTTTTTATTCTTATGGAAAAAAATTGCATTGTATTTAAAATGAAGTTGGTACAATCAATCAAAGCATTTTTCTGTAAAGAATATTCTTCTTTCTTTGTTCCCGCTTAATCCAAGAAATGACATCAGAGGGTATTTCCTGATGCTTTGTGAGAAATGTGTTTACTATTGAAGACCTAGAGCTGACAACAACTTTGAGAATTAACGCTCACTTTCAATAATGCTGTGTTCAGTCTTTATGTTGAGTAAAGAAAAAAAAAACTTCTAAACATTAGGACCTCAGTATGATCACTGTTTTATAAAATCTTATTTATCTAATTAAATAAAATTTTTTGAGACAGGGTTTTGTTAAGTTGCTGAGACTAGACTTGAACTTTTGATCCTCCTGTTTGAGTCTTCCAAGTAGCTGGGATTATAGGAATGTCCCATCATTCCCAGCGCCAATATCTTAATTTAAAAAAGAAGTATAATAAAAATGATTTGTATTGAAAAAAATTTAGACAATATAGAAGAATATAGAAAAGGAAGGAAGGAAAATCCCAAATCTTGCTACTCAGTAACTCAAACATTTTTTTTAAATATTTTTTTTAATACTGTCAATGAGCCTTTATTTTATGTGGTGCTGAGAGTCGGACCCAGTGCCTCACACATGCCAGGCAAGTGCTCTACCACTGAGCTACAGCCCCAGCCCTAGTCCAAACATGTTGATGAACAAACTTCTAAACATCTTCTTTTATAATTATATAATCCCAATACATGTTTTTTTTTTGGCAGGGGAATTATATTTCTATTTTTGAATCAGCAATGTATCAGGAATATCATTCCATGTCAGTACAAAGAGATAATGTGTTTTATAATTTTGAATGACTGTATCATACACCCTAATTTTAAAATAAATCTGCATTCAGAATGATGGACATTTAGGTTGTATTCACCTTTTCCCCCCCCTCACCTAAACATTCTCCATTAAATCTTTTTGTGGATATTTTTGCATAAATGTGTGTGATATCTCCTTGAGTTAGATTTCTAGAAGTAGGATTTCTGGGTTAAAGAGAATGCTTATTTTAAACATTTTTAGTATATGTGCTGATGAAATGAGCACTCTTTAAAACATTTTTTTATATGTTTTGCAACCTTCCAGAAAAGTTGCATCCATTTTGTAGTTTCCCCAAGTAGTGTGTAAGAAATGCCCATTTTCTCAAACCTTTCATTTGTCCATTTTCAAACATCTTAGCCAAAAAAAAAAGAAGAGTCACTCTTGTTTTCTTCCCATTTCTTGATTATTTCTAGAGATTATGTATCTTTTCTATGTCTGTTGTCCTGACAAATATTTTTATGTTTTCCCTGTAGCTCATGGTTGACAGAGCAGAGAGAGAAAACTTTGAGGGAGGATGGATGCAAAAGCTCGAAATTGTCTACTTCAACATAGAGAAGCTCTGGAAAAGGACATTAAAACATCCTACATCATGGATCACATGATTAGTGATGGAGTTTTAACAGTGTCAGAAGAGGAAAAAGTAAAGAATCAGGTGAAGCCCTTTGAAGCAATCTGTACTTTCTTAAAAATTTTTAGCATTTAAGAAATTTTGAAACTTTCATGGGTCTCTCCACTTATTTATGTTGCAGACATATTCATTGCTATATACTAAACTACTTATTTTTTTTAGCCCACAAAACATCAGCGAGCAGCTGTGCTAATTAAATTGATACTTAAAAAAGACAATTATTCCTATATATCATTCTACAACGCTCTACTACACGAAGGATATAAAGATCTGGCTGCCCTTCTTCACAGTGGCATTCCTGAGATTTCGTCTTCCAGTGGCAAAGATTCAGATGGTGGAATAACTTCCTATGGTTTGTACCTTTGATACCTTCTGTCACATTTCTATCATGATGGCTACATTTCTGCAAGTTTATCTGTAATATTCTGAAGAATATGATCAGTTCACTGAAAAATGCATGTGAAAAAGTCATAGTGATGTTTTCAATTTAAATATTTCAATGTTAACATATTTTCTTCTTCTCAGGGAGCTGTTTATTGCTGAGATCATATGCAGACCCTAATTTTTAGAGTTAATCAGACTTCCTAGAGGCCCTTATTTATGTTATTTTCTAGTTCTGTGTGTTTGTAGAGTTTATAGGAAAGAATAAGATTCTTTGGAGACCTGTATTCTTGAAAGGATTTTCATAAACATTTTCTCTTTTACATCAGCTTCCCCCGCCCTCCTTTTTTTTTTTCTCTCTCTCTTTTTGTTTTTGGCAATGCTAGAGATCAAGCCCAGGGCCTTGCACCTGCTAGCCAAGCATTCCACCTTTCCCAGTCTCTAGTAAGAGACACAGAGACTGGGGAGTCAGAGAGTCATACAGTGTGTAAGGCAGGTATTGATGGTGAATTCCATTGTCTGTAGTCATCTTGAAGGATACATGTTTGCTTTTTTCCTCCATGTTCTGAGAAATCAGAAAGTTGAAGTTAATATGCTGGTCACATTTTCTTTTGGAAATTCTGAGGCTGAGACCTCAGTTTTGCTCTTTTTATTTTTTGTGATATTATGTTAGTAGCCACTTCAAAGTTATATTCATTCATACTTGTTTTGGATTTCAGTAAGGACAGTGCTGTGTGAAGGTGGAGTACCACAAAGACCAGTTGTTTTTGTTACTAGGAAGAAGCTGGTGAATGCAATTCAACAGAAACTCTTCAAACTGAATGGCGACCCAGGATGGGTCACCATATATGGAATGGCAGGCTGTGGGAAGTCTGTATTAGCTGCAGAAGCTGTTCGAGATCATTCACTCCTAGAAGGTAAGTTTGGACCACTGTGTTGCTGGCTAAGAAGATAATTCTTTAGGCATTCTCTTAGTTTTCCATTGCTGCTGGTAATAAATTACCACAAATTTAGTGGTTTAAAACAACATTTATTATCTTAAAGTTCTAGGGTTTTTTACTAGGCTAAAATCAAAATGTCAACAGGGTTGACTTCCTTCTTTCTTCTGAAGGCTTTTGGAGAGAATTCTTTTCTTTGCATTTTTCACCCTGTGAAGGGGTCTTTCGTTCATTCACATTCTTTTCTTTCGCAGACCTTATTGCTTCTCTATTATTATTATTTTGTGATTACCATGTCCATGCTTCATAATCCATGATAATCTCATCTTAAAATCGTTAATTGAATGAAATCTACAGTCCCTTTTGTCATCTAAGTTAACATATTCAGTAGTTCTTTGGATTAGATTGTGGATATCCTTAGGGGGCCATTATTCTACCAACCAACCACATGATTAAGTTTAGAATTTATATTCTGTGTCACCTATCATAACGAGGCTTGGTTAACCTTGAATTAATTCAAAAGGGTATCAGATGACACTTACTATTACTGGAGTAAAGTTGGGATCTTTAAAAATGAGGGAATTGTAGGATGAAAAAGGATTTCGAAAGACTATTCAGTTCTGCCTTTTAGACAGAACTAGACTTACACCTTTCTGTCATTGAGTGTTATAGGGTAAGAGATTCATAGACACTCAGTTCCATTAATGATTCTCTCAATGGGTGATTCTCCCTTGTATTTGATATCCTATAGTAGTTTAAACTATTAATTTAATTTCTACAGTTAATTCTATTAGTTGGTTTTCTTTAAAAAAAAAAACAAACAAACAAACAAACAAAAAAAAACAGTAACTTGTCTATGTGTAAGCTCCAAGAAGAAAACCTGGGAGTTGACAGTTGCAGCCTATGGGTGTTTGCAGGTAGGCTTTATATATTCATTTGCCATCTGGTGACTAAATTTTCTTGCTTCAGGTATTCATGTTTTCACTAAATGTTTGAGAGCCTCCTTTGAGATTGGCAGTTTTAGGCACAAGGGATCCAAAATGAAGGTATAATTTGTATAACTGAGGAATTCACTAATAGTCTAGTAGGGTAACCAGACATATAATCAAATTATGATTCTGTGATAAAATGAAATTAAAAGAAAATATAAAGTACAAAGTTAGAACAAAGGAAGGGAACCGTAACTCTTTGGGGGAAATAGACAGGCTTCCTCAATAAGGAGATATTTTAGCAGGAGTTTGAAGGAAGAATAAGAGTTTACCAGGTAGATGAGGTAGGATGGGAGAGTAGGGAAGGGAGAAAGGGTAGTGAATGTTACTGGATGGGGAGGGCATCCTGGGTAGAGAAGGGTTTCAGGCATGTTTGGTAGATAAGAGTCTGGTAGGTTCTGAAGATGTTCATGAGAAATAGTCATAGAGCTTCCTCAGTGTTTGGTTGCTTCTATTCATTAATGAGTCCTGTCTGTTGAACACTTCTAGGGGAATTCAAAGATAGTTCCTAATTTCTAATAGTTAAACTTTGTTTTCTTCCTTTTGCATATGAGACATAATCAGCAGTTAAGGCTGATAGGTTGAATGGAGTATTTTTAAATCTAAGAGATTTGAAAAGATGGAGGCTTGGGCACATCTATTATAGACAAGGTTTTAGCTTTTAACTTTATAGACTACTTTGTTAGTAGCATTGATTATACTCTTGTCAGAAGGGTGACCAATTCCTAACCCTTTTTTTTTCCTTCTGTCATTACAGAGAATGTTCCTGGGACTTAGCGCCTTGCAAGTCTCAGAGTCAGGGATATACATATATATAAGTGTGGTTTAATTTAATTAATAATAAACACAGACACACACATACATACATACACATATACATATATACGCAAACTCACAGACCACATACATATATATTTTTTTTGGTGTTGGGGATTGAATCCGGGGCTACTTAACTACCGAACCACATCTCTGATCCTGATCCTTTTTATTTTTTTTTTTTTTGAGACAGTCTTGCTAAGTTGCTTAGGGCCTCATTAAGTTGCTGAGGCTGGCCTTGAACTTGCAATCCTCCAGTTTCAGCCTCCTGAAGTGCTGGAATTACAAGTATGTGCCACCATGCCTGGCAAGGGAATATTTTTTAATCTCTACTGCAAAATTGATCATTGAGGATATTTTAGGATAAAATTGGCTTAAGTTCCTTTAATGTGAAGAAACAAGTCTTTATTTCAGTATTATGAACTTTTAAAAAATATGTATACTAATTTATAGGATTAAAAGAATGCCCCCATTTAAATTGCTGTATATTGTGATGAATTTTCAATTTTAGATATTAAAATTGAATATAAGTTTATGGAATTAATTACTCAGGAATCATAGTGTATAAATTGTTATCTTGGGGGCTGGGGAGATAGCTCAGCTGATAGAGTGCTTGCCTCTCAAGCACAAGGCCCTGAGTTCGATCCCTGGTACCACAAAAAAAAAAAAAAAAAAAAAAAATTATTATCTTGGAATAGATTTTTAACCATTTTGTTGAGAAAATCCCAGATATATTAATAAGTGTCAGTATATGTAAGTTTAATTCATTTCTCTCTTATAGTTTTGTGAGATCTGAAGTTCAGGGGTTTAAGTTAATCTTGTTCTTTAGTTCATGGTTCATTATTTTTTTTAGATCTTTGCAAAGCTTAGCCTCTTACTGTATTTATTTGTTTATTTTCTTTTCAAAATTCCCATTTTCATTTTTTACCTGTCCCTTTTTGTATGAAAAATAATAAAATCCCAGTGTATTTAATGTATGTTCTTCATAAATGCCTGTGTGTTGTATGTGCTCTCACAAAATGGCTAGTTTGTATGTGGATATTTTAAATTTGCATAAATGTTATGGTGTTATTTTATTGAGTTTCTTATCTTCTGCCACATTGTTGAGATTTATTCTTGTTGCTGCATGTACAAATTATTGGTTACACCTGATTGCTACCAACATATTTTACTCTCCATTCCCCTAATATGTACATTGTCTCCAACTCTGTTGCTCCAGCAAAGCTGGGTTGAATCTTTACAAGAGTGTTTCTTGAGTATATATAGCTAGAAGAATTGCTAAGTCAAATGGATATACTAACATCAAATTTGATTGCACTACACTTTGTGTTTCCACCAGCAGGGTATGTGGGCTCCATTGGCCTCTCTTTCTCAGTGACAGTGTAATCCAACTTTGTAATTTTTGCAAGCCTAGCCAAAGTAAAATAGTGTCTTTCAATTTGCATTTCTCTGATAACTGAAGTTTAAACATTTTTTCATAAGCTTGTTAGTGTTTTAGGTTCCCTTTTACAGATTAAGTTTATATCAGTTATGTACTTTTTTATTGAGATTTCCATCTTGTTGCTTTTCAGGAGTTTCTCATGTGTTTTCAAAGTTAGACTTGTTTGTTTTTGACTTTGTTAATACCTTATTCTAACTCATCCTCTATTGACTTTGTCCTGGATGTTCTTAAAGAAGAGAAGTCTTTAATTCCCTGTAGTCAAATTAATAATTTTTTTTGCATTCTAATTTGTGCTTCCAAAGTTTTGCTTATATCATCCTGTTATAGCCTCGCCTTTCACATGGAACTCTTCAATCTCTTGAGTTTTTGCTTTTGTATGTCTGCTAGTTCAAGAGTAGATGCTTTCTGTGGCTGTGTAGATAGCTCACAGCCTGTCTAGCTTGTGCAAGGACCTGGATTCAATCCCCAGTACCACAAATGAACAAAAAGAGATGCTTTCTCAAGATAGATTTTACTCTCTTGAGATTACTTTCATTCTAAAATACAGGAATTTGGCTTTTTGCCATTAATTATAATATAAAAACCTTTTATTTTCAAAGTATAGATGATGGAAATGTTACACACTTGATTAAAATTGGTTTCTATACAAGTTTTGTAATCAGGATGGTGATTGGCATAAATTAAAGAATATTAAGTTCTTAGATGTTTATGCCTAGATATTTTTAAGTAACCCAATTGTTTTTCAAAGTTCAATTCTTTGTTTTTTCTTCTTTGCAGAGAAATTGTTGACATATCTTTGAACCATTTATGGTACTGTATTTACCTGAGTTTTTAAAGCATGGAAGCTTTTTGCATAGGCTATTTACTTATTTGTTTCTGCCCTTCTCAGGATTTCCTTAATGCTATTAAATTGCTAACAGGAAAAACCTCATGTGAAAGTAGGATTTGTTTTCTTGAAATAAAGGCAATTTTTCCCTGGATAAATTTCTCTGAATGAATTATAAGTATAGCCCTCATTCAAGGCTAAATTGCTCCCTCTTGTGCCCATGGTTAAGATGTTTAGATTCTTTTTGAAATATGGAAATAATATCAGTATTTAACTAAATAACGTCATGGAGATGTGCAGATCAGTTAGTCACTTGACCTGTTTTTCTTTTTTTTTGTCATATAAGAAGTTTGAATTTTATTTTTAGTAACAAACAATTGAAAGGTTTTGAGTAGAGTATTTTTAAAAAGATCTTTCTGGTTTCTGTGAGGAAGGGAATTGAGGGAATAAGAGCAGAGGCAGAAGGACTAGTTGGTTCAGGTGAGAGAAGAAAGCAACTTGGACTCAGGTGTACACAGTTGACCTGGAGTACAGTGGTTGGGTTGGGATGCCTTAGATCCAGAGAGGTTAGGGGTGCTGATGGAAGGCTGACAGGAAGCCACAGCTGCACGGAATACAAGTTGGCAGTAGTGGGAGTGGGGTTCTGTCTGCCTTTCTTTGTAAAGCTAATAATTTTTTTTTGAGTGTATTAATAATGCCCTAACTTCTTAGTCTTAAATTTAGGAGAGAAAGCCTTTTAATCTAGGTAATAAGTCCTTAAAGTGTGAGTTTACTAGGTAGCTGCATCAAGAGGTCCTTTTTTATATGTTGAGATTTTAAAGCACAGACACTTTCTTTACAGGCTTCTTACTTATTTGTTTCTTTTCTCTCCAAGATTTCCTTGATCCTGTTAGATTATTAATTTCTGCCAGGATAAGCCTCATATGTTTACTCCTGGGATGATTTAAAAAAATTCAATAGAAAGCATAAATTAATTACAAACATTTAAAAGTAGAATTTTCATGTAAAAAGAAGTTAAAAGTTCCCTTCACTTGACATTCTTTCCTTTCTCCTGAATTCTAAATCCTAGCCCAAAGATAATCTTGGTTAACAGTTTGGAGTAAATTTTTTTCTGTGCACTTGCAAATATGCATACACATAAGACCCAGCTGTAACTTAAATGAAGCATCAAGGATTTGCTGTTTCATAACTATTGACTTATACTGAAGTAGGGCTGAGGGAACTTCAGGAAGCTTCTAGGAGTAAAGTGGTAGGACTTCTTGTCCACATCTTCTAAGACACTGGCACTGCTAATCAACCAGGCTTCACAGCCCTCTATCTCAGTTACTTCAGAGTTCCCTGTCTCCTGGCCATATCTTTCAGATTCTCATGTAGTCAGTACTCATTGTCAAATTCTGATCTAGGTCTCCTCTACTGTCCTGATGCTTTCTGCCATACCTTCTAGACCACCTCCTCTTTAATCAGGAAACTTCTCTGTATTAACCTGTTCTTACTGAGGTTACCCCACCTTCCACACAGCCACCTTCAATGGCTGGTTTGGATGGACATTTCTTTTCCTTTTGTATTCTACATGCAAGATCAGAAAATAGGAGGATTTGTCCTGGCTGTTGGTTGTTCCTCCAGACCATTAAAACTACCTTCTTTTCCATCTAAATGCTTGGAGATTCATTTTACTTATGTTTTCCAGTGATATAATTGCCCTTTTATTTATTGACAGTTTAAATTCTTGGCTTATAACCTTAAGTCCTTCTGTTAGCACTTTCAGTGATTTCTCTAGATTTCTATATCTATGTAGATGAATCATCTAAAATTTTGGCCTCTCAGTTCCTTGACCTCATTGTCTCCTGTGTTGTGACCATTTTTTTTTTTTTTTTTCAGCCAAGTACCCCAGTCACAGGCTGGATCCTGATCTTTGTTATCATTAGAACTATACCATTTTGCAAGGCGTAGTGTCGCAAGCCTGCCAACCTCAGCAACTTAGTGAGACCCTAAGTAACTTAGCAAGACTCTGTCTTAAAATAAAAAGATCTGGGGAAATGGCTCAGTGGATAAGTGCCCCTGTGTTCAATCCCTGATACTGAAAAAAAAAAAAAAAAAAAAGAACTATTCCACTCTCGAAATCTCAACGGTAAACATCCTATTCTACTCTGCACACCTCTACCTATTTTCTTCTTGGAGTTCACTATTGCCGTTCTTAGACCCATCAGAGTTTCTCATTCATTGATTCCATAATATCCTTATTATTTCACCCACTTTCAGACTTGGGCCTAGATTTTATTATCCTTCATTCAGCAACTCCTGAGCACATACTGAATACTTTTTCCTTTTTTCCTTTTCTTGGGTAAAGACCAATTCCCACTTCTTTATGCCAGAAAATGGAGTAGGTATTCTATTCTGCTCCCCATGGCTTTTGGATCATTACTTGCCTTCTCTTTTTTGGAGCAAACCACCCAACTGAGTTTCAATTTAAATTCATGATCATAAACCTTGGTAATATTACTAGATTTATACAGTGGATATAACCATTGCTTTGGGGTATGTAGGTTATAATCAGAAACAGCTTTACTCTTTTCTCTCATTGCTGTTCAGACTTATTCCAGAGGTCCTTGTACAGATTCAGAGTCCCAGCTTGCTTCAATGAAAATTAAATGTTAAGTCCTATTTAATACTCCAAACTACATTTATATATAATTGGACCTGCCTTGTACTTGGGAATTCTGTAATGGGATGGTAGGTTAAGAATCCTGGTTGTTTCCAGCATTTTCCTGTTGCAAACAGTGCTGCAGTGATTATCTTTATAGAGGCAGATAGGGTCTCACTCATGTCCCATGTGGGCCAAGGAATGGGTACCCATCGGAGGGATGGGCTGGCTGTAAAATAAGTGCTATGGAAGTAATATATCAGAAAATAAGACAGAAAGGCAGGAATATTTTTTTAAGTGAATATACAATTTAGTTAACATTCAAACTTCATTAAGACATGTGCAATATGGCAATTTTACTGGGGGTTTCACCCTACCTAGGATATGATTGCTTGCTGGGGCTTAGCAACAGGGTTCAGTTCACACTTAGCACTAATTAAATACTTTATTGAATAAATACAATGCCAAACAAAATGCATTCAAATGCTTTCTAAAAAAAATCAATTTTAAAGGCCTTTCTATTCAGGCTAATGACAAACACAATAAAGGCAGATATGCTAGTTTAACATAATTGGCTGATTTTATACAGCACTTATATCTTTTAGTCCACAAGTATATTATTAAATGATAGAGAACATCTAATACAACCATTTCTACAGAACTAGGAAATAAATTTCTAAGAAAGAAAGATTTTACAGACCCCATCTTTTTATACCCACCCCAACAGTCTAACTCTAAAGAGGATAAAGCCAATGACTTTCCTCACAAGAGCTCATGACTAATGTTGCTTTGCTAATGAAATCTGTATTTCTGATCCGTTATGAGCATTGAGACAAGATTCAAATATTCCCAAAGAAGCACAATGCACTTTGTGATTGCCTATTCAGCAACAGTGAGCACTGCATTCAAATCTATCTCATCCCAGGAATTAAATAAGGTCAGCCACATTCATGGGCATTTCCTCCACTGTAGTATTGTAGAAAGTCTCAATGTCACGAAGAATTCTCTTGTCTTCTTCAGTAACAAAGTTTATAGCCACACCTTTCCTCCCAAATCAACCCCCTCTGCCAATTCGACTTGCTCTTTATTCAATGTGCTCTTTATTCAGTGTGCTGTTTCGCTTATGTTCCACGTCCTAAATTACGTCAACGCCGTTTCTGAGTGCCATCTTGTCATCAACTGCTGCTATTGACTCCTGTGAGTATAGTTTTCACGATTGGTAGGTAGATCATAATTTATAACCAAAGACACTTGTTGTACTTCAATCCCACGAGCCAACAAGTCAGTAGTGATCAGAACTCGGCTTGACCCTGATCGGAATTCTCTCATGATAACATCTCTCTCTTTCTGGTCCATGTCACCATGCAGAGCAGAAACTGTGAAGTCCCTGGCGTGCATTTTCTCTGTGAGCCAGTCCACTTTGCGCCTCGTATTGAGAAAAATAACAGCCTGTGTAATGGTCAGTGTCTCATACAAGTCACAAAGTGTGTCCAACTTCCATTCCTCTCTTTCAACATTAATGTAAAATTGTTTGATTCCTTCAAGGGTCAATTCTTCCTTCTTCACCAGAATTCGAATTGGATCTCTCATAAATTTTTTGGTCACTTCCAACACATCAGTTGGCATTGTGGCAGAAAGCAACACAACCTGAATACTCGTATTTAATTTTTGAAAAATCTCATAGATTTGATCCTTAAACCCTCGGCTCAACATTACATCTGCTTCGTCCAAAACAAACATTTTGATCCATTTTGGAGAAAGGTATCTTCTATTTAACATATCAAACACTCTCCCTGGTGTACCAACAACAATATGTGGTGCTTCGGCCTGCAGTTTTTGCATTTCATTTCGAACATTTGTTCCACCAATGCAGGCATGACAAGTTGCTCCCATATAGTCTCCAAGTGCCAGAATCACCTTTTGGATCTTTAATACAGGGAATAATAGCTCTCTGCTGAATAGCTGAAGGCTTCTCAAAACCATAAGCATAGATGCCCCGAAGAAGAGACTCCTTTAAATTCATATCATCAAAGTTATCAACAATCTCATTCCAGTTGCTCTCGATGACACCATCGGGGTCCATTCCCTCTGGGCCTCCATGTTCTCTGTTTTAATCCGTGGAGCCACCAGACATGATCTGATGAACCACTCAGCGCCCGACTGAAAAGCGCAGGAATATTTTTAAAGCAGGGGCATGACTAGTTGAGCTGTCCAGAAGGGTCTGGTTCTAACAAAGAAGCAGCCCAGCTTGCTTTAATTATAGCAGTACAGTTCAGGTAGGAATCAGTTTTATTGTGGGAAGAGTGCTGTTTAGGCACTTGCTTCTTGGTGTGGCAGGGGTCTTACAGTAAGCAGGTTATTTTGCATTTATTTATTGGCAGGTTACTCCGATCCCCAGGCTGTGCTTGAACTTGAGCTGTGAGCTAGAACAGGGGACCAACGTTAGTTGAACTTTCTCACACCAGGAAGTTTATGCCTAGGAGTTCTCAAAACAGGGCTTCCCTGTCTAATGGCTTGAGGGTTGGTCATTTCATGCGTGGCTCATAGATGGCTTCCCACAATAGGGTATAATTTAAGAATCGATACTTGATGCTTGAATCCCACCAGTCTTACTTTCTTAAATGTGTAACCTTGGTCAAATTTTTTACCTTTTCTATATCTTAGTTTCTCTGTCTGCAGGATGGGAATAATAATTTCTTCTTCTTCTTCTTTTTCTTCTTCTTCTTCTTCTTTTTTTTTTTTTTGGTACTGGGGATTGAACCCAGGGGCACTTTACCATTGAGTTACATCCCCAACCTTTTTATTTTTTATTTTAGGAGTGCCTTGCCAAGTTTCCGAGGGCCTCACTGAGTTACTGAGGTGGCCTCATACTTGCAATCCTCTGCTTCAGCCTCCTGAGTCGCTGGGATTGTAGACACGAGCCACCATGCCTGGCGAGAATAATAATTTCTGCTTGATAGGGTGTTGTGAGGAATAAATTAATTAACATGCATTGAACTCTTAAATAGGCTTTTTTACATAGATTAAAGTATTTCTTTTATGTGATTAAGTTTTTAGAATAGTGATTTATTTTTATAATTCATTACTTGTGAATACCAGTAAACAAATTGCCCTTTGATGTAATTTATATTTGTATCTGGTTTTTACTTTTTGTTATATTTTTATGATCATGTAATAGAAATCTTTATGGTTAATATCACTTATCAGTGATCTAATGCTACTATTCACCGTACGTTGGGTATAAGGACCCCTCATATGTACATATAATATATTTGTGTATTTTTTTAACCTATGGGGATCTCATTAAGTCTTAAGGCTACACTTGTTAGTCCTCATACACCTGATGCATATGTAAATAAAAATACATACTTCAAGATGTGGTTTAATTAACAATACTGATGGTAACAGTGATAATAATAATGACTATTCTTGTAAGTGCTTACTAGTTCAAATCTTAATATTTTTAAGGTACTCTCAGATTCATAATACCAATAATCCTGTTTGTTATAATTCTTTATAATTAATAGTAGTTTCAATGCTTTTTGTTGTTAATTTCTCACAGCAACTCTGAAATAGGTGGAATAGAAATGAAACTGAGGTTAAGTGATTTACTAACAATTGCATAGCTAGTAAGCAGTAGAGCCAGACTTGAACTTAACTTACTTTAAAAGTCTACATAAGAGAACCATAATGAGTAACTTTTGTGTAACTGGACATCATCACCTGGGTGATTTTGTTGTCCAGGGAACATTTGATAGTGTTTGCAGACATTTTGGGGTTTTAGAACTGCTGAGGGGGAATTCTGGCACCCTAAGGGATAGAGACCAGGAAGGCAGTGAATCTTCCTGTAATGCACAGGAAAGTCCCTTACAACAAAGAATTATTCAGCCCAAAACATTAGGAGTGTTGAGATTGAAAATGATTTTATACCATGATCACTAATGATGTAGACCAAAGATTGTAAAATTTTACTTGATAAGATTACCTGATAATCAGATTCAGATTTCCTCCAAACTTCAGTTTCTTTAGATCTTTAATTTCTTTTAGATTCAAGCTTTAAAACTAAACAGTAACCTCTATCAAAATTTATAGTCTGGCCCGGTGTGGTAGTGCATACTTATAATCTCGACTACTTAGGAGACTGAGCAGGAGGGTCACAAGTTCAAGGCCAGCTTGGGCAATTAAGTGAGACCCTGTCTCAGAATAAAAAATTAAAATTAAAATAGGACTGGGGATGTAGCTCAGAACACTTATGAGTCCCTGAGTTCAATCCCCAGTACTGCAGAAGAAAAAAACCAAAAAACCTGAATTAAGAGAAGGTAAAGATATAAGATTGGAGATTTTAGTAAATCTGTTGCTTAATAGTAAAGCCATTCAAAGGGGCACTGCTCTTCAGAGGCCTTCAGTTTATTATTCTTTTCCTCATTAGGTTGTTTCCCCGGGGGTGTGCATTGGGTTTCAGTTGGAAAACAAGACAAATCTGGACTTCTGATGAAACTGCAGAATCTCTGCTCACGGTTGGATCAGGATGAGAGTTTCTCCCAGAGGCTTCCTCTTAACATTGAAGAGGCTAAAGACCGTCTCCGCATTCTAATGCTGCGCAAACACCCAAGGTACCGGTGGCCAATTGTAGTAGGTGTTTCACACTTACATACCGACAGCTTGAAAACATCATGCCCTTTTTCTGCTCTTCTGTAGACGGGCTCAGAAAGAGCCATTGCTTTCTTGCTGTTCTTTTTCTTCTTATTATAATTTTATTTTATTTTGGTATTGAGGATTGAACTCAGGGGTACTTAACCATTGAGACACATCCCCAACTCCTTTTTATATTTTATTTAGAGATAGAATCTTACTGAGTTGCTTAAGGCCTCATTGAGTTGCTGAAGCTAGCTTTGAATTTGTGATCCTGCTGTCTCAGCCTCCCGGGCTGCTGGAATTACAGGCATGTGCCATTGCCTTCAGCTCTTTCTTGTTATTAAAAAAAAAAAATGTAACTAGTACTTGGTTTAAAATTGCTACTATTCTCTTTTGCATTCTACTTAATCATTTTGTCTCATATGTGCTATTGTAGGTTCTTGAGGAATCTTACATAGGTGAGTTAGTGTGTGGTCTTTGCTAGAAAGTGCAAGCAAGTACTTTGCTAGATTTTGAATCTGTTGTTTCTAATAGATTGACAGAACAAGATATAAAAAAAGGGAGGGACAATTTTTAATGGACCTATTATATTGGCTTGTCTTAGTTTTTAGAGTGTACATGTAACTCTTCTACTGTGTTTGTTCTTTGAATAATTTATTCAATAACTATCATTATAGTTATAAAGTGCAAGGCTCAGAACAGTAGCAGGGGCAGAATGCCTGAAGTGTGTCTCCTGGCTCCATGGGAACCACACCATGCTAGTGGGCCCAGATGAGGTGCTCATCGGTGTCTGAGGGACACATGGTACCTTCTTGTGGTCTCAAGTGCTTGACTTGCTCGGGAAAGGCTGCCCATCTGCTTCTTGGGGCCTCAGCAGGCTTAGCTGCTCAGAGAAATCTGGTTTCTTCTCATGTTAAGTTATGGGTAAAATAGGCTTAATGTAAACAGCAACTGATCTGCTGTCTCCCTTGTGGCCATTGAAAACTGTGAAATAGTTCATAGCAGTGTCTGGCACATCTGGACCTACTGGAGGAATTCCTGTGTTGCCCTTGGAAACTGACAGGTACCCAGCCTCCATTGTTGTACCAGTTGTACCTTGCCTGTTGGGACTATCAGAGTGGCATACCCCATGTAATGCATGGAAACTGATGAGCACCCCACATTCATACCTGGGCACTCCATGCCCATAGCTGCTGATGAATCTACCCCACCTAATAGAGCTGTATGCTGGCTGGTGGCACTAAGATACCCTCAGGCATCACCTATATTGATTATAGCTGAATAAGCCACATAGACACTACAGCCACATGGAACCAAAGACATCATAGCCTACCCAGCTGACACTGTAGGACTCACTTCCAGGAGATGCTTTTACTATGAAAACCATTAGAGTCAACCGATCTACCAGATGTATAATTATTAATATAGGAAAATAAACATGAAAAAGCAATGTAACATGCTGCCTACAAAAGAAACTGTAACTCTAGTAACAGATTCCAAAGAAAAGGAAATCAACCAATTGCATGAAAATGAATTCAGAATGGTTTTAAGAAAACTTACTGAGGTTTGATAATATAGACAGTTCAGGGAAATTAAGAAGATAGTTTATGATCTGAATAAGAAATGTAGCAAAGAGCTGGAGATCTTAAAAAAGAACCAAACAGAAGAAAACATAGAGCTAAAGAACTTAATAAATTTTAAATTCTTAAAATAAAAAAATACAGGTGAAAGTCTCAAAAGCAAACTGTATCAAGTACAGGGAAGAATTTCTGAGCTTGAAGGGTTTTTTTTTTGTTTTTGTTTTTGTTTTTTTTTTTTGGAGATGCTGTTTCACTAGTGCCTAGACTGGTCTTAAATTCATGGGCTCAAGTGATTCCTCCATCTTAGCCTCCTGAGTAGCTGGGACTATAAGCATGTACCATCATACCTGGATAAGACAGGTCTTTTGAAATAACTCAGTCAAGGGGGAAAAAATGCTTGTGAGACTTACGGGACACATTAAGTGAGCAAATATTCACTTTTGGTATGGAAGAAGAAGGGAAGTAGAAAACTCATTTAATGAAATAATTACTGAAAACTTTCTAAAACTTGGGAAAGATATGGACATTCAAATCCAGAAAATTCAAAGGACCCCTAATACTCCTATGACTAAGAATGATTTGATCAGAAATGATCCTCTCTGAGGCATATTATAGTTAGACTATCCAAAACAGGGATTTTTTTTTTTCCCCAGTGGCACAGAGAATTTGACCCAGGGCCTTGGCATGCCCGGCAAGTCCTCTACCATGGAGCTGTACCACCAGCCCCACAAAGAAGTGTCAAGTCACATATAAGGGAATCCTCATTAGACTAACAGCAGACTTTTGAGCTGAAACCTTACAGGTCAGGAGAGAATGGAATGATATAAGTCCTGGGGGAAAGAAAAAATCCTGCCAACTGAAAGTATGAAAGTACTTTGCCTAGGAAAATTATCCTTCAGAAACTAAGAACAAATGAAGTCTTAAGTAAGCTGAGGGAATTCTTCAGCATTAGACTGGGCCTACAAGAAATGCTTAGGTGAGTCCTCCCCTGTTTTAAAAAGTCTTCCAACAAAGAAAGCTCAGGACTGGATGGCTTCACTGTCCAGTATTACCACGTCTTTAAAGAACTGACACTGATTATATTTTCAAACTGTTTTAAAGAATACAGAAGGAGGGAACCCTTCCAAACTCCTTTTATGAGCCTGGAATTACCTGGATACCAAAACTAGATGAGAACATAACCATAAAGAAAACTACAGACCAGTATCCCTGAATCCCTGATGAACATAGATGCAGAAATTCTCAAAACAAACAAACAAACAAAAAAGTCCTAGCAAACAAAATGCCCCAACACATTAAAAAGCATATACACCATAATCAAATGTGATTCATCCTAGGAATACAATGATAATTCATATACGGATCAGTAAATATAATATATTACATCAACATTTACAGATCAATAAATATAATACATTGCATCAACAGAATGAAGGACAAAAGCCTTATGATCATCTCAATAGATACTTAAGCATTAGATAAAACAGCATGCCTTCATTATCAAAACCCTCAACAAGTTAAGTATAGAAGGAACATACATCAACCCAGTAGAGCCTATATATGACAAGCCCACAATCAATATACTGAATGGGAAAAACTGAAATCGTTTCCACCAAGAATAGGAACATGACAAGGATGTCTGTTTTCACTGCTTTTATTCAATGTAGTGTTGGAAGTATTAGCCAGAGCAATAAAGTAAGAGACAGAAAAAAAGGGCATTCAAATAGGAAAGACAACCTGATCTATATAAAGAAAATCCTAAAGGTTCCACCCAAACACACTATTAGAACTGACATGAATTCAGTAATTTTTCAGGATACAGAATCAACATACAAAAATCAACTTTTCTTTATTTTTTTCCTTTCTTTAATACTAAGAATTGAATCCAGTGGCATTCTACCATAGAGCTACATCCCCAACCCTTATTATTTTATTTTCTGTTTTGAGACAGGGTCTCGCTCCATTGCCGAGGCTGTCCTCAATCTTGTGATCTTCCTGCTTTAGCCTCCTGTAGTAGGAGTAGTTGGGTTTACAGGTGTGCACCACTACACCTGGGTAATCAGTAACAACTTTGTATACCAAGAACAAAAATTCTGAGAGAAATCAAGAAAGAATTTCCATTCATAATAACTATAAAAATTTAGGAATAAATTTAACCAAGGAAGTGAGTTATTTCTACAATGAAAAATGCAAAACATTGGTGAAAGAAATTAAAGTGCCAAACACAAACACAAATGGAAGGCTATCCCCTATTCTCACACAAATGGAAAGACATCCCATATTCATGGATTGGAAGAATTAATGTTGTTAAAAATGTCCTTATTACCTAAAGCAGTCTCCGGATTCAGTGCAATTCCTATGAAAATACTAATGGCATTCTTCAAAGAAATTTAAAAAAACATGTGGAATCACAAAACACTCCAAATAGCCAAAGCAATCCTAAGCAAAAGAAACAAAGCTGGAGGACTTCCAGTATCCGATTTTAAAACATATTACAAAGCTGTAGTTACCAAAACAGCATAGTACTGGCATTAAAACAGACACACAGTCCAATGAACAGTATAGAGAACCCAGAAATAAATCCACATATTCATAGTGAACTGATTTTCAATGAAGGCAGCAAGAACATCAATTGTGGTGGGAGAATAGGACATCTATATGTAGAAAAGTGGAATTGGGCCTGTCCCACCACATTAAAAAATAAACTCAAAGTGACTCAGAGACTTATGTTAATACTAAAAGAAAACATAGGGAAAGTGCTGCAGGACGTTTGTTTTGGTAATAATTTTTTTGAATATGACCCCAAAAGCAGACAACAAAAGCAAAGATAGAAAAATGGGATTTTATCAAACTAAAAAGCTTCTTTTTTAAAAAAAAAAATTAATTTTGTTTTTAATTGTAGGTGGACACAATACCTTTATTTTATTTTTAGTGGTGCTGAGGATTGAACCCAGGGCTTCACACATGCTTTGTGAGTCATCTACCACTGAGCCACAACCCTAGTCCTAAAAAGCTTCTTAAAACAGCAGAAACAATCAGCAGAGTGAAGAGACATTCTACAGAAAGGGAGAAATTTATTTGCATACTATTTACCTGACAAGGGATTAATAGCCATACATGTAAGGAATGCAAACAATTCAATGGCAAAAATCCAACTAATCTGATTTAAAAATAGGTAAATAACCTGAATAGTCATTTCTCAAATTACATATACAAATAGTCAACAAAAAGATACAAATCGTGACTTTTATGAAAAAGTGGTCAACATCATTAATCATCAGGGAAATGTAAATCAAAACCACAGTGAACTTAAAATCAACATACTACAGTGATGCAGCCACATCAATGTTTATAGCAGCTCAATTCAAAAATAGCTAAACTATGGAACCAACCTAGATCCCTTCAACAGATGAATGGATAAAGAAAATGTGGTGTGTGTGTGTGTGTGTGTGTGTGTGTGTGTGTGTGTTAGAATATCACTCAGCTTTAAAGAAGAATGAAATTCTGGCATTTGCTGGTAAGTGGATGGAGTTAGAGAATATCATGCTAAGAGAGATAAGCCAAACCCACAAAACCAAAGGCTGAATATTTTCTCTGATATATAGAAACTAATTCACAATAAGCAGGAGGAGAGGGACGAATAGAGTTACTTTATATTAGGTAGACGGGAGTGAAGGGAGGGGAAGGGGCATGGGGAAGGAATGGTAATAGAGTGAAACAGACATTATTGCCTTATGTACGTATATGACTGCATGACCGATGTGATCCTACAACATGTACAGTCAGAAAAATGAGAGATTACACTTTATTTATGTATGATCTGTCAAAATGTATAAATGCATTCTATGTCATATACAACTAATTAGAACAAATAAAATTAAAAAATTAAAAAATAGGTAATGAAAATAAATAAAATAAACTATGCTTTATGAGGAAGTAAAAAAAAAAAATCAAATTAGGCTGATGCAGATTCTATTTCATCCCAGTCATCTCAGTTCTACATTTTGAATCATAAATAATTTGTTTGCTCTATTTTATTTATTTGTTTATTTATTTTTCGTGGTGCTGGGGATTGAACCCAGGGCCTTGTGCATGCAAGGCAAGCACTTTACCAACTGAACTATATCCCCAGCCCTGTTTTCTTTATTTTTAATATATATTTTAATCGACATAATAATTATATGGGGTGCAGTGTGCTATTTCATATTTGCTTGGAGCAAAAGAGAAAGTGAGTTACTAATTGAATTTATGGCCATTACTCCCAGAGCAGCCCTCTGCCCTCAATAATCTCGAGAGCAGTTCAGAGAGAATCTTCTTTGCAGAAGATCCAGAAGACTCAGGAGAAAGCTGATACATCTCTACTCACCCTATAGAAAGTCAGATTGTTATTAAACTGTCCCTGAAGCTGCTGTGATTTACATTCGTGTTAATGGTTCTCTTTGTAAAGCAGTCCCTTTCATGGGAGCTGCCCTGCTGTTACTGTTGGTTACATCTAAAATAAATATTACACCATCTCTGAAAAAAGCAAAAACAAAAAAACAGTGAGATATTGTCTTAATCCAGTTAGAATGGCTGTTACCAAAATGACTGAAAAATTGATGCTAATGAAGATGAAGGAGAACTTCCTCTCATACACTGTTGGAAGGAATGTAAATTGGTACAGCCATAGAGAAAAAATAGTATGGAGGTTCTTCAAAATGCTAGAAATATAAATGCCATGTGATCCAGCAGTCTCACTACTGGATATTTATCCATATAAAATCATTTTGTCAAAGTGTCAATCTGCATTCTCATCTTTGTTGTAGGATTTTAGTAATAGCTAAGATCTGGAATCAACATAGGTGTCTACTGACAGACGACTGGCTAAGGAAAATATGGTATATAAATATAATATTATCACGCCACCAAAAAAATGAAATTCTGTCATTGCAGCAACATGGATGGAACTGGAGGACATGTTCAGTCAAATCCCAGGCGTAGAAAAACAAATGTGTCCCCTGTTCTCATTGATAAGTAGATTAAAAAGTTAATCTCATATAGGAGTGTACTACGGAAAAGTGGTTTCCTGAACCTGGGAAGGGTGTGTGTGTATATCAATCAGGGAGGAAGAGGATGGAGAGAGGTTTAAGGAGTATGGGGTGCAATTGGACAGGGTGATTAACTTTTAATATTCTATAGCACAGTAGGATAAGTATGCTTGATGACTGTTTTATCTTTTCAGGTGTCTAGCAGAGAAGGTTTTGAATATTCTCAACACAAAGAAATGATAAATAAACTGGTAGATATGCTAATTACTCTGATCTGATCACTACACATTACATATACATATTGAATTGTCACACCATACCCTATAATTATGTATAATTACTGTATATCAGTTAAAAATAAAAAACATGTTAATAATGTAACCTGAGATTCAGCCAACAGTTTCCTTCTGTAATCTAGCAGCTATTTTTTGAACAAGTTCATTTAACCAGCATTGAATGTTGTGCCAGGTTCAGGGTCACATGCCCCCAATGCTGAGCAAAGCATGCCTTGGGAGTGGGATGTTACACTAGATGAGAATTCATTAGTGGCTTTGAACTTTTTTTTCTTTATTTTTTGTGGTACTGTGGATGGAACCCAGGCCTTTGCACATGCTAGGCAAACATTAATGCTGATCTATACATCTGGACCCGATGAATGAGTTTTGGGAATGCAATACACTTTCATATATGCTGAGTATGGCAGATTTTCAAATTGGTAGGGATTAATATCAATATAAAGTGAAAGGAGTATTTTGTGAAAAAGCCTGCTGGATGATTCTGATGCATCCCCACTAGAGGGAAGACTCTTCCTTCTTTCACCTCAGTAACCCTCCATCATCTTCCTCTCCCCTTGATAGTCCTTGATTATCTACTTTCTTGGAGGAACTGGAACAGATTAGCTGCTCCCTCTTTAATTGTTCATATCTTTCCTTGTTCTGCTTCCCTTCTTTGTTAAACTAAAAGTGATCTCTGATTAGCCAAGTATTTTAGCAGCCACTATCAGATGTATGAGGTCATGGAAAGTCAATCGTTTTCTTTCTTTCTCAGCATCATTTGGTTTATGCTTTTGCAGGTTTCCAACCTGTGTGTGTACCTTGGTTTTTGTTGTTGTTTGTTTAGTTTATAGCAATATGCTGTTCAGTTAAAATGCTAGTGTATAATTTTGTCATCAGGTTTTAGTTGTATTTTTTCCCATCTGTTCTTATGAGTTTTAAAAAATTTTTGGAGCTGGGCGCTGGGGTGCACTCCTGTAATCCCTGTGGCTCTGTAGGCTGAGGTGGAAGGATCATGAGTTCAAAGCCAGCCTTAGCAGTTTAGTGAGGCCTTAAGCAAGTCAGTGAGACCCTGCCTCTAAATAAATTATAAAAAAGGGCTGAGGATGTGGCTCAGTGGTTGAGCACCCCTGGGTTCAATCCCTGATATCAAAAAAAACAAAAACAAAAACAAAATAGAAAAAAAAAGTTTTTGGAGAGATTAGTCAGGAATTGATTTTTTTTTTTGATGGAAAAAAACTCACTAGTATGCCAAATGAAAAGTAATATTTTTGCTAGAGCATTCTCTTATGTCAGAATACCTGAAACTGTGAGTGTTGTGGGAAGCATGGTCACATAGTATTATTATACGATTCATTCTGATGTTAATCTAAGTTCAGTCCTAGTTTGATTTTAAACTTGATACTTAAGACCAATTGGAAAATCCTACCATTTTAGGCATTAAGTGATGACTGAATGAATTGCTAATACTTATGTGGTATACGGTCTTCTTTTTATGGACACTAATTTTAATATGTTCTAATCTGAGGTATGAGGAAGGGTAAGCCTAATGTTCCCCTTATTTGAATTAGCATATTGAGAAAGGAAGTATAGCAAAGAATGGAAGAAGAATCGTAAACTAGCCATCTATTCTTTTTTTTTTTTTTTTTTTTTTTTAATAATTCAGGAGATTTTAACACACTGGTGTGATTTTTTTTTAAAGGAGGCTTAAAATAAGTGTTGTTAGTGATTTTTTTTATTTTTAATTTTTTAAAATTTAGGTCTCTATTGATCTTGGATGACATTTGGGATTCTTGGGTGTTAAAAGCATTTGACAATCAGTGTCAGATTCTTCTTACAACCAGAGACAAGAGTGTTACGGATTCAGTAATGGGTAAGGATTATTAACTTACTTTTTAATACCTTTATTAATAAAGGTACTAAAGTGAAGGTATTCATTATTTAATTCAGTTGCATCTAAATATGTGGCATACCAAATTACTTACTATGTCTTGCAATTTTGTTGCAGGTCCTAAATATGTAGTCCCTGTGGAGAGTGGCCTTGGAAAAGAAAAAGGACTTGAAATTTTATCCCTTTTTGTTAATATGAAAAAAGCAGATTTGCCAGAACAAGCTCATAGTATTATAAAAGAATGCAAAGGTACGATTATTTATTTTGTGTATGAGAGTGATTATAGGGGTAATGATTGTCCTTTTGAAAATTAAGCTAACAAATGTGACAATTTTAGCACATGAACATTCTAAAACTCTTCTAGGATATTTAGTACTTTAAGTCCTTCTCTAGTATGTTAAATCGATACATGATATTATGGTACTCCTTTATTCAGTAAAATATTTAACACTTACTCATAGTATGTGAGGAGACTGTATTAGTGAGAAAAGGGCAATGAAGACATGACCTTTACTGACAAAGAGTGGGAAATATAGTAAAAGTCAGATTTAAGAATTTCTTTGCTTGGGATTTTATAAAAATAAATATTCAAATTTGATAAGTAAAAACTGATGTTGTCTACTTAATTTATATTTTCTATTAGCAAAGTTAAACTTTTTGTTTATTCTGAGGAATAAGAGGGAAAAACAAAATATAAACTTAGACTCATTTTTCCTCCTATACTCTGATAAGACAGACCTCATGCATGCTAGGCAAGCACTCTATCACTGAGCCAAAACCCCAGCCCAGGACAGATCACTTCTGACACCAGATGTACAGGGATTTTTCTCCACACACCAAGCAAGCAGTCAAGTCTGCAGTATTCACCAACTGGCTATCCTCTAATTTAATTCAGTCGTGACACTGTCTTCCTAGAGATAGATTGCCTCCCATCGTCCTTCACTTTAGATGGCAGTTGTAAGCCCCAGGTTGTTTAACCTGTGCTTCTGACCCAGCAGCTATGACCTGAGTTTCCTGCCACCCCTCCTCAATCTCAGTTAATTTGCTTGAGCAGGTAACAGACTCAGGGAAACATACTTATTCGTCCATTACAAAGGATACAGATGAAGAGATCCATAGGGCAGGTTTTGAAGAAGGGGTGCAAAGCTTCCATGCCCTCTTAGTGTGCCACCCTTAGGAACCTCCATGTGTTCAGCTCTCCTGGAATTTCTCCAAACTCCGCCCTTTTGGGTTTTTAATGGAAACTTTATTGCATAGGAATGATTGAAGAATGAACAGCTGTGTAGAAAGGTGTCTGGACAAAAAGAATATGATCTAATGCTAATAAACTTAGTGGGGAAACCCAGCAAGGCCTGTTGGTGCAGATTCTTCTTGTTTTCTCTGTGATACATTTCTTCCTTCTAGCATAGGGGCAGGACCCCTTCTGAAATGGGGATCTTATGATAAGAGAAAGTAGATCAGAGAATTTCTTCACAGCCAGCTCCAAGACAGAAAGGTGGAGATTAGACCCAGTTCAGGGAAGAGAAATTCTAGTTTCTGTAGCCTGTCTTGGGGAGAGAGTTAATGAACTAGGAACATTGGATGAAAACAAAATATATACATTATAATATCATACTCGTTTATTGGATATTTGCATTTTAAGAAATTATACATGGACTCACTTTTATTTTGTGATATATTTTAACATTTATTATTTTAAAAATTTTTCTTAGTCGTACATGTACACAATACTTTTATTTTATTTATTTTTGTCTGGTGCTGAGGTTCAAACCCAGTGCCTCACGTGTGCTAGACAAACACTCGACAACTGAGCCACAATCCCAGTCCCTATTTTAACATTTATTTTTAAATTCTCTGTTGAAGCTATTAGCCCTTTGTCACGTTTTTCCAAATTTCCTCCCCAGATTTTTATGTACCTTTTAATTTTATTTGTATAGTTTTTCACATATAGAACTGAAAAATTTTTATAGTCAAATCAGAATCAAGATTATAATGGTTAACAAAGTTTTGAACTTTGTCCTTTTTATACATCTTGAACATTTTCCCTTGTTCAAGCATGGGAAAATATCTTGAAAAACTTTATCAGTGGCATAATATTGTGATATACCTTAATTTATTCAACTAATTCTCTATTATTGAACATTTTTTGCATTTTTAAAGATTATTCACTATTATAAATAATGCTGTGATGAATATCCTTCAGTGAAATCTTCAGTGAAATATAATGGTTTTCTTAGAACAAATACCTAGAAGTAAAAGAGGAGTTAGAAATGTCCTTAGGGCTTGGATAACATGCAGTGGAAATTGTTACTTAAGACTAAGTTGTTTCTTAACTTAGTGGTGATTTTTAAAATAAGGTAGTATTAACACAATTATGTTTTTTTAGGTTCTCCTCTTGTGGTGTCTTTAATTGGTGCACTTTTACGTGATTTTCCTAACCGCTGGGAGTACTACCTCAGGCAACTGCAGAACAAGCAGTTTAAGAGAATAAGGAAATCTTCATCTTATGATTATGAGGCTCTGGATGAAGCCATGTCTATAAGTGTTGAAATGCTCAGAGAAGACATTAAAGATTATTACACAGATCTTTCTATCCTTCAGAAGGATGTTAAGGTGCCTACAAAGGTAATACATAGACCAGCGATCCTCAGCACTGGGTATTTATGACACAGGTGGTGGTGGAGGGTACATAAGTCCTCTGCTCTTAAGTCTCTCTCCATCATGGGCTCTCTGTGCATACCAGTCTAGTGACGCTGGGGGAGGGTCCAACTTATTTTTCTCTTTTCTGTGTATAGTTGGGCTTCATATGAAATGGAGACCTTTTTTTTTTAATCTTTTTTTTTTAATTGTTTTTAGGTGTAGATAGACACAATACCTTATTTATTGTTATGTGGTGCTGAGGACCGAACCCAGTGCCTCACACCTGCAAGGCAAGCACTGTACCACTGAGCTACAATCCCAGCCCTGAAATGGAGACATTTTTTTAAAAATTATTTTTTTAGTTGTCAATGGATCTTTTATTTTATTTATTTATATGAGACCCAGGGCCTCACACATGCCTGGCGCGTTAAGTGGTCTACCACTGAGCCACAACTCCAGTCTGAAATGGAGATGTTCTTATTTAGGGATATAAGATAACAGTTTTTTGTGTTAACACTTTGTCTATAGTCCTATTCGATATACTTCTATGGCACATTAATGCTTAAAATGATTCATAGGTGTTATGTATTCTCTGGGACATGGAAACTGAAGAAGTTGAAGACATATTGCAGGAGTTTGTTAATAAGTCTCTCTTAATCTGTGATCGGAATGGAAAGTCGTTTCGTTATTATTTACATGATCTTCAAATAGATTTTCTTACAGAGAAGAATCGCAGCCAACTTCAGGTACTTGTATCTCTGTACATTTAAAATAATTTTTAAAATTTGAAATAATTTTAAACTGTAGAAAATTATAGAAGAGTACAGAGAGTTTCTATGTATAAATCTTTACCTATCTTCCCCTAATGTCAATATCTTATGTAACCTTTTTTTTGGGTACTGGATATTGAACCCAAGGGCACTTAACCACTGAGCAACATCCCTAACTCTTCTTTTTATTTTTTATTTTGAGACAGGGTCTTGCTAAGTTGCTTAGAGCATTACTACGTTGCTGAGGCTGGCTTTGAACCCGTGATCCTCCTGCCTTAGCCTCCCAAGCCACTGTGGGTTATAAGCTTGCACCACCACACTATGCCCAGCCTTTAATACAATTATTAAAGCCAGAAAATTACCACTGATACACTATTGCTAACTAATCCAGACTTTATTTGAATTTTGTCACCTTTCCCACTAATGTCCTTCCTATGGTCCAGATCCATTTCAGAATCTCATGTTGCATATGATTGTCTTGTTTCCCAAGTCATTTCTCACAAATCTGTGGAAATTCCTTAGTCTTTATCTTGTCACTTTTGAAGACTACTGGCCAGTTTTTTGTACAGTTGTTCCCTAATTTGGTTCTGTCTGATGTTTTGACTAGATTTGAGGTCATATATCTTACAATATGTATAATCAGAAAAATGAGAGATTACATTCCATTTATGTATGATCTACAAAATGTATAAATGCATTCTGCTGCCATGTATGACAAATTAGAACAAATAAAAAAATTTAAAAAACAGATGTATACTCAGTACATCATATCAGGAGTACTTATAAGTATATGGATAATGTTAGGGTTGATCATTTGATTAAAGTATTATTTACCTGGTTTCTCTACTATAGCTATTACTATTTTAACTTTTCTAGGGAAATTGCATTCTTAATAGTGTTGGAAGCTAGAGTTACTGTAATGTTAAGGTTGTGAAATTGCTTCTGTCTGCTGAAATGTGTACTTTTTTTTCAGGATCTACATAAGAAGATGATCACTCAGTTTCAGAGGTATTACCAGCTTCATACTCTTTCCCCAGATCAGGAGGACTGCATGTATTGGTACAACTTTCTGGCTTATCACATGGCTAGTGCCAATATGCACAAAGTACGATGACACATTTGAAAATTCTCTTATCTTACTTTCCTTTCTCCATGTATGTTTCAAATTTTTTTCTTCATTTATTTCTTAAAATGTTGCTTTCTACTACTATAAAGTTTGAAATTGTGTGTGTGTGTGTGTGTGTGTGTGTGTGTGTAGCTGAGAATGGAACCTAGGACCTCACACATACTAGGCAAGTGCTCTTCCACTGAGCTACATGCCCAGCCTGAGATTGGAATATTTACATAGTTAAATGCACCACTTTTTTTCTTTTTTGTATTTTGCTTTGGTGTCATGTTTACAAATGTGTTTTGTCCTGTGATTAGAAGTGTGTTTTATTAGTAAAAATAAGATCGTAGCTTACATACGTAATTTTGGTTTTGTTTTTACTGTTTTTACCTGAAACGAAGGTATCTTAGTAACTATAGTAAATAAAGTACCTAAAAATTGATTCTCTTCTTACTGGTAGTTTTCCTTTGTGGACAGTAAGGATGGAGGCTGGATGTGGTGGTGCACACCTGTAATCCCAGTTACTCAGGAGACTGAGGCAGGAGGATTGCAAGTTCAAGCCCAGTCCGAGCAATTTAATGAGAACCTATCTCAAAATAAAAAATGAGAAGGGCTAGAAATGTAGCTGAGTGCCCCTAGGTTTAATCCCAGTGCCCAAAACAAACAAATACCCCTGCAAAACTTGAAACATACCTGGGTGACAGGAATTAGTTTTTTCTTATTAACCTTTTTTCTGCTCTTAAAGGTAATGGTTTATTTTCACTGGGAAATTTTAAGAAAACATCTGTAGAAAAGAAAATGAAGAATACAACCATTGCTAATAATTTTGTTTGTAGTTCATTTTGCTACTTAGATAAACACATTCATTCTTTAGAAACAAAATGGGAATTGTAATAGAAATAACATCTTATATATTGAATTTTCTTTCTTTCTTTCTTTCTTTTTTTTTTTTTTTGTGGTTCTGGGGATTGAACCCAGGGCCTTGTGCATGCGAGGCAGGCACTCTACCAACTGAGCTATATCCCCAGCCCTGAATTTTATTTCTTAATTGTATTTAATAATTATCTTTTCATGTTCTTTATATAGAATGACATTATT
Organism: Sciurus vulgaris; assembly: GCF_902686455.1. Taxonomy (NCBI): domain Eukaryota; kingdom Metazoa; phylum Chordata; class Mammalia; order Rodentia; family Sciuridae; genus Sciurus; species Sciurus vulgaris. The sequence goes on from NC_136465.1 coordinate 158,765,323, forward strand.
TTGTAACACTGTATACTATTTCATTATATAGGTACACTATGATTGGCCAAGTGGTTGAGTGATGGAGTGTTAACTATACTCATCTGGTTGTTGTCTTAGGATACATTTCTGGGTTAAATGTTGTCTTAGGATACAGATTCTGGGCTAAATGGTGTATAGAGTTTAAATTTGAATCCAGATGGCCAAACTGCTTTCAAGAAGGGTGCTCTCTTTTACATCACTAGGAACAATAGATGAAAGTGTCTATTTCATTTTTTTTTTTTTTTTTTTTTTTTTTTTGGTACCAGGGATTGAACACAGGGGCACTGGACCTCTGAGCCACATCCCCAGCTCTATTTTGTATTTTTTTTAGAGACAGGGTCTCACTGACTTGCTTAATCCCTTGAAATTGCTGAGTTTGTCTTTGAACTTGCAATCCTCCTGCTTCAGCCTCCAAAGCCTCTGGGATTACAGTCATGTACCACTGTGCCCAACCTGTCTATTTCCTTTGATTTCAGCTAATATTCTTATGATTCCTTTAGTCTTTTAAAACCTATTGAAAGTGGTAATTTCTTTCACTTTGATCACTGGAGAAATTTTGCCTACAGATATGTTTTATTTTGTGAATATTTGTTCTTTTTATTTACCTATTTTTTTCTGTTGGAATATTTTAAAATTGTTTTATTATAATTTTCTATAAAGGATAATTTATTAAGCCATCTTCTTTTATATATGTTGCAAATAAATATTTTTCCTGATTTTTTTTTCCTAAATTTTACTTGTATTGCTTTCTACTATATTGAAGATTTGAATTTTTTTGTTTAATGCACTTGAGTTTTTTTTGTTTCTTTGTTTTTTTTTTTTGTATTTTGCTTTGATGTCATCATTATAAAGATTTTCCTTCACCCCAAGGTTACAAAATTATTTACCCAAATCTTTTCGTATGGGTTTTCTCTTTTCTATTTTAATCTTTAACCCAACTGAAATTTATTTTGATTTTAAGATGTGAGGCCCATTTTATATTTCTTTGAAACTATTGACGTTTCTTTTCACTAGCTTCCTTTTGTTAAGTTTCTCTCAGTTGTGTTAGGATAGTGATGTTATACTTAAAATTCTTTGGCCTTTTTGACAGTACTGCCAACTTCATTTTCTTTCTTTTCTTAAAGGAACTTTGTGCTTTAATGTTTTCCCTGGATTGGATTAAGGCCAAAACAGAACTTGTAGGCCCTGCTCATCTGATTCATGAATTTGTGGAATATAGGCATATATTGGATGAAAAGGTATGTATTATGAAAAGTTTGTGTTGAAAGTACATCTCATTTTGACATTTAATTCTAGGTTTAATGGTGGGGATGAGCAGAATAGAATAGTTGAATAAACATCATTTTCCTTGCTTTGACCTTTTATCATTCTAAGTAATTTGCTTCCTAGCCTACTGGGAATGTAGGTAGGATTGCAGTTTGAAAGTTGGGAAAGTAAGGTTTTCAGTATTTTTTCAAAAAAAAAAAAAAAAGGGTTAAGAAATGTGTCTGATAATGAGATTTTTTACTCTGTGTTTAAAAAATCAGAAGAGGATCACTACGTATTTGTTACCTAATGGTCAGCTATTAAATTTTAGTTCATATAGAGAATATTTTATTTAAGTCTTTAAAGTGACAAGATCACAGAAACAGAAAAATGTCAGATCTTGGCTCTGGTTATGTTTCTAAGAGATTTCAGTTTATTCATAGGATTGTGCAGTCTGTGAGAATTTTCAGGAGTTTTTATCTTTAAATGGACACCTTCTTGGACGACAGCCATTTCCTAATATTGTACAACTGGGTCTCTGTGAACCAGAAACTTCAGAAGTTTATCAGCAAGCAAAGCTGCGAGCCAAGCAGGAGGTCGATAACGGGATGCTTTACCTGGAGTGGATGTAAGTAGGTTAGGGGAGAAACCAAAGGGAGTGGACTGCTAACCATGTCATTATTTTTCTGATAGTGAATAAGTTCACTCCAGGAGGATTTAACGACTTTGGAAAGAACTGGAACTTTTAATAAGCATTCTTACTTAGTGAAAAGTTCCAGAGAAGTAAGCATAGGAGAAAATTATTTTATTCTTAGTGCAAGTGCATCCATAGAAATAGCTGCCTGATAGACATTTTGACAGTTCATCCTATTAACACCTGAGGCTTGACTTATCACAGTCTGGAGTAATGGTGAAGAACATGGGCATTGGAGCCACAGACTTGGGTTTGAATCTTGGTGCTGAAACCTAGTAGTTTGTGGTTTTAAACAGGTTACTTTCTCACATGTAAAATGGGGATAACAGTTCTTTGAGGTAAATGCTGTTTTGTGAAAAATTAATGAGTTAATGGCTACAAAGTAATTTGTACTTTGCCTTGAACACATAACTCTTATTAAATGCCCACTGGATCCTGACTCCTCTACCTCTTAACCCATTATGTCCCATACGTTATGGGACATCTGTAAAAACTTAAATTGAGCAATTTTAGATGTGTATTATAAAATTTTATAGGTGGCTAATACATATGATGATGGGGCATGATGTTTTTAAGAAGGCTGTAACTCTTCATTTTATCAGTTAGTATAAAGGAAAAGATAAACTTCTATCTACTTAATGCCTGTTATATTCTGTTTTCAGAATAACCTTGTAAGGTAAATATTAATTGTTCTCTTTTGCAAATGAAAAAAAGAGGTACAGACAGGTTGAGACTTGACTAAGTTTTGTGGCCTGCTGAATGGGATGTAAGTCCTGGTCTGTCTAGCTTTATTTTCCATATTCCATGCTTCTCTTATAGCTGGAAATAACAGACATGAGTGGTTGTCTTTTCACATGTATAATTTATGTCTAAATTGAACTCCAGGTTGATATCTGTGATTTTTATGGCCCTGGCCCTCTTTTCAAATAAATCATAGGTGATTCTCTTGGTTCAGGGTAATTCAACAAACATTTGATTTTCTCTACTATGCTAAGCACTATAACTAGGGGTCCAGACTTTCTTCAGTGAGTTCACAATCTAATAGTGAAGAAAGAAGTATATTACAATGATATAATGTGATAAATGCAGCAAGTAGGTATTAAAATAGAGATAGGATTGATGAGTAATTAACTTGGATGAGTGAGGAATATCTGAGTTAGTTTAAAATTTTGTTTTAGCTAAAATTTAATTTTAAATTTAAATTTGGTTGGGTTTTAAACTAATATATTTCCTGATTAAAATAAAAATTATATAGGTGTAAGATAAAAAGTCAAAAACTTCTTTCCCTCCCCTACCTTCCCACTTCCTGGAATTAATCATTCTTTAACATTTTCTTCACAAGAGGTCTCATTCCATCAAGAGGAAGTGAAAGAAGGGAAGCAGCCTTCCTAACTTACTGAAACTACATCAGATCTGTTAGTATTCTAAAGTACTCCTTCATCATCCCCCATCTCCCATAGTAGTCTGTATATTCTGTATCGTAGAATAGTTAGGAGGTTAAAATAAGACCCTGAGTGAAGGAAGGCCAATAGAGTAGAGGAAGAGGAGTAGGGGCAGGGAAGAGGAGAGGGAGAAGAGAAGTACTGGGAACTAAAATGGAGCAAATGGTTGTATGCATTTATGAATATGCCAGAATGAACCCTACTATATGCATTACTGTAATGCACTAATAAAAACATAAAAAAAATAAGACTATGACTGTAGACTGCCAGGCTTGAATTGCAGCTCTGCTAGTGAATTAGGGGAAAGTTATTCAATTTCTCTTGCCTAAGAGTGCCATTTTATAGCATTAAAGGCCTGTGTATATATAGTGACATACACATAGTGCTTAGAGCAGGACCTAATTCATAGAAATTGCTTAATAAGCAATAGCATTACGAATAGCATTTAGCATTTTGCCTGCTCTACATAGTTGGTATTCAATAAAGATTTATAGAAGATTGAATGAATTCCTGTTTGGTTAATGGCTTTAATGGAATCTTAATACTTTGTCTTATCAAACTGGCAGAGGTTTATTAGTTCTTGTTCTCATATGAATTGTTGAGGTTTTTTGTTTGTTTGTTTTGGTATTTCCTACTGTTTCTTTTTCCCGTTGCATCAACTGCATTTCAACCTAATGTTTTCTCGTAGTCATTTATATTTTATACCTGGGTTTAAACAGGCTGTAATCAAAGAATGCTTAATTTCAGTACTAAAAAACTATTTGTTTGTTTATTGTAGAAAAGTTTGGATTATTGTAAAGTTAAATTTAGTTGAGTTTTAGTTTTTAAAGCAATCATTTATGTACTCATTTATCTAATACTTTTTAGTCCTCTACTGTATGCCTGTCTTTGTAAAGGTCACACTCTGAGCTTTGGGGAATTGAGTAGATTGATCCAGGGGAAATACTATATTCTTAATCTGATTCTCTTAACTTATCTTTACTAGGTTCTCATCACTCTATTCTTATACTTGTTTTATTACTTTTAGTAAGTGTAATACTTTCTATGCAGAATCTTAGACTGATTTTACCTCTGTGTTCTTTTATCATCTGTTCTGTATTGTACATGATTAATTTTTTTGAAGAATTATAACAGTAATATCTTTTTGTGTCAATTGCAGTTCATAGTGGTTATTATTATTTCCTTTACATACAAGGATATGGAACTTATGTTGAATTATTTGCCTAATTCTACACACCTATAAAGTGAGGTTGCCCTTTGGGTTTAACTCCTAACCTTTGTCTCCAACTTACCACAGTACTTTTTAACATATTTACTTGTACCCAAAGTGACTGGTGTGTATATAGGTGAAATTCTGACATTACTCCAGTACTATCTGCAGCTTTAAGTACACATTCCATTCCATTACCCTTTAGCCTGTGAGCAACAATGTAATAGCTATACTAGTGGAATAGTTGGTATTATGTAGCTTTAGATACAAAGAAAATGACATTGCTGTCTCTTTTTTCCTCTCTGTCTGAGTAATTAGAGTTAGAGAAAAGCATCATCGCAATGGTGGGTATAGTGTCATGCTTTTGTTAGGAAATGAACTTCATTTTGTAATGGCTTCTTGAATTTTAAGTGATGGAGGCTTTTCAGAATTATGCTTACATAATGTTTAGCTGTACGTGTTATTAGTATATCAAAAGAAAATAGAAAAAGGCATCTGATTAACTAGATTTCCTTCAACTCAGTGACATTCGTAACACATGACAGGTTGCCATGAAACAGAGTAATAATCCTCTTAAAATTTCACTTTTGTTGGATTGTCTTTTCTTTAGGTGATCTGTGCTTTTATTTGCATGTTAGTAATTTAAGAATTTTATATTTTAGGAAATATAACCATGTTAAAAGATAATTTCTCATTACAAAAGAAGTAGTTCTTTCACTCTCACTTACTGGGTTTCTATTCATTTTTCCTTGTATTTAGAAACAAAAAAAACATCAAGAATCTCTCCCGCTTAGTTGTCCGCCCCCATACAGATGCTGTTTACCACGCGTGCTTTTCTGAGGATGGCCAGAGAATAGCTTCTTGTGGAGCTGATAAAACCTTACAGGTAAAACAAATCTCTTGAGACAAGTTGACAAAAGCATATACCCAATCCTATGCAGAGTAGAATATGTTTAACTACCAAAATTAAAGAAAATTACAACTTAGAATGAGTGGAGAAATCCAAATCTCTCGTGGGTACTGGGAATTGAACCTAGCACCTCGCACACACTAGGCAAGTGCTCTACTACAGAGCTTCATTCCCAGCCCTCATTATTTTGAGACAAGGTCTCATTAAGTTGCCCAGGCTGTCCAGAACTTGAGATCTTTCTTCCTTAGCTTTCTGAGTAGCTGGGATCATAGGCGCGTGCCATCACCATGCCTAGCTCTCCTGAATATTTTATGAAAGTTTTCTCTAGAGATTTTAAAGATATAGTTACATGTTCACATAATTGTTAACTTGCCACATGACAAAGAAGAACCTTCTTTCCTGTCAGTTATCTGCCATCCATTTGCTGCCTGCAAGTAATGAGGAAATGATAATTATTAAAAGACATAAGGCCTTAATAGGGTAGTGGATAGGACTCTGATGAAAAAATAGTGATTAAATAACTATTTTATTAAAGGTTTAGAAATAGGTTTCTGACTGTAAGTAATAATTGGACTAGATTATTTCTGTTAACATTTGTGCTCTATCTGTTCATTTTGAAGGAAACAGGATTAAATTAGTTAAAACTTTTTATAATAATTTTGGTCTTTCCAAAGTAAGGACTGCATGCCTTCTTTCTATAGTACCTGATTACTAATTTTGGTTTCTGAGGTCCAGGAAAAAAGCATATTGAATCAAATATGTTTTATTTGATTGTTAGGAATTTGCCAAAATGGTTACAAAAATTGAAGCTATATTCAGTCCCTTCTTTTTATTGATACTAATAAACATGTAACAATGGATAGTTTTCTGTTTATGTGAAAACTTAAAAATTCTGACAGAAATTCTGATTTTTGTAATGATTTTGCTAAGGTTCATTTCTGTTTTTGCAAATAACAGTGACCAAAATCTTTTAAAGAAAGATTTTTATTAAGTGATAAGTAATTTATAGTAAACATTTAAAAAAATTTTTTTTAGTTGTAGGTAGACACAATACCTTTATTTAATATATTTATTTGTGGTGCTGAGCATCGAACCCAGTGTCTCATTTGTGCTAAGTGAGCATTCGATATCGCTGAGCCACAACTCCAGCCCCTATAGTGAAGATTTTATTGTTGCTTGTATAGGTGTTCAAAGCTGAAACAGGAGAGAAACTTTTAGAAATCAAAGCTCATGAGGATGAAGTACTTTGTTGTGCATTCTCTACGGATGACAAATTTATAGCAACCTGCTCAGTGGATAAAAAAGTAAAGGTAGGAAAATATTTTCCTCTTGAGTTGTAATCACTACAGAATTAATTTTCTTTTTCTGTAAAAGAGAGGCTAGAGTAAGTAAAGGATTCTTGCTTGTTGATCACTAACTTGATTCATTATAAATTGACACTGTATGAAAATTCTTTACTTTAAAGCATGAGCAAAAATGCTTACGTTGGTCAGCTTGCTGTATTTACCAGGCAGTGGGGAAAAGTAATTATAGATTAATGAATTTCCTTCCATTAATAGGCAGGTGTATGGATTAAATGTCAGTTGAAATCTTTGAGTGCATTGTGATTAAGAGTGTTATTGCACAAAATTATTATCTGTGATCAGATTCCTGTCATAAAATGCATAATTTGTTTAATGCAGCCCATTTTTTTTTTTTTTTAACCTGTATGATCTGGCTTATTATTCAGTGCAAAACCAGGTGGGTGAACAAACTAACAGGTTACTGGTCTAAAAACACAAACAAGACAAAAAAGAGGATAATTTTTACTTGTTAATTATTCTTCTTTGTCTCTATTTCCTAAATTTGGCTTCTAGCTAGAGTATTTATTTAAAACAGAATGTAAGAGAAACAGAAGACTTAGGGGAGACCTCACTTCAGGCTTTTTTCAGGGGAGTTTTGGAATACCGAATCTGCCTAGGTGAGGTGGGCAAGAGAATTGCTTGGGAGTTTTCCTGGAGTTTTTACTGACATGAAGAAGTTGTGGAATGTCTAGATTAAAATTGAGGCCATGGAAAAAAACCTGCTTCTTGATAGATTAGAATTAGTGACTTTACAACCAAGAGTTAATTCACTCTTGTAGGCTCCAGACTGAGTCAGACTTGGCCACACTGAGCAGTTCCAAACTCAGAACTACATGGAATAAATGGAAATAATACTGAGTTTCTGTTTTCTCAGAACTTAAAATATAAAACAAGGGGCAGGAATATTCTTCAAATAGCTTCAAAATAAATAAGATACATTCTTTGGACCTCTGGGATTCTAATGAATACTTCGAGGGAATGCTATGGGAGGGAACATGAGTATCTCTGAAAAGTAAATGTCCTAGTGAAGATTTATTAGGACATTTTTTTCTTTCATTTGCTTAGTCGTCTTACCCAGTAAGTAGAATGATGATTACGCTTTACTGTGGGACTTATTGCACACTTCCTTATAGTACATTATCAGTTTTTCACTACAACTTGCAAAGTAAGTATTGATTTGACTTTACAGAAGAGGAAATAGATTCAAAGATGAAGTCATTTGCCCAAGTTTGCATTAAATAATAATAACAGGATTGATAGCTAGGTTTCTCTCAGATTTTCAAGTCTTTATTTATTTATTTACTGAGAAATCAGTTGTTTTTTCTTTCTTTCTTTTTTATTTTTGGTGATGCTGAGACGCAAACCCAGGGCCTTGTGCATGTTAGGCAAGTGCTTTTCCACTGAATAACATCCAGCCCCATGTTTTTACTATTGATGTGGTACCTTGGAGTCTGTACTTACCATGTCCGTGATCTGATGTGATAAGTTGAATTATGTAAAACATGTATAAGTGTCCCCATTTTATAAGGAGGGAACTGAGATGCAGTTAAGGTAAGGGTTCAGTGGGCCATACAGAGCCAATCTTGAACTTAACACCTCTGATCTGAAGTCTATTATGCTATCCCCTTTATAGCACTTCTCTGCTGCTGTCATTCATATGAACATGGGGAATACCCCATTTTCATAAGATTCCATTTATGCTATAGAAAGATATGTGTAGTCTTACAGGCAATTTTAGCAAAAAAGCAAATACATAAACCATTGAGACAGGTATTGCCAGGTTTTAGAGAAAGGGTAGTATTCACTAGCATCATATCTGGTGGGAAAATCTGTTATGACAAGACAGCATCTGAACAGTGCCTCATATTGTTTTGTTTTTCTGTTTTCCTTTGAAACTAAGGGATATCTATGAATTTTAGTTTTTAAATTCTCTTTAGATTTGGAATTCTGTGACTGGGGAACTAGTCCACACCTATGATGAACACTCAGAGCAAGTCAATTGTTGCCATTTCACCAACAAGAGTCATCCCCTTCTCTTAGCCACTGGGTCAAGTGATTTTTTCCTCAAAGTAAGTATGGATATTGAGAATTATGTACACAAATTTTATAGGCTTAGGAATATCTTATTTGATTTTCTCATGTATTGTATTATTGGGACTTTTATTGTTACAGTGATAAAAACTGACGTTAGCTTCAGCCATACACAAAAAGAGATATTAGCTTATGTAACTGAAAAGTCTAGAAGGAGTAAGGATTCAGGCATAGTTGATTTCAGATGTTTAAGCTATATTCCAAGATTCTAACTCCTCTTCATCTTTAGGCTCTGACTGCCTTTTTGTTGGTTCAGTCATGCTGTGTTGGTGCCTTGCAGTCCCTAATTACAGAGGAAGAGAAATCTGCCCTTGTACAGATACCTTTGATTTTGTTTTAGAGAAGACCTAGTTAATCCTGTTTCATGCTCATTGCCATATGACCTCAGGATGGAATCCTGGATTTTCTAATGGTCACAAGTGAGCCCACATGAGATGGGGTTGGCTCCATTTGAATCATAGCTGGAGCTCTATTCAAAAGGAAGATTGTTCCAATCAAATATAAATTAATAGACAAGTGAAAGGAAGTCTAGTAGAGGAAGGAGAAATGGAGAGGGGAGGAGGAACAGGAGGGAAAAAGCAGAAGAAAAAGGAGAAGAAAAAGGTAGGGATCATGAACTGAAATCAATTCCATGCATGTATGAGTTCATTGGGATGAACCCAGCTACTATGTATAATGATAAAGCTCTAATTAAAAAAAATGCTTGGATACTTGATCTTAGGATTAAATAAATTATACACATTTGAAGCCAAGGGGGATCCAGAGATTATTTAGTTCATCTTTCCTTTTGCAGATGTTTAAAAAAGTTCATGCCATTTATTCATGGATGTGTTTCTTGTCAGCCGCTGGCAGAACTGGGATTTGAAGGAAGCATTTTTGCCTGTTTGACAAATTTCATTATACTTCTAAGAAATCAAGTGACAACTCATTTTCATGCATATGTTTTTATGTGCTTCCTCACCCACCATCTTCTTTGTCTGGAAACCCTTAGCACTAGGAAATTATTAAACTAGTCTGAATTAAATATTGTTGATTTACTAATGAAGAAATGAAAACTAAAACTGAAGGAAAAAATATCCTGTTGCTGAGAGTTAAGCTTTCGTACTAGATTTATCAGTGTTACTTTATCATAAAGACTAGGAATAAATAAAATTGAAAGCCGTGTCTCAAAAAAAAAAGCTTATGTTAACTGATATCTAAAAAAAAGATTCTATTTTCAGAAGGAGAATGGGGGAAAGGTGATGGTAGAAAAACAAAACAAAACAAAACTAAAACCAAAAATATTTATTCATCCTATATATATTTGCTAATGTTAGTAATTATAAATGATGAAAGATTGTATCTTTTTTCCCTATAAGAGGATAAAGTTGGCTAAATTTCATTTTATCCAGAAAGATCTGCCAGTTTCTTTTGGATTATTTTTTGGTTTTACTTTTAACTTTTCTTCCTGGTGCTATACCATTTTTGCAATGGGAAATCATATTTTTGGGAGGGTTGGGTTATATACATTTCAGTTTAGAAAATCTCAGGCTCTGTTTTGACATTTAAATAAATGATTTATTTATTTTTTTCTCTTTTAGAAAATATTGAAATAATTGCTGAAAATTGCCTTCCTCCCTTTTAGGAAATGAAATTCTTATTTATTTTTCTCCAAAAGAAAATTTACACAGGTTAGGCATGGTGGCGCATACCTGTAATCCCAGTAGCTTGGAAGACTAAGGCAAGAGGATCCTAAGTTTGAGGCCAGCCTCAGCAATTTAGCAAGGCCTTAGGCAACTTAGTAAGACCCTGTCTTAAAATAAAATAAAGAAGGTTGGGGATGTAGCTCAGTGATAGGAGGTACTTTCCTATCATATGTGAAGCCCCAGGTTCAATCCCAAATACTGCAAAAAAGAAAAAAAAAATATTTCATAGTAGTAACTCACTATTACTCAGAAAACCTTTGCTCTATTTGAATAAATTACCCTCTAGAAAGAAAATAAATCTATTGTACTGTATATGACTTGTTTTTGGTGTTTCTTTTTAATATTTTGTAGGTTGAGGAAGTTTACCTCATTTAAATATTTAAATATAGATAGAAGTCTGTACCATGTGGGAGGGGGTTTTGCTTCTTAAATTAAGAAACAGTTTTAAGATCTGGCATATCATGCCTGCATTACCATACAATCAGAAAGTACTTTCTGTGATTCCAAATTGAGAAGCCAATGAAAATTTGTAAACATGAGGCTGTCTCCTTGTAACTTGCCTCATCTGAAGAATTGGTTTTACCAGAATAGGATTAAGGAGCCAAGGAAGGAGGTGAACATGAGGAACAGAATCCTCACTTATTGATAATTTCCAAAGAATTTCTATCAAGATTAACTTTTGGGATGAATTACTTCTTTCCCTGGGTTTAATCTAGTTGGTACAGTACACCAGAGATGAATGTAGTCTCTTTCATCTTTCATTTAAAATATTTTTCAAACATACCTAAAGGAGAAAATATAATAAGGAATCTCTGTGGTATCCATTATTTAGCTACAACAATTATAAACAAAATGAGGTTTTGCCAATCTTATTTTATAAATGCCTCTACCCTTCTTTTTGGCTAGACTATTTTACAGCAAATCCTGAATATGTGATTTCATCCAAAATATTTCAGCCTGAGCCTTGGGGACCTAAACATTAGTGCTCGGCCATTATTAAACCTACTATAAAAAGCTATAGTTTTGTAATATGCCTGATCTGTGTTCACTTTCCCTAGCAGTCTCAAACACATCTTTCCACTAGAGGCTTGTTGGAATCAGAATCTGAACAGACTTGACACTTGATTGTTCTGTCTGTTAAGCTTCTTTTATTCTGTAAAAGTTCCCTTCCCCCTTTTGCCCTTTCTTGTGCCTTTGTTTTGATAGAGAAATTGAGTTATTTGTCTTGTGGAATATATTACATTCTAGATATGGTTGATTGCTTCCTGAAGTTGTTATTTGACTACCCTGTATTTACTGTATTACATATAGTAAAGGTACTTTGAATTTTTTGAATAATTTTTTAGAATGTTAGTAGGTTTTAGCCTGGTTACTAGTTTCAAGATTTGCGAGATCTTAGAAATGATCATTTTTATAACCGAGCATTAAAAAAAATGGGGGCAATTGTATTATACCACTTAATATATTCTACCTTTTTATAGCCAAAATAACCTGATTCTAAACCATTCATTTAAAATAAGCAGTAATTATTTAATTATTTAAAGCTCAGACTAAAAGCCTATGTCAGTTTTCAAGTCCCTTAGTAGATTAGATGTTGATCTCAAGGCTGCCCTGTTGTTTATTGTAAGTTCATCTTTGACACCTTTGTGGTACTATGATTGAACATCATTCTGTAAAACAAGCTCAAGTGGAAGGGTAGGAAGAAATTTATATGATTTCTGACTTCTCCTCATTCAGTACTAGTTTTTAAAATTTATCTTTTATCTTTCTCAAATAGCTTTGGGATTTGAATCAAAAAGAATGTCGAAATACCATGTTTGGCCATACAAATTCAGTCAATCACTGTAGATTTTCACCAGATGATGAGCTTTTGGCCAGTTGTTCAGCTGATGGAACATTAAAGGTAAACTTTTGTACATTATTAAAATGGGTTATAATTTTATGGAAAGTCTTGCAATTAGTCAGGTAGGTTTCCAAAACTGTAACGAAATACCTATGATAAACAACTTATAAGGAGGAAAAGGAAAGGTTCATTTGGATCATGGTTTTTGAGGTTTCAGTCTATGGTTGCTTGACTCTGTTTGGACCTATGGTTAGGTAGTATATAATGGCAGGGAGCCTGTGGTGGAGCAAGGTGCTCACCTCATGACAGGCAGGAAGGAAAAAGAGAGACAAGGGGGAGGTCTCAATATCCCTTTTAAGGGTACCCCCCAATGACCTAACTTCTTTCCACTAGGCCCTACCACTTAAGGGTTCCACCACCTCCAGTAGCATGACAGGCTGGGGATTAAGCCTTCAACTCAAGCTTTTGGGGGACATTCAAGATCCAAACTATAGTACTGTTTTTTCATGTTTCTATAGAAAGAGTTTCTTCCTTCAATTTTCAGGAGCATATTTAATATAACTAATTATTTGTCATAATTATTTATGAATGATTTACATCCTAATGTTTAAAATTCATATAGTTTGAATTCTTAAATTTTAAGCATATATTTCTAAAAAACATATTTACTATTTTGAGATCTATAGGGTAGGGTCAGGTTTGTAAGGGGCTGCTTTTATTTGTCATTTATTTCTTCTTCTTTTGTTAACATTTTCCTGTTTTTGAGCAGTCATATAGGGGAATTATAATAATAAGATTTTAGGACACATCTTATTTAGCCTCCTGAAATTGATATTCCTAAAATCCCCGAATTTTTCCTCTTTAAATCACTACCTTCTAAAATAAGATCCTAATTCCAGTATTTTACTTCTGTCTCCATTGTCACTTTTGTCTCCTTTTTATTGATTGTCCTTTCTTTGGTCTTAAGTACAGACCCATTTTTGACCATTTCGGTATATGTTTTCCCTTCTGTTCTACAGTGTTGGCTCTGGTTCAGGCATTGCCCTCTCCTGTCGATAGTAGCCTTCTGTGATGCACTCAGTCTCTCTACTTATCTAAGTACAGAGCTGCTAGCATGGCTTGCTTGTAGTTCTTCACCTTCCATCCTCTGCCACCTTCCTTCCTGTTCAATTTATTTCTTCCAGCCCCTATACATTAGTTATCTGTTCTGGGCCTGGTAACTTTTGGTGCACATTTCATCTTCTGTTCATTTGTGTATTTCATAATCTTTATATAAGTTCCTGTAGTCTTTCTTGGCCCTACTTTTTTTTTGCCTCCAATTCACTTGTCATATTTTTGTTTTAATTTATTTTTATTATAAACAAATAGGATACATCTTGTTTTTCTGTTTGTACATGAATTAGAGGTATACCATTTGTGTAATCATACATTTAAATAGGGTAATGGTGTTTGATTCATTCTGTTATTTTTTCCTTCCCTCCACCCCTCCCACCCCTCTTTTCCCTATGTACAGTCTCTTCTTCCTTCATTCTTGCCCCCCTCCCACCTCCAATTATGTGTCATCATCCACTTATCAGCGAGATCATTTGTCCTTTGGTTTTTTGAGATTGGCTTATGTCACTTAGCATGATATTCTCCAGTTTCATCCATTTGCCTGAAAATGCCATAATTTATTATTCTTTATGGCTGAGTAATATTCTAGTGTGTGTGTGTGTGTGTGTGTGTGTGTGTATACACACATCACAGTTTCTTTATCTCTTTGTCCCCTGCCCTGTCTGAGGGTCCGGGGACCGTGGTCCTTGCGAGTGCTAGGTGAGCACTCTCCCAAAGGAGCTATCTCTTCAGCTCCCACAGTTTCTTTATCCGTGTATCAACTGAAGGGCATCTAGGTTGGTTCCACAATCTGGCTATAGTGAATTGAGCAGCTATGAACATTGATGTGGCTGTATCTCTGTAGTATGCTGATTTTAAATCCTTTGGGTATAGGCCAAGGAGTGGAATAGCTGGGTCAAATGGTGGTTCCATTCCACGTTTTTCTAAGGATTCTCCACACTGCTTTCCAGAGTGGCTGCACTAATTTGCAGCCCCACCAGTAATGTATGAGTGTACCTTTTTCCCCACATCCTCGCCAACACCTATTGTTGCTTATGTTCTTGATAATCGCCATTTTAATTGGGGTGAGATGGAATCTTAGTGTAGTTTTGATTTGCATTTCTCTTATTACTAGAGATGTTGAACATTTTTTCATATATCTGTTGATTGCTTGTAGATCTTCTTCTGTGAAGTGTCTGTTCATTTCCTTAGCCCATTTGTTGATTGGGTTATTTGTATTCTTGGTGGAGTTTTTGAGTTCTTTATAGATTCTGGAAATGAGTGCTCTATCTGAAGTATGAGTGGCAAAGATTTTCTCCAATTCTGTAGGCTCTCTCTTCACATTACTGATAGTATCCTTTGCTGAGAGAAAGCTTTTTAGTTTGAATCTATCCCAGGTATTGATTCTTGCTTTTATTTCTTGTGCTATGGGAGTCCTATTAAGGAAGTCTCATCCTAAGCCATCATGTTGAAGATTCGGACCTAATTTTTCTTCTATAAGATGCAGGGTCTCTGGTCTGATTTCAATGTCCTTGAACCATTGTGAGTTGATTTTTGTGCAGGGTAAGAGATAGGGGTTTAGTTTCATTCTGTTGCATATGGATTTCCAGGTTTCCCAGCACTATTTGTTGAAGAGGCTTTCTTTTCTCCATTGTATATTTTTGGCACCTTTGTCTAGTGTGAGAAAATTGTATTTATTTGGGTTTGTGTCCGTGTCCTCCATTCTGTACCATTGATCTACCTGTCTATTTTGGTATCAATACCATGCCGTTTTTGTTACTATTGCTTTGTAGTATAGTTGAAGTTCTAATATTGCGATACTCCCTGCTTCACTCTTCCTGCTAAGGATTGTTTTAGCTATTCTGGGTTTCTTATTCTTCCAGATGAATTTCATGATTGCTTGCTCTATTTCTGTAATGTATGTCATTGGGATTTTAATAGGAATTGCATTGAATCTGTGTAGCACTTTTGGTAGTATGTCCATTATGACAATATTAATTCTGCCTATCCAAGAACATGGGAGATCTTTCCATCTTCTAAGGTTTTTATTTTTATTTATTTGTGTAATTATTTTAATTAAAAATCATAAATTTACATAGGGCAATCTTGTTTGATTCATTCTGTTATTTTTTCCCTTCCCCCCACCCCTCCCACCCCTCTTTTCCCTCTATACAGTCCTTCTTCCATTCTTACCACCCTCCTTATCCCTAACCCTAAACCTAACCCTAACCCTAATGCTAACCCCTCCTACCCCCCCCTTATATGTCCTCATCTGCTTATCAGCGAGATCATTTTTCCTTTAGTTTTTTGAGATTGGCTTATCTCACTTAGCATGATATCCTCCAATTTCATCCATTTGCCTGCAAATGCCATAATTTTATCATTCTTCATGGCGGAGTAATATTCCATTGTATATATATGGCACAGTTTCTTTATCCATTCATCAATTGAAGGGCATCTAGGTTGGTTCCACAATCTGGCTATAGTGAATTGAGCAGCTATGAACATTGATGTGGCTGTATCTCTGTAGTATGCTGATTTTAAGTCCTTTGGGTATAGGCCAAGGAGTGGAATAGCTGGGTCAAATGGTGGTTCCATTCCAAGCTTTCTGAGGAATCTCCACACTGCTTTCCAGATTGGCTGCACTAATTTGCAACCCCATCAGCAATGTATGAGTGTACCTTTTTCCCCACATCCTCGCCAACACCTGTTGTTGCTTGTGTTCTTGATAATCGCCATTCTAATTGGGGTGAGATGAAATCTTAGTGTAGTTTTGATTTGCATTTCTCTTATTACTAGAGATGTTGAACATTTTTTCATGTATCTGTTGATTGCTTGTAGATCTTCTTCTGTGAAGTGTCTGTTTATTTCCTTAGCCCATTTGTTGATTGGGTTATTTGTATTCTTGGTGGAGTTTTTGAGTTCTTTATAGATTCTGGAAATGAGTGCTCTATCTGAAGTATGAGTGGCAAAATATTCTCCCACTCTGTAGGCTCTCTCTTCACATTACTGATAGCTTCCTTTGCTGAGAGAAAGCTTTTTAGTTTGAATCTATCCCAGTGGTTGATTCTAGCTTTTATTTCGTGTGCTATGGGAGTCCTGTTAAGGAAGTCTGATCCTAAGCCAACAAGTTGAAGGTTTGGACCTACTTTTTCTTCTATAAGATGCAGGGTCTCCATGGCTAATATCATTCTAAATGGTGAAAAACTGAAAGCATTCCCCCTAAAAACTGGAACAAGGCAGGGATGCCCTCTTTCACCACTTCTATTCAACATCGTTCTTGAGACTCTGGCCAGAGCAATTAGACAAACCAAAGAAATTAAAGGGATACGAATTGGAAAAGAAGAACTCAAACTATCCCTGTTCGCTGATGACATGATTATATATTTAGAGGAACCTGGAAATTCCACCAGAAAACTCTTAGAACTCATAAGTGAATTCAGTAAAGTAGCAGGTTACAAGATCAATGCCCATAAATCCAACGCATTTTTATACATCAGTGATGAATCCTCAGAAAGAGAAATTAGGAAAACTACCCCATTCAAAATAGCCTCGAAAAAAATAAAATACTTGGGAATCAATCTCACAAAAGAGGTGAAAGACCTCTACAATGAGAACTATACAACACTAAAGAAAGAAATTAAAGAACACCTTAGAAGATGGAAAGATCTTCCATGTTCTTGGATAGGAAGAATTAATATTGTCAAAATGGCCATACTACCTAAAGTGCTATACAAATTCAATGCAATTCCAATTAAAATCCCAATGACGTACCTTACAGAAATAGAGCAAGCAATTATGAAATTCATCTGGAAGAATAAGAAACCCAGAATAGCTAAAGCAATCCTTAGCAGGAAGAGTGAAACAGGGGGTATTGCAATACCAGATCTTCAACTCTATTACAAAGCAATAGTAACAAAAATGGCATGGTATTGGTACCAAAATAGAAAGGTAGATCAATGGTACAGAATAGAGGACACGGACACAAACCCAAATAAATACAATTTTCTCATACTAGACAAAGGTGCCAAAAATATGCAATGGAGAAAAGATAGCCTCTTCAACAAATAGTGCTGGGAGAATTGGAAATCCATATGCAACAGAATGAAACTAAACCCATATCTCTCACCATGCACGAAACTAAACTCAAAGTGGATTAAGGACCTCGGAATCAGACCAGAGACCCTGCAGATTATAGAAGAAAAAGTAGGTCCAATCTTCACCTTGTTGGTCTGGGACCAGACTTCCTTAACAGGACTCCCATAGCACAAGAAATAAAAGCTAGAATCAACCACTGGGATAGATTCAAACTAAAAAGCTTTCTCTCAGCAAAGGAAACTATCAGCAATGCGAAGAAAGAGCCTACAGAGTGGGAGAATATCTTTGCCAATCATACTTCAGATAGAGCGCTAATCTCCAGAATCTATAAAGAACTCAAAAAACTCTACTCCAAGAATTCAAATAATCCAGTCAACAAATGGGCTAAGGAAATGAATAGACACTTCACAGAAGAAGATCTACAAGCAATCAACAAACATATGGAAAAATGCTCAACATCTCTAGTAATAAGAGAAATGCAAATCAAAACCACCCTAAGATTCCATCTCACCCCAATTAGAATGGCGATTATCAAGAATACGAGCAACAACAGGTGTTGGCGAGGATGTGGGGAGAAAGGTACACTCATACACTGCTGGTGGGGCTGCAAATTAGTGCAGCCACTCTGGAAAGCAGTGTGGAGATTCCTTAGAAAACTTGGAATGGACCCTCCATTTGACCCAGCTATCCCACTCCTTGGCCTATACCCAAAGGACTTAAAATCAGCATACTACAGAGATACAGCCACATCAATGTTCATAGCTGCTCAATTCACAATAGCCAGACTGTGGAACCACCCTAGATGCCCTTCAATTGATGAGTGGATAAAGAAACTGTGGTATATATATACAATGGAATATTACTCAGCCATAAAGAATGATAAAATTATGGCATTTGCAGGCAAATGGATGAAATTGGAGAATATCATGCTAAGTGAGATAAGCCAATCTCAAAAAGCCAAAGGACGAATGATATTACTAATAAGTGGAGGATGACACATAATGGGGGGGAAGGAAGGGTTAGTGTTAGGGTTAGAGTTAGGGTTAGGGAGGGGGCAAGTATGGAGGAAGGAAGTACTGTATAGAGGGTAAAGAGGGGTGGGAGGGGTGGGGGGAAGGGAAAAAATAACAGAATGAATCAAACAACATTACTCTATGTAAATTTATGATTACACAAATGGTATGCCTTTACGCCATGTACAAACAGAAACAACATGTATCCCATTTGTTTACAATTAAAAAAAAAAAATGGCAATAAAAAAAAAAAAAAAAAAAGATGTAGGGTCTCTGGTCTGATTCCGAGGTCCTTGATCCATTTTGAGTTGATTTTTGTGCAGGGTGAGAGAGAGGGGTTTAATTTCATTCTGTTGCATATGGATTTCCAGTTTTCCCAGCACTATTTGTTGAAGAGGCTATCTTTTCTCCATTGCATATTTTTGGCACCTTTGTCTAGTATGAGAAAATTGTATTTATTTGGGTTTGTGTCTGTGTCCTCTATTCTGTACCATTGATCTATCTGTCTATTTTGGTACCAATACCATGCCGTTTTTGTTACTATTGCTTTGTAATAGAGTTGAAGATCTGATATTGCGATACCCCCTGCTTCGTTCTTTCTACTGAGGATTGCTTTAGCTATTCTGGGTTTCTTATTCTTCCAGATGAATTTCATAATTGCTTGCTCTATTTCTGTAAGGTACGTCATTGGGATTTTCATTGGAATTGCATTGAATTTGTATAGCACTTTAGGTAGTATGGCCATTTTGACAATATTAATTCTTCCTATCCAAGAACATGGAAGATCTTTCCATCTTCTAAGGTGTTCTTTAATTTCTTTCTTTAGTGTTGTATAGTTCTCATTGTAGAGGTCTTTCACCTCTTTTGTGAGATTGATTCCCAAGTATTTTATTTTTTTCGAGGCTATTTTGAATGGGGTAGTTTTCCTAATTTCTCTTTCTGAAGATTCATCACTTATGTACAAAAATGCATTAGATTTATGAGCATTGATCTTATATCCTGCTACTTTACTGAATTCACATATGAGTTCTAAAAGTTTTCTGGTGGAATTTCCCGGTTCCTCTAAATATATAATCATATCATCAGCAAATAGGAATAGTTTGAGTTCTTCTTTTCCTATTCGTATCCCTTTAATTTCTTTGATTTGTCTAATTGCTCTGACTAGAGTTTCAAGGACAATATTGAATAGAAGTGGTGAAAGAGGGCATCCCTGCCTTTTTCTAGTTTTTAGGGGGAATGCTTTCAGTTTTTCACCATTTAGAATGATATTGGCCATGGGCTTAGCATAAATGGCCTTCACAATGTTAAGGAATGTTCCTACTATCCCTATTTTTTCTATTGTTTTGAGCATGAAGGGATGCTGTATTTTATCAAATGCTTTTTCTGCATTTACTGAAATAATCATGTGATTCTTGACTTTAAGCCTGTTGATATGGTGAATTACATTTATTGATTTCCTGATGTTGAACCAACCTTGCATCCCTGGGATAAAACCCACTTGATCATGGTGCACTATCTTTTTAATATATTTTTGTATGCGATTTGCTAAAATTTTGTTGAGAATTTTTGCTTCGATGTTCATTAAGAATATTGGTCTGAAATTTTCTTTCCTTGATTTGTCTCTGTTTGGTTTAGATATCAGGGTGATATTGGCTTCATAGAATGAGTTTGGGAGGGTTCCCTTCTCTTCTATTTCATGGAATACTTTGAGGAGTATTGGAATGAGCTCTTCTTTAAAGGTTTTGTAGCACTCGACTGAGAACCCATCTGGTCCCAGACTTTTCTTTGTTGGTAGGCTTTTGATGACTTCCTCTGTTTCATTACTTGAAATTGATCTATTTAAATTGTGTATGTGCTCCTGGTTCAGTTTAGGTAATTCATATGTCTCTAGAAACCTGTTGATGTCTTTGAGATTTTCTATTTTGTTGGAGTATAGATTTTCAAAATAGCTTCTAATTATGTTTTGTATTTCAATCGTGTCTGTTGTGATATTTCCTTGCTCAATCCGAATTTTAGTAATTTGAGTTTTCTCCCTCTTTCTCTTTGTTAGTGTGGCTAAGGGTTTATCAATTTTGTTTATTTTTTCAAAGAACCAATTATTTATTTTGGTGATTTTTTTTTGATTGTTTCTTTTGTTTCAATTTCATTGATTTCAGCTCTGATTTTAACTCTTTCCTGTCTTCTACTACTTTTGGTGTTGCTCTGTTCTTTTTCTAAGGCTTTGAGCTGTAATGTTAGGTCATTTATTTGTTGATTTTTTTTCTTCTTTTATTGAATGTGCTCCATGAAATAAATTTTCCTCTAAGAACTGCTTTCATAGTGTCCCAGAGATTTTGATATGATGTTTCTTTGTTCTCATTTACCTCTAAGAATATTTTTATTTCCCCCCTGATGTCTTCTGTTATCCATTCATCATTCAATAGCATATTATTTAATCTCCAGGTATTGGAGTAGATTCTGTGTTTTATTCTGTCATTTATTTATAATTTCAAGCTATTATGGTCTGATAGAATACAAGGTAGAATCTCTATCTTCTTGTATTTGGTAACAGTAGCTTTGTGGCATAACATATGTTCTATTTTCAAGAAGGATCCATGTGCTGCTGAGAAGAAAGTGTATTTGCTCTTTGTTGGATGGTTTATTCTATAAATGTCTGTTAAGTCTAAATTATTGATTGTGTTATTAAGATCTATGGTTTCTTTGTTCAATTTTTGTTTGGAAGATCTGTCCAGTGGGGAGAGAGGTGTGTTAAAGTCACCTAATATTATTGTGTTGTGGTCTATTTGATTCCTGGAATGGAGAAGGATTTGTTTGTTGTACATGGATGAGTCACTCTTTGGGGCATAGATATTTAAGATTGTTCTGTCTTGCTGATTTATGCTTCCCTTAAGCAGTATGAAATGTCCTTCTTTATCCCTTCTGACTAACTTTGGCTTGAAGTCCACATTATCTTTTGTGAGAATGGATACTCCAGCTTTTTTGCTGAGTCCATGTGCATGGTATATTTTTCCCCATCCTTTCACTTTTAGTCTGTGGGTATCTCTTTCTATGAGATGAGTCTCTTGCAGGAAGCATATTGTTGGATCTTTCTTTTTAATCCAATCTGCCAGTCTATGTCTTTTGATTGATGAGTCTAGGCCATTGACATTCAGGGTTATTATTGAGATATGATTTGTATTCCTGGTCATTTGGCTCAATTTTTTTTTTTTTACACAACTTGTTTTCTCCTTTATTTGGCTATTCCTTTAGGATAGTTCCTCCCTTTGCTGATTTATATCATTGTTTTTCATCTCTTTCTCATGGAATATTTTGCTGAGAATGTTCTGTAATGCTGGCTTTCTTTTTGTAAATTCTTTTAGCTTTTGTTTATCATGGAAGTTTTTTATTTCATCATCAAATCTGAAGTTAAGTTTTGCTGGGTATAAGATTGTTGGTTGGCATCCGTTTTCTTTCAGAGCTTGAAAAATGTTGTTCCAGGCCCTTCTAGCTTTTAGGGTCTGGGTTGAAAAATCTGCTGATATCCGTATTGGTTTCCCCTGAATGTAATTTGATTCTTTTCTCTAGCAGTCTTTAAAATTCTGTCTTTATTTTGTATGTTAGGTATTTTCATTATAAGGTGCCTTGGTGTGGGTCTGTTTTAATTTTGTATATTTGGAGTCCTATAAGCCTCTTGTACTTGATTTTCCATTTCATTCTTCAGATTTGGGAAATTTTCTGATATTATTTCATTGAAAGATTATTCATTCCTTTGGTTTGTTTCTCAGTGCCTTCCTCAATCCCAATAATTCTTAAATTTGGTGTTTTCATGATATTCCACAATTCTTGTAGATTCTGTTCATGATTTCTTACCATCTTCTCTGTTTGGTCAACTTTGTTTGCAAGATTAAATATTTCTTCTTCAATGTCTGAGGTTCTGTCTTCCAGGTGTTCTATCCTATTGGTTATGCTTTCTATGGAGTTTTTAATTTGGCTTATTGTTTCCTTCATTTCAAGGATTTCTGTCTTTTTTTTTTTTTCAGTATCTCTTAACTCTTTTTTTTTAATTGTAAACAAATGGGATACATGTTGTTTCTCTGTTTGTACATGGCGTAAAGGCATACCATTTGTGTAATCATAAATTTACATAGGGTAATGTTGTTTGATTCATTCTGTTATATTTCCCTTCCCCCCACCCCTCCCACCCCTCTTTTCCCTCTATACAGTCCTTCCTTCCTCCATTCTTGCCCACCTCCCTAACCCTAACTCTAATCCTAACACTAACCCCTCCTTCCCCCCATTATGTGTCATCATCCACCCATTAGCGATATCATTCATCCTTTGGTTTTTTGAGATTGGCTTATCTCACTTAGCATGATATTCTCCAGTTTCATCCATTTGCCTGCAAATGCCATAATTTTATCATTCTTTATGGCTGAGTAATATTCCATTGTATATATATACCACAGCTTCTTTATCCACTCATCAATTGAAGGGCATCTAGGTTGGTTCCACAGTCTGGCTATTGTGAATTGAGCAGCTATGAACATTGATGTGGCTGTATCTCTGTAGTATGCTGATTTTAAATCCTTTGGGTATAGGCCAAGGAGTGGGAAAGCTGGGTCAAATGGTGGTTCCATTCCAAGTTTTCTAAGGAATCTCCACACTGCTTTCCAGAGTGGCTGCACTAATTTGCAGCCCCACCAGCAATGTATGAGTGTACCTTTGTCCCCACATCCTCGCCAACACCTGTTGTTGCTTGTATTCTTGATAATCGACATTCTAATCAGGGTGAGATGGAATCTTAGGGTGGTTTTGATTTGCATTTCTCTTATTACTAGAGATGTTGAATATTTTTCCATATGTTTGTTGATTGCTTGTACATCTTCTTCTGTGAAGTGTCTGTTCATTTCCTTAGCCCATTTGTCGATTGGATTATTTGCATTCTTGGTGTAAAGTTTTTTGAGTTCTTTATAGATGCTGGAGATTAGTGCTCTATCTGAAGTATGATTGGCAAAGATTTTCTCCTACTCTGTAGGCTCTTTCTTCACATTGCTGATAGTTTCCTTTGCTGAGGGAAAGCTTTTTAGGTTGAATCTATCCCAGTTATTGATTCTTGCTTTTATTTCTTGTGCTATGGGAGTCCTGTTGAGGAAGTCTGGTCCTAAGCCAATATGTTGAAGATCTGTTCCTACTTTTTCTTCCATAATTTGCAGGGTCTCTGGTCTGATTCCGAGGTCCTTAATCCACTTTGAGTTTAGTTTCGTGCATGGTGAGAGATATGGGTTTAGTTTCATTCTGTTGCATATGGATTTCCAATTCTCCCAGCACCATTTGTTGAAGAGGCTATCTTTTCTCCATTGCATATTTTTGGCACCTTTGTCTAGTATGAGAAAATTGTATTTATTTGGGTTTGTGTCTGTGTCCTCTATTCTGTACCATTGATCTATCTGTCTATTTTGGTACCAATACCATGCCGTTTTTGTTACTATTGCTTTGTAATAGAGTTGAAGATCTGGTATTGCAATACCCCCTGTTTCACTCTTCCTGCTAAGGATTGCTTTAGCTATTCTGGGTTTCTTACTCTTCCAGATGAATTTCATAATTGCTTGCTCTATTTCTGTAAGGTACGTCATCGGGATTTTAATTGGAATTGCATTGAATCTGTATAGCACTTTAGGTAGTAGTATGGCCATTTTGATAATATTAATTCTTTCTATCCAAGAACATGGGAGATCTTTCCATCTTCTAAGGTTTTCTTTAATTTCTTTCTTTAGTGTTGTATAGTTCTCATTGTAGAGGTCTTTCACCTCTGTTGTTAGATTGATTCCCAAGTATTTTATTTTTTTCGAGGCTATTGTGAATGGGGTAGTTTTCCTAACTTCTCTTTCTGAAGATTCATCACTTATGTATAAAAATGCATTCGATTTATGTTCATTGATCTTATATCCGCTACTTTACTGAATTCACTTATGAGTTCTAAAAGTTTTCTGGTGGAATTTCCCGGTTCCTCTAAATATGTAATCATATCATCAGCAAATAGGGATAGTTTGAGTTCTTCTTTTTCTATTCGTATCCCTTTTATTTCTTTGGTCTGTCCAATTGCTCTGACTAGAGTTTCAAGGACGATATTGAATAGAAGTGGTGAAAGAAGGCGTCCCTGCCTTGTTCCAGTTTTTAGGGGGAATGCTTTCAGTTTTTCACCATTTAGAATGATATTAGCCATGGGCTTAGCATAAATGGTCTTTACAATGTTAAGGAATGTTCCCACTATCCCTATTTTTTCTATTGTTTTGAGCACGAAGGGGTGCTGTATTTTATCAAATGCTTTTTCTCATCTTCACATTTGACGATGAAATAAAATCCTTCCATGATAAAGAAAAGCTAAAAGAATTTAGAAAAAGAAAGCCAGCATTACAGAACATTCTCAGCAAAATATTCCATGAAGAAGAGATGAAAAACAAAGAAGCAAATCAAGAAAGGGAGGAATTATCCTAAAGGAATTGTCAAATAAAGGAGGAACCAAGTCTTGTCAAATAAATCAATAAATAAATAAAATAAAAGAAATGAACCAAATGACCGGGAATACAAATCATATTTCAATAACAACCCTGAATGTTAATGGCCTGAATTCATCCATCAAAAGACATAGACTGGCAGATTGTATTAAAAAGAAATATCCAACAATATGTTGCCTGCAAGAGACTCAGCTCATAGAAAAAGATACCCATAGACTAAAGGTGAAAGGATAGGGAAAAACCTACCATGCACATGGACTCAGCAAAAAAGCTAGAGTAGCCATCCTCATTTCAGATAATGTGGACTTCATGCCAAAGTTAGTCAGAAGGGATAAAGAAGGACATTTCATACTGCTTAAGGGAAGCATAAATCAGCAAGATATAACAATCATAAACATCTATGCCCCAAACAGTGGCTCATCCATGTATGTCAAACAAATCCTTCTCAATTTCAGAAACCAAATAGACCATAACACAATAATACTATGTGATTTTTACACACCTCTCTCCCCACTGGACAGATCTTCCAAACAAAAATTGAACAAAGAAACCATAGGCCTCAATAACACAATCAATAATTTAGACTTAACAGACATTTATAGATTATACCATCCAACCAAGAGCAAATACACTTTCTTCTCAGCAGCACATGGATCCTTTTCTAAAATAGACCATATATTATGCCACAAAGCTAATGTTAGCAAATACAAGAAAATAGAGACACTACCTTGTATTCTATCAGATCATAATGGATTGAAGTTAGAAATAAATGAAAGAGCAAAAAACAAACTATTCCAACACCTGGAGATTAAACAATATGCTATTATATGATGAATGGATAACAGACGATATTAGGAAGGAAATTAAAAAATTCTTAGAGGTAAATGAGAACAAAGAAACATCATATCAAAATCTCTGGGACACTATGAAAGAGGTACTTAGAGGAAAATTTATTTCATGGAGCACATTAAATAAAAGAAGTAAAACTCAACAAATAAACAAACTAACACTACAGCTCAAAGCCCTAGAAAAAGAAGAACAGACCAGCACCAAAAGTAGTAGAAGACAGGAAATAGTTAAACTCAGAGCTGAAATCAACGAAATTGAAACTAAAGAAACAATACAAAAAATTGACAAAATAAATAGTTGGTTCTTCGAAAAAATAAACAAAATTGATAAACCTTTAGCCACACTAACAAAGAGAAGACGATAGAAATCCCAAATCACTAAAATTCGGAATGAACAAGGAAATATCACAACAGACACGATTGAAATACAAAACATAATTAGAAGCTATTTTGAAAATCTATACTCCAACAAAATAGAAAATTTCAAAGACATCAACAGGTTTCTAGAGATATATGAATTGCCTAAACTGAACGAGGAGGACATAAACAATTTAAATAGACCAATTTCAAGTAATGAAATAGAAGAAGTCATCAAAAGCCAACCAACAAAGAAAAGTCTGGAACCAGATGGGTTCTCAGCCGAGTTCTTCAAAACCTTTAAAGAAGAGCTCATTCCAATACTCCTCAAAGTATTCCATAAAATAGAAGAGGAGGGAACCCTCCCAAACTCATTCTATGAAGCCAATATCACCCCGATACCTAAACCAGACAGAGACACATCGAGGAAAGAAAATTTCAGACCAATATCCTTAATGAACATCGAAGCAAAAATTCTCAACAAAATTTTAGCAAATCGCATACAAAAACATATTAAAAAGATAGTACACCATGATCAAGTGGGTTTCATCCCAGGGATGGAAGGTTGGTTCAACATCAGGAAATCAATAAATGTAATTCACCATATCAATAGACATAAAGTCAAGAATCTCTTAACTCTATTGAAATGATCTTTTGCTTCCCGCATTTGCTTTTTTAACTGTTGAATGGTGCGGTCATTCAAAGCCTGCATTTGCTCTTTCATCTCATTGTTTGCCTCTCTTGATCATTTTAATTATGTACATTCTGAACTCCCTTTCTGACATTTCTTCTGCCATGCTGTTGTTGGATTTTATTGATGTAGCATCTAGGTTTGTTTGGGACATTTTATTCCCTTGTTTTCTCATATTGCTCAGGTATCTTCCCCTCTAGTAGTGAAATTCTGAGATATTGCAGATTTCCTCTGTCCCTGTAGATTTCCAATAACTCACCTCCTAGTCTTCAGTGGCCTGAAGTCTTGGAGGAACTTGATAATTCAGTGCTCCACAAGGAAGTTGCCCCCCTAGGGGTGGTGGTATATTCTCTGCTCGTGGGCAGAGCTGCTTCCACTTGTTGACTGATGGTCAGCCAAAAGGGGACTACACTGTGGGCTGGGGCTCGGCTGGTCTGGTCCTGGGTCTCTGGTTCTCCCACTCCAGTGGGGAAAGCCTCACTGGTGGGGAAAAGTCACCCAGTGGGGAAGTCTCGCTGGGCAGCTCTCCTCCGGGAAGTCCCTTCAGTCTGGAACTACTGCCTGGGCCGGGGTAGCCTTGCCCAGTGGGCACTTGTCAAATTTTTAAAATGACCCTCAAAACTTGATGCAAAACCTTCTTCACAAAATATTCTCTTACAATATTCATCTATTTGGTTGTGAATATCTACCTGAATCTTTGTCAGTCTGTTTAGGTATATAATCTACAGGTAGAAACTGGCTGGTTTGTCTTCTCATTTCCACTTATAAATTTGTTGTGTTGTTCAGTTCAATCATTTTCCTGTGTTCTTCAGTAAGATTGACAGTGTGGTTTATGATCTTCAGAGACCTTGTCATCTATCTGTTGAACCTTTTGCTGAAGTTCATAGTACAGAATTATATGCAAACATGCACTCAGTAAATTTTGTTGACATAAAACTTTCCTAGGGAAATACTTGAACCCTCCTGGACACTACTATTTGTTCATTAGAATCTTTGGAGGAGAAAATTATTAATGTTTCTAGGTGATTCCTAAGTAAGATCATTTCTCTTGATTCTAATCCTTGGTTGAATCTTTGATCTCTCTTTGCTGACTGAGGACAACTCATTTTTAATAAGGTACTCCAGGATACCTGGAAACTGGGTAGAATTCTACTCTATAGAATTTAGGTAACTACATGGTGGATGCTGGCAACATTTCTAGAATATTTAGGAAATGGATTTTGGTTTCTTTCTTCTTTTTTTTTTTTGTTTGTTTGTTTGTTTTGTTTTGTTTTTTGGTACCAAGGATTGAACCCAGGGGCATTTTTACTACATCCCTATCTCTTTTTATTTTTTATTTTGAGACAAAGTCTCAGCAATTTAGGGCCTTGCTAAATTTCTGATGCTAGCTTTTAACTTTTAATCCTCCTGCCTCAGCCTCCCAAACTGCTGGGAATACAGGTGTGCATTGTAGCACCTGACTCTGATTTTGGTTTCTACAATTTGTTATTTACAAATGCTAAATATCCATTCCTTCCTTTGTGATGATCCATGTTGTGGGTCATCAGCTTCCCAAGCTGCTGGGGTTACCATGCCTGGCTTTACTGTCGTCTTTGCTTCTAAGTTATGGTCTGTTGATTTGTTGTTTCACTGGAGTGCCTATTCCCATCCTCTTCTGCTCTTCTTAAGCCCCCAGCCCTTTGATTCTATGGTAATAACCTTATCTTATTCCAATTCAGAAGAGCTCCCCTCAGTTAGCCTCCTCAAAAATTGCATAAAAACTCTATTCCCTCCTTTTTTTCTCTCACAAGAAGTCCTCTACTTGCCCAGAAAGTCCACTACTTAGTCTGCTGTTCCTTTTTCTCCCTTCTTTATATGGTACTTTGCTTCACTGTTATTTCTTCTCTCTATTGCTTTTTTCAGTGTTATGCTTTTTTTGGATCCTTTCCCACTGTCCGTAAATATTCTTGGCCCTTCCTGACTCTGTAAAACAAAAAAATTGGAAAATCCTTTGATTTTTTTTTTTTTTCTTGAATGTAGATTTTTTTTTCAAATAGTCATTCTTTTTTTCTGTTTTCCTGTGACTAAACAACTTTGTTAGTTGTCTTTCTGTTATGGTAGCAAATACCTGGGATAAGTTTTAAAGAGAAAAATGGAGTTTTTTGGTTCATGGTTTCAAAGATTCGAGTCCATGGTAATTGGCCCTGTTGCTTGGACCTGTGGTGAGGCAGTGTACCTGGACAGGGAGTGCCTGGTGGCGTAAAACCGCCTAGCCCACGGCCTGGAACCAAGACAGGAGGCTCCACAGCTCGTTTTGAAGGCATGCTTCCAGAGATCTGGAGGCCGTCCACTCCCACCTCCTGAAGGCTCCACGACCTTTCAGTTGTGCCACAGCCTTTGGGGGACATTCCAGATTCATCCATCATCTGTGCTTTCCTCTGTTTCCTGACAACCCACTCACTGCTCAACCCTTTTATCTGACCTATATTCTTTTAAAAAAATTTTCTTTTACCAATTGTATTTATATGTGGTGCTGAGAATTGAACCCAGTGCCTCACACTTGCTATGCGAGGCAAGTGCTCTGCCACTGAGCCATAACCCCCAGCCCGCTGATGTATATTCTTTTAAAGAATGTAGAAATCACTTTTGAGTTTCCATTTTTTGTTGTAAAGCTTGATACATTCTGGAGTATTGTGAAATCTGGCATTTTTATTTATCTGATCCTTATTCTTCTTGTTTAAACCTCCATTTATCACCTGGCTCCTTTTTTAAGCACTCCTCATTTGAATAAAACAGTGGTTTTTTTTCTTTTTTTTTCCCTCTTATCTCTCTTACCACTCCTGTAATTCTTTCCCATGCCTATAATTCTTTTGCATGTTGCTGTGATATTTAACCTTGGCTACCTCTGCTACCTCTTTTCTGTCCCAGTTCGTTTAGTCTTCTGACTTCCACCCTCATCTCTCCTGTGAGTGACTTTCAGATGGGTCATCTCCAGCCCCAGTGGTTTTGTGCTTGTTTTTTTGCATTCCCATCTTGCTAGTTGTTGTCCCCTCTGTGCCTCAAGTTATTCTGCTCCAAATTGAATTAATTGTTTTCTTCCTGTGACCCTCCCTTTGTGGTTCTGATATTTTGTGATTTTGATTAGACAGTGTTCAGGGTTTGTTACAACATTTTAACTGATCAGTGGAGCCATATAGTGTGAAGGTTTTTTTCCTTCCTTTTTCATACAACTTTCTGTTTTCTTTGGGGTTAATAGTAGTTTTGTTTTTTTCATTTGTTTAGTCTTAACATACTGACTTTAATTAAAACTTCCTAACTTGTTCCTTAAATTAGTCGGATTTACCAGGTATTTGATAAATTTTCTTTTCCTGGCAATACTTTTCTGGACTGTTGTATCTTGTTCCATTCTGATTGGTGATACTACTTCCTTTACATTACCCTAGGAATCCTTTTGCTTTTCTCTTAAGTTGAATACTTACTTTCTGCATTTCTTGTCGCCTTTCTCAGTGTCTTTCTTAGCTTGGTGGAGAATCTCCTCTAACTTTCTAAAAAAAGTACCTATTTGAGGTATATTTTTGAGGCATTTTTATTATAATAATATCATATTCAGTCGGCATTTAGTTGATATTTTTAGGTTGGAAAAAAAGTTTCTCTTTGAATTTTTGAGACATTGCTCCCTTGGCTTCTAGCTTCCAAGGTTCCTCTTGAGAAGTTTGAAGCCATTTCTTATTTCTGAGTAATATATGATCTGTTTTTCTGTCTTAAAACATTTAGGATCTTTTCTTTATACTCAGCGTTTTTTTCTTTTTAAAAATTTCATGATAGTGTGCCTTGGTGTGGGATGGGCCTGTTTTCATTTATCGTGTTTCCCTCTTGGTGGCTAATATTTTGTAGTTCTGGAATTTTCTTGAATTATTTGATTTTTTTCCTCTGTATTTTCTCCTTCTGGAATTTTTAGTTTTTTAGTTGATTTTTTTTTTCTCTCTCTCTCTCTCTGTTGATTTTGGTTTCTGTCTGCATTTTAGAGAGCTCCCTTACCTTTCAGATCCCTGGATATCTGTTCCTGTTTCGGAATGCATCATCAAGAAGTTAACTGGGAATTGTGATTTCCTTGTAGGGTTGTCTGACTTGTTCATGTTTGATAGTGAGATCCTCTTGTCAGAATCTTTATGTCTTTTGTCTTGATCTGGTTGAATGTTCAGAGACAAATCTTTCAGTCTTCTACTTGTGGAGATAAATCTAACTGGCAAGTTTTAAGAAGGTAGGGATCTTAGCATTTGGACTGTTAGACTTTCTCTTAATTTCCCTGTTTTTAGTACAGTGACCTCGCTCTCAACTGTGTCAGGTGTGGAATAACCCTCTGTCCTTGGGGTAGAGGGGGGACACAACCCCTTAGACTGCAGAGTGGAAGAGAGCAGGCTCAATGGATTTTTAGAGCCCTCCTGATTTAGCCCCATCTTTCCTAGAAGGTACCGGGGCCAGTAGTTTCTGAGCCTTTTAGGTGATTTTTGGTATTAATTGGGCTGCTTGGTTTTCCTCGCTGTAAGCTCAGGATTCAGTTTTAGGGGTCTTCTTGTCACTTGTCTTTCAGCTTTCTAGCCTTTACAATTTTGTTGCTGTTATCTCTTCTACTATTTCCTTCACCTTGTGGATTATGCTTGCAGAGAAAAGTTCCATTACCATTGTTTCACCTGAATTTTGGGAGGGCCTGGAGATGATCGTGTGTTCCATCTGCATCTTAACCTAAACCTGTCGCTGGCTCTTTGCGGTACAAAATCCGTAGATATTTGTCACCGCTTGCAGCAACAACTTGCATGGGTCTTATGGGTGGTGGACTGGAAACTGAGCTACTTCTATCTTTCTCTTTAGTGCGCTGCTTTCTTGTTTGTTTATAGAGGATAAAGGAAATGAGGTTTACTTGCTTTGAGAGGAGAGAGAAAGAGACTTTTCTTATCAGAGAGAAAGAGACTTTGCTTAAGAGAGACTTTGAGAGAAGGACAGGCTTTGCTTAGAGCTTAGAGGAAGAGAGACTTGCTACGCCTCACTTAAGGTCTGCTGCTTCTTACTGGTGCGTCCTGCATCCTGTGAACTAAGGGTACGTCTACCTAAGGTGGTTTAGTGATGCGTCTCAGTTCTCCGCTCTGTGATCTGCCTTCTGCCGCTTTCTGCTAGCTGCTGCCGCTTTTCCCTACTAGCTGCTGCGTCTTCTTCTAGCTGCTGCTGTTTTTCCCTACTAGCTGCTGCCGTGTGTCTTCTTCTACTAGCTGCTGCTCTGTGTGTCGCGCTGTCTCGCTCCGCCTACGCTTATATCACCTCCAGGAGGCGGAGAGCAGGGCCACGCCTTTTATGCAAAGATTAAGCCAGACGCTAGATGTCCGAGCAGGCACAATTAGGAGTGCTTGAGAACACATGCGCATACACTGTGTGCGTGGATAATAAATCACCTGAGTGTGCTTATGTCAATTAACCTCCTCGCTGCCGATGTGATCAGGCACCACCCTGGCGCGGTCAACATGGTACAGCCCCCAACATAAACCTATGTCTTTTAGTAATACTGTTGTCTCTACTCACTCGCACTTAAAACTTGTCTGCCTTTTCACTTAAAATACATTGGTCATTTAATGATATTTACTCTATGTCAGGTACTGTGCTAGGCATTTATGTTTCAAATACTTTAAAAAAAAAAGCCCATTCCCTGGCTTGGAATTATTCAGAATCAAGTTGGGGACAA
Organism: Sciurus vulgaris; assembly: GCF_902686455.1. Classification (NCBI taxonomy): domain Eukaryota; kingdom Metazoa; phylum Chordata; class Mammalia; order Rodentia; family Sciuridae; genus Sciurus; species Sciurus vulgaris. Next base: position 158,798,110 of record NC_136465.1, read on the forward strand.
AGGTAAGTGAGTAGAGGAACCATGAAAAAGCTAAAATTATATAGAGGGGTAGTTTTTTGTTGTTTTGTTTTTAAAGAGACAGGGTCTCCCTATGTTGACCAAGATGGCCTTGAATTCCTGGGCTCAAATGATCCTTCTATTTCAGCCTCCCAAGTAACTGGGATTACAAGCGTGTACCACCTGCCCTGCTATGTAGAGGGTGTTCAGAGAGCAGATGAGGACTGCGTTGGTAAAGGGTTCAGGTTCCTAATACTACCACTGGATTGAACTCGTTCTCCCTTTTTGTTACCTTTGCTTTCCCATTTTGTACTTTAGTGTACCTGACCCCTGAACCAAAGCCCTAGGGTGTTTCTTCTGTCTTTTTGATGTTGAAATTCTTTCTAAAGGTGACATAAGGTAGGCTAATCTCCAGGTGATGGAGTGAGTGGTCATCTGCACACAGCATTCCCCAAACCTGCAGCTTGAATGCAGTGTTCCCACTGTGCTATCTTTTCCTCTCAAGTGACGTATCACAGGTATCCAGTGTTAGAGTTGCTTACGTGCTCATCTTAGCCCTCTTGCTGACCTGTAAACTCTTTTAGGGTAGTATCTAAATCTGATTCATTTATATAATCACAAATGTAATCTCAAAGTGACCAGTATAATGTTTTAATAAATGTGCTTAAAAGACGAGCCCTTGCTGTGTTCCTTCAGACCAAACGAAGACTTCTTCAAACTCAGAAAGAAATTTTAAAGAGGCCTCAGTTTTCAGGGGCAGGTTTTGATTTCTGTGTTCATATGTGAGTATCACTAGCAGCGGGGGACAGACATTGCTGCCCTCTTGGGGACACCTGCCTGTGTCTGTGGTAGCTTTCCCATGGTGCTGTTAAGCCTGCTGGCTGGTTCACACTGATGCAGTGACATGTAGTAAGCAGAGGTTTTGCAAAATGATTTTAGATAACAGCATTTCAAGGTCAAAGTCTTCTAAAGCTTTTACCATCTGAGAGGGTGAGAACTCTAAAATTTATTTTCTGCCTCAAATGGCTGTGTAATTTTCTAAGTTTTTGTAGTGTATCAAGTTGATAAGTGTGTGTTTTTTGGACTCGATGATAAACTACTTCAAAAGGGAGTTTTATTTAAAAATTGTCATTTAAAACACCTAAGGGCACAGGGTGTACAGGAACCCTGGATATAGTGCTGTGACCTCTTCAAAATGAAACGGTGGCATTAGTTTACATGATCCCTTTATGTGGGATTTCATCACTACTTGGATGGGAGCTGAAGGCATGTCCTAGAAGCAACTGTAGTTTAAGCAGGTATAAGGAAATTGGATTATGCTAGTTTTCCTTTTCTTTTTTAAATCCACCAATGGTTTCTTTGTCTTTCCTATTAATAGGAATACATGGTTTCTCATTATATTCTGGCTAATGTGACTGAAGCTTCTGGCATTTATTTATTTTCTCTTTGGTATTAGAGAAGGGTAAATATTTTAGTCCTCAGTTTCTATTCTGCTTGAATTAGTTTATCCGTGGTTATTGCAAAGAGAAAGATTTTGGTTTTGGCCATATTTCTTATCATATGGAATGCTTCTCTGAACTCAAGAAAGAATTAAAGATGTGCCTGGCCAGACAAATCAGGTTTTACTTGGGAGCTTTGCTTGGAAGCTGAGTTCAAGTCTGAGAAGCAGTGTTGTTTGTTTTTGTTTTCATCCTTGGCCAACCCTTGGTCTAGGCATGATAGCCTTTATCATTCTTTGAAGCTGGGACATGCTTGAGATCTGGAAGGAAGGTGTATCCTTTTGCAGGCCTTTGTGTTTTGTACCATTCAGTGGCTCTGCTCTAGAGTGAGCTTCAGTGTATTTTTACCCCATTTCTCAGAAGTCAGTAGTTTCATGCCTCCAGATAATCTGGCACCACCAAGCACACAGAAGTCTTATTTTCTTTCAGTATCTCTGTTCCCAGTTTTCAGATCTTCCTTAGGTCTCCGGATGCTTTGTGCAGTTTTAACTGGGCTTGAGCTGGGCCCGTGCACTAGTCCTGCTGTGCATAGTAGATGTGGCGCACACTTCAAGGCTGGACAGCAGAGGGCAGCAGTGGCAAGTCGCTAGCATCTTCATCCCCCTGCTTCAGCCTTTGTCCTGTCAACACCTCATCTGTAGCCTCCTCCCACACTATGCAAGGCTCTCCTCACGTTTTATCTCATTTTACAATCTGTATTCTGCTTTTTGGGCAGTGCTTTTATTTTTTTTCCTTTTAGGAAGGTGATCAATGAAACTCAAAAACTCAGTGTAAAAAACTTTATAGAAAGTCCTTTATAGGTAAAAGTGCATTAGGTAAAGTAAGTTTGCATGATATTTAATCCAGGTGGAATTCTGGAGGTGTGAGTTGAGAATTAAACAATCTTTCTTTGTTTTGTTTTTTATTTTTTAAATTTGAAGCTTTGGGATGTGAGATCAGCAAACGAGAGGAAAAGCATTAATATGAAGCAGTTCTTCCTAAATTCAGAGGACCCTCAAGATGAGATAGAAGTGATAGTGAAATGTTGTTCCTGGTCGGCTGATGGTGCTAGAATAATGGTGGCAGCAAAAAATAAAATTTTTGTAAGTATTAGTATTTTAAAAATCAAATTTAGTCTGATTTAAAGAAAATTAAATTTTCTATTAATTTTTGCATTTCTGTTTCCTGATACAAATAAAGTCTGGCTGTGTGATTTGGAGCAGGCTTCCTAACCTTTGATCATTCTTTGGAACCGTGCTCTAGGGGATTTGGATGCCTTGTGAGAAAAGTCTTTATAGTCACACAGGTTTGGGAAGGTCATACACTACTTTCTCCTATGGGAGGTACACAGTGGGAACTAACATATTTAATGCCCTGGGTCGCTCTATGTTACAGAAACAGTTTATGATGTTGAGTCCAATGTTCCTCATATTTATTTAAAATGTAGAATAATTCTGTATCACTCTTCCCTCCTCCTGCTCTTCCTCCTCTTCCTCTTCCTGTTTTCCTCCATCAATTTCAAATACATCGATTTAGGTGATTTTTCAAAGTTCTGTTTATCCCTAAAAAATTTATGATTTGGTGACTGATAGAAATAGTTATTAATAACTGAACAAGATTCTAAGATTTTTATAAAGTAAATGAGGAAGATATACAAAAAAGTAGATGAGAAGATAATACCGTCCTCATTTCAAATCTAATGATTCTTTATTTGTGCTGTTCAGAGTACTCACACATATAATTTCTTAATAAATATCCAGGAGACAAAGCAGGTTGCAGTGACCCTATATGATAATAATGAGATAACTGAGGTTCAGAGCAGCCAGATAATTTGTCTAAAGTTGCATTGTGAATAGGACAGCCAAGTGTTCTGATTTATGGCTCACTGATATTGTTCTAATAGTAATTTTAAAAGACTTGAATAATAGATATTATTTTGAAGAGCACAATTAAAATATATAATATAGTTACATAAAAATTCACAGAGGGACCTGTGCATATGATTGTTACTGATCTGGTAGCTGTGACCCTGGGATCTTGTTTGGTGTTTATTTTTATTCCTCTGGCAGGAAATTAAGAAGAAAACTGTCTCCTTTTGTCTTAAGTTTGCCGAAGTCTGTAAGAACAGAATGCAACTACTGCATTTGCAAGTTTCAAAGATTTCGAAATTTATTTTTGTTGTAATAAGATACATATAATGTAAAAAAAAAAAAAATTTTTTTTTTTTGGTACTAGGGGTTGAACCCAGAGATGCTTAACCACTGAGCCATATCTCCAGCCCTTTAAAAAAAAATATTTTATTTAGAGACAGGGTCTTGCTAAGTTGCTTAGGGCTTCACTGAGTTGCTGAGGCTGGCTTTTAACTTGCAATCCTCCTGCCTCAGCCTCCTGAGCTGTTGGGATTATAGGTGTATGACACTGATCTTGGCAAATTTGTCATTTTTAAATGCGTAATTTTGTGGTATTAAATATATTCATATTGTTGTACAACTTTTACCACTATATATTTCCAAAACTTTTTCATCACCCCAAACAGAAACTCCATTCCATAATCATTAAGTAACAACTCCCTGTTTCCCACTACCTCAATCCTGATAACTTCTAACGTAATCTATGAATGTACTTATTCTGGATATTTCATGTAAGTGGAATCATATGATACTGGTTTATTTGTGTCTGTCTCACTTCATTGAGCATATGTTTTCAGAGTTCATCTGTTATAGCATTTATCAGAACTGCATTCCTTTTTATGACTGAATAATATTTCATTCTACATATGTATATGTGTGTATACATTCATGGGCATATATATATGTATGTGTGGGTGTGTGTGGGTGTATATATATATGTGTGTGTGTGTATAATGCATCTATATATTCCCCGCATTTTATTTGTACATTTATCTATGTATCGATACTGGGCTTTTTTCTACTTTTTGGCTCTTATGAATAATGCTGCAGCGAACATTGATGTACAAGTATCTTGAGCCCCTGCTTCCGTTGCTTTTTGTGTGTATATCTTGGAGTGGAATTGCTGGGTCATGTGGGAATTCTGTATTTAGCTTTTTGAGGAACCACCCGACTTTTCCACAGCAGCTGCATCATTTGACATTTCCACAGGCAACGTACAAGGGTTCCAACTTCTCCATATCCTTGATAATACTTGTTATTTTCTTTTTTTAAAATTATAGCTATCCCAGTAGATGTGAAATGGTATTTCTTTGCAATTTGATTTGCATTTTCCTGATGACCAGTGATGTTGAGCATAAGATCATTTTTTAAAAAGGGAAAAAGGAGGGCTGGGGAGATAGCTTAGTCAGTAGAGTGCTTGCCTTGCAAGCACAAGGCCCTGGGTTCAATCCTCAGCATCACAAAAAAAAAAAAAAAAAAAAAAAAATGGGAAAAAGGAAAATAATTTTATGTTGCATGAAATGCCTTCTTGTTTTAAAAACCTATAGACCTGTTTTACTGTGCTAAAGGAAAGCTACTGTGCAATTCCCCTTATTTTGCACATGGATCTCAATTTCGTTTTTTTTTTCCCTTTTTCTTGTGTCTTTCCTGCTCTTCGGTATTGTTTATCCAATCCTACTGTTAAGTTTTTCTTATTTTGTTCCTCTGTGATTGGGACAGTTTCCTATTCCAGTTTGCAAATTTCCTGTATCACTCTCAGTCACTAAGTTTTAAGAACAGCTTGCCCTGGGAAACATTACAACGTGATTTCCTGTGCTTTGTTTTTGGCCCTCAAAGCTGTACTGCCTACCGTCTGTGCATGCTCCCAGGCCTATGCATTCACTAAGTTTCTTTCTTTTCTTTTGAAATGCTCACTGTGTTGCTCAGTCTGGCCTTGAGCTCATGATTTTCCTGCCTCAGTCTCCTGAGTAGCTGGGATTACAAGTGTGCTCTACCACTTCACTAAGCCTCTTTCTGGCTCCCACTGGGAACCTTTATTTTCTTCCAGAGGACTGTGCTTTGATCTTGAATTGCTCGAGTGTATCAACATACTATATGTATGTATTAAGTATAAACCATCTTACCATTTGGCAAAAACTTTAAAGAGCATATTGAGCATTTAAAATCTTTCACAAATTGAAATGAAGAAGGTTGAATTACTCAAAAATAGCTTTTTTTTTTGGTTAAAATGGGAAAATGATTAACCTTAATGTAGTAATTTGGTAGCTCTGGAGAGAAATAGAAATGATGGCATTAATTTCATTTTAGCAAGTCTGTGCTCTGTATTATTTTGATCATTTTCATTTATGAATTGCATTTTCTGTTTTGAATAGACAAACATTAGGGAGAACTACTCTGTTAATTTGGCTAGTCCATTCATTTATTCACAAAACTTTTATTTCTCTTTAGGCCAGCTTGGGAGATCATCTGTGATGAATTTTCCTGTACAGAAAATGTTTCAAGATGAGCAATATTTTTAAAGTATATATATATATATATATAGATATATAGATATATATCTTATTCATGACTCTCAGTAACTTTGCCAGTTATTATATTAATTTGCTATAATATAATATGTATATCTATAATGTATTAGAAATGATAGTAGTTTTTCAGGACTTAGATTTTATATTTGAAACAGGAAATTCTTTAAAAAATACATTTAGATTCAGTTTAGGTATAGCTTATCTTTTTAAATATTGTGCTTTCATAGATACTTCTATTTATGTTGACAGCTTTTTGATATTTATACCAGTGGCCTGTTGGCAGAAATCCACACAGGCCATCATAGCACCATCCAGTACTGTGACTTCTCCCCTCAGAACCATTTGGCACTGGTGGCTTTGTCCCAATACTGTGTGGAGGTAAGTAGTTGAATTAATTCAGTGACATCTGGGTCTCTAGAGATCCCAGGATGACAGGGAATGGGTTGCCTAAATCATTAGCTGCTCAAGAATCTTGCTTGAAAAACTTTGGAATATTTTCTTCATAGCCTAGTTACTTGTAGCTTTGGAATATTAAACTATGTAGCCAGCTTTATTATTTTAACAGTGATTGAAGACTTGATTTGACAGTATGACAGGGAATGACAGTATCATTCATCAAGCATTTATTGAAATCCTAGCATTTTCTGGGATTTGGGGAAACAATGAAATGTCCACTCGTTTTCTAGATTGAAATATGGCATCTTTTGAATAGTATAGAAATAGACACACTCTTCTTAAAATAAATGATGAGAGTTCAGATTCTTAGATCATTGGGTAGGATAAGATGGAAGTTATATTTAGAATTGATTAAGATAAGATTGTTATTGCCAAGCACTAATGAATAAATAACATTTTTTAAAATTTATTTTTTTAACTTTAATTTATTTTTATTGTAAACAAATGGGATACATGTTTCTACATGGAGTAACAACATACCATTTGTGTAATCATACATTTACATAGGGTAATGATGTTTGATTCATTCTGTTAGTTTTTCCTTCTCCCCCACTCCTCCCACCCCTCTTTTCCCTCTATACAGTACCTCCTTCCTCCATTCTTACCCCCCTCCCACCTCCCATTATGTGTCATCATCCGCTTATCATCAAGATCATTTATCCTTTGGTTTTTTGATATTGGCTTATCTCACTTAGCATGATATTCTCCAATTTCATCCATTTGCCTGCAAATGCCATAATTTTATTATTCTTTATAGCTGATTAATATTCCATTGTATATATATACCACAGTTTCTTTATCCATTCATCAATTGAAGAACATCTAGGTTGGTTCCACAGTCTGGCTATTGTGAATTGAGCAGCTATGAACATTAATATGGCTGTATCTCTGTAGTATGCTGATTTTAAGTCCTTTGGGTATAGGCCGAGGAGTGGGATAGCTGGGTCAAATGGTGGGTCCATTCCAAGTTTTCTAAGGAATCTCCACACTGCTTTCCAGAGTGGCTGCACTAATTTACAGCCCCACTAGCAATGTATGAGTGTACCTTTGTCCCCACATCCTCGCCAACACCTGTTGTTGCTTGTATTCTTGATAATCGCCATTCTAATCAGGTGAGATGGAATCTTAGTGTAGTTTTGATTTGCATTTCTCTTATTACTAGAGATGTTGAACATTTTTCCATATGTTTGTTGATTGCTTGTAGATTCTTCTGTGAAGTGTCTATTTCCTTGTCGATTAGATTATTTATATTCTTGGTGTAAAGTTTTTTGAGTTCTTTATAGATTCTGGAGATTAGTGCTCTATCTGAAGTATGATTGGCAAAGATTTTCTCCCACTCTGTAGGCTCTTCTCATTGCTGATAGTTTCCTTTGCTGAGAGAAAGCTTTTTAGTTTGAATCTATCCCAGTTATTGATTCTTGCTTTTATTTCTTGTGCTATGGGAGTCCTGTTGAGGAAGTCTGGTCCTAAGCCGACATGTTGAAGATCTGGATCTACTTTTACTTCTATAATCTGCAGGGTCTCTGGTCTGATTCCGAGGTCCTTAATCCATTTTGAGTTTAGTTTCGTGCATGGTGAGAGATATGGGTTTAGTTTCATTCTGTTGCATATGGATTTCCAATTCTCCTAGCACCAATTGTTGAAGAGGCTATCTTTTCTCCATTGCATATTTTTGGCACCTTTGTCTAGTATGAGAAAATTGTATTTATTTGGGTTTGTGACCGTGTCCTCTATTCTGTACCATTGATCTATCTGTCTATTTTGGTGCCAATACCATGCTGTTTTTGTTACTATTGCTTTGTAGTATAGTTGAAGTTCTGGTATTGCGATACCCCCTGCTTCATTCTTCCTGCTAAGGATTGTTTTAGCTATTCTGGGTTTCTTATTCTTCCAGATGAATTTCATGATTGCTTGCTCTATTTCTGTAATGTATGTCATTGGGATTTTAATTGGAATTGCATTGAATCTGTATAGCACTTTTGGTAGTATGTCCATTTTGACAATATTAATTCTGCCTATCCAAGAACATGGGAGATCTTTCCATCTTTTAAGGTCTTCCTCAATTTCTTTCTTCAGTGTTTTGTAGTTTTCATTGTAGAGATCTTTTACCTCTTTGGTTAGATTGATTCCCAAGTATTTTATTTTTTTTTTTGAGGCTATTGCAAATGGAGTTGTTTTCCTTATTTCCCTTTCAGCTGTTTCATCGCTTGCATATAAAAATGCTTTAGATTTATGTGTGTTGATTTTATAGCCTGCTATGTTGCTGAATTCATTGATGAGGTCTAGAAGTTTTCTGGAGGAGTTTTTTGGATCCTCTAAATATAGAATCATGTCATCAGCAAATAGTGACAGCTTAAGTTCCTCTTTTCCTATTCGTATCCCTTTAATTTCTTTAGTCTGCCTAATTGCTCTGGCTAGAGTTTTGAGGACAATGTTGAATAGAAGTGGTGAAAGAGGACATCCCTATCTCGTTCCCGTTTTTAAAGGAAATGGTTTCAGTTTTTCTCCGTTAAGAATGATGTTGGCTATGGGCTTAGCATGATAGCCTTTACAATGTTCAGGTATGTTCCTACTATTCCTAATTTTCTAGTGTTTTGAGCATGAAGGGGTGTTGTATTTTGTCCAACGCTTTTTCTGCGTCAATTGAAATAACCATATGATTCTTATCCTTAAGTCTATTGACATGATGGATTACGTTTATTGATTTACGGATGTAAACTTTCCTTGCATTCCAGGGATGAACCCCACTTGGTCATGGTGCATGATTTTCTTAATATGCTTTTGGATATGGTTTGCCAATATGTTGTTAAGGATCTTTGCATCTATATTCATCAAGGATGTTGGTCTAAAATTTTCTTTCCTTGATGTGTCTTTTCCTGGTTTGGGTATGAGGGTGATACTAGCTTCATAGAATGAGTTTGGTAGGGTACCCTCCTTTTCTATTTCCTGGAATACTTTGAGAAGTATTGGAATGAGTTCTTCTTTTTCTTGTAGAACTCGGCTGAGAATCCGTCTGGTTCTGGGCTTTTCTTGGATGGTCGGTTTTTAATGGCTTCTTCTATTTCATTGCTTGATATTGATCTGTTTTAATTGTATATGTCCTCCTGGTTCAGTTTGGGAGGAGCATATGTCTCTAGAAATTTGTCAATGTCTTCAGTAGTTTCTATTTTGTTGGAATACAGATTTTCAAAGTAGCTTCTCATTATGTTATGTATCTCAGTGGTGTCTGTCGTGATATTTCCTTTTTCATCACAAATTTTAGGAATTTGAGTTTCCTCTCTCCTTCTCTTTGTTAGTGTGGCTAAGGGTTTGTCTATTTTGTTTACTTTTTCGAAGAACCAGCTTTTTGTTTTGTCAATTTTTTGAATTGTTTCTTTTGTTTCAATTTCATTGATTTCAGCTCTGATTTTAATTATTTCCTGTCTTCTACTACTTTTGCTGTTATTCTGTTTTTCTTTTTCTAGGGCTTTGAGCTGTAATGTTAGGTCATTTAGTTGTTGACTTTTCATTCTTTTCTGGAATGCGCTCCATGCAATGAATTCTCCTCTTAGTACCGCTTTCATAGTGTCTCAGAGATTTTGATATGTTGTATCGTCATTTCCTTGACCTCTGAGAATTTTTTTATCTCCTCCCTGATATTTTCTATTATCCGTGTTTCATTCAATAGCATATTATTTAGTCTCCAGGTGTTGGAGTAATTTCTGTATTTTATTTTGTCATTGATTTCTACTCTCAGTCCATTATGATCTGATAGAACCCAAGGCAGTATCTCTATTTTTTTGCATTTCCTAAAGGCTGCTTTGTGGCATAACATATGGTCTATTTTCGAGAAGGTTCCATGTGCTGCTGAGAAGAAAGTGAATCCACTTGTTGATGGATGGAATATTCTATATATGTCTATTAAGTCTATTTTATTGATTGTGTTATTGAGTTCTATGGTTTCTTTGGTTCGTTTTTGTTTGGAAGATCTATCTACTGGTGACAGCGGTGCGTTAAAGTCACCCAGAATTATTGTGTTGTGGTCTATGTGATTCCTGAAATTGAGAACGATTTGTTTGATGTACAGGGATGCACCATTGTTTGGGGCATAAATATTTACTATCGTTATGTCTTCCTGATTTATGGTTCCCTTAAGCAGTATGAAATGTCCTTCTTTATCCCTTCTGACTAACTTTGGCTTGAAGTCCACTTTATCTGATATAAGGATGGAAACCCCCGCTTTTTTTACTAAGTCCATGTGTGTGGTAGGTTTTGTCCCATCCTTTCACATTTAGTCTGTGGATGTCTTTTTCTATGAGATGAAGTCTCTGCAGGCAGCATATTGTTGGGTCTTTCTTTTTAATCCATTCTGTCAATCTGTGTCTTTTGATTGATAAGTTTAGGCCATTAACATTCAGGATTATTATTGAGACATGATTTGTATTCCCAGTCATTTGGGCTTATTTTTGGTTTTAATAAATTACTTTTATAAAATACTTGTTTATATTTATAATTTTGTAATTATAAAATATAATAATAATAAATAATTATTATTTATTAATAATAAATAATAAATAATAAATTCCACATTTAGGCTCTATACTTAACTAGTCCTGGAAGAAGTCTACCAAGTGAGTTATTCTTTTTTGTTGTTGTTGTCAGTGGACCTTTATTTTATTTGTATGTGGTGCTGAGAATTGAACCCAGTGTCTCACATGTGCTTGGCAAGCGCTGTACCAGTGAACTATACCCAGCCTGAGTTACTCTATTAATTTATTCAAAAGACAGTGAATTGTATTTTCCTTTCAAAGATGGATTCGTTTTTCCAACCTTTAATACTCCTTATTCCTTTGTTTGGTCTCACCATCAGGTAGTTTGAGGTAATGGGGCTTTACCCCGAAAGTAGAGAAATTCCTTTGGTTTACAGGTTCCTAGTGAAGGGACACTTGACGACTACAGATACTTCTTCAGTATTGGGTGCTTATTTCAGCAGTTTCTAGTGAGTTTGCCAGCTATTATTAAGGCTGTAGGGAAGAGGTGCTAAGCAATACACATCAGCGTGGTGGTATCAAATGAAAGTGAGGCGTGAGTTCTGTAAGCACCTCCTGATTCTTTTTTTCCCCCTTGTTTATTGATATGCGGTGCTGAGAGTCAAACCCAGTGCCTCACACATGCTAGGCAAGTGCTGTGCCGCTGAGCCACAGCCCCAGCCCCTCTTGTTTTTTTGATACCATAGATTGATCCCAGGATCACTTAACTCCTAAGCAGCATCCCCAGCCCGTTTATTTTTTATTTGAGACAGGGCCTCACTAAATGCTGAGGCTGGTCTTGAACTTGATTCTCCTGCCTCAGCCTTCCAAGTCTCTGGGGTTACAGGCACGCACCACTGCACCTGACTGCCACTGATTCTTTTTTTCTTTTCTTTTCTTTTTTTTTTTTTTAGTTGTTGATGAACCTTTATTTTATTCATTTATTTGTATGTGGTGCTGAGAATTGAACCCAGTACCTCACACATGTGAGGCAAGTGCTTTATTGCTGAGCCCCAACCCCAGCCCCTGCCCCTGATTCTTAAGTACAACAATACAAGTAACACTGAAGGACTTTCCTTCGGAGAACCTGCCTGTTGTAAGCAGAGGCAGTGAATTAAAGAGCTCCAGTTCTGTTCCACACAGTGGGAAAAAGTAGGGTGGTGCAGGCAGAGAGAGACCTTGAATTGGAAGATTCAGATCTACCAGGGAACTTGAACCTTGTCTGTAGATTCTGAAGGGAGATGTGGCTGGAATTTTCCCCTCTCTGAGGTTTGTCAGGATTTTTAGAGGGAGTGAAGGAGCAACCTCTTTTTCAACCTTTCCTGATGCTTCTAAGACCCTTATTCTCTTGCATACTTATCTTCCTCTCCCTCTAGGAAACAGTGTCTTCCTTCTTGAAATATAGGGACTTGGCTCAGAGGCTCTGAGTGACCAAGAAATGTTGGGGAAGAGGAAGAGAAAACAAGGAGGGAAGAGAGGGAAGGATTTTCTTTTTTTAAATGTTTTTATTAGTGCATTATCGTTACACATAATGTTGGAGTTCATTTTGATATGCTCATACATGCATGGAATATAATTTGTTCCACTTCAGCTCCTAGTACCACTTATTTCTTTCTCTTGTCTCTCAACTTCCCTTGTTCCCTTTCCTATACTCTACTGGTCTTCCATTTATTTATAGTTTTTTTTTAAATTAGTGCTTTATAGATATACATACAAGTGGAATTCACTGTGTATATTCATATATGTTCCTGGCATAGTTTGGTCAATTCCATTCCATGATTCTTCCCTTTTTTGTCTCTTTTCCCTTCTTCTCAATCCCTTTCCTCTGCTCCACTGATCTCTCTTCTGTTTTCTTGGGACTCCCCCCGACTCCCCATCCCTCCTTATTTCCATCTAACTTCTACATACAGGAGAAAACATTTTACCCTTGACTTTCTGTGTCGGGTTTATGGTCACTTAGCATGATGTTTTCCAGTTTCATTCATTTGCTAGAAAATGTCATAATTTCATTCTTTGTATCCATCCATATCCATCCATATGTTCACATATTTATGACTGTGTACAACTCTATTGTTTATATATATACTTCATTCATCTGTTGATGGGCATCTGGGCTGGGTCCATAACATGGCTATTGTGAATTGTACTGCTGTAAACATTGAAGTGCCTATATTGCTACAGTGTGCTGATTTTAATTATTTTGGATAAATACTAAGGGATAGTTGGGTCATATGGTAATCCCATTCCTAGTTATTTGAAGAATCTCCATACTCCTTTCCAGAGTGGTTGTATTAATTTGCAGTCCCACCAACAATGCATTAGTGTATCTTTTCCCCCACATCCTTGCCAGCATTTATTATTGTTTGTATTCTTGATGGTTGCCATTCTAACTGGAGTGAGATGAAATCTCAATGTAATTTTGGTTTGTATTTTCCTGATTGTTAGGAATGTTGAACATTTTTTTCATGTATTTGCTCATTTGTATTTCTTCTTTTGTGAAAAGTCTGTTTAGTTCTTTTCTCCATTTATTAATTGGCTTATTGCTATTATTATTGCTGTTGAGTTTTTTCAGGAGAGATTTTTCAGTTGTGGAATTGTTTTTCATGTCTATCGTTTAGCTCCGTATATTCCAGCTTAGACTCTAGAGATAAGGCAGAGGAAATTTCATATAATTGGTTTGTAACCATCGAACTAACTCACTGAATGAAAACCACTGGATGTGTGATGAAGTCCTGATTTTGTCCGTGCTAGTTCTGAAATCATAAAGTAGGTCTGTAATCAAAGTGTAATGATAGGAACTCAGGCACATATGGTACTTCATTAGACTGGAATGTATTTGGGTAATTTATAGCAGAACCTAGGACAAAATACAGCTGGGCTGGTTCCAGACAAAGACAATTTGTAATAAGCATGAATAACAACAGAAATGTGTACATGTTACAGTTAGTGCAGTAATTTATGGTTTTGCAAGAATTTGGGATAAAGTGGGAAATAGTCTGTATGTGGAAGCTGCTTATATTCATGCTATTATTTTTTTAGATTGAGTTTTAAAAAAATAGATAAACATTTGCATTATTCCAAAATCAAAGTTTTATAAGTTTTATTCAGAGAACTCTCACTATCATCCTTGTTTCTTCTCCATTATTTTTCCCTACCCCATAGGTAACAGTGTTTCTTTTACATATATAAGCAGACATCTATGTGCATATATATCCATATCTGTATCTGTCCATATGTTTACATATATTTATATCCCAACTGTTTTATAAAAGATAGTATATATATATACTCTTACATTTTGCTTTTCTTTAGTTAACAATATATCCCACAAATGAGCCATTATCAGGGTGTTTTTCTCATTGCAATTTGTGTAGTATTCCATTATGTGATTAATGTAATTTATTCAGTTGGTTTCCTATTGACAGTTGGATTATTTTCAGTTTTTGCTATTAAAATGTCATACAGTGAATAATCTTCTGCACAAGACATTTTGTATTATTATAGTTTGGGGGCTGTTTTCATAGAGGCAGTTTTGCTGAGTCATACTTGCTATTTCAAGTTTTCTTTCTGTATTCAAAATGCTTATGAATGTGATTTCCTATATTCTGTGTTTATTCTGTAGTTATGGAATATAGACTCATGTGCAAAGGTAGCTGATTGCAGAGGACATCTAAGTTGGGTTCATGGTGCGATGTTTTCTCCTGATGGATCATCATTTTTGACGTCTTCAGATGACCAAACAATCAGGGTGAGAAATACTAAGATTTTCATTTTAAACATTTACTGATGGTGAGTGAGATTTTCTACACCTAAGAAATTGATGGGTAGTATTGGGAAGAGTAAAGTAGGAAGCTACTAGAGTCATATTCTTCCTGGAAAAGTGCTCCCGGGTGGACTCAAATGATCTTATTCATGCAGACATTCACTGAGTATTACCATAGGCCAGGTGCTGGGGGAAGTCCAATGATTAAACTGTATTTTGGTTCATTTGTATGTATTACATTTGATTCCTGAGAGTAATTTTTGACTCTTTCCTCTATCTTGAATTCCCATATTCAATTACTCGCCAATTCTAATATATTCTGCCTTTCATTTTTCTCATCATTGTCTTAACTTTTCCATTCCTATTCCTAGGGTCTAATTACCTGTTGCCTCTCGTATTAGGCTCTCCCACAGTCTTCTTTCTTGCTTTCTACATGTTCTTTCAATATATTTTCTTAACGTGCAATATAGTCTTCCTTTTTTGGGGTGGGGAGGGTGCTGGGGATTGAACCCAGGTCCTTGTGCTTGCTAAGCAGTCACTTTACTACTGACTCCCATAAATGGTCATGTAATTTTTGCTTAAAACAAGTAGTGTCCCCCACCTACTGAAGTACTTCTAACTTAGTCTGCTGTTAAGCTTCTGCACAGTATAATTTTATTCTGTTCCAATCTGTCTTTCATTTTACTCCTACAGGTAACCTACATTGGACTGCTCACATTTCTCCAAAACACTGCAGTTTCCTGCTTCTGTACTTTTGCTTAAGTGATTTCTTTGGCTTTGAATACCTTATTTGCTTATATCTCTACTTTTGAATTCTTGACCATCTTACAGGTTGCCTCAAGCTATCCTTATTTGTGGGACTGTGTCCTGTCTCCCTTAATACCATATAATTCTATGTCGGTTTCTAAGAGTACATATTAAATTCTGATTTTAAGAGCAGATTTAATTTACTCTCCATCTTCAGCGCTCCCCAGCTCCCTGATCTATTCACACATTTTAGCTTATAGACGGCTCTTGTGTCCATGGATCCTGGACAGCTCATATAGTGTTTTATACAAATTGCATCTAAAACTTATTTAATATTTACTGTATGCCAGATACTGTGCAGAGTACTGTATGTGTATTAATTTCCTGACTCTCACAACAGTCCTTTTTGGAGCTGAGGAAATAGGCACAGGAAGGTTAGTTAGACCCAGAAAGGTCGTTGCTAGTTAACATGCCAATCTTGTTGAGCTGGAGCTAGAATATAAATCAACTAACTGCTTCCTCCATCGAGAAAGTCTTCTTTAAAAGCAAAGCCAAACAAAAGAAAAAGCTGTATTAAGAAGCATGCTGTTGCAGTACGTTTACTGAAATAATTGATTTATATTTTGGCGTAAGGGCTGTATCTTGTGGTCTGGTATCATACAGTTTGAGAAACAGCAGTGGTGTTTATCTTTGAGTAGCATGGGTTAATAGACTGCTCAAAGTTATAACTGTATGTAAAACTGGAGTTTACACTGAGGCATTTTGGCTTCAGAGCCCACAACTCCCAGTACTAAATGCTTCTCATTATAGAATACATTAATAAATATTTATTGTTGGAGGATAATGTAACAATTGGAAATTTTCTTACATTATAGACATTTTAATTGTGAAGCATGGCTTGTGTTTTGCTTTAAGAATAAAACTTATCTTTTCATTATCTCAGAGGATGAATTGATAATATATAATTATTTTAGTTTCTTTATCTCTTAATTAGGTTTGGGAGACAAAGAAGGTATGTAAGAGCTCTGCTATTGTGTTAAAGCAAGATGTAGATGTTGTATTTCAAGAAAATGAAGTGATGGTCCTTGCAGTAGACAGTGGAAAACATCTGCAAGTGAGTATTTTTTTAAGAAAATAATTTGAAAATTACTTTGGGTTGAACTCACAATTGTTTTGTTTTGGACTTGGGGTTAGGCGTAATTGTATAGTTCTAACAGGTGTCCAGTAGGCATTAATTGAATAAATATATGGGTCTTGAGCTACAGCTTAGACGTGCCAGTATTTAGAATTAGATTAGATGCTACTTCACTGTACCTCATTCCTGTTTTATTGGCATCTAAAGTCACATTCCTTGATTTGCATGGAATCTTTGGAATACCATGAGGACACACATGGCTTGTTAACAGTAGTGATTCAGACATGTCTGGTGGTATGCAAGGGGGATGAACATACTGTTGGAGTATTGCAGGGAAAAGATAACAAGGTCTTTGAAAGAACAAGGATTGTCTTAATTGGGGAAGGAGTCTGAGTCATCCAAACTGAGGAAGGAGCTGGACTTTATATACTGAAGCACGCCTTTTCATTCATTCACTCCCACATTTGTTCAATATTTACTGAATGCTTATTAGTCCTCAAGAAGGAGAGGATTGTGATATAACAGTGAAAGAACTGTTTGCTCCAAACAGTGTACTTTAGGGTGGGACACATAAGAGGAAGTCATTTTTCCACTGACTAACAAAGACTCCCAGAGGTCCATTGATGGAGGAATGGTATTTTGCAGCTCTGAGTGGTGGTAACAGAGAGAGCAGATGCCCCAAAGAGCATTGGCATTCAGCAGCAAGTTATTGCCACTGGGTTGGTGTTAGGTTGGTACCTTGAGTAAAGCGTCCTCCAATGGAAGTCCAGTGCAGTCGGCACTGTGTTGGTAGAGAAGTCCTGGGAGTGAGGGTAGTACTCACAGCAGGAGAGAGCAAACCCCTCATGGAAGATGAACACAAGAGACTGCCTTCATGGTGGCAGACCATGCAGAACAGCTGGGTAGTGGACCATTGTAGGAGGTGTCAGCATGACTGAGTGGCAGTGAGTTGAGGCTGAGAGGTGGCAGGAGCAGCAGCCAAAAACACCTGGGGGTAGGCGTGGCTTTTATGTTAACAGTGAGACATTCCCTCTTGCCCTGCAGATTCTTTTCCAAGATACAACTTGAGTTCACCTTTTTTCCAGATGGATTATAGTAGTTCCTTATATATTTTTTTCTTTTCTTTTTCATTTTTTAGTGGTGGTGAGGATTGAACCCAGGACTTGGCACATGCTAGGCAAGCGCTCTTTCACTGAAGAGTCTTTTAGGGGAGTGTTTCTGCACTGATAGTGTGATCTTAGGCCATCTTTGGTTACTGAAGTGTAGAAAGTGTCATAGTTTGGGTCTGGAATGTCCCTCAAAGACTCACCAGGTTCCCATCTATTGATGCTATTGAAAGGTGGTGAAAACAGGAGGGGGGCCTAGTTGAAGGAAGTAGGTCACTGGGGGTGTGTCTTTGAAGGCTGTATCTTGTCCCTGTCCCCTTCCTCTCTTTCTTCCTCACTTTGCTTTCTGATTGCCTTGAGGTGAGCAGCTCTGTTCTGCCGTGTGCTCCCTGCCACCATGTGTCTCACCACAGGTCTGTAGCATTATTGCCAAATGACCATTGGACTGGAACCTCTGAAACCGAGCCAAAATAAATTATCCCCCCTCTAAGTCGGTTTTCTCAGATATTTTGTTACAGTAACGGAAAACTGACTAACACAGGGAGCAAGAACAGGAGTGAGAGGATGATATTGAGATAGTGAAGTAGAACTGGTGAGGAGAGAGAAACTGAGCAGAGCAGGAGAGAAAGAAAAGGAGCATGTACATGGAAGAGCTGGAGACAGACCAGCAGGGTAGGATAGGACTTTATCAGTTCTAAAGTTGCAGAGCTCAGCTTGGTATAGCGGAAAGAACATGACTTTTCACTCAGGAGACCTAGTGCAAGTTCAGACTGTTTATTCACTAGTTCTGTGATGTTGTAAATTATATCACTTCTTTGAGCCTCACTTTCTTCACCTATAAGACCCTTTTTAATCTTCAATAGTCTGTGATCTGGTAATAGGATTAATTATGAATCTAAATTCAAATTATGGATATCTGGGAGTAAATTGTTCTTGGTGTGTGATAACTTGTCCTCATCTACAGTGGGAGTCTATGTCAAGCTATGAGACACCCCAAAATATGGTCTGCTCTTGATTTTTGAGAGAGGATTATATTCAGCTTTTAGTAATCCAGTCTTCATTTTAAATATCTAATAGATTAGAATATGTTTGGAAAAGTGTTGTAAAGGAAAAGCTATTTGCAATTGCCCCTATAATCTTTGTAACTGAAACAAATTTGACTGCTTGTTTCATTTGGAAAAATCAAGAATTTTAGATTGTGACACTAAGTGAAAGGGAATATCTGACAGTTGTAAGCTAGAGAAATGTTTTTCTAGATCACATATCTTAGTTAAGTGATAAGGAAACTTTTTTTGTGGGATTTCAAAATTGGGTAACCTTAGTTTAAATATTGTAGATTCGGTCACATAAATTATGCTTATGGATTCTTTTCCAATATCCCCTCACCTTGCGCCCCTCCCCAGGGGAAAAAAATCTTAAATTTACCATGTTGTGAGAGTGATCTGGAGGATAAAAAACAGCTTAAATTTAGATTTGTCTTTTTATGTAATGTCTGTCTCAGTCTCGTTTCACCAACCCCTTTGAAAAATGTCAGAAAAGTATATTTTGACAAATGATAACCCTGTTAAAAATGGACTTTGTGAAGAAATGGAAAACAGGGTGTGGAGCTAGCTGTGGGATTATGAATCAGACAGATGTGTCTCAGGTGGTGGGCCCAGCAGCTGCTTTTAAACCTTCTAAGGCTTGTTTTATTTTATGAAAAATGAAATGAAAAGAAAGCATGAAGTCTAAATACAGCTGCTGAGATCGGGATGGGGCTTTGTTGTTCCCCAGGGAGCTGCAGTTAGTTATTTTCTGTTTTATTTTATGTTTTTCAATTGAGGCCTGTGTTCTAAGGAAGAAACACTGCTCCTGCGACCTAATAACGGTTTGTGCCTTGTTTTTCATTAGCTCATTAATGGAAAAACAGGTCAAGTTGATTACCTGACTGAAGCTCAAGTTAGCTGCTGTTGTCTAAGCCCACATCTGCAGTACGTGGCATTTGGAGATGAAGATGGAGCCATCCAGGTAATCAGTTCTAGTCTTCAGAACTGTGCAGGAGAGTGATATGTTTAAAACTAAGTACATGCGTGGCATTCTACACGTACACACTGGACAAGTCTCCCAGTGATCCGTTAGGCACTGTTCTGTTAGAACCTTATCCAGTTGGTTGTGTACTTTTCAGATCACCTTTACTACTAATCCTCATGCTTTTCATGTTTTTTCATTCTCTACCTATTGTTTTTGTTGTTCTGCACACATTTCAAACACTGAGATTTAGCCAACTACACAAAAGCATTTTTTTCCTTCCCCTCTTAGAAGCTCAGAGGTGTAGAATGTAAATCGTTTCCATTTTGCATTGGGAATTTCAGTGCAGGGAGGACTATTCTTGCCTGTTCTGCCCCGCCCTGGTTTTTTGACACTGGATGTTAGAAGTATACCTGTTCACCACCTGAGATCCTCGACTTATCTAAGAAGACAAATTAAGTCAAAGTAGAATCAGGTCATAGGGAGAAAAGGTAGTATAATAAAAATAATTTGGATAAGAATATTATTTATCACAAATGAAATTCATCACAATAGCACACTTTTTTTGTATATAATTTTTCAGAGAATATTGACTCCTTTTCTCAGTTTTTCTCACCCAGGCTCATTAGCCACATTTACTTTACTTTGGACTCATTTTCATACGGAATTATTTTCAAGACTGTATTGTTCCACAAAGAAGAGATTGAGTGCTAATACACAAAGTGAAGAAGGAAGTGACATTATTTTATTACATATTTCCTATGGTCATTGTAGCTTGGATTTGGAGTCAAGACTTCATTTTTCTCTTTATTGTGAAAAATTTATTGTTAAGATGGGTGCTATTCTGAGAATGTGTATTGTGGTTATTAAATGAGGTATGATTGTACATTTAGAGGTAAATCTTAGTCTTCCCTCTCAGTCTCACCTCTCAAACTGTTGTATATTATTATTTATTCTGAAAAGGTCCTTGGTTCCTCTTTTCCTTTTACCTGTTGCCACGCCAGCACCACATTCTTTTTGTTTGTTTATTTGTGGGGGCTGGGGATTGAACCCAGGGCCTTGAGCAAGTGCATGCTAGGCAATTGTAGAATTGAGCTACACCCAGACCATGTTCCTTTTGTTTTCACCATCAAATCAAGTCTACCAGGTAGTTTAAAAAAATAGTTCACAAAATATGTGCTTCATCCACGTCCTTAACCCCTTCAAAGTTATCAAACAATATATATATATATATATATACATAATAAACAGTGTGAAATTACCAATCTGACTTTCTAAATTTAATTTTAACCTATAAAATGGTAATTTCATATGGTTCAGCCCAAAAACATAGCAGCTAATATTTATTATTTATTGTGTCAGATGTGCTCATTGAATTATTACAACATCCTAGATGTTAGATACTTTTATTCTTGTTTTACAAACATCTGATCTCTTAATTTCCACAACTTTCATAATTAGAACCAGTATTCAAAGCCAGGTCTCTAAGCCTTTGTGCTCAACTATTATGCTACTCTGCCTTCTCCTGGAGGAATTATGAAATTGTCCATCCTACTCACTTAGGAAGGCTCCCATTTACACAATTCTCCTGTGCTAGTCTGCTTTTCGTTGCTGGGACAAAATATCTGAGAACTACATAGCAGAGGAAGAATTTATTTTGATTCATGATTTCAGAGTTTTTAGTCCATGGTCCACTGGCTTCATTGCTTTGGGACCAGTAACAAGGCAGAAACATCATAGCAAAAGGGTGTGGCAGAAGAGAGGTGTTCACCTCATGGCAGCCAGGAATCAGAGAGAGAGGAAGGGGCTGGCAACAAGATAAAGTCACCAAGGACATGCCCCTAAGGACTCACTCCCTTTAGATTCTATTTCTATAGTTTCTACCATTGCCCAACAGTCCATTTAGATCATGAACTCTCAGTGGATTAATCCACTGGTAAGGTTAGTGCCTCATGATCTGGTCACTTCTCAAAAGCCCCACCTTTGAACATTCCTGCATTGGGGACCAAGTGTTTAACACTTGAGCCTTTGGGGGACATTCTAGATCCAAACTATAATACCCCTTTGTTTTCTGAGGGGCCAATATGGAGACATATGGTTTAGGTTTGAATTTGTGGGATCTCCAGTTATAGCTCCATCTGTATTTTCCTTCAACTTTCTTGAGTACATTTTAATTTGGTCAAAGAAACCATATTTACTATAGTAGGGGTGGGAGTTCATTTGAAAGCATTTTTTGACAGTCACTTTTTTTTAGTTTCTGATACTAATTTATGAATCTCTTC
Organism: Sciurus vulgaris; assembly: GCF_902686455.1. NCBI lineage: Eukaryota > Metazoa > Chordata > Mammalia > Rodentia > Sciuridae > Sciurus > Sciurus vulgaris. The sequence continues at coordinate 158,820,027 of NC_136465.1, forward strand.
ATTTGTCACATTAGATCTTAGACCTCTTAAGTCTTGTCATTGCACTGTCCTGCAGCTTCTTCCTATCTTTTTATCCTTTACCTGTTTTCCTTGTCATCCTTTATCTTTTCTCATTTCTGTTGTTTTATGAAGAGCTTGTCTTGTCTTATCTAGGATATTTGCCATTCTTCTTTCTCATCCATCATAAATGTCTTTTTTTTTTTTTTTGAGGCTGAGCCTGGAATGCCTCTTGTTCAATGAATTGGGTAGTTGAGGACTCAGAGGGACCGCTGGTTCCTCCTGCTAGCTGGCCATTCCAGTTAGTGCTTGATTTTACATGGTGTGTGTGAATGTGCATATATGCGTGTATGTGTCTAATGTGTGCCATTCACTTGTGTATTTTTAGTTAACTGAAAGCGCTATGAGATGGGAATTCTGTCCCTTCTCTCATCTAATTTTATTTTAGTATCTTTGAGGCATAATGCCTAGATATTGCTTAATTTCTTTGTATTAATTTTTTGTATTTTTCTACTTTGAAGATTTTAGAACTTCTAAACAACAGAGTCTTCCAATCCAGAATTGGTCACAAGAAAGCTGTAAGGCACATCCAGTTCACAGCTGATGGGAAGACTCTTATTTCAAGTTCCGATGATTCTTCAATTCAGGTAAGAGGCTAATGAACTCCTAACATTGTAATATCAGGGAAAAGAACAAAGGAACACTTCTCTAGCAAAAGAACATTTTGAATGTGCCTAAACTCTAGTGTGCATTTTAAGCATATTACTTTTGGTGTACATTCAGATTATGCACACGGACTTAGATGAAACCCGTTTGTGTTTCTTACCTTTCTGTGGGTGTGGTAAGCAGTTTGATTTAGAACTCCCCACTGGAAGGTTGTTTGTTTTGAAAAATCCAAGATTCATCTGAATTCTTTTGCCTCCTTGGTATGTATATTTGTTATCGGTAAATATACTTTTTACCCCATTTATGTAACTTTTCTTTGCTTTTCTTTATAAAATCTGATTAAAATAATTTTATTCTTTAACATTTATTACAGGGATGAAATTCTGTGAAAATTCTATGAAAAAAGGAATGAAAGATTGTGGACAGTATATGTTCTTTTTAAATTTGCTTGGTTTTTATTAAAGTTTCGTGAACATACTTGTAAAACTCAGTATTAAAAGGCTTATTATGAAAAACATACCTCTTCCCATTTCTTATTCTTCAGAAGCACCACTTTTATCTTTTAGAGTTTCTTTTGATACATTTACCTTCTTGCCTCCATATGGCATGCTTATAGTGCTGTTTTTGATTTTCCATCTGAGGAATTATCTACTGGCTTCCCTATGGTAAGGTGCAGATTTGGCTTTTTTTCTTCCTCCCACCTGTTCTACCTCCAGCATATGAATGTATACACATGCACACACACCCATTTGCCAAACCCCATCATCCTAATGCAGTATGACAAAATTTTGTTTAGATCTTTGGTATCATTATGACTAAGTAGACTTTGTGTACTAAAGATATGATGAATACATTTAAAATTCAGCCTTTCTCTAGTCATTGCTGGAAATTAGTATTTTATCTTAAAACTTTGAAGATATTGCTTCATTTTCCTCCAAGTTCCAAAGTTTTTATTGAGAAGTCTGAAGCATTCTGTTTCCTAATCTTTGTCTCTGGAAGATTTTAGTATCTACTCTTTGTCTCAAGAGAAATTTCATGTGTTTTGGTGTGTGTTTGATTACATTCATTGTTTTGTATGTTTAGTATCTTTTCTTAACTGGAAATGTATGGTTTTCAATTTAGGAAGTTTACTTTGAACTATTTCTTTTATATGTATATATATCTCTATATATTTTATATATTTACATGTGTTTATATTTTTTTATATACATTGGTTTGAATCTGCCTTCTCTTTTGTAACACCCGTATTCAGGTGTCGGCTCCTGGACCAGTCATCTAGTTTTTATCTTCTACAGTTCAGCTTTCTACACTGTGCTGTATTTCCTGGAAGTGTGCCTTAGTTTTCCTTTCAGCCCTTTAATTGAGTTTTTCATTTCTACTGTTTTTCATTTTATTTCTGTTTTATTCTATTTTTTCTCTTCATTTTTAATGCCCAAAAGTCTATTCTTATTGTTTGTTCTTTTTGAAGAGCTTTATGTTCTGTTTTATAGGTGGAATATCTTCTCTTACCTCTATGAGGAGATCATACACAGATATAGAATGTATATAGAAATTATGTATTTTATATATAAATATTTAGCTTACATATAAGCATGTATAGTTTACTTGTGTGTGTGCACATGTGTGCACGTGCACGCACACATACAAGCACACTTTGTGCCCTCCAAGTTGTCTTCCTGTTTGGTTGCTTTGGCCTCTTGTTGTAAAGGCCTACTTAGCTGTGCAGTGATCTTTGGGTATGGTTGTGAAAAGGCTCGTTTAAAACTTTCTGTGTTGACTGAGACATTCTCTGAAAAGTAAATTGGATGGGGAACCTTTGCTGTCAGTATTTCTGGGTCTTTTGTCTTTTTGTCCTCAGATTCCTAGAAAAGAATCTGGTGATCTTCTGCCTGGAGGATGAACCTGGCTGACAGGTTCTCAGAATTAGGTGGCAAGGAACTAGGAAAAGATGCTGGAGGTCAGCATTTAGTCTCGAAGCCTTCACTTTCTCCCTCTGTTCTCCGAACTCCAGTTCTGTCCTAGGTTGTTCTGGTACCTTATAATTCAAGATTCTGGTATGTTTTTATTGTCTGTGGCAGCATTATTCTGCAGTTTATTCCCTTTTTCTCAGAACTTTGGGATTCAGCAGCAGTTTTTTTCTTTGTAACAGTTTAGAAAAATGAGAGTTTTCCTGAATTCTTTGGAGGGGTGGGAAGCCCAACATTTCTAGCTTCTCAGTTCTAGTCTCTCATTTTCCTGAATGTTAAGAATGCATCCTTGTTCTCAGGAGATCTCTTTGCACCTTCTGTTTCCCCATTGTTTTTGGACCTTCTCCTTCCTTTCTTGCTGTCATCTTGGTTCTTAGTTTGGATTCTGTTTCTAGTGCTTTCTACTCCTTGTAGGGTTGTCCTGGTTGGTCTGCCTCTCCAGACTGCGCCTAGTCCTCCTGCACTCGGTTTCTGCTGCTCTCCTCTGGTTGGTCCAGGAAGTGTCACTAGGCTACTTTGGGATTCTCTGCTTCTTCCTGTATAGATGTTAATCCCATGCAGGTCTTACAGCTGTATTTGTCTCCATCCGTTTGTATCTTGGGGTTTGTGGGGATACCTCGTCACTAACGTGGTCTTATAGATACCGTTTGTGCAGTTTTGGTTGCATCATTCTAGTTACTCCGACTGCTTTTCATGGAGGGCTTCAGGGAAACTAAAGAACTAAGCCTGAACCGCTGCTGTCTTCCCAGGATCCCTGTAGTTCTCTTCTTAGCCCATCCTCATCCCCACCTTTAGATATACCCAGAGCCTCGAATTTCTGAGCATTAAGGAGTTTGTAGTGTCTGTTGTTTTGTTCTTCTCTGTTGTTTTGAGGATTGTTTTCTTGGTTTTGCTGCATTTCACCATTCTGCTTCCTAGCCTCCAACATTGTTTCACTGTCTCCTTTCCCATTCTCTTGACCTTGCCATTTTAGTAGGGTTCTAGAAGGACAGAGGTAAGTGCATGTTCAAAGGCAGTCACTATATTCTTTTACTTAGTACATATATTTCTTGTGGCAATATTTAATTAACTGTACTATTAAAAATGGTTTTAGAAAAAAGATATTTTTATGTTATGTCTTTGTGGGTCCTGTGAAAGTGTGGAATTGGAATGAAATTTGGCTTCAGTACAGACTTTTTTATTGTAGGATCCCATGATGCGCCTTCATTAGCTGCAAAACTCAGTGTAATAGTCACGTTTCTCCCTCTCCAGATGTCTTTGAAATGGGTAAAACTAAATTGCATCTGATGAAATTCTGTTGGGACATCATATAGTAAATAGTATTCCTATTAGAAGTTAAATTCCTAAGGTTTTATGACCTGCTTGAAGATATCTTCAGCCAGAGGAAAAATAATTTCTAGAAATACTTTTAGAATAGGAGTTATTTTTGGAAATACACGTTGTGTTTCATCTTCTTTTTCTGTTTTTCTTAGAATACTCTTTTACATTTGTAGTGTCTTAATGAGTGAACTTCCATACAATAGAGCTCTTAGTAGGTATTTCCAAACAATGACTGGTTAAGTTTTGTTTTAGACTTTTTATGATTTAGCAAATACTAAAAATGTAGGTTTGTTTTGTTCATCTTTCTATCCCTAGTGCCTGGAATGTAGTCAGAATTCAATAAATCTCCTTTGAGTTGAAGTTATTGCCAAATTTTAAAAAAATTGTTTTTAGTTGTAGTTGCACACAATATCTTTATTTTGTTTATTTATTTTTTATGTGGTGCTGAGAATCCAACCCAGAGCCTCACACATGGTAGGCAAGCCTCTACCACTGAGCTACAGCCCTGGCCCCAAAATTTGAAGAATCAACTGACCTAATTATAACAGAGTTATGAACATTGAGGTCCACTTTGGTAGTTTTTGATTATTGACCTTTGAGGTGAATAAAGTCCAGGTAGTGGCCGTGCTCTCCTGAGTTATTGTATAATTATATATTGGTCCTTGCAAGTACATGAGAATTTTTTAGCATTTTAAAAATTTGTTTTATTTACAAAGTTGAAAAAATTCAGCAGTGTATATACTCACAAATGTTACAGCCAAATAGACATCCCCAACCTCAACTTTGATGTATTTGACTAATTTTGGGGGGTAGTGTAACTTATACCAAGGTGATTCAATTAGCACATTAAGTTAGAGCCAGTAAAAAAAAAAGCATCATTTTCATCACTGCCTCATCAGAAATCGTCTGTAACAAAGCCAGGAAGGCCTTCTCCCTTTAGTGACTGTCACATTCTTTGTCACATATTCGCACGAAGGTGCTCTGGCCTCTTGATGTGGAGGGCAGCAGTAAGACCCTTAGTCCGGAATGGACACTGAATCGGGTACAGCTAGGACTGGTAGTGTCTGTCAGCAAGGGAGATCTGTTAAGAGTGCAAAGCCCAGGAAGGTTAGGAGAGAGCTAGGAAGTTCCTAGTGGAAATGGTCTAGGCGTTTTATGCTTAATAACACAGCATGCCCTTCCTTCCTGGTGTGGTCTGGGGAGCCAGGAAAGCCTGTGCCCACCCCCACTACCCAGCATATCTTATTGCATTCTTAAAATACTGAAATTTCTAATCCATTCTCATTAGAATACTCTTACTCCAGTTCCTTGTCTAAAGCCCCAGTCTGCATACCTGATGCACTGCTCCCGTTACTCCTGCTTCTGCAAACAAGCACCCTGAGCCAGAAGATAGGGAAAGATCTGGGAGCCAGGGCTTGGTGAGGAGAGTGGTTCCAAAGTGCTGTGAAAGAAGGAGTAAGAGATGTGATTTCTTCTATCGTTTTCCCTAAGCCTGATAGGAAAAAACTTAAGGACATTTTTACTGCATGACCTTTACCAGTCAAAAACTAGGCCCAGAATGTTACTAAAGGCATACCTGTGCCAGTGGCTGATTTTTCTATACCTTTTTATTCTTTGGAGCCTACCTGAAGGCCCACACCCTCACTGGGCTTTTTGGGCTGACTCTGAATTCCTCCCCAACCTTTCCTCTGCTGCTTCTGTGTTCTAGCCAGCTTGAACTTTGAACAGGTCCCTATATTTTTTTCACATTTTCCTACACCTATACTTTAACTCTAGCATTTATTTCTTGTGTTTGAAAAGCCCCTTAACTTGTGAATCATACTTCCAGTCCATTGCCTACTTTGAATGTACTATCTCCACCAAATCTTCTCTAAGGACTTGCTTGATTTCCACAGAACTTTTATATCTACACTTAATATCATCTGTTTTAGTCAGGTTTTTGTCATTGTGACCAAAATACATGACAAGAACAGCTTAGAGGAGGAAAGATTTATTTTAGCTCATGGTTTTGGAGGATTGAGTTGATGGTTGGCCAACTCCATTGCTCTGGGCTTCAAGTGAAGCAGAATATCATGGTGGAAGGGCCTGGTGGAGGAAAGCTGCTCAGCTCATGGCAGTTGGGAAGCCAAGGGAAAGAGAGGGGAGGGGTCCCACCTCCCAGTCGTCTGTTCAGCTACCAGGGATTCACAGAGATTAATCCACTGATGAGATCAGCATCCCATGATCCAGCCATTGCCTAAAAAGCCCACCTCTGAACCTTGCTGTGCTTTTACCACAAGACTTTTGGGGGACATCCCAGATCCAAACCATGGTATCTATGTAGGATTTTTGTGTGTGTATGTGTTTTTAGTATGTTTCATTTTCTATGCTAGACTCAAGTTTTTTTATGATAGATCCTTGTTTGATTTACATTTGTCTCACATGTAGGTACTAAATAAACATTGGTTAAATGAGTTAATTCAAAGTTAAAAATTAACAAGGCTCTAAATACAGTTGCTTTGATTTAGTAAGTAAGGGATGTTCTGCACATGGACGTGGCCTAGAAATGATGTCTCTTCTTTCACTCCTATGCTCAGATATGCTTGTGTGCTTATTTTGTGCCAGTTACTGACATTTTTTTAGTTTCTCCTTCCCTTGTGTCTGAGGACCTCTTTCTGAAGCTGCATGTGAAAAATAAAGCCCTTTTGTTTCTTCTGTCATTTTGAGGATGGCATTAGGGGACAGCTAAGACCTCTGAAGCTTGGAAATTCTGTGACCTGATTTTAAGCTGTTTTGGTCAGCTGACCTTCTTGGGCAATAGGTCTAGCTTCAGTGGAGCCAGAATCTACAGACTTTCCCAGCTTGTGGTTCAGAAATCTGTGAATATGTAACTGGGATAATTTTCTCTGGAAAATTTAATCAGATGGTGAGCTCACTGCCATATTGTGGCTTTTCTCCATCTTCTGGTATAATTAACTGTTCTCCAAGCAACTGAAGAAAACAAATTTTATTTAGGAGGAAAAATATTTTATTTTGCCCAAAGGCAATTTAATTAAACCTAGCTTTTCTCTGTAAAATGTGGACACAATGTATCTTGTTACTCCTCTCTGTTTGAAATGCTTCAAGGATAAAGGACTTTAACTGAGTGCATACTCTCCCTGCCCATCCATGGGATATTATTGAGGGAGGTTATAACAAACTTATTTCTTTGATACTCAGATATGGAATTGGCAATCAGAGGAATATGTTTTTCTGCAAGCCCATCAGGAAGCAGTGAAAGACTTCAGGCTTCTAAAAAATTCACGATTGCTTTCTTGGTCATTTGATGGAACAGTGAAGGTAATTCAAATCTCAGGTTTTTAAAATTTTTCTTGGGTTTGTATTATTTTCAGTATTCTGCTATTACAACAATTATATTTCAATAGCCAAAAGCATATGGATGTTAAGTGATTCAGTTTTTAACTTTTATTTTTTTATTCCTGTTTTCTTTTTACTGTGGTCACTTATTATCTGCTGTACATATGTGAACATTTTATACCAGAGTATACTTAAAGAGGTCAGAACAACCGGTGTGCTAAAACCCATGTTTTTGATCTGTCTTATCGCTGACTATGCTCTTTAATACAACATGTTCTTAAAAGTTTCAACTTCTAAATTTTTTCTTCTTAAGGTATGGAATATTATTACTGGACAAATGGAAAAAGACTTTGTCTGTCACCAAGGTACAGTACTTTCTTGTGATATTTCTTCTGATGCTACCAAGTTTTCATCTACCTCTGCTGATAAGACTGCAAAGGTAGGTCAATAAACTGAAGTGTCCATGCATAAAACTTTACTATTGATTATGTATTATGAGTCCAAATAATGTATAAAACAGGATAGTAACAATTTTTATCTAATGTCTGTCTTATATTTTAGGATGATAGCATAGTGACTAATCTTTAAAGAGTATTTGCATATGGTAGACTGTGTTCAAGGAATTTCGTTTCCTATAATGTCATTGAATCTTCATACCACAGCTGCCATTTTCCCCTTTTGTAGATGTAGAAACTGAAGCTAGAGAAGCTTATGTGAGTTGTCCTCAGTCATAAGGAGCCAGTACTCGTACTCAGGTCTCCCTCACTCCACAGACTGTTCTTAACTGATTTGTTTTCTTCTGTCTAAAGATGAGGAAGATAAGACTTTTGTCCTTGAGTTGAATTTAACTTGGGTAATTAAAGGGAAACTCAGAAAAATTAATAGGGCTGCAAGTTGGAGCTTGGGCATTTCATTAAAGTGTATGCACTGCCAAACCTTCAAACTTCCTTGTGATTTGGGTTATGGCTGAATAGCACTCAAGGCAAGGTTTGCAGACGCTTATGTTTTAGTTTATCATTCCTAAACAATCATAATTGCCTTCCAGATTTGGAGCTTTGAACTCCCTTCCCCTCTTCATGAGTTGAAAGGCCACAATGGCTGTGTCCGCTGCTCAGCCTTCTCTGTGGACAGTTCCCTGCTGGCAACTGGAGATGACAATGGAGAAATCAGGGTAGGCTGTTGGCTACACGAGAGCAGTGCTCCTCTTGCGGCTTGGGCTGTCACTCTTCACCATGTGGGGGACCTTTGATAATGGGAGAGGCAGGCACAGCCCCGGGGTTCTGATTGGATGAGGCATTCTTTGCGTTTCTTGTGCCTTTGCCTCCACTGTAGGAAAGAATTCATTTTGGAGTTAGACTGAGGCATTTCCTGTGTATATGAGGAGGCAAATGCCCTAGTTATTTGCAGCTGTTTCTCTGCCATTAGATGAGAGTGATTCATCTTAATTTTTGGACTTGAATCAAAGGTTGTTTTTAGTGTCAAAATTTGAGGGAAGTAATTTTGTAAATCATTGTCTGAGTTATAAATGAATTGCAAATTCTGCTGGTTTTGATTGCTCAAAGAAAAGATCTCTTTAGTGCTTTACCAGTTAGTCAACATTTACAGCATAGTTTGTTGCAGTCCTCTGTCTTCTTCGTTAATTGAACAGTGCAGAGGTCACATTTCTGTAATTCTGGGCATTGAAGGGCTCCTTACTGAGGTAGAATCCACATGATAGGCCAGATTTTACCACCCTGCAATGCTTAAGATACACATATAAACTGTGCCACTTTTATTTAGGAAAAAATCTTTCTGGGAGACAGTCTTCATGTCTATGGAAATACAGTACAATATGGAAAGTATTGCATGCTGAAAGATCAGAAATCATGGAAAAGCAGTCAGAGTTGATGGTGTTAGAAGAATTGGACAGATATGGGGAAAACGTGGGTATTGGAATGGCTGCTTGGCAATCTGTGTATATGGGGAGCACTTTTTTTCTTTTTTTTTTTTTAACAAAGGATTTAAAACTCAAGGAGTAGGCATATAATGCAGAGGAATTGGAGAACATGGAATTTTCAGGAATAGAGGTGTAATCAGATACAATTTCCAGTAAAATTAAGGAATATGGAACCAACTTCTATCCTATCCCATTCACATAAATGCTACGCCAGCTGAAGTGGCAGGCTACTGTGGGAACATGGCTTGTGCTTTGAGTTCTCATCTTTAGATGAAAGGCTCGTAAGGTTTACAAGTTGAGATAGCATTCCATTTTTCAGAAACCCCTAAAGGAAGGCTCTTAAAATTTCAAATGTTATTTAAAATTCTTTCTCTGGTACATTTTCTAAATAAAATATTGCTTTTCTACTTGATTAATCATAATGTAGGAACACAGTTGATTTTTGTATATATACAGAAATAGCTAGATGTATATTATCTAGATATATGTATTATATCTAGCTATACATATTATATATAGATATCTTACTGAATTCCTTATGATCTTTTCCACTTACTGCTCTTGAATTTTCTGGGAAGACATTCTCAAATGATTTAACTATTTCCTTTTGCTATGTATCCTTCTTTCTTTTTTTCATTCTCTTGTGCATTTCACTGTTGTGTATTAAGTATCACAGGAAATAAACGGACATCATCTGTAAATGACTAGGTTGTCGTTAAGACTCTAGTAAAATAACCTTAGGATATATGTATTTAGAACCTCACAAGGACTTACATACTCTAGATGTTTGAATGGTATTTGTCAGTATTTGGTGTTAGCTCTTGGACCTTTTTTTTCCATGTAGTTTATATGGCTTCTTTTGTTATTTCTTGCACCTCCCTTCATTCTTTTTTCTTCTCCCCACTGTGCTAGACTGAAGCCAGGGCCTTGCCCACACTAAGCACATGCTCTACTACCAAGCTGTTCTCCTAGCCCCCTCTTTTAATTAGAGTCAGCTTTTTAATCAGTCACTCTATCCTTTTGCTGTTTAAGAAAGATTTCCAATATATCCTGGAGATGTGAATATATATTTTAAAACTAGAGAAGCTTCTGGGTAACCCTGTTAATGGACTGTGTGTCATGTTACATAGATATGGAACGTCTCAAACGGCGAGCTTCTTCACTCCTGTGCTCCGATTTCAGTAGAAGAAGGAGCTGCTACCCATGGAGGCTGGGTGACCGACCTTTGCTTTTCTCCAGACAGCAAAATGCTTGTCTCTGCTGGAGGACATCTTAAGGTAAGCGTCCTCGCTTCAGGACTGTGAAAGGGAAGAATCGCCTATGCCCTTCTTCCAAGCTGGTTCCACTCCTGTTTCTAGTTGGGTCCTGCAGTGCAGCAGAGTGAAAGGGCAGTTGCCCTTAGCGTTTTGCAGTGATGAGACTGAGGTCAGCAAGGGTACTTACTCAGGCTCTTGGAGGCGCTGGTGACAATGTGAGAGATGTTCTCAGGCCTGAGCTCTCCTACCAGCCCACCCAGATCTAGACGACCAGAATGACTAGCAAGTGGGGTGTTCAACCTGATTTTACTTCCATGTCACTCATTATTAAATATTGTGGTTAGAATTCTTTTAAAAATATTTAAGAAATTTCCTTTCTTCAGTAACAGTCACAATAACAATAATAATAGCATATTTCTGTACAGTTCTTAAAATGTGTTACTTCCATCACCTCCCTAGTTAGTTTTGTGAAGCTTAAATCTTATCATCCTTGGTTATGGAAGAGCATACTGAATTTTGTGGAGGTTTTGACTTTCCTGAAAACACATGATTAGCAAGCAGGAGGGCTGCGACGCACACCTAGGTCTTGCTCCTCAGTTTTCTCCAGCAGGTTGGCTTCTGCAGGGTGATCAGTGCCTCTTGGGGCCATGGCTTGAATGCTGTGGTGCCTCAAGGTCCTTTTTTGGTGTTTGCATCTAATCATTCCTCCGTCCAGTAAGACTGTGCTCCACGCCCACTGTGTGCTCGAGTGCTGCTGTGTGGCGCATTTGTTCCTTTTGTTCCTCCCCAGGAGCAGCTAACATCTGTGGGGAGGCAGGTGAGGAATAAAGCCCCTAAGGCGCAGGAGGGTCTGGCACGTGGCTGCTGGCAGGAGTTCGCAGAGGCTCATGTGGAGAGGGAAGCTTGAGGGGTCTTTTGAACAGCGGTTTACTTCTTTTTTTTTAAATTTACTTTTAGTTGTAGTTGCACACAATATCTTTATTTTGTTTGTTTATTTTTTATGAGGTGCTGAGAATTGAACCCAGTGCCTCACTTGTGCTAGGCAAGTGCCCTACCCTGAGGCACAAGCCCAGCCCAGTGGTTTACTTCTGAAAGGGATAGAGGGTGAAACTGTCTATTGTACTGATCACTTGAACCTTCTTCCAGCTTTTTCATTTAAAATAGATCCCATAGCTACTGCTATTTCTTACTGAAAACATTCAACTGTCACTGATTCTGATTGTCTAACACAATATAGGGGTTCAGAAATATTGAAATGAAGTTTTTGGTTATATGGAACCCATATCATTGCAGATTTGTTCAACAAAAAAATCTAGCTTGCAGAAAAGATAAATTAGGTGACAGTTTTTAGCTCTGTGAAAGGCTATGAGTTATGATCCCGCTACAGAGTTGCATTGGAAACACGTTCTGTCAGTGTCAGTGCTGCATTAACCTGCGTCTTTTGGGGCACACCTTCATTCAGTTATTAGGGATCCGGAGCCATGACCCCCTGTCCTCCTTCGGAGTAAAGGTGACTGTGAGTCCGGTTGCCTCTGAGGACGGTGCCTAGAGGAGGGGCGTTGCTGCCTCTGTGTCGGAGCTGAGAGTTTTCAGCCGCGTTACTTCCTGAGAGCTCAGTCTGGACACCACGCTTCTGGACACCGTGCCGTTTGATTCCCTGTGCCCCGTGAATGCTGTCACATCATGTGCACCAGGCTTTTAAGGTCTTATGAAGATCAGTGCCCAGATTTGCAGGGTTCTTGGAGAATTTTGAAATAAAGCAGCAGAACAGATCTGTGTGCTGCAGGGGTTGTGTCTTAGGGCTAAAGAAAGGTACAGCCCGTATATTTAGTCTGTATATTTAAGTGACGATCAGGCTGCGTTTGCCTTCTGGTTTGATTACTGGCATGGTTAAACTAATTATGTTATAGCCCAGCCTGCATCTACCGGGCATGCTAATGAGACTATCCAAAAGCACAGAACAGATTAAAAGTAAAAAGCAACAGCTGCTGTAGTGGCCAAGAAATTAGGCCTTTTGAGTCTGCTCACTTTAAAAAGAGTCCAAGCTATATAAGTTGAGTGCCAGTAAGATAAAGTAGGTATCAGTAGCTAAAGTTTTTAACTTTGAAAATTGCTTCTACTTATGTGAAAAAATAAGATCGCCTTTATCTAAATTATGCTACAGAGTACATACTGTTATAATAGCAAGAAATCCACATTAATTCATACTCCTGAGGAAAAAATGCTGATCTGAAATGGGGAACACGGTGATAAATGAAGGCATGCCTTGACTTAGAGGCAGCAGTGTCGTGGTTGGGAGAGTGGGCTGGGGACAGACTGGCTGAGTTCAGAGCCTGGCTGTGCCACTCATTAGCTTGTGACCTTGCACAAGATTGTTCCATCTCTCTGGGTCTCAGTTTTCTTCATCTGTACGATGGGAGTAACAGTCACACCTCATCACGGGGATTTCCCACGTTCGCCTGTCCACACGTGTGCAGCTTCCCCACTGTCAGCGTCCCCACCACAGATGGTGCATTCTTTGCAGTTGATAGACCTGTGTTGACACAATGTCACCCAAAGTCAGTAAGTTTACGTCACGGTTCATTGTTGGTGCTGTACCTTTCATGGACTGGGACAGGTTGATACTGTCTTCCGCTGTAAATCCTGGGCTTCTTTCCTGCTGTTTGCTTCCGGCTTGGAGTTAGGAGGCGACGGGGCAAAGGATCTGCCTGGCACTACGAACCGTCGTGTATTGTAATTACCAGCCTAACAAGAATTTTATCTTTTTTCTGAACAGTGGTGGAATGTGGAGACAGGGGAGTCTTTGCAGACCTTCTACACAAATGGAACCAATCTCAAGAAAATACACGTGTCCCCAGACTTCAAAACATGTGTGACTGTTGACAATCTTGGTATTTTATATATTTTACAGATTTTAGAGTAAAATGGTTAAGAATATGTAAGTTAAACTATTTTAAATTTTGCATTGGAAAAAATTATAAACTATTAACTTTTTGTAAAGCTGTGAATTGTTTTGCAGTATTGCATTCATTACAAGTGTTTGTAGTTGGATGAGTAATATTAGTGTAGCTTTTTCCCATATGAACACACCTTTAATCTTATTTTTTATAATCATCATTAATAATTTGTCCTTAAGATGCAAATGAAAATGTAAATAGATACCTTGTTGTACTGTTAGTAAAATTCATTCTTGATGCATTCAAATTAGTTGGTATAATTAATGAGAATAATTGGTGGGGGTACTGGGGATTGAACTCAGGGGCACTAGAGTACTGAGCCACATCCCTATCCCTATTTTGTATTTTATGTAGAGACAGGGTCTCACTGAGTTGCTTATTGCCTCACTTTTGCTGAGGCTGGCTTTGGACTCGAGATCCTCCTGCCTCAGCCTCCCAAGCTGCTGGGATTACAAGTGTGTGCCACTGTGCCTGGCCAATTAATGAGAATAATTTGAAGGATCTATATTTATTTAATACTGTCATTATGCAGGCTGTGCCTCAGGGTAACAGTGGCCTGGTTTCTGAATCACACTTACCCCCAGGGGGTATAGTGCTCCCAAATACTATCCTGGAACTTATCTGTACTCCTTAAATTTGCTTTAAAAATAAGGTGTCTCTGTGTATACTTTGAAACATTTCCTTTAACTCAATAATGAGTGTTGGATTTCCTCAGTTCTTTCTGTGAAGCAAAAATTATGTGTTAGAGAGTAGAGTTCATGGTCCACCTTTCTCTTCCTGTGGCTGATGGCAGCCCACTGCCATAACTGGACTCCAGGAGCCAGTGTCTGAGTTGGGTGCTGTCCTGCTCTGTGCGGCTTTTTTACTTCTTACACAACTGAACTTGGCCTTTCTTGATCTTCACTTTTTTCCTTTTAAAGCTGTTGTTCCCTAGTTAAATGTTTGTAAATGGCCCAATTTTTTTTTTTAAACTCATCTGCATTTATTACTCTTTAAAGCAGAATGCTGACTTGGGTACTACGTATTTCCACTCACAAGCCTTACAGAGTCACTTTTTGAATGGCTTTGTAACACACATAGGGAGGTTTAAGTTTTGTTCTCTGAACACTTTTCTTTGGAAAACAAATAAATGGGCCAATTTTAATCACAAGTTTTAATAATACTTTCTTAAGAAATGTGAAATGGCAAAACATAATTTTCTTCTGATTCCATTTACTTTTATTTAAATGGCATTGTTAGAGCTGTTCTCTTTGTGAGTTTCAGGAGTTCTCTCTGATTTTCTGTGCAATTCCGTGCAGTTCTAGAAGGGTCCCTGTCACTGTGGAGGATCTCAGCTCCTACCTTCCGGCCAGCCCGTCCTCCTCCCTGCTCTCCCTCCCTCCCTGCTTTCCTTTGCTTCCCATCCTCCCTCCTGCATCCCTTTCTCTCCCCCACTTCCCTGGGAAGTTAGCCAGGAAATGCAGGAGCTTTGTGTTTGTTTGCTTTTGAGATGGGTTTGCTGTGTTACCTGGGCTGACCTTGAACTCCCTGGCTCAAGTAATCCTCCTGCCTCAGTCTCCTGAGTAGCCAGGATAAATAGCTTTGGACATGGAAAAAGTTCACCAGCCTCTGCTGCTGGCTATTTTTTTAACCTCCTGATTAGGAACTTTGACTGAAGTTTAAATCTAAACATGTTATTATGGGCAGTGGATGCAAATTAATAAGGGATGTGGTTTTCATATAAAAATAATCAAAATTCAAAGATTTTTGTTTCTGTAACAGGAACTAATAAATGAGTATTGGTAAATAAGCAACAAACCCATTTCTGCTGTTGGTATATATTAGTAGATCATGTGTGGGTAGAGGGATGTATTTTAGATTAGATATTCATATATGAACATTTGCAGAAACTGTAAATATGATACAGTGAATAAAATCTTTTACATTGTTAAGAAAGTTTTTTGTGTTTTGATAGGTTGAAGAACTAGTTTATAGGCTTACTGTGACTTAAGCAAATGTGATAAGTGAAAAATCTTAATTTTATAAGAAATTTTGGTAAATAATGTTTTGCTTAGAATATCCAAGGTATAATTTGATTTTCATATTTAAGGGCTCCTCTCATCTATAGTTTGGAATATGAGAATTGACTTTTGGAATTAAAAGCCACTTGACTGCTAACATATAGCAACAAACACCAACTTTTTAAGTCTTGATTGGCCTTTGTCTTAATATTTAAAAGAAATTAAAAAGAAAAATGAGAAGAAAGATGAGATACTGTGAGGAAAGAAGAGACACCTGTGACTTGAATTGCAGCTCGTGGAATTGGTCATGAGGAGGATTTGGTTGTAGTTGCAGATAAACATTTTTAAACATTTTCCCTGATTTATTATTTTGTATGTGAAATTACATTGGACTTTGTGTATGTAAAAATGTTTTTATATTGAAATGTGTTTTGTTTGAAAGCTGTTAGCTTTGTATTTATAATGTATATGATTTTTTTTGGCCTTCGAATACATTTTAAAACATGAATTTTTTTAAAAAAATCATAAAAATAAAATTCCTAGAATTTTTTGAAAAAAAAACATTTTGGCCTGTTTCAGACTCCTTGCTTGTCTTTTATCTGTTGATTAGAAGACTGATGTGAAAGATCAAGCTAAATCCATCAGCCTTTCCATCTTTGCTTTGTCAACTATGTGTAATTCAGTTCTAGCAAAATTTTCTGTATGTCCCTTCCGTGTGTGTCCGTGATGGTTGCTGCCCAGTGCAGCTGGCACGGAGAAGAGCCTGTAAAGAAGAGGATTCATTGACTCGCTCACTCATTTTCACTTATTCATTCCGTAATATGTATTGAGATCCACCACGTGCCTGGCACTGGTGTAGGAACTGGGGATACAGAGTGAGCAAAACAAAGTACTTGCTTGCACTGCAGCCGCTGGGAGCGTGGAGAGTGGAAGCTCAGCGAATCACGCGGTGCAGGTTCAGGGGAGGGTGCGGTTGTGCGGAGTTGCCAGGGGGACCCTGGAGTGCAGACCTGAGGGGCGAGGAGCTGAGCCATGCCTGCGTCTGGGGACAGTCCAGAGTGAGGCTGCGGACGCGCAGGCTTCAGAGTGGGGTGTGTTTCAGGAGGCAAGACGCTGGGGTGGCTGGAGAGGAGTGGGAGGGACATGGCAGGGGGGCAGCAGAGAGGCAGCGGGGCACACCGAGGATGACCCCGGCCCTGTCGGGACGCGCTTTGACTCTGAGAGGGAGCCAGCGTGCGAGCCTGAGCGATGCAGTGATGAGACCTCAACTGTGGCTTCCTCACTCTTCATCACCCATAATTCATGACTCAGTTAAGAGGGGGACAGGGAGGGGTGGGGGACATGGGGCCAGCGAGAAGCTCTGTAATCATCTGAGCAGAATGAAGCTGGGTCAGATGAGGACGGCAGGAGAGGCTGTAGCAAGTCGCATTCTGGGTGGGAGTTGGTGGGAATGGCCGACGGCTGGGTAAGGGTGGAGGGAGAGACGCTGCTGTAGTTTGAAGTGTACCCCTCAGGCCCAGGCGTTCCTGCCTGGTCACCGGGTGGGCGGTTGGGAGGGGTGGAACCTTGAGTGGGTGGGACCTGTTGGCAGAAATTAGGTCACTGGGGGCCTGCCTCCAAGGGAATACGGGGCTCCCACCCCTTCTGGTCTCTTACTTCCTAGCCACCACGAGGTGAAATGGCCTCCTCCACCCCACTTACCACCATGATGTACAGTGCTGAGCCAAGCAACCATGGACTGCAGCCATGAGCCAGAATAAGCCTTTCCTCCTCTTAAGTTATCTCGGTTTTTTTGTTTTGTTTTGTTTTTTATAACAGTGATGGAAAGCTAACATAGAAAGTTCATATCAGGGATGTGTTGTTGCTGTGACTATACTTGACAATGTGGTTCAGGAACATTTGGAATTGGTTTGCAGGAGTTTAAACTGGAAAAGTTTGGAGGAGTGGGCTGGAGAAAAGCCAGAATGCTGAAGAAGAGTTTAGTGGACATTTCTGGTGAGGACTCAGAACGCTAATAAAAATGCAGACGGTAAAGGTTACTGGTGCTCATGAGGTTTCAAGTGGACAGGAGTTTGTTGGGAATTGGACGTAGAGGCCACCCACATAAAGCTGTGGCAAAGAATCTGGCTTCCTTTTGCCCATGCCCTGAGACTGTGGGAGGTTGAGCTTAAAGGTGACTGGGGGGGGGGGTGCGGGCGTATTGCTGGCTACTTGTCACCAGATCTACACAGAGAATTGGGAGCAAAAAGTTCTGGTCCAGGAAAAAGAATACAGTTGCTGAAGAGATCAGCACCAATGAAAAGAAGCCGAGTAACTTGCACTGGGAAAACGGGAAAGATGTCTGGAGGGCGGGTCAGGAGTCAGCAAGACTCCATCCCCCACAGGCTCACAGTGCAAAAGTATGAACTTCCAAAGATTTTCCTTTGAGAGCCCTGGGGTGGTGTTCTCCCTTGAACTGACTAGGGAATTGTTTCCCTGGGATTTATTTTCCTGGGCTCAGCCATCAAGGCACTGAAAGGCTTCAGCCGTCATTCAAATGGTCCCTGATACAATTCACGTCAGCCACGTGCTGCTGGCTTTGTAGGCCTGCAGAATGTGAGTTACGGGATCATGGAGTCTTCCACGGAGAGTCAAAGAAAGCCTGGAGGCCAGGCAGCACGTGGCAGGTTCAGAGTCCCTCAAGCATCCCTGACAGCCATACATGAAGCTGTAAGGGTGAGTCTGGGACCAGGGATTGAACCCAGGGATGCTTACCCCCTGAGCCACATCCCCAGCCCTTTTCATTTTTTATTTAGAGACAGGGTCTCCATAAGTTGCTTAGGGCCTCACTAAGTTGCTAAGGCTGACCTTGAACTTGCAATCCTCCTTCCTCAGCCTCCCGAGTCACTGGGATCACAGGTGTGTGTCACCATGCCCAACCCTCAGGTATTTTTTTTTTTAAAATAGTGAAGGCTATGAAAGGCTTTGGCCTGTTCAACCAGAAGGACAGAGTTGCTTGCCATCAACTGAGGTGAAGTCTATGAAAGGAGCAGGTTTTGGACATGGTAAGTTTGAGGTGCCAATTAAGCATCCGAGTCAGGGTGTTGAGTAGGTGACTGGATAAAAGGGTCTGGACTTCATGAGAAAATTCCATGCTGGAGACGGAAATATGAGGCTGAAATAGAGAACGGAGGGCACCTAACACCACAGGGCCAGATGAAATCAGCTGTGAAGCCGGGGTAGATGGAAAGGGCAGGTGGCCGAGACTGGAGGTTAACGAGGCGAGAGACCCCACAAGACGCCAAAAGGGCCCGCGGAGCCGACAGTCACGGGTCAGCGTGGGGAGCGTAGTGAGTGCGCAGCGGCCTGGGCTGCCCAGCTCAATGCCACCTTGCAGGTTCCTTTATCTGTCCAACTGTCTGTCTGTCCTGGATGTCACCAACCTCTACTACAATAGCACCGGGCACTCTGTGAAGTGGCACACAAAGCAACGACATTTTAGCTGTTGGGGGGGGGGGGGACAAGGCACAATAAGAAAACAAGAAGCCACCAGCAGTCACCTGTACGATGAGCATCAACTGCTCCTCGGGGGGCTGCCGTAAGAATTTGATGAGACAGAGCTTGCAGAGTACTTGAGTGACTGCTGGCACCTTGAAAGCACTCCGCGCGCCTCGCGTGGTGTGTTCTGCACCACATCACGGACAGTCCCCGACAGCCATGCTGCCGCCTTGCCTGCCCTTCTGTGTGACCCGTCCCGAGTGCCCATCTCCACCTTGTCGAGCGTCTCTGTTTGACCCTCAGTCGCGCCTCCACGTCTGTGAACGGAGGCTGGCCGGCTCCTGCTCTCTTGCTTCCGTGGCTCTGTGCGCACACTTCTCTCCGCTCTTCTGTGTCTCCCAACCCCAGCTTCACTTTTTCTCTCAACTTCTTAACTTTATCCTGTATTCTTTGAGATGCCCTCGAGGGCTGAGGACCTGCCCTCCCGCTGCAGCACCCTCTTCCTCCACCATGGCTTCTGCTGCCGTGGAACTGTCTGCCTCCCTCTTGGGGGCCTCCTTTCACAGCCTCCTTGAGAGCCAGGCCGACCTTTTGTACCAGAGCCTCACACAGCCTGACCTGCAGCCAACGCCTCCGTAAACACACAATGCCCGAGGTTCCTGGGTGCGCCTGGTTCACGAGGCTGGCCCATTGAGTCGTACCTATCACCAGCCGTTTTTTTATCTTCTCGTTTCAATTTGGTGGTTTTTTACTGTGAAACATCATTAGGGGAAAGTAGGACTCCGCTTGGATACAGGAGGTCTGCTACCAAATTACAGGAAATGAATAAACATATCCCCAGAGCCTTCGCTACCAGCAGGTACGGATGTGTGTTATTCAACGAATATTTTATAGTATGATTTACTTACCGGCCTTTAGAGAAGGGGAAAATGACTTTCTAATAATTCTAGTCTCTGAAGATCGTCACTGCCGCAGATCCCTTGCTCAGAGCTCCTCCCCGAGGACTCGGATGCTCCACTCGGTTATGAAGACGCCTGAATGGGGACAGCGGCTGCTTCGGGGCTGGGAGTGGCACCGCAGGAGCGGGATTGTGTGTGTCCACCTGGAAGGGGCCGGAGGTTCCATCAGGGTGGGATTCCTCAGAGGCAGGCCTTTGGAGGCGGGTGGCATCGTGGTGACTTGATCCTGAGTCAGGCGGTGTCCAGAGAGGACTGAAGCTGAGACATTTTCATTTTGATGATGATTCAAGGAAAATGAGTGGCGGGGGCTCTGTGTCAATTCTCTTATGAGGCCAGGCCCTCCAGACTGGGAGCACTGCTGCTGGCACAGAAACCGGTAGACCTGCTCGGTGATTCCTCAGCGCCCAGGCCTCGGGGGCGTGGCTAGCGGAAGCCTCGGTGTGGTTCTGAGCTCTGCTGGGACCGGGGGACACTCTGCAGCCAGGGCAAGCTTCCTTCGTCCCTGGCTTCCCACCAGGCACCCTCCGACGAGGACAGTGAGGGAGCTGAGTAGATCTGCAGATTAGGATTCCCATTTTTTGGAGGAAGAACCGAACCCCAGGCAGCTAACCAGTAACACAGCTGGGACAAGAATCCAAACCTGATTTTCTTTACAGAAAGGCCCAGACCTGCTGGGCTGGAGGTGGGGTGTCAGATACAGTTGAGCGTGGGCTTCTCCTGGGTCTCCTGGTAGACAAACGTGGCTTGGGTTTCAGCACTGGCTTATGTGATGGTTTTGGAGATGATCTTATTTCTGATTCACCTTCTGTTTGCAGCCATTCTAGACCCTTCGCCTTGAGTTTCTGGCCTTACTTGCTACCAAGTAACTTTCTGAGACAAAACAGATCCTGCTCAGGAGGAAGGAAAGGGGAGCTACGGTGTTTTGAGGGCCTGTTAGGGTCCACGCCTGGGCCAGGCACTGGCCACAGTATTTAATGGAATCTCATGACAGCGCTGCAAGGTCTTAGCTACCCCTCTTTGGCAGGTACAGAGACAGACGCAGAGAGGTTAGGTCACTAGGACCCACAGCCAAGCAGGGACCTGGGGGTCCAGCCCCTGACCATCCGCCTTTCCTGGAAACAGTGCCTGATGTCCTGCCTGAGGCCTCTGGGCTAGAGGGTCCGCGAGCGGCATTTCAGTCCTGCGTTTAGTTGGTTGTTCATCTCACGTGTTCTCCTGCGCCAGGGTAGACACGTCAGTCCTGAGCCCTCAGGGAAGACGGCAGGTGCTCTTCTCTGCTCCTGAGAAGCTTCTACTTTGGTGGTCTGATGACCCCACCACATGCCCATAGATGTGCTCTTTGAAAAGAGCAGCCTGGGCCACTCTGATAGGAGCCAGGTGGACAGCAGAGTTTTGGGGGTGCCTTCTCTCTGCCAGCACATGGCCCCTGCCCAACCTGCTCTGAGTTCTCCGAGGACTCCAGCCTTGGGCAGGGAAGGTGGGCACCCTGCTGTCGCCTCTCTCGCCGGGAAGCCTGTTTCTTCTCGGAAACTCCTCTGGGGGTCACTGCAAATTAGCAGCCGGCCCCGTTTCAGTGGTATGCCTGCTTTCTTCTGCCATCTTGATTCCCTCTCCCCCTGCCTCCTTTTCCTTCCATTTGAAGAGATGCGACCTCTCAGGGCCTTGTTTGTCAGGTGGGGAAAGTGCTGCCCGAGGTGCAGGACTCCGGGGAGGCACAGAGCACGGCAGGCCTGGGAGGTAGGGCTTCGTAAACAGCTCGATGATTACCTTTTGTCCTGCATACAAACCCCATTCCTCTCCTGCCCAGCCCTCCCTGATCTGCAAACTGGGGCCCTGTGCTCCTCCTCCAGGGAATGCACCTCTCTGGGCGCCCTCTCTGCCTCCTCCTCCTCCTGGCTATTGGGTTTCAGGAGACAGGCCTTGCTTAGCCGCAAAGCTGCCGCTTGCTTTCTTCCAAACTGCCCCAGACTTAATTCTGTGGGCTGCATGGCCCGTGGCTCAGGAGTGTGGGGGTGCGTGTCACTCTGGTGTCCGTTGGATCTAAGGACCAAGTCCCGGCTGCACTAACTTTCCAGCTGCTCGACTTCAGCAAATGGTTTGATCTTCTCAAGGACCTATTTGCTAGGAAGCCTCTGGTTACTAGTTATCTGCCTGGGGTTCGGTTCTTCCTCCAAAAAATGGGAACCCTAATCTGCAAATTTATTCAGTTCCCTCAACATCCTCACAAGGAGGGTCAGGCGGTGCCTGGTGGGAAGCCAGGGTCTACTGGGATGAAGGAAGCTTGCCCCGGCTGTGTGTCCCCCAGTCCTAGCAGAGCTCAGCATTATTCAGGGATCCTCTCTCTGCCTTTCACCTCCTGGTTACTGTGGTTGTTAAAGTGTCCGATTCCGCCCTGAGGACACCGGTTCTGCAATCCCTTCTTCTCTGGAGGGTGGCTGTGCTCTATTCTGTCCTGCAGAGTCAAGGGTGGAGAGTGAGTTCAGGGTCTTTCAATCCCCGGCTTCTTCTCTGAGGGCCACTGCGGCTGTCTGCTGTCCGTGTCCCCCACCTGGAGGGCAGCCCTGCCTTATCACCACCTTTCTCCTTCCCCTCAGGCTGCTATCAGCCCAGGGATGCTCTCCCACCCAGCGGTTTCCCTACATCCTGCCAACCCCTCTGTGGTAGTCTCTCTAGTCAATTGTCCCAATCACCGTGTGCCACGTGCTTTAGGTGAGGATCACTAGGGTCATCACTATCCTTTGATGGACGGAGATAACAAACAGGATTGCTGGCTTCTTGGTCAACAAAGAAGAAAAGGGGCTGAGGCGCCCAGGCAACGCCTCCTTCAGGAAGGCTGCCTTTCTCAGACAGACTGCACCAGGCAGCGGGGAGACCTCCTGGAGGTCACAGGACACGGCATATCAGTCACTGACCACAGAATCCAGCGTGGCTCTAACATGGCCCGACACTGGCCTTACGGCTGGCACCCACGTTGCAGGAAAAATGAAAGGACTGGTGAACGTGCGTGAGGTCTTTCCAAACCTACCATCTGTGTTTAGGATAGAGGGGATCTGGAGAGGGGGTCCCTTTCTCTTCCAGAAACTGGTTTTGGCAATTCCTCCTTACAATCCACTTTAATATTTAAACAAAGATAATGGAGGCTTTTGGCTGAAATTCAGGCTTCAAAGGCCAGTGTTTCTTTCTCAGACTGGGTGAACTTAGCAATGAGCAAATTTTCTCAACATTTTGCCAGTTAAAAGAAACCCCCTTGCTGTGGGCGCAGGGGGCTGGGCCTCGGGCTCTGCTCCTCAGGGAGGTGGGAGGTGCTCACAGAACCAGGCCAAGCGCCAGCGGCTGTACAACTTGTTTTATTTTCTGTGCTTTTTTTTTTTTTTTTTTTAATAGGATATAAATAATGACAAAAATTACAAAATTTATAACTGGAAGCCCAAACTTATTTACACATATGCTTCATATGCTTCTGTTTCAGCAAAGCTACTATTGACTTTGCTCCTATACAATTTCCTTTTGGTACCATATTGTAGTGTTATTTAACTCTCGATTTACTACGTACATATCAACAGTGAATAGGCAAAATATATACAAGGAACTGTTCAGTTCAAGTAATTTAATAGTGTATTAAAATTCTTTTAACACTGAACTAAAACCATATACATTTATCAGTTTGAAATAAAATTTAGTTATTCTTTTTCAAAACTCACCAACTGATGAATGTAACTGATAATTTCAGGTTTAAAATAATATCAGTTAATAAAAAAACATTAAGACAATTCCACAATTTATCAATATCGCTATAATGAACTTCAAAATGATTCACAATGTGATTCGTTAGAACAATATACATTAAAATGTTATTTTTCTATAATGATATTGGTATTGTTTATATAATTTGATTCTACATAAATATACATTATGATATCATACAAATACTCCACAGAGACATTAAAAAAATTAAAATACCTTAAAGAAATGTAAGTAAATTTTATTTAATCAAATAGTAAGCAAACATTATTTTTTTGTCTGTTTCAAGAAAAGTTTTATTACTTTGGAATTTCTTTTTTTTGTGTGTATTTATTTTTTCTAGAAAAAAATTTTTGCAATAGAATTTTATTAACACCTTTCTCAAACAAGGTTTCCAGGACAGAAATCTTGACAGCAGGAGCCCTAGATTATTATTATTTTTTAACATGTTCTTTAAAACACTGTGAAGATTTTTTTAAAAAAACAATGTTTGCAGGCATGTGCTGCTCAGCACTTCTGGTCAACGCCAGTCTGCCAGCCGATCTCCTGCTGGGTGGACAGCCTCAGGATTCCGCCACGACTGAGCCAGTCCTCTTGGTAGTAGAAATTGAGTTACTTGAAATGAAACCAGAAACATCCCGCACAACTAACCTAGTTTTCTTATCAATGCATTAATGAAACATTCTTTTAATAAAAATATTTAATACAAGACACATTTTTTTCTGTGCATAATAAATTTCTCTGTTTTAAATCATTGTTAAACTTTGAATCAATCATTAGATTTCAAGGTTTTTTTCATCATCTGACAGAGTTGATTACATATAAAATCCACAAATATAGAAACTGGGAAACAATTTCCTGGCAATCGGGGTGGTTCTGTCCTTTTGCATTAAACGATCCTCGGTGGAGTGACGATTTTACAGATGCGACACGGGGTTCTGTTCCGGGTTTACCTTCAAAAGTGCTGACGCTGAAGACCGAACCCAAGATCGCGGTTTCTAGGCAGTATGGAGCCCCTTCGCTTTTTAAAAAGGTGGCGACCCCGACCCAGCCAAGCAGGCGCCGGGCCTCGCCCTCGGGGCTGCGCTGGGGGTCGCTGCGTTTCCGCCCCGGGTGCCGCGAGGACCTGCCCGGACGGCCGGGGCCCGGCCGGGGCGCGGCCACCAGCGGAGCAGTCCTCCTCCGGGCTGCGCGGCGCCGAGGAAAGCCTGCTCCGGCCGCGGCGAGCAAGGCACCGCGAGGACGCGAGGACGCGGGGATCAGAAAATCGTGGTTTCATACTTGGTATTAATGCCCCGCTTGGCTTCCTGCCCCGGCTCCACAATCCACGGCAGATTGGCCAGAGTCTTTTGCTCAGACGGGTCGATCTGCTTTAAAACAGAAAGGCTGATGCCCGTTATCCGGCGCTGTGCTGGGCGCGTGCGCGGCCGCCGCCACCCCCACCTCGGCCCGCGCCCCGCGCTTCCACCGGACCCCGGCTCCACCTTAGCGGCGCTGCGGGGTGACGGCGGTGAGACCCGGCCTCCCCTCGGGGAGGCGAGCTGTGCGGCGGAGGGAGGCCGGGAGCCTTCTGGAGGAGGTGAGGCGGGCCTTGTCACTCCCGCCCACCCTCCTGTGCGCGCCGCCACCCAACAAACCCGACGTCCTCCGCTCGGCCGCCCAGCCCCGCCCAGCCCCGGCCTCTCCCCCCATGGTCGCTCTCCTCTGGATGCCTGCCGCACCGCCAGAGTCACTTTGGCTTCAAGGCCACCTAGAAACCCTACCTGTTTGTCCCAGAGAAAAGAGCACCCAGCTTTTCTGGTGCTCCTGCTTTACTCCCCAGAATACCTGACGCCCATCTGTCCACCCCCCAGGACACTGCAGGCCCAGGAGGGCCGGATTTCGTCTGTGTTGTTCAGTTCCCCCCAAAACTTGGGAAAGCCATGCACAGTAGGCACACAATGAACTGTTGAATAATACTGGCAGGAGACTTAGGCAGTGTTGCCGGCCAGCTGGAGGCCGGGCGGGAGGCCGGGCGTGGAGGGAGAAGGAGCAGCATGCAAGACCAGAGGCGTGGCAAAGCAGAGGCAGTTGGCAAAGTGGGAGACGGGAGGGCGACAGCTGGGGTGAAGAGGTCAGCGGGGGCCTATCAGGCTGAGCCCTGATCCGAACCCAGCCGTGCTCTAAGGTGGATTAGTCCCACTGCACCGAGTCCAACAGGTCGTTCCTGAGGTAGGGTTTGAGCTGCAAGCTCACAGGAAGGGCCCCGTGTGGTCTTCCCTGATTGTCTTTCTGCCCTGCATTTCCAGTCTGCCCTGCCCTGGCCCCTGCTCGGGAAAACTGGGGCGGGGACCTTGGGGAGGCCTCCTTCAGTCTTTGTGAACTTCACAGCCTGCCAGGCCTGCCTTCTGTGTTTTGACTGTCTCTCAAGGCCCTGGGAGGGCTTCACGTGTTCTCAGGGAGCCCTGCCTGTCTCTTAACCAGCAAGTGGAGCTGAGGGAGATGGAATTCTGAGGCAGCTGTGGGCCGGGATCCTGATGCAGGGGAAAGCAACGTAGGGTTGACCTCAGGGTTTCTTTCCTGGTGCCTAGATGAATATTCTAGGATCCCGTACGGCACCCAACCTATTGTGCTCTTCTGGAATAAGTCTACGGGGACCACGATGAAGTTGGAGGGAGGCACTAGCCATGGACAAACCTATCCAGCCCAAACAGGCAGGACGTCCCTGGACACCTCATGGCCTCATAATTCTCAAGGATTCCCTTGTGAAGTCTATCCCCAGGTCCTCATGTCTTCATCCAGACACTTGATGCACACCTGCCATGGGGCTGGCCCTGGGGTGACAACACACACCAGATCCCTGTGCACAAAAAGCTTAGATTCTTGTGGAGGAAGATGGGCAATAAGCAGGTGCTCAATAAACTCCCTCAATTAGTAAATGCTACACATTTAAAGCTGGCAATATGCTTGAGTGTGGCTACCACAGACTGAGTGGTCGGGAAAAGCTTCTTCATGTAACTGAGACCTGAAGGACTAGATGGAGCCAGCTGTGAAGAAACCAGGGTGATGATCCTCCAGGTGGAGGGGAGAGTGGCACCAAGGCCTCAGGTAGGGCAAGCGTTATATACTCAAGGAACAGGAAGGCCTGAGGGCCAGGGGGTAATGGTGAGGCATTAGGTTCAGGTATCTGGAGCATGGGTGGATGGGAGGGGATGGGCTTGGGTGTGTGGGTGCTGCTTCATGAGAGGTGGTGGCACCTGGACTAGAAGAGTGGCAGAAGAAGTGGGGGGAGCACCCAGACTGGAGTGTGTGCCAGGGGTGGAGCCAATGGCCTTAGCTCCTGGGTTGGATGTAGAGGTGGGGGGAGGACGGCCATGGAGGTGCTGGCAGATTTTTGGGTTGAGCAGCAGGGTGAACGGTTGTGCCCTTCACTGAGCTGGGAAGATGGAGAGAGAAGCAGTTCTGAGGGGAGATCAAGCATTTTGTCCTAGACGTGCCATGTTTCAGGAGGCAGTTAAACAACAGAAGTCCCAGAGGACACTGAACACATAGTAGGTCTGGAGTTCTGGGAGTGGGTCACGGCTGGAGAGAGAAGTGGGAGCTGGTGGGGCTGGGGCTGCTGAGGCGGGAGGACTGGAATCAAGTGTGCTGCTGGAAGTAAAGACGATTCAGAGAAGATGCAGTTACTGGTGCTGACCAGCCACGCGTGGAGGGCTGGGGTGAGTGGCTGCGGGTGGAGGAAAAGATCCCGGAAGAAAACTGTGAGAGAATAGAGAGGCCAGGCGCTGGAGGGGTCATCCCTGTGGATGTTGGAGTTGCGACACGAGTGGGGCCTGAAAGAAGGTGGTAAACAAGAAGCCACGTGGTCACCAAGGGAGTGTTTCTCTGCAAGTGTTAAAATGTCTGTGCTTCCCCATGACTCTGGGATGGGAGCTGGCAGG
The DNA here is from genome assembly GCF_902686455.1 of Sciurus vulgaris. Taxonomy (NCBI): domain Eukaryota; kingdom Metazoa; phylum Chordata; class Mammalia; order Rodentia; family Sciuridae; genus Sciurus; species Sciurus vulgaris. Next base: position 158,847,559 of record NC_136465.1, read on the forward strand.
AGAAGGAGGGTACAGAGGAAGGACTCAGGGGTGAGAGGGCAGGGCATTCTGGGGGCCGGCCTGGTACAAGTCTTGGGGTTTTGAGGATGCAGGACGGCAGCTGGAGCAGAAAGCAGGTGGGAGGCTGCTGGGAACCTTCCAGCTTTGGGGTGTTGCTACTACCAGCGGAGACTGCTATGAAGTCATGTGAGCCTGCGGGGACAGGATG